>NC_045637.1:38927748-40127748 GCF_009829145.1 Chiroxiphia lanceolata | reverse complement strand
CTTCCTGTCTCTCTCTGTGCCTCAACTCATTATCTTACTTTTTCTCAAGACTGCTCTGCAACCTTCTTGTGAAACCCCTGTGGTTTATTAGGGGAGTGTAATGGCAGCACCAGAGCTTTTAGGACTGCATAAACATGAGTACAGAGGCTCACAGTGTGCCTTTGGTGTTTTGGGAGCAATGAAGTGCCTTTCCCTAATGTTCTATTCTAAAAATAGGATGTCCAAAGAATGGACATTAGGGAGGATATTCCTCTGCACAGTTATCACAGGTTGATGCAGGTTGAATAAAGACATTTATCATGTTAGTGCACTACTACCTAGACCTCTGGGTGTTCTTTTACGTTGTCAGTGTCAGACACAGTGATGGTAACACTGGCGAGAGCTTTTGTGAAAGGCAGTATTATGATCTGACAGCAAACCTGTCCTAAGTATTCATTAAATTGTTCCAGGCACTGGGACAGCCTTTGATTATGTCAAACAAGGGAGCAAATTGTACACTCTGCTTTCCTGGTATGTGCGAACTTAATCTGAAAATCTGCCTAGAAAGGTTAAACACAGCCAGCTTTGTTTAGGAGAACTCCAAACTGGCAGAGCCCATCACCCCAGAGGGTCACTTGTGGGGGGCTACCTGCGCCAAATGCCTGGGCTGGTGCAAGAATGATTTCTCTGGATGCAGGTTGCAGCTGAACTTACCCAAGGGGTTCTCTCAGGGGCCTGAACATTTGGGTGTTCCCAGCAGATGCAATGCTATTTGTAGCTCAGGCTCTGACCTGTACGTCTGGAAAGCTCCAAAGCAGAAGCTGGAGTTCCCCAGGAAGCAGCTGTGTGGGGAACTCTGGGCTGTGGCTCCTGCTACAGAAGAAACCGTGTTCTAGGAAGTGCTTTTAGTGATGGATGGGCTTTGACACCGAAAAGCCCAGTTCTCCCAGGAAAAGTGAGCATTGTGGGGGTTCTTCACCTTATACAGAAATTACCCACCAGGGTATTCATTACCTCTGCCAAGAGGAGGTGCTGTTAGGAGTCAGGTTTGAGAACAACTCTTTCGATCATGTAATGTAGAGTGGGACACCAACAAGCAGGGGGTCCTGATTGCCCAAGGCTGAGCTGAGTACTAGGAGCAGGACAGAGCACGGGGCCGACAGAGCACGGGGCCAGCAGAGCCGTGTTCAGTCTGCAGAGCTGAATGCCGTGGTGCCTGGGTTGTGGTTTCTGCAAGACACACTGCTTGTGTTCACTTTTGCTTCTTGCTACCAAGTTTTGTGACTTCACTGTCAGTCTTTTGATTTTTTTTCTGCAGCTTGTAAAGAGCATTCTCTGAAAAAAAACCTCCAACCTTTATCTAAAAATAAATCTGTAGTCCTTGCAGCTAAAAAAAACAAACCCAAACAAAAATAGCTGACACAGAAACAAGACCTGAATGCACTATAATAGTTCAGAAATCAGATAAGAATGTCTGAAATGTAAGTAATTTGCAATTGCTTTGTAGGTAGGTTCACCTCATATTTTGCCCTGAGGCATAGAGATAGAGGCTGACATGATTTTTCAGCAGTTTGGATTGACCATGCTGCTTGTCCCTGCTGCTGCTCTGATTTATCAGCTTTGTTTAAAGATCAAAGCATTCAGTATAAATAAGTTAAAGTAGAAAAGTCTGACTTCTTGCACATTTATTTTCTCTATTAATGTGAAGAATGACAATCTGGATGAATTGACAAAATTACCACTGTCCATTTAGCTAAAAAATAGCTATACCGGTACAGAAGATGCAAAAAACCCTGGAAGATTCATGATCTCTACTGAACCCAGAGGAGGAACCAGCAGTGAGCAGCTGTTTGACGGCTACGAACCGTGAGGGAAGTGAACCTGAGTATCTGGCCAGCTCAGAGCATGTTGACAGACACGATAAGCGACTGGGATTAGGGACATGAGGAAATTGCCAAGAGGAGAAATTCCAAGCAGTGGGTCCCAGCTTGGAAGTCACCTGTTTGGGTGAGAATTAAAAAGAGCCAGAATTTATAGATCACATTTTATATGTATCTGGTCCTGCAGAAAATTCATGAGTCTTAAGAGAGAAAGAAGTAGCAGATTGTCTTGCCCAGGCTAGTGCAGGTGCTTGAGGGTATGTCTGGGAGCCAGTGTGGATTACTGCACAGTTTTTGCTGGTGCTAAAAGACACTGCTGCCTTGCAATGCTGCAGAACCACCATCAGCAAAGAGGAATAGCAAAAATCCATGGCAATTTGCAATAACTTAGATAAAGTAGGATTAAGAAAGATCAAATTCCTGCTGGAGTCCATGTTGCGTTAAGCAAACACTGCCCCTTCCTTTCCTCTCTTCATCTGCAATATGAGTTTTGTATTGCTTTTGGGCCATGCAGGGATCTTTACTTTTCATTTACTCAAGAAAAATAATCGGGCGACCTTGGTGACAGGTATCAAGTCGTGTTTTTGAGACCACACACTGAGCAGCAGTGCTAGGATCCCCACCAGCACTATCAATTTCCACAGCTTATTGCAGAGGAAGTAAACACACAAGTTGCTCCATGCTGGCCACAGCAGGACTCTCAATCCCTGTAGCACACCAGGCTAACTGCGTTTTCAAGAAAAATATCACAGATGCTTCAACTGGTAGGCCTGGGAGCCATGCTGGGAGTAAAGAATAACTGGCCAATGTGACACGAACAGGTACCAGTTATCTTCTTTGCAGCATCTGAAACTCTTCAAGCTCCCCATGGGTTTCTGAAGAAAACCAGGGGAAGGAGGCAGTGCAATCAGTGGTCAACCCCCATCTAGGCAGGGTGGCACCTGCACTGTCCTTTCCTGGTTAGATCTTCATTAAAAACAGGTCAAAATGAGTCAGTGTTCTAAGGCAGTGACACCTGCTGGAGTGTGATAACTGTTAGCTTTCTGACCTTAAGAAAAAATAGCAATGCTGCAGTTTGCTGCTTGCACTATAAAATGTATTTGCTAAGACCATTGGGGGTTAATTACTGGGTTAATACAAAGAGCTGTGAGTACACAATATGAGTAAGAGTATACAGTAGAAGTTCTGAAGTCATGACTTCTAGCTGATGCCTGGTTATTCCAGGTGAATGTTTACTTGGTACCACAGGCAGCATGAACCCCAAATCCCTTTCTTGTAGCTGAAGAGAGATTTCCAGACTTCTTTCTGTCATTCCTACTAGGGTAACCCAGATTCCAATCCCAAAATCGGTATAAAAACATGCCGGAGAAGTTACCACAGCTAGGTCTGCGTAATCAAGTCATGCAACACCCTGGGAAGGGAGCTACAGAGGAACAGCCAGAGCAGAGGTCCATGCAACACACATCACTGTGATTTTATCACAGACTAGCTCTCACTCAGTCCTGTGGGTCACATGTGCACTGGTGGTTGGAGTGATCCGATTAAGTTTCGTCTGGCAGAAATCCAGATTGCACACTCCAGGGACTATGCTGCAATGTGAGCCACAATAAGGGGAGCAGCCACAAAATTAATTCTAAAAATGTGTCCATGGTCCAAATTAAACTACCAGCCTGGAAATACCTAGAGATAACTAGTGCCTTACCCAGTGCCTTAGTTCAGCACCTTGTCGGTGACTAAACCCCATCCAGCTCAGCATCCCAACACTCTATAACTGGGAGAACTGGAGGACCAATTGTAGCTGATAAAAAAAAGAGAATCACTACTAGCATCTGTCCTTCTCCATATTTCTGTGTGTGTCTGTCTCTACAGACAGTAACTGAATGCTTATACTTTTCAAAATAATTTCAATGTGCTTTCACTTAAAATTTGTTTCATTTTGAGGTGGGTGATGTCAGACTGGCTGGCTGGCTAACGACCAGTATCTCAGTCTCTAGGGAACAGCAGTCCCAGATGGGACTGTGCAAGCAGGGCCCTCCAGCTGCCAGTAAGGTCCCTGTGGTTGCAGAGCATCCTGCTCCAAGCCATGAAGACTGGTTGGAAGGAGCAAAAGGCAGCCAGGAACTGGAGTAGCACTGGCACAGCCCAGGAAAGGGAACACCCAGATCCTGGCTTCCTCTCCAAAATTATAATTCTTTCCTTTCCATGGCATTCTCTAAGGGCTAAAACTATGTGTCATCTCATGTGAGAGTTGTAGATATGCTATCCACCCTTACAGGTATTGGCTCAGAGATTAATTTACTAATAAATATTATTCTGTTTATTATGTGTCTACCATGGGTTTTCTTAAAATACCAGATGTTGCTATGTAAACACCACAGTTATCTAGATAGGTTATCTCACACCCTGCCTCCACCTCTTTCCCATTTCTCTCCATCATGTGATACCCCAAATGCACACAGCTGCTGGCCATCCTTATGCCCATAGGTTCTTGGGACAGCACAGCCCCAGAGCTGCAGCGCAGAAGTGGATCTGCTGGGTGTAACTCAGAAAAGAAATGATGCAACTCTTAGAAATTAATGAAGTAGTAGCAAGTAGGGCAAGATTGTTTTGAAATGAGAATTAATTATTATTGCATACTAAGCTGGTTATGCATCCAGGTTGAGATGTACAGAGTGGGTGGGCTACACTATAGCTGGAAGAAGTGAGGCACACAGCCAGACCCATACAATGTGTGTGTTTGTGTGGCTGGTGGCAAGAAAATCCGTCACCCTCTTTGGAGAGTACTGTAAATGTGAGCAGAGTCTGCCAGATGGCAGACATCCGGAAAGACACAAGGAGGGAGCAAAGTGTAACTGCATTGTGCATGGCAGTGAGCACACTGGGTCTGTCCACACATGGAAATCTGCAAATCCCAGCCCTTGGGTGAGCTCATGGGAAAACGCTGGCAAAGTCAGACCTCAAATCCCCAGACTCCTCTGAGAAACTGAAAAACCAGGACAAGATCCAGATCAACCTCATTTTCTAAGGCTGCGCAAATCTGGAAGAAATGGCAAGGCTGGATGTGGCTGAGCTGCTCTTGGTGCAGGGTGCACAGAGGGACTTTAGAAAGACAAACTGACTGACAGCTCATTAGCTCTGGGACTAATTAGAGTCTGGATTATAATCTACAGACGTATTCTCTGTCTATAAACCTGTCTATGGAGTAGACAGAATAATATTTCAAAATCAGAAAGCACAAGGAATGCAAATAATGTTCCTTTTTCCTCCTCTGGCTTCCTTTGCTTGTCACTCTCCCTGGGCAGCCACAGGGCAAGGTATCCTAGAGCTCCTGAATGCCAATGTGGAATAGGGAGGGGGAATTTTTATGTAGCTGTTTTCTTAGTTGCATCATGCTACTATTTCCAAAAATTGAATTCCATGAAATGAAGACAAGAATGGCTAGAAGAAAAGAAAGTTTGTTTCTTTTTTTCCCCCTACAGAATTCTGTCTGTATTTGACTAACTTACTTCCTTCTTTACGAAACTTTTTGTCTGTTTTCCCTTTCAAGGCAGGCTGAGAAAACAGAGAGCAACATGGAACTTGCGCCTGTGTCCTCCTCCTTTGCCTCGCCTGCCTCAACTCAAGACACAGGTGGGCAAAGATGGGGAGAGGGTGCTTACCTGAGACTTCTGACTTAGGCAACTGACTGTGCAACACACTTTCTGAATCACTCCTCTATATGGCAAATAGGGCTAGTCTTTTTGCTTCATGTGTCCTTTGCTTTTATTCTTATCCCAAGTAAGAGAAGCCTGAGATATCTATCTCAATCCAAATGAAAACAGATAGCTTGGAATAGTTGATTTGATTTACACCAAAGGACAAATCTGTTTAGACAAACTGGTATGTGTTTTGAAGCCAGGTACTGATGAGTCTTCCTGATAAGTTCTTCTGAGTTATGCTTTACTCCAGAAACAAAAAGACCTAGCAGATGTATTTTAACATCTTCTATGCAGCAGCTCTTGAGACTACGTTGGGGTGTGTATATGTGTCAAGGATCTACGGAAGGGCGCTTTGTAAAGGTACAAGGCTCTTCCATGCTGCTGTGATATAATGGCTTGTTAGTGACTTGTCAGTTCATGTTTTCAATTACTGTTATTACTATTATTTTAAAACTGTGGGTGTTTCCAAAATTGCTTTATATCAGATAAGAAGTATACTCGTTCTTCAGTTACACTAATTAGTGTTCTGAGTTTGATTCTGCCACCTCAATGGCTCCAAGAGCTGGGACTGGTTACCACACACACAAAGCTCTTAGCTCTTTTCCATAAATAAATTACAACCTCACAGTTTTAACTCTTAATGTCCCAAAGATGATCATTCCTTCCTCTGGCTTTTCCGTGGCTCATTTCTGTTACTTCTTTAGAGTTTCTCTCCCACCCGATGATGTATTTTGCAAAAGAATTAATCTTTTTGACCAAAATAAAAATGCAATCCCTAAGCAATACCCATTCCATAGCATGTTGCTGTAGAGCACATTTATTTGAAGTGTCCCTAGTGAACAGCTTCCATATTAGCCTCTCCTAGGCCACTCTTATGTTTCCTCCCAATTTTACACGTATTCCCCAGCCCCGCAAGGGTACACTTCTGACCATTGCCAGGCTACAGCCTGGAGTAGCCTGAAAATGCTGTGTGTGCCCATCTAGCTGAAAACAAAGCTGATGAGCAGTGAGTAGAGCAGAGAAAAATCTTGCTTTTAAAAGCTGCCTTAAGAAAATATCTGAATCTGGCCTAAAAAGAAGCAAAGTAGAAGAGTAAGTCAATCAGAGCAAAGAGAGGAGAGGATTCAATAGTGTGGCACTGCTGCATGCAATGAGGCTTAAGGTAGGTTATCATACCAGAAAAAAATACTTTCCTGAAAATCTTATGGTATTTCACTGCAGAAATCTCTAAAGGGGCGTTTCAAAGGAAGAAGAAACCAAAGAAACAAAAAAAAATCCAGACCATAGGAAACCTTGGAAGATGGTCCACAAGGACTTGCATTAAACTGAGGGAAACAGGAAGGGTTGTCTAATAGAAGTGACTGAATTTTTTTTTTAAAGCCTTCTTAGGAGTGTGTATGCATTTTATGGTCCACCTCCTGTCTGAAGAATATAATTTTCTCAGTGAAAATCAAAATATGCCTTTTTAATGATGGGGAGATACCTAGAGCCCTGAAACTGTGGTACAACCAAATCTATTTAACGAGGTAAATTGTTTTTCTCCTCACCGGCCTATATTTGCATATCACTCACTTGCCTACTTACCTTCTCATCCAGAGGTTTGTTGGTCTCCTGTCACCAGATGAAGCATCTCAGCTCATTTTCTTACAATATGAACATAAAGCAGCTGCTGGTAGATATCAGCTATGAAGCTCACTTCACACCTTAGGTTTGCCATCAAACAAGTCCCTTCACTTTCCAGGTCCACTACAAACCTGCTCCTTTTTTCATCACTGATACCGGGTTTTCTATTTATGCAGTAGCTTGAATGGCTCACATAGCAGATGCCCATTCCATTGAACTGCCAACATGGAGAGAGATGACATGGCCATCTTGGAGCTAAGGATAGAACCAGGTCTGTTGATGGCTGCCTGGGTGTGTTGGCACACAGGACACTTCACTACAGCCACCATCCAACAGCTGTGAACTGATATGTGGCTTCACTAAAGGTGCAAAAAGAGTCAAAGTGACTCCGCTTAAAAATGCCAGGATTAGAAGATATTGTGTTTATTTTAAGAAAAAAAAATATACAAATGCTATTTATAGGATATTGATTTGATTTCTAGCAGGTCTATTTGTAGCACATGTTTCCATCAACACTAGGAAACAGCTTCACAATCTAACCAACCAATGGTCCACTTACTGCATTAAATCAATACATCTTCCTTACTGTGGTAGCTGTATTAATAAAGCAAACAACAACCAAATCATAAAAATGAGCTCAAAACACTGCTCCTGGCTTGGCTTCTGCCAGGGGACACATTGTAGATGTGATGAACTCAGACGCCTTCCCTTGTTTTTGATGTGCTGGGGATATGTCTTGGGGTGCCAGAAATACCATAGAAGCTGTTTAACTCTTCCTTGAAGGCTGCATCCCAAAATAAACCCCCTGCCTTCAGGAGAACAGTGCCAACCCATTATTCACTGCTGTTGAGGAGGATTGTAGCTCGTTAAGATGCAGTGAGTAATATGTTTGAAAATGTAATTAAAAAGTTTTTCTATCATTAATGGAAACTCTTTTAATGCAGAATAAAGCTTGATAATGTCTGTGATTGTACTTTGACCTGATGAAAGCTCTGAATGGAAACTTGTACAGTAGGTAATATTTATTCTGGCAGTGTGTCAGTAGGCAATGTCTACTGCTTTTATTGCTCTGTGGAATAAAAGTTTTGAATTTTGCTCTGTACTGAACCATTTATTGTCTTGAAATTGGCACCAGTAACACCCAGCTGGATGCCGGTATGTTTTGTGTTTGCGAGCAGACTGATCCATGGGAAACAATCTAGCAGACAAATCAACCTCGTTAAGAATTAAGCAAAATCTTTACTTGGGTATGAGACATTTGAGCCTGAGGGAGCTATTATTTTGGAAAAGGCCCATAAAAGGACTTTTTAAGACATGGACTTTGTGAGTCTTAAGTGTGATACTCTTAGATTGCCTTTAGTTATGCCTTGCTTTGCATAACACAGCGGACTTTTATAAAACAAGTACTTCTATGTAAATGGTGCTGCGATCCCAAGCTCTGAGTTGAAAGTCAGAACAGAGTTTAGTGTCTTGCAAAGCCAGTGAGATGCTTAAATTCTTCTTCTTCTGCCTCCCACCTTTTTTTTCTGCCTGTCCCTGGGACAGGAACTGCCACTTCCTATCTGTACCTCTATTGCAGAGCACTGAAAAATTCCTTAGTATAAGCAAAGAGAGAGGTAGAAAGTTTACCCAGAAATAACTGAGTGTTCAGTACCAAAAATAAGCATAGCATGAAGAGATAATTCTGTGTGCTTAGAGCCAGTCCTATCGACTCTCACAGTCTTGTGGATGTCATGGGATCTGATGTTTTCTTAATTCCCCGGCTGATGGTAATCGAGGAACCACATGATAACCTTGATTTCATTAACACAATGAAAAAAGTCACATGTAAATTTCTTGCTTTGTGGTTGTTGAGAAAATATGAAGCCAGTCTTAAATTTCAAAGGTAAATAACATCACCTGATGGTCATTCTGACCCTTTTTTTCACTCTTTCTCTGTTAACATGCCTAATGTTTCTAAGCTTCTTCTTAGACATGGCCACGCAAAACATTAGGTCATCATGAAATATCCTGTAACAATCTTTGCATTCACTCCAAGTCAGCTATCTTTATGATTTTTTTTTCTCCTTCACTGGTCCAAAAGTGTGTGCTGACAATCAGCCCACACCAGTATATGCTGGATATTCTCACAACTTACACATGGCTTGTTCTTGCTGTAGCTTTAACAAAGGCCTCATGTGGTCTTTTTCTTCCTGAAATACTGTATACTCAGGCTAATACTCATTGGAAATAGTTTCCATTCTCACAGACTTCCCACATGACTTTGGGAAAGCCACTGTATCAGTTCCATTATTTTTTCTATATTAAATGAGGAAAATTATATTTCTGTCCCTGATCTGTTTGGGACAGATTGTTTCTTAACGATCGTATGTACAGGGCAGTACCCAACCAGGCTTTATAATTAATCTCTGTTTACTTTATAATCAATCTCTGTTTACTTTATATGTCCTTTGAAGCAGAGACTGGGATTCAACTTTCCCCCCTGTCAGGCTGGGCCAGAGGAGATGTGACAAAGGGAGGAAGCAGACCAAACTTCCCCACAGCTGTGCACAGGCCATGTGCCAGTGATCCACAGCCTGGACACTCAGAGGTGAGCAACCTTGCACTGGGTTCCATAAAACACAAATCAGAAGAGTTTAAGGTTGTTAATGCTGCTGTGAATTGGGGTGAGCACAACTTACCATCCATGGGCATTTTTAAATTACAAAAAAAAAAATCAGGTTCAGTCTTTAATCTATGTCAAAGAATATGCCCTGGGCAGGACTTTTCTCAGTGATTGGGATGATACTGTTTGCTTTCTTGTTGCATAGCTTTCAGAGATGGGCAGGCAGGTTTTTGTCACGTGACTTTTTTCTGGACTATGACAAGCTTCAAAGATAGACTAAGTTTCCTTATGCTTTCCTTGAATTCATATAGCTTTAAGATATTGCCTTTAGCCATGTTTCACAGTTTGAATGCTTGATATTTTCAGGAAGAAATGTGAGAAAGAAAGAAAAACATAATAGTTTCCGATCATCAAATATTTTGGGTGAGTCATTCGCCTGCATCGCCAGATAAATGCAACAGGACATCCTGTAACCGTTGGGTAGTTTCTTTAACTTCTCCTTTTTTATCCCTACAACATAAATAGTGAAGTAGGGAAGACAGTGGCAGTGGAGTCCTGTCCAGACACTCCCCTTTGCTTGTATTCTTTCCCAGTAGAGGGGGAAAGAATCAGTAGAGGGAAGTCAGTCACCTCTGGTGGTACTACCTACCTTGGTACTCAGATGTACAGATGTATTGTGGTTTGCTCCCGGTCGGTGGCAGGGAGTTCAAAGGCAAAACCTCCTGAGGGAGTTATGAGAAGCTGATGTTATTTTCCTGAGCATTTTGCCTTGTGGAGGAGTTTCTGCCATCAGAGGGAGAGCAAAGCTATGAGTCTTCACTGGAGCTTTGCTGGAAAAGACCTGGAAGGAGGATTTCTGTGCCACCAGTCCTTTCTCTCACCCACAGTCTTGAGACTAATCTCCCCCAGTCATTTTTTTAGCTCTTGTATGCCAGTAGATTTCTAAGAGATTTCTCGTCTTTCTTTTGGATGCTGGTAAAGGGATACAGTTGATCAGAATAACAATAAGAGTGATATAACTGAAGTCAAGCAAATGCTGCTTCCAAAACAAGAAAGAAATAAATCAGAAGACCAAAATTCTGGTCATAGACTTGACATATTTAAAGGTAACAGAGACAGAAGGAAAAGTTGAAAACCTGGCAAAATAAAATAGACTTTCTTCTTTCTACTCCATCTGCAAGTACAAACAAAGCTTTGAAACTTATATCTATCAAAAGCCAATCTGATCTTACCCAAAGGCTTTGGAAAAAAAAATCTGATCTGTGGAAGATATATATCTAGTCGGAAATCTTAGAGCAAGCCTGAGAAACAGTTTACATATATGTGAGTATACATATATAATCACCAAAAATTAAACAGACAACTTTATGTTGACAGATCAAGTGAGAGGAAATTAGTGGAGAGATAGCAAATTAATAAAGCAAAACTTTCAGCAATAATTTTTGACAGAACTTTGGAGGCATGACTTCACATGAAATAGCTGGAATCTCCTGAAACTCATCTCCATCCTCAAAATCCCTTTTCAAGACTTGTCCCTACTATGACCCTTAAAAGGTGATGAAACTGGAATGGTCATGTATTACAGAGGATTTTCTTTTGTTTTTCGTTGTCAGTTCTTATATATTCCCTTTACTTCATGTCAGTAAATGCCTTTCTGTGTTTACAAATACATAGTAGAGTGGTCTTCAGTTGTGGAAATGATTTCAAGTAACCCCATTAATAAGTACCAGGAGACAATTCTGTCAGTAATAAGTCTCATAACTTCATGATCTGACAGTGAAACAGGGAAGTCAATGTCCAGCTACTATCATATGTGTTTAATTGTGGCACTGTTCTTCCCCTCTCTCCCATACGCACACAGCCTCAGCAGACAGAACAATAAAGATGAGGCTCCTTGGTTTCATTAGTTACTTACATCAGCATTTTCTTCAGGGTGAGAAGTTCCCAATAGTTCTTTTGAACACATCTCATCTGCACTTCTCCCACTCCCTCATTCTTTGAGTCTTTTCCTGATCTGATCACAGGTATGTTGGCAACAGGCATTTTAGCTTTTGTATTGGCAAACTTTTTTTTCCCATTTTTCAGTCACTGATTCTCCTGTCCTCTTCAAGTGGAAGATTCACAACAGGTTTTGTCAACAAAGCATCTTCCACTCCCTATCTGCTCTTCACATCAGATTCATGCCTAAAGTCAAGACTGGGAAGTCTACGGGACGGGGACTGTCTCTAGGCTAACATGTATGTTTACTTATTCTCAAAAAGCCCCAGCCCCAAATCTCAGAGTCCAGTTAGAGTAACTAATATTGGTGTGGGTGAAAAAGCTTTAGTCTATTTATCCCAGGAACCACTCTAAACACTCTTTTCTGGCCTTAACCAAAAGGCAAAGGTTACTATCCATTTCTTCATTGCCCTCCTAACCCTTGAGCTCTTCTTTCATGCAGCTTCAGGCTGTTTGACAATAGTAATACAGAGCCTTTTTTTTTCTCCCCTTTTATATTGCCTTCCTGAATAATTTGGGCTTTCCCTGCTTTTTTTCAAATACTACCTAAATCATATCTACCTCTCCTAGTCATTCTTACACTATTGTTTTCTAAAACTTTTGATTTAGTTGGCTTAGTAATAT
This sequence comes from Chiroxiphia lanceolata, assembly GCF_009829145.1. Lineage (NCBI taxonomy): Eukaryota > Metazoa > Chordata > Aves > Passeriformes > Pipridae > Chiroxiphia > Chiroxiphia lanceolata. Next base: position 40,115,341 of record NC_045637.1, on the reverse strand, counting down.
ATGCTATGAAAAAATGCCACAGGAAAGAAAGTGTTGCTTTGTTCTAGGTGGTATTTTTATTTCTGTAGTAACCGGGAACACTTTACAATTTACCCACTAACCTGCTTTCAGTGTTTGTTGTTGTTGATTGTGGTATCCCTTTTCTTTTATGTTCTTATGACCTAGTCTGGTGTAATCACTGCAATCCTTTACTGCTCTTTGTACTTCAGAGTACAACTAACACACCAGTTTAGCGTTGTTCTTATTTCCACGTTCAGTCAGTTCACAAAAATAGACTTTTCTGAGCAGTTAATTGAAAGGTTTTGTTTAAATTGTCACAGAAAATAAATAGTGAAGGTGGGAAGGGAAAGAGAGTTTTTGTTATGCTGCTGTTAGATCTTTACATTCGTCATTGTGTGTATTTATTTTTGCAAAGCCTGTTTCAGCATAACCTACATACTGGATAATGTCAAGAAGCATAACACTCACAAAGCATATGCAGCAGCGTGTTAAGAAGCAACGTGCTTGTTTTCACATGAGGTAATTCTCTGCCCACTGTCCGTATCTAGCCTGCTTCATCTGGCCAAAATACTTCTCTGTCAGAGGACTGCTGTATGGCTTATATGGAGGTCACCACTGTCCCCTTCCTTTAGTACAGCAAAAACCATCCTCAGGGTCCATGTTGTTGTTTGCAGGCAATGCAGGAGAATGATAAGGGAACAAAGGAAACTGCCCTTTCATGGCTTGGTTTCGCCCCAGTCTCCTGGGGCTGGACAGGCTGGGTGATGGAGCCTGCAGCTGAAGACAGTGGTGTCCGGGGGGGGAATATGGTGTTACTTCCCAGAAGCCATGACCTGTGCCTGCAGTTGCATGAGGCTCTGGCAAATGCTGCATGACTCCTCTGCACAGGCATTTGATCCTAGCTGATGCACTCAGCCTCGGAGGACTGTACACAGCTGCTGTCAGAGGTAGGTGTGCAGCATGGTGGTCTTGGGCAGGTGCTTCCTGACTGTCTTGGAGCTGAGGCTGGATTAAACACCCCTCCTCTGCATAGCCTTCCCTTCACCCACACGGCCAGATGAACAAGAACCATAAGACTGTCCTATAGATGTCTTTGGCTCACAAACTTCTGCTTCTGCCTCTCTTTGCCTTCATGTCCTGCCCCAGTACAGTGTGGCAGACATATTCCCACTCACAAATGTGACATTCAGGAAAGCTGTCCTGGGATCCTGGCTGAAGCTCACCCCCATATCTGGGGGGTCTGGTTCCCACCAGACCTTGTTGCATTCACACACTCCCTATCTGAGGGTCGACACAGTTTTGGGATCTCCTTGTCGACTCTTTCCTGGCACATGCCAGCAAAGTGTGGCTGCTCAGTGGAGAAGTCCTCTACACTACCAAGTCCCTCTTTCCTCCATCTGTGTCATTCAACTTGACAGTTTCTTTGAGCAGTGGGAGTCCCATGGGACTCCTTCACAGAGATTTTTGCTGTTTCTCTTTTTAAAGAAGTGGCTCATGCCAGTTCCTGTTCATCTTCATTCGTGTTCTCCACTGTGCAGTTGAGGGGGAAGCCACAAGATCAAAAGTAAATGGGCTGCTTAGTCCTTGAAGACTGCTGTGCCTGGGGGATCTGTCATGTCAATGACATTTTTAAGTGCTAAAATTAGATATTTTTATCATTCTAAGCAGTTTGTGTTCTGCGCTAATTCTTTTAGGAAACTTCAGTGAGCTAGGTTTCTTTGTGTGTTTACAATGAGTGAGCAGCCTTAACTTTGCTCTGCATGCCATGATAAAAAGTTGATACCGTTGTTGGTAATCAGAACTAGACTCTTGCCAAAACTGGTATTCATAACTTGCCTTCCAAGAAATAATATACTACTGACTGCTGCTACCATGCAGTTCTCAGGCATTTGCTACTTTGATTTTTGTTTATATGTAATTAAATATTAGGCTTTTTTTATACAGTTTGCCACAGTGATAAACTTGGAACAAATGTGTCTTAATATCTCTGTTATGTTTTTATGTTTTTTCATCAGGATTTTTCTACTCTTGTCATTACAGTAAATTGGATGTTAAAAGCTGTATTTCTAAATCTGGGTTTTAAATATCAAGCAGGGAAATAGCTGCACACAGTGTAAGGAAGTACTGTCCTATGCACTCACTGGATACAGCATCAGGATGCAGTCTGGACGGGTGGGCTCAACCTCATATGCAACAAGCTGTCTGTGACTCTTTCAGCAGTTTTATTTTTGTTCAATAGATTTCTTCCAGTCACTACCTGCAGAGCAGTGAAGAGCTAAAGGAACTTCTTCCAGTTTAAAGACAACCAGGCACGGGAGAACATGATAAAAAATTGCAGCGTGGACGGTGTGCACATGAATGAATAGCATGGTCTCACTTTGGGGCCACCGTTGCTGATGGTGACCAGGTAGAGCAGAAGGCTTGAGTGGGGTGCGTTAAAATGAAGCTTATTTGAAAACAAAGCCTTAAGAAAACAGAGATTAGCAGACCAAGATAAAACCAGAGAACAATTTATGTCAGAGTTCAACTTCTCACTAATATCAGGGCTAGCTTCAAAGTTGTATTGGGTTGATGAGGACCCTCTCTCAGAGTTTTGAGTATCTCCAAGAATGGAGATCCTACAGGCTCTCTGGGCATTTGTACATTTAACCACTCTCATGAAGAAAATACTTTTCCTTAGATCCATCTGGAATTTTTACTTCTGTAACTTCAGCTATTGCATCTTATCATCTCATTCTGCACCCCCAAGAATCTGGCACCTTCTCTATAACATGTCTTCAAGTAGCTGAAGAGTATGATTAAAACTTCACTGAGCCATCTCTTCTTCATGATGAACACAGGTCTCAGATTTTCCTCATGCATCATGTGATCCAGTTCTCCAGTCATCTTTGTGGCCCTCTGCTGAACCAGCTCCAGTTTGCAAAATGATCCCTGATGACAAGAGTTGAAAGATAACAGGATAGGAAAAAAGGCAGAAGAATAAAGAGAACAAAGAGGGAAACCTTCAAAAACCAAAACCCAGAGCAATTAGGATGCTGCATGCAAAAGAAAATGGAAGGTAGGAAGGCAAAAAAATGGTATGAGAAAAATGGCCATATAGTTCCAGCTGTACTCTGTAGTAGCTCTTTGGCTAGAGCATCTTAAGAATTTGTTCCAAAAAGCTTTTATTGGAGAGAGCTGTTGTTCCACTTATTCATTTCAAAGGTTAGTGTTGATGTGGGTTTCTCTCAAAAATGGCTTACTAAAAATCTAATTAATTTTGCAGTGGTGTGCATAAATTATGGAGAGTATGAAATGGAAGGTTACTCACATAAGACAATTATCCAGAAAAGTGAGTGATTCCAGGTTTTGCACTAGGCTTATTCTCTCACAGACACAGATGTCTAAGACAGACAACTCTGAGACACAGATGTAGGGGTAGCAGATAGTGATGCCCAGGCTCCAATTCCTTAATATTCTTTAACATAAAAGGCATGTCCACTCACTTGCTGTGCAGTCACATTCCCATCTGTTTTGCAGCATACTCATCTTCTGGAATCCACTCTCATAAGAGTCACTTGACAGTTTTTGCTAAAAATGGTCATCAGGGCTGTGGCTATCACTAGTAGCAAGTTCCTCTACTGCTTCAGGACTTCTGTGAACCACTCCTCTGATCATGAGCTTGACGGATCAACTGGCTGTTGCTCAGTGACCCTGTCACTGTAGCTGGCAGACATGGATTTGACACATCAGGGCACGCAGGTACTTTGGAGGTCAGGTAACGTCAGTCCCTGACAATGCGCCACACTCATGCAGAGGTGATGGCAAAGCAGAGCAACATTTTGAGTAATGTTACCAAGCAATGGGACAGCAGCTACCATGGTTAAAATATGTGCACATTTCTGTTTCTAGAGAAATCATTTAGTGTATTACTCAGTCAAGAGATGTTTTACATTTTCAGCAACATCTGCAAATTAAGAAGTATCTAACTCTGCTGCGAGTGTTTTTTTCCCATTTTTAAAAATATTTCTATGACTAATCAATCTCATTAAGCATCTAAGTAGATGTCAATAGTTATCCAAAATGGTGACCTGTTCTACAGTAATAATGTTATTGATAAAGAGCATTTGAAAATTTACAGAAAGAGATGAAATCTTCACAGTTCCTCTATATACTCTTATTAAGTCTAAATGCCAAATTGAAGAGGAAATCAGAAGTCAGAGAAGTAGGAGAACGTGCAGTGTCAGATATGGTCATCTGTGTCCCATTCTAGCCCATTTAAGAGCCTGAAAATGATGCAATTTCACAAAGAGAAAGTTCTGTCTGTCCAACCTAGTGGCCTTGTACGATTGAGTGACTACATCAGTGGACAAGGGAATGGTTACAGATATCATTTGTCTGGACCGCTGTAAAACCTTTGACACAGTCTCCCACAACATCCTTCTCTCTTAATTGGAGTGAAGTGGGTTTAATGAGTGGACTGTTAGACGGATAAGAAATTGATGGGACTGTTGCATTCAAGGGTAGTGGTCAATGGCTCAGACTCTCAGTGTACATCAGTGGCAAGTGGTGCCCCTCAGGTGTCTCTATTGGGACCGGTGTTATTTCCTACCTTCATTAATGACATAGATCAAGGAATCGAGTGCACCCTCAGCAAATTTGCAGGTTACCCCAAGCAGAGTGGTGCAGTTGAGCCACCTGAAGGACAGGATGCCATCCAGAGGGACCTGGAAAAGCCCAAGAAGTGGACCCATGGGAATCTCATGAGGTTTAACAAGACCAAGTGCGAGGTGCTCTACCTGGGATGGGGAAACCTCTCGTATCAACATAGGCTGGTGGATGAACAGATTGAGAACAGCCCTGCCAAGAAGGATTTGGGGTGCTGGTGGATGAGAGGCTGGATGTGAGCCGGCAATATGTGCTTGCAGCCCACAAAGCCAATGGTATCCTGGGCTGTATCAGAAGCAGTGTGGCCTGCAGATCAAGGGACTCTGCCCCTCTACTCCACTCTGGTGAGACCCCACATAGAGTGCTCTTGGGTCCCCCCAACACAGGAAGGACATTGACCTGCTGGAGCAAGTCCAAAAGAGTGTCACCAAGATGATTAAAGGGATGGAGCACCTCTCCTACGAGGAAAGGCTGAAAGCATTGAGTAGGTTCAGCCTGGAAAAGAAAAGACTTGAGGGTGACCTAATTATGACCTTCTAGTACCTGAAGGTAGCCTTGCAGAAAGATGGAGAGGGACTTTTTATGAGAGTATGTAGTAACAGGACAAGGGGGAATGGATTCAAACGGAAGGAGAGTAGGTTTAGGTTAGATATTAGGAAGAAATTCTTTACTGTGAGGGTGGTAAGGCCCTGGCACAGGTTGCCCAGAGAAGTTGTGGATGCCCCATCCCTTGCAGTGTTCAAGGCTAAGCTGGATGGAGCTCTGAGAAACCTGGTCTAGTAATAGGTGTCCCTGCCCATGGCAGGGGCTTGGAAGTAGATGATCTTTAAGGTCCTTTCCAACCCGAACCATTCTATGATTCTATGAATCCAAGTGAGCTCTTTTAGTGACGATATCCAAGACACTGGGAGACCCTTAGCAGCTATACATCTTCTGGACGGTTCTGATAGCCAACACTCTCCTTGTAGTTCCCTATTTGGTGGTCTTCCCAGGAGAAAAAGACTTGGAAAAGACATATTATCCTTTGATTTTTCGGGTCCAAAATAAGGGGGTTTTTTTCCTATTTACTTTCAACAGCTTTATTTAACGTAAGTTGTAAAGGCTGGAAAAACTGTTGCTACAGTAATTTACATAGTACATTAGAATCAGATTAGAATCTACTCTGTATCACATAGTTAAGAATGTTAAAGATTGGGTTCATTCAGTTTATCCCTGGGCTTGCACATTTCACAAGCCCCCTCAGAGCTGCACCTGAAGAAATGCTGTTATAGACACACAAATAGCAAATTAGCCATACTTATCATTAAGCAATTTGCATGCCTAATGCAATGTATGCCTCTCTGTTGGTTTGGGGAGTACACAGTGCATGTCTGCGTTTCCTTTTTCGAGCAAGGTTTATTTACTGCTGAGTACCAGAGTGCCTAAATTTAATCCTTTGTGAGCAAGAGGGCTGCCTCAGTGACAGCAGTGTGTGCACATGTATGGAACCTAATTGCAGTTCTGATAACCTCGCGTTGGTAGCGTGAACTGTTTTATTTGTTAATGGAAGTTGCTAAATAAAATTTAATGTTACAGTATGGACCACAGAAAAAAATTTGTCCATATGCTTTTCAATTTACTTCATACGAATGTTACTTCATATGAAAATTAACTTAGCTAATCTGACATCTCTTAACAGGCATGCCATCTACAACAATAGCCTAATCCCTCCAGAGCTCAGTCTGAAATTGATTTTGACATTTGGGTTGTATTTATAGTGCCACCCTTGCCTCCAAGGCTGTTGTTCAACACAACAGTAAACCTCACTTTAAATAATACTGGACCATCACTACAGTGGCTATCTAATACGAAACACTGCCCTGATACATACAGTAGAATATTTTGATGGATTAAATTTGTATCAATTAATTTTAAGCTGGCTTTGCTGTAGTATAAATTCAGTGGCTCTCTCACAGCTAGCACCCCTCCAAGGGTCTGCTCCAATGCCCTCTTGCCTCCACTCTGTTCAAAGAGAACTATCCTTGGATGTAACCTGCAAATGTCTCATCTTACATGCACGGCTGTCTCTACTGGACACTCACCAGTCAGACTTCATTTTCATAGATCTTACCCTAGATTCATGCCTTGTCTCACATCTCTTCATCAGTTCTTTTCCTTAACCCTTCTCTTTGCCTCAGCATTCTCACAGACAGTCTGCTAATACATCATTGTCATTGACTCAGAGCCAAGCTAACTAAAGTCAAGCCATAAATCTGTGCAAGCCATAAATCTGTGCGAGCCATAAATATAGCTGGTGTTCCTCAGAAACCACCCCTAAGGCTGCACCACACTGCAGACCTTTGTAGGCAGTATATAGCAAGATACAGTTCACCATTTCCCACAGATGCTTCAGTGGGGACATCAAAGGGACTTGGGAAAGTTCAGGACAGAAGATACACCTCTGAAAAAATCTGCAAGGTGGTTAGGGGCAACAGTGGAAAGGAAAGGATGGGTGCTGACAGCTTTATGGTGTCATTATGGACCATATCCTGAGCAGGGACGTACACATACTTTCAGAGAAGAAAAGGGATTCCATGTCATAGAATATAGGTATTCCTTTGTTATACTTAAGTATACCACTCACTTTAAGGTAGAGGACAAATCTGAGCAGAAAACCTGCCCACATGGAAAAGACAGTCAAGGAGAAATTAAATAGCCTCAGTAGCCAAAAGCCCAATCTATTCACAAGTGCCCCAAGAAGGCTTTATTTTTTTCTCTTTTCCTGGATTATCTTAGCATTTTTTAGGCATTCACTCTGGTCCCAAGTACTATACCAACAAACTAGCACAAAAGGAACGCTGCTCCCTAACTCTTGCATGCCCTTAAGTTTATGCCAGAGGCTTCTGCCTTGGTTTGTCCCAGGCTTGTGCTCTATGGTACCTCCCCATTACTACCCAGCGCGTCCTGACCCCCACACCACCATAGTGTGTGTCAGGTTGGATTGCATGTCATATTTCTGCAAGCCTTCCAGGTCTGTGATTGCAGTGTGTCCCAGTATTGCTCTCTAATCCCCAGAAGCCCCCTCCCTTGGAAAGTGCCACTTACCACATTTTCAAGAGTTAGTCTTGTCTGTAAAATAGAAGAGGTGTCACCAGTGAAGCAATCTGCCTTTGCTGCCACCCACCTTGTTGCAAGTCCACACTTATTTTCTGTCTCCAAGGCAGTAGATCATGCCATGCATCCTTCAGAAATGTATATGTTTCCACTCATCCTAGGAGGCCTCGTTCTCCCCAAAACCCAACATAAGTTTGTCATCCCTCCCTCCAGCCTACAACCCTTCACAGCTAAGGACCCATCTATCCAAAGAATATGCTCACAGAAGCTGCCAACAGCTGAGCCGATCCAGGCAGGGCAGGAGCTGCTGGTGTACACTTTCAAATAACCTTTGGAAAGTTTAATGGTTTATTTAGATAAGGAAAGAAGAAGGATTACTTTTATTTACTTACTAAACCAATTCTGCTAACTGTGGCAAAAAAAGAACAGCAAGCACAGGGTATGCATGGTAGCCAGTAAGCTCAACAGTTCTGTGGCAGCAAATGTGTGGATGCAATAAAGATGTGATGACAAGAAAGAACAGCCTTCATTCTGGACTAAACAAAATAACCTAGAACATCCAAAGAGTGGAGTCAGGTGACAAATACATCCTCTGGTGAGATCACATGTGCTAATATAGACTCAGAATAGGTTGGTTACACCATAATTAACATTAGTAACTCCTACTTCCTCAGAATCTCCTGCTACCTCAGACTTAGCCTTCCTGACCCCTTCATATCCTATCCTAAACGCTTCCACGCCAGATAACTTAGTCGAGGCTCAGTGGTTGCTAAGGAACAACTCCTACTAGAGCAGGCACTGCCCACAGGAGACACTGTATGAGATATTTGCAACAAGCTGATCCAGGACAGGAACTCTGGTAATGCCCATCTTCCACACTCCAAGTGTGTGTGAAAATAGTTTCTGTTTCCAATTTTGTTCAAGATTTGATTTTCTTTTTGCCTTTGTTTTTCAATTACTCCTACTTTTAATTTGTTTCCAGCTGTGATCATTATTTGGGGGGGTCTCACAGCAGGGCTGGGTGGCATCAAAGGTGTTCAGGGTTGAAATTTCAAACATTTCAAAGCCTGGGGCAAAGACCATTGCAGAGCTGCAATGGATGGGACAGCACAGCTGGGATTCCAAAGTCAGCAGGGCCTGGCTCCAAGAACGGGATACAAAGGGCTTCAGGGTAAAACAACAACTAGAAACAGGAAAGTCAGAAAAAAGTTGATTTACTGCTCGTCCAACATAGGCACGATTTCAAGTTACAGCAAACAGCTGTCAACCACTCAACAGAAAATGATTAGTCAGGCTGTCCCTCACAATGCGACCCACCCAAATTTCACAGGAAATGATCAAGTTACAGCTGGTGGAGGGACTGGCTGTAGTTCCACTTGTTACACTCCTACCCTGCCACCATCTGCTCTTTTGGCTTTCCGGGTTTTTGTAAAGGACGCAGCATGCAAACGAGAGCCTGGTTCAGAAGGGAAGTTCAGTAGCCCTCCAGCATCCTTTTAGACATGTTGGACAGACATTTTGAAGCCTGACCCTGAGGTGGTAAACAAGAGATTCTAGCAACAGCTAAGTTGCTGCTAAGTGCAAGAAGAGGTAAGCAGGCTCATCCAGTACGAGGGCGATTCAGCAACTCCATTGCTCCAAATGGACTCAGCAGCAGGCTTGGCAAGGCTGCACAGCATCAGACGGGCAGGAGATATGAAAGACTTGAGTTCCATATGCCTTTCCAGACCAGCCAGCCTGAGCTAACAACAGTAAAGTATCTGTAAAAATGATCCAAGATGGCTCCTCTCAACATTCCTGATGATGGAAACTTGTGCCAGGTCAGGAGATGGGGAATAAAGAGATATTGCCAGTACAGGTAGCGCAGCCTTCTAATACATACTCCCTGTCCACAGAGGATGCAGGATGAGAACTTTATGGGTTGCAGGTGTCACCTCCTAACCTACACAGGTAGTTGTCATATTCCTAAGCCCAGGTTGATGAGTAATGTACCAGCAAAAGTTAGATGTTTCCAGGTTTTACATAACCAAGGCAATCTTCTTCTTGATGCCCAGAGTTGCTCCAGTGATAACTATTTTCAATCCCAGATAAGAGCTACTTCTCACAAACTCTGTGCAACAAGGGAAGGGGTTTGGTAACTTTAACTGGTATCAATTTTTTTCCCTCAGTGCTGCCAGCTTTGACATCATTAACTCAACATCAACGTATGTTGCCTTATGTTCTTCTCCCAGAGGAAAATGAAAGCTGCATGTGCTACATGGATGCTTCATACTGCTGTGTGTCTGTGTCCAGGAATGGGACTACCTGCCTACTGCTACCGCAGCTGTTAAAGAGCAACTTGAGCACAGCAGCAATGTTAACGACGGTCCAGTGCCTTTCCACGAGGAAATTTTCTGTAGCAAATGCCAAATCCTGGAAAAGGAAAGCTACTCTCCCACAACAGACCACTGTGGAAGCTGCCTCCAGAAATACCATGTTGTTTCTGAACTAACAATTCATGTGGTACAGGACAGGCAAGATGCAGGCTGGATGCCCACCCAGGCTAGCGATACTAGGTGTAATGCCCTGAGCATAAGGCAGAAAACAAACAAGCAGACCAAAATATCACCACTGTGTGATCTTGCTAATTTGAAATGATCACATACCTGCTTCTGAATTGGCTTAAATATGTTTTTTCAGGTAATTCAATATTAGTGATCACAGAACTTTGTACTAAATTAATCATCAATTAAACACATTCTTTAGTAGCCTCTTCAGACCAATAAGAGTATCTGCAAATGGCCACAAATCTTTGAAAGTAGAGGGCTCCTGTAACAGCTTGTTTCCAGCTCACTCTTCTCATTGCTTATCCAAATGAGCTGTGAAGAACCATCAGTCTAGTTGCTTTTCTTGGCTCTGTAAGATGATATTCATGAGAACCACAACAATCCTTTATTTGAGCTGCCACTTCTACAGAAAGGCAATTGGGATATTCTATAAAGTCCATGTAGACCATTTGCAGCCTCCATCAGGTTACTCAGGATACTGTCCCACCAACACAACCTAGTTCATTCCAGATTGTTCTCAAATTGGTTTCCAGTGTTGGATGCATTTTGATTCACTAAATAGCAATTTTTCTGCTCAGAGTCATGAAAGAAATGGGAACAAAATGGAAAAGATTCCTATGTATAAAAACAGGTAATAGCAGGTGAATAAAATATTTAAAATCAGCAAAGACAGAAGGAGCAGGATTTATTAACTTTCAGAATTAGAGTACCTCAAGACAAGCACTTTTTCTATGTGCTGTAATATTTTGAGTTGTTCATTGGAATTGGAAGTAACAAGATGAAACAAAAAAGGCTGAATTTAGGATTTTGGAAGTAACAAGATGAAACAAAAAAGGCTGAATTTAGGATTTTGGAAGTAACAAGATGAAACAAAAAAGGCTGAATTTAGGATTTTGGAAGTAACAAGATGAAACAAAAAAGGCTGAATTTAGGATTTTGGAAGTAACAAGATGAAACAAAAAAGGCTGAATTTAGGATTTATGGTCAGAAAATATAAGTGTAATAAAATGTAAGTGGCTATGCATTAGGTGGACCACTGTCTACAGAAAAGATGCCAGCTTTCCCAGCTTTAGCCTATTGAGTATGTGTAGTGTTCAGGTCATGTGTAGTGACCTGAAAAACAAGTCAGTAGAGGGACCTGTGTATTATTCCTCAAAGTATTTTTAAATATTTTCCAAAATTTTAGTCATAAATTTAGTCAAGATTGTAAATTATTGTGTGATACATTTCAAATAAACACAGTGGAACTACCATTAGAAATTAAGAATGTTTTTCTTTGTTTGTTTTCATTTCTCTTAAGTGTTGCAAAACTTGTTTTCCCAGGCTCCAAACTGGAAACAAGAACAGGAACTGATGAATATCCACACATCAAAGTGCAACTTATTGCCTTACACTTGAAAGTAAAATTTATTTCCTACATTATTTTTCCTTGAACAAATGAAAGCAACCCATCTTTATCACATGAAGAGCACATTTCTTAGAATCAAATTTGTAAATATTCTTATTACATTGGTCAACATGACTTTCTCTAAAATAGTAGGAAATAAGAATACACTACAATAAGAAAGGAAATGATGAAAAAAAATGAATGTCAAAACATACTGCTTTTATTTTCTGGGGATTTGGGGTTTTTTTCTTTGACAATATTGGGTGAAGAATATCTGACTCGGATTGCATTTTTTGTAATCCACTCTTCACTACTTGTTTTAAAATTGCTACATTATTATAAAGTAGGTTGACAATTTGGACTTTAAGTACTTAATGATAATGCCTTGAGGAAGAAATAATATACAAAAAAACAATGCAAGTGGTGACCAGGTAAATGCTGGAATTTCTAGAGAGAAGACATTTTACCCTGTTAACAAATTGAGAATGAGTTTCCAAAACTCTGGCTCATACACATCTCAGTGTTTTAGTTTTAATTATGTCTTTGCTTCATCCTTGCCTCTTCTTCTATGAAGAATGTAAATCCTTGTAAACCTAATTTTATACAGTGAACTTTTTCCTGTGTTTTTTTCATTGAATGAACTCAGGTGTTCCTTGGAGTCTCTCTCAAATTGCTGTCCTGTCTGTGCCACTTATGCTTTAATGAGTGTCTATTATTTTTCTATTATTGCTTCTTTTATATTATTTTAAATTCTTTTATTATATTCTGAGTTGTGAGGGACCCACAAGGATCATTGAGTCCAACTCTTAAGTGAATGGCCCATTCAGGGATCAAATCCACGACCTTGGTGTTATTAGCACCATGCTCTGACCAACTGAGCTAAGCTCAGGCTATGCATTCAAGTATCCCATAGAAAGTACTCAGCAACAATGAGATTAAGGACTACATAAAATACAGAGTGAAGTTTGCTGTCTGCTTTCATTGTCCATGACAAAGTTTGATTTACTGCTGAGAGCCGCTGTTCCCCACAGTTTGTGCAACTTCACGCTCCCGGACACAATCCAAACAGTGATCAGCAGCTACCATACACGGGTATGTAGCTGGATTGGTCTGGACCCTACAGGGCGATGTACAGGGCTCTGAGTCTACTGACAAATTTCTGGACTGATCCCTGGCCCAGGCCACTCACCACTCAAAAAAAATCCTGAGGTGAGTTGGAAGTAAACACGGTGTTATGGTTTAACCCCAGCTGGCAATGGGGTTACCCTGATACCACGCAACTGCTCTCTCACTGTCCCTCCCCAATGGGACGGGGAGGAGAATTAGAAAAAAGTAAAAACTCAAGGGTTGAGGAAAGAACAGTTTAATAATTGAAACAAAATAAAATATAATACAAATAACTGCGATACTGATAACAATAATATTATTATTAATAATAACAACAACAACTGTAATGTAAAGGAGAGAGAGAGAGAGGAATAAAACCCAAGAAAATACAAGTGGTTCCCAATACAGTTGCTCACCACTTACTGCTTGATGCCTAGTCCATTCCTGAGCCATTATTGGCCTCTTCCTGGGAAACTCCCCTCAGTTTATATACTGAGCACAACATTTCGAGGTATGGAATATCCCTTTGGCTAGTTCAGATCAGCTGCCCTGGCTGTGCTCCCTCCCAGCTTGTTGTGCACCTGCCTGCTGGCAGACCATGGGAACCTGAAAAGTCCTTGACTTAGGGTAAGCACTACTGAGCAACAACTAAACTGCAGCATGTTATCAGCATTATTCTCATACTAAATCCAAAACATCACACTGCACCAGCTAATAAGAAGAAAATGAACTCTATCCCAGCAGAAACCAGGATACATGGGCCAGTTTGGTACGGTCCTCATGTTTTGGGTGCCAAGAGCACAGACATGGACTCCTACATCGCCAGTTGGTCTCCATACTGGAGCATTGCCTTGCAGCCTTGCTCAATTCAGCAGCAGAGACATTGCCTGGGATTCAAATCTTCCCAAAGCAGAAAATCAATTGCTGAGCATGAACACTGGTTGGCTAATGTGACTCACAGTCCTTCCTACAAGGACTTCCACTTCAGTAACAAGCTTGAAGTTCAGTTCTTACCCTGTTTTATACCACCCCCCAACTTTCTTGACCTATACACAAAGACATTTAAAACACATGAAGAACAGCTGATCTACAGATGTAAGGGAGGTTGGAATCAGCTCTTTTTCCCTTTTGATGAATATATAATGAGAGAGAGAATCACTTTTCTGCTTATGCTTTCTAAAGTAGATTTTGTACATATTCCTCTAAGCAATAGCAACAAGGATACACAAAACCACAACTTATTTCACATTATACTAACAATTTGTCTTTGTTTTTATTTCTTATGAAGCACAGTGTATTTATTCCTCTCTAACCCTTTTTTATGTTACTTCTTTCAGGGCAGAACTGATGAGTTTGTGCTATGCCTCCTCAATCTACTAATGCACAACAGCCTATTAAGGGTAATTCAGCATCTCTTTTATTTTTCCAAATTATTCACATTACATGCAAGTGTGTATTCTACTAGACTTCTAGACTCTATTATGCACTTATAAAACTAAATTTTATTTTCACTAATGCTTTGATAGGAGAAGGTGAGTGTTAAACTTAGTGGAATACTTGATAAATAAATTAAGAAACGAGGAGGAAAGGAGAGAGAACAAGATAGATGTGGGATCTGTACCCTATTTCTCCAAGAAGAAAGATACAATATCAAGGTACTTACCTGATAGAGAAAATGGAAACATGAGGCACTAACAGTGAACTTCCAAACAGAAATAGCTCATTTTACATAAACCTTTGGAATCCAAATCTCCTACCAAAAAAAAAAAAATCTCCAAACCCAAGATGATGTATATTTAGTTAGATCTTTCCTTTTCATATAAACTTGTCATATGTAAAAAGGTTGCTATGTGGTTGTTGGGGTTTTTTTGTTTTATTGTTTGCTGTTGTTGTTGTTATTATTATTATACACCTTTACATAAATTGGGGGAAGGGAGAAAACGTTTACCAACCTTTTATTAATACCAACTTTTTATTAATTATTGAGGAATTCCGTACTGTCTCACCTTATAATAGTTATACCGAGTATCTACATGAATTTATTTTAATAACTGATGATGCAATTAAAAGAATACCAGAAACTATTGCCCACTGCATTTCAGAGATGCTGAGGGATATCTGGGACTGATTAAGAAATGTGACAGATTGTGGTCTCACTGTATATACAGACTGCCTCTTCCACAGGATCATCAAGCCTGTGTGCTGGAGTCACAGACCAAGACAGGACTGCAGCAAACACTAGAGAGAAAGGATTGTGCCAATTGCACATCACCACGAGTGGCAGGTCTTTATATCAGCACTAAAGATCTTTAAGTCCTATTGGCACGATTCAAGTTCTTCTCCAAAACACAGCAGAGTGTGAGCTGCACTGAGCTATTTTCAGCTATTTATATGCCCCCTTACAAATCCCCCTCAGCTCCCCAGTCAACTCCAACTTACAATCAGACTGTATCAGTGGACTTCAGGAAAGTGCACAGAGGTACCTTTGAATATCTGGCATTTCATACCGCTTTGACTGTTCCTCAAGCAGCATCCGCTATTGTCAACACTTTATGTGGAAAGCTTAAATGCTTTTCTTTTGATATTTTGCCTTTGAAATCTCGTAACCTGAACTTGCCCATGTGGTCTGGCAGCATATATATGACACCTTGACTCCAGTTCTTGTAAAGCTTTTCAGCTGCATCCTCTGGCTGTTACGTCCACGCATTCATATTTCCTGTTTTGCTGACCTGTGAAATTTTTATTTCACTTTTCATCAGGCTAGTAAATCATTCTTAAAAGAAAAGAAAATTTGAAAGATAAGCTTACTTGTTCTTTGCTTCTCCCAACCCAGCCTCCAAGGGACCTTAAAAGCTCCTTGCAGTGGAATTTTGGAGTTCAAGATGTTTTTCAGACTGCTGGTTGAACAAGACAGCCTTTTCTGTTTTGTCTCTCAGATTAACGCCGTTTTATTTAGCTGTAACTTTTAGTGGAGGGTCGCTTCCCTCAAAAAGTTCACTCTGGGGCACACAGGCGCTCGCTCCCCAGCAGCAGCGCGGCGGGGGCACATCCCGCATCCCTTGCCCCACCTCGTCCCCATCACAGCCCCCCCCTCCCCGCGGCGCTACCTTCTCCAGCCGGAGGAGCTGCGCCTGCCTCCCCGCCCGGAGCCGCCGAGCCCGGGCCGGGGCCGCCCCCCGCTCTGCCCCTCTCCGCGCTCTCCCCTCGCAGCCCCGCATGCAAATGTGCCGCGGCAGCAGGAAGTCACCCGGCGGGCCGTGAGCCAACCGCGGGCCGGGCGAGGCTCCTGCCCGGCCGTTCCCCTCTCCCGGCCGGCGGGGCAGCAGCGCCGCGCCCCGCCCGCACGCTCAGAGCAGCGCGCCGGGACCCCCCGCTCCGCGCCCCGGCGCTCACCGCGGAGATCGCTCGCTGCCGCTCAACTTGCGCACCAGGGAAAGTAAGTGCCTTCCCCCGGGAGCGGCGAGGGGCAGCGGTGCCGGCTCTCCCCGCCTCACCCGCGGGGTGCTGCGGGCAGGAGCGGGGGGTGCCCGCCCCGCTGCCTCCGTGCCCCCGCCCCGGCACGGTACGGGAGTACCAGGCGCTTTCCGGGAGGAGGGTTACCCTCGCTCCTGCCCCCGCGAGGAGGTGCCGCTGCCGCCCGACCTTCCCGGTAGGACTGGATGGGGTCTTAAGGGAAATACTGCATTTGGGATAAAATAATCATTCTCAGAAGCATGGTTTATCTCATACCCCTTTGCCTGTCTTCTGCTGTGGTCTGGAGGGCTCGGGAGCTTTCGGGCTGTTTCGTGCCGGGAAGCGTGTGAAATTAGCTGATCATAGTCTGCAGTCGGCGTTTCAAGCCAAAGCGATAGCCTTGGCTGAGGTGAGGTGGCTCTTGAGTATCCCTTGTTACACTGCTTTTTTCTAGGAGAGTAATTCCTGATGTGTCTTCCAAGCTAAAGCTGCTTCCTCTTAACTGTACGTTCAAATGTGCTTCGAATTAAAGGACAGATGAGAAAATGGTATTGTGATGTTTGGTGCATGGTGTTTCCTCCAGACTACTATTGTAATGGTACTGTGTGCCTAAGGAATGATCTAGAGGAGTTTTCTTCTAGCAATTTGAGTTTAGGAGCTGATGTCATACCTTCAGCAAAGCAGTAGAGAGTTGCTGTTGAAATTGCATCTTTCTAGTGTTTGCAGTGAATGCCTTAGCAAGAACTCCTGTTGCCTTCCTCCCTTCTGTTGGCACTAAAGACCAAAGGGATTAACATTTAAAACTTGTTTAACCAGATCATATTCCTGTGGGTATACATAGGGAGCACAAGGCTGGTTTCATCTGAAACTCCTAATCAATATACCATCCCCTGCCTTTAGTTCCCACTTTTGAAAAAAGAGAAACAGTCTGATCAATCTTAATGTATTTTAGCACATTGTAATACAAATTGGAAATTACATTTTTTTAGCTTGATCCCATAAAGCTACTGTAATACTTTTGTAATTTAGAAATATTAATGTTAGTTGCAAGTATTTGTAAAGTACAAATGCCACGTCGATAAGTCTGAACTCATCATAATATCATTGTAGAGCTGCTAAAACAAAAAGCGGAAGATTTGTGTTGAGAAATTACAAAACTATGTTGGGGAAATGTAGCTCAGTTTTACCAAAAGGATAGTCAAATTGTGTTTGTGTGAATTGTTTCCCACTCAGCACTGAGGGCAGAGTACGTTTTACTTATCTTTTATGTGTCGAGACTTTTTATCTTTTTAATAGGTACTATCAACAACACTCAAAGTATGGATGAGAAAAAATTAGTAGTTTTCTCTGAAAAAGTAGCAACAGGCTAAAAATCAGTTAGATACTGTTAATAGGATATTATGAAATCTTGGGCAATGATTGAAATTAATGAACTCTGAGATCAATAGATTTCTCATTCTGTGGATCTCTTCTGAGATTTATAGCATTTCTTTCTCCATTTCAGCTTTGTGAGCTACAGAGTAATTAGAAAAGAATCCTTGATTTAATAACATAAAAATCTATTTTAATTATGTGTTGTTGAGATATATTATTTTTTTAACCATGATGATATAGAATGATCATCTTTGTACAGCAGCTGGCAGATTTGAAGCTAGTCTTTTCTCTATTTTTGAGTAAATAAGGGTTTTTTCCTAAATAAATATACAGAGGACAAGGTAAAGTTTAGGCCTTTTCTTATAAGTCCCTTGACCAGTGGAGTTGTGCAATGACTCTTTCTGACAAGGCAATGAATTGTGAAACTTTCCAGTACAAAGTTAAACCCCGTTCCCTTTAAAATGTTTAGTATTCTGGGATTTAATGTTACCCTTTTAAGAGAGTTTCTATAAATGTGAAATTATTCCTTGCATGTATTTATGACTATATAAGTATTTATGAATGTACAAGTAACTATTTCATAATACTTCCCCCTTCCAATTTATCTCTGTACTTGAAGTAACCTATCTTCTTATGGCCTTATTGACTCCTGTAGGCTTAATGGCATCATAGAACAGCAAGTGTTGCGTGAAGCAATTCCTAAAACAGGCAATGAAAAAAAGTCCAAAGTCCTCCTGGACTTGGACTTCGGTTAAGATCAGCTTAGTACTTGATCTTCAGTGGGGTATCTCAAAAGACCAGACACGCTACATCTGACCCTTCTTGTGGTGCACATCAGGGAGCAACATTTGACCTCCACGTAGTTATTTGGGAAAGTTTAAGAATTGCTTTCTTTAATCTCAGATGTGATTCTATTTCTGTCACATAAAGGAGATGTTTGTGTGCCTATATGTTACTTGGAATCTTAATGGCAATCTTTGAGGTTTTGGGATGAACACATGTTGACCATGAACCAATTTTTATTATTGTCAAAGGGCTAGGTGATCTGGGGAGGGGATGAGGTCTCTCCTCCTTTCCATATGTGCATATTCTGAGGGACTGGGCGACTTTATTTCTTCACTGTTGGGGTTTAGGGAGCCCTTTGCAAAACTAAATGAATGCAGAAGACAAGTAGATAGGGCATGAATGAATGAATAAATAAAGGCATGGGGTGGGCATTAGGTGTAGACTAGGATTTCTAGCACTCTGCTGTAGTAGCATAGCTGTACACAGAGGTGTACCTCTGCAGCAGTAGTGATCCCTGAAGGATGTGAGCTGTCATGTGCTAATGCAAGGGATAGGAGGAGAATCCGTGGGCCGGGGATCCTGAGGATTGTGTGAGCTTTGTATGTGGGGGGTGATACCTCCTTTTGAAACTATGAAGCCGAGTGTGTAAATAATTACACCAAACCATGTGGCTCTGTTAAGTAGTATTTATCATAATTTTACCACTTTAGGATTTCCATCAGAAGAACAGCTTTATTCTGTAGAAGCAGCAGTTGCCCAGCTGAGAATTGGGATTTTTCTCCTGCAGATCATATTCCTACTTCCTTTTTTTCCCATTTATTTCTCTCCCGTCTTTCATGAGAGTGCAGGAGTGCTACAGATGGTATAGAGAGAAAGGCTTAGAGACTTGCTAAGCCATACCACAGGAAACTATGTAGATAAAAAATGTAAAATTACATTCGTATGAAAACAGTCTTTAGTGACGCATATATAGGGAGAAGGAGACTGCTGCCCTATAAACAGTAATGGTACATTCTCAAAGAAATTAGCATCTACTGATAAAAGACAAATGCAATGTAACTGTCCTTAGTGTGACTGTTCCTAGTTTAAACTTCATTGTCCTTCAGGGAAGGATGGAAAGGTCTGTGCTTTCATATTTATTTTTGCCTGATTCAAATACATTTCCTGTTGACATTGTCATTAACTGCTGTAATTTCCGAGACTGAATCACTCACATTTGTGTTCAGCATCTTTCCTGAAAAATGTGGGTTCATGGAACAAAATGCTACGACAGGATTATTCTTGTCCTGGATGCATTTCCTCCAAATATTTATGAGATACTTGTATTTGTTGTATGCCCTAAAGAAATACTCATAGAGGTAAATAGATCAGTTATTTTTGTCAGCCAAACATCAGAAGAGAGAGGGTATTTTGGTAGTAACACTTTGCTGGGAGAGAAGGACAAGACCAGGGAAGGGTGGAGGGGGTAATGGTTAGATCTTATTTCTCTGAAGGGAAAAAAGGGTAGATTAGTACCATTCAGGCCAGCAATTGCTCTCCCTTAGGTCAGCGTCACCTATCTTTTTCAAACTGCTGGCATCTTAAGTATCTACAATTGGTTCCTGTGTTTGCGCAGTGTCCTATCTTACTTCTTCAGTTCAAAGGACTCAAATGATAAACAGTCTGAACAAAGTGTCCTTCTTCCTCCATGGTCTCTGCTGCATGAGGCACGAGGCTACTTCTTCCTGTGGCTGATATGTTGTAGAAATTGCTACTTTAATTTGCAAAGGCCAGCTGTGATAGGAAATAGTGCAGTGTTAGACTGGAAAATGTGATAGCTCACCCGAGGGGCTGAAGTATGGGATGCAGCTACTCTTCTGGAATGGCAATTTTTGCTGTTTTCTCTGGTTTAGCGGGCTGCTCTAAGTATGGAAATGATAAAAGTTTGGAGGGAATGGATTCCCCCTGAGATGTGTTTTTAACTATTCCTTTGTTGGTTTAACAGAAAGCTGTTTCAGGAAGTTCATCAACAAAAACAATCTGTTAAGTCAGCTTTTTGATGTGGCATCTACAATATATTGCTTTGCCTTTCATGTTTCCTTCATTAGTTTGCATATAGGTGTATACAAACCTGTTCAATAATTTTTTTTTATTAATTACTCAGGTTTTATCTCAGGTGTTAGTGCAGAAGTATATTCGTCTGCTAAGCAGGTTTGTTCTTTCCATATATGACTGTACTAGGGGCTTAGAACAAAATTAATATCAAAAGCTGAAGAATATGTCTGAGTGAATTCCTGTGTAATGATAACACATTTATAAATCAGTAGGTCTGACCTATGACTAGGTTTTACTCTATTCAGACAAAGAAAATATTTCCTGGTGGTATCAACTGAGTAGGGAAAGGTCTGGATAGTATTGAATGTATTGAAATTGCTTGCTTGAGTATCCATTGCCAGCATTGTGAGGCTTACATTCATTAGGTGTAGTGGAGACAAAATGGTTTTCTCCAGGGCAGCCCCAGCCTTACCAGGTGTTTTGATGGGATTTTTAAAACCCTTCATTAAGTGCTAAATGCCCTGGGGTATCTGTGATTCAGGTTTGGGTGGACAACAGCTGGAGAACCAGCGTTAAGTGGTTGCCAGAGCTGGTGTCAGTGTCACTGAGGAAGTGAAAGTTTTTGGTAAACACACAGGAAGGGGATGGGCAGGAGAAAGAGGAAATCCTATATTGGATGTTTTATGTGCAACTTGTTCAAAATACATTGCGAGAGTCATTTGAGTGTGCTGTTGTGGCGTAGCAGAATGTGCAAATGGGATTGAAAGTACATTTTTGTAACTTCAGACCTACCATTGCAAAAGATCTGCTAAACTGTGCAAAGGCTAGAGAGAAGCATAACAGACCATGAGGGATGTAGGGAAACTTGCCTTTTAAGCAATTCTTCTGCTGTATTGCTAGTGTAGCACTTTGTCTTCCTTTTTCTGTCCAGCTGTATTTGGATTGGCTTCAAGAGAGATTGCAGCCACTGTCCTGACACCAGTGGAGGAGCACCAAGCCATACTGAGGTGAACACTAAGCCCATTTCTCTTGGGATGTAGATGGCCTGATAGATAGTTTCTGCTAGGCACGCAGTAGATAGCAGTATTTCCACTAAGCCTGACCAGTAGAACTTGTCTCTTCTGAAAATCCCCTGCTAAATTTCCTTGGAAGCAGTTCCCAGCCCTCTGCCACAATGCTTGCCAGTGTTTCTGAAAAGGTCCTAGACCCATACTGCTTCAAATGCCTTCATCAGTAATAATGTGCTGTTTGTTTGGGGCTTTTTCTCCCCAGTTTCCCAGAAAAACCCATGTTTCAGTCTTTACCCCACTGTATCAGTACTCCCTGCTGCTGTTTCCTTTATTGCTTCTCCCATCATTCTTTTATTTTGCCAACATAATTTTGCTGTTTCTTTCTCTCCAGCTTTGTCTTCAAGACTGTCAGTGGTATAAACTGTTTGTTTCGTCTCTTGGTTTAGATGTCTGTAGGAAATTTTCATTTCCCTTTCCAGTAGAGTAAACCTCAAATCCTTTCATAATCCAATTATCATTTGTAATCTATTCATGCTACCTTATTAGGGAATATGTGCCCAGAAATATGTAACCTCAGCTTCATGAAGAAGTCTGGTAGAGTACCAACCTGGCAGTACTGACATGGTCTTGAAAGTGTTTTAAGAAGGCTGTGCCTCCGTAAAGGGCAGCTTTGTACTTCTGTAGATGGTCAACAAGACTCCTCTATCTAGAGTACAGTTTATGTGTAGGTGCAATCTGTCCTTAGAGACTACTGCTGTTTGCCACGTCTGATTTAAAATGGTGACCTCAACCTGACTTGAAGTGGGTTAGTTTCTGCTATGAAAATGGTCAGTGAGGATGGAAAAGGTTTCTGAGCCAGCGTTGACTCTCCGTGTAAACACGTCTGGTTCAGTGAAGCAGAGCGTGGATTTACCAGCATGTGTGCTGGCCTGAAGAAGAAACCAAGGCTTGGCGTTGTGGAGGTGTGGTGCTAAGACAACAGCTCTTGCTCCAGGATCTTGCTGTGCTCCTTGGTGTTGGTGTGCTGTACACTGAACCCACAGAAAGTGAAACTTAAGAAACTTAGCTTTGAGAAGGCAGTGCAAGTTGCACTAGCAGAAAAGAGGTTTGGCTGGTGGAGTGAACAAGTGGGAGGAATACGCTTCAGGTGAGATACTTCTGCTCCTGATGGAGCATTTAAGCAGGGTTGAGGGCATTGGATACAAGTGTAAAAAAAATGGAAAGCTCAGCATTTAAGTGGTTGATTAAAATCAGAGATCAGAACAGTATTCTCTTCTGTAATGCATTTGACTAGGTTTAGGTGGGTGAAAGGTCCTTTTCCTTACTCCTGCAATAAACAAAAATATCAAGATGGTTGGTATGGTATGACAGAGGAAAGAGATTTCTCCTTTGAGCACAGAATACAGTTTCAGTGATGTGATTGTATTGTTTATTACAGGTTCTATATCTTGTCATACTGACTGAGAATATTTGCTTTCCTAGGGTATATTCTCTACCTATTAGTTATCATCCTTTGCATTTGATTGTTTTTTCTCATTTTATCTCTCTGCTTCTGCAGTCTTCCTGCTTCATTTATTTCTCAGCATTAAGCCCAATTCTGACTTCTTAGGGATTTTGGCCTCCTCTCCTGCACCTTTTATTATATGTTTTGTGTTGTCCTGAGAACTTCCTGTGCGTGTCCAAACAATGAAGGAGTCTTATTGGTTTTTTTTAAGCATTTTCTTTGCACAATGCTTAATACTGTGGAATTCAAGTGTAAGTTGTGGACTCATTACTGTCCTCCTGAAACAAAATTGGATAACCATTGTGAACACTGATTTGTTCTTAGTTCTTGCTTTGAAAGTTAGCTGTGTGGACTGTGAGTGCTGAAGTCACAAATAAACGTTTGGGCTTGTGCACAGTCTAAGATAGTTTTTTAAAGTACAGTATAACCACATGTCCTGCCTATGAGCTATATACCTGATACGTGAAGTTACAGAGGTTATAAACTTCAATGAGCAGCCAGTATGGTTGTAATAATAGTGCTGTGAAATTCTTCCAGTCTGCAGTATGAATGTGAAAATTATATTCATGGACCTCTGGTTTACTGTGAGTCTAAATCTGCCAAAATTATCATGCGTGCTGGCCTACTCTTTAAGGTCTGTGTCCTGCCCTTTGTGCAGACAGTCCTGATGTGAGTCTCTCGAAGTCTGTAGGGGTCATGCAAGCTATGTGCTGCCACTTACAGGATCAGAGCCTGGTTCAGTGGAACTGGCTATGGTTGTAACTGCTAGGTCTTCATCTGCTATCAACTGCAAGGCTCTTGGCCATTCAGCAGGACTAGAAGCAACAGAAAATACTAAATCCTGTGCAATCCAGTAATGATATGTCATGAATACAGAAAGGTTTGTTGTTTTTAGAGAGTGAAAACAAGAAATGTCCAGGCAAAGTCAAAATAGCAGCAGAGGTCAAGGTATTAGTCCGTTTTTGAAAATGCAATAAATTAACGTGTTGAGAATATGCAACATGCTTCTTCAAGTTAGTTCTCTATTGAGATCTTCTATGTAGTATAGAATAGCTTCTCCCAAATGTAAAAGAACTTCAATCTAATAATATACTTGCGCAGCTATTGTCCTGGTAATTTGGTGAACTACGTTCATTCTTGCCCTTGAGGGAGATCATCTGCAAAAACATACATGTGTTTAAAATCAAGGGTCTCCAGGTCTTCCTTATAAAGTTTGAAGCTGGAACAGTCAACTGAACTATCAGATCAGCTATCCACAACCCTTCCTCAAAGAGAGTTCCCAGATTCTCACTCTCACTCCTCTGGGACAACGGAAAGAGTGTAAAATATTTTAAATTTTTGTTAACTTTAGAGAAACTTCTTATTCATGCTCAAATGTGCAAAAAATGTGAAAAACATGCTTAGAAACTTGGATGTGAATTCTTATTCTTGTTCATTCAGTGACATATTTCCTTCAATGACATATTTCTTGTTACACTCTTACTGTCACCCCAGCTTGAACATGTAGTTTACAAGACTTTAGTTAGAGTATGATTGTGACTTTCAGACCTGAACTGATGAAATTTTGCTGTCCCTTTGGATATGTTTGGTAGACTTAAGTGAAGTGTACCTGTATCTGTTTAAAAAAAACCCCCAATGTCAAGGACTTCAACTGAAAAACATTCAAAAATTGCTTATCATATAGCTCGTTTAGTTCTATTTATCATGTTTGCAGCAAACTGTTGGTTCAGATGATATCCTTTGGTGCCTCTGCATGTTTACCAAATTGCAACAGTTGCTTGAAACAGTTTACTAAGCTGGACCAGAAATCAACTGGTACATTCCTGGTTTAGATTGATGCCCTTGAAGGAATATAATTAACACAGAATTTAAAATTAAGTAAAATAAACAAGTTAGGAATAGACTTTTGTGAAGAGCCAGAACCTGGAGGATGTTCTTGCACCCTTGAAGTTAAGGGAGGTTCTGCTACTTAAGATCAGTGAGAACAAGACAGTGTCGTTCCTCCCAAGGATACTTACACAGTTAGTGCTGAATGTAGTTCTAGTGTCCCTGTAAAGATTAAACGGCACAGAATTTCATTTCTACTAGTGTAATTTACTGGCACCAGATTTGACACTGTCTGATTTTTTTTTTCAAGAACTGTGGCAACTTCCTCTTGTGACTTAAGAAAACTTGTCCTAGGTTTGCAAACTTCCAGGAGGAAGTGAGCTCTGAGTGTTAGCTCATGTCAGCATGAAGGATTTAACCCCAAATTTTCATCTGAGCATGGAATTCATTCTTGAGTCTGTGTTATATACCCCAATATAATGTCCTGTGTTTCAGGAGGGTTCTTCTGTGTATATCTAGTGCTGTACAGCTAATGAAATACAATACAGTCTGCTGGAGAAAAGTGTATATTGGAGTTCGAAATAGTGAAAAAAAAATT
This sequence comes from Chiroxiphia lanceolata, assembly GCF_009829145.1. Classification (NCBI taxonomy): domain Eukaryota; kingdom Metazoa; phylum Chordata; class Aves; order Passeriformes; family Pipridae; genus Chiroxiphia; species Chiroxiphia lanceolata. Next base: position 40,089,975 of record NC_045637.1, on the reverse strand, counting down.
CTTTTTTTCTTTTGTGAATGTTAGTGCTTTAGACGTGCTCAAGACATTAGATGATGCTATTATAACCAATGCTATGTTTTAGTTGCAAGTTTGGTCATGAGTAGATATCAGCATTCAAAAATGGAGGTGACAGCAGCTGAAGAAGCTCTCTGACTGATGGAGTGGGATGATAAATGCAGCACGGTGCAAAGTAATATGAGTTACAAAAGGACTAGGCTGTTAGGAGCCATAGTTAGGATCCATTGACACAGAAGTCATTCTGCACTGATTTAGTCATAACTGACGTAATCCATATTGAAAGCAAATTGTAGAATGCATAAAACCAGGTGGGTTTATAATAGTTGATTTATTCCCTGGTTACCTAGTTACCGGAATTTGAAAAAACAAAACCTAAAATACATTAATGTTCTGGTCCCTATTTCTCTCTTTTATTAAACACACTGAAAGAAGATGAACCCAAAGGAGAAGTGTTATACTTTCTATGAGACCACCCTCAAAACCTTCATCAGGGCTTGCTGGCTGTGTATTTGCTGCCATCCGTCATGGCAGTTGAGGGATTTGGACAGGCTGGATCGATGGGTTGAGGCCAATTGTATGAGATTCAACAAGGCCAAATGCCGCTGGGAGGATAGTTCCGAGATCTACATTCTCCAAAGAAACAGTGTGAAGCTTGTCCTATCCTTCTGTCACATCATTTGTTATGAGAATGAAGACCTTTGGGCTACTCCTGGACCTCACTCCAACCCCCTGTTGATTTAAGGGTAGTTTCTCGTTTTCCTATGCCACAGTTACTGCTCTAGTTGTTAAAAAGGGAGGAGAGAAGGATCCTCATCCTTGTGGTAGACATGGACATACGTAAAGCTCAGGGCAAATACTAGGCTACTGAAACTTTAGCACACTGCCATTATTGGCCAAAATGATCATTTTAAATCTGAAAAAAAATTTATGTGAGTCATAGGTACACTCGGCTTGGAATGTAGACATAGTCCTTGGGGTTTGCTAGCTGGAGTGACACACTTCCTAATAGTTAGGAAAAATGTTGATCCTCTTCAGTGTAGTGGTTTGGCCAAATTCTCTTTTGGAAATGCATATTTGGTTATATGGAGGTGCTGTTTGTTGAGGAGTGTTTTTACGAGTCAAGAAAATGACATTTTTACTTATAGTTTGCATGACACTTTTAAGTCTTTAAAGTATCTTGGGAACCTTCGCTTTAAGTTGGTTAACATATTGGTACAGTTTTTCTGTTTCATGTCATATGATCCTTTCCAAGAATTTGATTGAGGTATTTATTCTGTTAGGTCAAACTAAGATGTTATTTGACCTTTTCCCCTATCTTCAAAAGATATAGTGCAGTGGAAAAAAGCTGAGGAAATTGAAGATGTGGTTGCCTGAGGGCTGGCAAAGTGAATTAATTCATTGTTGATATTGATTCAAAATTCTGGAGGATGCAGTTGAGGCAAATGATTGTAATAAAATGAAGAGAGTATTATAAGGTCAGAAAACAGATGTTAGTTTAATGTAAGACTTGTTTTAAAATTAATACCAAAAATACTGACTACATGAATCTGAAACATTTTTATAATATATGAAGTCTATTATACAGTGTTAACAAAATTACAATCTCGTGTGAACTAACTTTCTTGTGTTTTGGTATTTTTTTTCTTAAATCGAATAAACAAGAATCAGTAGTTTGTACAAATTTGGTTTCATTTCAGTGTAATGTTTTGTTTCAGAATTTTGTTTTCATCCTTCTGAAAGCATTTTCACATTATTATACCACCACAATGCCATTAGTTATTCTCAATGTTTCTTTCTGATTTTTATTTCCTTTTTTTTTTTTAACCATTGCCATTATTCCTGCATTAAACCAAACTTTTAACTAATCTAGACAAAACTGTAATGCATTTACAGAAAAGCAGAGGATGCTGCTTTCTTAGTCAAACTCCCCATCCCTGTTAGAGCTACCTTTCATGTCATCAACTATGTTGATATTTATTATATGTGTTATGCTATCATTTGTGAGTTCCAACAAATATTGTGTATCATTTATCTGAGCGCTGAATAAACTTATCCTCTCCCTGGACACTTGAAGGCAAAACAGGCAAAGACTGGAAAGTGGATTAGTGTCACTTGAATACAGAAAAATGGTTACTTTGACTGATACAGTAAGTTTTACCAAAGCACTCCTGTTACAAAGGCTGTGCAGAGAAGTACGTAATCTGTAAACCTCCCCCACCTCATTTCTATATAGCTGTGTTGGATCACTTCACACTTCGAAGTTTGAGATATGATAACTTAAGTCAGTTATTTGCCGTTTAGTATAGTAATATACCAATTAATGTTGGTTCTTGCATCACTAAAGAACCTGGTCTAGTAAGTAAAAACAAAATAAAAAAAAATGTACAGTATAGGAGAAAAGATTTTCATTATGATCCAGTTGTGCTGCTCAGAATGGCTCTGCCTATCCCAGAAACACATCAATACAGCATGAGTACAGCAAATCCAGATATCTTATCTGACCAAAAGTTTCCTTATGTTCTTTTGTCAACTGTTCTTACGTCAACTGTTGGGGGATTTCTGCTGAATGACCTCTCCTGTGAAGACAGGCTGAGGTGGGGTTGTTCAGCCTAGAGAAGAGAAGGCTCCGGGGAGACCTTGGAGCAGCCTTCCAGTATCTAAAGGGAGCCTGCGAGAGAGCTGGAGAGGGACTTTTTACAAGAGCATGTAGTGACAGGACAAGGGGAAATGGATTCAAACTGAGAGTAGGTTTAGATTAGATATTAGGAAGAAATTCTTTATTGTGAGAGTGGTGAGGCACTGGACCAGGTTGCCCAGTGAAGCTGTGGATGCCCCGTCCCTGGAAGTGTTCTAGTTCAGGTTGGACAGGGCTCCAAGTAACCTGGTCTTGTGGAAGGTATCCTTGCTCACAGCAGGGGGCTTGGAACTAGATGATCTTTAAGGTCCTTTCCAACCCAAACCATTCTATGATTCTAATGCACAGTCCACTTCCACTATGGTTGTATGGCAGCACACCATTTTACCCTCTTGTAACTTGAATTCTTATTTTAGAAGTATTTAAACTAGGAAATGGACTTGAATTATGAATGTTGCAGAGTCCTAACCCCTGATTTCAATATGAAGGCATATGTTGGAAAGGAAAACAGGTCACCAAAGGGTGGAGGATGTGGTAATGAGAATTTCAATGAGAACAGTAGTCAGCTTGGTAATTGATTCAAGAAGGATGTCTGCTAACCCAGATTGGTTTAGTTGGACTGAGATATTTGTACATTAATGTGAATCAGGGCTCTGAAGAGGAGGGTAAGAAATACTGGTGCAGAGCTTAAAACTGAGTGTTGCAGAGGAAGTAGAAATGTGATGGATTTATAACTGTAGTAGGAATGCAAGTGTTTGGGAGCATGAAGGTGATAGGATGATACTTTCTGTGACTGATATAGGAAAGCATAAAAATTAATCTGAGATAGCATGGCCAAAGTAGAATTTGTCTTGGTCACAATTGCTAACGAAGAAATTGTGAAAGGAGCTCAACAGGGTTGTGGTTCCTGTCTGCTGCACTTCCCCAAACTCTTGGCAGGACCACTGTCTGTTGCCTGTTACATTAGCATTACACTGAGACTTTTTTAAAATACTTTCATTTGCAATGAAAAAATAAGGGTCCCCTTGTGATATTAAGAGGCATTAGAAACACACAGGTGGCTGAGAATGTTGTGCAGAACAAATAGTCTGGCAAAATAATGGGGAGAAATTTAATATCAGAGTGTAAGGTAATGCCACTGGAGATATGAAAGTCTGCTGTGACAACAGTTTGCCATTATGAAAAATGAGACAAACCTGGATGTCTTATTGGATCACCAAATGTTTATAAAAGGCTAGTGTGATGAAAGTGTGAAAATAATAAAGTAATTTCTGGAATATATATACATCTTGGTAATGTATTTCTGTAGATGGAAGAAGTAATAATACTATTTGCTTCAAGGCATTGCTGAAAGTCATCTTGGAACACCTGGCCAGCTCCAGCCTCTTGTTCTTAGAGGAATGAGTTCAAAGTGCAACAGATGTAGAGAAGGGCTGCTAGGATAATCAGTGGAAGTGAAAAAGACTGAGAGGGTTTGGTCTTTAAAGCCTAGAGAAGAGCCTGAAAAAGATGTGACTTCTCAATCTCCCAAGAGGATGAAGGGCTAAATGCTGTTATTGTCCTCAAAATGTGCTTAAGACTGGGAATTATGAGACAGCTTCTAAACCAAGTGGAATGAGGTTCTGAAACCTTTCAGCAATAATATTTTGTTCTTCTGCACCATCACCCATTAACCTCTCTAAAAACGGAGCGTGGTAAACTCGCTTCTGAGCTTGTATGATGTGATTCCATTGCTCAGAACAGGTCTGCCTTTCCCAGAAAGTAATTTTTGGCCCTTTGCTCTGATCATGGGTCATAAACTAGATAGCTATGTGATCTTGCTCTGATAGATGTGCATCTTTGCAGTGTTTGACTTAAATAAGACTAACTTTGAGGAAATTCTACAGTAACATGCTTGTTGCAGACTTTCCCATACAGTAGTGTTGGTTACACTACTTATTTCTCTTATTTGCCTGTTTATGTAGATATGTATGTCAAAATATTATTTTAGCTTTGTCTCACCTTTTCCACAAAAAAAAATTGAAGCAGTTAAAAGAATTCCCCATTATTATTCCTTTTTTAAAAATGCTGTCACCTGGGCTAGTGCTCCTCACATCACAGGAGCAATGGCAGTCCACACAGGACAAGTCTGTCCTAGTTAAACACTGAGTAGATTCAGGTTATCCATGCTCCTTTTTATATGCATTGCAGGGAGCACATGGTGATTTGTGCCCGTGTCTGTGTGTGTGTGTATGCCATGTATATGTGTATCATATAGGGGCTAAATTCTGTTTGGGAAACATAGAGATGATATGATCCAGACCTATAGAAAATAAGCTAAATTTAAAAAGATATTAAAATACACAAGGCAAGGATTGACTGAGACGCAGATAACCATTTAGCAGAAAGACAAGGGAAGAACAAACTGCTTAAGTTCCCCTAGCTGGTCTCAAGTGCCAAAACAAGATGTGGGAAGTGAAACAAGCCCAAAATGAAAGCTGACCCGGGATTTCTGTATTTGCATGAGTCTAGTTAGATGAAAGTAAAGTAAGACAATCAGGTCTTACAGTAAAATTTAAATATGTACCTATAGATAATACTGTATTGTATTATTAAATAAATATATATATACACACATGTTTTTTATACTTATGTGGTGAATTGCAGGTAAAAGAATAAAACCGAACAGAGGCAAAACTAATAATTTTTGAGACATGCAATAGGAATAGGAATCTACTTCAGTTCAGTTACTCTCCATTTTGGTTCTTTCACTTTACTCCCAACCACAGATAATTTATTTTTGTCGCTCTTATTCTCACTCTGGTCTAGTAGCAAATCTTCACAGGTGCAAATATGTGTAGAGCAGTACTGATCAGCCTTTTCTGAGCTCTACCACCTCAAGTTAAACTCCTCTGTTGGCAGCTTGGCAGTTGCTTTGCCATGTGATGATAGGTCAAAAGTGAACCCAGGTTTCACAGGCCACTCGGAGATAGTCCTTCTCATAGTCCAGTAACAGAGGTATAGAAGATCATGCAACACTTGGGTGCTACAGATGGTGTGGAAGAAGATCAATATAAAGTGGAGGTCAGCAGTAACAGGGAAGATAAATGAATTCCTTAAATTTAAGATTTTTCCCATTTTTTTCATGGAATAGTAAACTTGAGCAGTTGATTAAGTGATGTAGAAAGTTGGATGGGCTTTTGAGAAAGCAGGTTTTTGTGTCCCTGAGCAGAGTGGGCTTATGATTCTTCCTCCCAAGCAGTTTTAATCTAAGTTGATCACTCTGACTTTGAGACACTTCTGCTTTGACCTTGAGGGAAATGCAGAGAAGTTTCATATGCTCAGTTGTTTAGATCTGATGAAGGCATCACTATGTTACCTCTGATTTTATAACTTGTGAAGTAGCAGCAAACTAACTGGCACTGAAGATCAGAATGAAACATCTAAAACAAAGGAGAGCAAATATGTTATTTTCAATTTTTGAAAAAAGTGTTAAAACTATTTACTCCTTTGCTCTCTAAACTGCTTTAAAGCTCCATGTATGTTAACAGTTTCTTATATATATAGGTGTAAACAATTGCTTCCTGTTCTTTGGTTCAGAAGTTTAAATATAGAGCAACATTCAAGACTCAGAGTAAGCTGGGGGTCTTGATTATTTTTTTTCTCGTTCTTGTGCATAAGAAATTTGTGGTTTAAATGAAGAGTTCAGTCTTCATATTCAGTTGAATACAAATGTATATACCTGTTAAAATACACATGTATATAGCCGATAAAAGCCTAAGCCATGCAGAGAATTCATGTTTAGATACATGATTATTCACCTTTTGAACAGATATTTATTTGATAAATAGAGTTCCTTGTATACTCAGTGTTGTAGTTCTAATTATTTTAAAAGTTACTTTATTATTGGAAAAGCCAAAGTATAATCTGTGAGGATTTGAGAATCATTTAATGAAGACATGATTTCAATCAAGAAAAGGCCAGACATGTCAGGTGGATTTTTAGGAAATTATTTCTAATGTACAACATATATACTATATATGTAACAGAATCACAAGGAAGAGAATGGTTGTGACCATAAACAAAACGAAAAATGAGATCACCTTTGTAGATGATGTAAAGGGCAACTGCCGGGAGGAAGTGAAACTTCAAATGCTGCTGATGGTGGATGGACAGGGGATGGTCACATGAACCTTGACTACTTGCAGTAGAAAGTATTGTGGCTTTAGACACATTACATGGTGGTAATGTAGAAAAAAGCTGGTAAAACAATAACATTCTGGAGACAGACAGCAGCTTTTAACCCTGGGAAAATGTTTCACTTCTGACTTCTACTCCCCGCAACTCATTTTGGAAATATGACTCGTGTGTTGCTGTAGCAAGGTGACATAGGGCATTCAGAGGGAAAATTCAAGGTAAATGTCTTGTAGACATCAAAATCGATGTCTGTGGAACAACCTGCTGCAGAGGCCCTGTATGATGATGCTTATGGATACCCCTGGGGTTTTTTGAAGTGTGCCTCAACTTTGATACTTGTTGCTACACTGCAGCTGTTGACCCAAGTACTTGTCTTTACCTTTTAGCCATGAAATAAAGTATGCTCTTTGTTAGAAGAGAAGCTGTTACTTTTTTAATCTTTATAAAGATTAGCAGCTGTGTTAAGTAGAGTTTCTTTTAATTCAGTGTTTATCTTTCATGTCTAGTTGTGTGGACAGGGCAATAAATGAAAAGCAGGGATGAAAAGTAGTGTCTCCTGTATTGCAAAAGTGTTGGAATGGGAAACATCTGAGTAGGGACTGTCAGCATTTTCTCTGTTGTCTAAATTATTTTTGTCTCTGACGAACAATAACGTACTTTCATTTGTGATGATGCTGTGCTGTCTGTATTGCTCTTTGCTTACTGTATTCTCTGTCTCTTTATATATCTGCACAAAACACTTCCTTGATGCTCCTTGTGATATGGCAACAGAGCGCTATGCAAATGAACATTTTACACCAAGTGAAATATTTCATTTATGCATGAATGTACTCTTCCCCTTCAGATTTTCCTTATGACTATTGTATAAGCTAAGATAGATGTACACTGCATACAGATTTTATATTTCAGAGTTTCTTTTTTTGTATGGGTAATTTGCTAGGGTAGAATGTTTGGAAAGATAACTTTGGCAATTATGTAATATTCTGAATTTTGAATATTTACAGTGGGTGTTGACTGAAACTCTCCCATCAGTGTCTGCTGTTCATAGCAGCCCTATGAATCTTTACATTGATACCACTCTCAAAAACCTGGAAAAGGCCCAGATCAGATTTCAGTATAAAAATATATCATACTGTGCTGGAAACAAATACATCTGTCACTGCAGGTCAACTGGGCAATCACTGAACAGAAGCTTTTGAAACCAGTACAGTTACATTTGCTTTGGGTGTAGGACTAATCTAACAGAATTTTGGATGTGCAGTCTGGAACCCAGTGCACATAGCTTTACAAAGGTCTAGCATGTACAGAAATATAAAATCCTGTGGCCTTTGAAGAGTTCAAAAGTGTTTCGTTTCACACTATCAAAAGAACGTGTCCTCATTGATCCAGTTTTGACTGCTTAGAAACTATTTTTCAACTCTATTTGTGCTTTGTCTCCATTGCCTGTCTATACTTGTTTAGAACGGGACTGCTTTAGGAGGTTACCTTTAGGTAAACCCTTGATATCAACTTGCTCATACTTAATGTTGAGTCCTTGGGACTATACTATAGTAAAGGGTACAGTAGGCCCCATTGAACCGGCTGTGGGCTTCAGCATTAACTGTTGAGGCTATTTGCTAATGCAGAACTAGCTAAATCCTCTGAGGACTGTGGAGTTTCATCTCTATGAGGAAAAGAAGCCATTAAAAACAGTGCTTCATGATGAGGCTCAGGATCTTCTCTTTGTTGGAAGCCATCACATATGTTATCTCACATAATGTATTTGTGACATCAAGTAGACTTCTGTGTGATTATGAAGCACCTGCACATAGGCATGACAGATCTGTTGTTGTTACTTTCGTGAACAAATTATAACCTTGAGCTTATCAGCACAACCTCACAGCAGTCTTAAGTTTGTGTACTTTAAGCTGCAGAAAAAAATCTGAGTAAAAATACTTCTTTCTGGGTCTACACCAGCACTGAGCACAATGCAGTCTTTAAAGATATGTTCAGCTTTCTTACAGGAATAGGGAAAGGGCTTTTTGGCTGACAACTTAGATCAAATTACCTTATGTCCTCCACTTTAGCTGTTTGTTCTGTAGAAGCAGAACTATTCAAGAGCAAAAAGGTTAGCCTTTAGGTGGATAAATACCTGATCTTGCAGATACAGCAGGTAATTAAACACTGGGCTTCCTGATGTCTGGGGTAAGTTTGCAAACACCAGTCTGCCTCTGGGTGTACAGAAATTTCCTATGAACCATTAACAGCAGAACAAGAGTCATCAATATACTTACAGTTATAAATAAATAAAATAAATAAAATATCCTTCTCAGTATTTCAAAACAACCCACGTGGAGCTGAGAATTTGGAAAACTCTCCCAATGGGTGTCTTCACAAACTAAAATTAAGCATTAAAGATACTTGCTTCTAAGGGAAGATTCTGGCTGAAGATGCCCCCCAGTGTCTTTAGATAAGTATGGTAACACTGAAATACTAACAGTCAAGAAGAGGAAACTGTATTCTCTGCCTGGTCAGTGCCTATTGATTTTCTGTAGGATTCCTTTTATTTTTATTTCAAGTGAAGACGAGAAGGGGCGCAGTGGGTTCTAATGGTGCTTTTAAACCAATATCACAGTTCACTGCATCACTGCTGAAATCTTATCCACCAAATCCAGGGTTTGTGGGCAATAGGTGACAGGTAATTTGCAGAAATGGTAGGAAAGGAAGTACCTTCCTCTCATGTTTAGAAGAAGACATTCTGTGGATATGTCAGTGCATCTGTCGTTATGTGGTGCTTCCTCAGTTGAAGGATGGGAGATTGAATAAAGGTGATATGGGAAGTTGAGACTTGCCATGTGGGACTGCTTGTTGCCTTGGTTTATTGGTATAGTCAGTTAGGATTGTGATTATCATCAATATTGTTACAAAAGCACAAGTCTTAATAAGAACTCACACCAATCTGGTTAATGTTCCTACTTGCAGGATGTGTAAGGCACCATCCCATTGAAACAGTTGTATCTGCAAGTGGGTACCTATACTACTACTTTACCTGTTTTTCTATATTTTCTATCTGAGAGATGAAGGTAAAAGTGAGATATAGTATAGGGTGTTACAATCTGCTTTAGCTTCTCCAGCTGTGTTTTAGTCACTGTTTGTTTACTTGAGCCCATATTTGCACTGAGCTCTTATTTTAAGTTTTATGTTGTTCTTCAAAGAACTGGCTTTAAAGATTAATTAGGGCAAGGGGGAGTATGACTGTGTGCCTGCAAGGGAAAATGTGACTGTGAACCTAGCATTAGAGCAGTGACCTGAAAGGAGGGAGAGAGGAAGGAAGAAGAGGTTTGAAAAGCATTCGTAGTGGATTCTTTGAAGAGTAAGTATAATTACTCTCCTCTGAGGGAGGAATGTAGAAATAATGTTGTATATATGCTTGCTGAAGTACTATGTAATTACATCATGGGATCAGGAATCGGGTTCCAGTCATGCAGATGCTAACAGCTGTATCTCATCTGATTTAGCATGGATGCACATCCTGAGAGAAGGATTATCCTTCTAAATTGTATTGGAAAAGAAATACTTGTGATTTGCCATCACTGATATACACATCGACTATTTCAGACTGCTGTAACTGGCCTGTGTGAACAAGGAGATTCATTACTGAATGTCACAATATCAGTTTGTCTGCCATGGAGCTGGGACTGCACAAGTCATCAGCTTCATGTGAGAGTGGGGATTTGAAACAAACAGAGCTCCCTGCTAGACTGGCATCTGCAAAATGAAATGGGGAGATACAAGCATTGCTAGATCCAGCTGCAGTTTTCTTAATTTGGATTGGAATTTCTTCCTGTGTTTTCCAAAGCAGTCTTTTTTTTTAAAACATACAGATAAAAGTTGCCACTACAGTAATTGCATTTTTATTATATCTATTCCAAAGCTCAGAGAAGTATCAGAAAGATACAATGGGTTTTGTCAGGGGAGGGTAGATTGGAGAGAAAATACAATAAATCTGAAAATGTGGAAACGGTAAATAACTATTTACTTCATATGTGGATTGAGACAAGAAGTAATTTCTTTCCTGTGCAACTGAAAAGAGCTTTCAGCATGCATGCCTAACCTTCAGTTGTTCTTCCCATGAACTATTGTGTATGAGAAGGAAGCATGTTTTTGCTATGTAGCCCAGATGATTTCATGGGAAAGGGCTTGGTTTATGGCATAATGATTTTGTTTAATACCTTTTTTATTCCAACAGGAAATATGGGATGTATAAAATCAAAAAGGAAAGAGAATCTGCATGGAGATGGGCTAGATTTGAAGAATCAACCAGTACGTAAAACTGAACGAACTATTTATGTGAGGGATCCAACGTCCAATAAACAGCAAAGGCCAGTAAGTAGATAGTCTCAGGGGAGAATTCCTGTAGCAAGATCAAAGCATGACTGGCATAACTTAAATTTCAATCCTAAACATGTGCATGGAAAAATTCAAATGATCATTAATCCACAGTTGGGCTTTTGGAGTTGTGCAGTTCACCCTCAATGAATAAGTACTTAGGGAAATAAAAATTAAAACTTGATGATTTGCTACTTTATGTTTGTTGTATTTTCTGCATGAAAACAGTAATCCTTGGCAATGTTTGATATAGATATAACTATGACTGTAGAAGACTGCTAGATGAATGTAAAAAACCTGTATTAGTTTAGAACCATTTTTAAAAGCATCGGTGTTGGGATTTTAATAGCTGTGGGATCCAGGTGCTGATTATTATACTTAGAGGCTGAAGTAATCACAGGCAATTCTTTACTAGCTCTGGTTAACTTTCCTTTTAGTCCCTGAAGGCCACTACCTGACCTTGTGTGAGGTGTGTAGGTAAGGATAGGAGGAGAGGGTGCAGTGGTGAAGGGAGCAGAGCTGCGCTGCGGGAGGAACAGGATAAGCGTACCTTCATGTGTGCTGGTATTGGAAAAGAAGGGTGCTGGGATGGGGAATACCACTGGGTACCAAGTGGGTTTGCTAATTTTCAGATTGACTGGTACCTTTTTTTCCCCACCTTCTCTACTGTGCTGTGGAAACCGTGTCTCCTGACTGCCCTTTTTAAGGGACCATGGTCTCTTCAGGTGTGAATGGCACCCTTCTCGCCTCTCTCACCAGCTGACACAGTGAACTCAGCATGCTCTCAGTCAATGTACACACAATACAAACTACCATTATTTTTTTTTTGATTACCCTTTTTTTTTCTTGCATACTTCCAGTGACATAACCGTGCTTGTAGTTCTCTGGCATGACAGCTACGTGGTAATAACTGTCTTGTTAAAGTGCCCTACCTAAAGCCTCTTCAGCAGAAGTCTCAAAGCTGTGAACTTCATCCCCACAGCTTGTGGCCCATCTTCATGAGGTCTGAGCTGCTCAATTTAAAATCTAGTGGCGACTTACTATACTTTTATATTGTAATTTGCTTTTGAAGAATGGTGGGGAAATACTGGAGCATTTCCTCTTAATTTAAGACATGTAAGATGATACCAAAGCAACTGAATACTATGTAATTTAAGATCATCATAAAGATCTAAAACTGCTTAATTAAAGACATATTTTGTTGTAGGCAAATCCAGAAGCACAGCTATTACCAGGACAGAGGTTTGTCAGTGAAGGTACGTTTTTATAGAAATCATACAACTGCATGCTATGCCCATGTCAGCCTGCAAAATGATGTGAACGTTCCTTTGTCTTTCTACTTTCCTAGACACAGAGGAGCATGGAGTCATTGTAGTAGCTTTGTATCCCTATGATGGCATTCATGAAGAGGACTTGTCCTTCAAAAAAGGAGAAAAATTGAAAGTTATTGAGGAGTAAGTGTGACAGTACTGGTTGTATTGTAGATTTTCTTTGGGCTCACCTAATTCCCTTTATAATGTCTTGCTATCCTACTCATAACATAGATCTATGAATGGTAAGTGAGCTCCCTTATATATGATAATACAAATGCATGTGGAGTTGTGCCAAGTTGAATGGGACTTTGAGCAACCTGCTGTAATGGAAAGTGTCTCTGCCCATTTCAGGGGAGTTGCAACCAGATGATCTTAAAGGTCCCCTCCATCCCAGACTGTTCTATGGGTCTGTAATTCTCTGACTTGACAGCTGCCCTCAGTAACAGCGGCCAACATTGATCCAGTGGAGCCAATGGCTTCTCAGGCAGCTTGAGTTTACATGAAAGATTATGCCCAGCACAGGCAGAGGTCTCAATACACTATAACCTAAATAACAATTTATCTTATTTTTCATTGTGAATACTACTACTGTTTCTGTTTTTCAGGCTGGGAGAATGGTGGAGAGCAAAATCTCTCATGACAAGGAAAGAAGGCTTCATTCCCAGTAACTATGTGGCTAAAGTAAACACCCTGGAAACAGAAGAGTAAGTTCTCCCAGGCTCTAAATTCTGGCTAACTTCTTCACCCTGGTGGTGTATCCTTTGTGGATGGGGAGAGAAACGGTTGTAACTCTTTGAAATACTTTTCAGATGGTTCTTCAAAGACATCACCCGAAAAGATGCTGAAAGATTACTCCTGGCTCCTGGAAATGGTCCTGGAGCTTTCCTTATCAGAGAAAGTGAAACATTAAAAGGTAGGCTTTGGGGTGGGTTACTTTGGAATTGATATAGAGTTAAAAACACACAGTCAGTCTTCACAAAAAATGGCATCAAGTGGCGCTGGATGTGGAGAAGTCACAGTGTGTCCTATTGTGTGAATTTTCTGCAGTTCTGTAGGAGTGAGAAGGATGAGAAAACCACCAGGAAAATAGAGAAGAGAATAACACCCAAAGCTGAGATAGGGGAAAAAAGAAGTGTGATTACAGTGACAAGAAGCAGGAATGGATGAAGTGCCATCTTTTCTCAACTTAGTCTTTATAACTCCTTTATTGAAAGACTCTTTACTGTAATAGTGGTTGCTGCATTCTATAGTCTTCCATTATGGGGTCTGCATCCATTGCTGCAAGTTTAAATTATAGTTACTGCATAATGAGGGTTTTCACTTCTACAGTGTAGCGTGATTCTGCCCAAAAAGCTTTTAGGTAAAGTTTTGTGCTGTAGGCAGAGCGCTTTGCGCTGAAAAGCTTAGTGAATTTTCCAGGCTCTTCAGCTGGGACTTTGGAAAGAACACAGGAAGTTCTGCCACAGCCTCTGGACTCTGACAGCAGTCTGACTGGATGTATCATGTCTGTCCACTTCACAGGGTAGCTTTTTTGGCCCCCATACTGCAGGTTCTTGATTAGGTGAAGCTCTATAATGGGTCTGTATCATTGTTTCTGTGCTCTCAGATGAAGACTCCTAAATGAAGTTTTCAAAGAAAGACTCCTAAATTCTGCTTAGAGTGAGGCAAAGTACCCCCACTGTCACTGGATCTGTATGTGAGGAGAGATAAGGGGGTGAAGTGGTTTCTTATCCTTTGAAAATGAACGAGAATTGTGTGAGTAGAAGAAAGGAAGAGCGCTGTAGCTAAGGGTAGATGCTCTCCTGCCCCAGCTTAAATCCCAGCTGATGTTAGAGTCCCTAGGACTAACAGATATGCTCTCCCTCCTGTATGCCTCAAGCCATCTCCAAGCTATCCTTTTGTTAGCTGGCCCACAACAACCAGGGTGTTCCTGTTTTGAAATGCTGATCTCTGATTTTCAGCTTCTGCCCGAGTAGTGTGACAGCCTCGGTCTTGATTTCCCAGCCAAGCTGGGGGACTTTCCGCAAAACTGGGCATTGAATGTGGAGCTGCCTGGAGTATGGAACTCCTGAGTTTGTTGAGTAAGATTGAAAAAGAAAGTGTCACTGTAAGCATTTTGGTGACCGGTTCAGGACCGGCTATGGGCTAACCTCCTCCTGTTGATTGCAAAATGCTTTTTGAGGAAATAAGGGAGTAAAAAGGAAAACAGACAAAATGGTGATTTTGTTAAGCTCAACTGTATATGTGTGGGCACTGTAGAGTTTTCTATCTGTTAATGATAATTTCTTCTTTATCCACAGGCAGCTATTCTCTCTCCATAAGAGACTATGATCCACAGCATGGTGATGTTATTAAGCACTACAAAATCAGGAGTCTAGACAATGGAGGATTTTACATCTCTCCAAGAATAACTTTTCCCAACATCAATGATATGATCAAACATTATCAAAGTAAGTTAAAACAATTAATGAATTACTCAATAGAATGCAGCCATTATTTCCTGGGATGGAAAAGAAATGCTTTCTTCTTTAGTTTCAAAGCTTTTCATCTTTTTTTTTTTTTTAATTTTCCTAAATAACTTAGGCATGCATGTTATCGAAGATAAAGTAAAACTGATTGGAACCCAAGTAATGTTATTATCATAATCAGACCTAATGCTGTTTGTCCTGTGGCATACCATTGTGAAATAAAGACTAGCTTTATAAAACATCTCATCAAAGTTATGATGATGTGAAGCTGTAATAAGAATTGCCTTCAATTTAAGTAAATTAATTCTGTATTTAAGAGTAAATTCTTATTGACAATGAGCAGAAATACATATAGACCTGTGAATGTCATCCTGTACCTTACGTTGAGTGTGAAATCATTTTTATTTTTCCTATATATGTATTTTTTAATCATTTTTAATAGCACTTTGAAGGAAGTAAAATTCCATAGACTTCAAAGAAAGAAAATTACACCCTCACAGAATGTATACATTTATTTTAAAAAAGAGGGGGAAGAGAGGAGGGACAAGTTTCTACCTATGTTTTACTGCAAAACTGGCTTTTAATGCTGCATGATCTCCTAGTGGGTAGCTCCAAAATACAGGGGATTTTTTGTCTTGTAATTGGGAAGACAGAAAAGAAAAAAAAATAGGGCATAAAATTACATAGTTATTTTTCAAAACCATTCTGAGGACTTGGCCATGAATTTTTTCAGAGTTGTTAGATGTGTGTGCTAGTTCTTTGGCACAGCTGGAAAACCTGAGAATTATTCAACATTTATATAAAAGTTGTAGCTGGTCAGTGTCTGGAGAAAAAATAATGTTGACCTACTTAGGCTTGCATGCACATCTGTCTGAAACCATGTTGCAAGAAAATTTAATGACAAATTCAGAATACAGGTCCCAAGCCTGACTCCAGTGTGGATCTTAATCAACATACTGTTAGTAATCAGATCTGATATTGTATTTATTTGGTACCAATTGTACTAAACCCCCTTAATAATCTGCCAGTAACCAGATGCATGTGATATTTCTTTATTAAATTTGTCTCTGGAAACCAAATTTCAGATCAGAGGCACTTAAAGTTATGTGAAAGCACCAGGAAGGCTACATTCTAATCACAGTATCTGATTATTTTGGTATTATTTGAGGTAGTGCACACCTATAATCAAGTGATGTTTGTCTCAAGTCATGAGTCACAGAAGTGTAATGTATTTTGTATTTTCTTTTTTTTTTTCTTTGAAAACCAGAGCAATCAGATGGTTTATGTAGAAAGCTGGAAAAAGCTTGTATTAGTCCCAAGCCTCAAAAACCATGGGATAAAGATGCATGGGAAATTCCACGGGAGTCGATTAAATTAGTGAAGAAACTTGGAGCTGGTCAGTTTGGAGAAGTCTGGATGGGTAAGTTTATTCTTTTGAAATAAGTATTAAACTCTGAAAGAGGTGTCATTTTGGAGTCATTCAAAAATGTAGTGGACATGAACCTGGTCCGATATACTTGTAAAACAGCCAAATTAGGTCCAGAATATGTCTTGTGAGGAGAGAGGGTTTGTAAAAGAGGGTAGATACCTGACAAATAAGTAGAATAAATCCTTTTGGAGTCTTTTAAAGGGAAAAACTAGTGAGTGAGCACTGTGATTTAGAAGGTTAAAGACAATAAGGTTTTTTTGGTAGGGTTTTGTGGGGGAAACAGAAGGTTATAGTAAGATGTGGCTCCCAAGTCTCAAAATTTATGGGTCTCTCAGAACTTTGTTTCAAATCAGAAAGTGTTAAAGAACATGAAATAAAAAGAAACAATGTCTTTTAGTGAATTGCCTATTGAGATTTCATTGTATCTTCGTAAAGAAGATGCTGTAATGTAGTGCATGGGTCTGCCAGACCGGGTGAAAAAAGAGAGCAGACTTGACCCAAGTGTATTGTCTGCCAGTGTCTGCTTAGAAAGTAGGTGACTTACCTAATAAGAAGACTAGAGATTGAACAGCCTCTACCTTGAATTATCATGCAAGTTCCCGATAATAAAACTGTCGTAAGACTTACAAGTTGTAAATGTTAATATATACACAGCAAAAAATGATAGCATTAATTATTAATACCTAAATAATTATCTTTGTTGGCTTACAAGCAGTATTTTCTCAGCCTTGATGACCTCCTTTGGCAAGGGCCTATGTCCAGTGTCACATGGGCATAGTGAAAATGGTTTAATCATCTTGCTTTTGAAATGCTGCCTTTTCTGACGTCTGAGTATTCTTTTGGCTTCTGTATTGCATGTTCTGTGTGCTATTCATTACTTACACCCTTTTTACCAGTTACCATCTTGTTTGGAGTAAACTATACCTTCCTTCCGAAGTCCTCATTAGGAAGTTTTTTAAGGCCAAATCATAAATTGGAATAAAATTGTTACAGTTATAATAGCAATAGATCAGATGAAGGTGATAATGATTATTATTAATTTTAAGGTGTAAGATTCTATAGGTAAGGTATTTCTGAGCAATTTAAGAGTGTATCCCAAAGCTTGCTAGAAGACACAAAGCTATGAAAGGGTCTCTGATGACCCATAAGAGTGGGTCAGTCTGGCAGGAATGTCACTGCTTTGAAGAGATGCTCTCATTTAGAAAAGCAAAGCACAGATTGATGCTGTTTGAGTAGCAAATTATACACACAACTACAGTGTCATTCAGAAAGCTCTAGTTCAGTCATAGGTGTAATCTTTTGGTGTAAATCATATAAAAATGCAAGCAACACATCACTATAGAATAATATAGCCAAATTCAGCCTTTTATCTACCTTCATGAGAAGAGGCTTAAGAAACCCTTTAGCTATGATATACATGAATGACAGTTTAGATATTAGTCAGGACAAGTGTCAGTCATTGTGCAGTTATTTCTGTTTAATAAATCAGGACCAGAAATGTTCAACTGACACTGAAATACTGTGGAAGACTTTTTGGTAGGAGGTAATCAACTACTTGAAGACATAGATCATTTTGAGAAGTGACTAATTCTGCACAAAGGAATAAAACTTTAAAAGGGTGTTTCTGGTTCAAGATGTTTCCTCTTGTTTGTGTCATTATTTTAACATCTAAATTGGGCCTAACCCCTGTGTCTGAAATGCTGCACTGTGAGAAAAATTAATGTACTGTAAAAGCGATCACTGTGTTTCCTCTTCTCTGCTTCCTTTCTGAAGCAAAAGATGATGATTTGCATGGCACAAGACTACTCAAATCAGGAACATGGTTAATACTAGAACCAAGGAAGTTCAAACTGGAAAGCGAATATTAGGTCAGCTCTGTGGTGCAGGGTGTCAGCAAACACTGTGTATTGTAATGATCAACCAGGGACATTGGGAGGTATGTAAAGGTACTGAGAAACAACCTAGTTGCTACGCTGTCCTGACTAGAGGGCTGGTTGTTATGCTACCACCTCACATACAGCAAAATTATTTTTCAGCTGTAGTGTGAATTAAAGAGCAATACTATCCCATGGTTTAATTACTAAATAGATTTCTTCTTGATAAAGGGTACTTAGAATTGTGGTTTCAGAGGGAACAGTGTCCCACTCAGAGGAACTGTGCTTCCTAGTAAAGAAAGATGTAGAGCTGCTAGACCTTTGTGGCAAAGGGCCACAAAGATTATGAAAGGACTGGAGCACCTCTCTCTTGAGGAAAGGCTGAGAGACCTGAGACTATTCAGCCTTGAAAAGGCTTGGGGATCTTATCAAATAGCTGAAGGAGGTATGCAGAGAGGATGGAACCAGGCTCTTCTGAGTGGTGCCCAGTGACAAGACCAGAAGCAAAGGGCACAAACTGAAACACAGGAGGCTCCCTTTGAACATCAGGAAACCCTTTTTCATTGAGTGACCAAGCACTGGCATAGGTTGCCCAGAGAGGCTATAGTGTCTCCATCCTTGAAGAGAATCAAAAGCCAACTTGACACAGTCCTGGACAACCAGCTTGGTTGGGCATGTTAGACCCTGGTGCCTTCCAGAGGCCCCTTCCAACCTGAACCCTTCTGTGATTCTGTGAGACATGGGAATATAGAGATAATACTGTTACTGCAATGTAAAGATAGGAAAGCGTATCTTTTATAGTATTTTCTTTTTAGTATGTTTTTAAGTACTTACACGTTGATATCTTCCTCGTGAACATTTTGGAGCTTATACTGTGGGACGACTAAGAAAACTCTAGGAACAAAAAACAAGCCCCTATATCCCCAAAGCACTTGGCTGTGTTCCTGTATGACCCGTGAAGAGAATCTTTGTCACCTATGGAGTGGGCAGCTGAATCTCCTCCAGTTCTGAAGAGTTCCTTTTACACTGAGAAAACTTGCTACCAATTTCTCATATTGTTTATCACTGCAAGTGCAATTTCTTCATTACAGTTATGTGCAATTTTATGCATTTTACAAAGACTTTCTGTTCTTAGGCTATCAAATTAGTGTTTAAGTGTGCAATTTGAGCACCACCTGTGGTGACACAATAGATGAAAACAACATGGCAGAATTGTGCTCCCATTTTATGCACTGCACCATGCAAGTGGTTAGAAAGCTTCAGCCTCCGCTCTCTGCCTTCCTATTTAATGGGCTGTATGGAGATGAGCAAGAGATGGAGCTACTGTTGTTGTGTTGTTCTGTTCTTCAGCTGCTTGATGGCTGTAGTTGGGGAAGAAGTGAAGTGCTGACCTGCAATAGGATGCAGAGAAACTGCTGTTCTCAGTCTCTTCCCCGGTGTCCCCTGCAACAGTAACCGCCTGAGATATAATCTTTCTTTGTAGCCCAAACAAGTTGTTTCCAGTATACGCTGCAGGGAATTACTGCAAAAGCAGAGGAAGGAGAAAACAAGTCGTAGGCTTGTTCAAAAAGTTGTTCGTCTTTAGACCTAGAGATCTGGTCAGAAATGGTAGGCTCAACTTCATTATTGTCTGTTGTAAGTTCATATCACAGTTTGGCCTGATTAATCCTGTGCAAGAATCTGAGGGCAACCTGGCTGTCCAAGATACTACTCTGTTAAAATAATAGTAATCAGCTCCAAGATAGATACCTGAAACACTAAATTTTTTTGAGGACTCTATTCTAAGATGTAGAGAAGAACATTCCTCATAGTGTGAGACATCATCATACATTCCTCAAACTTTCATACTACTGCTTGGTTCACATTTGATTTTTAACAGAAGCTGAAACTGCAGAGAAACTCACTTCCTGCCATGGTATGAAAGGTTTTTAGACCATGGAGTTCAGTGCATCTGGGCAGCTACTTTGGTGATGTGACGAAACAGAGCAGCACTTGAAGAGCAGGGTCTATGTTTTATGCATTTTTGTTCCTCGTGTGCACTGATATGAAATGAATCATGATGCTCTGTGGCATCAATAATCCATGAAGAGAATTCTCAAGCAGGGCTAAGAGGAAAGTTAACAAGGCAAATGTAGCCATTATAGTGTATTTTATTAATGAGCCACATCTTGCTTGCATTTCAGGTGTAAAAGATTCTCTTATTCAATAACCTCTGAATTAGAATATTAGTAATATTTGTTTTGAAGGTGTATTTTCTTTTGCAGCTGTTAGAAAAAAACAGTAAATAGTATCACAGAAATCCTTTTGTTACAATAAAAGACATCTAAAATGAACCAAGAAAACTTACTGGTACATCTCATTAGCATTAGAAAAGAAATTTGACAATACGTAGATGAGCTGAATGTTAGTTGCAAAAAATCTGAGTTTTATGTCAGATGTTCTAGATCTAAGCAAGAATGTCATTGCTTATCTATCTTCTTGAATTCACATTTAGGTGGCAGTCCTAAGTTCATTCAGCAGACCATAGTTCATTCATATGATATGGCAAGCAATACTGTGACACAGCAAGCACTGGGTCTACACCCAGAGTCGGGCTCAGTTCAGCCAAGGCAGGTGTTAGTGAATAGTTCAGAGCCCCAGGCACTGTAGGAAGCTGGGGGATGATGCCACAGTCACTCCTTCCCACAGCTCCCGGCACATTACTGGAATCTTTCTGTGA
The DNA here is from genome assembly GCF_009829145.1 of Chiroxiphia lanceolata. Lineage (NCBI taxonomy): Eukaryota > Metazoa > Chordata > Aves > Passeriformes > Pipridae > Chiroxiphia > Chiroxiphia lanceolata. The sequence goes on along the minus strand of NC_045637.1, from coordinate 40,068,975 downwards.
TGCAGATTAAACCTTAAATTTGCTGTCACTAAAGCTCTTTGAGGTCATCAACAGTTTTCTCTCCACCTGAACAAAGGTTGCAGTTCCTTACCTGAACAGTAAGAGTCTGCCTGCAAAGCAGATTATCTTTTTGGGCACTACCACAGATGTTCTCATAGCAATGATAGCTGACCTGGCATGAGGACTAGGACTTTGTTGGGCTGGGGTGGTACAGACACATACTAAAAAGATGCTGCCTGCTCCAGGTCCAGCCCAAACAAAGCTAACACTGGTTTTGCTGATAATGTGGGTGAGAAAGGTGACAAATTCCAGTTTTGCCAAGCTCTTAAGGTCCACTTTTTTGTGTGTGCTCATAGAGTTCATGACCACCTTTCCTCAGGGTTTCGGTGTCCCATCCCTGCCAATACCTGATTTAATAAACGAACATAGAAGTAATCAAGATCAGTTATCTCTAGTGCTCCCACCAGCTATTTGCTTGGTATATTATGACCAGAGGGTCAGGGTAGACTTTTTTACAGCAGAAAACCTCAGTGTCACTGAGGCATTGCAGTAAAGCCAAGTTTCTGTAAGACCCTAGTTTGATAGATCTCTGTAGTGAATGTAAAATATTGTTACATAGCTAATGGTGTGTTGCTCATAATTGCTTCACAGAAATAATGATATTGATTAGTATGTTCAGTAGAGACTTCAACAAATTGGGAATGGAAATCATGCTCTGTTTTAGGGTATGGTATGGAATAGCAGAAATGATAGAAATAAACTTTCTGATTCTTAAGCAGAAAGAAATATATTTTATATCTTTTTCTCTAATAGATATAAATATATGCCTGAGCTTTAACAGCAGATTTGACCTGTAATTTTTTACTGTTAGGTAATTTAGAGAAATGTCTATGTTATGCTTTGACCTGACCATGTTTGGAAAAATGGATTTAATAATTGTGCAGATGAATATTTTGTGATTGACATAGTGGCTTTTCTCAGATGATGATTCTTCTTCAAAAAAAGAAGATGCAGTGGTTAGAGCAATCACTTAAGATCTGGGAACTAGGTCCTTGCTTTGCCACTGATTTCTTTTGTTAGGATGATAGTATAAGGAAGCAGTAGATTCCAATTTGGAGGTGGTGATAGTCTGCATTGTTGCTGCATAAGGCAATGAGTCTATATCATTGAGTCATGAAAGTTTTACCTCTTCTGAGAAATATTTCTGCTATGTTGCAATGGGTATGATGGGGTACAAAAGTTACATTTATATCCCTGTCTCTTTCTTTCTCTCTATTTCTTTTATTTTTCAAATTAAATGACTTCATGAGATAAACTTTAGTATCAGTGCTTGCTACTCTATTTTTAATACTATTTTCACATTTATTTAATGTTTGGAAAAATCAGAAAATTATTCTCTCTACTTTTTTTGTAACTAGACTATTACATTAGAAAGTTTGATAAACAAAGAAATGAACCACAGCCACAGTCTCCTTCACTTTTGGCATGAGCTATGTGATAAGAAGTTATCACATTTTAAATCTTGTGCTGAACACTGCAGGATTGCAGTCCTGGCAGCGTATCCTTGTTGGTCACAAGAACACTCGTTTGATTGCGCTTTCCCGTAATGCTCCATTTTGAGCACTGAGGGTTACAGAAAGGATTAGAAGCATGAGACTGGCATGCATAAAATAGCAAAAATCATGGGATTTAAAGATACTCCAGAATCTTGCAGTCAGTCCTTGGACGCTATTGGATTCTGAGAAAATTTAAGTGGACACTCATTAAAACATGTCTTGACAAGTTTTTATGCGCTACTTGTGAATGAAAACTTGGTATGAAGTAAGATCATTTGCTTGCTTTATTTTTTTTTTTTTTGAGATAACTGTTTTCTAAATATAGGAAATGGATCATTTTTCCCTGCAATGTTGTATCAGTTGCAAAATAAAAAGGAATTCTAGCATTTGTGCTACATCTGGCACTTGCTTTCAGACTCTTAGCTATTCCTGGAATCTAACATCACCTGCTTTACAAATTCCTGCTAGTCGGGGTGCTGTGTGGTGCAGAGTGACTTCAAGTGCACTGATTGTATTCCCTCTTTGTAGGTTACTATCACAATAGTACGAAAGTAGCTGTGAAGACCTTGAAGCCTGGAACAATGTCTGTGCAAGCCTTCCTGGAAGAAGCCAATCTCATGAAAACACTTCAGCATGATAAGCTCGTTAGGCTTTATGCTGTAGTGACCAAAGAAGAGCCTATTTATATTATAACAGAATTCATGGCAAAAGGTGAGAAAAACATTGGATCTGCAAGCAGTGTTTTAGGTGAACTCTTCTGCTTCTCCTAAATTAGTCCCCTTTCTTTAAAAAGGAAGGAATGATAGAGTTATTTTTTGAGTGCTCAGTTATTAATTGAAGAAGAACCTATCCTTAAGATGGGCTGAGGCTTTAATTTTGTGATCTATTGCTGCATTTGTGAATCTGAATTTACAGTTTTCTTAAATGCAGCATTTTTAATTGTTTCTGAATCAGAGGATAACCCCAAAATAGCCCTGGTTCCTTTGGACTCCCTACCTAACTTTTGTTTCTGGTATCATAGCAAGGCAATTAAAATATGCCTTAGAAATTGCCTTAGGTGGTCCTTGAATTGATAAAGGTGTGTGTAATAAGGTGAATGAGGTGTGGTCTTGCAAGGATGGCTACACTACTAGAAAAGGACAACCTTTATAGAGCATTACTGCAAAAAATATACAAGGTTTCCTTCTCAAATTGTTTTGTTCTGTTTTCAAGCACTTTTGTGTTGAGGTATTTATTCTTCATGACTGGGAAAGGACTGATCTGAGTACTTCTACTAGACAGTTCCTGATGGTCCGTAGACTAGCATGCTTACCAAACTCAACACCACTAAACTGAGATGTGGTCTGATGGGAATTTTCTACACCCAGGAAAGTGGCTAAACTCAGATGTCTGACATGCAGACTTGGATGTTACAGTTGCTAAGTCATGTGAAGAGACTGTTTTATTATGGTCAACTTGAAAATACATCAAAACGCTTCACTGCATCAGTTTTGTGATCCATAACATTGGGGACTGGTGTGACCTTTCTTTTGGTAATAAGCTGCACTGACTTAATCTTTCTCTGTTGTAACAGGAAGTTTGCTGGATTTCCTGAAGAGTGATGAAGGAAGTAAATTGTTGCTTCCAAAGCTAATTGACTTCTCTGCTCAGGTAAAATTTAGGAAATATGCTCAAAATTAGTGGGGTTTTATTTTTTTCAGAGTCTGAAACTCATGCTGGGCAGCTTTATCTTCAGGGGGTTTTGCATAAAAAAATTAATTTTCAAATAAATTTTGAGTAAATAAGGTTATTTGAAAGGAGGAAATACATAAAGGAGGTTTCAAAGGGAATGTGTGAGGTCTCTGCTGGTAACGTACCTCGATGTCAGTGAAACCCTGATTAGATAGCAGCAGTCCACATCTGCTTTCCTTTGTGGAAAGGCTGCTTTCAATTTGAGCAGCTATGTGTTGAAAGTGTAAGTACAAGTTTGTGACTTTGTGCTTAGGAGATTCCTTAAATGTTAATAAATGTGTCATTTTTTTACTTCTTAAGTTAGGTTAATTGGTCAAACGTCTCTTAACCTCAATTGACTCTGCTTGGTTTCAAATTCTTATGTAAATTATTATGAAATGATGTTTCAGTATACTAGTATACCAGGATGATTGTTTCAAAATATACAAGTTATCCCATGTCATAAATGAAACCTGGAGAGAGAGACCCCAGAGTGATTTGTGTTTCACAGCCTGGATCAGAGGTGCCCAGAGCCCAGTGTTTTGTCTTTGACAGTTACCAGCACTACATGTCCAGGGAGGCATGTAACAAAAATAGAGTAATAATTGTGGTTTTGTGAGTTGTAGTTCATGTTACTAATAGGTAATGAAGGCATTTCTGTTAGGTTATTTTTAATCAATCTTTTAGGGTTTTTATTATGCATTGGAGTTTACAGATATCTGTACTCTATTACAGTAACTTGTTGTGACTCACGAAGAAAGATGGGAAAACTTTAAAACGTACGGCAAAACATTCAGGATTTATACCAAAAATTCACAATAAGAATGTTATATAAATGTTTTATATAACCATTGATATACAGATAAATATAAGATTGGAAATATTTCTTTACCACGAGGGTTGTCAAACAGTAAAATAGGCTTCCTAGAGAGGTGATCAATGCCCCAAACTTGTTTAAGAGGCATTTGGACATGCCCTTAATAACATGTTTTAACTTTTGGTTAAAATGGCCTGAAGTGGTCAAGCAGTTGGACCAGATGATCATTGGAGGTCCTTTCCAAATAGAATTATTCTATCCTATAGTATATTACATATCACGTGTTGTTATGTAGATGTTCAATATATCAAATACAGATTTTTATTTAATATAGGTCCAATGCAAAAGCAATTTTTGTTATAATTATTGGTTTTGTGTAGCTATAGGCTTTCTAAGTTTTATGAATTCTTTGAGTACTTTGTCCTTGAGAATTTAGTGGGATAAAAGCTTTGTAGATGTAGAAAACCTGCTGGATCCCAGGTCATGGCCTGAAGAGATGAATAACAGTGGGCAGAAAAGAAGAAAAAAAAGGGAGCTTTGAAAATAGTGTGTACAAATTTTATGTGTAAAATTCAAGGGAGAGAAGAACATCTGTGAGCAGTGATATGAAAGAAGACCTGAGATGTAAAGAGAAAAGCACATGTAGTTTCACAGCAGTGGAGTTAGGGATGTTGTGTTCATTTTAAATATTGTGTTTACAGAAATTTAAGGCTTAAAAAGTGCAATGAACTAGAGCAGAACTCTAACTGTGTACAACTCGGGTAAATCACTTCAAGATAACAGGGGTCAGAGATTGTCATTTACAAAACTTTGAAGGTCAGGTCACTTGAAATGAACATCACTTGTCACCGTGATCTGACAGCAACCTCTCAGAGCCAATTCCTGCACTTGGCCTCAGAGGCCAGGACCTTGTGCTGCACAGATGATGTGAGAAATCCCTCTTGTCACCTCTTTCAAAAGAAATTCCTGAGAGCGAGCTGTGCATTGGCTTGGAGTGATCCTGAAGGGGTTTTCAGGAATGCCTCCCTGAGCATTTCTGGCTGCAGCCCAAACAAAACTTTGGAACAGAGATAGCAGGATTTTTCTTGTGGAAAGAATCTGTAGAGTTTTTGAGCACATTTGTAAAGAGCCCTTAATGCCATTGGGTAATAACAGGACTGTGTAGAATAGACTTGCAGGCTGCATGTGTGTGGTTCCAGACTAGAGATTTCCCTCTGACCAACAACGATGTTCCACTGGTCTTCTCTATCTCTGACAGTCTGAATGTTAATTGATGGGTCTTTAGGGTAAAAGATGGACAAAAATATTTTCAGACCTTTGCTAAGGTAGTGGCAATTTTACTGCAGACCTGTGGATCACACTTTTCAGAATGTAGGCTATATATAAAGGAGAACACAAAATGTATGTAGTGTTTTTGGTGTGCCTCTAGTTTATACAATTGGAGCACTAATTTACTCTTACAGCAATGATGTTAACCTCTCTGTAGAGCTAAGGGGAATGAAATTTGGAGAGATATGTTTCAGAAGGTTAAAAATAATATGAAAGGAAGCTTGTGGTGAAGTTCTTAACATCAGGTTGTTTTTTTTCCTTGGTGGACACAGGGTTGAGCTCTTCATTACTGTCTAATCACACCGTTCTGGCAAGGCAGTTTGCCAGACTGTCCCAGCTTCTCACCAACACTGGAAATGCAAGAAATTGTAGCTGAGCATTAGCTTATTTTTCCCCTCATACATCTGTGATGTTACATGACACAGGAGGGACTGAGAATGGGAGAAAGAGAGGGAAGGATGTGGTCTATGTACTGTTAGAGGGCTGAAGAATATAGTGCAGGTAGATGTACAGGAACCCTCAGCTGAAGTTGATTTTCCAAGTGTTATTGGAGAGCAACAACAGCTGTGAGTTGTTGTTTGCATTGCCAGGCTGTCATTTAGTGCTCCACTTGCTGAGCTCATTATGCCTTTGCCTTGAACAGTCTTGAAAAAAAAATGTGTTTACAAGAGGTGAAACATTCTGATTTTGAAAATGAGGACTGCTGTCCTAGGTGAAATAACACCTTTTTAAAAGTAAGCCTTTTGCAAGCAATATAATCAAGTATATAATCAAATATACTCCTGCTGATGAACACACTCTGATGGCCATTTCTGACAGAGATAGCTGTTACTTGGTTACACTTACATCTAGTGCCTACTTTAACTTACAGCTGTGGATTCTGGATTTTGATGGTTTTCTTTCTGTACTAATGGTCATGATTTATGAAATTAAGTTTGTAGAAAAGATGGCAAAAAAATGCTTGCTAGGAAGGTGGTCCAGCTCAGATTCTAAAGCAACCTGCCCTCTGACAGAGCTGGAGGTATCTCTTGTGTTTTAATTAGTGCATATGAGCAGGGGCAGGGGGAATCTAGTGTTAGCTGTGCCCTGGCAAAGACAATTTTATTCACTGGAGATGAATGTTAGATGTCTCTGAAATGAGCATGTTTTAAAGGAAGCTGAGATTTGCAAACAAATCTTCAGGCAGGTACTATCCGCTTTAGTACAGAGCAGAGCTGTGGCATCTCCTGTAGAAGTCAGCAGAATTCTCAGTATGTCGAACATGCCAGAAACAGCAAGGAATATGGAAAAACCAAAACCTGAGCCTGCCTCCCTGCCTGCATGGCCACTGTTTGTGCATGGGTCAGCAGCATGGCAACGTCTTTGACTGCTCTCATGGCTGCCTCGCATCTGGCAGGCATTACCTGGCACAGGTGATGAGTGGTTCCCAGTGGTTCCCCTTGCTGGGCTCTGCCTGCCAGCTCAGCCAGCAGACTCGGGGAATCCAAAGGTGCCATTAGCTGTTGATTCCTGGTTGCAAGTCGGAGTGTAAGCGAATTTCATTGCTTTGTCCATGGTCTACTGCCAGATCTTGCTAATGCAGCGGCCAAGGCGGGCCACATGGACAAATTCCTCTTGGTCATTTACAGGCAACAGCGTGGCTCCTTCAGCACTTAAACAACTGGCAAACTCTGGGTTTTACTAGTTGGTTTCTGTCTTGCCTTAGAGGAAATTTACCCAAAGAGCCTCCGGTTCTTTGTTTCACAGTTCTTGAATTCGTACTTGCTTCTGTTTGATGAGATCTGCTGAAAACGTGTGATGGGAATTCAGAGAACCTTTTGTATGTGTAAACTCTTCCTGCTTCTTATGCAAATCCATTACCTTCCTTGTAGCACACACATGCATAGTGGCTGTGGTTAGGAAAATGATACCTGTTTTTACTGAACATACTCATGGTATAACTTTTGAACTGGTCAAAGCTGTGTCCTAAAAACAGTCTTCTTCTTTCCCATGCAGTGCCGATACTTTCATTAGTTCTTCTATGACCTACAGCTTCACTGGCAACTACTTTCTGCCTTCTAAGGCTACAGTGTCATTGAAATAATAGTAAACTTAGAATAAAATTAATAGAGATTTTTAATGCAGTGTTTTAATCCCTCCCGCCCCTCTCTTTTAAGGTCATAGGGAAAAGTCCTAGATTACAATTAATTTTAAGTCTTATTTGGCATTGTGACATTTCTACTGCATATTCCTTTTCAGGCTTCTTTGATTTTTAATGATACCCTCTAATGTTCTAGTGCATAATTATATACATTACTTTAATAATACCTTTTTTCCCCGTGGGTCTGCTTTGATTACATAGCTGCTTGACTGGATCAAGAGGAATATGATTTTGCAACCTTTCCTGACTTCACCTTTAGGATAAGCATTGCTGCAAACTGAAAATTGTTATTCCACCGATAAATCACTCGAAGATATGTGTCTTTTGCAATAGTTCTTCATAGACAAAGAGTCACATGAGGATGAACTCTCTTTTTGAAAACTCTGTGATCAAGAAGTGTGTTTTATTTTATTATGCATTTGGACATTATTGAAAGGTACCTGAAAGGTACCATTATTGAAAGGTTAATCCTAGACCAAAGACAGCTCTGTCCAGATGAACAACATATCTGCTTCAAACCTTTCAAAACTGCAGACTGCTTTTAGTGAGGCTTATCCCTAGGAACTGAGAGAATTACCAAATTTAAGGCAATGTGAAACTCGGGATATCCTCTGCTTAAAAATGCACCAACAAAATGCTTGTGTCCACCTAAGAGTTTTGCACTCATTTCCAGTCGGGTTTTTGGGATGCTCTGACTCACCACCAGCTATGGGCCTGAGCAGCCCCTGTGGGCAGCTGAGAGCAGCCCTAAGGCCACTGTCCCACACCTGCCATGACTTTTAGCTGAAGCTTTACAGTTACAGAGGCTGCCCTGTGGAATGATTTCTTTCTCCCAGAAGACCTTTCTCCCATTCTTACCCTGCGTGCATAGTTCCTAGTATGTAGGGATTTGTTGGTTGATTGTTTTTAAAAGGATTTAATTTGGGTATTTCTAAAACTGTGTCAGTAGTTCATTAAAGGTGACGGGGAACTGCTCCTTTCTTGGCAGTAACACTTTGTGCAGTGTAGGCAGAATCCTCTCTTAAAGGCCACAAAACATATTTGTGAAGCTCAAATTAGCTTTCCCATCCTGCCTCCTGAATAGAAGTTACATGTAGCTGAACAGTCTTGACAGGTACCAATGATCATTAAAAGACAGGGAAAAAGGCTTTAATTTTCTTTTGTTCACATGAATTTCTCTACCATTAACATATCATTTGGCAATGAAAACCCAACAATTATCATTAGAAGTTATCACTTGGGCTCTGGCACCCATTCCCTTGATCAAAAAAATCTTAATTTTTTTCTTTCTTCTTTTCCCACAAGCAAAGAATTAACATGACTAGACATGTGAATTCAGTTGTCCAGTTGCTGTGTTTCCCCTCCTTCTCCCATTCAAAATTCCTTGCTCATTATTCTTTTCCTACTTTGGAATTTTTTGCATGCCTGAGTACTTGAATATGCATGGCTTCTTTGAATTTTTCTGATTCAATGCAGTCAAAACCATTGTCCTGGAATTTTACAGAAATATAGTTTGTATTTGCTGAAAATGTAATGAATAATTTGTTTTCACATTCTTATTTGTGACTAATCAGATGATGACTTCGGTGAATCTGGCAAAAATAAGAGGAAATAAAATGGTCTTTCCAATGGCTTTTCTTGGTTGGACTTAGGAATTAAATATCATCGTCACAAATGTCTCTTTTGTGAAGTGGTTCTTCACTCCCTAGCCAGCAGTTTGCCCAAATATTAAATTTGTGCAGGGAAGAAGGAGAAAAGTTGATTCCTCTGTGATATTTGATGTATTTTTGGTGATATTAGTGGACCTGTCTGCATTTTGAGTGTATCTGCCAAGCTGGCTTGTCCAGCCTCAGCACTGATCTTACACCAAAACCTTCCTTTTCATCTCTCCTTCTCCCCAAACACAAGTAATGGCATGGGGAGGAGAGAGAGGCAGAGCAAGCTCTGAGTTAAATACTGCTCTTCTATTGTGAAGCAATTATTGTGTAAGTGTCTAGTAAGACTTTCTGTGGCAATTATTCACCAGTAGCTGCTTCTTTCATTATAAAACATCTTACTTATTTCTAGAAAATGTGAAATGCAGGTATTCTTCATTCTCTTAATTGTCGGAGTTTCTTTCTGGTTTGGTGTGAGAACCCTCCCTGCATTGTATGGGGGCAATATCACACTGCTGTGAAGAATATATTGGTTTGTAAGAAGAGGTTTGCAGTGGAAGGAGGTGGGAGGGCAAGTGGCTCTATTTTTCCATTGCTTAAACCGAAAAAGAGGAACAAAGACCGTGTGGTTTTGTGTTGTAAGTGTGTGCCTTTGCAGAACCCCTTGGGGACTTTTTAGAAACAGATAAGCAGAAGTGATGTTAATGCTTTCTTAAAATTTGGTCAAGTGCTCCTGCCTGCTTTACTGCAGAGCAGAAATGAGCACCTCTGGTGCTGAGAAGGGATCTGTCTATATGTCTTCTCCTGAGGTGGAGAGGAAAGAGCCTGTGAGGAGGGCGCTGGGGGCTGGCACTGGCAAAGGACCCTTACTGCTTTACTGCTGCTTCACTGGAAAATCTGAGAGTTTGTGTGTTCCTCAAACCATGTGGTCAAGAGTGAGTGGTCTGTCACCCACCCACAGACATCCCAGAGAGGTACTTGTGGCACAGGTTGGACTGTGGCTCTTGCCTGGGAATGGCCCATTAACAGTCTCACAAGAAAGATAAAAACTGACAGCTCACAAGAACAGGTTTTACTTCTGTTTTTTTCTTAGCTTCTCCTAAACCTTTGGACAGAATAGTCTACGCATCAGTTTATTTCTCTGAGTTTAGAAACTATTATTTCAGTTTGGATTTTTTTTCTGAAAAGTAAAATGTTTTTCTTTAGGAAAAAAAAGGCAATCTGGACAAATACTAAAACAATCATTCCTAGTGCCTATTTTGAGGACATTAATCCTCCTTAACTTGGTTTGGAAATCAATTTGGGCTGCTGAAATACAGTTATATTTCCTTATGATAGTATCTGAAAACTGGCTGTTGCTAAATGCTCCTCGTGTATGAACAGGTACATGTTGTTGTAGAATAAAATAAAGTTGTTTGCCCTATCTTAGTAATTGTTTCCTGATTGCCCAGGCCTTTACTGAGTAAATAGAAAGCTGTTGGTGTTGGTGTTTTTTTAACACTCTCTGCTCTGTTGCTTCATCAGGCCTTAAATGGAACATTTGTATCTTAACTTATTCATTCCTTCCATTTTCCTAGTACTTGGAAAATAAACCAGTTAGTAGTTCAGGAAAGAGAATATTTTAATATAAATCTTAGGAACAGTTTAATTAAGATTGTGTTTCAGGAAATGTCTCTCATACATGTCTAATCCTGCTAGCTGTTATTCACCCAAACAATTCTTTCAGAGCTGTTACTACTGTAAGCGTAGTTTTACAGGACTGGATCTGCACATAGGTTTTCCATGGCAACCCCCTTTTCCTTGCTTCCATGTAAAAAATGCTCCAAAGACACCAATAATGAATAAATGGATGCAGCTTTGCTGATACCTTGGAAAAACAGACAGGTCAGAGCTGCTAATGGAGTTGTGTGGTGTCAAAATATCAAAATAGCTGTTCTTTTACTTACAGATTGCAGAAGGGATGGCATACATAGAAAGAAAAAATTATATCCATCGAGATTTGAGAGCAGCAAATGTTCTGGTTTCAGACTTACTGATGTGCAAAATTGCTGATTTTGGACTAGCGAGAGTCATTGAAGACAACGAATACACAGCAAGGGAAGGTATGTCTTTTCATTTTTGTCTTTAAAACTTCAGCCTCTGGGAGGCAGTGAGGCTGTATTTAACAGTAACATGGTCACCAAGGACAGAAAGTCCTGTGAAGACTTCCTAGAAGCAGCATTCTAATGCCAACAACTTCTAAAAAGAATAAGGAAACAAATAACCTTTCTGCGCTCTCCAGGCTTTTTGATGAGTTTATTTTAAATAGATTTGAAAAACAGAGAAAAATGAGAGTACTTAACTGCACACAATTTTTTTTTTAAATTGAAGAAATTAATTACACAGCCACAGCTTCCATCTCACAGAATCAAATGCCAAGAAAATATGATCTTTTATTCTCTTCACAACCTTAATTCCTAATTTCAGATAGGGAAAGGAAGGAGCCCTAGCAGGTGTAGTTGCTGGTAACAAGAAAAGCTTTAGCAGAACTGGTTCCCTTTTAAAGCTGCTTTGGGAGCTGCAACATTAATTTGCATGTTCAGCAGCATTGCTGCTACTTGTAAGGACACTGGAAGACTGGGTCATGTCCCTGTTCAGCACATGGATGGAAGCTAAGAGTGCAACAGGGTCAGGAATGGCAAGAGGAAAAACATGCTGTTGAAGATACATGTTTGGGGTTTGCCAGGTGTGTTTTGCTAATGTTGTCAAGGATCCTTTCAGGAAGTGCACAGCCAATTCGTTGTAGTGAATAGTCTTTATTTATGTTTCCATGCACAGATTGCATAAGGGTAACTTGTCAGAGTGAGTTTGTTGGCTTCTCATTTCAAAGACACTATGTCAGGTTTTCACACAGTCTGGATGGAAACTGGCAATGTAGGACAAGGGGGGAAGAACTAAGGTATGAGGAAGAAAGAGAACAATGCGCTACAGTTGAGATTAAAGGAAGATGAGCTATTCAGCAGACACTGAATTACAGTAATTCAATATATCAGAGCAAAGGGTCTGATTAGGCTAAGCAGTTTTCAGAGGTACAGACCCATATGTGTGTGGTTTAGCTATCTCTGAACATTGTGTATTGATTAAATTAACTTTTCACATTATACATTTTTTATGTTGAGTTTCTTTGATGTGTTTTCTGCCATTCAGAAAAGTTTTCTAGCTTACCTGGTATTTTGTGTAAGAATGATAGAGCAGGCTAAAAAGGGCTTAGAGACAATCTGCTTGTATTGCTTCTCATTGTCAAAAGAACTAATGTAGTATTCCCAACAAATGCTGCCTGAACATTTTCCATTTAACTGGAAGGAGTTTGCTTTTATTTGGCAATTTCTGGAATCAGTTAGTTATATACGAAGGACCTAAGATATGATTTTTTTAAGGTATGTCTTGCTACTGCTTTTGCATCTACGGCTGAATATGAAATGCATTCAAGTCTATGTTCAAGCCAGACTGACGTTATTTAAAATAGGGAAAGTTAGTTAAAGTCTTGTGAAGTTCCAGGTGATGGGAATTGTAAGATTGTTGCCTGACCACTGGGCAGAAGGGAAAAGAGTGACTATAATTTTAGCAACAATTCACCATACCTAGGGATCAGAAGGTGCTATGTAACTTCCAGCATCTTATTTGCCCCTATGACACAGGACATGCAGTGTGGCAACGTGCATCCTGCAGCACATCTCTGCTGATAACTCTTGTATAGAAGGAATTTTGGTAATTTTGCTAACTTAGGTGTATCAAAGGCGAGTCATTTATGACCTTTTACTGACTTGATATTGAGTGTTTAAATTCGCCTTTGACTGTTTGTGACTGTACTTCTTTTTTAGGTGCAAAATTCCCTATTAAATGGACAGCACCAGAGGCAATTAACTATGGATCTTTCACTATCAAATCTGATGTGTGGTCATTTGGGATTCTCCTGTATGAAATTGTTACATATGGAAAGATTCCTTATCCAGGTATGGGCCTGTGTTTTTACTCTGTATTTATACTTTGGTGTTAAAAAGCAAAGAAAATACGCAGAGAAAGAGCTGGCATCTGACAGTAAGTGACCCCAGTGATTTGAAAAATATCTTACAGGTAATCTTACTGCTTTGAGAACTTACAGTCACTGTACATGTAAACCACATGCCTCACTGGGGTGAATTTTAGCTAGGAGACTAAAGACACCATGAACACATAGCTGGTTTTATACATTCCAAAGGTGTTACATTTGCAGCAAATGCTGCATCGTCATAGATCTCTGCTTTATGAACAGAAGCACAGTCCCATTGTGAGGATGCAGTGCTGCAAGTTCTAACGGTGCTGTGTAAGCTGCTGGGGTTTTTTATAGGGTAATATGTGAAAGTACTAAGAAAGCATGTTTTCACAAACAAATAGGCTGTAATAATTTGTCAGTGCTGGCTAATCTAAACAAATATGAAAGCAGACCCTAAGGCAGTGTTGATTTACCGCTAGGAATATTTACTATTCATTGTTCCATATAGCTCAGGTGTGAGGCTGCAGAGGTGTACACATCAATTGTAGCTGCATTTAGGTAGCTGTGAGGTGGTTATGTGCTTCATGTTTCATTTTTCATTGTGAAACACAATATGTATTAATGTTTCCAGCACACAGACACTGCTTGTATGAAGGGGTTTTTTAATGCACATGAAATGGTGACATCTCAGGCATAGATGATTAATTCTGGGCAACAGACTGCATTCATTTAAGCTTACTGAGGTTATGGAAAATTGACCTAAATTCTCTTCTCTTGTGGGCAAATGGGGAAAGTACAGCCTTGCTCACCTGTACTGCACATATCATAAGATGGAGTAACTTCTGAGAAGAACCCTTGGGATCTTGACGGGAAAGGGATACTTCATCCAAGCAAAACTTTCCCGGTGCTTCCAGTGCTGCAGCTCTTGCTATTTAAACAGTGAAAAGAATTTCACTAACACTTCATGAGCAGCTAGAATTCTGCATCCTGAACTGCCAGAGATGGTTAAGAGGCAGACCCAAGTCCCTGAAATGACTGAACACCTCTGGCCGTAGGGAGATGGAACCTCCCATGAGACTCAGGCAGCAGGAAAGGGGTGATGGCAGCCAACTTTATGTTATGGAAGAACATATTGACCTTCCATACAAGAGGTAGAGCCAAACCAGACATTCTCATTGCACTGTAAGGTTCTAGTCCAGGAAAACACTTAAGCTCAGGACTAGCCCCCTTAAACTTCAAGAGGTGATAGGGCTGCACTTAGCACAGCTAAGTGTTTAAACATATGCTCTGGGTTGGTTTGTAAGTAAGGGCTATAAAATATGTGATTGCATAGCAGGTCCTCCCAAAGCTACTCTAAAAAGTGCTCCTGTCCCCAGAAGGGATCAGACAGGAGTTGTATGCAGCCAAGTTAACAAACGTTTCTTCCCACAGTCAAGATATCTTTTTTTTCCCCTGTTAGCACATGCCTATGTATCCAGACAGTTGCCTGTGCTTAGCCAGGCTCACAAGGTTATTTCTGGATGCCTTGAAAATTGTCCTTCCCTGAGCAAACCTACACACTCACCTGGAAACCAGCACTGCAAAAATACAAAACCCAACCCAATACTTAATTCTGCAGCTAAGTCTGCTTTCTCTTTACCTCCATAAACCATATCATATTTTTATTTTAGGAATAAAGTCAATCTGTACAGCAGACACTGTACAGCTGTAGTACTGTGGGAAAATATCTCTTCTAGGGCAAGTCTGGGCAATATTTTTTTTAAATCTGGGATCATTTTTATAAGCACCATAAATAGTCCATGCACTGTGGATTCATTTGTCAACCAGCAATTAGAAGTAGAAGGCTCTTGACTGCATATTGGAAGATTTTAATAGTTTGCAGGTATTGCTTGCATTAAAAAGGAAGAGGTATATATATCCATTTTAAATAGAAGTATAAATTGAAATAGCCTCTTAGACTGAAAGTTGATACTGAGAATCAGAATCACAGGAAAATAAATGGGTGACCCATTTACTTTACATGAAGAAATATGACAGATTTGGGCAAATTACCCCAGCATGGCAATAGTAACCTGATGATAGGTTGTAACCAGCAGCCACTGGAAAGAGTAAACTGATTTTTCACTTCTAATTGGAATGCTTCAAATTATTATTATTATTTTTAATTATTAACCAGCTCTAGTAACCAGAGAGTATTCAGCATAAAGCTGCATAAGAAATGGTTTGAGCTGAAACTGGCAAGCAGTTAATACCTGTGAGGAGAGTCTAGGTAAGCAACTTGGTAGGAAGCCTGTCTAATCAAGAAACTTGGAGCTTTTGTGATCTTTGTTCTTAAATTCCAAAAGCTGTTTCTCTTCCTAAGAAACTCAAAGCAATTAGTGGGACTATAGGTTCAGGAACTACCTCTGAAATATGAAACAAGTTTTAAGATTCTCTTAAAACTAATTTCTGGGTGATTATATAGTATGGCAAATACTGGCAGCATCCACACTTGCATTCCAGTTGTGTCTGCTGCTCTTCACAAGGTATTACCCTTTCTGTACAGTGGGACTCTTCCTTTGTACCACTGTGTTCACAAAATTTGCCAGGCTCCAACATAAGCAAATATGTCTTTGAGAAGCCTAACAGGTACCGCAGCATAAATTAACAGACGTGTACTAAAACTTTAGAGCTAATGTCCCTTACTAGCATTCAAGAGGGTGTAAGTGTAATAAATATGCATGTGGGATAGATTTCTTTTACTAATTAGGATGTAGTTATGATGAGACAGCTAATTCTCTAGGCACAAAAAAAAAAAAAAGAAAAGGAAAGGAAAAGTTAAACAAGTAGCTATTTTGAGAATATTGCATGGACTGTGGGTAAGCATTTTTCTTTTAAATAAAACCCCAAACACATGTAAGTACGTACATGATGTATTTACTATGGGATACTGATGAAAGTATTTTAATTTTTTGCTTCTGAGCTCCAATAGTTATTTAACATAGTTTTCTTGCAGGGCAGATGAAACACACGCTTTGTCTTTAGCATTTGGGATGTAATAATTGGTCCTGCAGACACTAGATCTAAGCACAATCCTATAAAGTACTTAAACCGAAAAAATCAGTCCCACTCTGCCCAACAGCAGCAGTCCTCATGTAGCAGCACACAGTTAACTAAGACTTTGCATAGTATTAATAACTATTTTACTGCACATATTATATACAATCCCTTTCTTTAAGCTCAAGTAGTCAGATCACTGTTCTCTATAAAATGCTTTATTGACTTTCTTCCTGTATTTAATTTGTCTCTATATAGCAGTAATTCCTTATTCTGTGACAACATGCCATTCCACTACTTCAAAATACTTCTTTTCTGCACATGGGCAGTATTAGCTCAGGAAAACTTCCCTTCTCTTTCCAAAGAGGAACTGAAAACACAAAAGATGTGCCCAAAGTAAGCACTTTAATCAAGACTCAGATTACACGGCTGATGGTATTTCTGGAATAGGCTAAAGCCAAAAGGCTTGAGCTGAAGTCAGCTATATGAACTATAGTTATCTTGAATAATCCAAGTAGTTATACTGGCTAAAGTTGTCATTTGGTTGTAATTCAAATATGTCCTTACCTGCCAAGTGGCTTAAATCACAGCCATAGTAGACAGATAATGTATACAAAGATCTGCACAGTCTGCAGCAACAGAGCTGCACAGCCACCAAGAACTTGTAGGAGCACCACATCTGAATCTCACTGCTGACCTTGCCCAGAGCAGGACCCATCCTGCATCCTCTGAGCCAAGTGTAGCTGCTCTCCCCACACCTCTGGGGAGCTGGTGTATGCAGCAGCAGTGACTGTCACACATGGACCTGACCAGAGGCAGAATTGCCTGAGAAAACCACAAGAAACTGTAGTCTTGGGCAGAACTGCACCACGTGGAACATTCAGCTTGAGAAGCAGCCAGTGGCTGCGGGTATTTCTTGCATGGCCAGTCATCAGAACAAACAGCATTCACTGAGTACAGAAAACTTAGAGTCTGTGTCCCAGAGAAGGTAATCCTGGCACCATTACTCCACTGGGTTGCATTAGATTTGCATAGGAAGGGACAAGCCAAAAGGTAGGTTTCTGGGTAAGCTTAAAAAAGGAAAAGCTGGCCCTAGCATAGCTGACCTTCCGAGAGAAGGTGTTGAAATCGTTCTGTGAAGCAGTCTCTCAAGGGTTTGATAAAGCTGGAGGGAGGCGTGATGGGAAATAAAAAAAGTATGGAAGAAGATGATGGAGTCTAGGGCAAGACTCTCTCATGTGACGTTAGTTGGCATGTGAGACTCAGGACGCACTTCTTATAGTTACAATTCACACTCTCTGAAAGAAAACCATAACAGGGAAACAAAGCAAAGCTCATCACAGATGGCAAGATGGTTTTCCATGACAGTTACAGGACAAGGAACAAGGGAGAGGAATTTGCCTGTTACAAGTAAGGATTTTATGAGTGACTGTCTAGTATCTTGCAGTCAGCAGCACTTACAGAAAAGCTGATGTAGAAGAAAATCTGAAAGTGTGTTACTACATTGGCAGCAGAGTCCAACAGGTAGGCTGCTCTCCATCTCAATATGGATGGGGTCTACACCAAGCAGGTTAGTAGCACTGCTGCTAGAGACAAAGGCTGATGCCAGGGTGGGCTTTTGCTGTGAATCTCACTGCCACTGAAAGCAGAATAAATGGTGGCAGAACTGGTCAGAAGAACAGAACAGAGATGGTTCTGGAGACAAGAATTATGACCTTGTTAGACTTGGCTCTACAGAGGTTGCAACACTCAACTGCAGAAATGGAAATCTTCTCCCCAGATTTTCAGAGCAAGTCCCTCATTGTGGTGCACACCTCAGCCTTGTTTATTGAACCCATGCTAGTAGCTACTCTTTAAAAGTAGCACTAGTCTTGCATTACTGGGTGAAGGTCTTTAAAGTGAAGTAAATAAAAAAAGTAATTTCTCTAGGAATGGAGATAATTTCATAAATTTTTATTTTATTTTATTTTATTTTGTTAAAGGTATGAGCAATTCAGATGTGATGGTTGCTCTTCAGCGTGGGTACCGAATGCCCCGCATGGAAACCTGTCCAGCTGAGCTTTACGATATCATGAAAACATGCTGGAAAGACAAAGCAGAAGAGAGGCCAACATTCGATTATCTACAGAGTGTGCTTGATGACTTCTACACAGCAACAGAAGGGCAGTATCAACAACAGCCATAAAACAAAGAACACTTTTTCTATTGACATGGATCATTGGCACAGACTATCATTGGGAGAGACTCCTCAAAACCAATTACTTCATGAGTTCAGATGTCTTAACTGAGTGTGGAAGCTGAAACACTGAAGGAAAGAGTAATTCTGCAGAGAAATAATAATGTTTTTATTTGGTTAAACCAGTTCCTCTAAAACTTGAATTTCTCCTTAAATGTTCTGTGTTTTGCATCTGTAGAAACATCCTAAAGCAAACAGGCTTTTTGGGGTGGGGAAGGAGAAGGAGGGAAAGCCATCAGGCCCTGGTACAGCTTGACAATGCCTCCTTAGGTTCTAAGTCATGCAAATATGTTACAAGGAGACCTTTGTAAAGCGGTGAGAGGATCCAGGAACAGCTGTTTTCAAAAGAACAAGTCACGAAGAAGAACTTACAGATTTAAGACATGCTGATTTTCTTAAACAATCTTTTTTGAAATACAGCATATGTGAAAATTATTTTATATACTTGATTCATCTTAGTATCTGGCATACTGTCACTTCTTGTAAGACTTTCTAAACAGATTTCCTTTGAGGAAGAGTTATGTATGTAATTCTTTACACAGAAAATAGTTCTGGTTTACTGCTGTATTACTCATACTAAGTTTAAAATCATTTTCAAAGCATCACAGATGCAGAAGTACAAGATGAACACCCGTGACGGCAGAAGCAGCAGCACACCTGGCTCTGTGTTCAACTTTCAGCTTCCCACAAGGCCAAAGTCATCATCTGAAGTCCACAGGAAAGCACAGGATTGTGAAGGAAGTTAACACTTTCATTGCAGTTGCTGAAACTGTTACCAGTGAAAATATTTTAATCTTCATTTTTAATCCTCTGTGATTATTCATGAATATTCCTTATATTTTTGCTGCTTAATCAACTAACCTCAAATCTGTTTTAAAGCTAAAACTAGCTCTAGCACTATCGAAACCAATTTGTGGAAATATGCAATAGGATATCAAGTTACATTGCAGTGACACTGTAGTTTGTTGCTCTGTATACAAATCTAATTCTTAAAGTGAATGCAATTTGCTAAGCTCTGTATATTGAATTGTTCTATCAAATTACTTACCAAAACAGATGAACTAGTGCAACTGCAATGTAACCACCTTTTGTTTTTCAAAGTGACACTGGTTCTTACAACTGAAACCCAGTACACATCTTTGCCACCCTTCAGCCCAGTTATTTAGGCAAATGGTACTTTGCAGAAGCTTAAAACCTTTCTGATAAAGCTTCAGTGTGCCTGCAGTTGAAGTTCAGCAGCAGAAATATTCATAGCTTTTCTTTTCCATTGGCTTCCTTCAGTCAAACTGTGCAGTTTAAGCAGACTATCAGTTAAATATGTAAATAGTTTCTATTGTATGGTGATTTTTAATTTAATAAACACACTTAATCTGAAGCAAGTTGTGTGGTAGTAATCTGAGATAAAACAAATGGCTGATGTTGTATCCACAGTGGTAGCTTCATGTGGAACAGGGAAACATCTGTTCATCACCACTCACAAGATTAATGGATTCTGGTTTCCTTACAGCCATTCAGCCTTGAGAAGCTGTAAAGGACCAAGCTAACCATTTCTGCATGCATCCTTCTTGTGGTTTCTTTTTGACCTGGAGGGCATGAAGAGAGGAAGCCAGTCCTCAGGTATCCTTTAAAACAGCTTCTCAAAATCCTTTAATTTAATAGCAACACAGTCCTTTAGCAACTGTTTGGAAAACATTACAGTTAAGTACAGGCTAATACTTCACTACAGGCTTCATTTTATTTTAAGACAAAAAAAAAAAAAAAAAAGGCATAAGAGCAGTGGTTCTGGGAACAAGAGGTTAGTGTTGGTAACATACACTCTAAGACAAGAACATAGTCAAGGTATAGCACTAGATAGTTTGAAATGCTGTTATGAAAAGTTTCCAGTAGTAGCCTGTTCTGATGATTTTTTAACTTCTGTTTGAATATTGCTGTTCCTAAAGCAATTTGTACATAACAGCTTTCTTACTCAGGGGATCGACAGTCAGTGTCTGGTATAACTACACCAAAATATTTTTTAATAGCTGGAATGGT
This sequence comes from Chiroxiphia lanceolata, assembly GCF_009829145.1. Taxonomy (NCBI): domain Eukaryota; kingdom Metazoa; phylum Chordata; class Aves; order Passeriformes; family Pipridae; genus Chiroxiphia; species Chiroxiphia lanceolata. The sequence continues at coordinate 40,048,453 of NC_045637.1, read as the reverse complement.
TTGTGGGGGAGTAGAATAATATTTTATAAATTCTACCTTGCAGGGATTATAGGCCTTTAGAACACTGAAGCCAGATAACCTGTTCAACAGAAACAGTTCAAACATGAGAAAAGTAGTGGCTGAAGTGCAACATCTACAGCCTGGTTAAAGAGGGGTCAGAGTGATTCCTGATACCAGCATTTGCGTAGACCGACCCAAAACTCTAAAGACCTGGCAAGAACAGTCATACCAGAGAAGGACTGTCCTCAGTGTCACACAAGAAGGCTGCACCACTAGTGTCTCCCAGGGAACTTGGTCCCCTTTCCACTATGAAAAACACCATACAGGGATGATCATCCAATTTACTTATAGATTCTACAGCAAGCCTCCAGCACTTGCAGGCATGGTACCTTCGCAGTAGTATAGAAAAAAGCTCTCCCTCACTGACTGAAAGGCTCTAAGAAGTCTATTTCAAATTTTCTCATGTTCCCGTCTTCCAACCTTAAGTTACTAGATAACAGCTAAGTAATATAATCAGGGCTGTGATTCTTTCAACTCAAGATCATCCTATATCAATCACTATGATCATTTGGCCTCTCATTTTATTATCTTTTCTTTATCTTGATTTTACTGCTTTATAAAATGAACAGCAACTTCATTTAGCAATAGAAATTTTATTAAGTAGATTTTTCCAAGTTTAATGTATATTCTTAGTGGAAATTCAAATGATATTAAAACAAGTTCTTTACAAAGCCCAAGTTAGCTGAAAAATAGCAAGGAGCCACATAAGGTCTCATTTTATTGCCTCTTTTAGCCGTTTGCTTAGTTTGGTCCCAGAAAGGCAATCTCCAGGTCAAAGCCCGAATATTAACTGAAGAATCAAGCTATTTTAGCTACTGAGGTTAAGTTTACGAGCCATCTGATTTCTACAACTCAACAAGGAAATAAAATAATTTTAAAACATAATTAGCAGCAGATTAGAATCATCCCACTTTGCATGAACACACATTTATCAGTATAGAAGACCAGCAGTTACTTAAGAATTAAAATATATATTTGTCAAATCACACCCTATATCAACAGTAAAAGCACAAGTTTAGACCTAAACTTACATAGCTCTAATTCAAACCAACTCAATTGAAAAAGTTCTGTATTAACATTTTGCTGTCAGTTAACATGACAGTGAAGATGGTAGCTAAGAGTGAGAAAGAGCTATCAGCAGTTTTAATACTGATAAAGAAGCCCAGAATTGTACCCTTTGATTTATTATTCTTTTGCTTTATGAGGCAACACTACTTTCTTTCTTGAATAGGGTGAAGCCTCTTCCATACTTCCCCCAGCCTTTACCAAGAGGTGTACAAGCAGTGGTTGCTACTGGGGATTTCAGGCTGGCCAGCAAACCTCTCCTGGGTTTCTGTGTTTTGGCTTCTCTACAAAGAAATGTTTTTTCCGTTCTTCAAGTTCTTTTTGCAGGGAAGACACTGTTTCTTCAAGCTCAAGAACACATTTACCCCAGATCTGAAGACTACTTATTTCTTGATCCTATGAGGATAAGGCTGCATTAGGTAAGTGAACACTCCAAGGTCTTCATATGTAGTTAATTTTCTGGTTCAGATTATTCTACTGTACCCATGAACATCCTTTATTACTATGCCAAAGGGCTATTCAGTACCCATTTCCTCTAAATTACATTAAAGTAATTAAAAACCCAGCAAAACTATAGGGCTGCCAAATCTAATTAGAGACAAAGTTGACCTAAAAAGCTGATGCTAAAATGCTTAGCCACACTTTGCAAAGAATTCATGTGTTCTAGGAACCAAATAAAGGTGGTTTTCCTGTCTTGCAATATCTGAAAGCAAAATTGGTCAAATCAAAATCTTATCCTGTCATAAATCTGCTAACCAGGACCTGAATAAATGCTTTTGAGTGGGCAAAATACAGAGTATTAAATATGCTCTCTAATCTTTGTGGTTAACAAAAAGTCACCTTCTTATTAAGAATGAACAGGAAGATGACTTCCAATAAGAAAGTCAAGTCAAATAATTTCAGTCTCAGACTAAAAGTATGCAGAAAGTAATTTAATCCTCAAACAAAATCATCACTAATGAGTATTATAGCCACCTTGCTTCACTTGCAGATTACAAGTGAATCATAGACACAAAGTGTCAAGAGTTCACAATTTTCATTTGTTTTTTTTTTCTAGGAGTCTAGTTGCTATCTGAGGTCAGATGCTGTAAACTTTAGGAAGTCCCTGCTTTTGAAGGAAAGATTTCTATTTCCATATTGAACCGTTTACCTGCCATATCTCTTATCCAGCTTGGCCACCCCTGGCAGGACTGTCAGTGTAGCTTTAAGCCATAAATACTTAGGCCTCGTTGCACTAACATTTGTGCACTGACACCTTTCTTGCATCAGCAACACACTTCATGACTAGAATTCTAGGTCGTATTTCTTTGCTTGACAATAATTTGTGGCATCTTTAGATTAGCAAGATTTGTCAGCAGAGGAGTTACCCTCTTGATCAAGTCTATGCCTTAAGCTGAAAATTGAGTCAAAAAAGATTCAAAGTCAAGGATGTGAAAACACAAGGGCTTCGAATTCATGATTCAGGAAGTTAGGAGCAGAAAGAAGTGCTAACATCAAACCAAACTGCTAATCTAAATGTATAAAGATGCAAAAGCATCCAGTACACCTATAGATACAAGCCATATTAAAGCTGCTTTTAAAATTGTTGACAAACCTTCAGCATGATTGTGTGTTTCAGTTGACTGTTTTCTTCTGCCATTTTTCTGTAGCCTTCATTAGCTTCTAGCAGGGTTTCATTTAGTTTCTGTATTTTAAACTTCAGAGACTTTATAAGCTGAAATAAAGCCCTACATGCTGAAGTTCATGACAGCATGTTTTACATTAATTTTTTTTATGACTAGAACAGTGCAAACTGCAAGATCAAACAATGAAGATGAAGTCTGCTTCTCTCAACTCTAATGTCCCAATCATCGTTTTGGGTGATAAAATACAGTTGGAGCATTCAAAGGCTATTGTGCTGAAGCTACTAGATTTCCATAGACTTGTCAATCACAGAACAGCAGCACAGACTAAGCTACTTCTGGAACAGCCTGCTCCATGTCAGTAAGGGTATTTAAAAGAACATTTTTGTCTCATTAACACCATTCATATAAAGAATTGGAGCACAGTTACCAGAGAAGACCTCACCTTTCTGATGGGAATATTAATGGATTAAGTCCCAAGTGGCAAAAGAAACTCTTAAGCAGAAATATTAATGTTATAATTAATTTACTTCTACAAGGTTGGAAGGAAAATATATAGACTGCTAAAAAACCTCACACCCTTTCCCCTCGTTTAATGGCTGAATGGGAAGAAAAAAAGTGGTGAATTACTCAGCACACATGCACTGATATGTGAGGCAAAGCAGCAGAAGGGCACTGATGGAACCAGCTGTTTTAAACTGTTGTCACATCAGTTATTGCCAGGCAATCTCACCACTCTAACACTTTGTAGCCACATGAAACAACCAATAACTGTATACCCATGTCAAGTGTAAAAGCCAAACTTTCACCACAATTTGAAAAATAACATAGGAAAATCATGTAGAGAGCTACACCTTCATCAAGAATAGGAGTAGAAAACGAATGCCAGGGCCATAACATGAGACATTAAAATTGGTAAGGCCAAACTTATTTTTGGAGTACTCTTTTTCAATAGAAAGGGATTTAAGTTCACTTTCCATTTACATGTTTTATTAGACCCAGTTGGAAACTATTTCTCCAATCCCTACTCTTATTTGTTACTAGTGAAAGGAGCAAGGCTTGTCTCTTTCCTTCTTCCCACCCTCTTTAAACATGGGAAACTAACTGTAGCCTTACAGGAAGATCACTCAAGGTATACATTAAAAATGCATACCTAAAAAAAAAAGTAATGTTTTCCATAACAGAGCCTGAAGCTCATAATTCCCACCTCTATATGCTATTCAGAACACAGGGATCTTGTTTGAAGAACAGAGGCATTACTCTTCACTTAAGTTTAAGGGGATAGTGGAGTTTAGTACTTCCAGAAAGGACTAGTTTAAGGCACTGTTTTGGCTCTAGATCAAAACTATTACCAGATTCTGTAACCGGTCCCCTGTGCAGGAGCAGGCAGCATTTCAGGAAGGAAAACACTGAGGCCATGGCAGCAGTGTTTACGATAAATTCCAACACAAGGCTACATACTTCCTCACTTCCAACTTACTCCATGTTCACAATACTTGTTACAGTAGTGGATTCCTTTACAAACTAAAGTCAAGTCAGAACACAGACAAGCTCTGGCAAAAGTCATCCACAATTGGGCAAGGGCTTTCTTGTAAACTTGATGCCCATTTGCAGGAATCTTCATGGTTTTGTCTACAGTGCAGATTTTTAAGCATTGAACCATGACAGATCTTACAACTGTTATCCCCAAATTTGTTACATACTAAGCAAGAGCTACCTCGTCCTTCTCTTCGCATTGTTTCTGTAATCCTTCATTGGCTCTCTTCATTGTCCTGTCCATAAGATCTATAGGCAAAAGAGAAGTTTGCTTGTTTATATTCATTACCAAAAGTAAATTGAACTTTGAATACTCAGATTAGATTCCTACCTTGTTCCATGTTATTTTCAGTAGTCAAAACATCTGAGTTCAGACTATCCAGAGCCAATAGCTTCCCTGACTGTTCATCAAGTTGCCTTTCCAATTGCAGTATTTTCCTCTCTCTATCCTGAAAAAATAAGGGCACATGGTAGAATTTGTCTATATTTCTACTTGATCTGATGCACTACTGCACATCCTTCAATTACGTCCCACATGTATATATAATTTTAAATAATTTCACAGGTAGAAGGTGCAATGGTTATGGTTAGGAAATCACAGTAAAGAATAACACTCAGAGCAAAAGACCTTCTAGGAAGAAGTTACTTTACACAGGAGTCAACTCTTCCAGTCTGAAGATTTCCAAACTGTACTAGAAGTAACCATATGGCAGAAAGGAAACTTTAGTGCATCTGTGTTAAACACTGTTGCCAATTAGTTTGCTAAATAAGGAAGAACATACTTCAGAGAACTACATTTTAATCTCAATCTCTTTTTCAGTACCTGTCAGATTGCTAGGAGGGAGAAAATAAACAAGTGCCACCATAAAGAAAAGTTATTCATCTGATTCTGGTTCTCTGAAGCTGCCTGCTCAGATTTCATGTTATGCTCTCCTGTGTGAACTAACACTTTTACATCTTAGGGATTTCATTAGTTTCTTATCTGACTTGCTACTAATCTTGGTCTTTGAATCTTCCCTCATGCAGCCTTTTGGCCAGTGTAAGATGCAGATATAAATACAGAGAGCACCATTGAACTATTGAACTCTTCTCCACCACCCCAACATGGTGCATAGGTAGCATTTAAGGGAACATAAGAACAGTCTAAATGAGGGGAAAAAAGACAAATGTGAAGGAGCTAGAAAAAGAGATGCCATTACATAATACAGTGTCGCCTGTCAGCACCCGAATGGAAAGCAGTAAAAGCAGAAATGTTTTTATATCACAATCTACAACAGAAACCCAGTTCTCTCACGTCTGAAAGGAATCTGCCTACTCATGGAATGCAATGTCTTACCAGCTCCAGAACAGGAGACTGCAGTGAGAAAGCCCCTCTGGTGTACACCACAGTTCTATTCTTCCACTACTTATCTTCTGAAAAGAGCGAGACCCACAGGTCTCATCTGCTGCCTGGATACACTTTACCATCTATGCAGAGGTTAGAAAACTGAGTTGCTCATGGCTAACGTGGCTGAGTTGCAAAAGGAACAACAACTTACTGATGCCAACTCTGAGCGTTTCTACATTTAAATACATCCAGGAGATTCAGTTCTCTCCTGCACAAAGTTTGATTTCTGATTAGTTTGTCCCACAATCCTCCCCCTGTCACCTTCAAAGCAGAGATCCCTTATAATTAAAATAGCTACCCTGTACCAAATTCCCCACTGCCCTTTCAGACTAGCATTTTACTCTACAGCCAAAGATCTCCAGAAACAGCCAGACTGCTGTATACACCATTCCTCTAGGTGATCCAGTCATTGCACTGCAGAGATAAAGATGACTTGGATTTAATTGAACTGTAGCCTCAAAGTTCAGGAAGTTCAGATATGCACTAGGTAGTGCACTAGATATGCACTAGGTAGTGTCAGACAGACGACATCTGTATCCTTATGGTTAGTGCTGAACACCAGAAGAGCAAGGCTGAACAACTGCTAGTTATTTTGACTGCTCAGTGTTATATTTAGAAATTCAGAATGATTCTGTTACAGAAAAGCAAAATTTACAGTTAAAAGGCTAGTACATGTTTTTTAGTGGCAGTCAAGTCATACCTCAACTTTCTCTTGTTCAGCTAGAAATTCTTCTACAGGAACATAATGGTCTTCAATTTGTTCCATTGCACACATATATGCATGTTTCTTAATGGCCTCTTTATACATTTCAAATTTGCTCTCCAGTTTTTCTTCATAACTGTCTTTCATATCTTCTAAGCGGTTGCTGAGGAGAACATGTTAGTTTTATTTAATATTTTTGCATTCCAGCTATTATATTTGGCTACCTGTATTCAACTGGCAATGTCAAAGTTATTTGTGTAATCATAAATAGTGAAGTTAAGAGATCAAGAAGTATTGTTCTCCTTTTTAATCTCAATGATCCTACAGACTTGCTCCAAAGCATAACTTCTACTTGGCATATACCAAAAAAAGTGCTGTAGAAGAACACATATTTAATGTCTGTCAAACAAAAAGTTTTATAAAAAAAAATATCTACCAACATAGAGCAATAGAAATGATTATGCCCATTTAGATGTGATATTTGAAGCATATTTCCAGGGGGTATCTTTCACTTTGGGTTTTAGATGTTTTGGGTTTTTTTTCCATTAAAGATAAATGCCAAATTCATTTTCATAGAATCATAGGATGGCCTGGATTGGAACTGACCTTAAAGACCATCTAATTCTAACCTCCCTGTGATGGGCAGTGACACCTCTCACTAGACCAAGTTGCTCAGAGCTCCATCCAACCTGTCCTTAAACACTTCCAGGAATGGGGCATCCACAGCTTCTCTGGGCAACCTGGTCCAGTGCCTCACCAGCTTCACAGTAAAGAATTTTTTCCTAATATCTAAACTAAACCTGCACTCTTTCAGTTTGAATCCACTCCCCCTTGTCCTGTCACTACATGCTCTTTTGAAAAGTCCCTCTCCATCTATTATTTCAATACATTACACGTTACTCCTGCCCCAATTTAAAAACATGCCCCATCAGTGACACAGAACATCACATCAGAGGAAAAACATCAATGCTGTTTCATGTGTTTGGCCAAAGGCAACCAAACAATTCTAAAGTCAGTGCAGGTGTTAAACCATAGCGTGCTCAGCTGGCAACTTGGTGTTATTCTCTGTTAACAACTCAAACAGCAGGAAACTGATTTAAAGAAGAGTTAAGAGGAAGTGAATTCAGTTTGAGCAATCTGGACACACTTATGAAAAATCCCCAAGTTAGTAACATCAGTGTAGGCAGGCATGTAATTTATAAGATAGTAAACTAACAGTGGCTCGTAAGTCACGCAGAAGAGCTCACAAGAGAGATACAATTCAAGCTACCTTAAGCACATGCATGCATGTGTATGTTTTAGCACAATCATAAGCCTCAGTGGGGTACCTGTAAAAATCTTGCACATCTGCTAAATAGTAATAACATGTCAGGACAAGCTCCAGTAATTACAAATGAAACAGAGAAAAGTTCAACAGAACACAGCATTACTTTTTCATTGTACATGGGAAGAGTCTGATCTGTACAAGTTTAATATTCTTTCTCCCCTTTCCATCAGAGATTCTGAAACTGTCCAGCCCTAACTTCTCTAAGTAACATGAGTATGCATATACATATATATGTATATACATAAATATGCAAACATTTACATATGTGGAATCCTTTCAGTCTCAGAGAAGACTGAAACACGACTTGCCTCCAGGCTTCTTCTGTTTCCAACAGCTGTCGAAACATTGCTTCTGCCATCTCTTTACGTATCTTCACCTCCAGAAGGAGCTTACTTTGCCTTTCTGCAACTAGCTTCTCCTTCAAGTTCTCTGTAGTTTTCAAGAGGTCCTAAATTTAACATATTTCAGTTCAGAAAACAAGCTAGAAACACATATTGATATGCGTGTCAAACAAAATATTCATACAGGCAGCCGTCCACAGAGGGTATGTTTACAAGTCTGTGTTTTCAGGGTGACTGCACCAAAGGTTAAGTATTTTCAAACATGAATTTCTACTGCAAAGACAACCTTTGTCCTTCTTCATGGTTTCTGCTATCAAAAGCTTCACTGCTGTTTTGGCATTTAAGTACTAATTTCTAGGGTTTAGCATAAAGCCTACTCGAGTTTTACAGTTTATTACTATTACATTGTGTTACTTTGCTTTTAAAATGTTGCATCTTAACTCATTCCTGCTGTCTCCAAGAAAGCACAAGCAACTAAATAATGTTATTTTAAACATACATGCTGCTTCCTTACTCTTCTTGTTGAAGAATCGGTTGAATTCCAAATTTAGCATTTGATCTAACTAGAAAGCCACAGGCATCCTTCCACGACTACACTGAACTAGGCCACTTTGAAGTCTAGGTCTGTCTGACACTAAGCATAAGCTTAAACTTCCCATTTGATGCAGCTCCCAGCACAAATCCTATGCTAAAAGATTATATTAGATAATTATGTAATATAGATTATATTAGATATTATAACTAATAGCAATTGCTTTCTTGGGTTCAGTTTTAAGTAGATATATATCTACCTCATGACTCAGAATGGTGATGTCCACTTCCTCTTCTGCAGAGGTTTCAGTACTGTCAGGAAAGTCATCTACAGATGTGTTAGCATCAAAGTGCATTATAGGTTTGCCATCACCTCCAACGAGCTTGGGTGAAAAATAACCAAAACTTTTGGGTAGGATTGTCTGGACAACCTAGAAAATCCAGAGTTGATTTATCAATGCTGTCAGTATTGCAGAATACCAGGAAGAAGTGGCACGAGTGCATTGTTGTATTTACACAATATTTAACAATTACAAGAACATTAATTATGTCTTTTAACAGAAAAGACATAATTTAATTAATTAATGTTAAAAGACATTAATTTATGTCTTTTAACAAAAAAAAAAATCAATATGAATATGACTTTAATAGTCAAAAAAAAAAAAAGAAAAATGGAAAGATCATCTACCAGTAAACTTAGTATGCTTGTCTAGAAAGGCAGTTTCTCTCCCTCTAAAAAAAGGGTTTTAGTATAGTTTCCTGCAAAGGTAATGAAAAGCAGCAAATCCGTAAAACATTTGCTCCTTCCTGAAATACCATGACCAGAATTCAGCAACTCATGGTAGTTACATAAAGATTTTAACCATCTATGTTGTAGGACAACATACTAGAGAAGTTTGCCTCTACAGTGCACACTCATGATGAAAGTTGCAGCTGAAGAAAATTAGAAAAAAAAAAAAAAAAAAAAAAAAAAAAAAAACACAAAAGAAAACAAATCATCCTCTGAGATCATATTAGACATGCTATTACAGACTTGTAACATGTCAGAACTAATCCATGGGCCCAGACTAGAAAATTATTATTTCTGTCATGAAATACAGCATAGCCCACTATGGATAGAGTCCCACTCCCTGCAAGCAGCAGCTTCCAGGGAAGCTGAATGAAATTAAGGCCAAACATCAACACCAAGTCCTGAATTTAATGGGAGATTGACAAACAGAGGTAGCAGAAAAAGCTCAAAAGCACATTAGAAAGCAGCCCATCCCCATGTGTCAAAAGATAAGCCAGAAAGGAAAAAGACTGTCCTGGCTGGATAGAAAATTTGGCTGAAACATGGGGATAAAGAAAAGAAAAAAAAAAGAAGGCAGGCAAGTCAAGAGGACAAGGATATCATGAGGTTATGCAGGAAAAAAACAGAATATAAACCCAACTAGAATTAAATCTGGCTCCTGTCATGAAAGACAACAAAAAATATTTTTTACAAATACATCAGCAATAAAAGGAGGGCTAAGAATAATCACCATCCTTTATTGGATGCAGACAGAAATACATAGTGACAAAGGACAATGAAAAGGCTGAGGTACTTAATGCCTTCTTTGCCTCAGACTTTAATAGTTGTCCTCTGGGTACTCAGCCCTCTGAGCTGGAAGACAGAGACAGGGAGCAGAAGGAAGCCCCCAAAAACCAGGAGAAAACGGTCAGCGACCTGCTACAACACTTAGACACATGCAAGTCTGTGGGGCCAGATGGGATCCACCCAAGGGTACCCAGGGACCTGGAAGAAGGGCTTGTTAAGCTGCTTTGTTATTAATTACTTGCACTTAGCTAAACAGGAGAAATGCAAGTGCAAAAGATCTCAGGCAGCAGATAAGAAAGGGGTTACTCCTTTTACTACCAACTGTCCAAGAAGTTGTGAATAACTGTCATCTTGTGCAACAGATGTTTAACTGCACACAGGTTAAATAATTCATCAAAAATTTGAACTGAAAGCTTGAATCTGTTCAGATATATGGTATAATCAGTCATATCTGAAAGTGCCCTGACTACTTTTTTTTTAAACACAGAACATGGGTGGTAGAAAACTGAACAGCCAGCCAGCTACAGTTACTTTAATTTCTTACCACCAAAATAGTTTTGAGGATGGGCAAGACCACTAGAAGCCTTTTAGAGGGAAGTCACATGCAGAAGAATTAATATGATGCATCAGAAACCAGAATCACACTCAAATCCATACAACCTGATCATTTCACAAACCAATAGTGATTAAAAAAATGCAGAATAGCAGAGAAAGTAGATGCATTCTTACCTGTCTGGCTATAGCTGAAAATTTCATTACATGTAATGTTTCATCATATGTGGAAGCATGCTGATTGATGTTTACAATCATACAAGCTTTGCCTTTCCCACAAAAAAATGGCTGAAACAGACGAGTCAGTTTGCTTTCTCTGAATGGAATATAGCTTGGCTTCATCCTCATGGAGAAAAAAAAAATGAAATTGTGAAACAAAATTTTTAAAACTGTGGGATATTGTAGCTTACCTCAATTCTGTTTCTCTCTTTCAGGAAAGAGATCCTGTAGCAGGCTCATATTTAAGCCTAAGCTATTTCACATCAAAGAGCAAGGTCTTTGCTGGACCTCATAAGCTCTCCAACCAGCTGAACTATTTAAAAGTAATCTAGTGTCTGCATTGCAGTTCCCTAGTGTTACAAAGCAGATGGTGGAACAAGCCAAAAGCTAAATACAGGACATCTGTCAGCTGCCTGATGAATCTACCTGTGTAAGTTAGAGGTGGAAGGGAAGAGGACAAAATGAGAGTTCTGTACGAAGTACATTGTTTATACGCACAAATGCACAAAAAAAAGTCATAGTAGTTTTCTGCAAATTGCCTTTTTTAGTTCTCCACAAACAACAGTTTTAGGGAAAGAATGTTCTTTTCAGGTATTCCAGTGACATCTGTAATAAAGAAGGCTTACAAAATTTTCTAGATTTCCATTTTACTGACTCTGCAAACTACTTGCAGAAACGTAAAGGGATACTTAGGGTTTCATCCTAAAACTTGGCATGTTGTAAACAACTTGACACTTACTTTGGATTTTGATTTTGCTTCAATGCTGCAATGCATTTTCCAAGGATATGAAGAGAATTGTTAATATTTCCTGCTTCTTTTAGTCTATCTCCAAAGACATGTGTTTTATTACACCTCTCTGATCCAGCCAAGTCACAGAAAGACAACCTGCACAAAAGTTATCCAGAACACACATATGAACTTATTTCTAAACAGTATGAAAATAGAACATCACAACTTCTTATTTTTTAGCATGTCTGAAGCACAAATGAGTGATTTTTTTCAGCCTCCCTAGATCACAGAACTAGTTGTACTTCAATGTCGAGCTGCTGTCCAGAAGGCACTACACACGGTATTCAGCACTAACCTATCTATCTTCCCATTGCATATAAAGATCCTTAAACAAAATTGCTGATCCTAAGGATAGTCTACTAAGCACAAAGTAGTCTGCTTGTAGCATTCATCTAAAACTTTGTAGGCATTCTAACATAGAATTCAGTTTAGAAGCCCATATTTTGTTGTAATTCTAAAGTACTCCCAGACAGGATGAGATGAATTTCTGAAACAGTTTTGCACAGTGAGGCTGTAGTACAGAAGCTCCTTGGCAGTCACCTTAACCAATTCAAGTGCTGAGAGGACTGCAGGATAGTAGTGAGCTTCAGTGCACTGCAGTCTGCCTGTTTTGGATACAGAACCACCTGTTCCCTTTTGCAAATAGGTCAGAAGTCCTTCCCAGCTCACCTTAGAGCTGGTTTGCTTGGCTATAGCAATGTGTGCTACTAAATTCAGACCACTGAACTGGCTCTGATAGCCAAGGAATTTAATCAATTTTACTTCATATTAGGACAGTCCTTGAAATACAGGAAGCTCTGGAAGTTGGATAATTTATGTGACCAAACCATTACTCACTTATCCATAAATCTATTTAAATAAAATAATGCCTTTGTAAAGACCATACCCTTTCACACAGCTGAAGTGAGTCCTATATATATTATTAAGGCACATATTTCAACTGTGTGAAAGGGTATGGTCTTATGTTCTTTATCTGTTTCAGTACAAGATGAAAAGATTTTTTCTTCCTTAAGCAATATACAAACTCTGTCATTCACCTAACAGCTGCTACGAGCTTTGCCAGGGTAATACAGCAAAAAGCACAGATGCAGTCATTTTCTCAAGTTATCTTTTCTTAAGAGTATTTATCACTGTAGCATCTGACATTAGAAGGTGTTAACTCACAGTGAGGTATATTTATTACCATCTCTGCTTAGCAGAAAAAGAGAGAAATCAGTAGGATATAGGACTGAACATTCTGGTACAGGCTGTCTTCATGTTTCCATATAAAGTTAAATGGACAATTAATCAGAAGGAAAAAAAAGACACCACCCAAAAAAAGCTCTCTTAATGGCTTCAAGACAAAAGATTAGTCTGCTTCCTCTAAATCACAAAAGAACAGACTTAAGCATAAGGATTTAACACTCTCAGTGTGCACCTACATTAGCATTTTAGATTAGGAGAACGGTTTAAGCAAATCACTTGATGATTCCCCTCCTACTGTAGAGTGGCCCATGGAGCAGTCTCAGAGCATGTCACCTGCATTCTTTTTGGGTGATAGACTTTAATTTGAATTCTAGGAACACATCAAATATGTTGCCACAAACGTTCAACTGATAAACTCTAATCTGGTCCCAAAGTAGAAAGGTTATATACTGGCATAGTTTGCACCTTGGGTCTTCAGCACTAACTGCTGCACCCCAGCTTAAGAGATCAGCTTCTATCAGCCAGCCACCTGAATTCTGCTTACCAGAACATGTAGTGCTGTGTTATATAGTACTACTCTGTCACCACCTCCCCATTATGTAAGACAATATCCATATTTCCCTCAATTTATGTACTACTGACAGTTTTAACAGGTTACCTCCAGCCAAACCTTAACAGAATAAGAGACACCTGTCCCTTTTGGGCTTCAGTCAGTTTTACGTGGCCAGTCCTGATTTCTGTCTCAGCTCTCAGAGAACTTATTTATTAACAGAAAGTTCACCAGTTTATCATGCTTACACCTTATATTATTTTCCAAAATATTTACATTCTTGTAATTATGTGAAGCATTACTTACTCTGAAACTCCAAGAACACGTGGCTGTTGCTCGTCAGTTAGCTTTAGCAGCCTGATGGAAAATATACTGTGACTGGAATGGAACAAAGTCCTTTTAATAATCACAGTTATGAAAATTAAGCAGTCACTGAAGCAAAGTAGAATTTGTGTGCTGCAGAAAGCTCAGTGCTCAAGAAAGAGCAAGAATTAATTCATTACTTTACATTAGTTACCTCTGCAATGCATTCATTCAGTAGCAAAAAGCAGCAATAAAAGCTGTAATTTGTAACTTTCTTTACATACAGGAAAAGGAAAAATATCACATGAAGCCTACAAACTGTCTTGGAGAAAAAACAAGCCATTTCACTTAAGTCTGCTCTTCAAAAGAAGAGTACTCAGGTAGCCACTTTGTATAGAAATTTTAGGCAGTATCTAAACTCAGTATATCTGAGGAATCAACTTAGAAATAAATGGTGGAGGGAAGGGACTAAGTTAAAGTTAAACAGTTCTATAATTTTGCCTACTTCAATATGCACAGTTATTTCTTCAGTTTTGAAATAATTCTGTTTTCTAGAAAAGTTGAATTTGTAACACTCAAAATGCAGTTACTCTTGTTTTGTCATCAAGCTAGAAAAGCAGTGGACATGCTGTCTGAAGCCAAACAGAAAAGTCACAGAAGCAGAAGTGCCCTGTTCCCAGTTTATCTGATAAGTCAGGAAACACAGAAGACAAACTTCTCCAGTATATGCCTAAAGCAGCAGGCATTCTAAACACAAAACTCTTTCAGAAAAGCATGAAATTTAACAGCAACTGTCTTTGGCTAATACAGAATAATATAACTCTTGCTTTTTAGCCAAAAAAAAGCACTATGATTATATAAGCTAAAAATACAAGATGGCCCTTCCACATTTAAAGGACAAATTAGTAAGAGGTCATTAAAATCAAGAAAGGCAATATTTTCAATAGAAATTATTCCACCTTCTCTATTTTCTCCCACTCTATCAAAAGCCAGGTTCTCCCTGGTCCCTCTCCAGAGCTGGGTAAAAGCTAGGAGTTCAATTCTTAAGGTAGCAAGTAAGCTCATCTTGAACACAGCAACCTAAAAGCAGCTAGATAATCTAGCAGCACTGCAAGATAATGCATGACTTGCTCCTTCCTACATCCCCTAGTGACAGGTTCAAGGTTTACAAGAATTATACTGCTAGTAATGAAGAGTTAATCAGCTTTTCCTTCAACATCCTCACACAGTCATTCTCACTCAGCACCCATTAGCATTTGCCAAGATGAGTACCCCTGTTGGCACTCAAAAATTAGTGTGATTTGATATTTTTGGTTGTACAAAGATACGAATAGCAACCCAAGTCCAGCTATTAATAAAGTCATAGAGTCTCTCCTAGTTTTCTTTCAGAAAGAATTTCATAACAAAACTATAATAGTCAAGGAAAGTATTAAACTACTATTGGAGAGTGGTTCATTTCAAACATATTCTAAAGTCCCCTCTTTCCCCTCCTCTTTTAGAATATGCTTATAATTAGAGGAACAAACCTTCTGCTTGATTGCTCATTCATTCTAGTACAAGCAAAGCTTCGGTTCTTGTTTCCTATTTTTAGTATTTTGCAGGCTTCTTCAGTGCTTTGAACATTAATCCACTTTAAATCTGTGGGGGAAAAAAAAAAAAAGAGACCTTTTACATACACTTCTGATCGTTAAAGAAATTCTGTGAAACTGCCTAGGACATAAAACAGCATTATTACCTTTAATATAAGAATTTCCTTCTTGATCCTCACAAATTCTTAAAACTCTGCGCCTTTGAGTCTTCGTCGATAATACATTTAATAGGTCATACACATATTCATTATAAATTTCACAAAAGGAAATCCACACGGATGCTTGTGTTCTTTGGTGCATATTAGTCCTATGAATGTCAAGTGGAACAAAGTTCTTCTCTGCTAACCCAAAACAGAAAAAAGTTCAAAGACCAATTCCAACTCATTAATAAATCTTCATTCACTATATAGAACATTCTGAGAGAAGAAGGCTTGGATACACCTGTGTTATGCAATTAGATAAACAGTACTGTGTAACTTGTATTTTACCCAAGAATATTCAAACTTCTCAGCAGTCATCTGTACCCAGAATATGCCCAAGTTATAAGCTATTGCCCCCAGTTTACCACAAGCTTCCAGCAGTTCATACATTATCTTTGCAGAACTAAGTCTGCCTCTTCCCCAAAAGGACCAAAACTACTGAAATATTTTTACAGTTGCTTCTTCTTCAGAGCTGAGACATTAAAATTTGGTCAAAAAGTATATATATTTACTTTGTAGTATAATATAGAGATTTTTTTTAATCCACCAATAGTTACCCACTTATATTTCTTAGTTTCTATTATTTTTACACACCCCCTCAAAAATTTTCTGCTTTACCTAGTGAATTAGAAGGATGACTGTTTGAAGTACAGCTGGAAGGCTCCAACTTCACATCACAGATGTTTGTCATAGTATTTAAGATGTTCTCTGTCTCCTTGAGAAAATAAGAGACCATTATATCCACATGGACAGACTATGAGGACAGTAGAAATTAAAAATTATAGTAATTCTAGTATTTAAGATTTAAATATTGAAGTAGTTTTAAGTGCTATACCACCCTTACTATGGCTTCAGGTGAATATTTTTAACAACAATGAACTATCATCAATAAACACTCTTTCCTTCACAAGAATTATTGCTCACTGCTACTTCCAGCAACCTGTTTTGGTGGCTAATTGCTGGTAACATCAGAGATTTAACTTCACAGTCCTGAGAGAAACAAGATTCTGTCAGACTGCCTTTATGACCTGCTGGACAAATCTGAACAGTGCTTCAGTCAACCAAAAGAACTGGAGAAGTAGGTTTCCCCTAGGAGTAATTAACAGGGTGGTAGACAATGGACAAACCAAAACAGAGATTACTGATTTGTCTGCTTGTTGCAAATCACTCGCTTGTGCCAGGTCTGTGAAAGTACGAGTCAAACTTAAAGAGTGGAATAATAGCTTCATAAAGGACTTAAAGATCTGAAAACCCAACAGTCTAGGTTGGTTTAATTCAGACTGAATTAAAAAGCCATTAAAAATAAGTAAAAGCATAGTTTCTTTAAGCACACACATTTGCTGAACTTCTTCATACTAGCAAAGTAACTTAGAATCTGTGCAGATTCACCAAAGCACAGGCTTTAAATTACCTCTGGAAAAACTAGTGTAACAAAGTAGCAACTCCCATTATTTAGAGATTCCAACATCTTTACATACTACCTCCCTGTATTTTATAGCCCCACATAATTCAGGACTTTCACTCTAATTTCCCGAAGCGCACTATTGATAGAGGGTCATCCTACAGTAGAAGGGAACAGATTCAGAGAAGCAAACCTTCATGTCTTAGCTATTCAAATGCAGCACTAAGTTGGTTATGGATTGACTACTGACACCAGTGTTACCCACTTGGCATATCCAAACCAGATTTCTCACAAACAGAGAAGCATGAAGCCATACTGTCAGACCTTCCATTTTAAAGATAAATAGCATAAAATAAATTACAACAAAATCATATAAGTGATCATTTTGCAAAGACTGTACTGTATATGATTGTGTTTCTTGAGTAGTTAGAATTACAAGCACAGCATGGATTCTATTCATTGTTTGTGAAGTACAAAGCAGAACTCTAAAGCAGGGTATGGGACTGATACAGATGGTATCCCATCTATGCATGTCAAAAATGTAACAGTAGGAAACCCAGTAACCACAGTGCTTGTGTGCATGGTAAGATTTTTTTAAAGATATTGCAACAAAAGTGAGTGAATTAGCTACACTGTTATACTGTTCTTCAAATCATAACACCAAATATAGAAAAGAGCATGAAAATGACTGCCTGAAAACACCTGGAAACAGGAACTGACATGGCTAACAACAGAAGATGACATTAATAGAAAATACAAGGACAGGTGGGAATAGGAACGCAAATGACTTTTAACCCAGTAAAAAACAGTCTTTAATCCCATGAATGGAATCAAGAAAGGGAAGGAAGGAGAGGGTGTGAACCATGCTAACCAAGAGCTTTTGCAACAGTACTGTATATGGAACACAAACAGTAGAACAGTAAGCACTGCAGTAACTCCAGGCAGTTAAAACAGAGGATGAAAGGAACAGCAAGCTCTTTCTGCATGACGTGTAAACTGAGCCTGGGAAATGAGCCTACAGAAATCCATGTAAACTAAAACCAAACCCACTAAACCATATCTCTTCTCAGATTACAAGCTTGAGTGAGCATCCAAACAGTGATGCTACTCATTCACAAACTATCAAGAAGCACAGCTTCAGAACTGGGGACTGCTGAGTTATCAACTATGAAGCATTGTACCACACAAACAAGGTCTTGCCACGTAATAGCTTCCTGATGCATTTTTACCTTTCCTTCCTGATAGTGGAGGGTTGCTTGTTTTTCACAGCAGGGCATCAGCATCTAGATCACCTACTGCAACATTCAGTAACTAAGCCATTAATAAGTCAGACTGATTTAACAGAAGGGAATATTTGTACAGAGTAATCTTCAAAATAAGATATCTGACTTCCTGTTCCAGATGTTGAGCTCCTGCTTCTTCCTTTTTCCAAAGCTGTAGTTTCCATAAAGTTTTGAAAAATATTTACCTACTATCCTCCTGATCATCTCAATTTTTCTTTAAGATCCTCATCCCTGTACATGCACACATAGACACTTTCAAAACAAATATGCAATCTTTAGCATCTTTTAGGTTTTTCGTCCAAGATATTTCCTCAAGAGTTAACCAGACTCAGACTAAACAAAGTTTGGGTTTGCAGAGTTTAAATTAAGCAACAGAATTTAGAGTGGAACTTTACATATGAATTTGATTCATAGAAGGATATTCTTTCAGGGTTAACTGGAGTACTTTAACAATGTTAATATTAAAGACCACAGAAAAAAGAAAATCCAGTCAGTTATTACTTCTGTAATTCCCAGAATTCGTTCAGAGTTGCCTTGAATGTTAATCAACTGAGCTTTCTGGGATTAAATTCACAAAATCACAGTTCAGGTTAAAAATGTTCTGAACAAAAGGAAACAAGCCAGACATCTTGTGACAAGTTGCAACTGGGCTTAGAAGTGTAGAATAGTCACAGGAAGATGTCCATTTTCTGGTGAGACCGGTTTCTTACACTGGAAACAGAAATTACTATATAATAAGAACAGGAGGCTGCTACAATAAAGACTTCTCTATTCTACCTACAATCTTCAAAGACCAGACTTAAAAGACAACATACTATCCCCTAAAGCAGACTGGAATCCTTTCAGGACATTCATTTTGTGGCATCTCATTTCACTTGCTGAATCAGAAAGTTTTCTTATGAAGGTACATAAAACACAGGTTTATAAACTTTTTAATCTGCCTTAAAACCATCTTCCACCAAAAGGGATTCTTCTTGCCATCATTCTCCTGAGCTAGTAATGTCACTTGAATGACTGCACCAAGGTCCAGCCTGGGAACCTGACCTACAAGAAAAAAATCACTTAACAAAAAGCAGGTTTTACATAGGTCCTATAACTCTCAGACTTTTCAAGGGTAAGTGTCACCACAGTGTCAGAACTGCTCTTCTACAGAGGAAACTTTTTCTATAGAAATTCAGATTTGGCTTTGCAATGGGTTTTGGTTTGAACTGTGTGCTGCAGAAGTTCTTCCAGTTTACCTTGAGCTCCAAAACCAGCCATTCTCTTATACAAAGGTTCAACAAGTATCCATATTGTAGATTTATATAAATCTAAAGAATCAATAGTGGAATAGAGATTTTTAAAACTTCCTGTCTTACAGAACAGCTTTAGGGAGCTTCATTCAGCACAAGGAAGTCACTGACCTCTTTCAGTGATGCAAGAAGAGCAGTTTTTAAGGCTTCTTCTTGTTTAACTGTGCATCTTCTAGTTTCTTAACATCATTGCTCAAATACGGTTTGAAGTTCATCTTCAGATAATGTCTTTCCTTTATGTGGTTAAAAATCACATCAAGTGAGCGAGGTAAAATACCAAGATCTTTTGAAGTCCCTTAAAAATATTAAAAGATTAGGTGTAGACATTCATATAAGCTTGGTTTTTATAGGTGTACTTTTCTACATGCAATATTTTATACCTTGGATAGTGAATGTCTTGCCTGCATTTGTAACCCCGTAAGTAAACACCAGTCCATTCACTCCATTAACATACGCTCTTACTATTTCTTTCATTGAGCTTTCAAAAAATTCACTCTGAGTAGTTTCTGGTCCAAAAACCTTGGGGAGAAGGGGAGAAAGGAAAAAAGGAGTGACAAATGGCACAAAGCAGTTTAATAAATCAAAATATTAAGCGCTCATTAACAGTGACTAGTTTTTCAGAGCAAGCTGGGTAGGAGATACCAGCTTAGTTTTCTGTCTTGCCTGAACCTCTTCTGATTCAACTTTTTCTCTTGGGTTCTCACAGGATGCCTGCTTAATTCTGAGAGGCACTCAGGCTTGCACTCATTTTTGAATATTTTTCTACTCCTAAAATAAACTGCTCAGAATGCTACTGAGCACATGCTGTGGATATTTTCAAGAGCTCTGCTGGTGATGTGAAGCTCCCTTCTCACTCAGCACCAGTTACCTACAACTGATGAGAAAAATCAGCATTACAACAGTCTAAATGATTCAATCCCTGGAGCTGTTTATCTTTTGATACGGTAAGAATAGGATTTCTTGCAGTAGGCAACAGAGTTAAGAAATTTACCTTCAGTATAGAAGGCTTAAACAGTTAGGCTATTCTTTCAAAAGTTCATAAATACATGCTTACAAACTTAAGATTTCCTGTACCACTTCCCAGATGAGAGCATCTGCAGGAACAGCAGAGTAAGTTGTGCCTACAAGAAGCTTCTGTAGCATCTAATCAAGAAAACCACAGAACTGCCAAAGAAGCTTCCTTGTCTCATCTAATAGGCACCTCCACTGTAACACAGCTTTCTTGACAGCTTATTAGTAATTAACGAGCAGTCTTTTCTTTAAAGGCAAGTACCACCACATGTAATTAAAAGAAGAAAATTAAATTGCATGATATGGTACAAAATTCAGCTTTCATTACAGTGAAAAATACAAAACTAAAAATTTGAAACAAGTTTGCCTACCTGAGAAAATGTGAACCTGTGCACAGCATGACCAATCCCTCTTTCACTGTTTTTCATTGCAGAAGACTCTTTGGGTGCATTAAGAATTACTGTCTGGGCATCTTCAATAGTTACACAACCCTAAAAAAAAACAAACAAGACAAGGTAAACCAAAATACCACACAAAATTATTCAGGAACAAAGCTATCTGAACAAAACAAAAAACAAACAACAAACTCAACACGCCCCCCCACCACCCAGAAAAACCCCAAACAAGCAGTCAAAAAGCCTGTTGGCTTCACCTATTTACTAGACCTATAAAGAGTTGCCCAATTTACATATATCATCTTGAGGCACATAACTACAGAGATATACACTTCACATGAGAGCCAGAGTGTAGAAACAGTTAAAGCAATCCTCTGGGGTTTTCTGAGAGGTAAAAACTTTTTCTAGTGTTTCTTCCAGCAACATTTTTTTTCTTGGAAACACTTTCTAAAGGCCAGTATTTTTTGACAGTGACTTACACAGACAAAGCTATACCGAAATCACCTGGTTTTCCACAGCAATCATTTTCAACGTGAAACAGACTATGAGCAGTATTAATAAGTAAAATAAGTCTGAATCATTATCCTTTGATTGACAGATGGTCTTACCAGTAATGAAGGAAATTGAATTAGTTTCAAGTAATTTGATTGCCATTTCTCAGTTAAATAAAGATGAAATACAATTACCCAGAACTCACTAACTAGATAATGTAGGATGCAGTGTCAAAGGAAAATTTATTTTACACCAGACTGGCTACCAAAAATGCAAACTGAACTACCAGTATATCTTAACAATGTCTCGATGCATCAGCTGCAAGGATTGATTGTAGCTAAATCTGACATTTCTATTCAGACACTGGCCAGAGCTGTTAAGACTAATAATCCATATGTAGCATGTACATAGGAAGTACTGCTCTTCCTAGGAGCCTCAATCAACAAGTATGTTTATTAGATGCTATTGATCTCATAGCTGTCTACAACTTGCTCATCAGGGAAGTAGGGGCAGGCCACTGATCTTTTCTCTCGGGTGACCACTGACAGGATCTGAGGGAATGGCAGGAAGCTGTATCAGGGGAGGTTTAGGTTGATATTACAAAAGGTTCTTCGCTCAGAGGGTGGTTGTGCCTGGAACAGGCTCCCAGGGAAGTGGTCACAGCACCAAGCCTGTCTGAGTTCAAGAAGCATTTGGACAATGCTCTCAGGCACGTGGTGTGACTCTTGGGGTTGTTCTGTGCAGGGCCAGGAGCTGGATTTTGACGAGCCTTGTCACTCCCTTCCAATTGAGAGTATTCTGATTCTGAGAAGATCTAAGAAGCTGCTTTCTGAACTTTGACCAACCACTTGCTCACTGTGCCAGGCTCTAAACATAGTCTTTAACATTCCTTCCACACCACCGGGAACAGGAATGCAGGTCAGATGTACCAAACCCTAGGGAGCTACCGAATAATCCAATATCTGCAGCATGTGCCATCAGCTGCTGCTGGCCTCATAGAAATTTGTGAATAGAGGCCTTGAAGTAGTCAGATCTGCATGGTAGATGTCACTCTGCTTGTCACCTCCAGCTAATCCCACAGCTAAAGTGGCAGGAGCTAGGCCACTTCTGGCACTATGCACATTGTTTATATCCAAAAAACAAAACTTCCCGCTCTCCTGCAAGTGACTCTGGAGAATCACTGACTGTATCAAGAGTACAGCATTTCTTCCAGAGGTCTTAAGCTTTACTTGCAGAAATCATTGTCGCTGTAAGCAACAACAGATGAGTTAATCTGTTGATTGTCTCTTTTTAAAGCATCAGCCTGCAGCTATAAAAAATTGGTTTTGGGTTCTACTTTTGTCTTTTCTGCCAAATATTTGGAACAAAGATGCTTTCCTGAAAATTACGCATGGCAGGGAGGAAAAAAAAGAGGTAAAATAAAATTAATCTGATTGATTAAAGAGGTAGGAAGGGGGGATTACTTGATTGTTTTGTGGGGTGGATTTTTTTTCATTTGTCACCAAGCATTCTCCTCTTGGATTGAGGTGATAGTAAAGAAAATAGAAAACACTGAAGATGTTGAAGATCTTTCAATCACTCCATTTTTGGACACTGAGAAAAAGTCTTAATCCCCTGCAAAACAGGTTATACAGCTAATATATTGGAAGTTCAACTATTTTAGCATGAACTAGATGAAGGACAAGAGTTTTAGAAAAATCTAGTACAAACTTCAATGATCACTTTTCCTCCCTGTTTCTAAGAATAAATAGTTTCTCTAATGGTCAGGAGATCAGAAATGTCAAACCCCAAAGAGCATTGAGACAACCAACTCATAAAACAGTCTGATTTTGCAAATGAATTTACACTTTGAGCCAGTTCAGACTGTGGATTTACCATATTGGAAGCACGGTGGCAGTACACACTACTCATTAAGAGCTGCCTAAGGAAAGGTGAATGGAAGTTGAGGGCAGGGAGGGGGCTGGTGTGTGAGGATAATCCAGATGAAAACAATACAAAGGGTTCCAGCTCTTGTAGATCAAATGCAAGAATGCATTTTTTAAAACCATTTGAAAAACATAGATCAGAACTAATATTAAATCCTTTGAACAAGTCAGGAACTAGAGGTCTGTCAGAGACCCTGCAAAGACAAGGGCTGAGAGATACACTGCAGGGACCTTGTCCTCCAAAGACAGCTAAAGGAATTCTTTGCATCAGTGATCACGATGGAGGGGAGTATTTCTGCATGCTTGTGTGTGCACTTGTGTGTAAAACACTGAAACATCTGAATCTGACAGTATAAATGGTACAGGTTATAGAACATTTGACAGGATGAGCAGCAGGTAACCAGGATGAGTAGGAAACTACTCAAGCATTTCAAAGAAGCTCGAGGGTCAGATATCCAAATTACTCCTAGAATTGCATAATCTCTTCTAAGAAATCCCTTTGTTTCTTGAGCACTGTACAGAGTTAAGAGTCACAACAATTTTTAAACAACATACCAGTGAATTTTGCAGAGCTACAGGTGTGCATGTCTGTACCCTACAAATCATTAAAAATCGTGGTTTAAAAAATTAAAAAAAAAAATAAATCCCATTTATCTAGGTGTCCAGTAATTCTATTTGAAAGCAGCACCTGGCATATGTAAAAAAGTTCCACCTTACAATACTGCATGTTCTTTGGGAGACAAGGAAAACTTATTTCTTAATTCTACAAAACTAACCTGAGATTCATGGCTTTCAAGCTCTGCTATAGAAAAGGGCCTCACTCTCAAGAAGACTTTCAGAGGTTGATATACTATTCAATAAAAAAAGGCACAAAACACAGTTACAATTGCCACTTTTTAAGCAGAACAGCCCCAAATCACTCATATCAGCATACATATCTGATGCAGTATTTCCTATTTCATCTTAATGCCTCACTTTTTCCTTCCTTGTGAAGTTCAGACTCTAACCTTCCATTTGCTTCTTTATCTTTTACTGTCCTTAAGTAACACATTTTGTGTGCCACCCCTCTTAGCATTCTTTCATGACAAAGCTAGTACTTTGATTTTAAAAGAGCACACTATCCCAGGCATAAACTGCACTGCTTCCACCTTCTGGTCTCCCTCTGTATTGAATTCAAGCTGTGTTTTCTAACACCTGCTAAACAGTACTGCACTTCCATTTTGTATGGAGCACGTTCAATTAATAGATTGACACATTCTTAGCCTCAAGAGACCACTTCCTTACCATCATCCAGGCACCAGCCACTCATCTTCCTCACAGTAACACCCATGAAACAGTTCTCAGCTGCTAAGAAGGGCTTTTCCATCCCCCAACTGTTACACAATGGTCTCCCCACACAGGTAAAGCAATAATAGCAGGGAGCTTTTCAGAGGGATTCTTTCCTTTCTCACAGAGCTTCAAAGTCTTTACTTCGGCAACTTTTCATTCAGCAGATGGATTTACTCCAACTGTCCCATGATCAGCACTCCACTAATCATACAAAATTAGATCACCTGAGGAAGAGTCACCCAGGAAACTTACCACTCCAAAAAGGAGAGATTGCTATACTATGTTCTTCTCAAGTGCAGAGCACAGCATTATAGATTTTATTTCCAAGCACCTAACAAGTTTTAAACATAGGTTCGTATGCTTTTTCATCTTACTAAAAAGAACAGCACAGTCTCATTACATTCAAAGTGTAATTACTGAAGTCCCTTACTTTTTTTTTTTTTTCCAAAAGCTTAGCACATGACATAGCACTGACCACGTGTATTTGATACTGGCTATGACCTGTGTGTAAGCAATGAGAAATAAGCAGAAGAGTCAAACACATCTTAGGGGTAGAGGAGCAGAGCAGTTCTTATGAAAGAAGTATTTGTCAGAATTAAAGCTTTTTTAAAAAACAACAACAAAGAATAACAAAAAAACCACATAAAAACCCAAAACAAAACCCCAGACAAACCAATCCACACCTGCTGTTCCTCCATATTAGGCAATACTGTTGACTCCAAGGGTGAAGGTTTACCCTCAACATTCAGAAAAGAAATTGATTCCAACACATCAGATACTTCTGCAGAAACATAGTTTTTCCCCTCATCATCCATCGTTCCGTGCAAAGGAACTTGTAGGGAAAAACAAAGAGAAAAAAAGCCCATCATTTTCTCAGAGAACAAACAAAAATACAGGCGGAACAAAACAAAGATGAGAGCAGCTTGTATATAAACAAGCACTTCTGAGGAAGATAAGGCCACCTGGAGAAGATTGGGAGTATGAAGGAATCTTAAAAAAACAACTGGCAGGTTATGCTAGGAAAGAAGCACACAAGGGAAAGCAAGCTAACAGCCTCACTGGGCACTGCTCTCATCCACCTGGAAGTGTTGCCAGCCCCACCCCCCAAGGCTCAACACTCCCAGTCCCCCGGGGCCGATCCATCCCCACTCCCCGAGGCTCCCGGGCCCCTCCTCAGGGAGCGCCCGGGCAGCGCCGCTACCTTGGCGCGCGCGGGAACCCGCGAGCCCAGCGCGCGCAGGGGGAGCGTTTTGGGCTGGGGGAGGCGGGCGCTGATTGGCCGAGGGCGGGGCGGGCGGGACAGGCCGGGCGCGGGCACGGGCGCCGCCCCCTCTGCCCGGCAGGGGGCGCTGCTTCACAGCGCAAGGGCAGCGGCGCCGCCGGAGCTGTGGGAGTTGTGGGAGCTGCCGCCGGCCCGGGAGGGAGGGCGGGGACGGAGCGGAGCGGGACGGAGCTGCGTGTGCTCGGGATGCAGCGTTAGTACAGCGTCCTAAATAAGGCAGGGCGGTAAAGAAGAGGTTTGAACGGACAGCGGCCGTTCCAACGAGGAACGAGGATTGTACCGCCCGACAAAACCGTGCCCGGGGTTGAGGGGGGAGACGCGGGTACCGAAACGTTTCCATCCAAACGAGTTACATAAACTTATTGTGCGTGTTACGTAAAACATTTCGACACTCCCGCGGTGTTGTCGTAAATCAAGCAGAAAACAAATAAATCCCGAAGCGTTCGGGTCACGCAGAAGCCGTAAGTGGGACAGGTCAGGAACTGCGAGCCGCAGGGAGCGAGAGATGAGCCGCGCTCCGGGACGGGACCTGCTCCCTGCTGAAGGAACCCCGCGGCAGCCTCAGGTCCATCACCTTCCACAGGCAAGCGGTCTGCTTTCCCGGTAACCCGTGGAAAGCCTGTCCCTTCACACAGTAGGCAGGCAGCAGTACCTCTGCACGGCACAAGCCCCAGATGCAAAGGTGAAGTTGCATTTGTGTTTAAGTTGGAGACAGGTAAAAAGAAAGATACGCACTCAAAAGACCGCAGAAAACTGTGGTCTTTGAAGTGCCATAGCTGCTCAAAGAATATAGATGGGGCTTTAGGTCGTTTAGGTATGTTTAAGAGGCACCACCCAAGTCAGAGGTACAGCGGGCTGTAACCAACAGAAAGCTATTTCATAGCAAAAGGTTTTGACCAACAGGAAGACCAAAGACAGAACTGATGTTAAAGCCTGCCAGCTCTCCCTAGATCCATCGTAGTGCCTTCAGAGGGCTAACGTTAAGCAGAGGGAAGACTACTTAGGTGAAAGTTAGCAGCTAATTGCACACAAAGGTCAGGGGGCTTCAGCAGTAACTCATCTGTTACTTGTTTGCTCATTTATCCCCACAGAGGACTCCATATAAACACAAGTAATTTTAAAACTACAGCTACAAGTATTTGTCAGGAAACTCATATTACCAGAAATGGACTTCTAGGAAAACACAGGTGTTTTGTTTTTTTTTTTCCCCCCCTGCTCATGCAGTTCTTCAGGATGTTTCCCAAGGAAGCAGGCTTGATGCAATCTGTACACGTTAACTCAGTTTCTCACCTCTTCCTACTACCAAAGCTCTCAAGCCTGCTAACTAGTTAGAATCTTTCTGAGGCTTTATATTTAATGAAATCGAAGGACCTGAATCCCTTGAGTAAGGAAGCTCAAGCTTTGGCCACTGTTTTAGGTCTTAGAAAATGTAAATAGGAGCTGAAACTACACATTTTCACTAAATTCATTTGAATTCAAATTCTTTCCTATGCTTGGAAGCAGAAACAGCAACCTTATCTTAAATGGATTAAATGAAACTGTTCTCTTTTATTCAACTTTGGGATTTCTTTGCCTTGTTGGTTTAAGAATTAATCATACCTCCTCTACTTGAGAGCCCTAAGCCCTATGGCTGTTTTGCTGCTTTACATATAAACCTTACTTTTAACATTAATAATCATACCTATGGAAATCTAAACCTGAAAAGGCAACTAGAGAGTTTCACAGCTTAGTTTTGTGACTCTACACGCAAGTCTAAAGAATGAACTTGCTAAATTCAATGTATTCACCACAAATTATGAAGTTTTATGAGTAGTGTCCTCAGGATCCTTCAACTGTGACATGCTTGGAAAAAACAAAGCCAAGTAAGCTTAGTGTTAGTTCTGTCTTGCACAGCAAGAACCAAGAATTGAAAACTTAGTAATTTACCTAAACATCAATTTTAATGCTACTGCTTGTTTGGGTATAGACTAAGATTTCAGCCAAAGTTAAACCCTTCATGAAAAATGTATTTTTAATAAGTGCTGCATGACCATACAGTCACCAACCTCCATGAAACCATGATGCCCACGTTTCATTTTC
Organism: Chiroxiphia lanceolata; assembly: GCF_009829145.1. Classification (NCBI taxonomy): domain Eukaryota; kingdom Metazoa; phylum Chordata; class Aves; order Passeriformes; family Pipridae; genus Chiroxiphia; species Chiroxiphia lanceolata. The sequence continues at coordinate 40,020,427 of NC_045637.1, read as the reverse complement.
CTGACATTTACAGATACCATATTCTTCTTTAAATATCACATAGCATTTTGATTATGATCTCTGTTGTCCTTCATGAAAATCACAGAGCTATTTTTTTACACACATATGAAAACAAACACTGATGAAAATTTGTAAATCAATTTTATTCAACAACGATGATCATTTAGGCATCGGCGATAGTAACTTCAACTTCTACACCTGGTTCAATGCTGATGGAAGTGATCTGCTTCACGATCTCAGAAGGGCTGTGTAAATCAATGAGCCGCTTATGGATACGCATTTGGAAACGATCCCAGGTCTTGGAACCTTCACCACAAGGTGTCTTCCTGGTAGTGATCCGCAGGGTCTGAAAAGTCAAACATGAGGTATTTAGCTGATGCAGAGAGAGGAGTAATCTAGAATCACGTAAAATACGATCACCTATATCATCTAAAAATACTGTATGGTATCTATGACTTTAGAAAGTTACCTCAAGTTAGAGTTAACTGATGTTAGCACTCCTTCCCCACATATATAATTTCATTTAAAAAAAATTCATGATGAAAATAAATTGAACAGAAAAGCCCCTTCCACATTAAACATCTTTTGCACTAAACAGTTACCCTTAAGCATCAAAGCAACTTGTGAAATCGCCATCTGTTCACAATGGGTCAACACTCAGTTTAGTAGTACTGCTTTTCATCTCTTCATATCACCCTTTTTTTTTTTTTTTTTTTGGAAAAAGATGTTTCTGCATAGTTGCAGGAAAAAACCCAACTTTTAAGACAAGAAAAATGTTAAGTACCTTGGTGGGCATGCGAACAGGTCCCTTCACCTTAAGGTTCTTTTCCTTAGCACCTCTGATCAAGTCAGCACAGACTGGAAAAAGACAAAATAGCTCAGGTTTGTGACTATTTTACTTGCTTGTTTCCTTAAGTGAGTATTTCAAACAAGATGCTGGCTCAGAATAGCGTATTAAGTGATCACTGCCATTCATTTTAAGCATTATCCTCATAGCCAATACATACAAGTGGAAGTGTTATGCCTGGGTGAGCAAAATCAGGTTACAGCAGTAGGCAAAAGCCATTACTACAAGTTTAACTGTATTTAAGCTGTTATCAGCCTGAAGATCCTGCTAACAGTGATTCTACGACATTTACATTATACAATTGAACACTGGCAAAGCCAGTTCCTAAACAAGAATAAATAATTTCTTAAAAGAATGTTATGCTAAACTCTTCATAACATGAGTGACAAAATATCGAGAAACTGGTGCCTTTCGGTTCTTATAAATTCAAAGAATAACAACTATTTGAAAATCCCCCATGAGAATTAAAGCGAAGAAGCTGCACTCTCTTACATTAGTCATTATGACATAAGTTTTCAGCAGGATAACCCCCCCCCAAACACTAGCTTTCATTAAGAATTAAATCAGAATTTACTTGTCAGTGTATGAAGCGCTTTGGGTTGACTCAGTGAGCCAAGCAGGCAAACGCCAACATCTTTAATTACAACTGTTTTCAATACATTTATTTTGCAATGCGTTACGTGACATATTCATTACTTGACAAGCTACCCAAGTAAACAAAAAAAGTACTACTCACCCTTCTCCAGTGATTTTACATTGCGACTTGTCAAAGTAATTCTAATACGATGAATTGCTACCTCTTGTTCCACAGGTGCTTTGCCAGTATCTTTAAACGCCTAAAACATTGAAGTTACAAATAACAGACACTACAGTAAATGCCAACACTATCTACAGCCTCTTAAAAACAGATTTCAAGAGTGTAAAGAACAATTTCACTCTGGGACTACATTGTTCTACTCAGTAGAAGAGATATCTGAAGGGTACAGTGGCACGGAAGACGAATGGTGGTGGGAAGAGAACGAAAGAGCAAAGTTGTAACTCTGAGGAAAAGCTATTTTTTAGTGACTAACTGCAGCTCACAGTGGGAAGCTGCAAGAAATCCCTCCCTGGGTTGCCTACATACAGCTAGCACAAACACTCCTTGTCCTCAAAAATACATCTGAGGCTCCATGTATCTTACCATTTAACCTCACCACGAATTAAGTAGAAAAGACTTGATCAACAAAACTGCAACTCACACTGCAAGAACAAAAAGGGGCACCTGGCCAGAAAGACTAATTCAGCCACTCAGGAAACTGATTTGAGAAGCTTATGCAATTAAGCGCTTGCAAATAACTGGGCATTAATGCAGGCTAAGTGAGCTGATGAAAACAGAAATAAAAATACGGAGGAAGAAAGATCTTGAAAAAACATGGGATGATATACAGATAAATATATATATGTAAAACTATAAATATGAATAGCTAAAGGGGGGTTGCCCAGAGGATGGAGTCAGGCTCTTCCCGGTGGTGCCAACCAATAAGACAAGAGACAACGGGCAGAAACTGATGCACAGGAAGTTCCACCTGAACATGAGGAAGAAACTTCTTTACTGTGCGGGTGACCGTGCACTGGAACAGAGTGCCCAGAGAGGTTGTGGAGACTCCCTCGCTGGAGATACTCAACAACCGTCAGGATGCAAACCTGTACAACGTGCTCTAGGACGACCTTGCTTAAGCAGGAAGGTTGGACCTGATGTCCCCCTGTGGTCCCTTCCAACCTGACCGAATCTGAAATATGGATGTCACACACCGACGAAGAGGCACGACCTGCCGCATTACTGACGCACACCCCCTCCACATGAGCTGCCTCTGAGGGCACAGACACGAGGCCGTGTCAGCTCCGCTCCCGCCGCCTCCGCGGGGTGCCGCTCCCGACGGGAGTTCACGTGGCAGGTCCCGAAGCGAAAGGCACTCTCGGGCTCTCAGGCCGCCCTCCCTGCATGCCGGCGTGGGGTGGGCTCCGGGAGCCGCCCCAGCAGCCGGGGCCCTTCAAGGTCGCAGCGCCGCGACGCGCAGCTCTTTCCCCGGGCCGAGGGCCGGCACGGCCCGGGCGGGCGCGTCGGCCAACGCGGCGCTGCCGGAGCGGCGGCCCTCTTCCTCTCCTTCTCCTCCCCCCTGTCCCCGACGCTCCTCCGCCTCACCATGGCGGCAGCGGAGCCTTCCTGACCGGACTTATTCCCGGGCGCGGGGCGGCGCGGGGCCCGCGAACAGCGGTGAGACAGGAGGCGGCGGCGGGCGGCGCGGTGGAGAGGCGGGGCGCGGCGGACAGCGGGCGCTTATATAGCGGAGCGGCGCCGCCTCCATCCGGGCGCCGCGGGACCTTTCACCCGCCCGCCGGGCACGGAAGCGCCGGGGCGGGGAGACTGGAATGGCTCGGCTTCCTGCGCCGATGGTCGCCCCGTGGTATCGGCTGATGGCGGCGCCGAGAGGGAGAGGCCCGGCGGGCTGCAGTGCCCCCCACACTGGGCTCGGCCGCGCCCAGCGGGGGCACAGCGCCCTCCCCACTCGGGCCCCGCGAGCATCTTGCGCTCCTGCCTTTTACAGTGGATCTTGGCGCTCTGCTGGGGGGAGCACCGGGAGTTGACGCACAAGCGAGGCCGTATCGCTTCCGGGGATAGCGAGCACGCTCCTGTCTGAGCCTTTGGGTCTTGTTATTTTCGTTCGTTACTGAAAGCGACAGCACGAGAGGACACAGTCTTAAGCAGCGCCAGGGGAGGTTTAGGTTAGACATCAGGAATTTCTTCATAGAAAGGATGACTAGACATTGGAATGGACTGCCCTGGGAGATGGTAGAATCACCGTCCTGGAGGTATTTAAGAAGAGACTGGACGTGGCACTCAGTGCCATAGTCTAGTTGACATGATGGTTTTCGGTCATAGGTTGGAGTCAGTGATCTTGGAGGCGTTTTCCAACCCAGCTGATTCTATGATTCAGTGACTCGGTAAAGTGGAGCTGTGAGAGCAGAAGCTTTAAGTAAAGTGATGGTTTCATTCATGCTTACGTTTAAGGACCTTAAATGAATTTATTTATGAAAGTTCCATATTTTTTGAGATTGGGCGTTGGAGGGCTGTTTTTTTACTGAGCAGAGTCACTGATTTGGCCTGGACAGTGGTAACTGTCATTCCCAAGCCAGGTGTTTTCCTGATAATATGTCTCTTTCTAGTTACATCACTGGTGAACCGGAGAAACAGATATTATAAAATTATGGCCTATAGTAAGGTCTCTGTAATTATCTTTTAAATTAATACTTTAATTCTAGTTTGGGATTAGTCCAGGAATCATAGACATGGATAATGTAAGCAAAACTACTGCCACCTCTGGAAGCTCAGTGATTACTAGAGTTATTAAAAAAAACTTGCTTGGTGTTTTAATATGACCTTACTTTCAGTGATCACACTATTCTTAATATATATTTTTCCCTAGCAAATGCATTTTAGGTCTTCATATTGTCATTAACCTCAGGTGATGGAGTTAACTTTTATATGCCAGCTATTCCATTGCGATGCTCAATTTTTAGGCTCGTTTGCACTTGGATTGTTTGTACTTGATCTTTGAAATCTCTAGTTAACTAATAGCTTCTTTGAAAGGACTAGAGGCTATATTCTGATAAAGCAGTTCCAATAAACATAGATACAGAAGTTGTCATCCTGTTGCTGCTTTCTGAAATGGAGCGATATCTTTTGCCAGTGGAGATCAGTACTTGAAAAATGTTTGATGATAGTCACGTTTCTTTGGTCTCTTCCTCCCTGCAATGAAAACAGCATTTGGTTCTGGTGGTTTGTTTTCTGAGCCATTTAACAATAATGTATATACTATTTTGAACTCATGCATAAGGAACCCATGTTTACTCTGTTACCAGCTATTCCAACTACTTACCGAGGAAGTTTTCCATCTATAAGTGTTTTATATCCATCACTCTTAAATACATGACCTCACACTGATCATGCTGAAACAATTTTCCAGCAATCCAGATGGTTCCCAACCAGCAGTCTTGCTACACTATTTACTTAGAGCTTTTATGAATGTTCTTAGTAAACTTTATTTCCAGATAAAATACTGAGTAGGTTGCTGCCAAGAACTAATTCCTGTGGGATTCAATTAGAAATATGTCTGACTGTGTCCTCATTGGTGACACAGACCTGTAACTTTAGTTTTAATTTGCTTACTACAAGCTATATGTCCCCAACTGTGCCAGTTTCCCTGTGTTCTACTGAAACAAGTCAACGTGCAAATGGTGTTACATCAACACTTTTCTGTTATTTACCAAATGTATGCTGTAATTGCATGAGGACAAAAAAGTCATTCCAAAAGATACATTTTCCATACATTTAAGCTGTGTAATTTAAGTAAATTTGCTCATTTATTTCTTGTTCCCGGATCAAGAAGTTGGTTTATTGTTTGGAGGTTTTTTTCTGGAATTAAGGCGAGGTTGACCGTAAGTCCTGAATTTGTTCCTTTCTTACCTTATTTTTCTAGTATTGGCACAACCTCAGCTTGCTTTGAGATTTTTCTTTTTTCCTGAGCTTCCCCAGATTTCTCAGAGCTTATGGAAAATCCACATTAACAGCACACAAGTCTCCTTTGCCAGCTCTTAAAATTCTTGGATGCAAGCTGTATAGAGCTGCTGATTTAAAACCGCCTTACTTCTGTTCCTATGTTTAAGGCTTTCCATGGCTATTGTTAGACTTTTCTGATATATGTTGGTTTTCTCCACAAATGTAGAACAGAAATTTATCTGAACATCTGTTTTCTCTGAAATATGTGCTCCTTCATGCTATTCACATGAGTAAATAGCCATTCTAAATACAACTTTTTGCTTATCTTCTGAGTATTTTGCATTCTTAGCTTCTGATTCATATTTTGTATTATGCCTGGTTTTCCTTTGGTTACATTCTGGTTTTAATGTAGGTTTTTCTCCGCAGCCAATGATAACTTTAGTAATGAGATTGTGATTCTGTGACTTATCCTGTTGGCCTGTGCTTTAAGATGAAGCTTCCAGGAGCGTTTCCCTCGTGTCCAGTAATTAAGAGGATAAAAGATTAAGAAGCAAGACATGCCTTTTAACATGATTCAGTAGTCTGTAGGAGAAACAATTTAATACCTAATTTAATTTTATCATGCAGATTATCATTCCATGTGCATTCACTATACTTTCTGACTTTTATTTTGGGTTCTACAGATTACTGGGGCTTTTTTTCTCCCTTCTTTTGACTAGTTTGTCCTTCAGAAGACCAGATCCTGGGATGAACCTGTCTATGTGACAGAAGAGTTACCTGAGGGAACATGTGCCTATTGTCACTTAGCATCTTCTAAAGTATTGTAATAACTTAGTGCCATGAAGGCTTGTGTTGTCTTCTGGTGAATATTGAACTGATGCATCTTTGGCTGAGTCAAAGGACAGCTGTATTCCTCAGGCTTTGCCATTGGGTTGTGAACACCATTTATTCTTCTGAGTAGATTTATTGTACTTATTTCAAATACAGGCTACCATTCAGTCGCCTGTGAATGGTTTTGGTGGGGCTCACGTTAGCTTCCTTAAATCTGCTTTGTCATTTTCATAGTGGTTATTTGATGTGGGCAGCTCCCTGGAAGCTATCTTTGTTATGCCAGCTTAATACCTCTAGTCTTAGCTTCCAGTAGTGATTAACATATTGCCAAATATTCCTATTTACTTGTAAATCACTTGCTTTTCCAAGGTCTTGGGGATCTGAACACACTTTTAAGGGTTTTGTTTGAGCTTCTGGTCATAAAGTACCTGTGAAGCAGTATCATACCTGAGGCTTCTCAGGAAATCATCAGTAGATGGTGCAGTGTCTAAACCCAGTCAGGAGAAATCCAATAAAAGCTATTTTCAAACCTTTTAAGAAAGGCTACAGCATCCACTTGGTCTTAATTGTAGGTATCTGCTGATTATCTTGTGCTAAGTTACTCAGTTGTATCATGTCACAGAACTCTCCTCCAAGTTCTTTGCTGAGCAGTTTAGCTTGATCTATACATTCCACAGCTATTGGAACTTCATAAACCCACTGAACTAAAAATACTCCCTTTTAAAAGATTGAGTTGTGTAGATGGGTTGCTAATTGGCAGTAGTCTTTGCAGGTAGCAGGTGGATGGAGTGCACAGGCATGAGCACCAGTCTGCAGCTGGAGTTCTCATATTGCACTTAGCCTGTCCATTTTACATTTTCTAAATTTTCATGCCAATTCTGGCATAACGCTCAGCATATAAAAATGCAGCCCGCCCTTGAAATACTAGGCTCTCTTTACCTTAAAAGTTTCCCATGTAAGCATGGAAAACATGAACTAGGTCCATGACTTGGAAAAAGAGCAATTGTGCTTTGATGGAGTTCTTTAGTGTTGACAAATGTTGCTGAAAATATTGATCATTAGGAGTCTTTTTTTTTCAAGTGGGCAACTTGAACTTCATAGTTATAACCACAAGCTCCTTCCTTCTAAATATGCACTTTGTGCCTGACAGATAATACATGTAGCTCTAATAGCATTGATATGGTTAGAGCAAAACTTCTCCTTTGTCAGCCTGTTTTGCCTTGTTCTTCTGACACAAATCAGAGTGGCAAACATACATAGCTGCTGATATGCACAGCATTCTAGTGTCACCAAATCTGTGATACATCACTACAGTATGTCTTCAGACCCTTGGGATTGAAACAGGATTGTCCATCTGTGCTGCTTTCAGGAGGAAATTATTTGAATTTGTCTTGCTCTGGTTCAGTCTTAAGATTTTTATTTTTTTTTTCAAATGATGATTATGTCTTCTCTTCCTTGTCTGGAAGAATGTTTGTTTCCTCTCCACTCCTTGCTCTGCAGATGTGATGCTTCTGTCAAATTTGTAATAATGAAAAATCTTTGTGCAGAGATAACTGTGCAACTCACATACTCTTGACAGCAACTAAGGTCGTTTATTGATTAGCAACATGTAATTTGCTGGTAATCGGTGAACTATGCATGGTGGATCAGTATCAGCAATGCAACAGAAATCACATTACTAGAGGCTTACAAACTATTAGTAAACAACTACAAATTTCTTACATATCCTTCTACAACTGACTCCACTTACATATGCACCACATTTCTATATGCACTTCACGCAAGAAGCGTGGGTTCCAAATGCACACTCCCACTCTGGGAGCCTGTGCAGCTATTCCACATGCCAGCAAAAGTGTACTCTATGAGTTTCCATATGCACTCCTGAAAGGTGGGTCCCCACTGCTCTGCCTCATCCTGTCAGCCCCCAGCCTGTACTGGGAGTGGCATGGCAGATACCATGTCCAATGGGGAGGATCTTAGAAGTGTTCACACCTGCTGCTCTGGTACTGCTCTCCCACCCCAAGGTTTCTGCCACTAACCACAGATTCTTGTGGTGCTTTTCAAGCTAACTTTTCTTTTTTTTTTTTTTCTTCTCTCAAAAGGCTCTGTTGTCTAATTCTCTGGTTACTGTTTAATCTGGGTGCTCATTGTCTTAAGCAAGCTTTGTTACTGCTAATTCCTCTTAGTGTTATCAGGTTTTGGGCAAACATCCTCTCAAAACATGCCAATTTTGGGTACTCTGTTCACACACACTATTTACACTTGCATTCCTACCATATCATCTGTTGTTATCCTGGCCAGGTTACCAAAAGGGGGCATGCAATTCCAGTACAGAAAAACCCCAACATTAGCCCAGTGAAAGCAAAACTAGTGGACATGCAAATATAACTGTGTTTTTGCATCCAGTTTTCATTTTGGAAATCAATTCAGAAGACTTCATGTGTGAAAGGTTAATCAAGTATAAAAAAATGAACTCTAAACTACACAATTCTCTCCAGATTTGTCCACTTGAGGCAGCACTGCTTGGCACTGTTTGTTGTAATCTCTTTTACTTTGAAAAACAGTTCAGGAAGACTGCAATAGTTGTAGATATGTTGAAGACTTGCTGCTACTCAGATAATATCATGAGACTTGTTGAACATAGCAAGCTGTGTTAACAACAGAATTGGAAATGGCTTCCAGGACACAGGTTTGTTTGCTGTTCTTACCTCACTGGCTTCTTTATGGATGCTTTGTATTCATAGTGTTTATGAACTAGTGGTGTATGCTGGTGCATACAAACTCTCACAGCACTGTGCTAGTAAAACTTTGGAGTTGTCTTTTTCCTTATGTCTGCCTACTGCAAAGACTTTGTGGGAAGCTGCCAGCAGCTGGATATTAGCATGTTTGGATGTTTGTCCTTGAGGAAGAAAATGTTTAACTTTACAGCAATTCTGTTTACCAGTATATGTAGCCCACATATATGCTTGCCTGTGCCCTCTGTCTACTGTTTTAGAGCCCAGTCATGAAGTCACTGATCATGCTTTTGCATCCAAAGACCAGTTTAATATAATCTAATTCTTTGGCGAGACAGAGTAGTAGGAATTGTTTCATGGTGCTTGTGCTGCTTCTCTATCATGGAGCAGGATAATTTGAGGAATGGTCCTGACCTCACACTGCCTTATGACTAGAGGAAAAATTTCTCTTGATATGGAATGCATCACTGCATCATGTGTAGGTTTTTTGTTCCTGAGAAGTTTTTCCTCATCTCTTTAAGATTAGTGTCCATTTCCTGATCCAACTGGTTTCAGATGATGAAAGTTTGCAAGCACAAAATTTAGCAAATGCTTGCCACAGATGATGATGAGACTTAAAGCAAGAGTTGATCGCCATCTTCATGTTACAGTACAATTAGAGCAAGATATTAGTTGCAACTCACAGTTTTATCTAGATTACATCCAGGTGTTGGACTTCTGTGGGACTTGTGAAAAGGTGCCCTTCCCAACCCTGGCATCAGTAAGAAAGATTAAAGCCAATTCAGTAATGCTTCTGTTGTGATCTGACCCTCTATGACCCAGGCAAGTTAAATTACTCAAAGCCTGACAGAAACAGGAATAACAACATAGAACTTAGGACCTGGAACTAAAGGAGATACTGTGATGTTAAAGATGTGCTTTAGAAACAGGAGTTAGCCACTGGGAAATCGTTACACTGTGATTGCTCAGAACAGCTGGTCAGATCCACACTGTAACATGAAAATGATCCAAGAGGCATCAAATATGAAGAAGTTTGGTTTCAAAGGGTTTGCTAACTTCTCTAAAAAGGCTAACATGGCAAAGTGGCCAGCTGTGGCTTACTGCATAGGAGTTCTGAGGTTGTGGTAGGGGGGCAGGAGCAACAACAGTAGAGTCTGTAATGTCATCTCATGGAAGACCAGAAGTTTTATTAAGAGAACAACCTTACTAGGAGAGTACAGCAAGTCTATTAAACTTGTCTTTTCACCTAAATATATGTCAGAAGTTCCTACTGGTAATGAAAACTGGGCTTGTACATGTCCTTTCACACCAGACTATAAACATCATTGTAAATGTGGAATAGGTTTTGGAAATTATATAAAACAGAAGACTTTTCCCTTGCCACAATCACTTAAATGATGTAACAGCAATTATATGTAAATGCACACAATTGCACTTCCAACACTCCTACCTCTGTGCACAGTGAAAACCCTAGCAACAGGTTTTCCAGATGCAGACCAAGGGAAGCAGTATTGTCCACAGGCTTAAAACCAAGGTAAAAATAGTATTAGGCATGTAAGAGGGTTATGTTCAAGCATTCAGTTTTAGGCAAATAAAAAAATACGTATTGTGGTATACACAGAACGTGGGTTGAGTATGGTAGCCATGCCTTTGAAAAAATTCCAGAAATATCAATACTTGTAATTTTTTTCAGTATTATGGTCTCATGTTTTTCTTTTAAATACAAAACACACATGTTAAAAAAATATTCTTTCGTTATGTGAATGACTGCTGGGAAGATGTTTCTGAGAGCACCCAGCAGGTACTTCATCCTATCAATAACCCCTTACCACATCAGAGCAGGTATATTCCTTTTTTGAGAGTCCCTTATGTATTCAGAGGAAACAACTGATCTGATATACTCTTGTTCCTGATGTAAGGTAGAGCCAATAACTTTGTTCTGGCAGGCACAAATGCTTATGCTAATACCTAGGGATTGATTCTCATCTTTCCTAAACACAAACAAACAAAACAAAACCAACGAACAATACACCTTTGATAAAGGAAGTGTAGCCTTTACTCTTAAAATCTTCTCTATATAAAGGAAATTTTTTTTTTTCCAGCGAAGAAATCTACTTTGCTAAGTCATTGGTGCTATTAAAGTGTAGCACTCTCAGGCAGTTTAGGACAGGTAATGGTTTGCAGAACATTTAATTTAGACAGTTTTCAAGAGCACTTGGGTTTTGGGAGGGCTGGGGCTAAGAGTGGAAGGTTATGTTTCTTTTAACTAAATGGGACTACTATGACCTGGCGGTAATGGGTGACCACTCTGAACTGAATCAGTGGCCTTGGCTAATTTTAAGCACTAGTTCAAGACCTTAGTTTAAGTCATACAGGGTTCTGACAGCCCGGTGGGCAGGTATCTCTGGCATACAACACAGAAAGTCATGTGCCAGAATAAAGTTATTTTTCAGTGAGAGCTTCACTGATTCACAGGCTTGTAGCAAATAGGTTTGGGATTTGGGGTGTCTCCCCTCTCCCTGTTTCTGGCTTGACTCCTTTCCATCCTCCAGCCACCTCCCTTGTTGCCCTGTGCAAATGGCCCTTTTTCTATGACTGGTCAGGCAGTGCTAATTTTTATGATCAGGACACTTTTTTCAAATGCTGTTTGCAATTCAGTATACAACTTTTTAAACAAACTATGTAAGCATGAAAACATTTTTTAAAAAAACTACATTTATTTCCTCTGAAAGTCAGCTTTTGGCAAAAAAGATTAATTAAACTTTAAGAATATCCTTTCTTCCCCTTGGAAATCAGAAAACATCTACTAGCAATCATTTCAGTCTCAAAGCTATACAAGGATTGATAACTTTAAGGGAAGTCTGGAGTTCTATCACTTTCTTAACAGAGAGAAATCTGGTGTGACATTCATCTACTGGCATGTCAGTGCAACAATACATTCCTTCAAAGTTTTGCATGTGGCTTTTGTGTATCTGTAAAACATTTTATTAGAACTGTTAGATAAGAGAAAAACAAGGATGTGGAAAAAGTATATGATATCTCCCTAAAACTTCCTGTATTATATCATATATGGTATTAACTGCTATTAAAAAAAAAAAAAACAGCTTCCCCCCACCTATCAGTTCCCTTATTTACATTTATCTTTTTTACAGTCTCTGTTCAGGTGCAACTTCTTTACTTGTCTCTGGGACCAGCTTCATTGTGCCATATCTGAATCAAAATCCTTTCCCCATTTTCATAGTAAGTGGTTGAGAAAAATACATGGCTTGAAAATAAACTGATTTTCCCTCCACCCTTGTGGGGGGAGTAACTGAAAGAGCTAGACATTACGTTTCCAATTTGCAGCCTACTTTGCTCTTTGTAGCCTGGCACATGTGCAGTAGAATATTTATTAAGTTATGAATTACCCTATTATCCCAGGTGCCCTGCAAAGGCAAATGCAATCACCTCCCTGCTCTGCTGAACACTTGAGCTATTGAACCTCAGGCTGGGTTGAGAGCAAAACTCAGCCTCACGCTTGGAGAAGTCCAGGAGCGGATGGTGGTTCCTCTACTGCCAAACTGTCCTATGGCATCCTTAGCTGATGGCAGACTGGATAGGTGCCAGTAGACTTTTTTGTTCCATTTTCCTCCTTTAACTGGTTTTAAGGCTTTTCATTTGACAGGCAGACAAATATTTGGCAGCTGGGTTAACTGAAGCATAGAAAGAGGCTCTTTGAGTGCTTTATGAAGGTATTTGCAGCAGATAAATGGCTAAAATAAACAATACGTAAAATTTTCCACATACAGTTAATTTTAAAAATAACCATTCATTTCTGTCCTGTTTTCATCTTTGTTCTAGTGGATGGATTCATGAACACAACTGCTAATGCTGCAAAGTTGATATACAAGTCAAATAATAAGCATCCACGTGACTCCCATTGAATTTACAAATTTGTGTTATATTGTGTAAAACAGTCTTTGTTTTCTTTGCTGCGGTCTATCTACCACAGAATACGGAAGCAACCCCATACATCTTCACACTTATGTTTTGTGCTTCCTGTCCTAATTCTGTATTGAGGACCTGCCCACCTCCAAGTCATATCGTATTTTTATTATTTGAAGATAGTGATGTTGTTACCGCTTTCCTTCTGGGTTGAGATAAGCTTAATACTGAAAAAAAAAAAAGCCTTCAAGGAAAGAGGAACAAACAATAGAACAAGCCAGGACCAGGGTTACAGAAGCTTCTGGTTGATGGGAAGCCAGAAGCTCTGTAAAAGAGAACAGAATTAAGGTTCCCCACTAATTATCAAATATGTTTACCTGCAATACTCCACCCCACCTCCAAATAAAGAGAGTAGCATCAGAATTGTAGCTTATGCTTCTTTTTTCAAACCTATTTTGAAATGTCTGTTGATATTTCTATTTGGGAACCAAAGACACTAAACCTTAAGTAAGAGCAATGAAGATTAAGACAGCAGATAAAATTCCTGTAATCAACTTAATGGCCCTTTGCTGCACTCCTGGTCCAGTACAGCCATGACTTTCTTTTTCTGGCAGAGTCCTGAGCTGATCAGAGAGCTCCACATGCGTCTCACCAGGGCTGAATGAACAGCGGGGAATAACCTCTTGTAGCAGCGCTCCAGAAGAGCTGGCAACACCCTTTGGAGTGCACCACAGATGCTGTTTGGCCGCCTTTGCCACAAGGGCGCATTGCTTGCTTTAATGTTCAACCTGGTGTCTGCCAGCAGCTCAGGTCTCTGCAAGCTTCTTTTCCAAGCGGTTGGCCCCCAGCCCCCTGCATCGGTTCCCATCAGCTGATTTCTCCAGCTGGTAAAGATCTCTCTGAACATCAGCACAACCATCCAAGGTTATTGACTGCTCCATCCAATTCTGTATCAACTGCAAACTTGCAGAGGGTGCACCATCCCATCATCCAAGGCTTTAATGGAGGTGTTACCTGCACTGTGTCCAGTATTGATCTCTGGGATACACCACTAGTTGACTGGTCTCCAACTGGACTCATGCATTGATCCAACCCTCTGAGCCCAGCAGCTCAGCTAATTTTCAGGTTTCCGCTATCTAGTCAGTGCTTTCATCCAGTTTCTTTATGAGAATGTAATGGGAAACAGCATCAAAAACATCACTAAAGTCAAGATAAGCAACAACCACTGCTCTCCAGCAGCCCAGTAATCTCATTGCAGAAGGCTCCTAGGTTGATCAAACATGATTTCCTCTTGACAAATCCCCTGTGATCCCCCAAACACCTTTTTGTCCTTCATTTATTTGGCAATGATTTCCAGAATGGTGCGTTCCACCAGTTTCCCAGGGATTTAGGTGAGGCTGACTGGCTTGTAGTTTTCTACATCCTCCTTTTTGGCCATCTTGCAGACATGAGTCAAATTTGTTTTCTTCCAGACCTCAGGAATCTCTCCTGACCACATGACCTTTCAAAGGTAGTCAAGAGTTGCCCCACAATGACATTGGCAAGCTCTGTCAGCATTTGTGAGTGCATCCCATCAGGTCCTCTGAACTTCTGTAAGTCTTATTTAAATGTTCCCTAACCTCATCCTTCTTTACCAACAGTAAGTCTTCCTTGCTTCAGACTCCCCACTGGTCTCTCAACTCTTGCATATTTATTATTTACATTTGAGTTTAATCAGGAGCTCCTTTTTTATCCCTGGGGGCATCCTGCCACCTTTGCCTGATTTCCTGTTTATGGGGACTGAATCTTGAGCTTGTAAAAAGCAATCTTTGAAAACCAACCAGCTGTCCTTTGCCCCTCCTCTTAAGGATCATATCCCAAGGAAGTGTCTAAAAAATAAGTTTTCTGATTACATGATTGACATCTGTATCAGATACATTAGCAGATCCTATATTAAAGGAAATAACAGACACATAGACCTGATTTGTTTAGGGAGTATTGCTTTGGCTGGAAGGAGTTGCACTTCACAATTGTGTAGGATTGTATTAGAATTCTTTAGGAGCACTGACAGCATGCAGATAAAGCACTGATTGATATGTTCCCTTAGGGTTTCCAAAGGTATTTGAAAAATCCTTCATTGCAAACTTCTGAAAGGTATTAAGCAGCCACATTTAGGAGAGAAAATCCTGCACTGGATAAGTCAAAAGATAGGCACGGGGGTAAAAAGTAAA
Source organism: Chiroxiphia lanceolata (assembly GCF_009829145.1). NCBI lineage: Eukaryota > Metazoa > Chordata > Aves > Passeriformes > Pipridae > Chiroxiphia > Chiroxiphia lanceolata. The sequence continues at coordinate 40,005,343 of NC_045637.1, read as the reverse complement.
GTGTCAGTTCTCTCAGCTAGAGAAAGTGTCCACTGGTGTTTCAGGGGATCCTGTACTGCCCAGCACATCCATAAATGAAGTGCAAGAGAGTGACCCATAAGATAAACAAATTTGTTGATGGTGGAGTTATTTTGGACGTTAATTACAAGGGCCAACTACAAACTGGCAGAAAGAAATTCAAGGTAATGCATATAAGAGAAGCAAGCTCATCACATAGAACCAGGGATTCTGAGCTATTAGGGCTGAGATGTTTCTTGATTAGTATTAACTCAGAGCTCAATAGCAATCAAAAACCCTCAAAACAAATCAAACTTAGAAGTTTACTAAAAACTAGAGACCATCATTATTACAGCAGAGTATTATGTGCCCTACATCTTGATGCTGTGCAGAGTTCTCTCTTACTTGCTATCAAAAGAGGAACCCTGAAAAATTGACAGAGACATCTGCAGAGCTGATTATACTTCAAGAGTGGGTTCTTGGCCCTCCAGTATCATTCCTGTCAAGTACAACAGAGAATTTGAAGGGTGCTGATTTTTTCACAGAGACACGTAGCACTGTTGATGCTGAAGGATCATTAAGGAAAAAATAACAGTTTTCTAGCAGTATAACCAACCAGCTACCTAGATTGGCAAAATAAATACAACACATAAGCATCTAGGAACTACTAACAACCTTTCAATTCCATTTTTTATTATATACTTTTGAAAACTGGAGAACCACTTCTGTTTAAGGCTTGATGTTAAGATGAGGCATGTCAATTGGCTTTATCTAACATTTTATCTTAGATGCCCTCAGCTACTCATTTCAAAAGGTACTGAACTTATCTTAATAACTTCTTTAAGATAGCTTCTTTATTAAAATAAGTTAGCTACACACACAAAAAAGTTCTGGTTTCTATAGCATAATATTTTGACAGAGAAAAACATGGAAATATTTTCCAGGATTCACCTTAGGTTTTTTATTCCAGCCAGCATTTTACAGTTCCGCTTAAGGGGGATGGAAGACCAAGAAATAGTTAAACTAGATATGCTTTATAAACCATTAATTCAATTACCAACCCAAATTACCATAAAGACCTACAGAATCATCTCAATTCACATAGTTGCTCATTTCCAGGATTTCACGGGGCTAAGAACAGATGTGTGTCAGAAATCAGGAAACTGGCTCAATCCTTGGGGATTTTTTTTTTCCAGAATGGAAGCAAGGGGGAGGAAGGGTAAAGAAGAAAAACAATTTGACTGAAACATCACTCTTTCTCCTGTCTTAAAAAGAAGCAGAGTCTTTGAGCAGCATGGCAATATCAGCTACAGCAGTTGGGCCTCTGATAAGGGCTCAGATGTACAATTATCAGTTCTGATAAATCATGGATCAGAGCTCTTTGTCATCTGCATTGCCTACAGCACTTCCTTTCCCAGACACATTACAGCCAGATTAGGAAAGAAGTAGATAAGACATAAGCAGTGCAGAGGATAGTTCAACAGCAACACTCTGAGTACCAGCAGAGTATCATTATTACTGCTTTAAGCAAGCTTCCTTTACAGTACTTCCAGTATCTTGTCTAATACTGACCCATGCATTATGAAGCACAAATAATCCTCCCTTTACCAATAATTTTTTCCCTGATTTTTTTATTTTTCTAACTCACCCTGTACCTCAAAAACTTGGTAACTTTCTGCTCTGCACAAGATGCTCTATAATGCTTTCAGATATTAAAGTTTGCAGTGTTCCAGCTAGCAAGTTGCAACTAACACCTCCCTCGTAGCAGGGAGGTTTTATAAAAGTACAGGTTGTTAATGTATCTTCTTACTCTTGATAGCCTTAGACTGGCAAAAAGTTCCTTGTTTCAAGATGTATATCAGCAGTTCACATTTTCCATATCAAAGCAGCATACTTACTGGAATTAAGTACCATCCAAGAACAGGGAAAAAAACCCACTGACACTCTATTTTCTGCATTCACTGATTTGCGATACATACTCATTCTTTGGTAAAGGAGAGGAAAAGCTCAAATGCACAACCCAAGCTAGTGAAGAACTACTCATATCTGACCATTTTGAAAATACTGAAAGGTATTACCTATAAAGACCTTCCAAAAGCAACTCCTTAGCCCCTTTTTTTGTACTTCGCTTACTTAAAACCAACTATTTTTTTTGCACATCACATTCCCCAGTTTCTCCCTGAGCAAGACAGCACACAACAGATCAGCCTGAAGAAGTTGTATCTGCCAGCGTCTTGATCCTTGTGTCTCTTCCCTCCCAAGGTAAAAGTCCACAGTTTTATTAAATCTCTTTATTCATAGTCTTCTTATATCAAAACAGTTTGGTTTTTTTTTTTTTAGTATAAAAAACCAGCAACAAAACCTTTAGAACACACAGGGGCTAAATTAATTATGTTCAGAGAAAGGGTTAAGGAAAAGAAAAGTTGACAAAATAAATTTAAAGTGTCCTGAGTTCTCCTAGAGACTCTGTTTGAGGGCCCTGAGGCTGGGAAGCAGCTGGGCTGCACTCAGGCGCTCCTCTACACTGGCCTTCCAGCAGCAGCTAATAATACTTTGGAGTTTCTGGCCCAGTGGTGACTCGTGGAAAATAGCAGCAGCCAGTGAAGGGCGTAAGTTGTAGGCTACCACAGCGTAGAGCACGTACTGCCGCTCTCCCAGGTAGGGCTGCTCCGCATGACAATTTGCCAGAGCGTGATGGCAAATGAGTAGATGTCTGCTTTGGCAGTGACCCTCTCCCCCTTGAGGAGCTCAGGGGCACGGTGTGTGTACGTGCCCCCCTTGCTGGCAAACATGGGGGCTGTGGGACAAGCCCTCCTCCAGTTTCTGGGAGCACCCAAAGTCTCCAATCTTGCACACTCCCTGCTCAGTGATAAAGATGTTTGCAGGCTTCAGGTCCAAGTGCACAATGTCCTGTGAGTGGAGAAATGCTAAGCCAGTCATGATGTCACAAGAATAGCACACAGTCTCTTCCATGCTCAGGGCCTTCCTTCCACATCCTCCTTCATCATCCTCACGCAGTCCCCACGCATCACCAGTGCCATAAATCACATGGTGCAGGGTGATGCTGCCCACATACTCCATAATGATGGTGCCCAGGCTGTTCTCGCTGGCTGGGGCACACGTGCTGGCAGCCACCACACGTACCACATTATCATGCTGTAGCCAGGCTACGTTTCAGCTCAGCCCAGAAGCTCTGTCGCGATGCCAGCCGGTTTTTGCGCTTTTCTTCACCCTGCTTTACCAGCCACGGGTTGTACCATGGTAGGTAGCTTTGTACACAGACCAAAGCCCCCAGAGCCTATGGGCCTGCAGGAGGCAGAGTTGCTCCCAGTCAATGGAGCACCAGGCCAGGCGTGGAGGCAAGCGGCGAAGTCCTGACTGAAGGAGTTCCCCCCAAAAAGCTTTTGCTGTCTTTGCCAGGGATAACTAAAGGGCTGCTGCAGGGGCGCAAATCTGCAGATGGGGAATACTCAAAAGAAAGAAAACAATTAAGAGGAATAGGTGATGGCATTAATAAGATGGAGAAAACCAGAGGCAGTTAATAAGACAGAAGACTAGAAAAATTTCCCAACAGAAAGGACTCCACAGTGCCTTCCAACAGCCTTTTATCCTCCCTTCACCATTCCCCTCCCACCCCCAAATGAGCTGCATCTGTCTCAACTAGCTGAACCAAATCAGTCTCACCTGGAAACATTCTTCTCCAACCCTGAAGCAATCTCTAGAAAGTCCAAGCAAACGGATTTAAGCTTAAAAGTTAATAACTCATAAGTATTTCACATCATTTCTAATCTCAAAAAGAAAGATGTCTCGCCCATTGAATGCCTCTAGACAAAATGCCCCAGGAGGGTTAATAAAGCAGTGATAGTGAATGCATTTCACCATGACTCCAGGCAGGAATGCTTCAGCATCAGGTGCATTAAACAGCTCAAAGTCTTTGTCAGTGGAAGTAACTGAAATGGTGAGTGTGCCTAACGTTTGATGAGGCTACAGCAGGCATAACTAAATATAAATGTGCGTTTGTAGAAACCTACCCCTTCAACATGACTGGGACAAAGGGACTGGTTTGGCTGCTCAGTTCTGCCCATGCAGGACAGCAACCTTAATAGCAGCATAAATAAAAATGATTGCTCTGTATCATCCTTTGGATATAGTAACTAGAATTATATACAAGTATTTGGTAATCTTCCCATCGCACCTCATGCAGTTACTAGAGGTGTGCATTTTATTTCTGGATCCTCCTTTGAAAACTTACTGCTGAATTTACAGAGCTGTTCTGGCAGAAATAAAAAAAAAATGTCATTTTGCCTTGGTGTTTCTTCACAGGGGCTTTTGGAATTTTGACCCTGCTTTCACATATTCACAGTGGTCATTCTAACTGCCATAGTGGTTCAGTACCTGCTGTACTGCCAGGGATCAGAGCACGCTTATGGAACCTATACAGGTAACGGCTTTTGAATATTCCAGTAAGTAACTTTCTGTACATGTTGACAAGCATCTTGGAAAGATTGGGCCTCATTTCCCACCTCCTCACCCTTCAGAACCTTCCTCTGGATGTCAGCTTTGTTGATGTGGATCCTGCCATGGGACCTCAAAGACTGGCAGTGCCTGTTTCTCCAGAGTTTACCTCTGGGCAGTACTGGCTCTGCAGGCAGTTCCTGCAGAGTCTTCTGGTGTTTTTCTGTTCTCTTTCTTTTGCTTCTCTGGATAGATGCAGCACAGGTCACCGAGAGAGGTTTCAGGGGTACTCAGAACATGTGCAAGTAGAACTGGAGTGTTCTCCACCTTGAGATGGATTCAGTTGTTCACCTCAAGAGGCAAACCTGATGTCCAAAAGGCACTCTTCTGATCCTACTTGAACTCTAGAGGGTGAATTCATTCTGTAGTAAATCAGTGATGGAGATCTGCCCCAGTACTGAGACTATCAGTAGAAATTTGTCACAGCAATTCACAGGGAAGCAAGCTTGGATCAGAGATGAGTGTGAATGGGGAATCTGGGTTATCACCTGGCAGTGCGTGAGACAGACAGGCAGTGAAAGAACTGATAAACAAGTGCTACAGGAGTTGTTACCAAAGGAGAGTGCAAAGACTTAAGCATGGCAAAAGGCCTCTCAGTGGCCCTGGGTATGACAGTTCCTGCAGATGAGACTGGTTGATAGCACAAGGCTCTTCTTTCCTGGCCCCTCCCAGAAGAGACTCTAACAGTTCAAGAGGCCCCTGGACCCCTCAGTGCTATCAAACCCTTGAGCCTTTCTTTGTAAAGCCAGGCCAGGTAATATACCTCTGTTGCTGCCTGCTCCTTGGAGCAGCTCTCTGGTTTGAAGCACTGCTCAACATCAGTTACACAGGGTTGTTTGAGGCGTGGGGGAGGACCAGAGGATCTTTAGTGTATTTACTTTCCTTTTCTGAGCAGCACTGTGATGTTATACTTGTAAATAAAAGTCTTCACTTCCAATCTTTGCAGAGAATGTTTTCTATGCAGGTGAGCTGTGATGGAACATAAAGCTGCAGAAAGCTGATGACACTATATGGAAGAGAGGAAAGATTTTTATGCCGTTTTTCTGCAGTACTATTAGGGCTCCAATTCTTCAATGGGCTTCTCTGCCAAATAGCATATAAAAGCACCAGACAGACATTTCCTGCTCTGAATTCTCCAAGAAACTTAAGCCTGTTTTCACCAGGTTAAGTGGCAGTGAAGTTCAAAGGGTAAGTTGGTTGTGGAGAGGCAAGGTAGAAGGATGCGTGGATGAAGAGACCTGTTAAACTGACAACTATAGCAGCATATCTGGTGATTCAGATGTATAGAACACAGCAGTCAAATCTATGTTCATAAACAGAGGGGTTAGAATTAGGGTGTTTCCAAATTTCTTTGATGAAATCTCATTCAGAAGGGTATACCAGACCTTCCTATTACTATTTCTAAACTTTATATCCACTTCAGTTGTCCCTTTGTTGATAATCTTCCTGTACCCTTTTCTGCTAGAACCTTTCTGTTTTGCCCCTGTCATGGCCAGACACATTGTATTGTTCTCGGGGAATAAACTGAATTTTTGAACAGGAACTGTCTTAAGTAACTTACTGTCTTGTCTCAGCACTTATTGCTGTGGACCAAAGCAAGGGGAACATCAGTGTCTTTCATGTGAACACAATTAACTCAGATTAAAATGCAAGGAGGCTTTTATTAAGAATAAAGATTATTTTCCTCTAATCCATTAATGACTTGGCCCAGTGACATCACAGGAGACACAACTGCTGTATGACATCCTTGCCATGCTTCACAGCCTCGTTTAGCTCCAGCATTACCACAGGCTGGAGTAGGGAAACACAGCAAGGCCTAGGGAGCCAGCTGCTGGGGACAAGCTGCCCCTTCCCTACCAGCCGCTCTTCCCCAGGGAACCCACAGCAACCTCCAACCACACTGTTTCCACTGCACTGCTATTTCCACAAGGAAAAAGGAAGCTGTAGGAACCAGAAGTCATCAGCAGAAAATGCAACAGGAACTTTTACAAGTGACACACAGTCTGTGTCCCATGGGCTGCAATATGTCACAGCTACAATAACCTGCAGCAGCGATGATTTTGTTCCAAGCTTGTGTATTTCTGCAAGTAAAACATACCTGTGCATCCAGTGCTGCAATAGCTGCCCAGCCTAATCTGTGCTTCTGGCTGAGAAGGTATACAGAATCAGTCTCAGTTCCTCCATTTATATTTCACTTGTTTATCAGGAATTTAGAAACTCTTTGTTTGCTGTCGTTAGTTACTACTGCTGTTTGTCCGGTCATTGGACAGGAGAAGTCAGGCCCAATACCAAGGGCCCTTTTTAAAGGGCTGGTATGGATGTAACGCAGGACACATACCAAAAATCAGAGTTTCATTTTGATCAAGGTGCATTACTCTTGTGGTTAACAGCCAAAGTTTTGTCTAAAACAGGCTAAGGACAGAACTGGGAATTGGAACTGTTTTCAGAGAGTTTAGGAGTATATATCCTTCTCCATAATCATTACTTTATTTCTTTGTACATTTGGTTGGTGTACCATATAACAAACCCATCAAGGCTTGGCCGTCCAGAGGCTCCTAAGAACTGCTTTACAATACACTGTGTTTCTAATAAGGTACTTTGTAATCTTGCTAAAGGAGCCAAATGTAGCTCCTCAGGACTTAAATTACAGTCCTACTCAAAGCAAGACAGTTCCTTTGCCTGTGCCTTCATGACTTCTGAGAGGTTTTCTTCCCTGTTTCAAATAAGAGTTTTCTTTTTCCTCCATTTACGGTCACTCCCTGTGACCTCAGTTTGGGATTTGATGATGAACCTACATTCTCCTTACACACACAGTGTTTCATGGTCCAAGCGTTGCTTCCAGTCACAACTCATAGAACTCAAGTGATATTCAGAGTTGCCTGAAAGGAGTTCTGATATTATCAGTTGCACAGGTGTAAGTGATACCATTATCTGAAACCAGTCCCTACAAGGCTTTCTCTGAAGATAGGCCACTGATTAACCACTTTTTTCTTTTTTTTTTTTTTTTTTAACACTAAAAGCACAAACCAGAAAAGAATTGAGTTCATGTTTCAGAGTTTGGCTGTTTTGGTTAGACAAATGACACCTTGGAACAGCAAATATAAGCAGGTTTTTCCTTAAGCAGTGAGAGGTAAACCAAATGCAAAGAAAAAAATACATCTGCAAGAGCTGTGATGTTATTTTACTGCTGAGACATAATAATAATAAATATTTTAAAAGGTTAAACCCTAGTTTATAAATAATAAGATCAAGTTTCAAACACACATTGCCAAACAGCTGCTTGATGCTTTTTTCCTTCACAGAAAGGTTACTCCATGCATTCAAGAACATGAAGCAAAGGCTCTCCTTACCTGAACATACTGAGGTTTTAACTGGAGACACTGGCAAGGCAGGTGAGGTTTCACAGATAATTTACTGGGGCCTCAGTGACCAAGGTGGATCAGGGATAACAATCTGGGATCTGCTGCTGTAGATTAATATCACAGTTTCAAAAGAGTACCTTGCAAGAACCTAAGAGAATCTAAACTTAGGGATAAAGACAATGAAATGTGACATACAGGCTCTCACTCACAGCAATATTTTCTGGCCATGCAAAGACAGACACCTATGCTGGCAAGTTGACTGTTGTCATGGGGCAGGCAATTTCAGTTTTTTCAGCCAAATGGTCCAAGATGGGTTTTGCAGTCTTGCCCCTGGAGCAAAGCTGACTTTGCTGGGTCACAGGGAGATGCCAAATATAGTAGTGGAATATGGGACTTGTAGCTTAAGGACTACAAAACGGCTTCAGTGCTTAATGAGAAAAATTAATCACATACAGCAAAGGGCCCAAGGAGGTAATGTTAGTGCTAGTCTAGTGCTGGGAGGCTGCTGCCTTCCCAGGTACATAGATCTAATGCTGATGCCTAGGACTGATGCATAAAGTGTTCAGTCTCTCCCAGTAGCTTGCACAATCCCATTAACACAGATCATGCCCAGCCCTGTGACTATATTAAATACACTGCCACAGCAAATGTGGTGGCTTCCTGCCAATACCACCTCTTTGCAGAGCTGTAGAGGGGAAAGGGGAAGAGGATCAGCCAAATTTGGTGGCTCTGAAATGATGGCCTGGCTACCCTGGTGGGCCATAGCAAATTCTCAGAGGCTGCTGTAAGTTAAAGGGTTTTAAACCTGACTTATTAAAATGGGTTGTACAGTTCAAGTACATTGTTGCAATTCATAAATTTTCATCAGTGAGTAAGCAGAAGCTTCTTGTAAAAATACTGCTGAAGAAAAATACGCCTAAGCTGAAGAGAAGAGAGCACATAAACTATGGGACAACCCTGTAATACTTTATTGGCATAAGGAGCCAGACAGTGATGAAATAAGAGGAGACCATTTTCAGGTGAGGACAGACTTCAGAAAGTTTGAGAATTTAGTCTGTATTTATTTGTCATGAATGTTTGATATTTGATATTCCTATGTTACATCTCAGACATTGCTCACTTATGGCACGCCCCTTAATCATACAGAGCCTGTATTTATTTTTATTTTCAATGTAAGTACTTGTGAGGGAACTTAAGGATTTACCCATGACCATGTGTGACACAGTTTAATACAAAAGCCAGTAAGCCAGTTGAGTTTAATTTCAGAGGCACAGCCTACAGAACTTTTCTGCTGAAATCGTATCTAGTACTACACAAGGACAGCTGACAAACACCTTCCTCGCGGGAGTCTGTGCACCCCTTAGATAAATTGCTGTCTCTCATAGATTAATCAAGTATTTGGAAGAAACTCTTCCAGCTTGCATGGGAAACCACACACTGTGTTAACTAGGGGATACTTTAACAAACAGCAGGATTCACTTTGGACTTGTAAAACACAAACACTTTAAACATTTTGAAGTAAGCCAAAACAAAGTAATATATCAAGTTTTTCATCTTACATTGATACTTTCCCATGCATACATACATATATATCTACATGTACACACAAATGTAGATATATATATACACACACACACATACATACACAAAAGTTGAAGCAGCCTACTGATTTTGAGAGGCTATGACTATTCAGGTTCTCTGCGTTACTTAACACACATCAAGCAGAGATCTGACTGATTTATATGAAAATCACACTAAGTCATTCTTCTTTTTACATTGTGCTTTGGTGCAACAGTAAGAATCAGTCCCACGGGTAAACTGTCAAGGGATCAATTCAAATGATTTCCAGCTCAGCCATAGACTGCATTACCATAGTCCTGTTTTCAGACTGCTCAGCCAGTAGCTGATGTCTCTTCAGCTCTGAGGCAAACTAGCTTTATAGCTGATGGTTTTATGATACAAGTATATCTGAACAAGACGAGGTTGTGCAATGATGACACTGAAGAACCGCTCATTGTATTTTTTACAAATACTTACTCCTCTGAAAATGTTAATTTCCTAAGGACACACAGGTCATTACAACAAATAAACAGAATTATATAAAGATAAAAATACCGGGCAAGATGTTGCACCTTTATTAGGAGTAGAGAAAGTTTATACTGAATTACCTGGGATATAGCACATAAGCAGGAACTTGAAACCTCACGCAGCAGTTAATCTTTCAATACATTTCTCAAACTATGAAGTTCAGACTAAATTTTGCAATAGAGCTTATCTTGCTGTGCTACTTGCTGCCTGTTTGTGGTCACCAACCCTTGCTGTGCCAACTACAGCAGCTGCCACTTTGTAAAACTTACTTTCTATCCGATTTAATACAATGTTTTGATTTGCAAAGTGGGGAAGCCAACAGCATGTAGCTGCTTAGTTCTTGCTAATTCAGCAGTAGCTCTGCATCACAGTTTTGGATTTCTCTGTCAAAAAACAGTCTTTATCCTAGGGCATGCTTATCTGTGGGAAGGAAAAGAATGCATGAAAAGTGAGGGAGGGTGAAGGGGAAAACTAGCATAGTCTTACTCTTCCACTCCTGAAGGACAGTGAGACAGGTATAGAGGATACTGAAGGACCATTGTTCTGTACTTTCTTATGCGAGTTTTGGAAAGCGGAGGTTACACAAAAGAGAGAAGGGAAGACGCCTGTGGCTCTGAATTTAACAAAGAAACTCTGGAAAGACTGCAGCAAGAGATCTCTGGATATAATACAGATATCATCTGTGCAATCACATTCCACTTACTACAGGGGCTGACAGAGTTTCTAGAGGGTTTCCAGAGGCTGTCCATTTGGAAGGAGGACAGGTTAAATAGTAATGGTGGGTCAGACCAGCTATGATGGGAAGGTTTTCTCTCGAGGGGTTGTGGGCAAGGGTGTGTGTGTTTGTGGGTGGCTATAAATGGTTTTGCAGACCATTTATTAACGTAGAGCATCTGTAGAGCTCTTGACCCTCAATATAACAAGGCCAACCCTCTCAAACAAGTTAGAAACCTGTGGTACAGAAGTAATAAGTCAGCTCAGAGGAAAGGGGTAGGTAGGGATTACAAGAAAGGAAAGATGTCTGCATATGGAGAAGGTAAAAGCCAACAACTCTCTCTACAATCATTTCTCTCATACTGGGTTACAGCAACAAATCTAAAAAGTCAAGACAAAAAGAGGGGAACTCAAAAGCAGGGAAACACACAATGCTGAAGATGTTAACAAAATATGTTCCAAAAAGCAATGAAATGTGAAATGCTAGTCTTTTACTTTCCTGTCAGACAGGCTACGCTAGGGAACAACTGCACGGAATGAGCAGAGAGGCAACTTTCTGCAGTTGTGTGCAGGCTGCTTGTCTGGCTGTGAGGCACCTCTTCCCCCACACATTACAGTCTGACTTCTTCGGCACTGTCATGGGCAGATGGGAGAAACTATGGGATCAAAGCAAGGGAGTTTCTCCTGGAAATACTGCAGAGAGAAACCCTCTGGCATGCTTAGCACATGCCACACCCTTAAAGTCTGTCCTGTAAACCATAACAATCGATGTAAATGATTTGGATTAATCTGAAACGATAAGAGAATCACTCACCTATGTCTCCCAAATGAGTGGTCCCACTACAGAAACCCCACACTCACCTTCCAGTGTCTCACAGCATTTCAAAGTGCAATTTGATGGCAAGTTCAATTGCTTCCTTCAGTTCAGATCTGTCTTGTCACAGACACAGTAGCATCATCCCATTTGTTCCTTGGTGAAATCATGAAACACGGATATTTGTGCTTTAATATTTTCTGAAAAACTGACATTTTACCAGTCATAAATTGGAAAGACAGTTACGCTTTGCAAACTCAGAATTACTACACCCAGCAAAACTGGATGTATTCTGTAATTACTTACTGTAATCCCAAACACGCAGATCAAGATTAACTATTGAAATGCCAGGCATAAGTTATTCATTAACTAAAACCATTCTGTAATTTTATTGATATATTTTGTGGAGTTCACATATTTTTGTACCGCAACATAACACTGTAGGCCACAAGAAGCTGCAGCACTATTGTTTATAGCAGCAAGGTATATTTATAATCAGGGTATGTGGACAATAAATAGTCTGTTTCTTTGGATGTGAATGTTTAAAATGAAGTTCTGCTGCAGCTTCATAATGTGATTGCTATTTTACAGAGCTTATACACAAAAATATATGCAATCTTTTTGTCTATATTTATACAAATACAACAGTAGTTTGTGAATACATTTTAAAGTACATATACATGATAAGCAACTCAATTTCCCATATCACAGGATAGCAAATTTTAAATGCAAGAAACATATACAAATTCAGTCTGGAATGCAGGGTTTCTGTGTTCTTTTTTTTTTTTCTCTCTATTTTTTGACTCAAATTTTTATCATTAAAAACATTTTAGCAAACAAGTCCAAACAATTTTTTCCACTAGCTAAAAATATAATTTCAGCAATCCGACTCAGGTTAGGGTGTGTCATCATTCCCCAATATACTTTTCCCAGTTTTTGTCTAAATCCAAAGGCTTTTAATAATATATAGTATGTTCTTCACTCCACACCATATAAAAAGCCTGCATTTAACATTAACTAGCAGTCACCTATTTTTGTGAACAAGAGCTAGGCTTGTCAGCGTTTAAATTTGCATGTCCAAAATTTTACTTTTGCAAGTGCATATGAATACATTGTGGTGTTGCACAAAGTTCATTAATGACAAATTAAGTCACAGTATAAAAATATATCATACAACTATAGGTCTAGTATAGTCCTCTTTTTCTATGGGTAAAAATACATCTGAATGAGACAGGGAGGTTTGTAGCACCATGAGAGGAGTTGTATCCCAAGTTACATTAGCAGCATGATCCAATATAACAATATTGCAGGAGTGTTTCTGAGGAGATAAACATTCACTCTGGTTCAACTGTACCACTGAAGCTTATACTGAAAAGTGTTTACATATGATTAGCAATAGTTCTGTGTCACTTCCAGGGCTAGATAACTGTTATCAAAAGACACTGCCTTCCAACAAAAGTAAGACACCCTTATTGCATAAAAGCTTTGGGACTACCCAACACATTTTGAACTACTGTGGCATTACTTGTAAGTTGAGCATGATGCTAAGTAAGCTGTGGTTTTAACTGTACACTGGGAGGATGCAGGATGGGCAGCTAAGCCTATACAGTTTACTACATACCAGAGAAGTACATATATTTCAGAGGCTTATCTATAGACTGAGAAGAATACAGGAGAAGCTGCTAAACCAGTGTATGAGACAGACATAACTAAGGATGCAATCCTGCTGCCCTTGACGTTTACGGATGCAGGATCAGGCCCTAAGTTAACTTCAGACAGCAGCATAGCAATGATAGGATATGATAAAAAAAATCTGTATCAAATACTGCATGTTAAACATTTTTGACATAGTTTACCATCCAGAACTCCAGAGGACACAGTTTGCAAACGGAGAGGACAAACTCCTATTTGTTTTTGACTGGTATTCAAAATGGCAGTAGAAGACAGTGTAGTTTGAAACATGTAAACCTAGTAAAAAACCATTGTAAAACCCTTAAGAAAGACACACTGGTTCTGTGCAATATAGCAAATTGATAAGAAAACACTGTAAAAATGTACCTGTTTAAAATTACAATGTCTACCATTTTGTACACAAAGCATTATACCAAAGGCCTACATATATGTAATCTAATGGCACTTGAAACAAATTATAATAAAAGGTTTTATAATAAAAAGCATAACCTGTAAGAAATTTTCTTAAAAGGTTTAGGTTTTCTTTTGAAAGTGCTATATCTTGTAATATGTGTAACATAGAGGTTGACCAAGCTTTATTTAAAAAATATTGGCCTATAATACAAGTTTAGCTCACTAGGCAAATGATCCTGAAAATATGTACTCTTAACATTCATTATTAGCTTAATAAAGCAATCAGCTCTGGCTCATGTTTCAGTCAGTATATGGTTTTTAAAAACCGCTACTGCCAAATTAACAATAAATCACTCTATTCCACAATTTACTACTAAATAAAGCACAAGCAACAAGTACACAAAAATATATATATTAAAAAAAAAACCAAAAAAACAAAAACAAAAACCAAAACCAAAACAACCTTACTAGAAGTTTAGAAGTTGCACAAAGAGTGGTGCATGATCAGCCAGCCCTCCCCCCTCCCACCAAGAATCCATCTGAAATAAAAAAAACGGAGTTTAAAAACTGATGGTTTAGTAGTGGCCAATATTGACTCTGCCTAAGTGATGCTCAAAAGCACTCGGTGGCAGTGGTATTGCTTACAGGGTCAGTCTGCTTCCACATTACCCTACATCCTAGTTCAGCTGCAAACGTGCCAGGTGCATCCACCCACTGAAACCCTGACTGAATGAGGTTCAATATCTTGTCTGAGGTCCCTATTTCTCAAGTGAAATGTACATCTAACTCCAAAGGGAAATGTCAATCCCCTTTCAGGAAGCTAAGGCACAAATGAAGTAGTAGTAGGGTTCTGGCTACACAGTAAGAAACAGGTGTTGGCAAAGTGTCTGTTGGGTTTTGTTTTCTAATGAAGTCTTTTGGCAACTGAGACTGATAAACAGTGGCTACAGACTGGAAATTTGTGAGCCAGAGGCTACCCAGGATGGGCAGTGCTGCCTGGTCGCACTGCTGGGCCAGCTGCAGGATGACAAGCACTTGCAGCTTTCCTCTGCTGCAGGGAGAGTTGCAGATGCTTGGCTCCACATGGGACATAACCCACTGGAGGAATTAAGTCCATTTATCTTCATCTCAGATTGATTAAAAAGATTGAGAATAAACCCGAGTTTTTTCTAGATGCATTATAGTTGCTCATTTAGACTAAAGTTACATTCGGTTGCATTCACTTTGTGCTCTGTTCATGTTTTTTTCTTTCCTTTAGAAAAGTGAAGGGAAAAAAAGCATATTGAACAAATCATTCAATTAAAGATGTAAGTAAGTGAGCAATCTGTTTCACAGAAACCAGAGGAAGCAGTTGTGAAGCAGAGCTAAAAGCCCACTTTGAGATAACATGCTCCTAACCCCAAAATCTAGGAGTAGTTTGCAGAATTTCAAAAGGTATTTTCCTTATTAATACATCCTTATTTTAATGCCTTTGGAACACAAAACACATTTATAAAATGTTATCTTTCAGTAATAAAATTTAAATACACATATGTATAAAATAGTAAAACTACACCTGCATATTGCTCCTAGAATTAAAAAAAAACAGTAGGAGCTACTGATAAACATCCGGAGCATGAGCTCCTTAAAGGGGAGCAACTTTTGTTTCTGTGAAGTATATTTAGTTTAACCACTTAAAACCTTGTACGAATCCTCATTATTGTTTGAGAGATACTAATGTACTTGATTTCTATTTTTTAATTCCTTGTACAAAAATGACAAGGAAAATAATGTTATTGTTGAATTACAGCAAATCTAGTTTGCTCTTATGCATCACAGGGTTGGTTGTTTTTTTAGGTTTTTTTTTTCCTCTTTGGTTATTAGGGGTTGGGGAATAGAATATATTGCATTAGGTAAAGTGGTGTAAGCAATATGCTTTTACTTCACTCCTAAGAGTCCTGTCTTTAAATCTTGGCAACGGGCAAAAGTCCCTAACCAAGTACCCAGGTGTAGAAAGTGTGATTAACATCTAACTTGTTGCTTAGGAGGACATAACACACCATGTAACACAACTGAAAAGATCATTCCGATAAAAAAAAAAAATCCAAAACAAAAACCTGGTAGTTGCAAATTTACATTCACTCTCTGACTGCACACTAGTTTTGAACTGAAAATAGATACACACTTTCTGGCTGGACTTGATCCACCCTTTGGTGGTGGCAGCTGGGAGAAGACTGATGCCTACAAATGTGAATACACTACTGGAAGATTCCTATGCAGTACTCTTTCTATGCTACTAAAGAGAAAAATCAGCAAGTTAAGAATTAAAACAAAAACTGCGACAAAATTTCTGCATTACTACATTACAACACTTTTATATTTCAAGATCAGCCATTAATTTTGCCTGTTTCCCTATACCAGAGTCATAAAAGCACAACAACACAGTTCCAAATTCAACTTGAAACATTGTCAACTAGGCAAGCAGAGATTCTCTGTTGAAATTCTATTCAGCCATAATTTTAGAGAAGTAATTTTTTTTTTCTGTTATCCATAACAGGCCACAAAAATTTAAGCCAGAAAATGGCAAAATTCCTAACAACTTTTATAATGACTTCAATACAAGTCAAAATGCTGTATAAATGTACATGTGTATATATGGACTTCTATATATACACACACAAGTTTTCAGAAAAATCTGAATTCTATATTTATTTAAAAAATTTAGATTTGTCATTATAGAACAGGTCAGATGTGTCACCATTTGGGAGGAGGATTTGTTTGGAAAATGGACTGGAGATTTTTTTTTCCCAAATCTGCAGGAATATTGTGATACATATTTTAACTGGATTATTTGCAAATAGTAAAATATATTAAAAGTTAAACGTGGCAGTTCTACCACTGACATCAACAAAATGGAATAACTGGTATGGTTAAAAAACTTCTAAAAAAAGGGATGAGTGTTGAGAGGTTTGCTTGGATGACTTTCTACTGAACATTTTAAATGTGTAAATTGGCAGTGAATATGAAAACAATACAATGAGACTGTTTAAAAAAAAAAAAACCAAAAACAAAAACCAAAGTAAACACAGCTGAGAATAAACACTTTCAAAACATTTTAAAAAAGTTAATTTAAATTTCTTACTGGCTTCATGAGATTGGTACTGTACAAAAGCAGAGAATTTATAATGTCTTATAGTAGGCACTAAGTTAAAAATGGTCACCTAAGGCATTTCTACAAATAGACAGTAACAAGCCAGCTTTGTACATCCTATTGGAAAGCTTGATGAAATCGTGGTAGGGTGGTGGTTGTGCTTAGACTGCTTGTGAAAGCTGCTGATAATGAGTGCAGAGACCCAAGACCTATACTATTGCTAGGATCTTGTGGATCCTGGGTTTGTGGTGGAAGTTGAGTCATAGAAGAATGTGCCTCTTCTTGCGTATAACTCATTCCGAGGTTTCCCACTGAAACAGAGGGAGTATAGGGAGGGCCATTTACAGGTATGAAGTTGAACAGCTGAGAAAAGTCCAATGATGGGGCGTTTAGAGGTTCACTAATAGGAACAGAGCCCTTGGAAAGGGAAACTTCCCCAGACCCATCATCTAGTGGCCCTACTTGTGGATCCAGCCCTAGTTTTGATGAAGATGCTTGAGAATCCTGGGATGAAGAAGGCATACCACTTTGCAACTCCATTAAGTAACTTTCAATTTCCCCTTTCAATGGCTGTTCTTTTTCAGGCATAGAAATTGCGTATGAGGTAGTACCGAGCGGATATTTCAATGATAGCTGGTGAGAAGGGTGGACAGACTCCATATCTATTGGACAAGGCATTCCCAATGGTAACGATGTGGCAACCATTTGGTGTGCAGATGCAGAACTCTGCATGGACTGAATCTGAGTGTTGTAGAGATTTAATTGCAAAGTGTTTGTAAATGGCTTTGATGTCAGTTCACTGGAAGGTAAAGACATCACTGGAAGCAGCTCATCCTTAATAGGCACAGAAACATTGCAGGTAAAGGGATCTAGAAGGTCCATTGGCTCTGTTTGACCTTCAAAAAGTTCTTGGTTGTGACTTTTCTTCATGTGGCGTGTGAGGTGATCCTTCCGCCCAAATCTCTGTGCACAGTATTGACAGAGGAAGCTCCTTTCTTCCAGTGTGCACTACCATGTGTCTGCGGACATCCTTTCGGGTGTAGAACCGACGATCACAGTGTTCACACTGGTGTTTTTTCTCCTTCACTCCACCCGATGACTTGCCTGCATGAGTTTTTAGGTGCTCCAGCAGCACTCCTGTGCTTTCAAAGTCTGCAAACACTACCTTACAGGTGAGGTCACCACTTGTTGCAGCATGCAAAGCCAGGTGACGTTTGAACCCAAGCTTGGTATTGTAGTTCTTTCCACATTCTTCCACACTTAAAGGCCTCTTTGTTGGGATGTGGTGTATGTAGGTGATTCTTTAGGTGATCTTTTCGGTGAAACATTTTCTCACAATAATTACACTTGTGGGTTTTCTCAGGAGAATGAGTAGCCAATAGGCCTTTAAACACAGATATATTCTGTAAGTAATTATTTTGATCAAAAAAACACGTGCTCATTTTTAATGGCAGCTAAATACTACACTAAGGACTGCTTTGCAACAGAACCTTTTAACTGAAAGCATGACACTACAAAGACATTTCGACAAATTTAAATATAGCAAAACGCGAGCCATTTCTCTTAAATTGACACTTTAGTTTTGGTGGGTTTTAGCTACTGTAACAGGGGTATATGGGCAAGTATGAAAGTACTCGTGTAAAGTCCATAGCCAAAGAACTTTCAGTCCATACTCTTTTTCTTGTGACAATTCCTTATACAAGGAAATTCTACGCTCATTAAAAACAAAACAAAAAACAAAACAAAAACAAACAGAAAACAAAAGCAGAAAACAAATTAAGAAACAAATCAAAGACATTAGCTTGCAAACTTAGGTAATTTAGAATTCTAGAAACATCCAATGGCTACTTTAATTAACACATCCTCTCTGCAATCAGCTGAAGGGCGTACAGAAATATATACTTTTACACGGCTTAACCGGCCAACATAAAATAGATAATATAATCTGAAAGATAAATAGAGTTTAATACCTTAGTAATTTGTACTTAGAAACAAAGGCCTTGGTGCAGTCTTGTTGTGTGCACTTGTAGGGCCTCTCTCCTGTGTGAGAGTATGAGTGAACCTTAATTTCGCAACACTGTTAAAGGCCTTGTCACACAGTTGGCAAGGAAAGTTTTTTCTTGGTTTGGTTTCACCCACGCTTACGTTTCCCTGAAGGGACTTTCTGGGTATCTCTTACTTCTGACAAATCACCAGGAATGACAGTGGCCATCGCAGCCTAAACCAGGCCTTCTTGTTGGACACTTGGAATTGCCCAACTCCACTAAATGATTTAGCTTTAGATGGCTTCTCAAGTTTCATGTGGTCGTAAAAGAAAGCAAAAGGGGACTGGAAAAAAAAAATAAGAAACAACTAGTTTGTAACTAAACTTAGATTTTGAAGTTTACTTGCTATGTGATGCTTCTGAATAAAACTTAAAAATAAAATTAGGTTCAGCTGGTCTAATGTAATACCTGCAGGTTTCTTTATACTATTTGCTGCAACTCTTAAAACGCATTGCTCAGGATGAACAGATCCACATATGCCCTGAAATCACACCTCACCTCTCCCTCAAACACTGATGGAGAACAGCAAAGTTTCTGTCAGATTAAGGGAGGCATGAGGCAAAGAACCTACCTACCCAGGCACCTTTTGGCAGCTTCGGATTTCAAAGGAATAACAGCCGCGCCTGTGGTGTTTGTACAGACATCCGCACGCAGGCACACACCCATGCACGCAGCTATCAAAGTGAAAATCTGTAAGCCTCAAAATATTTGAAAACCTGCACAAAACACAGCAGTACCCATGCTGACAGTATGGGGGACAAAGCTTGTGTTCTTCCTCGGGCATACCTCCCCCCTATGATCACTGACATCTATGCACCCACTCTAGCAAAATGCACGCATTGCCAATGATGGCTAATGCCAGGTGAAATTCTCCTGTTAACTTGCCCTCTGCAAACAGACTTGATGTATTGTCAACAGAAATCCCATGGGTTAGAGATAGATTATCAGCCAGCACTGGAGACCCCCACCCTCCTCATGCTATCCTGCGAGACATGAGGGCTCTAAGTGTTCTGACTCAGGCCAGCTCGGGATGGAAGCTCCTAGTCCTGCCCCCGTGGCATGGCAAACTGTGAACTAAATCAGAGGTTTTCAGTGTCAGGAGGTGCATGACGTGACCTTCGTGTCTGACTTGTGGGTAAACAGCTTTAAATTCATCATCTGGTATCATATAGTGGCAACTGGGCACCTGCCATCACAGGGCACTCAACAGCCCTCCTTTGTCAGCGGTGGCTGACAGCTTTTCCTCATCATCGGAGCACAACTGCTACTACAGATACCAAACCCCAGTGCTACCAGTTGTGGTAAGGGTGGAGCGCGAGGTCTGCAGCAGCAGGGGCAAGGAGGACAGCAGGAGGACAGCACTCAACGCAAGCGTTTGGCAGGGTTGGAAAGCCCCAAAATTTGGCCTCTCTCCCTCAAAAGTGCCACCACCCACCCCCTGGCCCCGGTGTCAGGGCTGGCAGCTGCTGTCCACTCTGGTCTCTGCCGGGGCAGCTGCGCGAGAAGCGGCCGGGCTGGGCGGCACCAGGGCCAGGCCGCAGCCGGGCCAGGGCTCGGCAGCCAGGCACCGCCACAGCTCCCAGCAGCAGGGCTGGGGAAGCCGCAGCTGCTGGGACAGGTGGAGCTGGGCAGCTGGGAGCTGGGCAGGCACCATCAGGCTGCAGCTGCTCCAGCCCAGCGCCACGTCCCTGAAAAAAACCGGGCTCTTCCCTGCTGGCAGCAAGGGAGGATGGATAGCTGGGAGGGAGCCTGGGCCTGGCTTAGCTGTCCTCTCTCCATTGCTGAGGCTCAGCAGAGATGGAGGGAGTCAACTGCTCAAGAGGGGAGTGGAGAGCAGCGCCCAGTTGCACAGGGGCAAAACTACAGAGTCGTTGCAAGAGCCCCAGCGTGGTCCTGGAAGAAAGCGAGAAGGAAGGAGAGCCTGTGTTTTCCTCAATGCATGCCAGGACAGGAAGGCTGAAGGAGCAGGGAGAGGGAGAAGGGGATGTGCCTCTTTAATGTCTGCATTTTATGAAAGCTTCAGACTGAGATCTCCACTGGAAATGTGTGCACAGACTATGTCTTTATCTATGCCTTTTCCTCCCACCTCACTGTAACTTTTCCCTTGTCTTTAGAAGAGGAGAGAAGTACTGGCACACCAAAATGAAAATCTGCTTCCTTTCAACCCTGAAGTCCTTGAATGACAGGTTAAACTATGCTACCTTGTTTAAGCAAGTAGTTTTGTAAAATCACCTTTAATCCCTCAAATTTTATAAGGAAACACTAACCTCTTTAAAGATACCCAGTGACAGAAAAGGTGTTTCTTTAGGGACTCTTATGATTTCAGATTTGTCTTGGACTCATTCCCACTCGTGGGATGAAGTCTGGAGACATCAGTTCCATGAGTGGGAACATGCATAGGTCTTCAAAGTATCAGCTTAATTTTATTTTCTGTCTCATAATCAACCATCTAGTTCATAACTGAAAAAGTGAAACAGTTGTTTGGAGACTTGGCAGCAATAATTTTCTTCAATAAAAGTAAATGAAGATCAGTTGCAAAATACTTCAATAAAGCCACCAATGTAATCAAAAGGAGGCTCTGATTCACATCAAAGTTGTGATATATTTGTGGACTGAAAGATACTTTTTTTTTCAATATAAGCTTTAATTAGAATCTGGTAATAAAATTAATTTTGCTTTTCTGTTAACAAAGACACTGGTTTTTAACATACATTGGCCTGAATGTAGAATGAAATTTTGTTTTAGCCTAATCTCTCCTGACCTATGAAATTCAGGAGGGAGAAAAAAATTCAACTCGATCTCCACGCACACAGGCTTTTTTTATACCACGCAGGCACCTGTATGAGACCCAGCACACAGAGCCAGCACAGCAGCCATGCCCTCACTGCATAGCTAGGGCACTTATAGCCTCAAGAGGGTTAAGAAGGCACTCTGGCTCCATTTGCCTCCCTGCAAAATCCACACCGAGCCTGAGACAGGGCAGTCAGCATTTGCATCAAAGGGCAAGGCAACTGCCTCCACAGGCTGCTGCAGGGGAGCGTGGCTACTTTGACCATGCCAGGTCCAGAACTCAGCAGCAAGTGGACTCTGTGCCCAGCCAGTGACAAGGGAAGCAGGCACAGCAGGCAAGATACAGGCGGGGAGGATGAGCTGCTGCAGGAAGGGACAGTGGTCAGAACCAGGATGGGGCTGTGGGGCTAGGGAGGCACAGGGAATCCTGCACAGGGGTTGGAAATATCTAAGGACATGTGGATAGGGGTGAGCTGGTAATGCTGAGGGCTGGTAAGGAGGAACTTAACGTGCATCAAGCTGGGGAGATGCAGGATATTAGGCCACGCAGAAGGGTGATCTGCAGGGTCTGTTGTGAGGTCAAAAGCAGTGTTTGTTGTGGAACAGCATATTAAGCTTAACTGTTAAAATTAGCAACTGACAACTTCTCACTTCTTTTCTCAATGCAAAGATCACACCTCAGGCTGGAGGCCATCCTATATTCAGGCCAATATAACATTTTGTTTTCTTCTCCAAAACTTCAGGTAACCTAGCTGCTGTACCAGAAGTAAGTCAGAACATTCACAGGGATGAAGAATTTGGTTTTTGTTCCTCTATGATCAAAACTAATTAAGCTGACTTTGAACTGTGTATAAGTGTCCTTAAAAATGCATCATTAGAACAAATATAGTGTGGATCCAATCTTTGACAATGACAGCGTTTTATTAAAAACCACGTACGCACTATTATCTCAGTACCATTTCTCAACAGTTGAAGCAATTAAAAACTTTAGTATTGATCTCTGAATAGCAAATAATCATTTTTTTTTTTGGTGTGGATATACAGACTGAGCAATGGAGATAAAATTTTAAAAAGACTGATCCTCAAATATTAAATTTTTCAAAGACCAGCTGAAAGAATTTTATGAGTAATATTGCCTGTTTGTGCCTCAACATATTATCACTTAAAATCCCCATTCTTACTGGTGCTTTCACAACTGCAGGATGAATGATTATATGCAGTATCAAATAACAAACACATTACACAAAAGCTCATATGTAATACTATTTTTAAATAAGCATATACTTAAAGCAGGATTAAAGCAGCCTCTGTTCAATGCACACCTGATGTTTGCCCACTAAAGTCCTCAGATTTTGCTCTTAACCAGTTCCGCTGACTCTTCTTGGAGGAAACCAGAATCCAGTACTTCCCATTTTTACTGGTCTGAAAAACAAAAGGAAGAATGGACTAGACTCCAGCGAAACCAGTATGTTCATAAAGGCTGGGATGTGGCAAGACCAGGAATTGGAAAGAATCGGAAAGGAAAAGTTAAAAGGGATAGATCCAACCCATGCACAGAACATTATATACTGTTAATTATGAACTGTAGGAATCATTCTCGCATTATCAGTAGCAATTATACACTTCAATTTGCAGTATACTTACATCATTTCAACTAATGCTATGCTGGACAGTGACACATAAAGAGATAAAATTAGACAAAAGCAAAGGAGTTGTTGTCATGAAGTTAAAACAAAACAAAAAATAATCCACAGACCACAAATAATTTAGAAGTAACAGCAAAAACCATAAAATGCTGGGCCCAGACTTGAGTTTCTTACTCAGAAAGGACTGAGTAAGAGAAGATTCTGGATTAGGCCCAACTTTACTAGAACCTAATGCCTTCATTCTGCTTAATTATACAGGAAATAGCAGCTTAAAATGTGACCTGCAAAGGAAAATAAAATTAATTTAAAAAATAATAATAAAACCTCTTAATGATGTACATGCTACAGGTAAATCCCAAGAGAGGGCAAGTCTAGGTATGCCTGAGCAAACCAAGAGGGCTTTTCTGGAATTTCCCTTACATTTCCCTTTTCCCTGCCACCATAATTTTGTAAATTTGCAGCTGGTCTTCCTTTTCTTCCTAGAAGGCCTCCTGAATGACACGGGTATACATGTTCAGTGCTTCATTGTAATGGGGAGGTTTATCCTGTCCAGCTCTTCCAGATATATAAGGGCGAAGCCCTATACAGTGCACGTACCCCACGTGGCATAGCAGGCTGAAGTTATTTGGCAGGAGCCCCAGAGTAATGTAACATTTCCCCACAGACAAGCCATTTTCCCTTCTTGCTTCCCATTCATCCCAGAAAGCATTCTTCCTTTTGATACCAAGTTCAGCTTCGCACAGCCCCAGCCTCCTCTGTTGGTAAGAATGAACATGAGCAAACAGGTGTCCTTGAACACCTATTAATGTCAAAAGGGCTTCAGAGCGGCCAACTGAAGCTCTCTGAGAGCCAAGGAGCATTTATCCAGGGCTTTGCACACACAGGCAAGAGGCAGAAACAGCTCCAGTACCCAAAGAAAAAGTGGAAGTTCTGTTTTCAACTAATAAGCACAACCCTCACCTCCTCTTTTGGGAGTCCCCAAATCACCTTGTTTAAGGGAGAAAATGCTGACCCCTCTCTCTCAGCAAGACCCTTATAAATCAGTTACCCTGCAGTGCCTATCTCAACATCTTCCACTATCACAGCAGAAAGGAAGAGCTTAATTCCCCAGATGTTTCTGCTAATGTAGTTCACAATAAAGAGACAATATTTAAGACAGCCACATAAATGTAATGCACTAGTTCTCATGGAGAACATAATACAAATACACTATTTGTATTTACGGACTATTTCCTATTCAGGGAAAACAACCACAACAAAAAAAACAAAGAAATCCTATCTCAAATATTATAAAACCCTCTCAACAGCATTTAACATTTTCTCTTAAATGCTTATAGTCCTCAATGTTCACCATGCATCTAAAGTTACTCTAGCAAAAAGCACAGGCTCTCAGAAACAGGCCACTAGAGGCATGGAAAGACTATTGAATCACGGGAAACCAAAGCAATTGGAACAAATAATTAAGCAAGATAAACACCAGATGTAGCAAAAATGCTGAAGAGAATGAAGGAGGACAGTCAGGTACTCTTATTTATTACCTTACAAATACAGCAAAATCACAATGCAGAGGATCCAGATGAGAGCACTGCTATACCTACATTAGCTGGGATCTCAACTTCTACAAGACCATTAGTAGGTAAAGAGCTTAACAACATACACATAAAAGGGGATAAGTTTGTATGAATAATGAAAACATTTACTACATTTGACAGGATTAAGTGAAAAGATAACATAATTCCTATGCTTTGCAGCAATAAATATGCTATTGGAGAAAAGATCTTTCCTTATGCACAGAATACAAAAGCTGTCCATGATAATGCTCATTTTTAGACCACCTTTTTCAGAAGCTTTTGGTGTTGCAGGATACTGGACAAAGATGTACGATTCTCCTTGTAACTACTTACAGTCATATTGTTCTAAGCTTCTTCTCAATTAGATGAGGTAGGAAGAATTTTTAATGAATAACAAAACTCAGATTATTCTCCACATGAAGCAGAGAAGCATCACACTCTAAAATGCATTGTCACATGCACATACCCAAAGCTCACTTAGGTACTAGTAGCAAAATATGACTCCCATAATTTGTCAGAATTCTTAGAATTTACCAGAACTTCCAGTATCTGTGAGGCACTAATTTTGCTAACTTTCCAAGCACCCAGATAATTCCAGGTTAGACAATATTTGAATTTCTACCATATAAGGAGTGAAAACAAAAAGCCCCAAAACCCTAATAAAGATAGATCATATAAAATATAAATATAAAATAATTTATTCTTTTTAATAATAAAAAGTAACCTTTTTTCAAAATTCACAGATCATATTTAAAAATCTGAGAAAATAGCTGCACTTGAAAATTTTTTAAAACATTTGATATCTCAGCTAAAAGGATAATGAAGACATTACACAAATATAACCAATAAGCCTCCTCCTAACTTGCATATCATACATAAGAGTGTTCAAGCACAGTAAAGGAAAGCAAGTTTCATGGTTATTTTCTTTCAAAATAAAAGAGCAATAATGAGAACACAGTACTGAGAATGCAGTATCTGTCATTTTGCCTTTTATATAAAACAGAAAATCTAGTTTCAATTCCTGAAATCGATCAGTTTTAAACCAGAGGAAGGATCCTAGAAACATTAGAGTCATAATAATGGTGGAACTCAATAAGGATTTGTTACAGTCATCCCAGGGTTTAAAAATTTCTTTAGGAAACAAAAAGAAAAGCGGTTACTTACCCTATGAAAACTGTGATTCTTTAAGAAGTGCTGTCCGCACAGATCCCAGGTGAGCACGTACTCACATGGACAGGATCAAGTCCTCTGAAGACATTATGTCCATCCAGGCAGTGGTGTAAGGCTAAGGACTCCCCAGCAGTGCCACACACACCATCGCACCCCCCAACGCGCTCTGCAGCAGTGGCAGCTCCCACTCTGCTCTTCACTCACACCATGGGGCAAAAGCCAATCACAGACACCACTGCCATCACTGTGCTGCCTCAGGAAGTGGCAACCTCCCTCTTCTGTGGCTGCTGTAGTCCTGCTGCTCCCAAGCCTGTGCTCCCATCTCAGGGGGTCAGGTGCTGATGGGAATTGAGCTGGCAAGGTTTGTTGTGGCTGATGAAAGGTCACAGGAGAGAAACATGTGGGCAAAAGTTGATATCCTAGTTGGAAGTGTGGTGAGAGGTTTGGAAAGCTGAAACACAGACTGGCATTCCGGTTTAGGAAGAAGGATGAACAAATGGAGCCCAAGACAGCAAGGAGTTGCTGCTGCTCAGGGTAGTAATGGAGCAAACAAAGCTCAGGATGCTCCAGTCTAACCTCGCTCAGGTTTGCCAACAGTAAAGAGTCATTTCAGAGTGAAGGACAATAGATGACTTGTGGTGCCTCTATTGCAAATGTACCTGGAAGAGCCACCATTACTGTAGCGTAAGTAATTTTCCTCTTTTCTGTATCAGGGGACTAATAGTCTAAAGAGTACTGACTAGCAGTTGCCTGACCACAAAAAGTACTGACAGATGACACCCGCTCTGTCTGAGCAGTCAGGGATAGCTGGGGGAGCTGAGTTGGTGAAAGAATCAGCAAGAGACAGCTGATTTAGCCACTTACTGTGGCTCAGAAGAGCCAAAGTGACAGACAGCACCTCCATTTACAGAGTGGCAGACTCTGGAACATGTTGCCCAGAGAATTCAGATGCCCCATCCCTGGGAGTGCTCAAGACCAGGTTGGATGAGGCTTTGAGCAACTAGTGGTCTAGTGGAAGGTGTCCCTGCCTGTGGCATGAAAATTGGAATCAGATGATCTTCAACGTCCCTTCCAACCCAAACCAATCTATGATTCCAACTACAAATCTCATCATGTCTGCCCCCTCAGTCAGGGCTGTTAAAATGGCGCAAATGTTGCCAGAGCTCCTGAAGATGAAGGAATCTAACCTGCTCATGCAACTGAAGGAGGAGCATCATTTAGCCTCCTCTGGCTTTCCCTGTGCTGTGGACTTACACACAAGACTCTCACTAGGCAGTTCCACTCATGGAGATGCAGATTTAATCCTCCTTCCTTCAGACACCTCAGCTGATAAAGCTGTTGGAAGGGGTTGAGGGCATAAGTGGCAAAGTGCCTGCACTGCTCCAGGACAGCGTGCTGGGACCTGCAGCCCTGCAAGGCTCAGACACCCTCCCTGGATCAACAAGGATCAACGTGCCTATTGCACACTTGTACAGACCTCAGAGAGAGAGCAGAAGGTCTGACTGGCTTTGTAGAAAAATACTAGACTTTTTGCAGCAGAAGCTTCACCCCAGAGTAGCTGCAGTTAGCAGAAGATCTAGTTGCCAACCCGTGAGTTTCAGAGGTCCCTCTTACAGAGAATTAACTTTCAGTAAGGGAAGATCTCAAATGGAGAAGCTGATCCTACCAATGGAAACAGTCAAACAGGTAAGAAAAATTTATGCTTAACTGGCAAAGATGTTGAAGCATTGATGACTTCAGGGGTGCCTTTCTCCATGTAGAATTAAAATCAGTCTTCTGGCTGATGCAGGGGTCTACATCACTGTTTTTGCGTGGCAGGCCATTTGATCCACATCTGTTTGAACGGCATGTCACTCTTTAAAGGAGGCAGCCAGGGAAACCTGCTCACCTTTGTCCACGTTTAGAAGAAGAATCCTATCTTTGGTAGGAAGGTGCTGATCCTCCCCTACTTGTTCTTGTCTGGATGGGCCTGGAGAGGGAAGGGGGCAACAAAAGGAGGTGTCCCTCTGTGGCCTGAGTTCTACATCTGTAAGCTCAAGCTGAGACATTGATGCTAGAGGACAGGAAGGAAGAAGAGTGGGCATTGCTGGGGTGAGGCAACCAGAAGGTGGGTTTGATCACAAAGTCTCCCTAGGCCAGGACGGGCTCACACCTACACTTTCACAAAGTGAAATTTAATTTTCCACCTGTTTTATTGTGTAATTTGGAAGAGATCTGAACAGCAAGCACCATGTACCGACGTGTTTCTACCCTAATCAATGAAGACGCCTGTCTATAAACACGGCACTGCCAAATGGCAGGAGGGACAGATCTTATCCCCAGAGCCCCCTGCCCCTTTTGTATGGCAGGCAGGGAGGGGGAGAGAGCTGGCAGGTACTCTACCTGACAGCAGCTGGGAACCAGCCAGGGGTTTACAGCTCCTCTCAGAAGCTGACAGAGAGATGTGAAAAGACAAAGGGGTCCAACATTGAGGCCCCAGGGGGATAAGATGTTACGGAGAGGTGGGTGATGCCACTTGGCCTTCTGCATTTTGAGACAACAGTTATTGTAAATAACCACTCAAAGAGGTAGGCAGTGGCCCTACTGTACAGCAGTGTTTCATGTAAGAACAGATAGTTAGCTGTTTGGGTTTTTAAATACATACAAGGTTGTATTTATCTTATCTTGAACTTCACAACTTCTTATAGCAGGCAGCTGAATTCAGAGAAATTCTGTTCCATGAATTCAAGCTCTAGCCTACAGCATAGAGGGGTGGCTGAGGAAGCGTGGTAGGACAGCAGTGAGAGCATGCACAGGCTGCAGGAAGACACAACCAAATCCAAGCATGCATCAGGAGAACTGCCTGTGAAAGGTGCTGCAGGAAAATGAAATGATGTGGGCAAAACAGTGAAAATATCTCTCCAGCAATCTTAAGTATAAACATAAGAATGACTAGAGATAATAACACATAAGACTTCACCCCTCAGGGAAACAGCCTAACATCTAGAAAACAATGAAATAACATAAGGACTAAAACTAAAACCAGGCAATCTTTGTACTCTACACATCACTAATAACACTGTGTGCAGAGCGATGATTATGCTGCAAAGAATATTATATAGAAGGTAGAAAAATACAAGATCCATCAATACAAAATTTTAATTCTTTGTTTCGTTATTTTAAACATCCACAAAACAGAGAAACCTACTGAAATTGCATAAAGTTGAGCAGGAAAAAAATCCCAATCCTTTCAAATTAGTCTGAAAATTGGGTAGCAATGGAAACAAATGCATAAAATCATTAAACCCATTTCTTTGCTTGTGAGCAGTAAATACACAGATTCCACTAGGAAATGTCTGTTAAATATACATATCTTTTATTAATTAATAAAGCAAACACTTGGAGGAAAAAATACACTAGGTTCCTGTGAGACAGCAACCATCATACAAAAACAGGTATTTCTATAGATTTCACTATTAAGTTCAACATGTTTTTTTTCATGATCATAAGACCATGCAATTCTTGAAATCTGTACAACAGTCATGAAATCTGGACAACCAGCTTTTTAATTTTAGAAAGTAACTAATTCTTATAATAGAATCTTACAGTAGAAAGAGTATTACATAACTTTTTCTTCAGAATATAGAAGAAAAATTCTATCATGCCTGCCTTTTTTTTTTCCTGTTAATTTTCTGGAAAAGTAGAACGTGAACTTACCAGTGTTTATTTTAGCATGACCTAATAGTCTGTAATTTAAAGGAAAAAAAAAATCACAATACCATCTAGCATCTCTTTGTGGGCTTTCCATGTTTCAGATTACTTAGGTCCACTTTAAATCTTGAGAGCTCAGTTTTGGTTACTAAATGTTCCAAAGGATTCCTGGTTAAATACTAAATTGAAGGAAACAAGAACTGTCTAGAGTTAACCCATCTGATGATTGTGGTTTTATGGGCTTTTTAAGAATCTCTATGGCACTGCATTGATGTTTTTCTAAAAGCTTTGGAGAGGCTGTGATACAAATAACATTGTTACTGTAAATACTGTTAGAATTTTTTAAAACCTGCAAAAGTGTTCTCATGTGCTTTGGAATGACACCACGACCCCCACCCCTTCTCAAGAATAATCTGCATCCATTTCTAAAGTGATGATGCTTCCGTGAAAACAAACTTTGGTTACTATTTAATCTGCATATAGGACCATGTCATTTTTATAGTAAAGCCTAGTGAAAAGCAAATCCTACAGATGTACATGTAAGCACAAACACACAACCTTAAGGTGTATATGAGATTATACACCAATATGATCAGGAATTAATTGATGTTTGTAAGTAACAATATTGTCCTTTGTCACAAGACACCTTAAGTAAGACTGGACATGTGGGCTAGATTAGCGGTACATCTCGGCCAGTATTCCGTCTTCAGTAATAGCCAAAAGTTCAGAAGAGGTCAGAGATGTGTGACAATTCTCACTGACACTCTTCTGACCACCAACTACTTTGATGTCAGGAACTTCCTGAACCATATGTTATTTCTGTCAGTTTAGCAACTTTCAGCACATCACCCTTCCAAGCAATAGTCCATGGTTCCCCTGGAAACCGTATCAGTTTATAATATCTACTGCATATGTTTGACAAGTCATCCCACAGGTCTCTCCACTACTGATGTCACGGAGAACCTCTTCTTTTTGAAGGCTCTGAATCTGCCTTTCCTCCTGTGTATGCTTTTGCTTTGAAAGGAAGTTGTCTTCATCTTCCTTCTCTGCAGATCGCCACGATATTGCTCTCAAGTCATTCTTATCCTAGACCAAAGTCCTAGTTTACAGAAATGTTCTTAAATGGAAGCCACTCCATCTAGCTCATCATCATCCTTGCCAACCTTCTCTAAGCCTCTTTTAGTTTTAATAAACCTCTGAAAGCTCCAGAAGTACACACAGCACTCAGAAGGCAACTGGACCATACACTCTCGTAATGACATTCTCAAATTTATTCTGAATTTCTTTACTCTGACATTTGAGTTGTGTTTTAGTGACCAATTAGCTCATGATCTCATAGGATCCCCAATCACAATCCCCAAATCTTACTCCTCAATGGTAATACCCAGCTCAAACTCATAACCTAATATATAATTGGGATTGTTCTGCCTAGTTATCCTTCTCAGTTATCCTCATTTATCTACACTGAATTTTATCACCCATTTTGTTGCACAAACATCCTCAGCACTTTAACATCCTTCCATTGTTCTCCACAATGAACCTGAACACTTTAGCATGTACCATTTAAACAACATAATTAGGTTGCAGAGCACACAGAGGATATGAAGTTCCAAGTTTTGCTTTTTGAGGCAGTCACCTTAGGAGGATCACCCAAGTGACTGGGAAAGATTTAAGGCCTGGAGGGACTTGTACGGGGCCTGAAAGGACTATTGATCCACAGACTTTCTTGTTATTCCCCAGTTTCATACCATGTTCAATGTACCCCCATGTTACTTCCCCTTGGTTTATACTGTTCAGGGCTTGTCTGGACTTGCCCTCACATTTTTCCCGCCAAAAGTTGTTTACTCCGTAGTTCTCCCCTGGTTTTCCCGCTCATCTCTCACTGATTGGCTGATGGATGCCGCAGTGCAGATTGAGCTCCCATTGGTCCTTTCCCCTGCATACTCCTAAATTCCACCCACCTTTTCCTTGTTCTCCTATCGTGTTTCACCCTGAGTTGTTAATCCCATGTTCCACCCCAGTTATCAGACCTCCCCTTACCCAAACCTTATATAAGTCCTTGTTCCCCCTAATAAACTGGCCATTGCACCCTGACCTTCTACTGTGTCAGAACCCTTTGTGCAGTGTCGCGTCCCTATTTCCTTTTCCCTCGGGCCGTGGCAGTCACCTAACTCAAACTGTAATTCAAGATGTTTTTAACAGTTTCAGCTATCAGTCAGGTAAATGGTTTCTGGTGCTCTAGTCCCGCTAGCTAACACAAGCTCAAATAAGAGGGGCAAGGCAGTGGCTGAAAAAAAATCACAATACCACACAGAAGCTGCAAGGACTGTGCTAGGACAAGGCCTTTCATGGGAGATAACTTCCTTCATGACGTTACACTAGATGGTTGGGAACAAAAAGACAACTCGTGAAGGACAGAAATAAAGTGACTGAGAGACAGGGTAGTCTCCCCAGTACATACACTGCATCCTGGCTGTAGGTAGTAGCTATGCAGTAGTCCAAACCCTGCAGCAGAAGCCCAGCCCTGCCCTGAGTCCCACTGCCTGAACAGCATTGCCTGAGTGCAGGGTTTAGCAGTGCTTTTTTCATAACCTCTGATTTTCATTTATTTATTGGAGCTATTAAAATCAAAATGCTGATTCTGGTTGCCCTGTTTCCTCTGCACCTTATCCCAGCCCTCATAAAAAGGCAACAAGTAAGAAAGAGTGTGCCCAATTTCCAAGCAGCCCCTAACTTCCACTACAGCCTAGAGTCAAGCAACTGCTGTTCTACATGAAAAGAAAATACTTCATAGATTATTGTAGCTTTATAGTGAATAGAAAGTGTCACATTTAGCCATGACTGCTTTTGCTACTGCTACAGCTGTGATGTTGGATCAATTGTATCAATGACCTGATGAGCTAAAACACAAAAGCCTTAGGGAAGGATAACTGAAGATGCAGAATATTTAGGATAACAACAAAGCAAATCCCTCTTCAAAGCTGTAATCAATGAGCCTTTCTGAAGCTGCACAGCAGAGACAACGAATGTATTTCTGACTCTTGTTCATGCACCAGCTTTGTCTACACAATGATGTAAGCACACACCTAAAAGTCACTAGAGTGACTTCACAGAGTCCCTCACACCATTTTGCTATGAGAACATCCTTGTGAATGAGGTAAGTGCGTAGCTCTGCATTTGTTCCCATCTCCCATTCAGTATGTTGAACATTCTGCTCCAGAGCACTGTGATGCTACACATGTCATTTTGGGATGCACATTTGAATCTATAAGAATTCTGATATTGATGCCAGATTAGCGAACAGCTAAAAGCAGTCATGCATAACTTAGAGCTACATGACTGAACACAGCAGAGGGAGATAAGCCAGACAGTTAGTATCCAGAATAGTCACCTGGATTACAATATTTGGATTCAGGTGACCGGCAACAACTACTAGATCAGTTTTAGGCAGCAAAGCCAGAACCTGCTAGAAGTCAACGCAGATTCTGCCCTGGAGCTGCACCAATGTAAAACCATTTTAGGCGCTCCTGCCAGCCTGATGAAATGTCATAACTGTGGTCACCAAACAACTCCAGTATTAAATCACAAGGTAATCACCTCATTACTGGCAGGGCAACACATCCAGGAAGGCTGACAGTAGCACATGGGGGTTTCTGAATGTCATGTCAAGGCACAGCAATAGGGTTCCCTGTTCCCACAGGTTGTGAAACACATACCTGTTGCACTACTCTATCCCAGCTCCATCTCCCAAATGTACAGGCTTAAGACTTTGTCAACACACTGTCATATTCCTACACATCTTGCTGGACACAGTTTACCACATTAAGCATTCACCAATACTAATAATGCACGATCTACGACAAAAGACCCATGTCCTGAAAAGCAATTTTTATTCTCCACAGACACCAGGACACTTATGAGCCCTCCTCTTTTTTTTAAAGCAACTTAATAGACTCTGCTTCCCTGATTTTCAATCCTACATTAGGTAATGGGAGAAAAACAAATGCAAGATGTTGCCTTAAACAGCTGCAGACTGCCAGTGCGACAGGCTTCCAGAAAGGTGGAAGGAAGATGGCGACAAAAAAGATGGAATAAAAATAGTCTTATGATGTATGGTATGCATCAATGTTTCATGCACGTTATGGGAAGAAATCCTGGAGGGCAGATGGAAACATGAAACAAAAACGCTTTTGTGAATCCTGTAGAATGTGTTCCTCTGAAAGTGCTCTCCAACAAGATGCTTGAGCTCCTTTCACGCTGTGGGAAAGTAGCTGTAGGCTAGCAAAAAATTTGCAATGGAAAAGATATGTTTAGTTTAATTTTATTTTTAAAAAGTTGTGAGGAGATGAGTTTTACAATAGCCATGTGTTCCATTTATTTTTCAGACGGGTGTTTAGTAAAATTGATTTATTTACTGATTTAGCTGACAGTGAATTTTTTTCAATGAAAAATAATGACCTTAAAAACAAAGCAGGTCATGCACAGAGTGCTCCTCTAGGTGATGTACACAAGAATCAGAAGAGTCAGGAAGCACTTCAGTTCAACTGACATAGTGGTCTCAATATGGAACATCTTCTATGTTTTGCAGGGTGTTGGAGACAAAATGCTTGAACTGTGTTTTGTTACAACTGTTTATGTTTAGCACCTTTGTATTGCCTGTTTCTTGTCCCCTTCCAGAAATGCATAATCCATCACAATCTTCTGGGTATTCTCCAGGAAACCCTCCTTTCACCACTCTGCCTTTGCTGAGCTGACAATTTCAAGGTTCAGATCCACCTTTCATTTATCTTCAGAAATCTGATGGCTATCTTTTAGCTACTAATTCCCCTCTTCATATGGGCTGCAGCTTTTTTTATGTGCTAAGAGAAATCAGAAAAAAAAATAAAGATGTTACTACTCAACCCACTCATTACAAACTCCATTTTAATACTGCTAACTAGTTTCTTCCCTCATGACCACATTCAGATTCTTTTCTCCCAACTTTTCTTTTCACCGTGTGCCCTTCAAAACTGCAGGATGCCTTCCAAATTACTTCCACATATTACATATGCTGTTGTAGGTTTTTCTGGGACACACATAATGGGGTAAGTTGGTTGCTATTGTTTCAAAAATTGAAATGTCAGACACTGTTGGATAGGCATTTGAGTATGAAGGGTTCTGCTTTTGGTTTTTTTGTTTTGTTTTGTTTTTTAAAGAAAAAACTAGTAGGCATTACATATTTAATTGCATACATGCGTAACTAGCTGTCCTTATCCTAGAGGATATTACTCCCTAGAAAATTCCTGAGAGACTTAAGGATCTCATTTATAAAGACAACAGGCAAACTTGTGATAATGCACTGCAGGGTTACCTATTGACAAGCTCATCCAGCAGCGCTAGCAGAGCATTTTTTTAAAGGGAAAAGAAACCCCAACAACCCAACACCTCCTTTACCTGCACTTTTTGCATCAAACCTCCCTCCCACACACTTTTTCATGCTTTTTATGGCTCCTAAAAATTACACAAAGCTAAGAAAATTCTGTAGACGTTGTCAGATCTACACAAGCTCACTCTATTAAATAAAAGTTTTAGAACAGCAACACAGTTCAAAATTCTTTGTGTACTTCACCCTGAGTGAAGATTGAGCACACTAATGAAACTCCATGACAGCACAGCTTTATACTTGAGACTGCATTAAGATGTATAAACACACTGAGCATGACTAAGGTCTGGAGCAGGGGGGCAGCATAACCAAAGCTGGGGAAGGCTGTGATTAGTGAGGAGGAAATGAGAGGAGATCAAATCAGCTGCGAAAGGAGGTAGAAAAGTGCAACTCATGTTTAGGACTTGGCACAGCAAAGAAATATATCATTAAAGCTTTAAAGACTGATGAGAAGATGATATTTCAGTGAGGGGAACGAGAGCAAAGAAAAAAAATGCAAAGGCATCAAAAAGTGTGATCAAGAGCTCTTGTATTTGTAGAGTCGGGTATTGGAGAAACTGAAGGATGTCACCTGGGCAGGGGTGTAGGCAGTGGCAGGAAGAAACACAGTCCCATGTAACAACACCCACTCTCTATGTCTGTGCATGCCTTCGTACACATCGTTCCCTCCAGCCTTCAAACTATTTCTCCTTGCACCTACATGAGGAGCAGAGCTCCAGGGAGCGTGGACGTGAGCCATGCCATGGCTTCAGCTCAGCTAACACAGGCAGCTCCTTGCTGTGTCTAGCTGGGCTGGGCTGCTTCATGCCTTCCCCACAGCCCCAGGGACCCCCCAAAGGCAGGGAGCAAGCAGTGTGCTCCATGGTGACATCAGCACCAAGAGCAGGGTCACCGCTCTCCTCCTGGAGATTTCCAGCCAGGGCAAGGCAGGTACGGGACAGAGTTGCAAAGATCTGGACAGTGAAAACGACTGATTTGGGCAGAGGAGATAACTTGATGCTATTCCTCATGGAATGGGTCTTTTAAATTGAGGGTAGAGAGCACAGAGAATGAGGGGAAGGACAAGACATGGAGGTGCCAGGTAGCTGACAGTGTAAAGTTTCTGAAAAGTCCTTCAGTACAGCTGCACTGATACGCAGGCAAGATTAGCTGAGCAAAGACCAGGGACAGGGGTGGGGATACTAACAGTAAAAGTTGATACTCTGGGTGAGAGCGTAAGAGAAATGACAGGATGGAGGGACAGTAGCTGGAGTGCAGAAGTTTGGAGGTGGCCAGTGATGCACATAGTGCATCTGTGTGGATGAGGAGTCCACAGAAAATAAATAAAGCAGGAGTCTGATCTGAGAACAGCTAAGTTAAATGTCCAGGGAAAGTCTGCTACCTGAGCATCAGAGCTCCACTCCAGAAAAAGTAGTTTAAACCCTCCTGTCAAGTTACTGTGCAATTGGGCATGCAATACTTACCAGATTAGTTTCCTCCTCCAGCCTCTGCAGGATCCTGTAGCCGTTTCTTGGGTATTGTTCACAGCTGATGAAACACAGAGCTTTGCAGCAGGCCCAGGCCCAGACAGACACTATGGTACGGGTGAGGTTATTGACCTTTTCTTGCCGGGTTTTTACCCAGTTACCTCAGGCTGTGGCATTGTGCACCATCCGAGAGAAAAAAAATAAATTGATGGTGGATTTGGTGGCAATGTCACTTGCAAAACCACAGCCCAGAGCACATATGAAGGCATTGATCAAGAATATCAAGAATCCTGTTGTGTCTCTTTGTCTTCTGCTACATCTTTTGTGGTCCCTTCTGCTGATTCATCCCCAAGACCAGGTCCAGGTGTGCTTTCTCTCTTTCACTTATGTGGGGAGTGACCTGTACCTGTCTATCCCATAACAATTCATATCTGAGTAGGGTCAGTCATATATGAACTGGAGGCCACCCAGAGCCTTGGCATACTCTTCAAAACTAATTGATTATTCCAAGCAACTTGCTTGCAACCTCCACCACAAAGAGCAGCCACTCTTGCCTACCTGTCAAAATGTGTGGAGCATCCCCTCAGGATGATTCTGGAGTAAAGAAGGACATGGGTAGTGAGCCAAGTAGGAATACAAACTCCAAATACAAACTCCAGTAAGCAATTAACCCAAAGAAATCTTAAAGTGGAAACTAACTCACCACAACAAGCATTTACTAAAGTAAATAGTCCTTCGTGATGCAACATTGAGAATTAAGTTCAGCATGGACACATGATGCTGTAAAGGACCTGAAGTGTGTTCAAGGTAACATCCTACTGTGGACTAAGCCATAGTACATTGGTTTTACTAATTATTTCCCAGTAATCATCAGCCTAGACATTCTTTCTCACTTCACCTATTTTAAAGTTCACAAAGGGACAATTCTACCTATTGTCTGCTTGAGTGAATCCTATGTTTCCATACTTCGAAAAACAAAATAGAAGTAAAGAACAGAAAGTGAAGTAAATTTTGCATGCACTTTCTGTTTGTTAGGGAGAATCTCTTTTTCAACGTACAGAAAGAATATCATGCCTAATGTAAAGAAAAAAATTCCCCACAATAGGTTATTCCTTATCCTCTACCTTTAAGAGACTACTGCAGTAAATAATACAAACTGGTTCGTAGTAACTGTTTTCAAGCAGATCATCTCTAAGCCACTAAGATACCAAAAGAATGGGTCAGATGGATATATATATTTCAAATCTGCTAAGTCCTGGTCCCATCTCTCTCACATACCCCTCTGCAATTTTGAGCAAAAGCAGCTCACATCTAAGGCATCATATCAACATACACATTTTTATCAACTTCCAAACTTTGCTTAAAAAAAGAAACAAAACTACTTAACCAAACCCAGCCTACCTCTCTGTCAAGTCTGCCATCCCTTGCAACCTGACCCAACCACCCCTAGTTTCTAGAGTGCAGCCCTAGCCACTGGTCTTGCAGAGCCTCCACTGGCCATGAGCAGTTGCAGAGCCACACTCCTGCTTCCAAGGCTTCACTGCTCTAATGGTAAAACCTGAGGAATCACTTTGGCTCCTCGGTGAAAAAGCCTGTAGGTCACTGTGCACCACGAATCAAGTGTTGGAGCTTTCTGTTAGATACACAGGCTGTTCGTTATTTACAAAGGCCTGGATGTTAAGAAGACACCACTACAAACAGGAGCAGTATTTATTTACAGATATCATTAGCAATTTACAAGAAAATATAATAAATGGGTCACACAGGAACAGCTGAAGCACTGGATCTTAACTTCAGTATTGCATCAAATGCTGTAAGAGAGCGACAGATCACTAATGCCAAGTTAGTAATTTTCAGTAACAGTTCTCATGGAATTTTTTCCTTCTAAATAATCAAAACAATTGGTCATTGGTCCTTATAAGGAAAAATGCCATACCAAACAGAATTTCATAAAATACAGCTGTTTTAACTTTACGGTTCCTTCCAGTTGTATCTGCAGCACCTGAATTTTGGGGTTGCATTTTTATGTTTGATTGTTTGGGGTTTTTTTTTCTTAACAAGATAACAAGATAAAATTATTGACGTTATTGGCAGTAGAATTAACTTGCTCAGATGGTTTCATCTGTTCTTACGGCAGAGAGAGATACTCAATAAAACCACAGCATAGCAAATTTTAAACTAATAAACACCAAAACTTTATTTTTAAACAGCAAAGTATTAGCCAGTTGCTGCCAGAAGATAGCACATAATTAGACAGACAAGATTTACATAAATAACTGGATCATCCAGAATTAATACGATTTCAAGATGGCTTCAGGAAAAAATAATGCCAACCCTCTTTTTCCAGGGCAAAATACAAACCAGCACAGAGTTAAAAAAGAGAGGATCTTTTCCTTTGTATCTTACGGTTATACCACCCCTTGAAGCATCTAATAGCACCTCATATTAAGACAAAATACAGGACTAGACAGAACAGTAGTCAGAATTCCTGAGTTGTATCAGATCTAGAGAGGATAACACTTTTGTGAACTCCAAACAGCAGCCTCCCATCTCTCCAGAGCATCTTTTGAAACATGCAGTTGAGCTTGCCTCGAGTATAGCAAAGTATATGTTTTAAGACCTCAGGCACTGGGATACCTGCCAAGTCACAACAAATATGTACACATAATCTAATCTACTTATATTTTGAGTGGAAACTCTGTGCCCTTCAGGTATATCCCTCAAGGCTACGAATAGTATGCTTGTCAGACAGGATGAAGTTTCCCTGTGTAAGTAATAACTGAGCTATTCTGGCATCTAACCACTCCTCCTGGCTTCATCCAAACCAAAGATCAGGGAGGGAGGAGTCATGAAGATGAGGGAGAGGAAGTTTGGAGATAGGGGCAAAATGAGATTAAGTAAGAAGAAACAGAGACAAATTAGAGGCCGATTAGGAACAACAAGGTTCTCTTAATAAAACAGGTATAAGAAAGCACTCTTTTCCATTCATCCCTCCCTTTATCTGGCAGATGACAAGTTGGTAAAAAATTCCTCTAAACAGAGACTGCCGTGAAGAGGAGAAGGAGGCCTAAAGAGTGAAATGAAGCCAAGCAGAGGCAAATCAGCAGTGTTAACAAATTACAAGGCAATGCTCGGGAAAGGATTTTTCACACCCTTGGTATGGTTGCTGTTTAGGAAAAAGTGGGTAGGAAGCAAGCCAGTTAAATCCTTGGGACCCTATAAGGGCTTCTACAACTAAGAACAAAATTAAAAAACAAAAAAACAGTTTAGAGTACAAACAAATATAAACAAACGGTCATATGTTGACAACAAAAAGCACTTACTGCATTATTTTCTGAAATTATGGAATATTATTATTTTTCTTTAAAAGCAGGTGACTATTGATCTTGAAATTTCATATCACACTCGTTTCTATGGCCTATGAACCTTCTGTTAAGAAAAGCTAAACAACTGGATAAATTTTAATAACAGATCTTTCCCATTTGGACTCTAAAAAAAAAAAAATTCACTGGCAGCCTTACTTCCTACCACTAATCAATCTCTCAAAATATAATATTTATTAATCCTTTAAAAC
The DNA here is from genome assembly GCF_009829145.1 of Chiroxiphia lanceolata. Classification (NCBI taxonomy): domain Eukaryota; kingdom Metazoa; phylum Chordata; class Aves; order Passeriformes; family Pipridae; genus Chiroxiphia; species Chiroxiphia lanceolata. The sequence goes on along the minus strand of NC_045637.1, from coordinate 39,965,264 downwards.
ACTTGGTCTAATTGCACACAATAGTGGTCAGGTTCATCTGAAGCAATCTAGCATTTTCTAGTTGTTCTAGTATGTTCTACACTACTGATTTTAGCAGGTGGGTTTTTTTTCTTCTTCTTTACTTCTAACAGATAATGTTACAATTGCAAATTTCAAACCACAACTGCCCTGATTACCTAAATCTGATTATCAGAGGGAGAGAAGAGAGACGCAGAGACTCATGCCCATGCCGTTTGTGTGTAACTGCACAAATGAGCAGCCTTTAAGAAAAAAGAAATACGTGCAAATACGAAGTGCAGATTCATAACCAGCTAACGCTGACAGCAGCCTGACAGCACAGCACCCACCCCAGCTTTCTATCATTAAGAACACGTGAAAGTGTAACACACAGGAATTTGGCTGTAGAAGTTACATTTCTTTCGTGCTTCCTATCATATCTCAGAAATCTGCCAGAGTAAAGGAAGGTATGTATCCCCTTCTGCAGGAAGGGCTGGGAGCTCATCTTACTAAACCACACTTGTTACATATTATCAACTGCACACAATACACTTATTTATGACCTGTGGCGATGACAACCTTCCATCCCTCTCCCCTGACACACCCAGCCCTGTCACTGTGCACAAGCTGCCACCATGACTAGTGCGGAGGGGAAGCATCTTCTAACGAAAAGGGAACAAAATGGTTGAAAAGAGTTAGGGCTATGCAAACAAATGGCTAAGAAAAAAGACAGACTATAAAAACAGGTACAATGGCCTGATGATTTCAACATGCTCGTTTTTGAAATCACTTGTTTCCTTACCAAAGCAGAGGTTGCTTTTGGAGGAGCCTCTATCCCGAATAAGAACACGAGAATGTATCAGACACTTACATTTTAATTTCTCATTGTTACCATAGTTGTCACCAAAACGTCAAGGTTTGTATGCAAAAGGCTGTACTTTGCTGTACTTGCCAAGAGGAGGGCTGGTATTTCCCTTGAATTACACACAAACTAGCACTGTGAGACATCACCTTTTCAAAACAAAACAGAACACAAAACAAAACACAGAAGAATCACTCAGTATATAGCTATGGTACAGATAATTGCTGTCAGTTAACCTCAAGGCCTGATCCTTCATCAGATTTGATATCTGCCTTGGCAAGCAACTTCAGCAGTTACCTTCTCATCTCTGGATCCAATCCCAAAAGCAAAGCAGCTATCTCCAGAACTAGATAATTCCACCCAAGCAAGCACTTTGTTTACTGGGTCAGCCACAGGCAGACGTGACCATACTCAGCCAACAACCCAAGCTGGCCAGACACAAGCCACCTTCTTGATGGAGGCCAGGCTGTGTGGCAAAAGCATCCACGAGCAGCTCAGAGGCAGGGGTTACAGATCTGGTACAGTGTCTTGGCTAATGCTTTAGGATTGGAGATGGACACATCTGTCCAGCTGTCATGCTGAAGAGAACACATGAGAGCACTCTGTTAGCACGTCCAGAACTTAGTTATTTTCAGCATGCCCCCACGCTGAAACAGTTCAAGGTACAGTGCTTCTTCCTCCCTCCCTTTCCTTCTCACACCGGTGCTTGTCTGACCACACAGTATACCAGCCCAGAGACCTAAAACATTCATGTTAACCCTGAAGAGCTAAAACAGTCAATTAACCCTACAGAAAAAATGTTAACCATTTCTGTGTAGTCTAAGTCTTTGGAGTGGCTTAGTGCCAGCACAAGAGGAGGCAGAGAAGAGCCACCTCATGAACACGGATGAGCAGTTTGGGATTCCCACGTGCCTAGCCCTCCCTGCACTCACAGATTTCCCATGGTCTCTTGGTACTAACTGTATTGAGTAGCCATTCAGAGTCAGGAATACCAGAAATTTCAGCATCCTTCTAGACAAGGGGATTTGGCACCATCTCTGCCTTGCAGACCCAACATCCAAGAAGAATCAACCTGGCAGAACTGAGCACAACAGACTAATGCAGTATCATGACACTGTGAGAGGCTCTCACCTTAGCCAGGGTGATGAAAGGTACTAAGCGACTAAGTTAATATTATTGGTGAGATGTCTCCTTGAATAAACTTGGTTCAAACTAAGCCTGCCAAACATCTACAATCACAACAGAGAAAGCACTGGGCAACTGTTAGAAATCACTATTCCTAGTAGAGTGAAAATAATGTAAAATTTTACAGTCCTCTGCACCAGAGATGGATGTCAACCACAGACAGTAACACAGGAGCTTCTGAAAGGCGAATTTAAAAAAAAATATATAATCTTTCTTATTGAAATACTATCTTCTGATCTCACAGTAAGCAAGGCTGCGATGATATGGAAGTCTCTCAGAACAGCATCAAATCCAAGTACAAATTGCCTCATTTCAATATTGAGGAAAGGTGGAGAAAAGTTATCTGGACATGCAATTAATGATGACAGCATAGCCTCTTGCTTGGAGCATGCTTTCAGAGAAAGAATGAAAACACAAAGGTAAAGAGAAAAAGTAAATAAAATGTTTCATGATTCTTAAAAGCTGAACCACATCAAACACTCAACTTTTCTTCACCATTACAAATAGTCTTTATAAAAAGAAGCACAACAGCTCTAGTCTCACTCAGTAAGAAATCTGCTGTACTACCACCTGAGCAGTAGTTTGTTGAGCTGAGAAGAAAGGGGTTAGTTCAAGAATAGTATGGCAGGAAAAGCAGCAGATCAAGAGGAGACAACAACAGATTTCTTTCAGAAAAAGGTGGAAGGATTTTAGTTATGGACTTCTGCCAAGACTGGTCTTCAGTATTTTTTGATTCAACATTTTCATTTAGAATTTTTTGGATGTCTTTAAGTGAGCACTACTAAAATGCATAGAAAATATGAAACTAGAAGGTGGCAGAAGTACAGTGCAGACTGAAACAACACACAAGAAATATGGTAACAAATCTTAAGGACAGAAATAGGATGAAAAGTAACAGCAAAGAACAGAGTAACACACTTAGAGACTACTAGTTTCTGCTGAGAAGTGATGAACTGTTAGTTGGAAGCAGCAGAAAAGGAAAAGAATTGTGTATAACCTTCCTATAAGCAGATAGTAAAAATCACTAAAACAAGCTGGTTCAGAAGAAAGAAAATATAATGACTGAAAAAAGCTATATTTTCAGAGCAGAAAGGGACATACAGATGCTACTACCAAGATCTTGCTGGGAACACCATGTATAAATTTAGTAATACAAATTCACAAAAAATTTAACTGGGATAGCACAACAAAACATCTGACTGAAAAGAAAAAAAAAAGCCTACAGTTCTTAATAAGTACACCAAAGAGACAATCCACAGGGCTGGAGCAAATAGTAAGTGTAAGCTTATAAAAAGTAAGTTTAGGCTGGAAATTAAAAGGTTTTCTAGACAACAAAACACTGGCTTTAAGTTTACATGGAAAAAACTTCACTAGTTCGCAAGTGGTTCTCTATAGGTTCACAGAGACAGACATGGTTTCTGTGACAGCAAGGCATCTGGCTCAGCCAGAGTGATTTGTTACAGTTCTGGGTGATTTGTTCCGGTTCGGGGTCCCTGAATATTCATCAAAACACAACGATGGTCCTAGTGGGCCAGAGCAAAAGTCCATCCAGCCCAGTAGCCTTGCTCCAATAACAGGCAACAGCAGATCATGAGGAAGACAAGTATGTAGTATTTTCAGGAATTTCACCATTTGTGATTTAGCGACTTACTGAGCTAGATAGATTTAATACCCCTCTTTCCCACTATTTTGGCAGCCCTCTCTTGTGCTCATGTAAGCCTTTGTACTGACAACATCCCATGGCAAGGAGTTCCACAGCTTAATTTCACATTTTATTAACAACTGCTTTCTTTTAGCTCGTTCTGAACCCATTTCCCACCATTTCTCTTTTCTCTTAGCTAATGATTTTGCTCCCCTTCATCCCATCAATGCCATTCATGGTTCCTTTATGATTCTGCCTATGATACGAAATCTCTATTTTCAGTACTCTCCTTTTTGTAGTCTCATTCCAGGCTGAAAAGTCTAAGCCAACTTAGGCCTTCCTTTTTCACATTCATCACCTTGTCCTGTATTTTTGCCATGCTACATATCTTTTGTACAGCATTGAGGAGACAGACACACCACAGATTGCTGCCTTTTTGGTTTCTTTCCTAACAATTAATACCCCAAATCCATCAAAGTACTACAGTAAGCTTGATGTCTACGCCAGGCAAATCAGGATAAACTTGAATAACAACTGGGGGGTGGGAGGATACATGAACAAATACAACATATTGGTGAAGAGGCAACACAACTTAGAAAAAGAAGTCAAGCTCCACGAAGCAAGGGAGCTCTCTGAAGGAATCAATACACAGGTATGCCTGCACTGAAGTGGCTGGATAGAGACAAAGCTGAACAGACTGGTAGCTACTGCTTCTTCCAATAAAAGGGCTAGAGATATGAAATTAAATTAAAGGACACAGGCTTGAGAAGGAAATGTACCTGCTTTTCACACATTTCTGCTCCATAACTCCTTGCAACAGGGTCTCTAGACACTTTACAATTTACAAAGGCTCAAGAGGTCACAGGAAAAAGTCCAGTAAGGGTTGGTAAATACAAACCCATCGTGTTTGGCTCAGGAAGCCTTTGACAAGGGGATAATTGAAGGTCAGGATAATACTCTGGGAAAGCCATCCCTACTCCTGTAACTTTCACACCACCTTTGGTTTTGCCAGTGTCAGAAACAGGCTTTGATATACACACAAGTATAATTATTCTTCCTAAATAAAATGCAAACATAGAATTTGATCAGCATTTATCAGGTTAAATAAAAGTGCTATCATCTCAGGCCTTGATGGGACTGCAAAGGCCCGTGGTAACAGTTCTCTTACAACTCTTGATTTAATAGCAGGACAATTCCTCTGTTAATGTACACAGGAACTGACATTGCTTTCACTAGGTACAAATATGAACTGAAATCCAGCATATTTTACTACTGGCAGAATTAGTAGGGTCACATTTCACCATGCTGCCAAACACTTGCCATTATAAGACAAACTCCTCTATATAAGACAACTTTGCCAAACTGCCATTGTTTTGGCTGAAATTTTACAAATTAGTCTGCTACCCTGTTCTGTTTCTTCACTTTTTATTCATTTAAAACGGTGCAGCCATTTCAAAAACAAAGGTTAATATAAAATAGTTTTGTCTGGGTCAAAAGATTCTGGCAGACTTCTCCTACTTTTCCTTTTCCTAGTGTTTTGAACCCCTGTCCTTTGCGATGGAGACTTGAAATTAGACAGGGAGAGTGGTAGAGCTGTCATTCCTGAGAACTCTACCCAAATTTAACCAATTTTTGATTACTTATTCCACAAGCCCTTAAGTATTCAGAAATCAATGTTTTGAGTCAGAAAGCTGTCCTAGAAGGACTCTGATTCTATTAGAAATCTCTGTGTCATTTAAACTAAATGCTACAGAGAAGGTCATTAATTTTCTCGGTCCTTAGCGTGACTCTACAAGGAGTGATTTGCAGAAATACTTAGTGCCTGAAGCTGCATTGGGAGGCAGTGAAAGCTGCATTCTAAACAGATTATGAAGACAATGGTTTTGAAAAACTCAGCCTAGTAATCTCAGAACAGGTTCTTTCAAAAAATGCCAAAAAGTTTGAGTCTTAAAAAAACAAGTCTAAGAAAAAAAGCCACAAGAGTAATTTACTTTATTCTCACTCTGCATTTTATCCTGTGCATGCAACACAGGCTCTCCTCCTTTGGTATCAAGGTGCTTTACAGTACAAGTATCATGATGCAGGTTGGGCAAGAGGCGTCTCTCTATCACAAGAGGCAGAAACAACATACAAGCAGCTCAGTGTTTCACCAGGGTATGGACTGTGGCTGTAGGGCAGGTTTTCTGGCTGTAGGGCAGGTTTTCTCACAGTATCCAGAGCCTGAAGCAAAACATCAAACGTGCTAGAGAGCATACCAGAACTCTGTATAAATATGTTCCATTGTCAAAATCCATGCATAAGTTTCCAGCCAGAAAACTGGCTTATGAACTCCCATCTGCAGGATACATACAGCTCTGAGAACTAGCACCCCACTGGATATTTGCCTTCAGTGATTCAGGGCCTATAAAACAGGATAGCATAGGAGTGCCCATGGCAATGACTGAGAGGAACATAGTTTGGCTTTGTGTAAATGAGGGACAGCTGAATTTACTATTTGATTTAAAAACAGTAGTGTCAGCCACTGTTGTTAAATTAACACACAAAATTAAACAGGGTGCATACATGCAACCACAAGTACTCAAACTGCATTTTTCCCTTTCTTTTCCACATGTCTTAGTTCTCCTCCTTCAAGTAACACTGTAAGCTTGTCAGGGGAAGGACAGATGCCTGCTGTGTTTTGTTTTACAGCCTCTAGTACACTGAATCCTAAAAATGGATGTTACTTTTCTTTTTTCTAAGACATGAACAAAGCAACACAACTCCTAAAGCCTCCTTTAGTTCCATTTATTCTTACCCGGTCATCAGTGCTTAGAAACAAACATTCTTCCTGTCCACTGCTCTCCTGTGAAAGACCACAGTATCTATAGTTACTGGAGAGGAGTGCTTCAGTTATCTAGGCTCCAATCCTTCCCATGCTTCACTTTTCAGCTTGTCCCAGAAGGATCCTCTGCTTTCCTCTGCTTTCTCAGAGGATACCAGAACCAAGATTTCTCTCGTTCCAACAGCAGCTACTGAAATTCACTCTCATCACCAAGAAGCTCATCAATCTCTAAGAGAATCAAATACGAGGATCACATCTGAAACTGAAGAGCTGAAGAGTCACTTCTGATCAGCTTACAACTTCCAGAACCTTGCCAGGCATTCCCCAGTACAAGGAAAGAGGTGAGACTGCAACTCTAGCCCTAAGAAATGCTATCAAAGAACACAGGTTGAGCTTTTTTTTTTAAAAAAAAAAAAAAAAAAAAAAAAAAGAGTTACTAACTTCCCCCAAACCATTTTTCTTCTTATTTGTAGGCCTTCCTGCCAAAGGAAAGCATACTGGGCAGGTGGCACACAGAGTTGACACTGTGAAACTCTCACCGGAAGGATACAAATAGTATCAGAAGCACCATCCCAACTTCCTTCAAAATATCCACGATTTTCTAACAGCCCTGAGAAGCAAATACCATGATAATTTCCTATCCTAAGAATGGAATAACATGAGGGAGCAGGAGAAGAAGGGTTGTACGAAGAAAGAATCTATCCCACTCCTTTCTTAAGCCATGACTGCTTACAGGAGGCAATCTCACACAAATACAAGATATTTTTGTCTGATCTTGCTCAGCTGTTTCTCCTTGGACATTTGGATACCAAATTTATTAAAGACAATTCTGTATTTTTGGTTAAAGGCAGACTAAGAGCTTCCTCCTTAGAATCCATGAGAATTCCTCTTCAGTTCAGTGGAGCAGCACAAACTTGCGGCTAAGAGATTTCGGGCGTTAATTCTGAAAGGTACAAACAAACAAGCCGACGTCCAAGTTCACGCAAATATCCTCGCAGGGCAGCTGTTTATTTTATATGATTCTTCCAGCTGTGCAAAAGGTGCTCTTAAAAAGCAGAGCACATTGCAGAAGGCGGCGCAGTAGCTCAATACAACCCGCAGTATGGCAGAGTTCTTCCCTGGGGAGGAGACGGGGCACGGGCAAGAAGTCCAAGCCCAAGAAGCTGCTGTGGCACAGAACACAGAGCAGCAAGACCCAGGACCTGAAACCCTGCTGGCAGATGGACATTTCAGATAGTTCATCTCAAGGAATGTGTTAAGAATCGCACACAAGTATCCACTGAAGCATTCAAGTAGTCAGAGGATCGATATGTTTTGCAGGTATGTATATCCTTGGTCACAATGTGCTAGTGCTTTATCTACAAATTACTTGTCAATACATAAATAATACTCTGTCTCCTAGTGATGCTATGTCACAGAGCACCACTGGAACAAGTGGTGCAGAAATAAGCACACAAACATCTTTCTTTTGCAACTGATGAGTAATATGGGACTGAAAAATGATGAAAGCAGAATAGAAAAGCAACGTGGTACAGAAAAACAGTACATTAAAAAAAGGAGTAACGAAGCATTCAGGAAAGAATGAATCAAAACAAAACCCAAACAACTTTTCCTTTAAATCAAACATTTCAAAATACTGAACAATGAGATACTTGATTATGAAAAATCTTAACCTGCAAAAATAAAAGGGTCAGATCAACAAGGTGTTTTGAAGTATTATTAAAATGATGGTCCACCTGGAGAAGGTAGTTTCCAGATGCACTGACTACTCTGGACAATCTTATTTTATGCTCTCCATGTTTTCTTGGAGATATAAATGAAAACCACTGTTGAAGAAAGCTGCTGAAACTTGGAATAAACATGAAAGAGTAACAAGATGAGAAAAGCCATTACTAGACAGGAAAAGACAGAAAGCAGAAACCTGGAAAACCTGAAGCAAAATAACAAACAAACAGTTTAACCTTGTTGAGGACAGTGGGACATGGATAACTAGGAACACATACTCTCCTGGTCCTCTTTTACTATAAGGAATTTATCCCAGGTTTGACCTCTTGTCTGACTTGGCTTTTTAAATATAAAAGCTCCCCTTCGGTAAATACATTCTCATCTTTAAAACATAATTATCGTCTGAAAGTTGACACTAAAAATAGCATGAAGGAGCTTCATATTCACGTCTTCTTGATTTCTGTATCAATTTACTTGATTGCAACAGTCAAGCATATGTCCTCTGGTCCTCAAGACTCAAAGGAGTTCTGAACGTTAGTCCTAAAGCAATGTTTAACAGCGTGATGCTTTTCAGTTTAAATCCATGAATAATAGTTGAAATTCAACGTGTAACTGTAAACACATTAGGTATAAAGAACAAAGCAGTCAAAAATGTTTACTAACTTTCTTAAGAAAAGCAAGTATCTGAGCAAAAAAAAAACCCCAAATTAGGGAAACACAAAAAAAATAAAAAGAATACATATTCCACTAATCCATACTGGCATGCCAGGAAAACTTAAAGACAATTTGGAACAAACTTCACAAATTCTTACAATTAGGAAATACATGAGGAATAACATCATGAATAAGTCTTCAAATTAGCAAGTGACCAAGAAGTATACACTTTGCCAATTTCAGTTCAAATCAAAATACTTCATGATACAAGCATATTTTTAGTACTTTTACAAATAAATGAGTTCTTTGGAAAAAGATTCTTAACTCATTAACATTCCCATTTTTTCCCCTGCAGTGTCAGAAACAGCCATTTCAAGATGACTTTTACAAATCTGTAAATTGAAAGGAACACTTAACATGTAATCTCATATGAAGTTAGTCTGAAAAAAAAGGTCAAAAATCTTTTAAATACGAATCTTGGAAAAGTTAGGGTTCTTTTTTTCCTTTACTTTAACGACTGTCTGAACTAACTACTGCACTAACCTGATGACACACTTATTTATTATATTTTCTTATGCCTGTTATTCACTTGTTGGCAGTAATACAATTTCATTTAGCAATAGCTTGGACCCCTCAGTAAGGGAATGTGTACATAGTAGCGCTCTAATCTTGCTGCCCAGCTGCTAAGACAGTCACATGAGTCACTTGCTGCCTTTAGAGCAACACACACCACTTGCTGAATTTAGAGACATTCTCTGTTTCTGCACTGACCATACATGTCAACTGAGTAATACCCAATCCTAACCACACACAAAACTCACTAGGTGTTTGTTGTTGGGTTTTTTATATTTAAATCGGTGAGTCAAAGAGTGTATTTCTTACTAATGCAGTTAACTACCCAGCTCCACAAAGTGATTTATGTACCACTTTCCAGCATTATCATTCTCACACCAGTTAGGTTAACTTCAGGAATCATTTCAAATGTAGGTAACCTCATCTAATTGTTCAGTGAAAATCCAGTCCCGGAAGAATGAAGAACTCTGTCTGCCAGGACGATTCAGTATACAGTTCTGGAACAAAACACTTTACAACAATTCCTGCCTTATCAGGATTTTAAACTGCGACTGTTTGGAACACCACCTTATTCAACAGTCTATTTAAAAAACAATTTACATAAAGACTGTCAAAACTACTTCCACATAGCACTTCAGTCTACTAATACATATAACTCCTTGTGGAAAATACTCTATTTATTAACATAATCTATAGGTGTTACGTAGGAAGTGCTATCTCATACTGTTTGGTACGCTGCCTTACAGCAAAACACTGTGAGGAGACAGTTCTTTGGGCTGTCGCTGCATCCCCAGTGTAGGCCTGAGGATGTTTCATTTTACTCTGTATCACGTAATATCCTCTTTCCCACTTCCCACCAAACCCGAGGAGCCTTTTAGATTATACGAAACACACTTCTACAGTCCAAAAATACGCTGGCACAAATTCCAAAAGATGTTTCAGTCGGCCTGAAGAAGAAAGCAGTGTATCAAACCTTACCTAACTCTGTTTCAATTACGGCCAAGCTTGCCTTGAAACAATCCTTACAGATTTCTTGCCAGTAGGAAATCACAGTAGGCAATGTCCCAGCTTGCCAGTCAAGCAGCAGCACATTTTCAAGTTAAATACTCTAATCTGTCAGATAACATTAAATAGAGCTCCATAACTAGCCAGAGTAGAGTATCAAGTAATAACAACTAACTAAACTTTTCATTCATGTTGTATCAATCTGAATTAACATTTTAAAAAATAAACTAAAAGGATTATTTCTACGCTGTTTCAGCAAACTTTGCACTGTAATTTAACTAAATACAAGCAAATTCCTTGTATTGGCATTTATTACCTAAAAAATTCTAGTCACTGAGGTACACACTGCCAGTCAACCTCCAGTCAAATTTCAGATTAACACCCATATATATATACTGTTCTTACAAGCAACATCTAAGATTTCTGAAGTCAAAAGATAGGGCAGAATTATTTTTTTTGTTGTATTTTTGCACTTTACAGAATTTTCTGCCAAGTCAGTATTGCGGTTTCCCACGTCTCTGAGACTCTTTACTCAGCAACAGTATACTATTACAAACATTGAAAAGACAACTTCAGAAAACAAAGTGGCAGAGGGACATGGGGCAAGATTAGCAATTGAAACAACTAATCCAGACGAATCTCAGTGTCTCCAATCCAGCTGGCATAGATTCGCACACCCCTTTATCTTTCCCCTAATCGGTATAGCATTCTATTCAGGTATTTCACTATCACAACATAATAATCTACATCAGAATTAGGAATTGCTACCCCCTCACGCTGTGAAAAAGTTTTGGCATATGCCAGTTTTAATCATCAATTTGTCTTGAATAGCCAGAATGCCTTAAAGCAGGCCAAAACATGCTGACGTATAAAACAATTCTTGGAAAAAAGTCTGCACTTTGATAATGAACGTATTACACAGTCTATTAAAGAAGTTTCTCTGCTTAAGAATTCAACTTCATGGGCGTATTTCTGGGACGTCCTGAAACCTTTCAGATGGGCTCTAGTAAGAGGTAGCTGCTTGGGATAAAAACGTTGCCTACAGAATGATGTATGATGGCTTAGTGGATTAGCACGTTAAAAGTATAATCTCTTTTGACACAGCTATTTTTAAGGGTTCCTAAAAAAGAGTATAAAATGTTAATTCTGTTTTCCAGTAAACATAACTTTTGATCTGCTGAGTCAGAGGTGTTATGCATAATAATCACAGCAGGAGTACAATGCTATTTGTATTTTTTTGCAGGAAAAAGAATGAGCACAATTCTGTGCAAATAACAAGAAAAAAAATAATCACAGAGCAGAATTCAGTTAAGGGCAAATACACCAGAGGAAAACTGTAGTTCTGGCAAAACAAAACAATTGTTTTCCTAGGTAAAATCCACACTTCTACAGAGTCAACTCCAGAGCCATATAACATTCATATACAGGTTTTATAATATGCACTTTCAACACTTGACTAAAATACTGTGTGCTACTAAGTCAGCACAGTATCACTTTTCTATGCATCACTTTTAATTCTGAATTCAGACCCACAAAACCAACAAACTCACTAACCTTAGAAAGCACTTTATCATGCACTATCTGAATGTAGCAGAAGAGCTTTGTGTTTGTACAGCTCCCAAAAATCATCATGGAAGATTCTGAATACCTATGCATGTCTAGGTACCTAACCTTTTCATCTCAAAAGAATAAGCTATGGATGTACATGGACACAATGTAATTTTTTCTTTGGTCAAGTTTTGAAGGTTTTGTTATTGAAAAGTACATTCTTCTAAATGTACATAATATATTATTTTAATAAATATACTCATATAGCACACATTCCCTTATTGAGGGATCCAAGCTATTGCTCAGTGCATCTTTTATGACATCTAAGTATTATTTACTTTGTTGAAAAATATCACCAGGTGAGTATAGTAGTTATTTTTCTTTGCTTTCAAGACAGTTAGATATTTTTCAAACACTCTAACTTCATATGTGGTTACATTAATTGCCCTTTCAAGTTAAGAGACTTGTAAAATCATCCTGAAGTGTCCATTTCTGATACTGTAGGAAAAAATCAAAATGACAGTGAGCGAAGGAAGGATCTTATTCCAAATAATTAATTTATTTGTAAAAGCCAGAGTAAAGCAGTTCCCTGCTCACACTCTAGAAAGCAACGAGTCCTTCACTGCTGGTCTGCTCCTTCCACATTTAGGACACTGCAGTTCCATAATTAAGCAGCATCCCCTGCCGAGAAGCACATGACTCTACTGTTCCATGATGTACCCTCAATGACCACCAATTTCTGAATGAACCTGAAAAAAATACTGGTTTTAACCTGTAAAAAAACCTGTTGAACAGCTTGATTCTGGGCAACCTTAAAGATCACCCCTTTTTGTGAGTGCTACCTGAAACAACCTCAAATGCACATCGCAATATTAAAAAAAAAGAAAAGTTCATGGGGAAATACCACTCGCTCCCTGAGCAGCACTTCAGCTTTAACACAGATCTCTCATTCTAAGACAGGTTTAATATGTTAGCACTACAGACCATACAGTTACTACTGTATAGTTACTAATGACCTACCTAGAATTTGATAGATGGAAATGGTGACATTTGGAAAGCATGAAATAGAAGCTTCACATCTTGAAGGTCACAAAGAATTGTTAGCATCCAACTGGATTTTGATAAGCTTTGTCAGAGGAACCTGGGACACGCATTTTTATTGACAGCTTGTTCAATTTAATTTGTTTTCATTTATAGCAAAGCACCGTTGAAAAGGCAAAGGAGACTTTCAAATAATCTGGTCAAGATCAGACAGGAAAAAATTTCCCTCTTCCACCAAAAAATTCTGTAGTTCATATCATTTAATAACTTTGCCAGCCACTGCAACACACTAAAAAAAATACCAAGAAACAGACTTCCTAAGCAACTGACAAATGCAATAAGTTGAGGTGAGAAAAACCAAAGGATTAATTTTTTACCTCCACATAACCAGTCTAAAAATACCCAAAGCAAGAGGATAGAACACTTGCTCTTCAGGCCAGAATTCTGCCATGCATTGGGAGGGGAGCTGAAGTAATTTTGATAACATTTGCTCTCAGATGCACCCCCAAACACAAAATCACATCACAAAATAACTAAACTGTTAAGTAACAGTTAATTCATTAGAGGGATACAAATGCAATATGATCTTTGTCCAGCAGAGACCTTACAACCTTCCTACAAAGGCCTAAGTTACAAAAAATTTGGATATATTACAGAATTGTAGAATGGTTTGGGTTGGAAGGGACCTTAAAATCATCCAGTTCCAATCCCCCTGCCATGGGCAGGGACACCTTCCACTAGACCAGGTTGCTCAAAGGCCTTGAACACTTCCAGGGATAGGGCACCCACAACACATCTGTGGGCAATGCGTTTCAGTGCCTCATCACCCTCAAAAGTAAAGAATTTCTTCCTAAAATCAAATCCAGTCCTCTGTCAGTTTTACCTCTTGTCATATCACTACATGCCCTTATTAAAAAATCCCTCTCCAGAGGCTGTTGTCAGCCAAAGTGGTGGCAAATTTAACATGTATTTGGGAAGGAAGAATTAACAAATCAGTTATGCTCTGTCTTCTTCAAACTATGAGTCTCACTATCCCAATGTAAGAAATGGGATTTAAGTACTGCTTCACAGAACAGTTACAGAGCACTTGCAACCTGACAACATATTTCTGCCTGCCTTTTTGCTTTTTTGTTAAGCTACCTACATAAAACTTTTATGCTAAAACTACCTTCAAATACCAAACTACCTCCTTTATGATGAAGATCTTAGCAGAATGGATTATTTGACCTTCAATCACAATTTAACAACTAAAACTATGACAAGAATAGGAGACATCCTTTAAGTCTTAAGTCCATTAAGTTTAGGGCATCCATTAAATCTTTGAGGGTTTGCTCAGAGTTGAGAGACTTTCTATTGCTTGGTTCCTATTAAAAACCAGATACAATACTCAAGTACTTATTCAGACATAACCTTTAGGAAATTTAATCTGCCTAATGAAGAATTACAGAGTTCATCTCAAGATAACTGAACATATTATCAGTTTCAAGGTTGCAACATTACTGCGTAACTGATATCACAAATAAAGGACTGAGAGGCAGTGATTTAAGTTGCCAGAGCCCCTTCTTGATCACACCTCCCTTATCATTCAAGGTTTGAAGAAAAATTCAGTCTCGTTTTATGTTCAGTATTTTTATTAGTCAAACTATAGAAAAAATAAAAATAATAACACATATTCAACCTCCCCAAACTAAAGCACCTTGCTACTCCAATTAAATGGATGAGCAATCAATGCAGCTAAAAACTGCTTAAATGAACTTTCCTTTCAGTACAAATATTGAAGTATAATGAAAAGCAAGAAGTTTGTTTTACATAATACAGAGATAAAAACTGTACTAGAAACCAAAATGTATTACTCAAGATGAACTTAACTTACTTGTTCTCAAATATTCTGAAGTGGTCAAGTTTTCAAAGGTGATATAATATTATACTGCAGGGGAGACCTCTAAAACTATTTTTTGTTCCAGGAAACTCATCTCATCATTTAACAATACTGAAAGTATAATCTAGACTTCTGTTTGCCTTCTACAGCAATTCATACTAGGAGTGTGTTTGAGTAATTCTTATGAGAAATAGATATAGTACATATTTGACTAATGCTACAAGGCTACAAAAACTGACATCTTTTCCTCATAAGTTAGTTTAACATTCGTCCAGTTGGGGTCTATTCCCATCATCCAAACATCATTATGACTAAGTTTCCTGTGTTACTCTACACACAATTTTTATACTTGTAGCATCACCAGCTCAAGTTAATGACACAGTACTCCTCAGCACAATTTTTGTAGTACTAAAATTATCAATATCAAAACTTAATGAGACACAAATTCATTCCAAGAGAATAAAAGAGCTTTAAGTAAGTGAAATTACTGCTGGGTTCAGAAAAGAGTGTATCCAGATGAAAAGATACTCTCATGCAGCTAAGACAAAACCCCTTTAAAATTATAACTGGGAAAACATTACATTTTACAAGTAATGAGAAATTAAACGAGTTTGATATAAATATTTCATATACACTTTTTAAAGTAATTTCAACACATATTAAAACCAGCCTGAATAATTAGGATAATTAACATATTAGGATTCTGGGTTAACTTTTTAAGTAAAAAATAATGTAACTTTGTTGTTTAGGAATAGAGCTGATTTCATTGTACTGGTATGCTTATAACTGTACTTAAACACCATTTAAAATAGCATGTAGCAACACCGTCCTTTGACAGACGCAATAATATTTTTATTACTTTTTCTGAAACTGATTAAAATATAGCCATAAGCTATATGTTTGTGCTGGGGCACAATTAGAAGTGGTTTAGTCTAAACACAGTCCCAGTATTCAAAAGAATAAAAGAAAACTGTCAAGTCACAGAGGAAAAAAAAAATCCAAATATTTAAATTAACTGGCATCTATTGTGATCAGCTATGTCTAAGTTCTTCTCTAAGCTACGCAGTTCACCGTTTCCTAGTGTCCTAGATGAAACAAATTATGCGAGTATCGACCACAGTAACTTCCAGTGAACAAAATAAGCTTGAACAATGTCTATGTTTAGCTTTTAAACAGAGCATGAAACCCTGGCAGGATTTTCTATTTGTTTTATTTTAGTTTAATACTCACTCTTCTTAAAGTACTTGTGAGGAGAAGAGCACCAGTAACTGATAGCAGGTAGCTAACACCATAAATTTACACCTTTGTAGTGTATCGTCTTATGAAAACATAAGAACAGCTGCAGGCAATTTCTACTTTTACATATTTATATTGTATCTATACTTGCATGTGATAAATGCAGTACTACTAAGCCTTGCATGTAGGCAGCTGCAGTAAATGCACAACTAGTATAAATGAAAATTCCACACATGACAGTAAGAGTTTGAAGAAACTTAACATTTACAAACTTGTAAATGTTTTATTACTAACTATACTGGCTTGATTGAAATTTAATAGCAAGCTGCCAGAATCTCTCTTTTTGCCTTTTCTTCAAAAAGGTCTCTTTTAAAAAAATATTCCTATATCACAACTGATTCAAAAGACATTACATTCTATCTGAACAGCCAGATGTTTCCTTAAAATGTGTCTGTGTATCTATTACATATAAATGTAACATTCATGACAAATACATATACCACACAGTAAAGAGCTTTATTAGAAGTGACAAGCACTTGGGACAGTAAAATCTGATTTGCATACACAGGGTCTTTCTGCTGTTCAAACACTTAGTGTAATGAGACCTCATTAATTCAGAATCAGGTGATTTGCAGGGCTTTTTAGAAAACTCATGCACTAGCAAATCTGATACCCTGTAGTACACAAATACATACTCAATACATGAAGAGGGAAGGTAAGTTTTCTGACATTCTCCTTCCTTTCTGATTACTTGGCAATTCACAGTAAATGTGCATAAGGCAAAATCAACCATCTACATCTTATTTCATATGAAATACTTCATGCTTTGCAGACTGCCAAATCTGATGTGACTCACAACCATAAAGAAAAGCTCTTATGGTTAGTAACACAGTGTCAGGCTACTAGGTAAATTACCTGTACAATACATAAGTAAATCTATGCGCAATCTGCAAAGTTAAATGATATCAAATAAAGTATTATTATAGCAATATGGAAGAGATTATTATTAGTTATCCTAACTTTAGTGAAAAAACAACTTTGACAAATAATTCCCTTTAAACACCTTCTAATCTGATTTCTAGGGATATTCTCCTTGAGAGAGGAATTTAGCACATTAAGTGCAAAAGAAGATTATAGCAATTCAGTTTACTGTAACAGACACTTTTTGCATTTTTCCAAGTTCCTTTACATAGTTATTTCTTAATTACTTCTGATGGCAATTCTTAGGTTTTACTTTGCTCATTCCCACTTGACTTTCTCAAATCTGATTTGAGCTGTTTTACTTGAGAGTTTTAAGTTACTGTTCTGTGTATTATAGCCACACTTGTCTATATTCGTTGTATCTATCTCACTTTTTGGTTTTATACCAGTTCAGACCTGTTTTTTCTTTTCCTCTCTTTCCTTTCCTCTAAACAAATAAAATAAAGTTATGCACACTGGGCCACATGCTACTCTCCCCATGCCATCTTGCAAGTCTATCAAAACCACAAGGGCTGAGCATGAAAAAATAGCCCATCGCTCTGGACAGGTATTTCAATGCATTTAACAAGGTATTTTTACAGTCTGGAAAGACAATGAACTAGGAAGGGGACAGAAGTTATTACAGAGAAGGCTATAACAGAAACTAATTTATTCCTTCAACATGAGAATAACCACATATTCTTTTCCACTCCTCACTGTCCAGTATGTACTTAGTCAGTCACCTCAAAACTCTTTTATGTACGGGGGTTAATTTTAATGCCATGATCCTACAGTAACTGCTTACTAGACATGCAGGGTCCATTTAAATATTAATAATTTTAATATATTCTATGAGAAGGCCCCATACTTTAAAACTGTTAGCACAAAGCTACTTTAATAAGCATTTTATATCTTGTCAAAAATTTAAAAAAAAACCCTCTCATTCTGTTTATTTTTGCTATTCGTCTTAAGATGATACAATAACAGGTGAACACTGATACTGAAGCAGATAAAAAACACTTTAACGAGCCAATCTAAATAAAAGTAAAGCTGAACCTGCAGCAATGGTGACCAGTTCTGCTAAATATTACATTTTCTATAGTTGCATACAATTAGAATTTCCTGCATTTGATATTTGGTGGAAAACTGTTCATTTAAAAGGCATTAATAACTGCAATCTATGTAATTTCAGATAAATATTTCTTGAAAAATTAAAACATATATAAGCATCTGTATAAGTGATTATATTGAGAGTTAATCAATGTTTTACATTCAAGTTACAAGATCGCACAATTTAAAAATCAATATAAATTAAATTAAATTCTAGATGTGGGGGTTTTTTTTGATTAGCAGGAAAAATACACAATTCTCTACTATCAAAATGCTCAGATAAATGCAAAAAAACCCCTACACTTCAAAAATTTAAACATTTTATATTTGATCAATACAAATGTTACTTTGGTCTAATATTTGAATTATTTTTAAATAGTTTTTTAAGGCTACCTAAACATTTGGTAATTGGTTAAAGATGCTTAGAAGTTCAGTGGATAAATACTGCTCATTTTTTTCAAAAGCTCTGTAAGCTAAATCTTTTCTAGTAGCAGATATTTGGAGAATATCTCCATGAAAGCAAGTGCTCTATCACTTAGTGGTGATGACTGCTAGCTCCTTTTAACTCTACACTGATTTGAGAACGGTCTAAGTGCTCTAACATATTTCATGTTTTCCAGAATATCTCCCCTTGGTAAACAGATAAAGTTGTTCAAGAACCCTCCCAAAAAGCATTTGTTCACAAAATCTAGTTTTAACAACATAAGAAGTTATAAACAATTTTATAAAAAATTTTTAAAACTTATGTTTTAGACTCTGAAGCAAAACATCCATTTTAACAAAATAACCTTGAACAGTTGCAAACAGTGGTTTATTTAGAACATGAGCAGTACCCTCTTTAACCCATTAATTTTAAAACACATGTAATACCCTGAAAGGAGGAGACTTAAGGGCACCATTTTGACTAACTAGCTGCAGAGATGGACAACCATTAGAAGTGTCTGTGCTTAGTATGTAGTGCTTTTTGAAATTACACAAACTTTTTAAAGGTTTCTTAATTTAAATCTCAAAAGTTCTATGCTGGGAAACTAATTTTTTCAGAATAATTACTAAATTAAAAGTACACACCAAGAGACACATTTGAACTAAGCATTCAAGGAAAGCTGAATGCATATCAATTTAGATTCGTGTATTTGCTTGTACTGCTGTAGAATACTGCAGTTATTAACTTTTAAACAGTATTGAACAGGAATGATAAGTATCTAAGAAGGATTTTAACACATTTACAGCTCTCCAGTTTACCTACAAAAAGTAGGGTAACTTTACCAACAATAGCCCATAGCATTTGTTTCTTCAGGTGTTTTAATTTTAGAAAATCTTGAAAAAATCATACTGTATCATGTATAGAATCAAACCAACTCATAATACAGGAGATTATCTTAACTCTTAGAACTAAGGAAGCTTTGAAAGTTACTTTCTATTTTTATTAAAAAAACACTTCATCACTGTAAGAAAAATTCAGTTTTCTACGAAAGAGAGTAAGTTCGTAAAAAAAAATCCTAAACAACATTTATTTTCTGCTATTATTATCACCATCTGGACTATACCTTAAATTAAACCTAGTTTAGAACAGCATCAAATTCTGTGAGAACACCCTTTCCTCTTTCTCCTCCCTATGTCCTGAATTTTGAACTACGGTTGGATACACCGAATTTAATTTGTAATACATAGCTGTAAGTCAAGAAAGATACTGCACTACATGTGCTTCTTTCATGTTGTTATTACCAGTGCCTATACCTATTTTCAGCGTTACAATATTAATGAATAAGAAGTTCTTAATTAGGTAAAAACATAGTAACATATTAAACACTTCATACTGATGGTCACAGATACAGCATTTGAAGAGTTCTTAAACACTGTTCTCAGTACCATTAAATAGTTTATTTAAGTTAGTTCTGCACATCTACTAGTATTTGTCTATCTACCCTGGTACATTAAAATCACCAACACATAGTGTACTGCTATTGATTTATCAAATTTCTATGCATTCCAGGGTAATGTTACTTCAGTCAATAAAAATAATAGATCAGGTTAAGAAATATTCAGAAAGGAACTTTTAAGTCTGAATCTCTAAACCATAAAAGGCAGTTTTGGAAAAATGTTAAAGTTCATTCCTTTACACAAACTGATTAATCTTTCTTCCTTAATGAGCCTTTTTTTCTAGCCCAAAAGTAGTTAATGTGATTTAATTTTCACAACTGTGAGTCACTGGAGAACTTTGAGATTTCTTCCCAAATTTTTAACCACCAGGCTATCTAGACAACAAGCTTCTTTGGTCACCCTTGTAGCAAAGGTACAGATCATTTGTGAGCACATGCTATTGAACACAGAGGGCTATCACAACTGATACTCAACTTCCACAAATTCAAAGAAAACATTTGCTGAAACAGCCTGCCTACAAGTTCAGTACTTCAGCTTTGCTCTCAAGAACCACATACCTGTATTCAACTTTCAATCCAGAATTAAATACAAAGACTAAAAAAACCAAAGCAAATGTAAAGGAAACATTGTAACTCTCATAAAGATATAAAATTATCATGTTAAGAGGCGATGTTAATTTTTTTAAATAGGATATTTCACTGAAAATTAAAATACATAGGAAATAATAGGGATAGGCAGAGCATTTCACATCATTACAGTTAAACATTTGCAAGTTAAAAATCAAGCATAAAACTGTATCAGCCAGAACCCATGCTAAAAGCATGCATGCACACACATATGCACACATATACATGAAACTAGACCACAGTTAGGATGATTTTTGTTTCTTTAAACAATGCCTGAGGCAATTCTTCCAAGTGATGCTATGACTACACAGCTAAGGTGTACTTATAAAGAGCCCCTACTTTGGCCAATTAAAACCCACAGCTACTTTCACTATTTTCAAAACCTTTGGGGACTGTTCAGGAGATTCAAGTACAGAACAAGCTTTTCAACAAACTCAGGTGTTCCCAACAAAACTGAATGTATTCAAAGTAAAAATAATGCACTTCACAACTTTTACAAAATGTCTATGAAATTGCCCTACACTCATAGGGAATTCATCTCCTCCCAGGGAATTCACAGCTAGCAGAACAGCACTAGGTCTTAATATTAAACAACCTGAGACTATTTTATTTCTGCAACATGCATTCCAAAAAATGCTCTCCAAAACACAGCATCTCAATTAATACACCAAGAAAACTCCCCTAAAGACCTGCTACACACAAAAGAATTGCTTTGATCCCAACGAATCTGCACGTTTTTCCGTGTTATCCTGCCTTAATTTATCAGACCAGGGCCGATTTGATAGCTTTCCATTAAAAAAAAACCAACAACGAACCATCCCTCTGCTAAAGGCAGAGGTGCTGCAGAGGTGATGATAACCCTAGGAAAAGAGAAGCTGTCTCTTTAAAATGTCCTGCTATGTCCCTGATCCCACGTGGAACCAACATCAGCAGCACTTTCGCATTAACTTCAATGTGAGGTGAGATGAGGCATCATTATTTTATATAAATAAAACGAGGAGACTGCAGATACATTCTTTGTAGGAGACAAACAGGTGAACTGAACGTGCCAGGGAAATCAGCAACCATCCGCAGAAGAGGTGCCCTGCCCCTGAGCCCTCTCTTCTTTCCCTATGGAGCATTACCTCAACCCCACACTACTCTGAAGAATCCAGTTTAAATAGAGGAGGGAGCTACCAGGAAAACTTGAAATTCAAAGACAACGAAAATGCACTTTATAAACCGGAAAGGTTTACTCTTTGCCTCACACATCCTAATTAGATCAGGAAAGTGACACTACAAAGGCATTACATTCCGGTCCGAAAAAAAAAAAAAAAGGGAAAGAAAAAGACAGAGGCAAAGAAAGGAGCCCCCATCTCCCGAAACCCCCCCAAACATACCGAAAAAGCATTAAAAAAGGAAGTTATAAAGCAGCACATAAAGCATTTATCTTATCTAGGATCACTCCACATTACCCCCAAGTTACACACTTTCTGCACCATCATCTCCCCCTACCTCTCTCTCCTGAAAGGGATTTTCACGTTTTCTCATTGTCGGTGGCGAGTTATAAGAGGCTTTTGCCTTTCCAAAGAATTCATCAACAAAAAAAAATAATAAATATTAACTCCTTGCTCCCTGAAACCTTAAAACGGTCTCGGGAAGCCACGGGTTTTATTCTGTTACCTTGAGGAAGAAAAGGGGGAGCAGCTCCGATTTTTAGGTATTTTTTGGCATTTTTTTCTGATTTTTATTTTGTTATATGCCTCAGTTCTCCCTCCATTTTGGTTGTTTATGATACTGACAACAAGCTGTCCCTGCTCTCTCTCTCTCTCTCTCCGGATCTCTCCTGCTTTCAGTTAGCAAAACCCCCCTCCCCAATGAAACACGACTCAGCACTTACTTGGGTTCACACTTTTCTCTAAACACATACCGATGGGGAAGGGAAAAGCTCCTGGGCCACTCGGAGGGAGAGAGCAGGCAAATTCGTTTCTTTATTACGAAAAAAAAAACTTTTGTCCAAAAAACGACGGGAAAGGGGGGTCGAGTGCCCCAAAGTCACTCCGGATCCCCCCAAAGCCGCAGCCGCCAGGTCCGGGGGACACCCCACGGGTAGCCGGGTCCACGGGGGAAATTTCTGTGCGAAATTTGTCCGGTTTGAGGCGGTGGGCGAATTTATATTAATTTTTTCCCTCATTTTTCGGCACCGCGGTCTCTAATGTCTTCCGCTCCCTCTCTCGCCGCTCTCGCCGCTGTCACTGCATTCACAGCACAGGCTCCGGAGAGGCGAGGAGGGGAGGGGGCGGCCGCGCAGCTCCTGCCCCTGCCCCTGCCCCGCGGCCCCGGCCCCGGCCCGGCGCGGGGGTCGGCGGCGGGCACCCCGCGCCCTCCTGTCGTCCCCCGGGCAGCCCCGCCGCCTCGCCCGCTCGCTCGCGAACCAACATAGCGCCGCGGGGAGGGAGGGGAGGAGTGGAGGAAACTCCTGAGAGAGGTTTTTCTGAAAATCATCTCTTTCTCCCCGCGAGGGAGGGGAAGGGGGGGGCACCTCTCGCCTCGCCTCCCCTCCCCTGCTTTTCCCCTCGTGGGGGGGGGGGGGGGTCCGACGCGGGGCGGCGGGGGGCTGCGGGAGATGGCGGGGAGAGGGATGGAAGGGAGGGATGGTTAACACAAACTTTTCCTCACTGCTCGCTGCTCCTCTCTCCTCTCCCCCCTCCTTCTCCTCCTCCCCCTTCATAATTTAAATAACCCTGATATTTCCCTGCTAAACCCCGGCGCCTGCCCCCCAAACCCGCAGCAGACTCACCGCGGGAGCCTCAGCATCCCCTCTGCGCCCCGTTTCCACCCTTTACAGTGTTCTCCGATTTTTCTGTAATTTTTTCCCCATATTTCGGGCTGGACGCGGCGGGCCTGGAAATTGTTTGCTTTCCCGTCTTTCCAGCAGCCATTGTAGTGTATGCGCTGCGGTGCAGCCCAGCCTGCCGCACACGCCGCGCCCACACCGCCCGCCGCCCACACGCACCGCGGGTTGGACGCCTCCCCCAGTCAGTCAGGGCCGCGGCCGCGCCCCGCCGCCGGCGCCTGCGGGCCGCGCCGCCCGCCCCGTTGGTGGAAGGAGGCGCCGCTCACGGCCGGGGCGGGCGCGACGCCGCCGCCATTGGCGGCTCGGCCGTGCCACTCAGCACCGCCGGGGCGTGGGCGGCGGCGGCGCGGGGCCGGGGGGAGCCGCGGGGCCGGGAGCGGGGTAGGCTGCGCCCGTACTTAAGCGCGCTGCCCGAGCCGCTGACGTCTTTCGAATTGGAGACGGGCTGTCCCCCTCCCGCCCCGCGCTCCCGCGGACACGGCCGGGGACGGAGAGGTGAGTGCCGCCGGCGGCGACCCGCGCTGTGCCTGCTGCCGCTTCCCCTTCCCGGCCAGCGGAGGGGAGGCTCTCTCGCCCTTCGCCTCCCGCGGGCCGGGCCAGCTCCGCTCGGGCCCGGTGGCGGCGCGGCCCGGGCACCGCTCCCTGGCGGCAGGTGGTGCCGGGGGGTGGCAGCGGGACCGACCACGGGCACCGACCCGGACCGGGGGAAGGTGGCGCCGGGAGCCTCAGGCCGCTCCGCCGGGGGCGGGGGACGGCAGGGGCCGGGCAGTGGGCACCTGGATGGGCCCCGGCCCCCCTGGGAGGCCGAGTTCGGCCGGGCGGCAGCTCGGCGGGGCCGTGCGCCCGGGTCCGCAGGCTGCCGCCTCCCGCCCCCCTCCGCCGCAACAGCGGTAAAAGCCGTAGGGTTTTTAATACGGCCTTGGCTTCAGGGTTTAAAGTTTAATAAGCTAGTCTGTATTGCGGCATAATTAGCGATTTTGCATGCGTATATATGCATTTAGAACAGACCAAGCGCTTTTCAATGGGAGGGAGCCTGTAGAGAAGTGCCCTGATGGGTTTATGAACTGAAAAAGCCCACGGGCTAAAGAGTGCCAGCAACAGCCCTGGTTCTCTGTGGTACAGTTAGCAACTGTTAATGTGTTAAAACATAATTATAAACTGCGGAATAGACAGGTCTTTGGTTGTGGTTGGGTTCTGACCTGTGATCTGAAAGCAGGAAGGGAAGCCTGTGCATATGCAAAACCTGGGAGGAGGGGGAAGCTCGCTTCCTGCCCAACTGCTCATGCAGTCACACAGCAGCATTTCGGCGTGACCCGCCTGCCCTTCCAGCTGATAATGTTTCAGGTCCTGAAGTACTTCGGAGAGGGGGAGAGAGGAACACGCGCAGGAGCTATCAGACCTTTTCGGTAGTACTAAGAATGTTTAAGCACATGTCTGCTCTGAGCTGAGCAGCTTCGTGAGAACCTCAACTGCCTGTTCGTTAGTAGGTATTTAGTGCATTGTGCGCATTGTTCCTTAAACCAGGCAAGGTAGCAGACTCTGGTAGTGTAATCATACTGAAAGCGTTAAGTACAGTTTGTACAATGAGCGCTGATTATGACAACGGATCCTATGAGTCACAAACACTCTTTCAGAGAGTAAGTCTGAAGTCAAGCTAATACTGTACACCTTAAGGCATGTCTGCTTAGGTGGTAATATCAATGAAATGCAGAATTATAACACAGACACAAACGAACATCTAAAAATGTTGTGTCTTTTATGCTGACTTAAGTGAGGCATTGTGATGTGCTGCTTTTGCTTTCTGCTGCTTTTCCTCTCCCTCCTCCTTTCTTGAAGTCTGGGCTGATACTAGTATACCTGCTTGTGTTTCCATTTGAGTTGGAAGTGCTGGATCAAAAATACTCTTGCACTCACAAAAAAGGCAAACATTTGCCTAGCTTGTAAAGTTAATTTAAGCAAGGGATAGTTCTCAAAGGCAGGTTGAAGGGTTTCCCGATGCTGTTCGTTAAAAGGCCCATTTGCAGAAGACTATCCTATGGAATGCAGAGAGAGTATACATGCACAGGATGTAAAATCTAGGGCTTGTTTGCCGAGAATGGCTTACTTTTACCCAAAGAAGAAACCCCATCTAAAACACTGTTTTCTGTCTGTGAGTTACAAAGAACAGTATTTGATTTTTGTTTGCTGATATTAAGCAAAACTGGCTTTTTACTGCAGACTTGCAATATCTTTCCCTAATGTGAACAGAAACAAGTTTAAGTTTAGAACTTTTAGAGAAAATAAAAAAATGAAAGATGCAGCTCAGTTTCCTTCATCAGCAGTATTTGCGTCCTGAGTCCTGTTCCTGCTTGCATTGCCTCAAACAGTCATCTGGTCAACATTAATTTATTTTTTGTTAGATTTAGTATTTGTTTGGAACAAATACCTGCACGGCCATATGTGTGCCAGAGGCAATGTATAGGAAGTTGTAAAGGGAAAGGGAGTCTGCTCTTCATCTTGATGTCATCATCTTGGATCAGTGTAGGTTCTTGGCACTGAATTCTGTGTCTCTTAAGCTTACAGTTCCTAGAGTCAGTGTCAAACTACTAAAGTGTTGAAAAATGTGATTCAAGCTGTCACGCAATTGTAAGTGTATCTGGTCCCACCTTGTGGGGAAACCATTTCTCTTTCTATTAAATATTTGGTACAGCATCACAGGAAGTAGTTGGGCACTTGTTGTACCTGGGAAAGCTCAGTGAAGATACAGATGTAATTGAGCTAAGGAGTAGGCACAAATCTAGAAAAGTTTACTTGCACATTCCTCCCACACGCTGTTAATTGAAGTGCCTACAGTGTGTTGGCTGTGAACAGTTTCTATGGAGTTGTTTCTCCTAAACGCAGTCACTTCCTTTGTGATATCATGGGCTAGTGTGAGAGTTACTGCACTGACTCCATTCTCTGCAGAAATTCATCAGGGAGTAAGCAGTCTCGGTGATGGGCTAAACTTGCCTGAGTTTTCTTGCTGTTACTGCTTTTGAAATAACATTTTTGCAAAAGAAGTTTGGTAGTGGTTTGGCTTTTGCTTGTTTGTTTTTTTTTTTTTTTTTAAAGACAACCAAACTCTGTGTGTTATTACAAGGCCTTTATAACATGTTGAAGTTCAGACTTAATCCTGAGTTACTAATAAAAGTAGATTGTTAACTTGTTTATTTTCTGTTTCTATCCAAGGTACAAGTGTCTGTCTAGATGTCCAGGCATGCACAAAAGCTTAGAGATCACGATATAAATCCATGTGTAGCGGTAAGATGATCAAATTGAGATTTCTCTTTTTATGTTTTGATGTTAAATAATGCAGTTTCTAGAGGCCTTTTTCAGGAATACCACTCTTACATTATAGCATTTTCCATAAAGAGTTTCTTAAGACTCTGAAGATGGAAGAGCTGAAGATCATCCATTATAGTAAGCGTGAAATAATGAGTAATTCCCAATAAATAGGAGTGATACAACTGATAGCAGTCTCTTTTAATTTTCTGTCCTTAGAGCCTGAAATCCTGGTTAGACCAGCTTGGTTGTTTTTTTAAAGTCTTTTATGAGTTATACTAAGCATCATTGTAAACAATTATTCTGTGGACTCTATCCTTACTGTTTAAAGAGTACTAATGTCTGTTACCTCCAAGTGAAGTCACTACTTGGAAGTACTGATTATCCTTTGTGATAGATGTTCCTTTGCTCTCTTTGATAGTATTCTTTCATCTGAGAAGCTGCCTCCTATCTTCATAGATATTCTGGGACTTGTTGAAATATTTAAACACTGATTACAGTAACTTCCCTCAGCTCTGAAGTATATTTTCCCCTATTAAAGGAAACAGATGCCACTACAAAATGTCTGGATGAAAACAACTATAAGAAGGATATGTGTACTGCTTATTTTTTGAAGTACAAAAACTGCAGAAAATTCTGGGTAAGCACAGTAGACTTTCTAATTTTTACTCCCTGTTTTGCTTTAAGTACGTTACTTCTGACACACTGGTTTCTGAACCCTTCAGACTTAGCTAATGCTGACTGCTGCTGTTTTTATGGTAACTTACAGGTCCAAGTAGTCTCAGTATGTGTTGCTGGAAGACTTAAGCAGATGCACATCAAAGCACTTCACTCAATTCTTCTAAGTTTACCCTCTTAGGTTGTGTGTTCTGCAGTACCTGATGTTTCCCTCTCAATTTGAGTCAGATATTTCTGGTAATAAGTTTTCTTTTAAACGTAGGCAATGAAAAAGTTCTGAGGTAAGGTAAGGTTATCTGGTTTTCCATTCTTTTGGATCATGTTTGCTTTAACTTAGGATAAAGCTTAGGAAGAGATCATTCTTATTTGGTGGTTCATTCTTAGGAAGAGTTCATTCTTATTGCCTTGTCTCTTGTGGTAAAGAAGTATAATGAGGAACTACGTGTTTTTGCTGTTTTCTTTCCTTATGCCATAGCAGTAAAGAGTTTTTAGCTTAGCCTTTAAATACTTGGCAAACTGCAAAAAACCTATTTACAGACAGCTGTGCGTTAGTCTGACAGAGTGTAACGGGAATATGGATTTCACCGTCTTCTGAAGCAGCAGGGTAAATACTTAATCTTCAATTAAGTACTAGTAAGCTTAGTTATAGAGTATCTGGTTCTTGATATATTGGAAGTTTTTCTGTTAAAGAATCTTGTTCGTTTGGAGCTCCGAAGCAGAGATTCTGAGAAATCTGTTCTCATGGTCATTTTATTCTATTTTCAGCATGCCATTATGATGCAAAGGAGAAGAAATGGTGTGAAACCAGAGATGCCCTCAGCAGACGAGAGAAAGAAAATCTTGGAATCAATGGGGAAGCCCTACTGACTAGAAACTTGAATTGACTGTTTTCTCTGTACATATGAAGACTTACCAGCAGCAAGTTACTGTTTTATGAACTGAACTCTACAGTTGTCATATCTTGGATTAAAATAAGATCTTAAGTTTTGAAATGTGTGAGCTTTCTAGGATAGAGCTTCCTGGTTTGATTCATACTTCCTGTCATGGGAACTTGGCCTTTTACTGGAAGACATGAGTATCAACGCAAGTTATGTCTAGATACTTTTGGAAGTAGAAACTAACTTGCTGTGAAATGCTAAATATAAAATTAATGGGACCTGCAGAAAGTCTGAGTAAAAAGAGAGGGTGATAAGTGTTGCAGTGTGATTCTAAGACTGGAGCAGGTTGAGAAGCTGGTACATGCAACGTGTTTCATGCACCTGGCTATTCTGCCCAACAGTATGGATTTACCATGTGTGGTCTTATCACTCTTTCCACATGTGTCGAATTCTGTGTCCCGAGTTTAAATAAGACTGTTCATAAACTAAAATCCTAAATGCAGCAAGCTTGTTGTTAGGTCTGCCACTGTACTTGTCAGTGACAGCAAAAGCTTGCAATAAATCAGATCTGTAAGCTTTGCTTGTTACAAGGTTAGAGAGGTTGATGAAGATAGTTCAGACCTGAGGAATTCAGTTCTGAATAGTACTTTCTGTGGATAGTAAATAGATACTTTGCTGGTGGGCAGGCGGGGGGGGGGGACTTGCAGACATGTAAACATATACTCTGAGTGACATGGCAGGTTTAACTATAGTACATCTATCTAAGACTCTGGACAGCTGAAGCTCTGGGTTTAGAAATGCTTACTCATACAAGGCTACAAGCTCAGTTTGAACAGGTACTGTAATCTTAAGTAGGATTGATTCCTTAACTAAACGGAACAACTAATAAGTGTAAACAGGTTGCTGTCTAGTGGAAATAGTGTCTTCTTACCTTTTGCCTTCTGATGTCGTGGCTTAAAAGCTTGAACCCTGTGGCAAAACAGAAAAACTACTATCATGAGCTCAGGTTCCATGTGAAATCCTTTAGTACTTACTGGGATCAAGTTGGCAGAACTCTGGCTGACCTCATGGAGGATAGTGTAAAAGTGTTGTCTCTATTTAGACTGTTTGGAAAGTCTTCATGGCTTCCTGTTTCCCCTGTCTGGCTTGCCTTGTTTCTTTCCACTGGAGGCCTATTTCTATGCTTGCTGGGATTTTTATGTTGTTTCCACCTGCCCCCTTATTTGATCTGACTAATAACTATACAAAATCTGCTTTTGCTCTTCCTTTCTGTTCTCTATCTACATCTGAGTTTTGAAAGGATTGATCCTACCCTTTCTGTTATTGGAATAAGTGTGTAACTCTATGCCTTTTGAGCATGCAATTCTCTGAGCATAGCTGTGCAGCCTCTAAGCCATGTCACAAGTTTTCTTGTCAGTTCCTGGCAAGGAAAATGGACTTTCTTCAATCAAGATCATAAGATTCTTAATTTCAAAGTACTTTCTCTGCACTTAAATGCAAACTTTGACATTTTACTTTTTTTTCCTAGTGTGGAACAGAGAAGAAATTTTCATTCTAGATTCAAGGGATTGCTTTTGTCCACTGCTTCCTTGCCACCTTCTTCCAATGCCCTCCTACATACCAGTCTTTTTTTTTTTTTTTTCCCCATTTGGCACCAATTCATTTTTTTACTGATTTGAGTGTTTTGGTCTGTTCTTATTCCATCTTTTTTCTAGCACCTTTGTTCTGTCTCTGATCTAATGACGTAGTGTTGCAATAATGTTCTAATACATCTCCTTTTGAAGGTCTTGTGCTCTGTTCTTGTCATAGTGAAAGAACTCCTTGCTTTCATTAGTCAGACTTAGCCATAGTACCTCCTCATTGGCCATGCCTCTCTCAGCTGCAATTTTGGTGGAGCTATTGTCCACTTTTCCTTAGGGTTGTGTCTCTCTGGACTCCTAGTTTTGCTGCCTTGCTTGCCTAAGGGCACCTTCTCTCCTACTTGGCACGAGTTTGTCATTTGGCACCTCTGCCGTATCTTTGGGCATGTTCTTTGCTCCTATGGCTTTAGCTACTATTCTAGTGCTTGCTGTTTTTCTGCTGCTGTGCTCTTACACTCTGGGCTCACAGTAATTAAAACATATATTAGATATTATACAAAAGAACTTATCCTAAGTTTTCCTTTCAGGTTTTTTTTCAAGTATGGAAATTCTTTTTCCTAGGTAAACTGTTGCATTTACTTTTTTTTTTTCCTGCCAGTATTTGCTTGGAAAGTTTCCACTAGTGTTCTTTTCTTTTGAAGGTTGACTGACTTATCTTTAGACTTTGATAGGTACTCTGTACTGCTTTGTAAAGAACCAGTGCTGGACTTCAGAAAGTCAGAAAAGGAGGTGCATTCTCTGCTTTCAAGTATCATTACAAGAATGTGGGATCACAGGTTAGGCTAAGGCACATGTAATGAAAGAACAGTAGTCTAATATTAGACTTCCTGATCATCAGTGGACACACATGGTGAGCTGTCTGTGGGTGTTACAACAAAAATGAGTTTAGTGTAGAACTGAGAGCAATTTAAGCAGGGAACTTGTAGATTTAATTCAGGTGATCAGTCATCTGTTGTAGGGAATGCCACTTATTTCCATTGCATATGCCTTATAGTTACTGTTAAGTAACACAAGTTTACGAAAAATCGTGGAGAGCAAGAAGTTTTCTTCCTTGTGTTATAATGTCTCAAGAGTGATCTGTTAGTTGAGTATGACTTTTCATCATTTTTTTTCCCTCACTGGAGGTTGCTGTTCTTGCTTTCATTACTGAAGCTCAAGTGGTAAATTATGATAGCTAAAACATAGGCTCTTATGTATGAAATGGTTGAGTTTTTTCCATTAATTTCTGTAGTATGATTAACTGTCTTTGGTTGTGAGCCAAAGATAATGGTCTTTTCCTCATACCTGAGAGCTTATATTCCACACTTCACTGAAACACCGAGGTAAGCTGTAGCCTGCCAGTCTTACTGGGCAGAAGTAAACTGGGCTGAATTCTTAGCTTGCTAAAGCACACTTTTGTGTACTAACACAGAAAACACAATGGATCAATATAATTAATTCAGAAGCAAGGAAGGACCTGTGAGTTGGTTGTGGGTTTTATTTTGGTTTTTAAAGGTTTTTTGGTTTGGGGTTGTTTGGTTTTTTTTGTTTTGGTTTTTTGTTTGTTTGTTGGTTTGGTTTGGTTTTGGGGTTTTTTGCCTTTTTTTGTTGTTGTTGTGTTTTGGTTTTGGGGTTTTTTTGTTGTTTGTTTTGGGGTTTTTTTAATAAGTATAATTATTCATTTTGTTTGTGGTACAAGGACCAAATCTGGATAGCAGCATGAACATTTGATAACTTTTTTGTTTGACAGCTGGATGGTGCTGTTGCACAACAGACTGAAAACAGCAGCACTCCACCTACTACTGTCTCTTTCAAGCTCTTTTGGCCTCTTCCCACAGAGGTAGCAGAATTCATACAGGAGAAAGGAAAGATTGGTGCTGTCTCTACCCTGTAAACAGAAGAAGACAAGAGTCTAAATCACTGCTGGAAAACATGAGGTTTCTGTGCAGCCTGGAAAGCTTTGAAATAGGGTCTTTGAAAGAATATTTTTTTTTTTTCCCCACAGTGGTCATTTGATCACAGCTGGGCACAGAGCAGCAGCTACAGGCTCTCTCCCAGGCCTAGGTGAATATCCAGACTCACATCTGTACACTTTTACCATCTCATTTTTTCCATTACCCTACAGTGCAAGGTCTTTGTCTGGCTCTGGGAGTTAGCTGCTGCCACAGTTGGAATGAGTCTGCTCTTGAAGATGTTAGAAGTAAGTTATCTAGCTCTAGAGTCCTGAACATTTCTTTGGGTTTATCTGAAGCTTTTGAAAGGCAGGGAGTTGCATCTGCTGTGGCTGTGAATCTCTTTCATGGTCTTCACCTAACAAAACTTCTGCGCTCGTGATCAAGGGCATAACAAGATTTTGCTAAAACTTCTGCAGGGCAGGCAGGATAAATTTACAGTATAAAATGTTATTCTGCTCTAATACTTTTGTAGGCAGCCCTTAGGTTAAAAGTATCTGCATCTGTAGAGTTAGTCTTCAGAAATAGCCATTAAAAAAGTAATCATAGTGTGAAAAAAGATTGGAAAAATAGTACACTATTGCAGGCTTTTTTTTTTCTTCTTGGAAGAATCTGAGGCAACTGGAGGAAATAGTTCGGTAAGTATCAAAGTAGTAAAAAGTAAAACAAGCACACTACTTCAGAACTTTTAAATTTTTATTACAGCCTATTTGATATGAAGAGGAGGGAAGTACTGCATTTATATTAGCTAAATGCAGTGGGTTCTTAAAACTTCAGTATATGTTTTACTACATATATGATATCATATGTAGTAACTCAAACCATCAGATTTTTGAATAAGTAATTTTTCTCCATCCTTCAGGTTTCTGCCTTGATGATTTCTATCTCAAAATCCTTTTTTTGAGGATTTTCAGCACTATTCTTCCAATCATTACTCACTCTTAAAAGTCCCTCTACCCTTGAGCTACCTCTTTACGTATTTTACTTCAATAAACAGCTATGCAATGCAAACACTCCCTTATATCAAGAGACTTTGGCAGAACACAACAAAATTCAGGATACAACAAAATTGAACTAGTGTCTGAAAACAGAAGACAATTGCAGTATAAGGTGATGTCTAATGACAAAAAAGATTATGCTCAAGGTAGAAATGTGGTACTGACTAAATACAGTAAAACCAGTTCACAGCTGTATGACAACATTACACTTATAGCAGAAATAGGGGCCATCAGTTCAAGCTTGCAGACATAAGTCTTTGAAGAATCCAAATGCTTTAATTGATGATAAAAGATGCCAACTGTTTTGTCAAAAAAAAAGATTTTACAGCATTTTCACAGAAATGGCCTGCTGGTAATATTTTGTTATTGTATTGCATGTGGATCTAAAGGTTTTTTTTTTCTTGCTCTCTGTGGACCTACTTCTAAGCAGTCCTTGGTGGCAGTTTCATGCAGCTGGTGAAGTGAATGTGCTGCATATGACAAGTAGGGTGACATTTTCTCCTGATTTTTGTTAAATAGTGGAATCAAATTAAGTTGTTGCATTGGGCTGTGTTAGTCATACAATGCTTGCTTCAATGCATAAGTAACAAAAGGATGGAATGGAGATAAGAGGATAAATTCTTAAGGTGGGGGGTGCACTATGAATTTGCCATATCCTGCAATATCAGTCTTCAGAACTTCAGCTCTGTTTCCTGATGCTGAGTGGATTTGAACAGGTGTTACTGATAGTCTAAGAAATACTGTATTTTAGTATTCTTCCATTTGACTGCCAAACAACTACGATAGTTCTTAAGTTGAAGATGACAGTTCAAGGTCTTGGGCTGGTCCTATACAGGATTGAAGAATCACTTTGACTCTCAGATTTAAAATGAACAGACCCTTAAGGATCTACACCTGTTGTCTGTCTTCGTGTTTAGACGTCTAGAGCCTGTGCCTGCCAGACAGTTTGATATTAGAAATCCCTGGTGCTTTATGTTCTACCTTGCACTTTGATGCTGACAGTGCTGATGGACTGTTTGTTCCGACCTCAGCACTGCTGGAATTTATGGAATAAATATTTCACTCCCATCAGCCTTGCAGACTGACTGTGAAGTCTGCTAGTGTGTGGGTGACCAGAAGGAAATTTATTTTTCTTCAGGGTGTTGCTTGATGGTCATCTTTACAGTCCTTCCCTTGAGCAACTGCCATTCCATCTCCCTTCTTCCTGCCTCCACCTGGTGCCTCTGTGGGATCCCCACCATCAGTGCTAGTGCAGAGCTCTAGTATCTGGGGCATGTATCCAGCTGCAAAATAGCAAAGGGAAAAGGAGAGAACCTCTGGGCATCTCTCTGGAGCTGCAGCTACACCCTTGTACCCCTTCAACAAATGCTGAAGTCACAGCTGCTCTCACAGGTCAAAAAGACTTTCTATGTTTGAAGAAGCAGCTTAGCTGTTAAAAGCTGTGAGTACACAAGGGCTGTGATTCTTAGAATCATAGATTCTATTTTCCTGGAGGTATTTCAAATACCTCCAGGAATGGTGACTCCACCACTTCCCTTGGTAGCCTGTTCCAATGTTTGACAACCCTTTTGGTGAAGAATATTCTCCTAATGTCCAATCTGAAACTCCCCTGGCAAAACTTCAGGCCATTTCCTCTTGTCCTGTTTGTTACTTGAGAGAAGAGACTGCTTCCTATCTCACTACAAGCTCCTTTCAGATGGTTGTACAGAGCAATGAGATCCCCTGCTGAGCCCACTTTTCTCCAGGCTAAATACCCCAAGTTCCCTCAGCTGTTCCTTATTAAACTTCTCTCGAGACCCTTCTTGAAGGATGTCTAGCTTTTCTGGCCTCCTTTGCCCTTCAGGACTGCCTCCAAAGAGATTGTCAACCAGACTTCTAAACAGGCCAAAGTCTGCCCTCCCAATGTTGAAGGTGGCAGTTCTTCTGACAAACCTCTCCTCTACCCTGCCACCTGCTCTCTTACTCTGAGACTTGAAAACTGTCATTTCATTGTCACTGTGTGCCAGGTGGCCTCTAACCATCATGCCCTTCTAGCATCCCCCAACAGTCCTCCTTTGTTCACAAACAACTACAGTGCCTTCCCTAGTCGGCTCCCTCACCGGCTGTGTCAGGAAGTTTTCTTCTACACGCTACAGGAACTTCCTGGACTGTTTTTTCTCTGCTGTGTTATATTAGGTGTCAGGCAGCTGGAAGTAGATAGAACCTAGAAGGAGCCACAATTTCCTAGCACTTTCAGCTAGGCAATTAAATAGTCTTAATAATGTGCCCATTTTTTCATCCTAGATATGATCACATTGCAGTTAGGTGCTGCAAGTACACATGTATGAGGAGCAGAAAAACACTGAAAAGGCTCACTGGTAGGTTTTTATCTACCTCTGTGTTAAAATGAGTTTACAGGTTTCTGCCCTTTAAATTTTAGTGTTCAAGACCCTGAAAATCAATTATATTAATAAATACTTTAGCACCTCAGCTCTTTTAGGGTTGCTGTGGGACAAGAAGAGTTCACAAAATGCTTTGGTTTTCTGCAGTGTAGAAAAATTCCCAGCCAGGAGTGGTAGAGAGCATCAGTATATCTCCTGGTCTCTTCCAGTTGGCAGCTGGAGGAGGTCAGCCTGCCAGAAAAGCAGGTGAATATTTCCAAACAGCCAGCTGCTCCTTGAGTCACAGAAATTTCATTCTCTGACTCAAGTGGGTACAGATCAGCTCAATTTTATACAGGTCTGGAAATGCAGGCTGATCGTTTCTGGTTGTGGTAGGGAGGTCATTTGTGGCTGATGGTGGCTGGTTGCTAGTTTGCCTCTGTAAAGCCACGAGAAGCTGACATTGTTCCTAAATCAGCCATTTGCTAATTTCAAATGTTAATTGATTAATTTGTTTTTGTTCACATCCTCTATTGGGTCTAGAATTGCTGTTCCCTTGTAGAGAATGATTTTTTTTTTTTTTGTGCAAGATTTTCCTCATGATTTATTTCCAGTTCAGCTTCCATATTGCTAGATTCTGCACCAACCCAAGAGAAATAATATTCGCTTTTCAGTAAGGGATTAATACAGTTGATGAGATGTTTCTGACACAGGAGGTTCACAGATGTTCTTGCACAAGCCTTTAGAAGGACATTCGACATGTGGCGATGCAGTAACATATTCAGCAGATTTTAGGTAAGCAAATTAACTTAATAAACCACTTTTCATCGAACTAGTTGGAGCCAAATCAGGTACTTTGCCAAGAAATCTATGTTTATTAGTGCAGTATAATTCGTTGCTTACAAAGCTCTTTGGCTAAGGCAGGGTTTGTGAGGGGAACGAGCGGTGGTGTTGGGAGGTTTCCTGCCGAAAGAGGGCGGCTCCGCTGGGAGCACAGCAGCAGCGCTCACTGTTCCTTCTCCGGGTCCTTAAGGAGGGGATCAATACTGTGCCACACAACCCATCCCTGAAGCTCGAAAAAAATCATCACTTGAAATGAAAACCAAAGACAGGTGAGCTGTTTGGTATGCCAGTTTGCTGCTAAGGGGGGCTGGACTAGGAAATTGTCACAGCACCAGAAGGCATCCTAGGACTCTGCTTCCAGTCTCACGGTAGTTTCGGGGGTTTCTGACAAGGGCAACCATTCACTGAGTTAAATTCACATGCATAAGCTCTTTTGTGGGTAGTGAATGCCTTGGCATATGCAGAGTTCTTCTTTTAAAAGCCTATATTCAATAGAGATTTAAACATCTCCACAGCAAGTCATCTCTCTGTATCCCCAGAGACTAAGAACCATAGAAGTTGGGCACTTTTTATAATTTAAGTGTGATTTCTCTAAAGGGAGATGATTGCGGAAAAGAAGAATTTTTCTTTTGCCAGAAATCACCTCCCTATATCACTGTCTCTACTGGAAGATGTGTGTGGTATTTGGGATATGCTGTATCTTCACAGTGGGTCTTGGATGTGCCTTGCATTTTGCCCAACACAGAGCCTATCAGGCAGCTCACAGATAGTGTTGACTCTCACAGTATTTATCCAAATGACCTTAAAATTACTTAAAGAAAAAAAAAGGTCAGTCTTTCCCACCTCAGACCCCTGAAGAGTTGCATAAATATCATATTTCTTTAAGAGTTATATAGGAAGAAGACTTTATTTATATTCCCCTTGTTTGTAGTACAGGAACTGTTTAATATGTCCTGCTGTTTCTGGATAGGTAGCACTCTCCCAGTGTCAAACACAGCTTACTAGACTGCCAGTGACAATTTCACACCTTATTATGAAAGTCCTTAGCATGGCTTTTCTCAACATAAGGCATCCAAAAGCTCCTTGTTTCAGCACCTGTGATCCCACTTTATTATTTCTACCCTTATTACATCACCCAACATATGCTACTCTGTTTTGTTAGGTGGGATCCGATAAGTCTTTTGTGATGTTATGTGAAATAATAAGGCAAACAAATATTAGGTGTCACTACTTCAGCCACTGGAATAAGAGTTTTGTTAGCAAAGTGAGATAGAAATTAATTTTATTTTGAAATATTAGCATTTGGTTTTGAGGGTATCTGCTTGCCAAGTTAATTTTATGTTTCTTAATATACATATCCCTTACACTGTACCATCATTTCTTGGTTTGTAAAGCTGAAACAAATTTGGTACTCTTCCTAGTCACATAGTTTTTGTTAAAATGGAGTTTTGATTTGGTTCTCTTAAAATTAGGAGCATATTTTGATTCAATTTGATTGTTTTTTAAATTTTAGCAACTCTGAAAACAGAAAAAACTTCTCAAAGCGACTTCTTAAAAATATCTGGACACTTCAAAATAAATGAAACAACACCAGGTAGTTATTCTTCAACAGCCTCATTGTATTTTAATCTCTTCTTTTAACAGTATTATCCACTTTTTAAAAAGCAGTATTATCAAAATAACTCGATAAAGACATTTCATCATTGCATCCATAAGCTAATCTTGATTTTTTTGAGATACATCTATACAATCTGGCCTAAAAATCTGAGCCAGCAACTTAAATGCATGTGAATGCTCATTAATTTTACTGGTGGATCTGAGCTAAGCTGTGGGCAGGGTGTATCTCTGAGCTGCAGTGTTGAACCCTTCTGGGTGCCTGATGGGGAATAAGTTTTCTTGTGTGAGATGGATGTGAAACACTTGAATTATGAAATACTAGCTACATGTAAGGAAATGTATTGCTTGTGTCAGTGAGTTTAGAGATTATTTTTCTTTCAGATGAACCTCAGAATGTCACAAGTTGCTGTACGTTAGGGAAGCCTTTTGAAATGTTCCCTCTGTGCTCAACAGAATCAAGACTGTTGGAGAAAGACTCAAACGTGATATCCTG
Source organism: Chiroxiphia lanceolata (assembly GCF_009829145.1). Classification (NCBI taxonomy): domain Eukaryota; kingdom Metazoa; phylum Chordata; class Aves; order Passeriformes; family Pipridae; genus Chiroxiphia; species Chiroxiphia lanceolata. The sequence goes on along the minus strand of NC_045637.1, from coordinate 39,926,945 downwards.
CTGATTAGAAGGGGTGTCATCTGCTCCTAAAAACTCATCTAGGAGTGTAGCAAACAACATCACTGAATATTAGCTTCACCTATAGACATCAAAAGAAATCCACAACCTCTAGCCCCCAGAACAGTTAAAGAGTATTTTGATTCAGTAAAGACAGCAGTAGGAAACTAATGTAATTTTTTCTATTCCCAAGAAGCCAGATCACAAAACTGGTACTTTTCTTCCTCAGGTATTACAAAAACCTAATTCTTGAGAGGAAAAAAAAGATATCTAACAAGTCTCTCTGTGCTCCTTATATATCTGCCCTAATTTTTGCCTTACTGTCAAGGACAGCTAAGATTTAATTGACCACAAGCAGAAAAACAACTTCTAAATTCCTCACAAAGACCACATTCTACCAGCTGGTAGAATGAAAAAATATGAAAAACCAAAAAAAAATGCAAGTAATGGCAATTCCAAATAGACCATCTCCAATCCTACTATGAAGACAGGTAATTTCCCAGGTAAACCTATGCTAATGGTTTAATTGTTCAAACTTCTAGGCCTCATTCTGCTAAAAAACAAACAAAAGACAGCCCACCAAAAGGAAAAGTAAAAAAACAAAACCAACCAACCAAACCCTGAGGGGCAACTAGCACACATCTAAGTAGGCATGTCCATGTCAGAGTTCACTGCATGTGTATGATCATGTGCTTATTTTCCCTCTGGTGAAACAATCACATTTTAGCTCTCAAAACTACAAATGTTTTCCCCCTGTCTTTGAGACTTGTTTAAACTATTTGGATGTATTAAGTATCATTTGTGAGAATAATTCAAGCAAGCAGAGAGAGAATGGGAAAAAAAAAAAATATTTTACAGTTTTTACAGACTTGTTTTAGTATTTAATAACTTAATTATGTTTTTATCTTAAAAAAATCCTCTAGAAGAGAGATTTTATTGCCAATGTAAAATCTGGGGTTTTAAAAAAAAATGCAGACCTAGGCCATAGATACTTCACTCTTTTGAATAACTTTTAGAAGTTCATATGCACTTCTAGTATCAAAGTTCCCAAGTCAGCAAGTGGCAAAGTCTGGAGCCTCGATCACCAGTTCTATGTTCCATTAGAACACATGGATGGGGAACACTGCAGCCTGTGCCCTATTTGTGGTAGACATTATGACATTTCAGACAAGGTTTTAAGAATGGAAATATGTGATTTTAGGTAGTGTTTCTTCCTTATATCTGTATAGGGAGTGTCTCAGGGTATGCTCATAGTATGGAAATGCCCAATCACTCAATACATCTTAAATCCTGACCTTTAACTGTTCGTATCACACTCCTGATGTTCTTACACCTTCATTCAAGTTCCTCAAGAACCTGCATCACATGCTAAATTCTGCCTCCTCCTCCTCCTATCTGGAGAAGTTGGGACAAAAAAAGAAGATATGGGAATATTTTGCCTCTACTCCTGTTCTCTTGGGAAACTGAGCTATTTCTGGGAACCTGGAGCCTAGTTCTAGTCCAGTTTTCTTGTCCTGAGGTAAGCCAAAGTTTGCCTTTGAGAAGACAAGTATGTCCCCTCCATTCACCCTCACCTGTGATGGCAGAAACTGTTTTCAACCCAGGCAAGTGCAGTGGATGTTCCTGTTCTGTGGAAAGTACAGATCAAAGTGATTTTTGAGACTTGTTTTGACTGTACCAAAAATGTTCTAAAGCATTACACTGTCTGTGAATTTGTTCATTAACTCATGGTGCAGGAAAAACAATCAACTGTGTACCTTTATCTTGCAAAGTTTGATGGTTTAATTGTTCATTGCAGCACATGGAAAGCAACTAATTATTACCAGTTTTCTTTTTTCTTTAAGTGGTACCTGTCATCAATAAGCAAAACGTTTTTAGATGAGTTAAACTGTAGAGCTGATCTCTCTAACAGCTCACCACTGTCAAATAGGGAGACCCCGCTCCCTTTGCCCCATCCCATTGCCTAGGGACATTTCATCTTTAGCCTTCCACAAGTTCTCACACTTGCTAGATCCTTCACTGAACTGATCACATTGCTAACCAAGCAGCTTAAAGGGTACAGCTTCTGTGTTGTTAATGGCTGCTCTTAAGTAATTTCACACTTAAGCAAGTGATTGTGCAAGCACTGGGACTCATGAACCTCAGGCACCAAGCAGTATCTGGTTACAGATAACCATTTGTGATTGCTGCCCTTCAGTTATGGACATTCAGGCCAGGTGACCTCCCATTTAAACCTGGGTTACCACCAACCAAAGTTATGAGTCAAGACTGCAACAGCTCATATCCTCTATGGCTCACCAGAGAAACCTCTAGCACCAAAAGACTCCAGTTGCATGACAGTGGGTTCAATTCCAATTTTTCCATGTAACTGTTTAACAACAAAAGCCTGCAAAAAAAAAAAAAAAAGCCTGACAAACCAATCTTATGAGTACTGCTTCCTGTTTTCTGAAGCTAAACTCAGAACAACAGTTTGTGTAATGATGATGAACTGTTAAATAAAATTAAGTCCCTTTCCCTATGGACTTTGTAATAAAAATTGTAAACAATATTTTGCAAACAAAGCTGCAGGACTATGGGCTGTCACTCCCAGATGGCATAAATTAGTGGAAGGTTTGTTGTGCTTCCCTTCCCAAGCCATCCACCCCTCCCTGGGTTTTGTATGTGCTAGCCTTGAACAGGGATGACTCAGCTGCTGGTGAATCACCTGCTGAAGTGCTGAAAGTGCTAGCTTGGCTGCATTTCCTCAAGCAACAGTGAACTATCAAGGCAGACTAGCAAGAAAATAGTCTTCTGCAGCTGGGAGAATTTTCCTGCTTGCACATCTCAATGTGCTGCAATTACAGGTGGTTGCACAGATATTACTGTGACTTCAACAATCCCTGTTGAGATGTTGCTTGCTAAAATCTTCCTTGTGCAATTGCTTGTTCATGACAGGGCTTTTCCACAGGCATTGCTCTAAAGCTTTCTTTAACAGAAAACCAGTTGGTTAATAGGTCCTGTACACTATAACTGGAGAAATACTGGTCAGGGATGTTTCACTGTTTTCCTGTTGCTGACATGAAAAGTAATGGAATATTCCAACCAGAGAGATTGTTCCAGAAAAGACATGAGGTCTAGAAAAGCCTTCTGAAATCTTGCTGTTTCAAATTACTGTTTTCTGGATTGATGATGCTGGAGAAAGACAGGAGGAAAAGTAAAAACTGCATGGAAAGCTTTGCTGGACTCTACATCCCCACAGGACTGCATATATCCAACCAGCTGCTAGAGAGAAAAATATGGAGAACCTATTGTCACTGTGTGGTAAGTCTAAATGTCTTTTACAAACAGAGACAGTTTGAGAGATACAAATCAAGGCTGGCTTGCCACAATAATTTTTAACTAATGTGATTGATGGGCCTTTTTGACTATTTTGTTTAGTACTGGTATCTTCTTTGCCTTAATAGTCAAAGAGTTACAAAATCATTTAGGCTAGAAAAGACCTCTGAGGTCATCGAGTGCAACCTTTGACCAATCACCACCTTGTCAACTAGACCACAGCACTAAGTGCCACATTCAGTCGTTTCTTGAACACCTCCAAGAATGGTGTCTCCACCACCTCCCAGGGCAGTCCATTACAATGCTTTAAAACCCTTTCTGTGAAAAAATTCCTCCTGATGTCCAACCTGAACTTCCTCTGGCACAGGTTAAGACTATGTCCTCTCATCCTGTTGCTAGTTTCCTGGAAGAAGAAGCTGGTCCCCACCTTGCTACAAACTCCTTTCAGGTAGTTGCAGAGTATGATAAGGTTCCCCCAAGCCTCCTTTTCTCCAGGCTAAACAATCCCAGCTTGCTTAGCCACTCCTTATAAGATTTGTGCTCCAGACCTTTCACCAGCTTCATTGCCCTGCTCTGGACACACTGCAGCACCTCAGTGAAGGGGCTTGAAGTGAAGGGGCCCAAGACTGGACACAGCACTCGAGGTGTGGCATCACTAGTGCCAAGTACAGGGGGACAATCACTTCCCTGGTCCTGCTGGCCACATCATTCTTCCTACAAGCCAGGATGACATTGGTCTTCTTGGCCACCCGGGCACACTGTTGGCTCATGTTTAGCCAGCTGTCAATCAGCACTTTTCCACTTGGGTTACTTTCCAACCACTCCTCCCCCAGCCTGCATAGGTAATAGCAGTGTATAGTATATAGCAGTAGTGTATAGGCCAGCTGCCAGTTCTCAGCAACAGCAGCACCAGCCTCCCCTGCTGATAAGCAAGCAGACAATGGGAGGAGATTATGTCCAACCTCTTTTGTGGCCCTAAGCATGAACCAGCATGTGAAGTATCATGGTCCCTGTTTAGCTGGTTGACCAGGTCAGCCTTTCCCAACAGATATTTCCTATCATCATCTTTGTCAGGGTCCTCTGAGTCAGAATCCTCTTGCAAACCAATGGTTGCACAATGATGGTTAAATTCTGAGTCATGTAGGATAGGGAAAAGAGTGCCAAAAAGGATTATTCAGGTTACATATCTGTGTAATTTCTCATTGTGACAAAGCCAGAGGGTTCATCACCTGGCAGGACCAAGGTAAACAAACAAGTCTATTTCTATCAATTCTTATTTTTGGAACAAGTCTGATTAATATTAACATTCTTTTGGGGGAAGATTCAAGGATATGGCAGAATCCCCACATGAGCCAGGTTTGCTCATATAATGTCTCAATAAGCCTTCAAACTAGTCTTACAAGAAGCATATTGTTTGAAAAACAGACAGGAGATTTACTCAAAGGCCTTCCTTCCTTCCTTCCAGTATTCCTTCCTTTCCATATATTTTCATGAACATTCCACATCAGTAATATTAAAAAATATTCCACTGTCTGGAAAAGCAGGCATTGGTCTTGGTGCTGTTTGAGGTTCTTACACGCAGAGGGGGTGTTCCAAAACATAACTGCATGCAGAATGCAAATACCAAAATATTTGCAGAAAAGCAAATGCAAGGGTACATACACATCTCTAAGTGCTGTGTAATACTGCCTATTCTAACACCATTCCAGCTTCAGTAGAAAGCTACTGCTAACCTGTGTGCTTAGTTGCATGACAGCACACACAAATCTTAGATACAAACAATTATTATCAGCATTGTACTGACTGTGATTTGCCTTTTCTTGTCTTTCTACCTCAATTTATTTTCAAACCATAAGCCACTTTAGTGTTGAAAGTCTTCATACCACTGAAGCTAACTATTTATCATTCTGTCAACTTTATTCTAAAGTTAAGCATAATATATGAGTATGTAAGTTTACAGGTATTATGTTTTTCTCCTAAGATAATTGCTTTTGTTAAGAGGGATCTTAAGGGATTACAGTCCATTTACAATCAATCCATTTTGCTAATCTTTAAAAACCTCTAAGATAACTGCTGTCAATTTATATCAGTCCTTTCTCTACGCTCACAAAATACAAAGGTTCTCAATATTTTCCATCCAAGTCTCCTTACAGTCCAGCTTGGGAGTGGCAATAGGATGAGAGCCAAGGAATTTCCAGAAATCTTGAAATGCTACTAAGTCATTACTGACGCAGTGCCATGAATACTTACTTGATGAAAGTTAGATGCAGGACCATTCTGTCCCTAATTAGCAGATATTATCAGTGCATCCCGTCAAAAGTCAAAGCTTCTTGCTTGCTTACAGACTGGGGAAAGAAAAAGGGTAGTTACTTCCCCATTTAGGAACAAACACAATCTTTCAGCACTCTCTGACCTCAAATAGTCTCTGGAAGAGACTATTTTAGCTACCACCTTTTCTGAGTCCCTTTCTCACCTCCAGTCATTCTTCATTTAGGTTATATTTGGTTTACAGTTTAAAAGATTAATAGATCTATTGATGTTAAAATATCCTTTAAAAATATTTGTAGGTGTATTAAGTCTGGAGACCAGTCTTGTGGCAGACTGTCTTCCAAAATAGATTTAATGGAATACACAGACATGAAGCCCTAACGAATGCCAAACTTGATAAGTCACCACAGAAGCTCTAATGGTTTACATGTAGGAATGTAAGAATGGACATTGTAGATTTCCTCAGGGTGATTTTCAAAGTGGCAAGATCAAATACTTCAAAGTAGTTAAGAGAATTTGTATTTGGTTGTAAAGGCATAATTTATTGCTTTATTACACCTCCTCCAAAATCCTTAGCCAAGGAATTGGCGTGATCCCTGAATTTCTCCCTCAGCTTGTTCTCTTGATCTGCTTGTACTTTTCATGCTCTTTTCTGACTATTAAGAGAACACTATTAAAAAGGAAACAATCAAATAAACAAATCAATCTATAACTCAGGTGGAGAACATGGATACATATTCACAGTATGTCTTTGTGGCTTTATCTGCTGTAACAGAACAAAATAAAAAACATATACACAGACAACACAAGAGAGGCCTTCACAATGGAAATAATGCAACAGCTCTTTCTATGAATGTGAAAAATCCATTATTTCTGCACCATGTTCTGAAAAACTATGTTTAAAACGCTAGGCTTGTGGCTGGCTGAATAAAGAAAAGAGATGTGAACATGCCACTGTCTCCTTAGTCCAGGTTCTTAGCAGTCAGGGTGCTGGCCCATAAAATGCCTGCTATTTTGAAAGAAATTATTTAATCTGACAGGGAAAGCATTGCACAGGCAAGTCACTATCTGGCTTCAGATGTAAATCTCGAATCTGCAATAGCATACCAGATTGCAAAAACCAGTTGAAAAGACTTGTCTGCCTCAGGAAGGAGGCATATTGCTCCTTCACTCACAACAGCTCTGATCTACCTCTTTCTATCTCTGTACAGGCAGAATACAAACAAAACCTAAACATTATAATTAATATATGTATAATTGAAGCATATATATATATATATATATGTATGTTTATATATGTCCTATATTCCGCTTTTCCAAAGTGCTTATTCTCTTTTAAAAAATACCTCGTTTGAGACTCTAAAACACAATGCTAGTCTACCATTATTTCAGCTCAGGAAATTCTCTAGACCAGTAAAACAGGTCCAGTCTTCAAGAATCCTGTGGACCAAAAGGAAATTTTATGGTACTTCCCATAAGGAGACTATTTACCAACTAATTGCTCATCACTAACATCACCCTTCCCTCTTTCCTTGCATCCTCCATGTATTTAGTGGACTCCCATTTGAACTGGTGAATTAAACTTCCTCACTGTTTTTTCATGCATTCTCCCATCTTTTTCCCCAAGGTGGTTTTCTACTTTGGATACCATAGTTCTTTCCCAAAAAAATGTAGCTGCCTCTCTCCAAATCTAGGAAAAAGTAGATGACAGGACATTATTTCTTGAATGTGAAGTGATTGTTTAAGTGCTCTCTCCCCTTTGAATGGAAGCTGAAAACCAGACCCATTTTATATGGGCAGAGTTAAAACCACAAATTAAAAGCAAAGATACTTTGTTTTTTTTAATTATCTGAAGACTAAGGACCAATCTATAATCCTTAAAATGTTATTATAAATATTACTGTAGATAAAATTATCTGTATCTAAAAGCATGACTGAGGGCAGTCAGCCATTTCATTGGCAATGTGGGAAAAAAAAATTGAATAAACTAGTTTCATAGCTCTTTTCCAAGTCCTTGGCTCAGAAGCAAGGTTGGAAACAGACTTCTGCCTCTTGCTGCAGATGGAGATAATTTCTACAAGGAGACTCTACCTGCTTCAAGTCCTACTTTTTTTTTTTTTTTATGAAATTAACTTGGTATTCTTTTTCTTAGGGAATTGGAACACAGAAATTTCAACTAGATACCTTGTCATTTTACTCCCATCCTCTGTTACAGACTAACTCAATACTAGGGCATGGAAATGACATCCTTCCTGAAGGAAACACTTCAAAACAACACCTCACCTGGCTATCCAGGTGAGATTTGTTCCTTCGGGATACAACAACCTTTACAGATGTGATTGCTTGGAATTGATAGCTCTCTCTTCATTTGTTAGAAGCTCCCCAAAAAATGAGAACAATAACTGCAATAACTGTAGCATGATTCCAATCAGTTTTGGAATTTTATTAACTGTCCATAGTGCATTGTGTGGTTATTTTTCAGGGTCAACCACTATCATGCCAGAAATATGCAGACAGACCAATAAGTAATGCAAAGTGTATTTTCTAAAATTAATATAGAGAAGAATTTCCATGTTAGCCTTTCAACAAGAATTCCCACTTCTTGGCAATAATAATTAAAAACCACGTGCTGAATAGATTCTGCAGCTATCACAAATCACCCTGCATTAATCTCTGAACAAGCTGCTTCTGCAGTGAGGTACTTAATACAGGTGATGCAGATACCTCCCCAGCAGGACTGCACCATTGCCCAGGTTTCATAGCCTAAATCCTGGCACCTTCTGGGCATGAAGTTTATGGTGCCAACAGGCCAAACTTGTTCAGTAAGAACCTCTTTTTTTGCTGTTGGTTGCATCTGCTGACAGTGTTGTTGCTGCTGCTCGTGTTCTGGCTCTGTTGATTCTTTTTTCTATGCTAAAGCCAGGGATGCTGCCTCTGGACCTGAAGACATAGAAAGGAGGAAGTGTCAGAATACGTCTCAGGGTTCTGCCTCTTCTGCATTTTTTCTGTTGTTCTTCCCTCCTGGGCAGGGATTCTGGAACATTACTCCAATACAAGGCCTGCAGAACCACATTTCCTGAGATAGATGTAGTTATTTGCCACCTTGGCTAGAGGTGACATCTCTCAACACAGCTATACCAATAATCAAGGTTTGTTTTAATTGAACAGTAACTACCCAGCAGACCAAATACTGCAAGGCACCTTGGCATAGAACTTCTGCCTTTGTCATACCCTTTTCTTGAACATCTGTGTCCCAATTAAGAGGATGCTCATATTCCTAGTGTGAATGGTGCCAAGGGCAAAGGAAAGAGATGTGAAGATTTTGTCCCCTCTCTTCCCTAGACAAAATGATGTTTTCCTCAGGCATATGCTGTCTGCACAACTTCAGGCTGTGAGCTTGGTGGCTTTGGCAAGAAGCTAAAGTATGGGTCAAGCTGGAGACACTTAGGACTGCAGAGAAAGTGTGTCATACACTGATTGGACAAAAGCCACTGTTTGCAGTGCTCCTCCACCTACTGAAGCATTAATAACACTTCTAAGTGTCACCTGAGAGACAGTAGTTCTGCATTCTCCTAGAATATCTGATAACTGCAGACCCAAACCCACCTCTCACAACTGTCACAGCAAAGAAAAAGTCAGTGAGAGAAGCTATTTTGTTAAAGTATTTGTTTTACAAAGCCCATAGTTTTGAACAGCTGCTTAGTAAAGCACGCAGTCCACACAGGTGTCTTTGGAAGATCAACTGCCCCTAGGAAAAGTTACCAGAAAAGAGGTACCTGCTTAGTTCCTTCAAGTGAGAGCAGACCACCATGAACACCAGCTTCCAAGGAGGTGCATATAGCTCTTGGGTATTATTTCCAAATTCATAAAATAAGTAATAATAGAACTTGTATCTCAGCTGCTGGTTTTTTGTTTGTTTGCTTTCTTCCTCAGTCTTGTTCAGAGAATCAAGTTAATTTTTCTTGGCACTATGTCCTCCATGTTCTGAAGCATTAAAAGAAATACAACAGGCAACAAAATACCATACGTTGTCTTTGAATCACCCTATCACTAATTTTTAAGCCAACACAGCCGTCCCAGCCAAATTTGGGACCCAGTCATTTTTGTTAAGAGACTATTTAATATTTCAAGCAGTGGTCATGAAACCAACAATTCTTTTGTGGGAGCTGTCCGACATACCATTCAGCAGTCCTGGGCTACTGTCACACATTATGCTGTCACAAATGAGTTGCTCTTTCTTTTGATGTTCTATCTTCTTGTTTGGGTCTGACAGCTATCCTTCCATGAGTTTTCTTGCTAAAAGCAGGAGGAAAGAGTCTCTCTTAGCATCAGGAAAGTAGTCAGTCAAAACCATTATTATGCTGGAAGTAAACCATCTTTTATCTCAAAAAGTTCATATGGCAGTTGAAGATCCAAACACTCCATGCAACCTTCTGAACACAGGGAAGCTGTTTGTGCTGTTTGACCTCTAGGATACAGCTCCACTTATCTGTCATGCCATCTCAGGAGATGTGGAAGATCAAAAGCACCACAGGACAGGCTATTATCCTCCAGGCACATGATGTAATTTGGCAGTGACCACAGTATTCAAAGTGGCAGAAGCACACTTATATAAAAGCAATATTTCTGTACTCCTACCGGCAGAGCAGAAATTTTCTAGTGAAGCTCTGTATGACATGTTGTACGTGCTCAATCTTCCACAGAGCTTGGTCTCTAAAAGATACGAATATACTGGACTCAGGCCAGCAAAGGGCTGCAAAGATAATTAAGGTACTGGAACACCTGTGATACAAGGAGAGGACAAGATTGCTGAGATTGCTCAGTCTGGAAAAAAAGGCTCAGGCCCAATGTGTATAAGTACCTAAAAGGAAGGTGTAAAACACAGAACCAGACTCTTAGTGGTATTCACGTAAAAGAAAAGAAAAAAGAAAGTACATTCAATATAAACATAATTTTATTTGTTTTTAAGAAGAGTGTGAACAAACACTGGAACAGGTTACCCAGAGAGATTATAGAGTTTTCAACCTTAGAGATATTTAGAACTTAACTGAACACAGATACTTTCCAAGCTTCATGATTCTGTGAAGTCATAGTCCCTTGGAGATGTACTTCTCTAGCACAGATTATTCAGGTAAAATCCTCCAAGTGGTGTGACAAATCTGAACCTGCTGAGAATCCACAAATCCCACTGCCTGACTCACTGCTTCTAATTTCACTCAGAAGAACATGTCCACAAAGACACTAAAAATGAAAAGCTACTTGCTCTGGAGTTTGGTACTCATACTGTTTACATGCATAACCCACTTTTCTTCCCCTTTGCTCCAGAATTCTGCATGCCTAGTATTTCATAGCCAGAAGGGAAAAATGTGGTCCATTAGTATAAAAAGGTGAGGAGTCTGAAAACACAAATACATCACACAGTTATTAGTGGTGGACTTTGAGAACAGTGAGATGTGTGTATGGACACCACATTTAGACAGCCTCATTTTTTACTTGCTAACTTTTGTTTCCTCAAGTGTAAAATAAGTGGAAATTCTGAGGTAGAAAAGCTGCAGAACTGAGAGTGAAACAAATCTCTTCATCAGTCTGAATTCTAGCTCTCATTGATCCCTCATAAAGGTAAGACTTTTTAACACACTTGTTTTACTCAGTGTTTCTTGCTCATCAGTAGTAAAGTAAATCTTTCTCTGCTAGTATATTTCACTAATTGTATAGACAAGAGAAATGAAATAGTTTCTAGGCCATCATGTAAAGAAAAAAAAAAAGACCCACCATTAAAAAAAGTCACCCTTTTCTCCATACCATTCCAACTGCTGTACCAATTGCTAGCAGAGTACTGTGACATGACATGGGCTTAGCCAGCATTTCCATAAATGACATACATATAAGATTCCTGTTTCTTGTTTTGGATTACAAAAAGCCAAGGGGGCTTTCAGCTTTCTAAGCGTCCCTTTTCAAAAGGGCAAGGCCTCCTCAGCATATGTCCAAAATAAATGGATGGTCCTAAGAGTAAAGGGAAAGTAAAACAAGTCTCTGTAGACACAAGGCAACCTGCCACCCAACTCAGAGAACTAAAACATCATGCCATTACTCAAGCTATGACTGGAATGAGACCATTCACTCCAGTTCCATCAGCATCATCCCTTTCTGAAGTAATCCCAAGAGAAACCCCTATTATTCAATACACCACCTCTGCTTTTAGTAGCTTGTTGTCTTACTTGACAAGACATTATATTGCCCACCTAGACTGGCAGTCTTATGCTTTATAGCTACAAGTTCATTCTTTTTAGGAGATGACAATTTAAAATTGTTCTTAAAATACTGCACCTAAATGATAAAAGACTTCTGTTAAAAAGTTGCAAAGTATGAGCTTTTAAAATAAATTAGGCAAAGTAGATCAGCAGCACAAACACATAATTTAAATCCTTCCCCATCCCTGTTCCGACATCCATAGTCATCTGTGAGTTCAGAGACCACCACCTCCAAATATTAATACATGTCATTAATGTATTTCATTGTTTTTTCATCAACACAGCACGTATTTTCATTTCACAAAAACTTTCATTCGTATGAATTACAATCTTGTTTCAGGAAACTCTTGAATTCTTCAGCTTACCAGGGAATGATACCAGCAGTACAGCTCATCCTCATGGTTCATTGAATGGCAGCAAGAAGTTCAGGTCCACTGGAGCCTTTTCTGGCTCCCTGCTGAATACATGAAGCTTCTTGCTCCGTTCTCCCCGCGAAGTCGCCAATTAGTAGTTCGTGATGGAGGATCATATTTAAGGCATTATAAACAGACATAACCAAAGCAACTAAATTCAATTAATGTATTTTCATAATGAGATGAAAAGAAACCAGTTCACTGGATTAAAAAAATATTTTAAATGAAAGCTGTTAAGTGCCAATTAAAAAGCAACTTTTCTAAATCTTGTTACTAATGAGAAATGAGGCACCCTAAGTTCACAGCTGCTAGAGAAGCAAATGTTTCCCATCACCACCTTTAGCAAGGTCCACTTTAGAGTTGCTAGTCTCTGCATTTTGTGCTTTTTTTACTCCTTCTTTGGTCGACCTTTGAAGGTATCCATTGCATGGAGTACTCCAAAATAGTCCATAAGGAGAACAGTTGCTTTCACTGGTAGAATGCTGTAAGGAAGAAGATAGAAAGGAACAAAACACACATCAGAGGAGCTGTGCAGTTTTATCACAAATTAGTTTTACCTGGCTAGTACTGGCAAAGGCAGTATACTCTTTAGAATATTGACCCACTGGTCCTCTCATAATATCTATTATACTTGTTTGGCAGCCTGAGTTATTAGACAGATTGGTATCCCAACCTGGCTTTTAACAGAGTCATAAATGCCCTAATGCTGGAGCAAGACACCAGATAGGTGCTGGGTTAACGGTTGCACTCAATGATCTTAGAGGTCTTTTTCAACCAATGATCCTATGACATGCAGTTACGGAGCAGCAGGCCCAGTCTCTACAGCCTACTGTAAAACAGCACCCCAATGGAGTCAGCAAGTCACAGTTAGACATTTCTGTCATTGTTCTGTGGTCCAAGGGTAGACTGAACCCCTAAAACAAAACAAAAAAGAAAACGAAGAAGAGAAACCCTCCAGAAATATGTAGAACCTAATGAAAAGTCACAGCAACAAGTAGAAGTCTGTTTGGTACATTTAGTCAAACATGCAGCTGGAACATCCCTGGACAGAAAAGAGAGAGAGGAAAAGAAAGTCATAACTTACCTTTTCAAAGCAAATAATGCATGAAGGATGGTGTGTGGTATCAGCAACAGTTCTTGGTTCTGCCGAACAGCAGTGACTATCTTCTCAGCCACATACTCTGGATCCAGCACAGGAAGCATACGTGGCCACCTGAAAGAGAAAACATCTCTTACTGTAATATAAATTGGTTTGAATTCACATTTAACTCAAAATAAGTCTCCATTTTACAGTTATTCAACTAGAAAAAGAAATAAATACCACAAATCCTATGAACAACGAACCTTCATTATGTTAGAGTGAGTGGACATTGTTATTTTCCCTCTGTATGACCTCTCACAAGAGAAATCAGAGTCCTCCTATTAAGACACACCAGGCTTTTATTCAGTTTATAAATTTTGTCATTATACACACATACTGAGCAAACCTATGACATTGGTTTCAGGAGGGGAATGGGGGTTTAGAAACCAGACAGGACAACTGGAGCGTTTGGCTTCTGCAGAGGAAAGGACACTAATTATTCACATTTCAGCTTAAATGAATGGTAAAGTACTTAGGCTTTTGACATTTGGGTTGCCCAGTCACTGTTAACACCCATCTGAAGCCCTAAAAACAGCACAAGCAGAGAAAAGCCTAGCTCCTGATTTTCATAAAGGAAATAGGGGTAACACACTAAACATGCAACTTGCATAAAAACCTCACAAGAGTTTACTCACTTGGTTTTAACACCATCAAACATTCCTGTGTTTATGACAACAGGACACACAATTGTGGTTTTAATACCAGTCTTTCCCAGACTTCTCATCTCTATATCAATTGACTCTGCAAAACCAACTGCTGCAAATTTACTTGAACAGTAATCTGTAAAATAAACATTAATTGCAGTTTAATATTTAAATTTACAAGTTCAACTTTACTGAACAGATTAACAGTTTTTGACAGAGAACAAAATTTTGCTCTAGTAAGTAAACGGACTAGACACCTATTCTTTTTTCAGTGTACAACAACACAATATAGTATCAAGATGATATATACATAGTGCCTGCAGGAAATTACTGTCCAATAATAAAACACTTCACAAAAGAATAGGAACGGTTTTCAGGATTAAATTACTAATAAAATTTGCCTTTGATGTGATTCATTCCATTACTTTCCCTCTCCTAAATTAACAGTTGTTCTAGACTGGCAGACAGAGGGTCTCTCATTGCATCCTTGCTATCACTTTTCCACTCTCTATGGAGCAATGGTAAATGAAATTACCTTTTCATACCAGACCTTATCTTTGAATCCATGTACTTGCTTCTTATATATCAAACTCAAGTTTTCAAGACTCTCTAATGTGGTTTCAACTTGAAACGCAATTTGTCCTCATTATCACTGCCTTGAGGCTAGATTTCTTTTACTGCTATGTCACCTTATTTCATTTTCCTCCCCCTTTGTATACATTTTCCAGAAATGCCTTCTGAGTTTTCACTAAATCTAGAGTGGCCTCTTCCCTATCAGAGATGCTCAAGTTACCTTTATGGAAACTGAGACCCTCAGTGTTGCAAGTTCTATATGGCTTCTAGATCTTCTAACTGCCTTGGCAGATAAACCTGTTTTAGATTACAGCTGAGCTTCTGGAAAACTCTTTTTAAAAGAAATTGTCTATTTAAGGTCAGCTGCTTTGAAAGTATGACTATTTGCTGTACCTATAAGGAAAGATCCAGAAAACTCAAGTTTAGTTTGTGGGGGTTTTTTTTCCCCCATGAGTATTGACTGCAGAATTTAAATCAAACTAATTGTCTAAATGAACATTAGCTTTAATACACTACCTGAAAGACGAGTGATTCCACATATGCCTGCAGCGCTTGCCATGCTAACCAAGTGTCCATGGTTAGTGGCAATCATTGCTGGGAGGAAGGCTTTGTAAGTCTGCAATATAAGTCAGAGTTGCAATGTAACATTTTACTAATTAAGCTACATGTGATAATATTATGAAATTGCTGGTTTTAGAGAAATTCTCCCTACAGAAGCTCTCCCCCTTCCATTATGGAAAGGGGGTGTGTGGGTATGTGGAGTTTGTTGTTTGAACTCTAACCTTCAGGTATTTTAACAGGGACTTTTCCAGCCACACAAGTACTACCAAAGACAGATGATAACTTGCTGAAAGCTAACTATATAGATTCAGCTAGTTGTGAAGTTTCTTCCAGCTCACCACTGCAACATTTCAAACGAGAATGAAGTGTTCAGTGCAAATTTTCTAAAATGGCAAAAATTGGAATTTCATGTTTTCCTTCTACTGAAGTCATTAAATCTTTGTTATTAAATTTATTTATAAATAAACCAAAACATTTTAATATCTTCTTCACAATTCTTTATGATAGAAACACCACATAGGTGATCTGCCTTGCCTGGAAGGAAGAAAAAGCACATAAGCTTATTAATTTTGAACAAAAGCTCCACGTATTATTAAGAGCATTATCTGAACATGTGGTATTTCTTACTGAAACTATCATAACCACAAAACAACTAGAACACTAACAGAATTGAACATTTCTCTGTGACTAGGGCAGCAACTATTCAGATGGGCCTGTTCATGTCGCTTCATCATATGACTACAATCAGAATTTAGAAGATGGTAAACTTTGGTTCTTAAGAGCATTTCTAAATGTGAAATACTTCCTACCTACACCAGAGATTCTCAAAGGATCCACTCTTCCACCTTTTTTTTTTTTTTTTTTTTTACAGACTTCAGGGCATAGAAAGCAATTTCTTGTATCATTTCTAACTGCACTTCCTTGCATGTTTCCCTCAATTCCAAAAGGCAAAATTAACACTGAAAACATGTTAGAGGGATGTTTTATATATATATATATGGAAAATACGGGTATTACCCAGAAGTGTGCCATTGTGTTCACTTCCATGGTTTTTTCTACAAGTGAATCTGGAGAATCAATAAATGTCTTCCCAGTTACAATACCAGCATTGTTGACTAGGATGCTAACATCGCCAACCTCTTTTTTAACCTAAAACAAAAAGCATCAAGAGATTACAATAAATACGAAACATGCTTTCCAAGTATTATATAAGAAAACTTAACAAACAGAAATATTAAACATTTCAAATAAGTTAAACTTATCCTCTTATGGATCCAAACACCTCAGGTCCCTGCATATTTTCACCTGACACCTTTTTAAAATCTTTGTTTTCTACTGGATTTTCTTTGGAGATGTGGAGTCCAACAGCTCCATACAAGCTTCTGCTTTCAGCACCTCTGTTTCTGGGGACAACTGTTACAGATAAGTGTCTACTGCAGAGAGCTTAACGAATGCAACAAGTATTTTTCTACGGTAAATCCATCTTAAAATCAACAAACAATTCTGGACTAGAAACTGGTACACTCTACCCTAGAAAATAAGCTGGCTAAAAAGCCATACCTATACATTTAATTCAGTAGGAGGAAGTATAGTTCTCATTTTAGCTCCAGACAGAAAACATTGATGAACAGACTCACTTGAGGGAACAACTACAGGCCAGCTGATACCAAGATACTGTACCGGCTCTCAAAAGGAGAATGAAAATATTCAATATAGTATTTGTAGTACAATTAATTCATCTGAGCTATCTGGGAAAAAAAGAAAAAAGTACTCTTTATGTTGTTTAATTTGTGAGTTCCAGATTAAGTGCTGAACATGTACTGATCAGTAGTTTTGGGAAACCAGGTTGGTTTTATACCATTTTGCCATACAACTGGAGATCACAGAACCTTAACTTCTTCATGCTTCTTTTGCTAGATGCCTACAGTGACTAAAGAAAGCCCAGGCAGACCAGATAGGCAAGCCTATATAATAGTATAGAATTAAAGGGTAATTTATCACCTACTCTTTAGTCTAGCTTAACTTTCTCATCTTCCTTAAACTTATTCATGTTTGTTGACTAAGCAAGGGTTCAAAAAAAACAAACTACAAAACCCAGAGAGCAGCTTACACAGAATTAGGATTACACAGAATAACTTATATAACAAATTCAACAGCCAGAGCCACTGTCCACTTCAGTCATTGCTCGAATATTCTTATCTGTCTATTGCTCTCTCAAAAAGTTGTAGCAATTTAAATACTCTGAAGCAGTGGCACATGATCTCCATAGGCAGCCTCAGACAAGTTGTTCCAGTCACCAACCTGAGTATGCACCCCTCAACACAAGTTAAAAATAGCATAGACTCATAAATGTATTTGTTAGTAAGGGATGTTTTAATACTGCCTCATGTCAGATGATCTAGCAATTCTGGAAACCTGGACCAGTACCTCAAATCTACTCTTTGGGGCAAATAAATACCTGAATAAATGGTCATGCTTCTTTTGTGCAAACAAAAAAAGGACAGAGTTGGGGGATGTGGTACGTACAGTTTGTAACTTGGTGACTGGGCCACTCACATTAGATGAGCAGAAGGAACATCAAACAGAACTTTTATCACACCATTTCTAACTGGTGGTGAAAACCTGAACAACCTCTTCTTTTACCACTTGGCTCTGCTGAGTCTTACAAAATATATTCACATTTTGGATGGAATTCAAAGCAGATTTAAGTGCCACACTTTGCAACCCAGACAAATAATTCCAGCTTTACAACACCTCTGTTCATGCTGCTTCCCTATTAACTAGATGTGACAGCTTTCCTCAGCAAATTGGCTGTTTTAATTCACTTCTCTCAGCCCTCCCTTGTGCATGACAGTGCCACGATACTCAGCACAGGCTTCCACACTCTGCTTTGAGGCCAAGTATAGAGACCTTTATCAAACCTTTTCTCTAGCTACTGGGGGTGGAGGAGTGAGTGTGTGTGTATGTGTAAAAATAATGCCAACTCTCCAGAGCATTAAACCTCTCAAATCATGCAGTGCAAGAAATTGTGTTCCAGGTGTTTTAGGCCTCAGCAAAGGAAGCATTATGCAAACAGCTGGTCTGATTAAACATCTTTTTCAGGTATAAACATTTTTCTGTTTGTTTCTGCATTTATACTTAAGCATTTACACTGAAGTTTAGTAGTGAGCAATTCCCATGGTTCCCAAACAGCATTCCAAAATGTGTACTTACTAAAAACCATGAGCACCTCCAAAACTGCTTACAAGAGGTATTAAAAAACACTGGATATTTTATAGGCAGCATGAAATACCACCAGGAAGTGTGTTTCTACTGTTGCTCCTCTGCACAAGAAAGAAGACTCTTAGAATACTGGAAGACTGACTGTAAACTATCATCTTGACCAAAAAGCAAGAAACAAAACCAGCAGATAAGTAAAGAAGTACAATGCAAGAGAGATCCTGAAAGTAACTGTGACCCATGATGCAATTTTGCAGCATGACTATGAGAAGAGGCTTCTGTTTCTTCACAAGTAGGAGGAACAAAAAGCAGAGTTAATTCCATCTTTCAAGATCCTAGATTCTTTAAGTTTAGCTGAACTTGAGGGAGGGGTAGACAAGAGAAGGCCACATTCCTTTATGAGTTGGGTACTTCTGGAACAGGGACATTAGAAATAAATTTTAAGCTATAGCTCTTGATAGCCAAAAGCTGTCCTTGATCCTGTTAGTACAGGAAAGGAACAAGGACCTCACATGTGCAGGGCCTTTTGGTTCTCTTCCCGCTGAAGTAAACTTTTTTCCTGGTGTCTCTGTGTGGCTGATAAAGCAAATATTAAAGGTTCACATAAATTCCTTTTTCACTTTGAGATTTGGCTTTTACTGTGGGCAAAGTTTTCAACCATATCTTGTCCCACCTGCATGAATTTAGTTCACTATAGTCTTGCAAAACCCCAAGTCACTGTGTGAAGCTAAATCACCAGAAGGGGAAAAAAACCCCAGAATCTGGAACCATGATATCATATTTTGCAAAGGATGATGCTGAGCACTGTAAGCCAAAGTCTACTATACTGCATTAAGTAAACAGTGGCACAAGGCACCAACTAAAGTCTTTTTGTCACTTGTAAGATGGGAAAGTTGCTAGCGTGATTCTACAACAGCACCAGGACGTGACATTTCTGGAATAACATTAGTAGGGTATTTTCTTTTCTGGGATCAGCAGGAGGATTATTAGTGAATCTGACGGTTAGTGAACTACTGACAAAGTTATAAGTGAGGGATCATGCACCAAGACCGTATTACAACTTCTTTGCCCCTGTCTAGCTCTGTTTGTATCATCTGTTAGTATCATTGGTGTTACACACAAATCTACATGCGCTTGTCTTTTTTAAATTTGGGCAGAATGGCTCAATTACTGCTTTTCTCCATGGGACTGAAGTGTTAGCCCTCAAGTCTTCAAAACTGAAGGTTAGTTTCCATCTTCTTCGTTCCAGTGTCCTTCACTCTACAATACTCCCTC
This sequence comes from Chiroxiphia lanceolata, assembly GCF_009829145.1. NCBI lineage: Eukaryota > Metazoa > Chordata > Aves > Passeriformes > Pipridae > Chiroxiphia > Chiroxiphia lanceolata. Next base: position 39,907,288 of record NC_045637.1, on the reverse strand, counting down.
CTCCTCCAGCCCTCCCAGTTCAGCAGGAAGTACAGCTACAGGCCTGTGGAGAGACATGTGCAGCTACTCTGCAGGGATAGCAGATGTCCAGCTCAGCTGGTGTAAAGGAGCTGCGAGGGGGACCAAGGATGATCAGAATTACTGGAATAAAAAAACCAATAGCACCAGCCTCTAACAAGCTGCAAGTTATGCATAAGCTTCACTTATCAGAAAGCTTGTTGTAATCATTTTCGCAGATAGAAAAAGAAAAAAGGCTAGAGCTTCTTAAAGAGCACCAAAACCTGAGTTCAGCCTTCAGCCAATAGATGTTCCTGAAGGCAGCAGAACTTTTTTTTTCTTTTAAAGAATTTATCCCCAGGCAAACACTCACTGTGGAAACTTTTTAGTCCAACAGTTAAGTTTAGCAAATTTTAAGCAAATGAGAACATGTTGTTATACTGGAAACTGTTAAGCAATTTTAGCTTTTGGCAATGCTACTATGCTGCCCAAAATATCTAACTACATGCTATGTTTACAAAGCTCTTCAGAAATGAAAGAAAGAAATATTTAAGACCTCAAGATATATTTATTAATTCAGACAAAGTGAGTTTGCAAAAATCTATTCACAGCCATCGAATTATTTGAAAATTGTCTAAGCAGTTAATCCTTTTTACGATGTATGGTCTTTAGGGTTTAATTTTGGCAAAAGGCTGCCAGAACTTGAAAAACTGCTTTAGCTTCAATAAATTGATTTTCTGCACTTCACGAGTAAGTGCCTGCTCAGTAATTGAATGAATGATTGAGAAGTTACCCAGCTGAAATGAGCTACTGAAAAAGGGAAACAGCTCTTTTTACTTTTTAAGGAATAAAGATACACAAGTCAACTCTAAAAAACAGAATTCTTGAACTAGATAACGCACAATACATTCAGAATTAATTAACCTTAATTTCTTGCTTTCAAGCCACTAAAAAACTCAATCATGCATCTAACACAGGTGCATACACTCATCTTAGGATAGTGTCAAAGCCGCAAATAAGATACTTTACCTGATCAGCTACTCTGTAGATATCCTGCCTCTTACTAATATCACAGATGTAAGAGTGTACTCTTTCTGCTCCATTTTCTCTGGCCAGTCTGACTGTCTCCTTGAGCCCCTCTTGATTAACATCCCATAGAACCAACGTGGCTCCAAGTCTGGCAAACTTTAATGATAAGCATCTTCCAACGCCACTTGCTGCTCCTGTTATTAATACTATTTCACCACTAACATTCTTCTTCCGTCTAGGCACAACCAAGAACACCAGTGACTCCAGTAAGTAATAAACAAGAAGTCCGATGACTTTTAATGTTTCCAGGAAGAAGTTCATCTTGAGGCTATTTATTCAGATACCTGATGAAAAAAAAAAAACCCAAACATTTACCAAATAGGATAAACCATAGAGAGTAATCAAACGCCAACATTTCAAAACTGAAAACACATTTTCAGGTCCATTCTAAATATTTTCTCTAGCCCACTTTTGGTGTTGTTTCAAAAAAATGTATAGGCTTACACCTGCATATCTGACCCAATTTTTCATGTTCTATCTCATCTCCAGGTTCTTCCTCCAGAATGCAGTACACAATTCATTTACAATTCAGCAGCAGTAAGAAACAACTGCCCTTGTTTGGTTTAGAAATTCCCCATTCCTGATGTTATGGGTTTCATTCTCTGCTCGGACAGAATGTGGACTCAAAATAAAATAGAACAAAAAAAATAATAATGAAAGTGATATCTACCCATTGAACATCTTAAACAGAAATGCATGACAAACAACTTTAGTGCTCATAAGCTAGTACTTTAGTAAGGAAAAATTCTGCTTTTAGAACCACAATGTTTTTTGCTTTGTAGGCACTCCTTGTCATCACAAAATATGTAGAACAAGTCACAGTCTCAACTCTGCCAAAAAAACCCCAAAAACCCATGAGCATAGGGACAATATCCTTATAAGTCTCCAAAACACAGCAGGTAAACAACTGGCTGTCACTCCTAGCTTTTCAACTACCTGTACTACCATTATTGAGGAGAGTTTGCTTTTGCAGTTGAACACAGTGCTGTAAGAACTCACTGCAAAGCTGTTGGGTTTCTTCTCTTCAACCTTCCTGCACGAAGCAAATGTCATAGGCTTGAATCATACCATCTCAGATATGCTTTTAACCTCACAGTCTGTACTCATCCAGTAATGATGAAAACCAAGCAGGCATTTAAGCCCTTGAAGAAATGTTATTTTATTTCCCAGTAATGCTATGCAAGAAACGCACCCTTCGTCAAAGGAGATCTTTAATCTCTTAACTACAGTATGAAGGATTATTATCTTCCTTCTCAGCTAAATGTAGAGTATGCTGGCACTTACACTTCAACCTTTAGCACTATATGCCCACTTTGCTTACATTCTTAGTGAACTTTGCTATCTATGTATATAGGTAATCGTGTTTGACAAGTGGCAGGAAATAAGTAACTTAGATCTCTGCTACTCTGAGCAAAGTTCATGAAAGTTAGCATGTGGACATAAATGTGTTATCACGAGTCAGATTTTGTACATGGGAAACAAGGGCAGTCTTGAAAAGAGATAGGCTACTGCTAGAACACAGCTAGTTATTTCAGAAAGTTTTCTGGCAGAAACATTAGAACATCTTAAAAGTATTCCAATAACAGAAAAACATTTGTCAAAAACATAGTGGGTGGGAAAACAAGTTCTTCTTTCTGGAGAAGTCTTAGGGAGAATGCTTTCTGTTGAATACTTTCTATTCCTCATTAAAATGTGACAAAATGTACATAGAGGCAGTAACACCAGTAAGAAATGGAAGAAATATCAAAGCAGCACAGGAATATTTTTCTAGAAATAATACTGACATGTCCTGTAATGGGCTCTCATAGCTATAGAGCTACTACAGATTAAGCAAAAGTAGAGTTACAAAAGTGTCATTAAATTTCATGTACATATATATATATATATATATATATAAAAACCAGCAAGTTTTTGAAAACACAAGTTCTTTGTTGAGTTTAAAACAGAAGCAACAAATCTTTAAAATAAATGCAATTGCTGAATTTAGCCTGATTACACTAATTTAATGCACCAAACAAAACACCTTCCATTTACATGAAAGGGGACTGGCAACTCTGGAGTAGATAAGGATATTAAAGTTAATCCCTAAGGAAAACTGAGGGAGGCAATTGCCTTCAGAGGCAATACACGATTTGACTTAAACCCAGTTTAGAACTTAGGACAGTAATTCTTTAAATAAAATAATCATATATTAGGCTTGTATAGAACAGACAGACATTAGATTTTTCAGAAAAGTACTGACTTTCACTTAATGAAGTAGAATTGTTGAGGCATACAGACCACAGGATACTTCCGGTTAGAACATCAACTCTACATCCTTCAAAGAGACAATTTCCATTGACACATTTCTCCCCCAACTCAACTTTGACTGGGGCAGGAGTCCTCCATTCTCACTCACTGCATTAGAACTGCTAATTATACCAGCTACTGTAACCAAGCATATCCATACAGACAGTTAAATTTACCAACTCACTTGGCCGATTTTGCATCCTCAACTTAAGCAACTGGGGATTTATTTCCAGGTGAATTAACCGAAGATGCCTTTGGCACATATAAGATCTCAGATCACTTCTGATGCCATGAATTATTTTTTAATATGTCTACATCCACACAGACATAAGTGTGGAAGGCTGTTTACGCAGTAGTGAAGTATCAGAGGTTTTACAATGGCTTATCAGACAGATCTCGAGTGCAGATAACTTTGCTAACACAGGCTTGTTGGTACCTGCGACAAAACTCACAGCCGACAGGCTCTTGCAGACCTAACAGACTCCTAAAGACTATCATCGCTCACAAATCACAAGGGCAGGACTGAGGCTGGCAGCTGAACGGCAAAACACCTTTGCTAGTCGAAGGGACTAAAGGTTGATCACGCAGGCACCTGAGCAGGACTTGGCATGCATGAATTTTTCTCACTGCGTCTGGAGGGTTGCGATCCCACAAAAATATAGTGGTCCTGTAGCGAAGACTGTCCAAGAGCTGAGGTGCAGCAATACCGTCCTCATCACCCGGAGGATGTCGGACAACCTCACTCTCACTTAGCGTCTGCTAACCCGATCAGCATCATAACAAAACCTAAGGGCAGCTTTCAGCTGCGGTAACCGGCTCACTACTCGCTTTCAGGCCGCCTTCCCGGCACTCGCCGCTGCCCGGGCCCCCCGCTCCTCCCGCCGAGCGACCGCACAGCCTGTCCCGTCCGCCAGCGCCCGCCCGCCCAGAACTCCCCCAGGACCGTGGGTACCTCCGTCTGCCCGGCGTGGCACAGCGGCTCTGATGAGGGCGACAGCAAGGCGAGGGAGAAGAAAAATCTGCAGGGCGGAGCGGAGCAGCCCTGCTTTTATGTCGGCAGCCCGCCCCGGCGCGGGGCTGACCGGATGCCCGGGGGCGGGACGAGATGGAATGGCATGGGATAGCATAGTATGGCATGGCATGGCAGGGATGGCATGGTATGGATGGCATGGCCCCTCTCCGCTCCGCTCTGCGGCGGCAGACAGCCGGGCCGGGGGCTGCGGTTTGCCAGGGCCTGCCGGGCGGTGGGACAGCATTCAGCCAGGCGGGGGGAGCGGGCGGAGGGGTGCCTGCCCTCCGCGCCCAGCACGGAGCTGTGGGGTCGCCCCCGGAAAGGAGAGCTGCGGCCCCGGGGGGCAGTGAGGACGCTCGGGCCCCTGGGCTGCTCGCTGAGGCCGCGGTAGGGCCACGGACTCAGAGGACGGAGCAGCTTTATGGGGCAAAGGCCCTCGGGGCGACGGCCCCATACTTTCCCTTTGTTGTTGTTGTTGTTTTGTTTGTTGTGGGTTTTTTGGGTTTTTTTGTTTTGTTTTGTTTTGTGTTTTTTTGTTGGTTTTTTTTGTGTTTTGGTGGTTTTTTTTGTTTTTATTCATAATGTCCTTTTGATTTTTATGAAGGAGAGATTTTTCTGTTGGAGAGATGACCGACTGGGAGAAGATGGATTTCGCACAGCTGGTCTAGAACGAGTGTGGGTGCTGGAGGGCTCCTACTGAGCAGAGGTGGGTGCTGATTATGGCTTCAGAGGAACTCTGAAGAAAACTGTTGGGCAGTATTGGGCTTCAGACGTGTAGGATTTATGGAAGCCTGTGTGAACAAGTCACTACACATGTGGTGGTTGTAACTCCATGTAGAGACCTGCACACCTGGTTGTTGTGAAGAGATCACCTGACCTGTAGGGCCAAACCCTGTGTGAAGCCATAATGTGTAAAAGGGGTTTCACCAGGGTGAGTGTGACCCTTTCAGGGTGGTGTCCTCTCAAGGGAATGAACAACACTCCAGCTTGCAAAATGTCTTCTGGCTGTGGTCAGAATAAAGTCTTGAGTTTGCTAATTCAGTGAAATGCTCTGCATTTACTGCTACATATGCTTGAATCCCTTAGGGCAGCATTGTTTTGGAAGGTTTTTTTAATGTCATGCTCTTCCTTAGCCAGCAGAACTCTGAAACTGTAAGGTACTGAATATTCACAACTTCAAGGAAAGTTTGTATGAGGAGATGTTTAGTACCCACGAATAAATAGAAAAAAATATGACTGAAGGCATTTGCTTGGCAAATCATTGTCATGATCATTAATATGCCTCCTTTCCAGACTGGCATCTTTGTGTTGTTGTTATACTTCTGTAGAAGTATGAGAACACAGCTTTTGGAGTGTTATTTTCATCTGATGAATTAAGCAAATATTTATGAAACACTAGAATTAATATACTGCTTAATAATGGCTGTGAAACAGCAATTAATAATGTAAGCTACCTTGAGAAGCTTTGAAAATCTGTTGTTTGATCCAGTATTCTTCAAAGAAAATTTGAAAACTTCATGTGCACAACCACTTTGAAGGAAAAAGGATGGAAGCACACTTGGCAATACATACTGTAGAGAGCAGGTTGCTTTAGTTGCTTGCTTGCCTTGAAATAAATGGGTCCCCATAGTCAAAAAGAGTAGAGGCCTGTAAGGTGCTGTGCTATTTCAATAGATATGTTTCTTGCTTTGCCTACACTTTAAATTATTGTTGAAAGAGGTCAAAAGGTCTTTTATTTCAGGTATGCAGCTTTGGATCAGAGTCTAGGCTCTTGACTATAAACTCTGCTGCACCCTAAGAGCTAAGAAATAAACTGCTGGATTAGAATATTTTAGTGGGAGTTAATGTATTGTATTAATACAGTACATTCAGGAGGCTAATGATAATCAAACAGTGACACTGGTGGCTGCTCCTTTCTTTTTGTGGATTGTATTGTTTAGAGTGGCTTGCTTAAAAACAGGAAGCATAAAAGACCCCTATTCATTTAATTTTAAAAAGGTTTAAATATGTGCTTTATATGAAAACTTGGTAAGTAATAGCATTTAACATTGAGGCTGACCTTATGATTGGAGTTGGAGGATAGAAGGTGGGAGACTTTTCCTTTCCCCAGCTTGTACAAAGATTTCCTGCATGTAATAAACTCACTGAACAAAACTTGCTGAAACAAAACTCACCAGATAGCTCGACTTTGCGAGTCTATGTTATGAAAAACTAAAATTAGTTTGTAGAGAAACCATTTTTAAGATGTCAAATGAGCGTCTTCCGCAGTTTTGGGTCAGAGAAGACCCAAGTGGAATCATTACTCTTGATTCAGGTCTAGAAATGGAACTACGCTAATTTGTATCAGATAAGGATGTCTCCCTCTTGCCATATGTTACTTTTGGACCAATTTGTGAGTGCTGTCAGCATTCCAGGAGTGTACAACCCCAGGAGATTTGTGTTGTTTGTTTGTTTCGTGTAACATCCTGGTGGATGTTTCCAAAAGAACCCAAGATATTCAAGTCATAAGAACACACTGAGAAACTTTGTAAGTGCTCTCACTTTTGCTTGTCTGAAGTACTTGTGCTACGTAAGTGTACTGCTAATCTAGCCATTTTTTACTGAGGACTGTACTGTATTTTGGCCTACCTTAACTTCAAGAAAACACTTCTTGCCATTTGTTGTAAGGCAGATATTGGCAACTCTGCTGGAACAGTAGCAGAGGTGTAACCTAAAAATAGCACTAAAAATAGCACTAAAGTGCTATTTATACTTCATGTGAGTCTTCGGTAGAAGCTTTATTACATTTGCCTTACTTCACCACTATTTAATCTTGTTTATGGATGTGTCAAACAAATGTGGATAAAGCAAATAGAGAGTAAGGATCGGTCTGAGCTGGATAAATCCAATTGCATGGTGACTAGGATAGTCATCCTCACTTTAGAGTAATAAAACCAAACAACAATATCTTGTCATGCTGTTGCAGCCGTATTTTCTTGAGTTCTCATACTACTTTTTTTTCTACCAGAACACTCAAAATGCGATAAATGTTTTGATATTAAAGCATCAGTTATCCCCCATGTACCCCAGGTGCTGAAGTGGAATAGTGTAATATGCTTGTAAACAGTCAGATCTTTCTGCTTTCTTTGAATGCCTACTGTGAAATTTGTAGAATCCTAAGAAGACCTCATTGCAGTCTTCAACATCCTCACGAGGGGAAGAGGAGAGGCAAGTACTGGTATCTTCACTTTCTTGACCAGTGACAGGGCTCGAGGAAACAGCAGGAAGCTACATCGAGGGAGCTTTAGGTTGGATATCAGGAAAAAGTTTTTCACCCATAGGATGGTTGGGCACTGTAATGGGCTCCCCAGGGAAGTGGTCACAGCACTAAACCTGTCTGAGTTCAAGACATGATGTGATTCTTGGGGTGTCCTGTGCAGGGCCAGGAGTTGGACTTGATGATCCTGATGGGTCCCTTCCAACTCAGCTTATTCTGTGGTAAGTGGCACTGTCAGCTGCTTCAGCAATTGCAGGTATGTCATTGCACTTGCAGCCTGAACAAGCTTGCTCTTAGTCACACATTGCAACTGCTCACAGAGAAGTGGGTCTTCATTTGAAAAACTAATGCCTTGCTAACAGAAGTCAAATGTCTCCTGTGTTGCCTCTGAAGGAAGCAGGGCAAACACCACTGAGCCAGAGTTCTTCAAAATTGACGTTTTTTTCTTATTCCAGCAGAAGAAAAACAACTGAGGCAAAGGAGATTCCAGTCAAACAGAAGAATCATCATTCTGAACACAAAAGACTGAGTTGAATTCTGAATTTTCATTTAACATATGCATTTCCTTTGAGTCATATTTACCATCTAACAGAGGTTTATTGAATTCTAGTTCCCCCTATCATCAGATTTAAAATAGAGGAATTAGAGAAGTGACAAACTATTACCCACTGGTGCCCCATTTACTACATCTGGGAAAAGTGCCAAGTCCTGTTTAGTGAGGGTGAGCAGGTGACATATGATGCACTAACATCTGTTCAAAGTATTTACTACATAGCAAATGTGAGCAGCAGCTTGGTGCACTGAATAGCATCCCTTGCAAATCAAATTGAGAGAGGGACAAATTCTCATCAGAAGAGGAACATGCCAGCACTAAGTATCATCATGACTTAGCCTTTGGATGCTCAGGTCCCAGAGTTCACTCCCTGTTAAACTGTGCTTACAGTATGATAGTCAGTGTCAGGACCTGATACATTGTTTTTCATTCCCTGAGCATTTTACTGCAGTGTAGTAAACCTCCTCAGAACAGATAAGTAAAGCCCTGCAAGAAAATATTTTGATATGGGCTAGCTCTGTAATCAGATTTGTCATATGTTCACACAGCACAGAGGATTGTGTGGGAAGAGGAGTGAAAGCTTGCAAAACAAGACTAACTTAATTGGAGCTCCCATGGGATGAGAAAGTGTGGAATGCACTCTCTTACCTCTCACCTTGGCAACAGGTAGTATGATACACAGGGGCGTGTGTGAAATTATGTTCTTTACTCATGCAGGAATGCCCATTATGTCAGTCCTGTAAGAAGGCAGCATTGGCTGAGCTTCCATCTGCTTCCAGAGCTAACCCACTTTATTCAGAACAGTGAGCTGAATTAAAAAAAAAAAGGTGCATTCTAGTGTGATACAGAAATGTTACATCATATGCTCACATAGTAAGTATGTGACCAAGTGCTCTTATAAATCAGAGCTTTGTCTAGGCAGTGCATGTTTTCTGATCCCTCAGTTGGATTTTATTTGCAAATGCACAAACTGTAACTTTGATGCACTATGAACACAGATAATCAGTAGCCCACCACAGTAAGGTGCAAAGAGATTGCTGTTATGTAGCTCTTGGCTCACTGTTTTTACAGGCTTCCCTATCTGTGCATGATGTGTTCCCCATAGTATCCTTATTTGTAAGAGAACCTGCCTGTACTGCAGGAGGAAGTATCTCACAAGAGATTTTTCTGATTTTTCTCCTTTCTTCATGAAAAAAAGCCCAAACCAAACCCTGTATATTTGTGAATGGTTACTTGGGGAGTTTGGGCTGAAACATCATTTACAATACAGATGTGTACAGGTTGTTGGGATGGATTTAAAGAGAGAAGTTGAAAAAAAAAAAAGTAATTTGTAATCCTTGCTGAACAGTAAGCAGAGTCAGGCAGCTTCCTACTGTCTGGAACTTAGAAAAATTTCTTCCTAATAAAGAGTAATGCAAGGTTTCCGACATGGAAAAATTAGACACAGCAGGGAAGCAAAACTAGCAAAAGAGATCGGAGGTCTGGGAAATGAGGCAGCAAGGCTGTTAACCAGCTAACAGAAAGAAAAGTTAGCAAGATTTTAATTGATTAATTGAATATATGTGAAAGCAGTGGTGGGAGAGTGTATTCTAGTACAGGAATAAGCAGGGATTGGAGGAGAACATGGGATGGAAACAGCAGGGTAAAACCAAAGAACTAACTTAAACCTCCATGTGTTGGAGGGAAGATGCCAGGTAAGGTGGTCATGAATACCTCATATGGGCTTGCAGATCTGTGCCCTGATGGAAAACTGGAGCAGCCTTTCATGGTAGGGGCTACAAGTGAAGATAAATGATAAGGGGAGAAGGAAACAAAGTAATAATGATTCTGTGCCAGAGCTAGTCTTCATTTCTCTGCTTTTCCTTCTTTTCAGATTCTGTTGCTTTTTGTATCATTTCAGATGCTAAATAGCCTGGGGACAGTGAGGTGCAGAACTTCTAGCATACTCTAATGTACTCTGTAACACGTGGCCACTAATTCTCTGCGTGTTCAGGCTCATTCCATACTTGTATCACTGTGAGCTACCATTAAAATAGGAAACATCCTTCACTCCCATGTCCTTTCATTACTTAGTTTTTTTATAGGCCTAAAGTAGATGGGAGTTGTCAGCTCTGCACCATACTTTCTAGGATGTCAGCTCATGCGATTATTAAGCATCAGAATTTTTTGCTATTCTGAAGTGCCTCTCAACAAGGCAAAAAGTACCCTCTGTCTCTCAGTGAAACTTTGTGAATGCCAGAACATACTTACATGTCTTGTGATGCTCTATTTGCAATGCTCTATTTTGGATTGCTGTATATTTCTTACTTGAGATAATGCTGCAAATGTCCGTGATGGAAGTAAAAGCCGCTACATTTCTCTGCACTAATTGTTGGCCTGCAAATTGAAGAAAAATGCTATGAAAGGAAAAACTGCTGATATTTTTATGCTAACTTTTATGTCCTTGATATTATAGTTAGTTGCCAGATGCAATGACATAAACCCTCGAGTCTCTGCTACATGGAAAAGTGCAGCATTGGTGCTTTTGGGTTTTAATTTGCCTTTTCTCTACAATTTCTAAATTATTAGGGTATTTAGTTGCACAGGAAATCCACACATAAACATTTTGATGAAACTGTTTTCTCAGAGAAATGTACATTCACGAACATTGATCATGAAGAATTTACAGGAGTGTACTGGCTTGGACAAGGTTTCACTGTGTTCCCCTGGTTACTTCAGAAGAGCCTCAAACCTGCTACTTTCCGAGTGATCCAGCTGATATCTGATGAACCAGAGATTAAATAACCTTTGCTTTGCCAGGTTTGAATCAAACTTAAATGTCACTCTCCCTTATCTGCAAATTTGGATTTCTATACATAATAGTTTATTTAGGCTGAACAACTCCCCAAAAGAAGATAAGGGTGTACAGGCCTAATTTCCACACGGTGGTTCTGGATGTGCCTCAGGGCTACCCACTTGTGCTGCGTGGTACACATGACATGACATGCAGTGCAAGCTGCTGTATTCATGATGTAAAATTCTGATCTAAACTGGGGAGGTGATTTGTATTCAGGACTTTGAGGTCTTGAGTACTGTCGAGGCTATTGCAGTGCACTGTGGGTTAGAAAGTTAGGGAGTTCAAGGAAAATTAGAGAATTTAAGGAAAAAGACATTTCAAATATATAAGCAGGGGGAAAAAATCCTGTCCAGCTCTTTTAGTCACATTTCTCAACCTTTTTCTAAGTTGTACTATATTTTTGTTGTATATTAGTTATTATATTTACACTTGGATGATTTTGGTACATCAGCTTGCCGTCATTTGTTTGAAATGCATCCAATACATTTTTCCTACAATAAAATGTTGTAATTTTGTGTATTATATATGATTCTTCTTTTAAAATTCCCTGTTGTCACACTTCCGCTCTGATTGTAATGCCTATGGCTGGCTATTGATGGATAAAACTGAGCACCATGTTGTTTGGTGGCAAAGGGCTGATACATGTGATACCACAGCAGCACAAAGTGGTATGATGAAAAAAATCTGAAGGAAGTTTGTAAAGAAAGAAAACCTGTCCAGGAGATTTTTACTCTCAGCTAATCCTAAGGAAAAGCTTGTCACAGAAAAGTTTTTGTAGTCCTTTATTGTATTTGTATTATCTTGATGTATTGTATTATCTTTCATTGTGTTTTATACTAGAAAACCTAGAAACACAGTGCTCAATTAAAACATTTTTCCACAGCTGACTTCAAACAGCCACAGGAGATTTTGATTTTGTGATCTTATTTGTCCAGACATCACTTGCTAAGTGTGAAACCTCACCCACAGAAATCCTAAGAAATCATCTCAATATTACAGAGGCAGAACTTTTTTCCACATTTTGGTTCCATTGGAATGCAGGATATGATCTTAGCACTCATAGTGTCATTTCTCATCTATGTGAATATGAAGTAAGTCCCTTATATTTTCCGAAAGGTCTGCATTTCTCACTATTGCTCATTTAATTTCTGAAATATTTTTCTGTACTAAACTTGAAATCTCTTACGTGTTAATTCCATCACTCAAAGCCAAATAAAACCATTCTTAAAATGCTTACCCATTTAACTTCCTGTAGTTAAAGGATAGTTCCACTAACCTTATCTTTCTCAGCCTCCTTCTTCCTGTTCCCTGAAAATTACACTTGGACAAAACATGATCACTGAACCTGGTTTTAGACTGGACTTTGTTTTAAAATCTATCAGGTTGACAATTGCTTGCTTTTTAAACCCAAATCAATGGTCTCTGAAGTAGGGAATGAGTTTGGAAAGCATTGGGAAGTATGTCAGAATAACACGTGAAGTGACATAAACGTTTTTCAGGGAAGAAAGGATAAGAAAATAGAAAACAATAATTACACCATCATGCACCCACATCTTTCATGCTGAGTGAGGGCTAATTCCCATGCATTTTACTCCCTCTCGGATAAGATATAGAACAAAGAGTGAGCAGGTTGGTTACACTGTGCAATAATTTTTGCTTAAGAGAAATTTCAACAGCTTGGTAGAGTTGAGAGGGGAGAGATGTGATGGAGGAATAGAATATCTCAAATGGTGTGAATGAAGTGAATGATTATTCAGTTCCTCACAATACACAAGTATGTGATAACAAGTGACTGTCATCCTTAAACTATAAATGAAAGAAAAGAAATTGCACTTTCCCTCAAGACCCTTAGTCCTGGAAATCAGACTGATTTTCATGCCAAAAATTGTAATCCTTTTAAGCAAATTGTTTATAAATATATAAATACATACAGAAAAAGGTGTACTTAATAACCATTGTTTCCAGAAATTGCCTACTAGAAGTCCCATTTCAGAGACCCAACAGTCAGCTATGTATGTATGTAATAATTATTGGACATTTTACAAAGTGATTGTGAAGAATGTTGTTATTGCTCAGAGCAGCAGTTTAAAGAAAGAAGCATTTCATTTCAGAAAGCTAAATTACACAGCTGATCTGACATGACTGATTCTTGTACCTATACAGTACTGGCAGTGACATCATTTGTTATGGAATAACAGCCATACTGTGTTAGTCAAAACATCTACTTAACCTTGTATTTTACTTCTCAGGTAGCCAGCAGCACGTATGTAGGCAAACAGTGTAAAAACAGGGAAACCATACAAGTGCTCTTTCCCCAGTGTGTATGGACACATTCAGTTCAGGGACTTCCCGAGCCACAGAAAATAGTCTTGCGTTTAATGGTCCTGACGGATAAATGGAGCAAATGTAATTGGCGTGCTCATGCACTACAGCAGTTTCTGAATGATTATGGAAATGTTGCTTTTCTGCCTTTTGATCTCTGGATAATCTGTGTGGATTTCCCCTTAAAAAAAAAAAAAAAAGACCTATTTTATGTAGGGTGCATGTTTTGGTTTGGCCATGTTAGTACGTCACAGCTACAATTAAAATTTTAGGATTTTATCTATCTTACCTGCCTTTGTAGGCATTAGAGTATAGGCACATAATACTTATACTGTGCAATTAGGGGAACTATTAATTATTGAAGGTACCACTGAACTGGAAAACAATGTATATCAGCCTATCTGCTGCATTTGAAACTGATTTATGGATTGTTTCATCTGTGGATCATGCCCAACATATGACAACAGTAACTAAAAAAAAGTAAACTTCTTCTCACTGGGCTTAAATTTGCCATATGGGGACATGTACCTCCATTGGAAAATTTCTAGACACCTGCAAACTGAGATGGAAAAATATATTAAGAAAGGAATATCAGTAAGGAAGGTGGGAAAAAGCTTCCCATCATGTTCAACAGAGATCTTCATCCTTTCATTTTTATGTTGGCTTTTGTTTTTTTTTAATTGACTGATCATCCATAGTTCTTAAAGAAAAACAGCGATCTACTAACTTCTGAGCAAAGAAAATCCACTGGCTTGTGCACCAAAGGTTTTCAGTTAGAAGCAACCAAAACCAAACCTGAGCTTTGAAGATTCCATTCTTATTTTCACGTTGTCTGTATTTGTTTGTTTGCACTCTCAAATACTGGTGGGTACAGTTTTGGCTTTTTGTTTACATGATTTCATAGACTGCCTTTCTGTGTTTGGCACAACATTGGGTAATAAAACATTGGTCAGGAAGGTATGGCCAAGGAGATAGCCCAGATGCCAACCTCACATTACCAGTCTTTCCTAGAAAGTCTGAAAAGCCATAAAAAACAAAAAGATGCGTGATATATCTGCCAATCTCAGGTTATGTCAAAAGTGGTGTAACAGCCACAGCCTCACAGTGACTAAACTATTTGAAACAAACGCCCACAAACACAGTCACAGCCCGTAGGCATCACGATCCTCCAAGAGCTGTTCCGCTCCAGGATGTCTGTGAAGTGATTATAGAAATAATAAATTTAATAAATGAATTTTAAACCCTAGCTCGGAAGTGCCACAGTCATCCAGAGGAACGAGCCGCTTCCCCTGCAGAACGAGCTGGGGGCCAGCTGAAAACCCACTCCTGCACTAGCTGGCGGTCACGGTGGTTTTAGGCTGTTGGGCTTTCCTCTTTAGGCTTGCACCTACAACAGCAACAAAAAAACCCACCCCAACCAAACCCCACCTTCCTCCGCAGTACCACGCCGCTGGCGCTCCGGGAAACCGGGAGGGGAGGCACCGGCCCTCCCAGCAGCCCCACGCCGGGCCCGCCCGCGCTGCCGGGAAATGTAGTGCGGGCCGGGCCGGCGGGAGCGAGCGGGGGCGGCCCGCGGGGCCGTGTGGGGGGTCCCCGCCGTGCCCCTCGCCCGCAGCCCCCCCGCATGGCTGGGCAGCACCCGGGGCGCGCCTGCGGGGGCTGCCGGAGGGGCTCGGGCCTCTGGTGCCACAAAATGGCACCTGCTGGTTCGAGCGTGTGGGCTCCGTGCACGGCTGAGGCCCGGCCCTGAGGGCAGATGAGCCCCGTTGCGGCAACGGCGGCACTTGCGCAATGAGGGCTGATAGAGCAATAGGCACCTGATACAGCTGTATGGGCCGCGCAATGTTTTCTCTGGGCCTCGAGCTTAGGCGTGCCCCTGTGTGAGGACGTTTCCATGGGTGGGAAACACACTTTTGCGCTTACATGTGAGCAGGTTTCCACCGTGCACTCTGGCAGTGCCAGGTTTCAGTGTTACAGGCCATGTTACAGCCAGACCTGCTTCTCCATGTTACAAGGACTGGAGTCTCTTTTTCCAAGTCTGTGATGCTTAAAGCTCAAGTCATCCACAGTTCCTGACTTCCCACCTTGTCTTCCGCATAGCTTTTCCTTTGTCGGTGGTGTGCTTTCCTCAACTCTTTTGGGATCAGAAGCAGATCACAGTCCCTTCTCCCTCAGGAGAATCTTACCTACTTCCACCAAGGAGATCCTTAGCCAACCTATAGTTACTGCATGTTGTAATTCTATCAGTCTTCCAAGCACCACCTCTTTGACATTTGGACGCACCTCATATACACACCATTTTAAGGCCAGATTCTCAGCTCTTCTCACCACTCCATTTTTGTGCGTTACTAACTACCACACTCCCAAAATCTACAGTCCTTCCTACTCAGCAAGCTGCCCACTGTCTTATTCTTTCCACCCTTGACTATTCAATGTTGGTTTTATTTCATCTCTTTAAATCTTAAAAATCAGTCCTTTACTTGTATCATTAAAATAGTATCTATGTCTCAGTCATTCGTAGTTGACCTCAGAAATCCAAGGAAAGACTTTCCACAGAGGAGGTTGCCCAGACACTTGACTATCAGGACAATGAAATATGTATGAGATTATGAGAGGCTGGTGGCAGATCAGTTCCTAATACAGCAAAGCCAGAGAACCTCTTAAACATCAGGGATGTGGGAACAGAAAATGCATTGTTAATGACCCACAGGATCTGTTTCTTTCTTCATTCCTCCTGTTAGGTCTGGAAAGCCGGGACAGGAGGAGCTCTGATGCACAGGCTAGCCATTCCCTCAGCTAAGCCTCTTCTCTGAGGTGAAACAACAGTAGTCAAATCTGGGATAGTAGGAACGTGCTCAACCAGCCAATCTTACACAGGTCAGGACTGCAGGATAAGAGAACTTTCTGCTGCATGGGCCCGAAAAGGAGCTAGTGGGGAGCAGCAGTGTTGTAATGACACCTGTGCTGTTTGACTTCTTTTCCTTGGCACTGGGAATGTGCTGGCCTAAATGATGCCGATCATGAAGTTACCCACTGTAACCTACTAGAAGGTTACTGTGAAGTGCAGAGCTTTTCTCACAAGACATTATGAGAGAACTCTTTCAAAACCCATACAAATAATGTCTGACTTATCTACTCTTCATACATCTTCATGAACATTCAAATATTTAGGTCTGTCTCCATAATTTGCTAATATTTGTTGTCCACTTCTTCATCAGTTCTGTTTCTGTTGTGTCTGACTTCCATGTGACTCTTTCTGCATGTAATAAATCATGAGTGAAATTTGGGTGGGAGGCAAAGTGCTCAAGAATAATTCACTCAGTGACTTGCTTGCTTTGTTTGGGTGTTTGTTTGTTTGGGCTTGTTTATTTTACAGGAAGAGACCTGTGTTTCTTCATCTGCTAAATATTTATTCTGCCATCACAGTATTCAGATGTGATAGGAAATCAAACTCACTGGGGTTTATTTCATGTATTTCCCTCTAAACCTCCTTCATGTTTGGCAAACTTGCTTTGCATGTGGAAAATTGAACTGTAAACACTTTGAAACTAGCTTGTCTTCTTAACTTTTCCTCTGAATCATTTAACATACTCCATTGAAAAGTTTGTAATACTGAACATTATTTTCTGATGGCCCTATAATAAAACAAAGATAAATTAAAAGCTTCCTGAGTGTCCTTATTCAGACATAGTTGCTGTTTGAAGAGGTGATGGTCATTAGGTGTTGCTGGAAATGACTGGACCGTTGAGTGTACAAAGGTCAGTACAGTACAGAGGTTTCAGATTTGACAGGTTAATATGATTCACAGAACAGTCTCATTTTAAAGAAGATATATTTATGCTAGTGTAGAGAAATTTCATCTGTCTGTAATTCTAATACTGCTAAATCTCCTATGACTGTGAAATCTAAAGTGAAAAACCTATGCAGTGAAGGGCATGTGACTCCTTGAGCAGTTGAGCCTGAGTTGTCTATCTTGAACCAGTGCTGCCTGGTTTTCTAATGCCCTCACTAATTAGTCCTTCCAGTGGAACCATTATTTGTCTATATGTTCTTATCATCTTGTCTCTGGTGTCCCTTTGTAGAAAGTCCTTGAAGCAAATTTCCACCTTTCTTTAGTTTATCCTGTTTCTTCTTTATCAATGTATCCTGTGAACTTCTTCTTGTGTGTCCTGCCAGCTCCTGCATAGATGTAATTATGCATTCCTTCATTTGTTTAGGACTTGTAGCAACCACAGTAAAAGGTACACACCAAGATATTTGATACATAATCAAATGACACCTCAATTTGATTTATTACCAAGAAAAATAGGACAAATGTAATAGGGAAGTCACGGGCTTCTGTATTTGAGCAATTATGTATGTGTGGAATGGAGCAAGAATGATTGTCATCCTGCTATGTTCAGTCTTACCTAACCTCACTATAGTTCCAGTTGCCAGTGACAATCCTTCATGGCCTGACAGAACTGGAGTTGAATGGAAGACATCAGAGATGAGAAGGCTCAGAAGTAAAATATGAACTGGAGCTCCCTGTGGGCAGAAGTCAAAAGGCCGCCTCAGAGCTGGAACACTTAGTATGTTGCTTCATACAGACAAAATAATTTTATCAGCAGTAGATAGATTATACTGTATCAGCAGTAGATAGATTTATTTACCTCATAAACTTCCCCCATTTTCCCATGTCTGTTCAGATTTCACTTTGTCTGTTTTGCAACTCTTAGGAGCACAGTTGCAGGTCAAAACTAAAAATGGCTACCACCTTTGCAGATGTTATTTTCCAATATTCCATGTCAGTTTCAAATGCAATCATATTTCTTTATATGGAAAAAAATATTATACTTTTTTTGTACTCTACAGAATTGTTTTCATGGCTAAAATACAAGCTTATTAGGCTTATGACTAAGTTTACAGCACATAAGAACACTATCCATAAGCTCTTATAACCAGAAAAACAGGGCCAACAGTGCATCAAAGACTCACAAGAAATAAACTCTTTCAATTTTTCTGGATGTGATGGTCATATGAGGGAAGAGACGATTGCATACAGAAGGGTGAGGAAGAAGTGGCTGAGCTTGTGATTTAAAAAGCTTGGCCATTAACTTGATAATCCTGCTAGTTTCACTGCAGAAAAATATGTTACCACATTGTCAAAATTGCTCTGTAATGTCTCATGCTCTTTCAGGATGTGCAGTTCAACAGCATTCTGATCTCTGAAAACCAAAGTGAGTAATCTAGGTACATGCTAATGTAACCTTAGCACTTCCTCATTGAACAGGTAATAATCACTTGCAGTTGTCTGATAGTGTCCAGTTGTGTTCCCATTTTTAGATGATGCTGAACTGAGGTGTTAGGGGATTAGCTGGAACAGCTTTAAACAGTTAATTAGGGCATGAGATGATTCATCCTTCAATAGAAGATGAAGGGTGAAGGCTCTCCTCTAGATCCTCTCTAACTGGAGATCACAAAGATGATTAGAAGGATGGAACACCTCTCCTATGAAGAAAGGCTGAGAGAGTTGGGGTTGTTCAGCCTGGAGAAGAAAAGGCTCCAGGGGGACCTTATGGCAGACTTTGAATATTTAAGTGGGACTTATAAAAAAGATTGGGACAAACTTTTTATTAGGGCTGTTGCAATAGGACAAGGTGCAACAGTTTTAAACTGAAGGAGGGTACATTTGGACAAGAAATAAGGAAAAGGTGTTTTACAATGAGGATGGTGCAACACTATCCTCAGTGGTTGCCCAGAGAGCTGATGGATGCCCCATCCCTGGAAACATTCAGCTGGGACAGGACTCTGAGCAACCTCATCTAGTTCAAGATGTCCCTGCTCATTGCAGGGGAGTTGGGTTAGGTGACCTTTGAAGATCCTTTCCAACCTGGACTCTTCTATGATTGTGTGATCCACCCCATTTATATGACCAACTAAAGAAAAGAGAGACTCCCTAAGCAGTCCGGAATGACCAAAGCCAAGTTTTATACCATGTATCAGTGGTGGATTCCTGTAGTCTTGTTGGAACTGCTGATGCACAGGGAAGAGTATGTCATGGGGGTCCATGGGAAGCCTGTGAAAGTATAACTTTGTGTAAGAGTTATGTGGCTGTGAACAAAATAACAATTTATAAAATTTAACAGGGTTAATTCTGGGTACAAGAGTAAAAGTTTGAGTGCACAGCTGTGTGGGATACTTTGATTTAATGTATCTCATGTAAACATAGATTTAGCAGTGAGATGGAATCAGTATCAGAGTCTCAATTCTAGAACAATATAATCTGCACAGACAAAATACATTTTTTGTGAATTAAGCTACAGATGCTCAAAGAGAGCGGAATTAGGTGATTTTGGTGTGTATCAACTCATTATTGCTCATCTTCAGAAGTTTGAGTGATAGTGAACATAGTTGGTGTGTAATCCTATTCCAATCCTTCTTCTTCCCTGTACACTTCTGTATAGTAGAACTGGGCTAATGATCAGACTCCAGTATACCTAAAATATGTCAGGTTCAGTGAGAGAAATAAAAAAATTGATCTAACTGCCAAATCCCTACAGCATATTGGCACATCCTCCTCCTTTCCTCTTACCTTCTCACCTTTCCCCCAAATACACCATCTTTAGGTCAGGCAACACTCCCAGCTTATCCTCTTTAATTTCTGTTGAACTTTTCAAGTGGAAAAGTTACAAATGTGCAGCAGATGCTTTCCATGTCACATTTTCTGCTGCTGGACACACCATAGACATCAGTTTAGTTTAGGGTTCAGTAGTTCTGGTCTACCTGAGGTACCTGATGTGCTGCATCTGGAGACACCTCTTTACAATGGCATGATTAGCTTCATTATTTTTCTTTGAAAAGGAAAGGGTGTGACTCTTCTTGTATTCAGCCTAGTGAATTTATACCAAGATCTAATCAAAAAAGAGAATGCATCGCAGCAGTTAAATCACTATGTTGATCAGGATAGACCAGTGCTTTTGGTGGAAGATGAGCCCAGATCATTGACTGCTCAATAATTTATGCACAGCTCTGGTATGTTAACAAAGAGCTTGTGATCACTATAGTCACCCAAACCATGTATAACCATATGGGTATAAAATGCTCTTAAAGGAAATAAGAAGTCAAGATTTTCTGGCAGCAGTCTCTGTAAAGAGCAGAGCCGAAATCCACAATTTGCTCATGAGAGCTCTGTTTGTCTCTAGTGAAGAGACTTATTTAAATCTTATGAAAGCGGAATGTGCTGCAGTTTTGCCCTTCCCAGTCTGAGGGTTAAATCTGCATTCCCTTCGATGTCTTTCCAGCTAACATGAAAATAACTTCCATGTGTCACTTCTCTCTTTAAAAATAGTTGGAGTTCCTTCTAAATTATGTTCAGTATTCAGAATATACCTCCAAACTACAAATATCCTCAAGCACTTGAATGTAGTTTTAATTTCTTGATTTCAGTGTGTTCTTCAGAGCTACAAGACCTACTCTGTTCTTTCTTCAGTGCTAGAAACAGCAGTCTGCAATATGCGACCATTGTTTTGAACTCCCAACACCTTTCTGAACATTAGTTTTAATAGGCTTTCATGTTATTGTTACATAGACAAAGCAATGAGGAGTACGGTCAAATCCCTTTATGGGGAGCACAGTAAAAGGACAGCTGGTTCTTAGTATGTGTTGATAGCCCAGGACTCTTGTCTCAGAGGCCTGGTTTCTGACCACAACTACACATTACTAACCAAGATGTCTTTTGGCTGCCCTGCTGGTAATATCATCAGGAATATTTGGCAGAATGGCATAGAAGTTACATTTCCATACATTTGGGAAGAATTGTAAGAGAGAAGAGAGTTGAACTGAGGGAGATGTAGGAAGAATTGAGTCACTGCCTGCTCCAAAGCAGCCAGCGCTTGGCCAGTCCTCCAGGGCTGTCTGGAGAGGGTGCTCTCAGTTGCCATCCAAACCGGCTGGAGCTATGGAGAGGAGACAACATGGATGTGAACTGAGTAGACAGAGCTAGGCATACAAGGGTGAACTGAAGGTGTGGCAGGGTCCTGCCTTGGTAGGGAAGAATTGGAAGAGTTGGGAAGGCATATGAGAGGGCAGAAAGGGATGGTGCTGCTAGGGGGATGGAGGGTGTTGTGCTGGACCCACTAGCTGTACTGCCCATGGAACAATTTATAATTTAGGAGCTCTGATTGCTATTCAGAGAAAGACATGAGAAGAAAACAAGGGTGGTAGAGAATAGCTGTTGAAGTGGGATTTCAATGAAGGGTGCAAGATCACATTTAAGGCCAATATTATAGTTTGCAGGCTCTTTCACCAAGAATGTTTGTGTTTCTTTGAAGATGAGATTACTAGGTGTGACAGAGCTGTCTGTCTCCATGGTAGCAGAGCAGGCTATGGAGGGGACAAATGCAAACCAAAGTTTTCATTTTGGCTAATGTTTTCTCATGGCTTGCCTGCACTAGGACACTTTGGAATGTTAAAATGAAATAAACTAATGCACATATGCTAAGTTGCACTAAACTTCTACGTGGATGGTCTCATTCATTGTAACTTAGGTCACCATATATTAGCCTACTGTGAAATAAAACTGCCTTTCTTGTAAATCAAAATGTAATAAAGCCCCACTTACATACGTTGTCTGGTTAATTTGTCTTGACAAGACATTTTTCTTTAGTGCCCTATGTAAATGAAGCCTTAAGTAAGACAGTACTGGACTCAAATTATTGGGCAACAAAGATCATAAGCTTAGCTGAGGGTGATGTTAGGGCATGATAGGATCAGACATCAGCTTCTCCTTAGGAAGCCCTTGTTAACACAAATATAAAAATATATCCTTCTTGATGCAGGCAGGCACATCTATTATAGGACATTTCAATCTGACTTTTTGAAAAAGTTTATAGTGAGGCAATTCCGGAAATATTTGGGGGCTTCATATTTCCTTGATCCCCGCCAAATTGGTTTCAGGCCTCATTATTGTAGAGAAACTATAGGACTGGTTGTCTTATTAGCTTACTACCAATAGTCAAAGATTGAGTTTACGTATCAATTATCTTCAAAAATCAGCTCGGGAATTTTGGGGACATCCATAATAGACAAATATACTTAACTGGCAAATATTTTTCACGAATACATGGGCACTTTTTTCAGTGCAGAAAGTCACGGTGAAAGTGTCAATGATCTTGTCTTGCAGGATTTATTACATGATGTTTGACAAGGTAGAATGAATATGAAGTCTCATCAAGATAAAATATTATAGAAGTGACTCCACTAACTGGCAGAGCTCAGTATTTCTTATTTTGTGATAATGGGTAGATACATGACTTTGTATATGTCTTAAATACTTGCATTTAGTTTGTTTTGGTCCTTGAAAATACAAAAAGCTGCCAACACTTTGTGACAGTGATCCCAGCTATAGGTAGTCTTGATTACCCAGAAACCAAGAAGTGTTTCCCACAAGAACAATAAATAAGATAATTAAGATCTTCAATCAGTTAAGAGTTCAGTTTACACTTTTCATATCAAAAGAACCTCCCTCTCTTTATCTGAAAGGGCATTCCCACAGGATGATGAATGTAGATGACACCCTCGTTCATAAGCGGGGGCTGACTGATTCCCAGAAGTCAATTATGCTTTGAAGGTGGAGATGTGGGAGAACCACAGGAATCAGCTACAGTTCTTTGAAAGATCCAGAGCTGAAGACTCCAAGGATCTGCTCTGTTTTTCAGCCCATATATCTGTTTGGACCTGGATGATATTCACATTCTCTAAATAAAATGTTTCTCTAAGCCCCCAGGAAAATAAGGGATAAAATCCAGGAGATTACAACTAAGAAAAAATTGTTGCAATGAAAAAAGCAAGACAGAATCATTGAAAGAAGAGTACCGAAATAGATTATACGCTGAGGCCACCTACTGGGTATTGTTGAATTTGCAGAATAAATGGTAGAAAAACTGGAGAGTCAGTTGGCAGGACTCCAAAACAAAATAAGAGCACTGTCTTCCTCTTAAAAACAAAACCAACCAACCAACCACAGCAAAACAAAACAAAAATATAAAGAGGAGGGGCGGACCAACCGAAAAAACCCAGAGGGAAAAAAAAATATAAAATGTTTTGGAAGCGCAGAATTTTTTAACTCTTTGAGAAGTTTCAGAAAAAGAAACAACACTCGTAACAGGATTGCTTTTCTTTTTTCTTTCCTTTCTTCCTTTCTTTCTTTCTTGCTTGCTTGCTTTCTTGTTTGCTTTCTTCCTTTCTTTCATCTGGATTCTACTATCCTAGCTGGAAAGCCTGTCTTCATCTTTCTCCTTTGTAAAATCAAAGTAGGTTGTAGTAAAGGAGTCTAGAAGACCACTCATAAAACAGTTAATTCTGGGGCTTTAAACTCATCCCATTCAAGCCAAATAGTAGAGTATGTCTACAATAATATGGTAGGAAAGGTGCATTTTTATCTTTTAAAGTGTTATATTAGAAGCTGTGACTGACCATTATATACTCAAGTTATTTGTTTTAGCTTATTTATTGCAATGAACTTACTATCTGGATTTGTTAATGGCAATGTAAAGCAAAGTTGCTCTGAGAAGAATGTAGCAATAAAATTGGTATGCTTTGTAAAAAGACATTGCTGTTACCTAATTCTGTGAAAATGAAGTTTGTTTTTCAAGTTTAGTGTTTATTCCTTGGCTTTAAGATACCACTGTTTGTGAGCAAATTCATCAGTCCAGAAAAGTCTTTGCACCTTATAAATGTCTGTGCAGAGTCAGGGGAATATGAACAAATGTAATACACTTTCAGCACTGCCTTGAGCAGAGCTTTGTATAAGTGTAGCCTGGTGGTAAAACTGAAAGATTTAAATGAGTTGAAGGTTCTTGATCTTTTCTACCACTTGACTTGCAAAAACCTGTCTAAGAAATAAACTATTTTTGGAAGATGGAATGCCATCACCAGAAGATACCTATCTTTTACGCACTTCTTCATTCCTTTTCCTTTCCACAGCCCTTCCCTCTGTTGGTATGGAAAAGTGTGAATGACTAAAGAATGTATAGAAGTCTGGCCACTGATTTCAGTGCAAAATTCACAATGAAACATAATCTAAGCAGAAAACTCTTAATTCTACCACCTGTATCAATACAACCTGTAGCAACTAGTTATCATAAATGTGCTATGGTAATACCAGCTTTTAAAGGAATCAGGAGCAAAATATCAAGGATTTGGCAGAGGAAGATTTTCCTTCATTTCAGTGTGGAAGGTGGCATTAAGCTGATTCAGACATTAATGTGTTGCAGGTAGTGCTATAGGCTGCAGGAGGAAGGAGGTTCCACACAGGGTCCTGCTAATGATTCCCCACTGGTGGCAAGAGCAGTGCTGTGGCCCCAGTCCTGCTCTATGAGCCCTTGTGCAGCTGGTGGGATCATGGCATAGGAAAGATGTTGTGGTGCTCTGCTGTAAACATGTCACAGATGAGCTTTGGTGTGTCAGAGGGTGAAAGGGGAGCAGGTAATGCTGTGTGGAGCTTGGCTCCTCTGAGAGAAATGGTTTTGAGTGGGATGAAAAGGTTAGCTTCCAGGCTGGCCCTTCTAGGGACTGTAAGAAGAACTCTTCTTTGGTCATTGCTTAATACATCAAGATGAACCGAGTTATGGAATTTAGAAAAGAACTGAACTGAGTGGAAAATTAGAAATTCTAGCCTTCATGAGAGGGATGGCCGAGGCCTACTGGTGTGATTGCCCCAAGTAATAGCATTGGACACTCCTTTCAGCCTATATGCACAGATCAGTTAGACATGAAAAACTCAATTCAGTAGGAGGACTTTCCATCCAGTAGGACAGGGCAAGAGACCACCTCTATCCAGCAAGAACTTGGACAGTTTTGGCCTCAGTTGTCATGACTTCTGCTTCTGGTTGTTTCATAACTAAATAGGAGTGGAGAAAGAAGACCTCAAGAGCTTATTTAACAATTAGAATAGAACAACACGGGCATGTTACAGACATGGCTATATTGATGAGAAGAAGTCTGAGCAAAACCATGCTACCTGGACAAATGATACGGAAGAGGCTCCATTTTTCATTCAGAGCATCTGAGCAGTGTCCTGTGCTTGCTGATGCTGAAACATCAGAATTGGGAAAAGCACTGTCAAGGCTGAAAATCTGCTGTGTGGTTTTCCAGGCATTTCACTGCAGATTTATGGTCGGTAAGCTTGGCTTCTGAATTGCAGGGATGTATTCAATTTTTTCCTGGCTTCAATATGCTGCTGATCTTTTATGAACTATTTTTCCTTCAGAAAATTTTCCAGTTCCTAATGAAAGGATTGTAGATTTAAGTTCTTCTGTTTTCTTTCCTGCTGAAAATAATATGCTGGCCTTCAACTGGTCTGCAAAGATCAAATCTAGCTTTCAGCATATATGTTACTTGGTATTTACTGGAACCAATTATTGATGTGATAATGTAGTCACAGCCTCATACAGAATAACCAAATACATTCACAGTCTCAATGAGTGGCTTTTATCTTCCAGAATTAGGTGAAGAACACATTGTCATGTCAGGGAACAACTATCTGATCTCTTATAATGAGACTAGAAATTTGTACAATGCTTGAGCACTGGAGAATACCCCACTTCACACAGCTTGTGTGGTAAATTCAGTCTTTAAAATGACAGTAGTAGAGCTGGATTAATATATTACATGGAAAATCATCAGAAACTTGGGAACTACACTTTGAAATTGCAAGTATTATTGAATCAAAATAATGCAGACACTTATACAGGAAGGTGTCTACCATCTAAAATACCTTAAATTACTGTTATAGTTAAGAATTCCAGTCATAGCAATTTTCTTCTTTTAGTGTTTGTATTTGATTCATTGTAGATAAAAATATTTGTGTTTTAGTTGAGAGGTAATTTGCAGCACAGAAACATAGCATTTGCATGATGTCAAATATAAAACCTTTTCATGAAATAACTTTTTTGTCTAATAGGTTTTGCTCTCGCCTGTAATTTGTTGGCCTGGATATACAGTCAGTTTACAAAGTTTACAAAGAAATAGTGTGTTGGTGGAATCAAAAGCTTTTCCCTGATATAGCCTTTCCTAAATGTACTTAATAAAAATAAACTTTTATTTATTTAGAATTGTCCTTTTTCCTCATACTATTTATTAGCATAAATATTTTTTTCATAAAACTAGTATTTATTAGGCCAACTTTCATGCATAAACTGCAGAAACTCATTCCAAAACAGGTTGTGCACTTAAAATATGAATGTTGCAGTACTGTCTTCTTAATTTAAGGAAGAATCCTATACAAAACTAAATTGTCATTAATTCTCATTAATTTATAATGGGTTTAACCATCATAAAATACCTACTGGAACACCAGAATAGAAATAATAGAAATAATACTATTAAATATGTCTGATGTTATTCTATCTTTCCATACACTCTGATATTAATATGTGCATGGCCTAAAAGAGTATGTGATTGATCATATCTTCCCAAGAAAATAATATTCATAGATTCTGATTTTAATGACACTGTTGAAGACCATTGCTGAATCCCATTCATTGTTTGAATATGTGGTGGAAAAAGCAACCTGTCCTTTTTTTCTGGACAAAAAGATGTGCTCCTCTATCAGAAAAGGGATACTTACAGGTTGAGTAGCAGTTCTGTTGGGTGTTGCAGGGGACAAATAGGAGTCAAATTTGAACCAAGATTGTGTTCTGGTGGATAGTAAAGCAAACTGCATAGTGGGCTGCACTGTGAGGAGCATTGCCGGCAGGTTGTGGCAAGTTATTTTCCTTATCTAAGAGTAAGGTGCAATAACCACAAGACTGTGGTCTGGGATGTTCAGGAGGGACACTAGAAAAAACTTTTATTACACTGATAGTGCAGCACTAGAGAGTGAGTCCAGGGAGACGGAGGAATCTCCTTCCAGTTTTCAAAAGCCCTGGTTGACCATGTAGTGCTGAGTGGAAAGCTGGGTGAGAAATACCCAGATATACCTTCCAGTCGATGTGCCTGTGATTCTGTGATAAGTCTTGTGAAAAAGAAAATTCTGCCTGCCTGAAATGAAAGCTGGCAAAGTTCAACTGTGCTTAGTGCAACCCATGAGTATTTTTCATGTGATTTAGGAATTATTCCAAACACAGTGACATCATTCACACAGCTCTGGATTGTACAATGGTTACAAAGAATCTCTGCTATCATTTTTGGCTGTGGATAGATGTCTACCTGGCACAAATTTAAAAAAAAACATCTATGAAGCCCCTACAGTCCTCATCCTGGGTTACTTGTGGATGTGTGCTGTGTAAGAAGAATAGAAAGCACCTCTGCACTGTTTTCTAAGTAGTTCTGTAGCACGTGGCTCATGAGTCACAAGAAGGAAGTGATCAGTCACCACAGCCTTCCCTGTCTCCCCTGGGACTGTGAGAAGATGCATCATACTCTTAGTTTTTGTCTTCATCTATCAGCATCTGCATCTGTGTTAGTAAAGAAGAGAGCATCAGAGTCTGAGCACTCTCCTGTGCCTGTCTATGCTCTGGCATTATTAGGGGGTTTTGTCCTTATCAGTCAGCACTCTCCTGAACAGTGCGTTTCCACAGTTTTGAGGAGAGTACATGCCAGGGATCATTCCCCAAGGCCAACCCTTGTTGAGGAAAGGAGAATTTAGGTTTGTAGACCTCAGTGACTTGGCATCCTACTTATTATTTGTTGCAACATAAAAATGTCAAAAAATGTATATATGTCTGTGAGGAGTAAAATAAGATAATGTGGTTTCTGAGGTGTCTCACTAGAATAAAGAGGATTTAGTCAGTGGCAAACATGGAAATGTTGCAAGTAGATTCACGTACCATAAAAACTACTCATCTAGTGTCTAAGATTATTTAGGAGCTTGAAGCTGTTCTTCTCATGAAAAGAAGCTGTAATGAAATACATATTTGTATCTATATGTATCTATAGTACCATTTGATGTTTCCCAGATGTTTTAGAACAGATTTTCCATTCACCTTCATGCCACCCTTGATTTCTTGACCTTCTGTATTCTCAGCTGTCTCCTCATCAGGTTTATTAGTCCTAATCTGTTTTACCTCTACTTTATAGGAAGGCCATTATGTAGTTCAAAATTATCCTTGCCAGGTTTCTCTCTACTCTTTCATTTCTGCACTTTCAGTCACGATCTTGGTATTCATAATATATATAATTGACTTTACCCAGTGGCATAATGACATTTTTTATCTTTTTTTTTTCAGTGTTAATTTCCAAATAATTCATAACATCTCCCAGAGTTTTTTTTAAAAAATCATTATTTAACACTGGTATTTGATGTTTGTGTTGATACTTTTATGTAACTACCTATTATATCTTTAAAGTCTCACTCTCTAGTAGCAATAGCCAATTTGGGGTCATAATTAGATTTGTTTGCAAAGTTAGGGCTGTATTTTTATGTGTCATTTTACATTTGTTTACATAAAAGTGATTTTCTCTGCTGTATTTGTACTTAGTCACTCAATCTCCTGAGGCTCTTCTGTGGTTCATTTTCAGGCCTCAGGATGCTGTATAACCGCATCACCAGCACACCATGTCTCCTTCTGAGTCACACCTTTTTGTGGTTGTTTCGGATATGATGAACACTTTGGATCTGAGCACTGTATAGTTTGTGGCAGCTGGCATTTACTTCTATTTTTTTTTGGAACAACTGTAATGGCACAAGGGCTTTTCCTGCTAGCCCTTGTCAGTGTAATTTTTTTTAAAATCTTGTCAAATGTCTTTTTGAATCTGGATAGACTATGTTAACTGTTTCTCCCTTGTTTGTAGGCTTCTTGATTCCTTGAAAGAAGAACAATAGATCTGTGAGGCAATCTAGTAGCTTTCCTAGAGTATATTATATTCTGTCTTTATTCTGTATTTCTCAAATCAGTCATTTGCAGGAAACAAATAACTGCCACGAATTAGCATAAGTAGAGATACATTGAAGTATCTCAGTCAAGAAATATTGTTGATAGAAGTTGTATTTTGCCGTCAAAAAATTCCTGAGTTCTTATGCAGAGACAGATACTCATTAGTAAAGAGATATTATTACTTTTTTCTGTTCCATTGCAATGGAGATGTGCAAAATATAAAGCAATACTACAGAAAATCTGTTTTGACCAAGCACTAATTTGTTCTGTGTGAATAAGGAAGGAAAGGACTGTCATGGCTGAAAAAAGAATTGGAAAAAAAATACTGACAGACTCATTATATTTAACTACTAAATTTTCAATCTTCATTATGATCAATTACTGAAGAAATTGAAATGTCAGTCATTACAGAGCTCAGGTGTGGATGACATGTCAGGTCCCCTTGAGTTCCCACAAGCAAGCACTTACTCTACAGAAGAAATGGGATTACTTGACCTCAGGCCTGGCTGCTGACCTACAGAGCCATTGAGTTTGAGTGGCTAAATGCCACTAAGATGAAAAGAAAGGTCTATGTAGAGAGAACTAGCATGTGCAGACCCTCTCATCTCCTTTCACAGCACTTGACATGGTCAGCCATGAGAATAAGTTGTTTCTTCTAAAAGAGAAGGATGCTGGGAAATGTATTAAGTTGCTTTGAGTCCTTTCTGAAGGCTTGCAGTGATGAATAATTGCTAGATATTATTGGGCTGCTCACATATGGTGTTCAAGAATGATCTTTCTTGGGTCTTTTTATCATCAAGTGAAACTGAGCAGGTGACATAAACTGAAGTACTAGAAAAAGGTAGATGAGACGCTGCTCTCTTACTTACTCCATACAACCATGCTGCTGTTTCTGTCTTGTTGGCTCTGTACTTGGACAAAGTTAGCCCAAGGATGAAAAACATCTGTGTGAAACAGAACCCATGCAAGAATCATGATGTGAGGAAAGCCATTCTAGGAGTGCAAAATACAGTCTACATTGAGTTAGTCGCTCCACATCTGTAATTGATCAACTGAATCTATAATTTAGAATTCCTTTTGCATTCCTTGATTGTGCTAAGTTTGGACATAGCATTACCCATGAGTAATGCTTTCTATAAGCTTTGATTGGCCAGAAGACCCTATCCCATGCTCGCAGACGATGACATGTTACTCAGTTATTCATGCTTCACTTGCTTCCTGGCTGGACTACAAGAGTCTGATGCATTTGGTCACCAGGCTTTCAGCACTTAAAACAATTCACCTAGAATAAAAAGCCCTCAGCCATGCTGTTTATTTTGAGTGTATCATCAGACCTGTTCTCAGCTGTCTACAGTCTCTTCCCACAAAGAAGTCAAAAGCAAGATATGGTTCTTCTCATCACAGCAGGGTTTTCCACAATGGCCAAAAAACGTCTAGAGCTTAGTGTTGACAACTGCACTCATCTGTCCATGCAGACCATTCTCTTTGCTTCCTTTCTTCACCTCAGTAGGGGTAAATGCTGTCATAAATGTTGTCTGTCTAGGAGACAGAATGTTCTTGGAGGCCACTCCCGAGTCTGTGAAATGAATATCCCGGGATATAAGGACAGTCACAAACCTGACCTTCCATTCAAAGTTTGAGGGACGTTTATTTGACCTTGTCTAGCAAAAACACTGAAGCAACATAATTGTTTATAATAAAACCAACTCTACCAAACAGATGAGACTTCACTGACCATGCATCTTCCCTTGGGAAGAAGATGAGAGAATAAACAGCATGCAGCAAGCAGGAAGTCATGCTGCTTAATGTACTTTGGAATGACACTCCAATGCCATGCTGGTGAGTGAGGCATAAAGTGAGGGAGAAAGTTACTCAGAGCTTAGTTTCCATGCTGTTTCTGATGCAACCTTGATACTTGCTTCTTTGAACAAGTAAATGGTGTTGGGAAAGTAAACACACCCTTTCCTTCGAATGCGTTTGTTTCTGCTATTCGAACATTTGTCATACTGTCATTGGACATAACATGCAAACGCAACGTTTTTCTCTCATTGAAGTTTTTATGATTGGGACCCAAACCCTGCAAAAACAACCCTAGGTCTCTGTGCTCATCCCCAAACTCTTTATCCATTGAATTCCACTTTTTACTACTCCTACCACCTGCCAAATTTTTGTCAAGCTTAAAGATTTTGTATCTATTAAAAGAGCCCTTAGGCAGACTTAACAAACACATGAATGCACAAATTAAAAAAGTGATTGCCATATGGATAGGAAAGTGAAAAGCCAAATACTAATAAAGCAATAAAACTAAATGAAGATAGTTTCCATGTATTTGTCTTCTGCCTTTATGAGAATTCATCCTCTTCTATCTCTTGAAAATTCAGCAGAAACCTAAAAATACTTTACACTCCAGTTGTAAGGCATTTTAGTGACAAATAGAGTTATGTGCATTCAAAAGAAATATTTGCTGTGGAACCAGCATCTTGGAAACCCTGTGACAGAGATTCCTGTAAAAATTTCACTGAAGACATGAGAGTAAATGAATTTCCCTATCTCAATTTCCATAATATATAAATAAATATAAACTTTATCCCTCTACAGGGACACTTTTTTTACTGATCATAGGTAATTTTAACCATTGCAGACAGTGCCTTGAAAACAAGAACTATAACTGACACCACATTCTCCCTCACCCCCCAAAAATATAATCAAGTCTAGCCACTGTTAACTGAAGCTTATTTTTTTTTAAACTCTTAGTAAATTCCAGAGTCACAACTGAATCCTTCCTGGCACTTTCTCATTCATTGTATGTTCTTGTACTTTCCCAGCAGGTCTTATCATGAAGCCTGCAGTTGCCTGATGTGCTAGGAGCTACTATCCCATACTGACCCAGTCTATTGTGTTTGCATGGCACCTTGGCTTTACAGCTTCTTCGGGTATGGGACTGAGTCTGGGAGGGAGAAGCTGAGGCATGTGTTAGTAGAAAGCAGGTACAGCTGATCAGATGTCTGTTGCCCTTCACAGAGGGAAAGATCTTGCTTTTGCAAGGAGCACTTTCTCCAGGCATCCACTGCTGCAGTTTTCAGACATAAACAAAATACTGAGAAACTGCAAATTTGTTTCAGAAGTTTCCGGGCTACTGGTTCTTTATTCTTTATTTGAACTGTGCGTTGCATTGGGACTGTGTTCAGTTACTTTTATGCATCTAGGATACTCTGTGACAGGAATTATCATTCTCTGTATTTAAATGTGAAATCAGTGTGCGTGTTATTTGACCTTGTGCATAAATGTGTACATATCTGCACACAGTGATTTGGAATTTTCAGCTGAATGCCATAATGCAAGGAATTTCATTTTTATTACACTGTAATTTGAGAAATTACAAGTAATTAGAAAAACAAAGACATTTTTAGAATATTCATTAAAAATAAAAATTATGATTAAAGAGAGGGAACTTCAAGGCAATAGTTTATGTTTTAGGATGTGGGATTTTTTTAAAGTTTATTTTACACCTAAACCCATTGAGAAAACTAGTTTCTAGAGAGGAAAGAAATTAGACCTGCTCCATAATATATTATTCCTTTTTTTAAAAAAAAATTGAGTCCTCATTTAATTATAATCTTGTTTGGATTCAAATATTTTCATGGCCTATTGTTTGAAGGCAGTTATCTAGCATCCTCCACAGCTCCACGTATAATCAAACAAAAGGTTAGAAATTACAAACAACAAATACCCAGCTATTTACTGAACATAAAGCACAGTTTACAGAGTTTACACATAAATTAATTTAAAAATATCTTGTGTGAAAGTACTTATTTTCCTGTTTTACATGCGATCTGTAAATATATACTAAAAGGACTTATTTTCTTTTACCACTTTATAATAGAGCTAAAAGTCCACCTACATTTAGGATGAAACTCAATGTGAGTTATGTGCTTTTAAAAAAAAATAAACAGAACTTTATTTGTGAAAGAATAAAGAGAACTTTCACGGCATCATTTTGTTTAAACAGACGTTAAGAATAAGATCCTGAAAAATCTTCATTATCACACAGAAAATATTACCCAAACAAGGACTAAACCTAAGTAAATAATTAATTCTGATAATGACTAGAGAAGAAGTTTAAATTACTAGTACCAGTGTTTTAAAGCTGTCTAGTTTCAGTCCTTACTTTTCTGAACAATAGTGTTACCTAAGTGGTAGAAAATCCCAAAGTAATTAAAAATAAATGTTATCGTTTTTCTTAGTGCAAAATTGAGGTGGCAAATACAGACTTCCTGTTAGCCCATGAAACTGAGGAAGTCACATTCTTCTTCCTCATCCCCCGTAAACCAATCTAAAATGAATGTGGTTAAGTCATGGTCCACTGTATTTCTTTATTTCTCCATTTTTTTTTTAATTTTATATTTACAAAGTTGCTCAGGAGGCAACAAAAGTAGAAGAATTCATATGTCCCAGAGCACAGGGTAGATGTAATAATTTAAATTGCTAAATTGTTGGCATTTAAGATCTTCAGAGCCATTTTCTTTCAGTCGTTTCTCTTTCATCATGTGAATTTTCAACAAATTGAAGATTTCACTCAATGAATGATCGTGAGGTAAATGAAAGATATGAACATCACTTTTGGAGGTGCCAAACTGAAGAGACATTTCTAGTTAGCCCTGAAAATATATGTTCATCCCACGATATCTGAAAGCCCGTCACTATATCTAGCTGCTCCCTGTTAAATTCATCACATCTAAGTTAATATATACTTATTGCAACATGCTATTTAACCATTACTATAATATCATCTCCTTTAGTAACAAGTCAGATAATCTTGCATTTACATTTCTGACACCATTCTTCATGATCTGGCTGACCTCAGTCTGCAGATGAAGAAGGACCCTCACTTAAATCATGCTCTGTAGTTGAGAGAACAGTCAGTAAGAGAGGCTTCTAAAACAGGGAATTGTTGATTCCGCCCTCAGAGGGCATTTTGCCAGAGCATTGTGCTTGAGACTCATGGAAATTCTTGGACTAAATATATGCATGCATGGGACTGGAAAAATATATATAAAGCATGTGTCTCTATAGGAATCCAATTCAGCTAAAGCACAAGATTTGAAAACACTTCTTCCTTGTGACTCAGATTGAGTAAGACCATGAGCTTGACAGTCTATCTTATTGCACATTTTTACCAGATTTGTAATAATGAATATTTGCTAATCAATATTTGGCAGAGAAGAAAGAGACCATGAAGGGGAAAGACATGTACTTAAGTGCTGAAGTGCAAGCCTGCTTGCATTTTTCCACTTGAACTTCAAGCTTGATCTTTCTCATGGTGTACTCTAAGTCTAATGTAGAAAATGAAAATGTGCACCTGATAAAATAAGAAACGGGGATTTCAAAAATGTATAGAGTTTCACATTCAGCTTTCCTTATTTTAAAGAGAATTTTTTCAGTATTTATTCTACAGTCTCACAGAGTTGCCTCTCAATAAAATATGTAAGAACAGCTGCAGACGTGGTGAGATATTAACAATGAATAAATAACGCTTACTCCAGAGTCTGGTGAAATTTATAGGACTTTTTCCCATAGTAACTGGGTTGTTCAAATGTTTACTAACTCATGCTATGTATAAATATTCGGGGTTCTGCACCTGTAAA
This sequence comes from Chiroxiphia lanceolata, assembly GCF_009829145.1. Lineage (NCBI taxonomy): Eukaryota > Metazoa > Chordata > Aves > Passeriformes > Pipridae > Chiroxiphia > Chiroxiphia lanceolata. The sequence goes on along the minus strand of NC_045637.1, from coordinate 39,872,432 downwards.
TGCATGCCTAATGTGGGCCAGCTGAAGGCAACTGCAGTGTCCTGCAGTGGTATGGACACTGTTCTGGGAAGGCAAATGTAATTCGCACGTTCACATGCACAAAGAGGGCTCAAAATTTCAGTGGTACTTCAGGCTACTTACCTGCCTTCAGTCTTCTTTTCCTGGTCTTTTCACTGCCTGCAATTCTGATTATTGTTCTCAGCAAATTCATTAACTACTAGGTGTTAAAAGATGAAGATCATGGCTCATGAGCTGTACTGCTGGGACAGTTTGATGAAACCCAGATCATAGCAACATTTCCTGGGATATCATCTGTCTAGGTAACTAAAAAGGATGCTAGAATTTCTGGGAAAGTAATTTTTTCTTTCCTGTGCTACATTACACATCAGGAGCTACAACATCCTGTGAAATACTTGTGCCTTCCAGTGGAAACTGAAGAAAAAGCCTGACGAATTGCAATGACATTTGATGGGGTGTTCAGACTGAATCTTAATTTGACTGGGAGAAAGCATTTATTTTTCAAGATGGAAGCACATAGGGAGCATACAAAGATTTTATCACAAGAGAATTACAGATTATCTACATGGTCACTTTGGTTTGGATATGCCAGTAAAACATATCCAAATGCTGTGCAGGCTCTGCAGAGCCAGCGAGTGACAGAGCCTGTGGATGACTGTCTTCATCTCATTAGATCTGACTGCCTCAGGCAGGTGCACAGAAGCCCCTATGGTTTTTACACTGAGTGTCTGCACAAGGACATATTTTTTGTTTGTTTGTTTGTTTCTGAGGATATTTGCTGAGTAGCTCTTCTCTACAGGAAGTTTCATCTGCTTCATGAGAAGGAAGAAATAAGCTTTCCTGAGTGCTAGACCTCGAACACAGGGACATCACTATTTTTTGACACTGCTGTACATACTGGGTGCCCTCATGTTTACAGCAAGTGAAAACCTCCATTCAGGACATCTCAGCTATATAATGCCAAAGGAAATCTTAACTGGAATGAGAATGATAGCAACTGTCTCCTGCAGTAGACCGGAAATGCATGACTTTTCATTGTAAATTAGACCAGTGATTTATTTGCCTCTTTATCACAGCCTGGAGGACACTATTTCTATTATGTGCTCATAACTGTATCTTCATTACTCTTAGCATAGCCAATGTGCAGGGAGCTGAGGCTCTTCATCCCCCACTCTTCAGCATTTTTTTTGCGTTCATCCTTCTCTTTCCCCTATAAACACTGAGCAACAACTTTGGTTTCCTTTTTTTCATGTTATCAAGGCTTTTTTGGCTCTATCCCATGTCTAATATTCTGGATTCAGCAGTCTTCTGCACATCTCTTTTTAAATATCTTATTGCACTTTTATAATAATTTGCTCCCCCTGTTTCACTCTTGTGCCCTGTCTTTTCTTATTGTGAGGCTTGTAATTATTAAGATATTATTAAGGCTGTTGTCAAAACCTTAAAGAAGGAATGCAAGAACTGCCCCTGACATATATGAATAACTCCGGGATGTTTTAGAAGGTGTACATGGATTTTCTGATACATAAGACAGTTTTCTAAAAAAAGCAAAAAATGTAGTTGCAGCTCGAAACCATGACAATTTCTCTTAACTTTGAAATACTCACGGCAAGATATTACTTTCAATATACAGATGTTGTTATTCAGTAGAGGGCACTCTTGTGTGCACAGAGTTTATATGGTACAGTACAGTCAGTCAAGATCTTAAAAGCATCAGCTGGATTTAATATCTTACAGGTTTATAACGGTGTTATGTGGATCTGTTTCCTTCGAATTTCTTTCTTGATGTACAACTCTATTGTGTCACTGAAAAGCTAACTCCTCATTTTTGGGTCTTGTGAAGGCAGGGGATAGAATAACCCCTCAGTCACTTCAAGTGGTGAATGCTTTCACCATAAGAACATATGCCTCGGTGTGCGCGGGAAATACACATCGCCGGCAATTGGGAAAAGGTAAAAGGTGAAGAACAAACACCCCTTTGCCTTTCAAGTTTTGCCCACAGCATTCGAGGAGTGAGTGAAAAGGCTATAAAATTGCCTCTTGGAGACACAGGACGCGGCTGCGGATGCTCCGTCCTCGCCAGCGAATTCCCATTGGGGCGGCGACCGCGGCCGCTCCGGCCCCGCTCCAGCCGCCCTCTGCTGTCACGGGAAGAGCCCTCTTCTTCCTTCAGGGAATGAGTGCTGCCGCCGAGAGCTGTGTACTTTTGGTTCGGCGAGCCTCTAAGGTTTTTCTTCTTCTTTCTAAATAATTGAAGAGTTTTAAGAATCATAGGTTAGGCAAAAAAAAAAAAAAAAAGATTAAGTGCTTATATGGTGTTTCATTAATAGGTGAAGTTCCTTTTGTGGAAGATGCCGGTATAATAGAAGTAAATAGCCGTGAATATTCTATGAATGCGTCGGTCGATAACACGAAGTGACCCCCAATGCTGAAGGCAGGGAGGGCTGGAGCGGCAGCCCGGGCGCGGAGGCGCACAGGGCAGGTCGCCCCCAGCAGCAGGCGGGGAGAGGCGGGTACCGAGGGTGCCGGGAGCCCCGCCGGGATCCCCGCCGGGAGCCCCGCCGCGTCCGGTGCCGCCTGCGGAGCGCTGCCGGCCCGGGGGGAGCGGGGCACGGGCCGCACCTGGCTGGGCCTGTGTGCGGCGTGCGGCCGTCCCCGCTAGGAACGGGAGCAGGTTTAGGGCAGGTTTAGATTCGGGCAGGGCTGTGGCCTCTCCTGCCCTCCGTAACTGCAGGAGCAGGTGGTGAGCTGAAGGAAGATACAGCGAGAATGGTATTGTATGGGAGAGAAGCCAGGGAAAAGAGGAAACGGCCTCAAGTTGTGCCAGGGGAGGTTTAGACTAGAGATTAGGAAAGACTTCTTCACAGAAAGGGTTGGCAGGCATTGCAACAGGCTTTCCAGAGGAGTAGTGGAATCACCATCCCTGGAGGTGTTTAAAAGATGCGTAGATGTGGCTCTTCTGGACTTGGTTTAGTGGTAGACTTGGCCGTGCTGGATTAACAGTTGGACTGAATGATCTTAAAGGTCTTTTCCAACCTAAATGATCCTATATGTGAATGATGGGAGTTACTGCCAATGCCATCGTGCCAGGGTGTGCTCTGAAGTTTAGTGTATAGGCACCTTCCTCTAGGTATGTAAAGCTGAGTTAGGTCTGTGTCCAAGTCCTTGACTCACAAGGACCATAATATGTTTCCTCCTTTTTGCCCATGTACTTCTTACCCAAAAGAAACCTGGAGGTCACTGAAGTGCCTGCTGACCTGTTGATCATCATGCCCTGGCTTACTGGCAATAAAGGGCGTATTTGAACTCCTCCAGTGTGTAGCCAGCTAGACAAGGTGAGGACAGAGTTTAGGATCTTTGTGTCTAAGATGCAAAAGCCAGACTGGGTACATATTGGCCATCGCTCCAGCAAGGAAATCTGAGCAATGCAGGGACAGAAGCAACCTACCATCAAATTTGAGCCCTCTGCTCCTCAGTGTTGTGACATTGCACTATAAATGGAGGCAGTCCACAACGAGGGGTTCCCAAGCTCTTCCTGACAGATTAGTCATGTTTAAATTGCTTTCAAAGTTATAATGGGTCATTGAGTTCCTCTTTTCTCCTATATTCTGGCCATAGTGCTATCCACCACCCTCACAGAGTTATGCCTTCTGTGAACTAACCTGAAAACTTTGACCGGTTTTCATCTGGAGAAAAACCAGAACAGTTGGTTTGCCTTAGTTTAGCTGGTAGCTAACTAGTACCTCTGCACTGGAGATACAAATGTTTCAAATAAAGAAGGGAGTGCAAAAATGATTAAAGTGTCCTTAATATCCTTATTATCATCAAATGCATGAAATGAGCACAGCCTCCAGCATTGATTTAACTGGAGTTCCCTGAGCAGCCCACGTCCACTCTGGAAATCAACTCGTTGCTCTTTCTAGTTGTCCCTCACTTTTAAGCCTGCCTTTTTTATCTATACCTATAAGGACCTTAATTTTCAGTTCTACTGGAGCTTGGTTTCCATAAGTGAAACCCAACTTTTCTAGCTAATATTTTACAAGGTACCCAAGCAAGGTACCCAAGCAAATAGTTTGATAATAAAGAGATTACAAAAATCAGAATATGAACCCAAACTTCATGTCTTCATCAGTACTTTTCATAATATTTTCCTTTCTGAAGCTGTGAATAAGAAAGGGGAAGTAATCCTTTTAGCCAAGACCACATTTACTAAAGCTGTTTCGGAAATGGGAACTGCTCACTCCTAACCTCCATAGCATTTCTGAGGATAATATCCTGTAAAGCATAAAAATCTTTCACTCTGTATTGATCTCCATGGGGAGTAAGTGATGTGAGGCAGATTTTACCAGAAGAAGACCATTTACCTAAAACACTAATTTGAACATTTATAGCTAATTCAACAGTCATAGGGAAGACATCTGGTGTTTCAATTGCCTGCTGTACTCAACTTAGAATCTATTGTTTCTAGCTTGCCCAATCAGTACAAATTTATTAGCTGTTAGTACTTGATAGTCTATGAAGTGAAGAAAGAAGGAATAATCCAACATATCAACACCATTGTGATATTTTGGCATTATACATAGTTATAGTATATATGTAATTTTTAAAATGAGTTTAAACTTGGACATAAATTAGCTATATCCTTCCTGTCTGCTTTGTGATGCATATTACATATTCAAATATTTGAACTGAGAGGTTGGAATTCCTTCACCCCACTTTTAAACAATTGAATGGATGTCTCAGAATAGGAAATCCATCCAAAATTCATCATCTGCTGGTAGAAATAAATTGCTGCTATCAGAAACCAATCAGGCAATCAGGCAATGAAATGAGTAGCTTGTGTCTGTCTGCCACCTCACCTCCAGATAACCAAAATTAAATGAGATGGATTACTTACTTACTGCTGCAGGATCATTCAGGTGAGCAAATACAATTTGGCTTAAAAAAGCAAGTGATGCATGGTTAGATCTGCAGTTCAAAGTGTGCCACAATTCTGTATAATGTACTTTGAATTTAAATGAGCATCATCAGGAATATTCCTTCTGCTATTTAAACTCTGGAGAGCACTTCTATGATAGTTGGTAATGAAAAAGAAGGTGTTCATGTGCAAGCAAAGCAAACAGCATCATGTTATTAAGAAGTGAAATTTAGGAAAGACTACAATAGGTTGGCTAACATTGTTTATTCTGTGGGGTTTTTTTGAGGAAATGTGGGACATCTAGAAATAAATGCTGTAGAAACATTTAAACTTTTATTCATTAAACCTGTTTCACCTTGTTTGGTTAAAAAAAAAGAAACCAAAACAAAACCAAAAAACCCCAACCAACTCCCTCTATATTTTGTCCACTTTTGGTCCAGTCAGAGAATTTTACTGACAGGGAAGACAGCTTTGCTGCCTTTTGAAGTATTGTGAAGCAATATTTTTCAGAGGAATCACCCTTGTTTCCAAACACAAGCAACTATTTTACCTGTCCTATTTGTGCTAAGAATGGTGGCAACCAACTTCAGACAGACTTTTCCTTTTTCTAAGTCACCTACTCCTTCCTTAGTTTCTTTTTCTCAGGATGGGAAAAGTAGACTGTGGACCAGCAGTAAACTAGGTATTTATCAGACTAGTAGGAACTCTTTTTGCTTAAATGGAAATATAACTAATGAATTAGCTATTTTTTACAGAATATTTCTGTCAAGCATTACACTGTTTGGAGATACAGTGTTATCCAACACCCTTCTGATATGTTTCTCAAAATGACTGCAAACTCCTGATTTTTTCCTGCCCATATTTATGTGGAAGCAAGAGCTCACTGGTATCACAGATGTGGTCTCCATCACATTCCAGAGTACATTGGGAGCTGCTGAATTAAACAGGACTTTCCAGATGGTTGTCACTGGCCAAGGCTTATCTAATTCAAAAGTGACTGGGACAAATTAATGACTATTTGAATGTAATTTGAATAATGCTAAAATAGTTTACTTGCTTAATTGTTTGTTTTATGGCAGAATACATTTTTAAAACCAAGGGAAATGCTAGGAGTCTTTTGGTTTTTTGGACTAGAGTCTCTTGTGGGGAGATTGTCACTGTGGTGCACCTAAGACCCAGACATTCTGTGAAGAATAAGCCATGAAGTGGACATCACCTTTTCCTGATCTGTAGGAGATATCCAGGTGTGAGGAGCAGTGTTACCTCTCATGTACCTGGTAGCCCCACCTCCAGTGAGTAGGGAAAGGTGGGAGGCAGCCCTCTGTTGTTTGATGTGACATACATGAGAGGTATCTTTTCTAACACCTGGGGAATTCTGTGCAATTGCACAGGCTAGGTAAACACGGGAAATGTGACTGTGTGCTGGCATTTGTGAATGGTGACAAAATACCATTGGTGTGGGGCAGGAGGAGTTACCTGGTCAGGCTTGAGCTCTCCATTAGCCTCCACTGTGGTCTGGGTCTCAGCATACTTCAGGAGGGGCCTGAATCCTCTGATCCTATGCTGAGAGATTTTTCAGGAGAGGATAGAGGCATAAACAGTTCTGTGTCTTTTTGTGGATTTCCATGTCACTCCTTCCTTTAGATACCTGTCTGTAAAACAGAACTAGTAATTTATTCTGCCAACATCTACTCAGGATAAGTCCTCGTTCTGCCAAATTGTTGGCTCTTTCTACCAAAACTCTGACTTGTGTCAGTAATTCTTTACTGTCCTTTGCTTAAAGGCATATTTCAGGGAAAAAAATAAAAATGTTCTCCCATACCTGAGAGTTTGCATATTGATTTGGCACAGGTGCTAAAAATGTTTTTCCATTTAGTTTTCTATTTTGTTGCTTTTCATTGCTCTTGTTGTGACTTACAGTTTTAGGAAAACTAGTTAGTTCTTTCTGACTCTGACAGTCTGACATAAATATATCTGGAGACAATTATTCCTTATAAGAAAGAGTCTTTGAAGTATTTGTCTCCTGTAAATGGGCTTCATTTAATAGCCAGGAGAGTTTGAAAAGGGGTTTTCTCGTTTTTGTAATCAGTAGAGTATAATTTGATTGTTAGATTTTAGTAACATTTAGGTGCCAGCCAGCAAAGCTGGTGAGAAAGTGCAGTAGAAGAGCCAAGTGGAGGCAGAGTGTGCTGGATCTTTGTGCTGTAGCTGTGGTTAATACCACAAGCAGAGCTTTACCCTTGTAGGGTCACCCAGGCAGAAGGCAGCAGCAAGGCTGAGAATCTGTGAGAACCTAACACTGTCCTTGTTCCTATAGTCACCTGAACAAGGTTTCACCCCTGAAACCACAGTATTACCAGACACTGCTGCTGATACACATTTGATTAAACATAAAGGACAAAACCAGAAGTTCCCTGTTCTTTATTCTTTCTTGGTACCTTTGGAAACTCTGAGTCTCAGCCAGACAAAGGAAAAACCTTCAGTTTTTACAGCTAATTTTGATCTTTGGCCAAAGCAGCTAATATATTTTATGAGAAAGCTTAAGGTAAAGAAGGTTCCAAGGCATGTCAGGCTATTTATTGCAGACATATTTTAAGTGTTGTTAACAGCTTCCATGTTGAATCAGAAAAAAGTTATAGACATGTTTGTTTAATCCCCTTTTCCAAATGTAAAAAATTAATAAAATATTATTTTGGAAGATTTACTCGTCTAAGGAATAACAATGTGTAAGCAGGAAATCCTGTCTTTCCTCTATGGCCTTCCTGCTTGCTCCTTCTGCCATGTCAGTAGGCAAGCATTCCTTACATCTCATTTTCTTCAAGTAACCTAAGTTCCTCTTTTTACTTTCTCTGTCAGTGAGCTAGAGCACTAGGATGACTTCAACTGTGTTGCAATTTAAAGCAAACTGTTTTTCAATCCCATTTGAAGGTCTGATTTTTCATTTTCAATCCCATTTGAAGGTCTGATTTTTCATTTTAGAGGAAATAAGGATGATACAAAAGCTTCGAAGAAGATTCCCAGCCAATGAACTGTCTCTGAGATAATTTTAAAGTTGTACATGAAAAATACTGAGGATTATTCTCTAAGAAGAAAGCAGACAAACCAGAAGCAAAAAGCTGGGAACATAAAAACACTAGGACAAAAAGAAGGCTTGTGCACTTAAGAGTTAAATAGGTACAACCTCTCTCTTGCACGCAATGCTAGTTAATGCTAAATGCTTCTTTCTCATATTTCCTCAGAAAGAGGACATTTGCTATTAATAGTACAAGAGAAACATAATGCTGCAAGCGTAGTATTATCAAATTCTTTTAATAGCAGTCTTCTGCACTTTCCTTTTAGATATTTTATGAGGTTATATTGATAAGTATCTGAATGCACCTATGTTGCAATAGTATTGAAGGAGTTATTTTAAAGATATTTTGCATTTTGTGGAATACAAACCACTAAAACTAATCACTGTCATTAACATCACTAGACATGATGCCATCTCCAAGATGGAAATACACCTTTGATTTACAAAGTCCATGTGATGAGAATTTATTCCAACAATGCATCAGTTGCCATTATGTGTGGTTGAAGTACTTTAAGTTTTCCATTGTGAGAAGTGTGCCATGACTCCTAAATTGTGGAGGTTGTTCCTTATGTAGGAATTCTGATGGTTGTCTCTGCTGATATATAACACACTTGTTTCTTATATAAAAGAAGTGGTATTTATTTTTCTGAATCTTACTTTAGTTATTGCAGTGGCTTCTGATTTTTGTGTAAAAGTGTGTGCCTTCTTTGGAAAGAAAATTGTAAAAATGCAAATGGAAGGAAAGAGAAGAATATATACACTTGCATCTACATGAAATTTGTACTTCATTTAATTAAAAAGTCACTGTAAAATCTTTGCAAAACATGAAATCAGCTAATATGAAATTATATATATTAAAGAATTATGTATAAACCCCACCATTTTACTGGGTGGTAAACACGTCTGTATACAGCAAGCACAGTCCTATGTAGCATGGCTTAAATATAGAAGGGAAACAATTTTCTTCTAATTTCCATTCCCCCATGAGCCCACAGCATGCATTCTCATCTCCTGTTCTTGAAGGCATGGTTAGAATCATGGGTCTTCTTTTAATTTATGTGAGGACTCTCAGATTTGTCAGTTTAGCAGTCAAGGCACTGCTATTCCTTCAGATTCCAGGGAAATATAAGCTCTAGATAATGAAGGCCTTTAGATAACAAACTAGACATCAGGTCTAGCCTGATTTCCTACTTTTAATTTATTTGCTGTCAGACTCTAAGTAGCTTTCAAAGACCTTTTCAGAACTATCACACTCTGGCTTCTTTTCCTGTTCTGGAGGAGTATCTAATTCCTTGTTTCCTGTTGCGTCCTAGCATATCATCCCAGACAGACAGGCAACACGACGGACTCTTGAGTCAGCTCTACTCAGCCCATTCTATTGCAGAAAAAAAAAAAGTATCTTTATGTGTGTAAATGTAAGAGAAGAATATATAAATTTGCATCTGCATGAAATTTGTATTTCATTTAACTATAGGAAACAGAAAAAAAAAGGTGAGAAAAGAAGCATTAACCCATGTTTTTAAAAAGATGATTTTAGTATAGTTCTTAAAGGTTAGTATGACTATGCTAGAGAAATTGTATGACTCAGCTAGAGAAATTTCAAGGAACTTAAATCTTTTGTGTAAGCTATTTTTGGATGCACATAAACTAGCAGCTACAACCATATAATTCATATTTATGCCTCTCTTTCATAGATATGTACTTTGCTTTATATATATATATGTGTGTGTATATATATATATGTTCTTCAACATTAAAGTAAAATCCATTGTATCATTCTTCATAAGATACTTGATTCTTGTTTAAAAACTCAGGAGTGTATTATAATTGAGCTGAAAATTATATTAGGTCTTTTCTGCTAAAGTGAAAATCAGAGGGGTTTAGAACCAGACCTAGAACATGAATTTTAAATATACTTATCTGGTGATAAAGTGTCCTGAAAACTGAGCCTTAGCAAGGCACATCCGACTTGGCTGAGTATATAGTCAAAAGGAAGAGTAAAATTTAAAAAGAACCCTAACTAATATAGGGAGATGCCTGGAACTATAGGTAACACTGACAGCATCTGAAGAACTACAGAGCTCTTAGTGTCTTAGAACATGAAAGGGTTTCACAAGACCTGCATAGTTATTAATTACCATTTAAAATGGATTAGATAATGAAAAATATTGAAATTTTACTTCTGGATGTTTTGTCTGTGTGTCAACATCTCTGCTGTTTGTTCTGGTGTCGTCATTGCTGCTACTTTGTAAATACTTTTTCTTAAGTAAAGAGTAAATAATTGAAGCATAAGATAATTATTGAGCAATTTCTTTATATGGAACAGATGATTTGCCTGTACTTCAAAAAATTTATTTGCAGAACCATAAATGCATAATTAAAAATGCAACAATAACAGTGAAAAGATAACCTTCAGTGAAGACCTTTAAAGATTTGTGGGTCTTTTGACTAAACAGTTGAGAAATGGAAGAATAAAACAATAATTTCTGTCCTCACATCATCTTTTTGTCTCTCGTGAGTGAAAAACAGAGACAATACATGTACATATATCTTATGCCACTTACACTCTTTTTGTGCTTCCTAGATTACAAATGCAGATATCGAAACAGCAAATGTGTTGTGTAGGAAAATTTTATGAAGAATTCCTGTTAATCATAGCCCATGGCTTGGTGGGGTGGCAAGCAATGCTGCAAGTGAAGAACTGCTACAATGGTGCAGTGTAAAAAATACCATCCAAGATTTCTGAGTTTTGTCTCCACTGGATAGGAGATCTGCCCTGCTACCTGGGGAATTCAGTTGACCCAAAATATTTATCTACATCATATAAACCCATAGCTATGAGCTACCTAGGCTCCCTTTAATGACAATGGAACAGAGAAAGCACTCCTAGGTATGACTCATCTAACCAGACAGCAGTAAGAAATCAGATGAATGGTGACTTAAATGGCACCAAAAATGCATATTGGAAATATTAATGTTTCATTTGTTAACCACATTTTGGAGAAAGAAGCAATGGAGAAAGCAGTAGAGCAACTGTTAAAATGCCACTTCCACCAACACAATGCATTTGATCAATGAACACCTGGGAAGCACGGAGTTTATGAAAATGTTGAGCAATGCCTTGTGACTCTTTAAATCATTGCTGCCTCAGGCAGTGCTGCCATCTGAGATTAGTTAATGAATTGGATGGCTACCTGATCATTTATTTGGCTTCAGCAACCTTTCTGTGCAATGGTAAAAGGCAATTAGGTCTGTATTAATTATTTTTTAAATTAAACTGTCATTCTTTATTAGCAGTCTGTAGCATCGTGAAGAATCTGAAGCACTGAACAGAGACATTGTATTGACTGAAGAAAGAAACTAGAAAAATCCATAATAGTAATCAGTGTAGAATTTTGATCTGTTAATGATTGGGGTCTTTGGATTGATTCAGGCCTTTCTTCCTCATGAAATTATATGAAATATTGGAAATCATCAGACAATACAGAAAGTAATAACATTTCTCTGGGTGTAAAAGTAAAGAGATGAAAATCTATTTCTAGTTAATATGAAAAAGTGTATAAGCATGACGCCTGCTTTTCTCAGGACTTGTAACAATGAAAAACAGGGACAGTACATTATACACACTTTATGCAACTTTCACTATTTTTTGTGTTTTCCAGGGTACAAATAGGGTCAAAGACAAAAGTAGTGACAGAGAAACAGGGAATTTCCTGGCTTCCAGCACCAAGTCTATCCCTCCACAGTTTTTCCATTACTTGTGGGAACTGTGGAATAAATGTCTTTCTAGAGAGAGGCTAAGAAGATAAAAGTTACTAATGAAAAAGACTTCAAATATTGCAGGATTTGGAAATGTTTTTTACTCTTAGTATATAAAACCAGTCTCAAATTAGCTTGAGTGTTATTAGACTGTCTATTTATTAAAGCCATCCTTCTAAAATAATTTCCTTTATTTCTCCCACTCTAGACAATTTTGCAGTAGATTCTCTAATTTCAGAATTACTGTTGGATAAAATATGAGAATAAGGAGACACTGGGAACTCCTAAGATCTAGTAAGCAAAATGCCTCTAGCTTATGTTTCAACACTATGTAAAATTAATAGAAATCCTCTCTCCACACCAAATAGCATATTCAAACACTTACATGTGCTGCTCTGTGGTTGTTGTGCAAATGCTTCTGTAACCTTCGTGCAGGCTGGAATGGAACGTGCAGCTGATGGAAAAGAATTGTCCTTATCTAGTATTCTAAGACCTTTAACTGGATTTCCTGCTAGCACCAGTGTCTTGATGGCATGGAAAGGAAACCTTGCACACAAAGGTCTTTGGACTGACCCCTGTGTTATGCTGTCCTTCCTTTGGTCTTCTCTTTGACTGTGCTAGACATTTACTTTCTCAGATTGGTTTCACTCTTAAAAATTGGGACCCAGAGAAATTAATTAGATAACTTAAAATAATGTGTTCTGTAGGCTGACATTTACAGAGGGTGATCAGGCCTTCAGAAAGACTGAGGTTGTTCTGAGAATGTTTTAAAATTAAATGGGATAATGCCAATTCAGGTGATTAAACAGAACAAGCTATCAGAATTTCTGGGTATGTCCAGTTGTTTCTGTGATATGCTGCAAGTTGTATCTCAGTGTTGTTACATGCTTAAGTATAGCAGCAAAGAATTTGAGCATATATGAGAAACTGCAGTGATGACTTATGGGGCCATGTACCGAATTTGATTGGCTGGAAACATTTATCTCTCAAGTAAAAGAGGAACTAAAAAATGTAGGAGAACATATGTAATATATCTCCATCTCCATACAATGGCTATTTTCTGTAGAGCCATGTATTTCAGATGGTTATCCCGATTTGGCTATGATAGCACATACACCCAGAAATAACTGCAGATATTTTGGGTCTGATCCTGGAAGGCTGCTGCATAATGATCACAGGGTTGGAAGAGACCCACAAGAATCATCAAAGTCCAGCTCCTGGCCTTGCACAGGACAGCCCCAAGAATCACGATGCTCGTGGTGTATTGTACATTTTTATAATATATATGACATTCTCTGCTTTTTGCAGATGCTTTAAAAATGGTCTTCCTCCAGAAGGAGCTTTGATGCAAGACAGGAACTAAGTTGCACTGAGCCATCCAGCCACTGGGCTTAATGGGACAAGGTGCTACTGTAATCCTCTCCCTCTCTTATCCATGCTCTGGGCATTAAGGAGTCACATGGTGCCATGTCCCAACAAAACCACCTGAGTACTCACTTAGTTGCTCAGGGACAGTCACAGAGTGGCACTAAAATATCCAAATGATTACAGAAATTGATGAGAAATCAAAGTTGCATATGGTTGCTCTAAGGTTTATTTAAGATTTTTGTTAGATTACAAGGTGACCCAACATAATTCAAATGTTTCTTTCTCAAAATGCTTATAATTTGATGGTGAATAATGTTCTTCATAAGAAATCCAGAACTACAAGTTCCTCTATAAGAAAAAAATTCTCTGAAGAGATGTGCTGTACCAATGGGCATAAAACAAGAGCAAGACACTGTATTTTATCTGACATCACAGATTATTTCACTGTTGATGCAGCAACACAGGTCTCTTCATCAGTTTCTCAGAGAATGAGGAGTACTCCCAAAGGAGAAAAAAAATGAAGATAAACTGCCTTCCAGTCTCATTTGCAGCTTCAGTAGTAACAGAATTTCTCCTGTTAAAACGATTTTGCATAAAGGAATTACAAATAAAATGAAAGCCTCAAAGAAGGAGAGGGCATGTTTCTCAGGAGTTGTTGATAACTGAGATACTTCTTTCAAAATATGAAAGATAATTTTATATTAGAAAAACAGGAACAGCATCCGATTGCATCTTCTGAGCTTTAATAGGAAGGTCCTGGCTTAGAGTTTTAGAATTATATTACAGGACCTATCACACTTCTGTTCTGTACAAAAAAGAGAAACAAAAAACCCCCAACCAACCCCAAAACTCAAAATTATTTTCCATGTATTTTCACAGAGAAGAACGAGTTACTGATTTCTAGGTCTCATAAGAAGATCTAACAGATCACTGTGAGACTTAGAAAGTATAAGCTTTACAAATTCCTTCTTGAGAAAAGCAGATTAGCCTGAAAAAAATAGAACCAAAGAGTGCCCTTGGCTGAGGTTGCAGCAATACAGAGTAAGTTTTTGCAGTATGGCTGTGTAGCATAGGTGAAATATAGCTTGCAAAATAGAACATTATTTCCTTTACATTATTCTTAATCTATTCATGTCCTGTCTATATAATTGGTAAACTTACAACTGCAGATGTAGGTAGTAAGGTTCATATACTTTAGTTCAAGAAACTGAAAATAAGAAAAAGATCCTGAAAAGAGAGTCCTTACAATGTGCTCTTTGGTTGCAGACATTTAATCCTGAAACCTCAGATAATAACGTCACTAACAGGTGTGAGTTTCATTTTACAAATAATTTAAAAAATATATTTTTCACCTCCTGAGCCCTGTTCTTAAGCTCTGCAACACCAGTAATGACATTACATATGAAGATATTCAGGCCCACAATACATTCACAAATATAATGTCACGCCAGTTTGCATTGTCTCCTGTAATCATACTTAAAAATGATCATAGATCTAGAGCCAAATTGCAACATTCATGTGGAATAAGGGAATCCCAATACCCAACATATTTGCTTGCAATTGAGAAAAAGACCATTTTTCACAATTTAGAGCAATTTAGACTTTGTTCCTGTCTCATTAGTAGGAAGAAAATAATTTTTCAATTACTCATCACCTAGAGAGTTTTTAAAAATATAAATCAATAAACCTTGCTTTTCAAAGAGGCAAACTCAAGATAGCTTTCTCATTCTCTCAGCTAAAATTCTCCCTGTAGTATCTACAGGTACATGAAAGAATTTACTGAATGCTCGCATACTTTGGAAACACTGGTGTTAAAAAAATAGTTTTTCATTGGAGTGTGCATTCTTATGAGCGTTTATAGCTGGAAGGGAGCTTGTAAGTATGGGTTTACTTAAGTACAATTGAAATATTGTGGCAAATATGGGCAATAGATGACTACAAAGCCTAGTTTCTAAAAATCCACTCTAATTTCTTAGAGTGGATTTTTAGAAACTAGGCTTTGTAGATTCACTACTACCGCATTTTATTTGTTTATTTTTTAAGTTAAGCAAATTACGAACATTTTATGCTAGCATTTCCTGAAAATTTACATGAGGATTGATTTTTATCAATTAAGTACTTTTGTGCAACTAATCCCTGAATTTCTGCTCTTGAGGAGGTTTATTGTTCTTTATTATCTCTAGGTTGTAGTTTCATTTGAAGACAGTTGAAGGACTTGTCTCCAAACATAAGAAGAGATTTTGCTCAAGAGCCAGCCCATAATTATACAAGAATACATGAGGTATTCCTCTTGTCTGTATTCCTTTTCCCATGATTTACACCAGAATTATGTTCCACACTGACAAACAGGCTACCTCATTGAAGTTTCAGTCTGAAAGCAATACAGTCCATGCCAAGTTGTTACTTAGTCACTTAACATAATACCTATGTAATTTTAAATTTCAGTGATTTTTCAAAGGTTACTCGGAAAATTACCAAACATAAAGACATAAAAGACAGTTATGAAGAGTTAAATTGCATGTTGACCAATGTCAAATATTATACAAGAAATAAATTGTCTGTCAAAGAATAAACATGAATTAAACTTATTTTTTACTGAAAATATTCAATTCCATGGCACTTGCAGTCTTCAGAATATTTTTGTTTCAATCCTTTTCCTTCTGACCAAAGGCTTTATCCATGCTCTCAGGGAACTTGATGCATGATTCGAAGCATAGTATTGTTTTTCTAGGAACGAAACTGATGAGACAAACACGGAGTTAGGTTTGGTTTTTTTAGAAAAATGTACTCTATAAATAAAGAAATCGTAAATTCATTGTATTTGCTCAGTAATTCTAATGTCTGGCAATAACACATTTGGTGTTTCCCCCATGTTACAAGTGGGGGAAATGAATGACAGGCCAAGCCATTTTGCAAAAGCCCAGCCAGCAGTGGAGGCAGTGACTGGAAGCAGACAGTTCTAGCCCAGGCATTACTCCCAGTGTACCATATCGTGAAAATTCTTGAAATTTCTATACTCAACTGTAGCTTAAGACATATATTAGAGACAGAAGGGACCAGAGGAATGCTATTTACCTACACTATTCAAAAATTAAAACCACCGTTTCTTCAAAGTTGGGTACCTATAACTGGATTGACTGCAGGAATATTAACTAAAGGGCTGCTTTTACTAAACATTTCTGCTGATTTTACAGGCATATGGCAAAGGAAAGAAGGCAATGCTAGAAGACAAGTCACATGCTTACGTTTTAAGACCCAATAAGCGTAAAGTTGGAGGCATGATTAGATAAAACTTTTCCTTTTTAATTGCATTCAAGATCTTGCTGGCTACATACTCTGGATCGTAAACAGGAAGCAAAAGAGGTTTTCTGTGAAACAAGAAAAAATTGTTATGGAATTATAAAACTTTGCTTTTGAGATGTATTCTAACACATATGTAATTAACTAACTAACTAACTTTCCCCTCAAATACCCTTGAAAAGGAATATCCAAATCTCTTTGTTCTTGCTATCATCAGAATAAATTGAAAACATTTTGATGATGTTTTGAATCTTAATGGCTTTAGAGCAAGCAGAGTATAATGAAGTTAATGCCCACAATGATTGCAGCATTTGAAAACTTCCAAGCTTAGCCATACTATATTCTCTTCTATGCATAAAGTTCTGCCTTCTGCACACCTCCTCTTTCTCCACTGTGGATGCTGAGGTGACAGCTAAGTGGATCAGAACCAAGTCTGTCTCCAGCCAGGAGAACGGCTGTGCTCTGCATAACATATGCTCCTGCAGGATGATGAATGGTGGAAGCAGGAGCAGAGCACTGAAAAACCAACGTCACTGCTACCGTGCTACTACACCGGTTAATTCAGTGCTTGCAGCCTCTCCAATTACTGCACCCATAGTCTCCCACCAGATACTATCACCACAGCTATTCCCTCGCAGAGAAGTGCAGTACCTGCTAATACAGATCATGGGGCACAGTTAATAATGACAGGTCATGGGTATCCTGACAGCCATAACTGTAATCACACTGCCAAAATTACTTGGGGCAGAGAACATCAGCAGTGTCCATTCTACTGATGAATAAGGCTACCTTTAACCCTTAAATACTGCTGTGCATCCCAAACCATTCCTTGACTGTGAGGTTATTACAGTCCCTGTTGCCCGTCAGTTATTAACTGTATGCAAGACTTGCATTTCTTTAGATCAAAAGACAGTTTTATGTGCCAATAGGGCAAAAACACTGAATTGAAAATCAAATCAACCAGCTAGAGACTGAAAATGGTATATCTTGTGAGTAGTGATTATTTTTTACATACGAAATAGTACGCAATCTGTTTCACTTACGCGCTTTGGAAACCTTTACTTAATTTAGTGTTAATAAAATAAGGGCAAATGATTGTGGTTTTAATGCCATGTTTTCCTGCATGATACAGTTCTGAATTAATGCCTTCCATCATTCCAATGATTGCATACTTGGTTGCAGCATAATCTGAAAAATGAATAAAGAAGAAATATTCAAAATCTCAAAAGCACCACAGTAAATGCTATATACAAAATTTAACTCTTTGTAATAATATTTAATCCATTATATTATTTAGTTCTATAATTAGCAGCCTTCTAATTAGTATTTTAAGCATATTGGTGATGCTAACTCTGAAGGTTAATGACTCTTCCTGTTGTTGATGCACAGTTGTCTAAGGATAAGATTAATCCTTTCCAGAGCAGTTTTTTTCAGTGCACTATAGAGTGATATAGGAAGATGAACTTATTCAACCTTTTATGTGCATTTCCAGATACTCATATAGGAAACAGACATTCTTTCAGTTAGAATGTCTTCACCTTTCAATATCACAGGTTACATTTCAGAAGGAACTGTTTCTAGTGGTAAAATATACCCTACTTATAAATACTGCTTTAGCCTATTACTTGTGATTTACCCTGCAACTTTTTTTTTTTTTTCCCCAGGAAGATGGAATCTGGTAGAATTTTATTTTTGATGAATGTACGGAACTCCATCCTTGGCAATAATCAAAACTTGCCCTCACACAACCCTGTGAAACCTGATCTAAGTTGGGCCTGCTTTTATTTGGATATGTGGACCAAATGACCTTCAGAGATTGCTTCCAACAAAATTATTCTACAATTTTAAAACTGTAAGAAACTAATATAGTGATTTACATGTGGTTTCCTAAAGTTTTTTCAAATCGTTGTGTAAATAGTTGTTAGATACAGTGAAATCCAATTTTGCTAAAAGAGTGACTTCAAAGACTGGCATCAGAGATAGTTTGCTATTCTTCAGGAATTCACCCCCAGTGAATGATGGAAACACACAGCCTAAAAATAAATAGCTAAGGTGTAAAAGGTTAAAACATGGATGCTCAGATCCACTCCCATAAGTCTTACAGTTATATGATGAAACCTGAACGTAACCTATATTGTCAATACCAAATATGACCCAATGATAACAAGTGGCAAATGAACACTACAGTAACACCATCAATCAGAAGAAGAAACAAGAGACACTTATTACACTGAAGTTCAGATTCTTAAAGAGTGTCCTCAGCGATACAATCAACATGTAAGACAGGATTGAGGAAAGACTGAGCAGCAGACCCAGGCTGATGGAATAGGCAGGACTATAACAGACTGCTCTCCTGAGGGAAACAGATGAGGATATTGAGCTTTTAAATAGCTTAAAGCTTTATTTCAATTAATTTTATTGAAAATTCTGCCAAAATGCCTTCTGGACCTGAAAATAATTTTCCAGCTAAATATATAGTTCCAGATATAATCCATGTCTCGGGACTCCAAAGACAACCTGGCATGAGAAAGAGTTAGACAACCTGTATGCAGAGCTTCTTCCCACTGCACACATACGAGCTGTATTGTCCTTATTCTGCCAAGATAAGACAGCCTGTAATCAGACAGTAAAATCTGCAGTGAGCTCCTGGTGCCGCTTGGGCAACGTGACTCTGTCACACTTGTTGGTACAGCATCACCTTTGGCATCCACAGGTTCTCGTCAGCATAGGCTGCTTAAGCCAAACATTTATTAGGTCTCAGAGAAAAATCATTTTTATGTAGATCTAATTTGTAATGGCAGTTGACAATACTAACCTGTCAGTCTGTAGAGTCCCAGTAATCCGCTTGCACTGGCTGTGCTAACCAGGTGCCCACGGTTACAGGCCATCATGGCTGGAAGAAAAGCCTTGCAAGTCTAAAAGAATACACATATATTAAAAAAAAAACCTTTATAAATAGACATGCCAAAAAAGTTGCATTTCAAAATTAGGCTTTCTGAGGCTTCATTATACAAGAAGTCCAATTGACCTTTTATCTCTGTAACAATTTTTAAATGATAGACAACATTTCCTTGAATGACTGCCCTCTATTTGATGATCTAACAGCATTAAAATTGTCTTATTAAAAGCAGCAAACTTTCTATTTTCTCTGCCTCCTGGTTACTCACGATTTGAGTCTATTTGAGACTATTGCCAAAGGTTTGGTACACAAGAGGGAGCTAGAAGTCAACACATCAAGGGAAGTTCAGCTGCCTGTGGACCCTTTTTTTTTTTACAAACTGAACTTCCAGACAACTCCAGCATCCCAGACACCACTGTGGGTGACACTAACTAAGGAGAACACTAGTGTTTTATGAAGGGTTAGATAAAAAAAAGAGACAAACAATAACAATTTTTTTTTCAATAGCTGAGATGTCCTATTTGACTCCAAATGTGAGTACCTAGTATATCACTATCCTCCTGCCCAGTGTTTCTTCAGACCTGTCAGGGGGAACATCTCTCTCAGTTCATTTGCCTGAAATATTTGGAAGAATGATGCAGTGTGGCTGAGGAATGCTTAGAGGACATAGAGGCGACCTCATCACTCTCTTCAACTACCTGAAGGGAGGTTATATTCAGGTGGGGGTTGGTCTCTTCTCCCAGGCAACCAACAATAGGACAAGGGGACATGGGCTCAAGCTCTGCCAGGGGAGGTTTAGGTTAGATGTTAGGAAGAAATTCTTTACAGAGAGGGTTATCAGGCATTGGAACAGCCTACCCAGAGAGGTGGTGGATTCATCATCCCTGGAGGTTTTTAAAAAGAGATTGGACGTGGCCCTTAGTGCCATGATATAATAATTGGAGTTGGATCAGGGGTTGGACTTGATGATCTTGGAAGTCTTTTCCAACCCAATCTATTCTATGATTCTATGACTCTTACTTGCAAGGATTTTCCATGGAGAACCGCCTTTTAACAAGGGAGTTGCAATGCTATATTGTTCCCTGATGCAAGCTGTTCACTCAGGCATATCAATAAAAAATGCAAGAGGGGGCAAGAGTAACACTCCCTCACAACAAAAGCTCCTAAAGGTCAAATGAGAGCCCAAATAACAACAAATTCCTTCAGAGGTAAGAAAATAAAGATGATACTTACTATCCACACTACTTTTCTATATACTTTAATCAGGTCGTGACTAGGAATGAAAGCACAGCCTGAAGACTGACACCAACATGTGCAGCAAAAAATGATTGGAAGAGAATGATTTAGGTTGGAAAAGAACTGAGTCCAGCTGTAAAGCTAACACTGCAAGTCCACCACTAAGTCATGGTTGTGTCTCCCTGAATGCTCCAAGTCCCTTAGACAAAGACTTCTAATGCCAGCAAACAGAGAAGACACATGCCATCATGTCAGCGCTAACTTCAACCACAGCTGTTACAGGTAGAGCACATTTCATGGTACAGTTGCACAAACTTTTGATTTACCAGAGTGCTCAGGCAGGTTTGTGTTAATACTACTGAAACATAATGGGGAGACTGTCAATTTGGTGTGTTTCCAATTACAGGATGATTATGAAAACATATTCTCCCCCAGTCGAGGCCCTTCACATCCCTATTCCAAATTGGGGTTTTGAGGTAGACACCACCATGGTGATTTTCACACCAAAACACTTGACTCTACCTTTTGGTCACCCAGAAAAAAAAAAAACCAAAACAAACCACAAAACTTTACCCAAACTTGAGAGAAGAAGTTGGTTCTGAAGGTCTTTTCAAAATCTGCATCTGAAAGGTCACAGAACTTCTTCCCAATCAGTATGCCAGCATTATTGATTAGAATAGTAACATCCCCAACTTCTTTTTTAACCTGAATAAAAAAACCATAAAGTTTTAGAAGGTATCCTTGCCTCTTGTGCTTTATTTATGAAAATGTTTAATTGATATACCTACTGAAAACATAAGTAGTTAAGAACTGTTATATTGCTTCAGATCAAAGGTCCATCTGAGCCTCCTAGCCCTTGTCTCATGGTGAAAAGCAATAAAAAAAGGACGAGGGCTCTAAGGTCTCCAGTGTACTTAACTTTTCACATGCTGCAACTTCAGAGCTTCCTGAGAGACATGAGGTATCAGTATCTTTGTATTTAATATATCCCAGTGATTCTCCACCCCATCTCACTCCCTGATTTGTTCTAATAGCTCCCTGAACTCCAGAATACTTTTGGCTTCCACAGGAATATAAGGCAATAAGTTACAAAGCTTTAGTGTGCACCGTGAGTGTGCTTTAGCTGCAATCGGAACATTTCTTGTCCCATGTTTTTGGTATTGTGAGAGACTGCATTCCTCAGACAAGCCTGTTTAACCCCTTTTCTATATAATTTCTCCTAAACTGGAAAGAATTCAGCGCAGATTCCTGGGGATACCAATCCTCTGAGTAAAAAGGACATACCATGATATAGATAGATAACCTCACTTGGAAAGGTGGCCAAAATCACTGTTAGCTCAATTTATTATAAAAAGATTTTGGTTTATTATAAAAAGATTTTGTCCCAAGATTTGGATTTATATCAAAGCAGATGGCCAAGATTTATTCATAGTATTAAGAATCAGTCTCACTGCAGAGATTCCTGTGCTAGAGGTGAGTGGTTATCCAGTGTCTCAAAAATTATAGTATGAATACAAAAGCATAAAAATCCCATACATGCTGCTGTCTGGCAATTTGGAAACAGGTACTTCAATCTGATACCCCAACATCTGACCTTCCTGTGGCTCTCTCAGGGAACCTTAGCATTCAGTGAAGACTTGCTTGATAGTCCTTCAGCTGTGTCAGGTTTAATGCTTGTCATAGAAAAACAGGGTTCAGATGTTACCACCATTCCACCTGCACAAACGAATGCAAATCTAGACACTACTGAGTATGGCAGGAATACTCAATTCTTCCTTCATGGGATGTATCTGGGCTTTCTTCCCACTCATATCTTTTAACTGCTATGCCAGTCCATATCATGATCCTCTTTTTCTTCACTTGACAACATAGTTTCACCAGTGTCAGTATTTTATTTAATCTGGTTTCATTTGACCTGTTTACTCACTGCTACAGAACACCTGTGAAGCTTGGCTTCCATTTGCAAAAAGTCAAGCTAACTATTCTACATTACATATTTTGTCAGGTGTCTATTAATTCCTCTCTTTATTATGATTTCTACCAATTTTCTCTAAGACAAGATCATAGTTTGTGGCCTCTCAAGTGCACTTTAAAACTGGAATATTTGCTACTCTTTGTTTCTGATAACCTGTTATAGCAAAACACACCCCCCACATTTCCAGCCCATCAGATCCATATCTGATTTCCTTCAAAATTCCCGGGTGGACACTGCCTGATCCTGAAAATTAGTTGCTGTTCACTTCACCAGTTTATTTCAAAGACCTCTTCTTTAGGGACTTTGGTCGTTTGATTTGCTTCCCAGAAAGAAAGCTTTCATTATTGGAAAATATCTAGTTTTTTCTGCAGTGAGTATATCAAATAAAAACAATCTTTAATTTAACTTTTTTGCTATTGCTTTATCTTCTGGGTCCAAGCTCAAGACTTCTCATATTACCAATCAAAAAAGTTGCAGGTATTTCCAAGAGTAGAGGAGGCCTCTAGATGAAAGACTCTTGAACTAAGAAAATTTCTGGCTTCATCATGACAGTTCAATACATGCAAATATCTATGAAGATGTTGATATTGTTAACAATAATTTAACACCTTAACAGCAATTTCTGAATTTTAAACAGCTCTTCAAACTTTTATTGGTAGGCCAGTCTGCTCCCTGCAGTATAGTGTTTGCTGATATGGGCACAGCAAATTCTGCAGGCTGGAGCCCTGTGGCTCATTTGGTTAACGTGTTTGGAGATTGAAAATTACTAGAGGGCACAGAACAAACCTTTTGAGACTGTGTTAAACTAAGAGCAAACAAATAATTAAAAAATGTTCAGCGTGGACATTTAAGTCCAACAAAGAAATTAACTGCATAAGCCTAAATTAGACCTTTTGATGCATGTCTTTGCAAGAAGAAGATAGCCTTTATGGGAACTGGGGTTTAATGCCAATTTAAAATGTTATCTTTTAAAGAGATTTGATCTTGGCAAATTCTAAGGTAAGTTTTTATTTTTACTTGCAAAAAATAAGATTTGAGAAGAACTGGGTTTTTTATAGTATCATTTCAAATAAAGATCAAATGTCATATATGAAGTACTGACCACAGATTGCTCAGACAAAGTTTTCATCTTGCTTGGAAGGGATAACAGATACGAAGATTGCTGAAATTACTGTAATTGCTACTCCAAAATTGTTGCAGTCATTATCAATGTCTCACACAGGTGTCAGGATCACATCATCTGTACTAAGTCATTGGCAAAGATAATCCTCCTTGAACACTGCATATTGTGTCAGCACAGGACAGACCACTCAACAACTTGCTCATCTGTGTTTACATGCTATTACGGTACAATAAATACACCACTGCCCAAGTAATACTATGGTACCACCTGTGGTTCTTCACATTTAGGACGAATGGCCCTAAGCAGAATTTTTTCTGTGCACAGTCAGCACAGTGTCTGTGTCCCTAATGGTGCTAACAAGGGTGGGTAAAACAATACCTTATTGACTGCAAATGTGAGAATTGCAGTTTCAGATACTTACAGATCCTGAATCCAACTTACCTTTTAGAAGCACTTTGCATTGGGAACATTTCTTGAGGGAAAAAAATGTTTCAAACGTTCATAGCCATGCTCAGAAGGAATTAATTTGTTTTGGTTAAAATTAAAAGCAACAACCACAAAACAAAGCCCCCCCCCCCCAGTTTTCATAGAAAATTAATGTTACATTTCAAGGCTATTCTGAAACAATCTATCAACATTCACATGTCATGAAATATTTTAGCTAATTTCTCTGATATATGCCTTCAGACACTGAACAGTGTATGTTCTCATATAACAGAAGAAGAATTTATCCTTGGATAAAAGGGCAGAATGACTAACTGGATTATAAGTGAGGCTATACTGGGAAATATTTTCAGGCAGTTTAAGGACAAGTAAAAAGTAACAATGTGAATGTCCAATTTCTAGACTCTGACAATAATAAAAATAAAAAAAAGTTTAAAGAATGTAGGTCAGCCCAGCAAAAGAGTTTAAGTTAAAATGGAGCTCTTTTCTACCTTACTTCCCAGCTATATTGACCAAAAAATAAAGTGAAGCTAAATCATCATTTTGAGTGGAGACCCTGAGGACATTTCTGAAAACATCATACCCTCAAAGAACTACAGTTTTCTATACAAATGGGCAAAGGAAAGAACTCCCCTCTTACAACATATACTGTTTTTTTTCTTTTTTTTCTTTTTTTTTTTAATTCTTTCTTGATATCTTGAAGAAATTTCAAAGCCTAAACAAATATATGGAGATAACCTCTGCTGCATGTTTTACCATATTCTTAATATAAAAGAAGTTACTGTCTCACAATGAAGACTAAAAATGGATAAATCTAAACAGAACCTCTTAAATCCAGTTACTTTATTAAGAACATAGTTTAAGGTCCATCCAGAAGTGACTTGTTGAAAAGACAAAGTCATTGCCCTACATGATTTCTTATCTTTAGTGAATAGTAACAGTTTCTAAAAAGAAAAAAAAAAAGAAAAAGAAAAAGAAAAATAATCCGTAGCATATACTATTAAAAAGAAGCAAGAAAAATCAGAAGTAAGAAGCCAAATCTTACCTTGTCTGCCTTTTCATAGACATCCTCTCTACTGCTGCAGTCACAATGATAGACAAACACCCGGTTAGCTCCATTTTCTTGGGCTAATCTGCATGTTTCTTTGTTACCTTTGTCATCGATGTCCCAAAGAACCAAAGTCACTCCTAAAGGAGCAAATTTTAAGGCAATCTGCCTTCCAATCCCATTTGCAGAACCAGTAATAAGAACTATTTCACCAGCAAAAGATTTTTTGCGTAGAGGACATATACAGATGAGATTCTCAATAAATAAATAAATGAAAAATTTCAGGTACTGTAGTAACTTCTGGATGCATCTCAAGTTGAACATGATTTCTCAGGTACAAGCACCACTCTTCTGTAATTCAAATCCAGAAATAAAATACATTACGACACTGAGATATCGACTAAAAAAAGAGGTTGACCTTCAAACAGCCATTTCTTTTGCATTGTTCTTTTGTGCAAGTACAAAATACATTATTAAAGATTTGCTTTGTGAAATATACCGGATCCTTACTACAAGAATTAAAGCAAATATCTTCTGCTAGATCTTATGGACCTTCTGTTTCGTCCTGGGGTCCTCAGCTTCCATTTCCTTTTTTGAGAAGATTTACTCACATACATTTTAAACAGGTATGTTGAGTCAATAGCTACAGAGCACTTTGTTTTCACAACAAGGTGATGTCAGCTGAACAAAAAAGTACTGAACACACTAGTGTTGTATCAACCTTAGAGAAGGAAGGTGTCCTCCTTAGCAGGAAACGTTACCTGTTTCGGGAGGCAGGCAATCGGAACGTTCCCACACTGTGTGTATTTTCCAGTGCCGTACAGCCAAAATCACACCACGTATTCCCATTTGTGAGCAAATTGCCAGTCACAGGCAAAAGCCTAGCAGTTAGGAGCCTTGATTTTCACCCTACATTAGACCTCACCACTTCCTTTAAGGTGTTTGGGGCGGGAAGAGCGAGGCTCAGGAGAAGGAGCGCCCGTCACCGACCCGCCGGGCCCGTCCCGCCGCCGGGCTGTGTCCCGGGGGAGAGGCTCCAATCTCCCCGCGGCTGCGGCCCCCTCTCCCCTTCCCCACTAGCCCCGGCCCTGCCCCAGCGGGGCTGAGCGTCCCTCACTCCGCCCGCTCCACACTCCCGCCGGGCCCCCGCGCTCACCGCCGGCTCCTGCCTGTCCCGCACTGTCCGCCCGCCGCGGACCACGGCTGGTAGTACCCTGCCCGGCCCGGCCCGGCCCGCCCCCAAGGTTGGGCTCCGTGCGGGGGCGGAGGCGGCCCGAGGAGGTGCGGGGTGCGGGGTGCGAGGCCGGGGCTGGGGCAGGCGGCGCTTCCCGGCTGGGCGGGTGCGGGATGCCGGATGCCGGCGGGGCCGCCCGGCTCTGCGGCAGAGGGTACCAAGCCTTGTCGAGGGCATCTATCGGGAGGCAGCTGCCGCTACCAGGTCGACACATCCCGCTGCTGCCGCCACATCGGCGGCCCTCCCACGCCTGGCCGGCCCGACCATCGGAAAGGCACCGCAGGCTCCATCCCGCTTGGAGAACCACCTGGCCAAGGGCTTGGATAGCAAAGGATCTCTCCTCCCCCTGCTGCTACTTCGTAGCAGTTACAAAGTTAAAAACTTCTTACTTTACATCATAAATTACTGTTCACCGACTTGCTGGGATGGGAGCAAAAAGGGAGAAGCTGATCATAAACGTGTCTCCCTAAAACAGTGAAAGCCCACTATCATCATTGTTTCTTGTGGGTCCTCGGTTTTCCATACATGCCTTATCCAACTTTAAAACCACAGTTCTGCACCACTGAAGCATCACTGGTTTTTCCCGAAGTTTGAATAGAAAGCCACACTCCTACCTAGGTCCTCAAGAATGTTCTTTTCCTGTGGTGTTATCTGCTTGTCTCGATCACCTTGACATCTTCCACCCTCTTTACATAAAAAGGCAATAAAGAGAGCACTACTTTATTTGCAGTACTTTGAATTTTGCATAAGTGATACTGAAAGTCTTTTTTATCAGCAAGTCATAGAGGGAAATTATTTGAAAAAAGTCACAGTGTGCTCTGATCCACATAATTCAGATTAGACTTCATGGGGATTCACGGGGTATTTTTCAGTTAAGCTGAAATGAAATTATAGTTCACATAATTTGATGTAATTTACACCAAGAAATATGATGGAAAATTCCAGGTTGTCAGTGTGAATAGTTGTATGGAAGGGATGTGCTTTCATACACAATTAACTGTTGAATATTCTATTTAGGTGCCAGAAAAAGGGGAAGCTGAAATACACTCACTGAGGCTGAAGGCAGATCTAAAAGCCTCAGTGACCTGTGGTTCCAAACAAGGCACCAAGAAATGCAAAATAGGTGGGTAAGGTAACTCCAAGTGTCTCACTGTAATCGGTAATTACATGGCAAAATCAGCAGACTGTGGTGAGAGGAAGCTGAAATGATTCAGCAATGAATTCCTGGTTATGAAACAAACCAGAGGAGATGCTTGTTTATTATTATGACACTTCAAGGTGAACAGCATTGGTGAGGAACAGTGTTGCAACCAGAACTTTGCAAGCTGTAAGTTAACAGGAGGAGCCTGTTTCCAAAGCACGTGGTTATGCAAGTATGAGAACACGTCACTTCCCTGCTCTTATGCTGAACTGACCTAAGAAGCACCTAGCTATCATTCTATATGTAGTGAAAATGACAATGATGATTAAAAATTTGTATACCTAGATTAGAGGCTTTGGTGTAGTAGCGGAGTATTACAGTTTATTGCTAGCTTTAGGTAAAGAGTGGATGTGGTAAGTGACAAGGGACTTGGGGGACACACAGTGATTTCGGATAAGTTACATTCTGCTCACTAATAGCTAGATTTGATGACGCCTTTAGAGACTTGTTTAGCATTTGGAGATTAAATATCTGTGTGGATTTTTGTCTTAGTTTTGTCTCAGTGTTTCATAACACTGAATTTTGTTGTCAAACAGAAACTTATTTTCCTGGCTGATGTATGCACCACAACTTGTCTCTAGCCCCAAACTTATCTTTCTCCACAATTAACTTCAAATTTGTACCAGAAGCTCCATTTCCAAATGATATTAAAAGCACAGAAATGAAATTTTCCACAATGTTTGACTGCACTGGAAAAAAAAGAAGCCATGAGTGGTATTTTTATTATTGACCTTCCAGTAACAAACCTTCATGTCTGGCATTTGTTTTAATCATAACAAAGCTATTAAACATACGACACAGAGCAAATGCACAAATAAATAAATTTAGGTACACCCCTAACAAGGTCAAGAACACAACCACACAACCGAGAATACCTAAAGATGACAGTAAACCAGCATCTTTATGCACCACTGAACATTTTGTATATACTCCATGTTACGAGAACTTAAGAGAAGTCATAGGAGGCTGTCATGGTTTAAGCCCAGAGAGCAACCAAGCCCCACGCAGCCACCCTCTCACTCCCCCACCAGTGGGATCAGGGAGAGAATTGAGAGTGTGAAAACTAGAAAACTCATGGATTGAAATAAAGACAGTTTAATAGGTAAAGCAAAAGCTGTGCACACAAGCAAAGCAAAACAAGGAATTAATTCATTGCTTCCCATGGGCAGGCAGGTGTTCAGCCATCTCCAGGAGAGCAGAGCCCTATCACACATAACAGTTACTTGGGAAGACAAATGCCATAATTCCAAACATACCCTCTTCTTCCTTCCCCCCCCACTTTATATACTGAGCATGATGTCATATGGTATGGAATACCCCTTTGGTCGGGTGGGGGCAGCTGTCCTGGCTGTGTCTTCTCCCAGTTTCCCATGCACCCCCAGCCTCCTCACCAGTGTGGCAGTATGAAAAGCAGAAAAGGCCTTGGCTCTGTGTAAGCACTACTCAGCAATAATAAAAACAATAAAAACATCTCTATATGTAATCACTGTGTTCAGCACAAATCCAGAACAGAACTCCGTACTAGCCACTGTGATGAAAATTAACTCTACCTCAGGCAGAACCAGCACAGAGGCATATCAAATTAAGCCTATCAAGTCTATTACAATAAATCACCATCCTTTATTTCTGCGCATAAGAATCGGTTAAACACATATGCTAAAATCTATCCATGTAGAGAGGGATTTGGCTGAGGTTTTCTCATGGTATAAATCCTCTGGCACACTTACAATTTTCAAGGTGACAGAGTATTTCCATAAGTATATGCTTGTTGTGATACATGGAATTATCAAAACTGCTACAGGCCTTGCATAGTAAATGTAAGTATAACTAATTTTATTGGCCTTTTGATTGGTAGTAAAGATTAGAGTTAGATAATTACCTCCTATTCTCAAGCCATCTGGACCTTTTGAATATTTCTGGTGGATTACACATTGACCAATATCTTTTGGTTGCTGAGAATGTGAAGATATTTACTTGCAAGGTGCTGAGGTGAATGATATTGAAAATCATCTTCACTGCTGAGCCGCAATAGGTGATTTAAATGTATGTTATTAATTACTAGTAATTGCTATATCCCACAGCTTTTTATAAATAGTTATTAAGTATTTATCAATATATTAATAAGACATTTGTGTACTCATCATCATCATCAACATCATGGCTGGGCTTCACGAATGAAGATTTGGGAAGGGTTCTACCCACGTTTGTTACAAGCGCGTTGGTGGCTAAAAAGGCCAATACGAGACAGGCATGTCCGGTTGCAAAAGGCACAGCAGAAAGACTCCTTAGGTGGTATATTCTGCAAGGCACGATTCTTTCTGCGTTGCCTTTTCTCCTCGAGGGTGATCCTGCGTGCTTTCTCAAAAGCATCAGCAGCGTTATAGATGGTGTGTCTCCAGACCTCCCGATTGGAGGCCAGAGTAGACCAGTTATGTTGATCAATATGGCCAGTTATGTTGATCAATATGAGATGTTGTTTCAGGGAGTCCTTGTATCTTCTCTTCGGGGCTCCTCTCATGTGGCAGCCGGTGGCAAGTTCACCATACAGCAAGATCTTAGGGAGGCGGTGGTCTTTCATCCTTGAGACGTGCCCTGCCCAGCGCAGCTGAGTTCTCAGCAACATGGGCTCAATACTTGTCATTGCTGCTTGTTCTAGAACAGATGTATTGGTCACATAATCTGACCAGTGAATGTTTAAGATTGTATGGAGACAGTGTTGATGGAAACGTTCTAGGAGTCGCAGGAGGTGGCGGTAGATGACCCATGATTCGGATCCATATAAAAGAGTAGACAGCACAGTGGCTCTGTAAACACCAATCTTTGTACTTTTCTTCAAGTGTTTATTTCACCAAACTCTTTTATGAAGCTTTCCGAAGGCACTGTATGCCTTTGCTAACCTGTTGTCTATCTCTCCGTCAGTCTTAGCATCCGAGGAGATGGTAATTACCTAGGTAGGTAATTAAACTGCTGGACTGATTTGAGCTCTGATTCACCAATGGTGATATGGGGATGATGGAAGACTTCCTGAGGTACCGGTTGATAGAGAACTTCTGTCTTCTTTAAGCTGACTTCCAGCCCAAAGAGCTCAGCAGCATCTGCAAAGCAGGATGTTAAACGCTGCAGAGCTGCTTCTGTGTGGGCAACAAGGGCGGCGTCATCAGCATAAAGCAGCTCCCGGACAAGATGGTCTTAGTGTGGGCCTTCAGTCACCTTAGGTTGAAAAGGCTTCCATCAGTACGGTATCGAATGTAGATACCGTCCTGATCATCGAGGTCTGCTGTGGCCCTTTGGAGCGTCATGCTAAAAAAGACTGTGAATAGAGTTGGTGCAAGAACACAGCCTTGTTTCACACCATTAGTTATTAGAAAGGGCTCAGAAAGAGCATTGCCATATTTGACTTGGCCGTGCTGATCCTCACGGAGTGAGATGATGATTTTAAGGAACTTGGGGGGACAACCTAAGTGTTCCAAAATCTACCATAAACCTTTTCTGCTCATAGCATCAAAAGCCTTGGTGAGGTCAACAAAGGTTACATAGAGACCTTTGTTCTGTTCCCTACACTTCTCTTGCAGTTGTCTGAGAACAAATACCATGTCTGTGGTGCTCCTGTTGGCTCTGAAACCACACTGACTTTCAGGTAGAATTTCTTCAGCTATAGTGGGTATTAGTCTGTTCAAGAGTATTCTTGCCAGGATTTTGCCAGCAATGGAGAGCAGAGTAATACCACAGTAATGTGAGCAATCTGATTTAATTCCTTTCTTCTTATACAAAGTGATGATGACCCGGAAGCCTCCGTGCATCCGCGGCTGGCCCCCGGGCACGTCCGCGGTGGGAGAAAGGAGACGAGGAGCCTCGCCGGCGGGTACTGAGCCCTCGTGGGATAAGAGAGGGGAGCTTTGGAGCACAGAGGTTTTGTACTATCAGCATGTAAAACTACCATCAAAAAGAAAAATATGGACTTAGTAGAATGAGATTACTTTATGAAATGCTTGATGAATAAATATTTTACTGGGCAACTGAATGACTTTTGTTTGTATTTTAAAACTTAATATAAGCCATTCACAGGCTGCAAACAGATGTGACAAAAAATGCTTTGATAAATACAGACAAATTAAGTGATATTTTAACATTTTCTGACAAAACTAATTTCTGCAGACTCTAACAGTTATTTAGATCTCTGTTGAATTTGTGGAAGAATTTTATTTGTCATTCAAAATGGTTTGATATCGTATCATTTCTGACAATTAACGTAGTTGTGCAGATCATGAGGCAATTTGCATTTATATATTTGGAGAAACAAAACATAAAAAACCCCACAAGTATACCTAATTCCTCAAAAAGTGAACTGTTTAGCACTGATAAGGACTGGTGAGGAAAAGCAGCTCTCTGCAGGTCACTAGGTCTGTTAAGTTAGTGAATTGATATTATTAAAATAAAATGTCCAGGTTTATAAAGACCCAAACAAGAAGCATATAGCCTGTCTGTGATAGTGAATTTAGTCATGTGATTTAATTTTAAGAGTAATCCAATATAGTACACAAGATTAAAAGTGGGAATCCCTTATTACACAGCATATGCGACATCCTTAACTCTCTAGACTTAATAATTTTAACTGTCAGAAGGTCAGGAAAAGCTCCTATTGTTTTCTAAATGTGTCAAAACACACTTCTGACCTGTAGAAGTCAAAGGCATCAGGCTGAAATCTCACCAGACAGCTATGATTTATGTTAAATGAAATCAAAGTAGTATTTTTATTAATTCACCAGAAGGAAATAAAATCCTCAGTGCAAACTTAATGTATCCCTTGGATCTGTGCATATTCTTTCTAAAAGCTTTGGCCAAAACTCAGAACTACAACAGAGCACCCAAAGGCAATGCACTCTGCAGTGAACCCGTCATCCTACCTCAAGATGAAGTTCATCAGTGATACAAGGGAAGTGCTTGTATGCATTATAAATGAAGAAAAAAAGGAGTTTCAGCTCACAAAACTTGGATCTTGTGTCCTGAATCAAAGCATGAGTTTCTTGCTTTCCAAGGAATAGCAGGGAGCAGGGAGGACCTCTTTTCCTGTTTTTGTTTTTGTTTTTTTCCTTCTAATTGGTTCAATATACTTCATCACACAGTCAGCCAAACTAATTTAATCTCCATTGAACTGAAAATTAGGAGTTGCTGTATCAGATAGCTGTTGTAATACTGCTGGGGCATAATCCTGGAAATAACTATAGGCCATTTTGGCTATAGGAGGGTTTGTACTTCTCACAGGCATTTGAGAAAGAATTCTAGTACTGTAAAGAAAATCCTTAGCTATTGAACTTAAGCCATTCTATAGAAACATCCTGCAGAGACATTTCAGCTCAGATCCCTACAGCTGTGTAGATGTGTAGGGATCCCTCTGCAGGCCTGTGCGTGCCACATCTATCTTCAAAGGTGTTGCTTATCTGCATCCACATCTAACCCTGCAGGTGCTTAGTGTTCTGCCACTTTGTAATTACAATGTCAGTCAAAGGGCAACTCTACCCCGTGACTGAGAAGGCACTTGGACTATGTGCCTCGCCAGCACCACCTTTGTATCCCTTGCTAGCTGGTGGTATCCAGGTGTGGTGTCTGTGAGAGTCATACCTGGTGTAGGGGCACCAATGCTTGTTTGCTACTTCATTCCAATTAAAACACACAGCCGATGGTACCATTCCTTAGGAAGAGGGCACAAAACACGGAGCCTGTCATTTTTGTGCCTAAAGACACTTAAGAATTTAAGCTGCAGAACCTCACATCCCTGGAAATGGGTGTCATTTGGGAAAAGCTGCTGCTGACTGTGTTCTTCGAGGAAAAAAAATGATACCTTGGAGACGATTTTAGGTAAATGAGTAGAGGACAAAACTATAAAGTTTTCTCTTGCATGTAGAAAACTGGCTTTGCTTCCCAGGTTGAAATATCACATTCCCCAAAAGAAGCCAGGAAAGAGAATGATGTCTTCTGTAAGTTAGTCAGACATACAAAGTCTTTTCGTATGTAGTCTGACCAGTTCTTCCTGTCAAATGGTATTCCCTGCCTCCCAATTAATTGAAAGGCTGAAATTATTTATGACTCAGGAAGTATATTTTCTTTTATCTCTTTAACCCTTTTCAGCCTGAATGACAAGCAATTGGGCTAATTTACTAGGAGGGATTCTTTATTTGCAGGTAGGCATAATGGCACTTGAATGCACTCATAAATAATTTACATTTTTTCTTGTATATTGAAAAAATGAGCACTTATTTAAGTGGTGGTACTGCTGAGGACTACAGAAATGGATTACCCAATCTTTTTTAGCCTGACTAAGCAGTGTCACTGTGCTGCTGAAGAGCCTAATAGTGATGGGGCTGTAATAGCAGTGGTGGGGAGCCTAATAGTAAGTGGAAGAAAAGATGGTATTCCTGCTCAGGAAGGATCTCTTTTCTGAGAACACTTTCTGAGATCACAGACTGGGTTGGATTAGGGACTCTGAAATGCAACAGTACAGAGCAGAAGGGAAAGGGGATAGGGTGATGGAAGTCCGGGCACATAGGCTGACAACCTGCTGTTTTATAGTAGCTGGAGCTTTCTCAAGGTGTGACTCAGTGCTTCTACTGAATAATCAAATAGTCTGAAAATCACCAAACAGAGAATAATTATGCCAGGAAAAACTGCCATCAGGACTCCAGAACAGCTGGAGTATACCAGCAGTGCCAGCAAAACACAGAAGACCTCAAAGCTGTACAAGAATTGGAGGGGAAGGTGTCTTCAGTAGTGAGTGATGTTATTCAGAAAAGGATCTCCTCTAAGAATTTACCTTTACCTAATGCTATGCCTATTTATTTTGTCTCATGTTAAGGTCAGTTAGTGATTTAATTACTCTTTTCATTAAGATACTGAGAAACTGAATGACAATGGTATTCATATTTACATAAAGAAGGTAGAGCAGATGCTGCCATGTTTTTGGTCAGACTTCACCAGTGACCTTAGCCTTTCAAGGGTCCGCAAGGACTGGTGCTGGGACAGTGAAGTTAGGAAATTTAAAAGGCTTTTGCGGGCACCACATGTTCTGAATGGTCATGATGTTGTGAGCAGATTCATTTATGCAGTTATGGTGAAACTCCTTGAGTCCAAGGGATCTCAAGAATTCAAAGGGAGAAGCTATTACTTCTGATCCTCTTAATCCGGTCTGAGAACCTCGTTTCAGAATTTTTGTCTCAGTTACTGCAGAGAAACTCAGTATGATGGATACTCAGGAGTAAAGCACCTCTCCTATCTTGGGTCTGCTGATCCACAGCTTGGTAAGCAAAGTTTAAGCATGCACAGGCTTCCATAGAAGTTCTTTGCTTTAACTGGTTTCCACTGGTTCTGCTCAGATGGAAGCTGACAGCTTTTTATTTTCTGGCTGATGGGCAAAGAATGACTTTGCCACATTAACCGTTTCATTTGCTGTCCTAGCATGACAGCTATGCTGTATTAACAAAAAAATAAAATAAAAAAGGTATTTTTCTGCGTAATACTTTTCTAGATGGAGAAATGTGATGCAGTTGAAATTTCAGCCCTATTTCCTGCCCTCGTCAGATAGTTGTTGAGGAGATGAAGATGGAAGTGTAGAAAAATGTGAAAGTCCTACTGTAAAACCCTTTCATACTGCAGGTCATGATTGAAAAATGCCAGTGTATATGTTCCAAGAGAGGCTTATGTGGCTTGTCTGCCTCAACTGCTTTTATGAGAGAAAATCACCTATTATTTGTGCTGCTGCTGCCATTGTCTCCTCTCATGAGAGGGGAAAAAAAGCGTTACCTGAATAAGTGTTTTAGAATATTTTCCAGGGCATTAAGTCCAAGAATTAAGATGCAGATTCCCATAGGAGCTGTTTTCATTACTCAGAGTCTTGTAATTTTATATGGATTGGAATCGAGATGAGCTCGTATCAGACGTATGCACACAGATCTCAGTGCACTTGGAGTGCAAGTCAGTACATACATTTAAACTTAGTAGGAAAGTACAGGATTGGTAGGATCTTTTGCAAGTGGTCACATGGGCTGGAGAAGACTGTGTTGATAAAGAGTAGTGCCAGAATTTCAAAAGACAAAAGTCTTGTATGCCCCTACAGACTTGGATAGCTATGAAGAGGTTTAGCATTCGTAATCTGTGTGTAAGGATATGCCAGCCTTCTCCTTGAGGAAGGAGTGCAGTGCAGCGCAGTGCTTTTAACAAAGCTTTTAGCAGAGTGTAAAAGCACATCTTTTAGATGTGTTTTTGTGATGACTATTCAACTTTGAAAGATTTCATTCCATGGTTTCAGCAAGGATTACAGTAAATGCTCAATTTAGGTAGTCACAATCTAATTAAGCAAATTCAGTCTAAATCCCTGCTGGGCCAGTAAAGATTTGTCTGTCAAATACCTCTAAGCATTTTCATTTTCTATAGCAACAGTTAATTGGATATGCAACTGTCAGTTTAAATGCTTTAAATGAGGCTGATGGGATTAGTAATTGAATGCTTAGATTAATGATTTACAGCTGACTTTTCTGCCCTGTTCCTTGCTCACAGGTATGTTCATGATAGCTCCCTATCCTTATCAGGTGGGTGACAGATTGGTCTATGACTGCCATATAGTTATGATGGTATGAAATACAGTTATGATACAGGTTTGATGTAACCAGTGCATTCTGACACGTAGAACTACTTTTAATACTATAGGGAGCAAGAGATTATGATCAAAGTGTTAAAAGCAAAAAGTCTAAAAATAGCCACCTAATCTCCACAGTTAGGACTTGGAACTGGAAGTCTCTGTCATTCTCCAAGTAAATGCATAAATGTCTTTTATGGTTTGAGTTGGAAAGCAAACCTCAGTGTGGTGGGTGGTGAAATTATACCCAAAGCTGTGAGTTGAGGCTGATGAAGGGATTTCTATGAGAGGTGGCAGGCAGGACTGCAAAGGGCGCGGAAGAGATGAAGTCTGTGCACTGTCAAAGTGTCTGCTATTGGAGAAAGAGACCAGACTGCAAAGTTTAGTCAGGTAGAGGGATCTCATTGGTGATGCTTGCATCACTCATCTTGTTGGGAACTGAAGAGAGGAATGAAAGTTTTAAGTCTCTGGTAGGGACGTGGTTATTCTGTTCTCTGTGTAACATTTTAGATCCCACTTCAATGCTTTAAAAGACCAAAAATACAGTATGCTCCTTGGGGTGTCATGAGTTTCAGGGCCAGCTAACCTGTACCAGGAATTTTTTCGTTCTCAGAGCAACCTAGGGTCAGATGACTTTAATGTTCATTTGCCTTTTAAGTTGCAAATTCTAGGATGCTCCTGTTGGTATAAAAAGGAATTTTGCTGTTTCTGGCCAGCTGAGCTCTGTAGTGCTTGAAGAAGAAAGCTGTAAGGAAAACTTTCTGAGGCACTGAGATATAAACATAAATTACAGAGCTGTGTTACGAATTTGTCATTTTTTGCCTTATAGGCCTCCAAAACTACCTTTAATGACAGAGAGGCCCTTATATACCACAAACCGAAAATTTAGGTTCTTGTTAATTAAGTTCCCTCCAGAATTAAAATGAACCAGTGCATATTTAGAGTCTGTGTTGAGCACACTATAATAATACTTATTTCAGTATATTAAATTAGAACATGTTTCTGTTCTTCTAAAGGTTCTATCTTGGGAAACATTATCTGAAATAGCTAACAACATTAGATGTTATAATTACTTATATTTATGATATAGTTATAAACAATTATAAAGTAAATTATTGTAATTATTTAAAAATAATTACAAAATAATGATTGTAATAATAATTTTGTAGTCATTTATATTTATTAGATATCATACTATGTATTAATTTACCAGAAAAAAAAACCA
Organism: Chiroxiphia lanceolata; assembly: GCF_009829145.1. Taxonomy (NCBI): domain Eukaryota; kingdom Metazoa; phylum Chordata; class Aves; order Passeriformes; family Pipridae; genus Chiroxiphia; species Chiroxiphia lanceolata. The sequence continues at coordinate 39,834,985 of NC_045637.1, read as the reverse complement.
AACAGGAAATTCAAAGTTATACTCTGCATATTTTAGCTCCTAGAATATGCCAAGTTAATCTGAAATGTGGGAATGGATTTATGACCTTTCCTCATTATCTCAAGATTTAAGGTCAGGTTTCCAGGCAGAGCTTCAGCTGCAAGCAGTTTGGTATTCAAAAATCATTGCTTTCATCAGCTTCTCTCTCCCTCATGATCTGCTCTTGTATGTGAACTCCATTTAGTGCAAGAACTTCTTTTTTATTTTTTTTTGTTCCCTCCTGTAATTAGTTCCTATTAAAAAGTCCAACTCATCCTTGTCTAACCTCCATTAGACTATCTTTTTCTTTCTTTCATTCCTAATGCAGAGGCCCTAATCTCTTTGACCAGTCAAAATCCTTCCAGCATTTATTGTTCATATTAATTTTTTTTAATACCTACTCAGTATTCAGACCAATGATGCTATATTTGATCATATTCTGGAACAATGAGAAAAGCCAGGGAAAGGAAATGTAGAATCTTTTTTTGGTCTCAGGATGATATTTCTTCCTTCAGAATACTCTTGCAATTAGTTTTCTTTCTAGACATCAGGCTTTCCTCCTTTCTGCTCTTATTTATACAAAGCAATACAGCTATTTCAATAATCGTCTGATAAAGTGATAGTTCTAGGAATGAATAGTAAGAGGAAAATTAGGGGAGCCTTTCAGAACTAAGACCAAGAGGGGAGATGCCCTTTTTCATCTCCCAGCCCAGCAGACCTTATCTTCAACCTTAGTTTTGATTAGTGATTCAGAAAATCTTGGTTGATTCACTGGCATGTATTTAGTTGATTTAATTTGAATTGTTAATTACTGAAAATGTGAGAACACTTTAGTGTTAAAGAGTGTCTGAATGATAGCATAACTGAAAGTCATAAAATAAGAAGTTCCACATCAACAGAAGAAATTAGATCTTATTCTAATTTCACATCTTTTAAATTATAATTATTAAAGCAAGAAAGTGTCTGACTGGAGATATTTTCAATTATAATGGAAGGAATGAGGAGTATTCGGCTTTGCTATTTCATTCAGAGAACCAAAGTCACATCCCCCTTTGCCACCTACCTGTTCAACCCTGGAACAGACTTAACTCCTTCACTTTGGTTGCCCTTACTCCTGTTTTGGGTTGCGTGCATATATCCCAGTTAGATGTTTATAACAAGTACTTTCCTTTTTGCTATATAAAGTCACAGAATCACAGAATCAATTAGGTTGGAGAAGATCTCTAAGATTCAGTTCAGCCTATGACTGGACACCACCACGTCAACTAGACCATGACACTAAGTGCCACGTACAGTTTTTCCTCAAACACCTCCAGAGATGGTGACTCCACCACCATCCTGGGCAGTCCATTCCAATGTCTAATCACCCTGTCTGTGAAGAAATCCTTCCTAATGTCCAACCTGAACTTCCCCTGGTGCAGCTTAACACTTTGTCCTCTTGTCCTGTCACTAGTTGCCTAGGGGAAGAGGCCAACTCCCACCTGGTTACAAACTCCTTTCAGGTAGTTCTAGAGAGCAAAAAGGTCACCCTGAGCCTCCTCCCCTCCAGGCCAAATAACCCCAGCTCCCTCAGCCGCTTATCACAAGACTTGTGCTCCAGACCCTTCACCAGCTTTGTTGCCCTTCTCCAGACTTGCTCAAGTATCTCAACGTCCTTCCTGAATTGAGGGGCCCAGAACTGGACACAGCACTTGAGGTGTGGCCTCACCAGTGCTGAGTTCAGGGCGATAATCACTTCCCCAGTCCTGCTGGACATGCTATTTCTGAGTCAAGCCATGGTGCCATTGGCTTTCTTAGCCACCTGGGCACACTGCTGGCTCATGTTCAGCCGCTGTCAACCAGTACCTCCAGGTCCTTTTCTGCTGGGTAGTCTTCCAGCCACTCTTCCCCCCAACCTGTAGCGCTGCATGGGGTTATTGTGGCCAAAGTGCAGGACTCAGCACTTGGCCCTGTTGACCGTCATACTGTTGGTCTCGTCCCTTCTATCCAGCCTGTCTAGATCCTCCAGAGCTTTCCTACCCTCCAGCAGATCGACACTCCCACTCAACGTGGTGTCCATGAATTAGCTAACAGTAGACTCAATGCCCTCATCAATAAAGATATTAATCAGGACTGGTGGACAGTACTTGTGAGTGGACACCACCTGGATGCAGCACTATTCACCACCACTCTCTGGGCCCAGCTATCCAGTCAGTTTTTAATCCAGCAAGGAGTGCACCTCTCCAAGCCATAGGCTTCCAGCTTCTCTAAGAGTATGCCATGGAAGACGGTGTCAAAGGTGTCAAGTTGAAATAAATTCAAAGGTTTAATAGATCAAAACACTTCATTCTTCAATACACATACTAGGTCTCTAGAACTTTGAAAGTTTTATTCCTTGTTATATTATCAAGATTTTGTTAACTAATAACTGGCTAACCCTTTGCATCATCATGTACATAAATGCTTGGTTTAGTTTGAAGGCTGGCAAGGGCATCTCTTTGGCTAAATTAGAGGTAAGCAAGTTTTTAGGGAAAAGAAGTGAATAAATTTGGAAGTGAAAGATTAAGGATGTAATTTTAGTTCTATAGTGTATGTTTGAAGCAAATGTGTTGGTGATGCCTACATCCCATGCATGGGTTTGTGCTCCAGGGCAGGCTCAGTGTGCACAGCCTAAGGTTCTTGTGGATGAAACCACTCAGGTGATGTGTTTCAGAAGCCTGACTGATGTTCTCCAGCCACTATAGGCAGGTGCAGTGGAGAAAAGAATGGGAAGAAGACTTTTCCTGTGGCTGGTGGCATCTTGAAGAACTCTATAGGAAGGTGATAGGAAGGTGATAGGGAACACAGCTGATTCCTGAAAACACCATGGATCTTCTATAGGCACCTGTAGAAGGTGCCCTCTTTTTTATCACAGGAAAAAGAATGCCTTACAGCTTACTAAGTCTTCACTGCGATTTTGGCCACTTCAGACCATCTATATTACTCTCTAAGGGCTGGGCCTAAAATCATCACAACTAATTGTATGTGATGAACCTTTTAAGTGCATATTGAAAGACATTTTAATTTTTAAAAGTCCTGAGTACCTAGATGATCCTGCTGACCTGAAATTAAAGAAGAGTCAGATCATTAATTTGCCTTTTATGTAAATAGGTAGTACTGTGTAAACTGAAATACAGATACTGAATGCAGAGTCATAGATGGTTTTAGGCAGAGACGGTGGTCAAGGTAATTTTTATGATGTTAATTTAGGTGAGAAGTAACCAGTAACTAGTAGTAGTAGGTGAGGGAAAAGTGCTCACAAACTAGGTTCTAGAGGGGACAATCAGAATTCTGGAACGAAGTGTACACCAGATGGGATCTGGCCTTTGATATAAGTGCCATCTGTGTAAATGCCAAAGGATCTACAGTATTAGTGTTGGGGTTTTCTGTTTGTTCTCAGATTTACTTATACTTCCTTTGTTTGAAACAGAAAAGACTGACCAGCAGTTTCTTATATTTCGGTAGTGCTGAAGTGACTTATAGCAGCTGACAAATCAAATACAAAGCTGTGCCATGGCAAACCATTCATCAGGTGCCCTGCAAAATTAGGATTTTGAAGGGTTTTTTATGCAGTTTTGGGTCATGTTTATTTTGCACAAACCATCTTACCACTTTTAAATTAGTGTTTATTAATTTAAGGCCAAGTGTACAATCCTATATTGGATGTATAAAAAAGGTGTAACTAATCAAACATATTGTGTTGGGCACTGGAGAAATGTTTTTAGTGCTTAAAGTCAAACACACTTGTGATTTGCTTTTTTTTTCATGTGAACTGGCTGAACGCTATGAACTATAAATTTAGGCTTTAAATATTTATTCTATTAACTGATTAAAATATAAGCAGCTAGAGCAAATACAGTTATATTTGCTTTAGAGTTGTTTATTTTTCTAGCATCTTAAGAAATTAAGAAAACTAAAGACAAAAATGTGTTTCAGCTGTTGTGTGTGCAGTACAAATTCTGTAGCTACAGAAAAAAGGTTGGCATTGCTCTGATTGCTTAAAGAAAAATTGAGATGATATTTGATTAAACGACTGAGAGAAGAATAAATAACATTTCAGAACTTTTGCAGTTAGGATGAAGAATTTATTGTATATACAGTTAAGCAGCTCTACTGTAGATGTACTTCCTCTTTAAAGAAAATGAATACAGTATTCAAAATAGTTCTAGCATGGAAACTACAATACAGACTGAAACTTGACTAATCCAGAAATTAGTTATTTGTCTTGAAAGAACACAGAACCTGAAACAACAAATTGCAGGTTGCATCATTAACCTAGGACAGTAAAAAACTGTACAGTACAAGCAACACGTTACAATAAGTTATGACCAATAAGGCAGTCTTTCTCATTTAGGACAAAAGGGATGAAGGGAAAGGTATTAAAATCTCATAAATCCACCATATCTCTTTTCCATCTCTGGGACTTCTTTGGAATAAGTTTCCCTATCTTCTTCTGAAGGGAGAATGGAGTCGGCGAAGCGCTTAAGAAACCCACCATATCGTTTCTGGTAATCCAGCCACCATTCTGGCCTGCCCACTCTTCTCATGAAACCACCATATCTCTTTTGCAGCTCTTTGGCTTCGTCTTCCAATTCAGGGCTGCGCTTAATGCTTCTCATGAAGCCTCCATACCTTTTGCTGACATCCCCGTCGTTTTCATTTATGTCTCGATAATGTGCTGCTTCAGGGTTATCCTCTGTTCCTAGAAGCTCCTTCAGCAGATCAGAGGAGTTAGCAAGGGCATCATCATCTGAGTCTTTCTTCATAAACCCTCCATACCTCTTAGCCAGGATTTCTCCTCCGTTAGCTTCATCCTCTGGTTCTGCCCGATAGAGCTCATCCATTTTCTTCATGAACCCCCCATATCTTTTCATGAAGCCTCCGTACTTCTTCGCAAGCAAATGGTTTTCATCCAGCTCTTTCTTGTCTCCTGGAGCAATGTTGCCATCCTCAGAAAGATCCAGTTTTGCCAGTTGCAGGAGCTCCTTGCAGGTCTCCCAGGCTTTGGCAGAAGGCAGTTTTCCTTCACATTCTAGTGTACATGCCTGAAAAATTGATGCAGTTTACTGAGAATGATCTGATAGTAACAATCACCTCACTGCCACCTTATCTTAGGTTTACTTGACTATAAAAGCCATGAGCGAGCCTCTCTTTGTGAGTGGCTTGGAAGGACTGTTCTTTGTGAACAGCTGATTTGGTACCTGTCTGTTCTGAAGTTCTTCATATCCCTCCCTGAAGGATGTGGTAATCTCTACTCTAAGAGACAGAATACTAGACAAGGTGGACTGTGGGTCCTGTATGTCAAGGCTGCCCCTAAGTTTCTGTTTCAAAGGAAGCCACATGTAAAGTTCCTGTATTTCCCTTACACTCATGTGAGTTATGAATTTTTCTTTTAAATTTACTATTGGGAAGCTATAAACCAATTGTGATTTGCTTTATAATGCAAGTTAGAAGTGTATTCAATCTTCATAATTAAAAATAACATTCAGAAATTTTAGAAAAGAAGTTGCACAGCATGGTCATTGCAAAGAAGCCAGCTAAACTGTACTGTTCAGTATCTTCAATACACTGCATAGCTTTAAAGGTTGTATTTCTGTGTGTTGTCATTAGTTTCTCTTCACGGAACAGACCTTTCAAACATGTACTAATAGAAATGTAGAAATACAGGCTCTTTTGGGCAGGATCAAAGCTCTTGTTTTGCTAGTTGGAAAGTAGTGACCATTGAAAAGAAGGAAAAAATCCTAAGCTGTGTTGTTTCTGACTGTACTGAAAAATGTTCAGACTACAATATAAAAAAAATTTTCAGTACCTGCATGCATATCTCATAACCTGTCATGTGAAGATAATAACATACATATTGTATATTGTATCAGGGGAATTTACTTCTTGTGGAGTAATATTCTTCAGTTGCAAGAAAAGGTGAAACTAGTGGTTTTTTGCTCTTGTCCATGGTTTTCATACCATGACAAGTAAAGAAAAAAATCATTAATATTTTCAATAAGAGAAGCACTTATTCCGACTATAGATGATGTTTTCTAAGGATCTTAACATGCTTTAAAATGTGGAATTAAACCCCAGCACAGTTCTTTCTAATAGCCCATTGTCCATATCTCGTCTTACCTGTCTCTTGAGTCTCACTTAAATATGATTTTTTTGTATGATCCCAAGAAAATCAAAGGGATGTATTTTGCAACACAATAATTTAACTGGCACTACATGCTTATTGCTATATATTATAGTCATGCTGTAAAGAAAATAAAATCTCAGCTTCAGTCTGATTTTGGAATTGCTCTAAATCAAAGCAAGAATAAGTCTTTCACCTTCTCAACTAGTTTTAATAACCTCCTGTTACCAGATGAACATACTCTATCTCATAGGTGTGAATGACCAGGCACAGAGTGAAAAAATCTTGTATCTTAAACAGATACAATGTGATAAAACCGCTTATCACATTACTACATGCTAGCATCTAGAAACATTAGTTTCTAAAAATTGTTCACACATGTTTAACAAATACAAGATATGCTACATTGATTCTTTACCTATTTAGCTAATAATTGTTGTTACTGAATGGCACTTTGATTCTTTCTTGAATTATTACTGAAGGTGTGTGAGAGAGATTTTCATTACAGACATCCAGAACATATACTCCAAAAAGCACATATTCTTCCCTCCCAAAGGGCTAACTACCACTTCCCCCCCCCAGCTGACATTAAAGGTAAAATTTGACTGAAGTCTAATGTAAGCAAAAAAAAAGCATAGGAACTATTTTGCCAGCCACTCAAAGAATAATACCCTTATGAACCTGCTGCAGTTAAGTGTTCTTGAGGATTTCGAGTAAGCTGAAGTACAGTGGTTCCCAGTTCTGTTTAGACTAGAATCCTTCCTTTTGCATGCTCCTAAATAACCAGTGACATGACAGGAACAAAACTTTTCAGATCATTTAGATGTGCCCAGAGCGTGATGCCTCAATGTGCATGTATTTGAGACCAGAACCGCAGATGCCACTGGCAAAGTACTCCATAGCCAGAGTGCCTACCTGCTTCAGGGAGGGTGAAGGACCCCAGAATTTCACCTACCCCAATCCTTAAATTACAAGTTGAGTTGCCTCTGTGACTATACTTTGAAATAATTTTAACATCATAAAAATAAACTCCCCTTGCATTCTGGAGTTAGCAAGATTCGTCTTAGAAGCCACTGTCAAAGGGATCTTTCACAGGCATGTTCCTAAGGCTGTGCAGCACCGTGCAGAGAAGAGGAACAGCGGGAGCTACTGCTACTCAAATTAGGCTTTAACCGCACTTTTTGTTTGTTTTTTTTTCTTCTGAGATTTTAGGCAGGTCTGCTGGACGGCCATCCTGCCGGGAGAGCTCTCATCTTATCGTGGAGCTCTCATCCGAGGGTCGGAGGGTCGGGACCCCCACTCCCTTCCCTCATGGCTTCCCCTCTCCCTCTCCTGCAGAAATGCCCTCCATTCGGATTTTCTTTCCTCCTAACGTTTTCACTCGGCTTTTTCCTTGCTCCCCGTGGGGCTGCTCGGCGCCCGGCGTCTTTCGTTCCCATCCCCGAACGCCGCCGCTCGCTGTCGGGCAGCAGGAGGGACGGGCGGGCCGGGGAGGGTCTCCTCGGGGCGCGCTGTGTTAGTGTCGGCGCCCTCCCGCCCCCGCCTCGGCCTCTCCCCAGCGCCCCGAAGCTCGTTCCTGTCTCCCTCCTCCCCGTCAGAAAAAGGTCTTCCAAGCGACCCAGGCCACTTCCCTCACTATTTATTTTTGTTATCTCGCTGCTTTGTCACCCCTCCCCTTTTCCTCCCTCGCAAAGTCAAGGGCGAAGCGGGGACCAGTCCCTGCCGAGGGGTGGCCGGGGCGCTGCAGCGGCCGGGCGGCCCCGCTCCCGCTTACCAGGGGGTGGATGCCAGAGCGCGGTCCCAGGCGGTAGGCGCAGGCGGCGCAGTCGCGGCCGCAGTCGGCCCTCGCCCTCGGAAGCAGGCAGGTGCTGAGGGCCAGCAGCGAGCAGCCGAGTCTCAGGAGCAACGCCATGGGGCTGCAAGAAGGAAAGATCAGCCGGCAGCCGCCTCCCCCCCTCCCCCGCCCCCACCCCCGGCACTGCCTCCCGCAGCCTCCGAGTAGAAACAGGCGGCACGAAAGAGTTCAAACCAACTCCGGTAACTCTCACGCTTTGTGGAGCCGGGATGGTTGCGCTTGCGAGGTAAGCGGGAGCTTAAGGAAAGCAGACGCTTGACAACTGCAAGGCAACGGACCTGCGTTCGGAGCAGGAGAGGACCGGAAAGATGAAGCGCCCAGAAGCTCCCGTCCGGTAAAAGTGTTCGTCCCCAAACATTTTGTCCCTTCCTACCCGCAAAGCCGGCGTCACAGGGGGAGAAGAGACGCACCGCGGAGCGGCACGGACGGGACCCCAGCCCCTCCTGGGAAAGGCTTCCCACCAGGGACGCCCCGACGACGGGCACCAGCCCTGGCAGAGCCGCCCGGCCCTCCCTCGGCCCCCACCGCGAGCCGAGCAGTTCGCTCACACACAGGCTTCCCTCGGGGCTCCCGGGAGTTGCTGGAGGAAGAAGCTGAGCCTTGCTGAAGCGTCCGCGTCGGAGCCGCTATTATTTGTAGCGAGGCCGAGCAGCCTCTGGAGGAACCCCGGGGGAGGCAGGCACAGCCGGGGGGCGCCGAGCCGAGCGCCCGCTGCCGGGGCCGGGCGCGCCGCTGTCGAGCGGAGCAGAGCAGGTACGGGCGGAGGCGGCGGCACTTTATAATTCGTGACCGCGGGCAGAGAGCGACCTCCCCCAATCGCCGTCGGGCTCCCGCTGACGCAGCGACTACGACATCCCCCCCGGCACTGCCGCCCCGCCAGCAGTGACTCCAGCGGGGCTCGGGGGGTCTGTGTGTGTGTGCGTGTGTGGCCGTGTGTGGCCCTCCCGTCGGGGGGGAAGCGGGGGACCGGCATCGGGAAAGTTATCGGGGGAAGTTTTCACCGGGGGCGGGCGGGGAATGAGACATCGCGTGAGTCATGCGGGGGGTGGGAGTGAGGGACGGGGAAAGGCACCCCGGCGCTCATGGTAGCCCTTCTCTCCGAGGCGGCGGACGCAGGTTCCCGGCAGAGCCTCGCACAGCACCGTGGAGCGGGATTGGTTTTTTTATTTGTTTGTTTGTTTTGGGGTTTTTTTTGTTGTTGTTTTTCTCTCCTTTCTTCTTTCTTTTTCCTCTCTACCACCCTGCCAAACCCCAAAGCCGCTGATGCTGGAGGTCCGTGCTACATCCCTTTCTGGCTCCCTCCCAGGGCCTCGGGTGTAAAACAGTGTTTGGGGGAAGCAGATTTTACTAGAGTGAGCAAGAAGACAAGGGGTTTGATTTGAAACTTTGGATTTCACAAGTATGGGTGGATTTGCATTGTTTTCACAATTTTAGTGGGCAGGAAAACACAAATAAGAAAGAAGCAGATAGAGGCAAACCCCCAAGCTACTTCTGCAAAGTTCTCAAGCCCAGCAGCTAGGGCTTCTCACTGCTCTGCTCCATTTGACATCTTGGGGAACAGACGTAGAGAGATAACACTGATTCCTGATGCCTCTGTTTTGTAGAGGGCTCTGCCCCAACCATGCTAAACTGTTTTTCTTTGACCGTCAGACTCCACCTTTTATTTCCAGCCCCAATTTTTTTCTAGCTGGTCTATGTTTACTTGATCTTGTTTCAGGATTGACCTTCACTTTAAAGAGCATTTTCCCCCTTGCTGATGTGTTTATATTCTCCCTAGTTCTCATTTTGCTGAAGTGAACAAACTGTGCACTTCAGCAATCTGTCCCAAGACAGGCCATTTTCATGTGAATGTTCTGCTCTCCATTTGCTATACTTGGAGTTCATAATTTCTGGGCATGAGTGATGGGAACAGAATACAATATGTCAGTTGAAATTTCATTAGGACAGTAATGTGTAATTATGTTCCCTGGAGGAAGAAGACACCTCAATTTATACCTCCTCGGATCTTATTCGCCTTTCCTAATGCTGCAGTACATCGATGTCACACACTCACTGAGATACAGCCAGTTCTTTATCCTTCAGAGCTAACAGAAAATTCAGTACTATTATTGTATGGAAATTGTGCTTTTTGCCACCAGTCTTTACACCAGTTGTTCAGACTCAGGTTAAGGATGCTCAAATGCATGCCTGAATTTTCAAAAATGCATTCATTCAAGCCAAAGACATCACTCTTGCCTATAATCACTGTATGTGAGAAGAGAATTGGGGTCTCTATTTATGCAGTAATGTCAGCCGACTTTGTGAGTGAACCCTCAAGAGAAGAGGTAGACATTTAAAAAATCATCCCAGTGGATGTATTTCTGTTAGCATGGGAGGGATCTGCATTTGGAACAATTAGCAAATTCCTATACCACTGACTCAGCAGGGTTGCTCTCAGGTTTGTTCTTAAGTTGGTTAGGGAAGCACTGACTAACTCTAGAGGTGACACATTTGGTGTCTTTTTGCTGTAAAGTTGCTCACTACAAACAGAGCTTTTTGTGATGGACACCATCATATTAGTCCTGTGGGTCACTTACTGATTTTCAGTTCTGCCATCATTTTATTGGCTTGCACTCTAATAGTCAGCATGGCCTGATGAGACAGATAGCCCAGCAGTGTCCTGATTTTCCTCCAGCAGTGTACATCCCATGTCTCTGGGCTGAATGGCTGTTGCTTTCATCATTCTGCACCTGAGTGTCTGTGCTCAGCCTGCTCACTCAGCTTCTCAGCCTGCCAAGTCCTTCAGTACTCTGTTTAATGTCACTTATTGTGCTTAATTTGCTCGTGATGAAAACCAGCCAGTGTTAGAATCTCACTGTGTACAGAGGTGTAGATAATCCCTGTAGATAAAATACAGAGTATAACAGGAAAAGATGAAGGATGAAGTAAGAGTAAAGCATATAAAAGGATCAAATAAAAGGCATGTAAATTCTCTGTAGAAGCAGAGTAATGGAGAGGGTTGTTTTTCAGTGGGTAAGTCTTATAGCTGCTAGTGGCAAACAGGGAAGAGGAAATGATGGGAAGAGATCAAGTGTGAAATGCACGGCTACAAGGACTCTTGCAGCAAGTAAGAGAGAGAGGAGAGGTATTTGTGGACAGCCAGCACTGGGCAGAAGAAATCTAGTTGTGGCTGTTGCAAGTACTACAGTTATCCCTGACTCTTTGGTTCATCTGCTTCTCCATGTCTATATGTCGTTTGCATCTTTAGCTCATTCCTCTCTGTCACTGGTCCTCATCCTGCATCCTTATGGAGGTTGTGTAAGGGTCCCCAGGGCCTGGAAGGGTAGAGAGTGAGAAGAAGGTCCCAACTGAACTCTCTTTTTACTCCTTTCACGCAGTGCCTGCTGCACGGAGTCCTTTCTTTCCTCCTGAAAGATGCTAATATTCACAGAGGATGTGATACAAGAAAAGAGTAATGAAGGAAGTCTTTCTTGAAGAGCTCGCTTTTCCCAGTGTCAGCAGATGAAAGCTCTGTAATTCCTAGACTGAGCTCAGTTTTGTACAGGGAAAGTATTCTTTGCAGAGAGAGGATGAAAACAGTAGAGAATTTAGAAAATTTTACCAAAATACTACAAAACAGAAAGTACATAAGGGAAATTACTCACTGTAGGCGGGGAAGGTAATATTTCCTCAGCAATGGTGAACTGAGAAACAAAGAAGGGAGGCAAAAAAGAAAGGGAACATTTTCACAGCAGTAAAGACAATGGCTTATTGCTTGCTACTAACTTTATAATAAAAATGTCCCAGTGCTGATAAAAACTTTTGCATTTGTGTAATACAGAATTCCTGCAGACACCATCAGCTTTTTATCTGTCATCAAAATATACCAACCAAAAGAAACCTATTTATATGACAGTAGTGCTTGCAGCCCCAAGGGTCCCGTTGTCCTATGGATTGTCTAACTCCCAGGCTAAGGTAGAAAGAGGTGAACCAAGATGAAATCATCTTAATTTTACTGATCGAGAAAACAACTTGAATGACTTTGCAAAGTGTTGCCAAAAATGAGCAGCCAAGTTAGAAACTAAATCTCTGTTGTAATTCACATCAGTATGTTTTCTGCAGGACCAGCTTTCCTTTCCAAACTATACTCATCATGCTAACCAAGCTGCTACAGAATCATTAAGTGAAGATGGATTTACACAAATATGAAATAAACATGCTGTTAGCACCCCAAGCAATCCTCCTCACAACACAGAGCCTTTTTGATAGAATTGCGGAATAGGGAATTTAAAGCTGCATGTTGATTATTTTCTTCAGCTCAGTATAAAAGGTCACAGCATTTCTTAAGATCAGACAGTCAGGTTCCATTTAGCTCAGTCTAAATGGGCTTAAATTTTAGTGGGAACATATATAACTGGTATCAGAGCTGGGAAAGGCGTTGTAGGTCAGCTGTCCTGTACCAAACATAATCAAAGGCATTAAGAGACATGAGTTATTAAACTGGAATGCTAAACTTTCCATCTCAGATAAAGCTTGTTCTTATTAATAATATTTTTGCCTTTGAACAAATCACCTTTTTTTAGAAGGCAAAACCATGATCTGATCTAGTGGTGATAAAATGATATTTTTACTGAAAGAGCAGTGACAGCTACTGTCCCTTTCTGATGGTTGATGCCATGCAGCTTTCCAATGGGAGGGAAGGTTTCATACTACTTTCTCTGAGTGAAATAAAGAGTGTGATGTGCATTCAGTATGAGCATGCAACATTTGTTTACCTGTCATTGTATCAGACAAGGTAGGAATGAAACAAAGAGTTTTATACCATTCTGTGGAGATGCATGGAGATTCACTTTATTACATGCTGCTTTGTTTCTCAGAGACACACGAATATGTGCACGCAGATTTCTGAGATCAGGATGAACTGCAGTAAGTAGAATGTGCTGCAGAATAAATATAACAAACTGTAAAAAAGAAAATCTGTATTTGTTATAAAAGCATTATATTGCTCATTTTCACAGAGGCCATGAGAGGGGTATTTCCAATAAAATAATAAGAAGACAGAGTGCTCAGTAGCAGAATAAATTCTGATGGAATCCAGACGCAGTGATTATTATTTAAGACAATAACTACTCCACATGAGTAGAGTGATTTATCCTCATTTTTTTAATTAAGAAAACTCATCCATGAATTACAAAGGAAGTATTAAACTCCATCTATGAGAAGTGTTGCAGTGTCTGATGCATATGTGGAAAGATTAGCTAAAAATCGTAAATGATTTTGATCACTTCATTCATATTAAGAAAAACAAACAAACAGAGTCTAAATAATGTATCTGGAGCACACCTTTCAATTATTTTCACATTATTCACAATAAAGCAGCAGAATTTTGGAGCTTCTTCCCCAGTTCCAGCCTCACATTTTCATTGCTAGTATTTTATTGCCCAGCTGGGGAGTGCTGTGTTCACATTTTAGCACAATATCCAAACCGAGTTGTTTTTACAGACTGGGGCTGTAAGCAGAGCCTGACGCATTACATGCAGGAAGGGTAACAACCGGCTGGATTCATCCTTGTGGGGCGCAGCTCGGTGCAGCAGGGCAGGTAGAGGTGACTTGAAAATCCCGTGTGTTGGATGCTTCAGAAATGTATCTTTAAATGGTTGTTCTTGTGATTTCCAGCAGTGCAACAGGGAGTGTTTTTCAGCTGAGCACTGAGCTTTGTCCTTTCCACTCACACCATGGCCTGAGCATAACCCCTCTCATGCCTTCTCTGGGCCATGAAGGGAGCAGCAAAGGGCTGTGTGTGCTCTACCTCTCCTGCTGGAAGGATTCCCCAGGGGTGATTTGGATAGCAGTGAGGGTTGTACTTCATTTTTTTATACCTCTGCTGGAAATTCCCTCATCCACGCTGGGAATCTGTCTGCCTTTTAGCCTGTTGTGGCTGTACAAGCAGCATGGAGCCTTTTGTGCTCTTACCCCACTCAGACTAACAGTGGGATAAATTCCTCAGCTCCAGAACAACTTTATGCTCATTTATGGTAGAGTTCCCTCTAGATTAGCTACAGCCACAGTTGTAATCCCTGTGGGATTGAAAATACTAAACAGATGATGTTCACACAAAAAATAGAGTGGGAAAGGTACATAAAACACAGGGTTCTCAAAAGCACCTTTTCAAAGGTCCATAATTTTTCTTTTAATGTCAATGATTTTTATTTGCTTTATGTCAATTGAGACCTCAGTTGTGTTCCAGAAGGGGTTTTCCATATGGAAGGAAAGGTTTAATCAAGTCATCTAGCTAGGACAGGGAAGAAGATGCTGACATTAAAAAAATCCTAAGAGCATTTGATAATGAAATAAGAAACATTATAATATCATTCCTTCCTTTTACATGTATTTGATGTGTTCCACTGGCCATTGTTTCTACCTCTTTGGACTTTGTATTTCTGTTAGAAAACCTGAAAACTGAACTCTGACCTTTCCCTTCTCAGTTTACATTCCTTTTCTTCAAAGCTGCTTGCTTTGTAGTTGAAAGTAATTTCATTTCTCCTGCTGCATAATTGAACACTTCAAAAACTAAAAAGCGACCTCAGCCAGCTGAGCCCTTATTGCTTTTGCTGTAGAGAACTGGTGAAAATATTTCATGAAGATTGAAGCTCTGAATTTGGCTGTGGTCCAGGTTTAGTCTGAAGGTTGAATTTATGGAGAAGCTGAGGAGTTCCTGAATGATTTTGGCAGCAGAAGAGTTACCACCTTGAGTGAAAATGTAGATGCAGTGACAGTGCACAGGAAAGGAAAACAACAGATGTGATACGATGTTTTGATTATTTTCATATGACATAAATGTACTAGAGGACATTGCCTTGTGGTTGACTCCTTTCCCAACTTGCAAAGGTGCATCTTGCGTTTTGGTTGTTATATGGCCTTGTTATCACAATACCTAGATTTTCCTTTGTCAGTTTGAAAGCTTGTAAAATCAGGATAGCAACAACTCCTAAAGTGGAGGTATAATACAAGGATTTATTTTAATATAAAAGTGGTCGGAATAACATTGTCACACAGCTGACCAGCACTGTCTATCCTGGCAAAAGCTTTCTGTGCCACCTCGAAGTACTGAATTCACCATTTTCCTCTACTGCAATGTAACTGCTATGAGTGATGATCTGATGATGAGTGGCTTTGACAGCATTTTGCTAGAGAAAGCAATTGAGGCCATTTCATAGCCTCTGACTGAGTTAATTCAAATTATGAGGTATGGTATTTTACCTCTAAGACAGGACTAAAAAAATTAGGTATTTCAGACTTTCAGCTTAGTGCTTTGAACTTTCTCGGAACTCTCCCTTGTCTACAGTGGTACACTAGGATTTAATCAACTGATGTGTTCAGACACATCTAAAGTAAAGAGACTGATGTGTGCTAAGATTTCAGAAAAAAATCCACATAGAATATAAAATAACACAACTTTCACAATACTAGAATACTAATATATTTTAAGCAGTAAGAAGTTGCATTTCAGCGTGTTCAAGTGCATCAGCACTTTGAGTAAAGACAGAGAGTACCATAAGCAGAAATTCAGAGAAAAATATTGGAGTCCAGGATGAGGTAGAATGGGAAGGGTCACAGTTGTGAAGTTTTTATGGGGTTAAGATAGTTGATGTCATGAAAGGTTCCTCAAGCTGGTTTTCTTCCTCTCTTTTGTTGCTGCTTGGTGTGCATTCCCCACTTCTCTACAGGCAGCAGTGCTGATCAGTGGCTGAGGCAGACACTCCACCTGGTCCTGGGAACATCCTGGTTCTGAGAACCTTTTCACCTCACTCATATCTTCAAGATGAGGTGGTGTTTTATCATGTGACAAGATGGCTAGAAATAAAGCATGTACTAAAATGAGGACTACTCTCCAAAAATGCAGCAGCAAAGTTTCTGTGCTATGAAGGTCTCTAACGTGCTCTGCTATTTTCTTGAGCCAATAAATAAAATGACTCATTTTTCTAATCATCTTGATTTTTTTAATGATTAAGCTAGGCTGCAATTTCCAAAATATTCAGGATTGGTTTGCTGTATACTTCATGCTAAAAGTGGATATAAGGTGTGTGCCTATAGTGTGATGCCAGAATTTGGAGTAGTTTGCTTTGTTGGTGCTTTCCTGCTGTTCTCATAATGTCAGTTTAATTTTGAAAATCAGTGAGCTTGTTATTTGGGAGACTATTAATGAGTGTATTTAAAATGATAGCAAATTGTGGCAAAAATAGTTGGCATCTGCGTTGCTGGCCAACTGATCAAAAATACCACTGCAAACCAATAGGAGAAGGTGGGAGGTTTTCAAAGAGGTCAAGGAGCTTCTAGGCAAGGCTGACCACTGTCACTAATCTCTGTTTTAGGATCCTGACTTCAGCACTCGAGGATGGAGCTGTGTGTTGTCACACAGCTGCTTTGCTTCCCTTTGGAGATGGGATGTATATAGTAAATCCCGTATGTAAGAGCTGACTGTTGTTGAGTCTTAGTCCATTGATTTTATCCCTGTTTAGGCAGCACAGAAACATACAGGATTACCTGCAGGTGGAGGGCTCTTGAGCGTGGGGGGGGGAAACAGATTTTATCACTGACAGAATATGCAGACCAGTTGCCCTCTAACTATATCTGAGTTTTTTTCCATGGTACATTTCTGTTTTTGTTAAAAGAATGATGGAACCTCTGACAGCACTCAGCAGTTGAGCTTCTGGTTCTTCTCTTAAGACCAGAAGAAGACCATGAAGACAGAAGAGAGTTGCAGATGGGATGCCCAACATGACTTGCATACATGTAAGCCTAATGAAAGGATTTGTGAAGTAAACGAAGCATAAATCAGCAAACCATAATTATGAATCAGTAAAGTGTAACAATAAATGTAAAGCTCAAAGTTAGAGCTCATAAGGAAAAATATCATATAAAAGGCTTCATTAATGTAATTTCCAAGTTTTTCAAAATGTAGTGCCTGTGGAGATCTTCTGGACAGATACAGTTCCAGTGATTTCTGCTTTATCTTGTCTGCAGGCTGGTTTGGTCTTCCAGATGTTTAATGGCCTCCAGGACCTCTGTATCCAAGGTGGAGCTCCCTGTCTCTAGGGAGTGTGGTGTGATGTGCCATGGCCAAATGAAAATCTCCTCTGATTAGTTCTTATGAAGAACATAGCTGCAGCAACAGAAAACAGAGATAGGAGAAAGTGTAAGGCACATCATGTTTTTCAATCTTGCCAGTTATATTATGGTGAAAAATTTTCAATCCATCATGAGTTTTAGTCTGATATCCATGTTTGTATTATCCTTTTCATGGACTGTTGAAAGGTGCTTTGGAAAGGAGAAGTAATTGCTTTCTTTTTTGCATAGTCTGAATGTACACTTGAGTCCAAGAAAATAATTACCAATTGGTTTTAAGAAAACTGTGCTCTGTGTGGAAATAACCAATGTTTGAAATGGGTGTGCTTTGAGTCTGGTTTGACTCTTTAACTGTGATGGACTGCACTTGCTTCTGGGTCTCAGTGTTTTGAGTTCAAATCACACTTTCCTTTCTCCCAGAAGCTACCTGCCTTCTCTGATAGCGTTCGCAGGAGCATGTACTTTCTATTTTACACTTCCAAAGTTTTCCATCAAAAAGTTAGGCAACAGAATGCTCATGGAAAACTGATGACTGGGAAACCCTTTCTAGATTATCATGGTCTGTAAGCTAATAAGCAGAAAAATTAAAATAAGAGGCAGGGCAATTCAGTGTTAATTTATTTGACATCTATGGCTTAGGTATGATTTATGAGAATATTTTGTACTACAGTACAGTAATTGTATTATTGCATATCCACTCAATAAAGGGAACTGTAATGTGAGACATTCCAAATACTTTACAAAATGGGTTGAGAATAATGAAGAGAAATGTAAATTTTCATTCTTTAAAGGATGATTTTAATTGTACTTTAAAGTACATTTTTAATTTATCAGATATGGATTAATTAGTTTTATTTTATCAAATATGGCAATAAAATGCTAAGTGAAATGTAAGTAGCATGGAGGGATATGAAGTTAGAGAAAGATGACTTTACCTCTCAATAATGTTTTCCATTAACAGTTTAATTAAACTATAACTTGGAGCACCCTCACAAAGTTACTACTATGAATGTGCAGGATCCAGTAATGTCCACAATGCACACACAGAAATGAGTACTGCATATATTTTTACAGGATGAAAACTTTCTTGTAAACTTTTTCCTCTGAAAGAAAATTATAATCAAACTGAATCTGGTATTTTCAAGTATATTTTGCAATGACAGAATTAACATGATTCTGTAAAATTCTTCATTTTTGCAGTGGTTTATGACTAATTTATATGTGGCTGTATGATATTCAGCTCCTGAAAGCTGATTTAAAATGGAGGTTTGGTTTTAATCATGTACTTCCTCCTTGATCCTGTGAGAAGAAACTCTTCACTTTGTTTGAGTTGTGATTAATATCTATTGTGCAGTTACCTGAGTTACAAATTAGAACATACGGAAATTGTGGGGGAATAGTATCTGAAGTGCAGTGATCTAAGTATTAAATAACTACTACTTTTATGGATCATTGCTTCTTGAACATCGTATTAAAATAGATGGCAATTATGATATGTTACAGAAAAGAAACTCATGGCATTAGTATCCCGGCTAGTGTTTACTCTCCAGGTTACTCCTTTTTGTTCTACTTTTTTTGAGTGTGAGGAAAAGGTAATTTGCTGGGTTTCTTGAGTGGCCCCCAAATACCAGCATTAACTCACTCTTTAAGAAAATAACTCATGAGAATAACAACGAGAAATTTTCAGTATTCCACCTTTCCTTGCCTGTTCAGAGCAACCTCCTTGCCTAATCTTACTTAAACTCCACCTAAGAATTAAGATCCCATGTCTCAGTCCCATGAGGAATCTCTCGTGACTGAGGAGTAAAAAGTGTCACCCTTTAGAAATTAGTGCCAATATCTTGTCTGGTCCAAATTCATGTAGCTACAGTGATGCCACATTTTGTATTCTAGATGACGTTCAAAACTACTTTTCCTTGTCTTTGTGTCATGTATTCATGTTAATATTTTTCCAGTCTGCCAGTTTTTATGGCACTGATCTTTTTACTTGCTATGCATCATTTGATTTAATTCCATTTCAGACAATGATTTATAACTGCCTTATTACAAAGAAAAACAGCCAGAAAGGAAGAAGATAGATGCAAAATAGTGAGCAATGACATTTAACTGAGCTAACATCTGATGTACTTTTCAGGAAAATATTTTAACATAGTGAAGTGCTTAGATGGTTCCCCAAAATTAAACTGCATATGAGGTAAGTTGTGGCACCCCTATTGCTTGGTTTAGTTTCAGCCAATTGATTTAATTATACAGTGGGGAACACTATATCAGTGCAGTGAGGATGTTTGGGAAAGGTCACTCCACTTCTTATTTTTATGTTTTGATGCACAGAATGTTTCAATAAGAATGTACCTATAAACCCATAAATCTATATATTGAAGATAATTCTTGAAGAACTTTTTAGTTCTGTTACTATTGTCAAAGCCAAACTTATCTTAAAAGAATCAAGAAATATTTGATTTCTTTTAAAATTCAGTACAATTTTGATCATTTTTTTCTATCCATGCACTTCCCATCTAAGCATCTCAAAGCACTTGCAGTGAACAATATAGTCAGTCTCATTCCTGCAAGGGCAGTATTCTGTATGTGGTTTGGGAATGAATGTGCTCACCTATGTAATTTCCTACTGATACCATGTTACCTGAATTGCCTCCTTCTTAATCAACCTATTTATAATTTTCTTCATATGCCATTAATTTGCTCCTTGTGTGTTCCTATATGCTTTGAACATTTCTGATTTTACTTTGTCACTTTTCTCTAATCTCCTCTAAAAATATGGGGGAGGTGATCCTCACCTGAAGACTGACTTTAGATTGCTAAACCTTTCAAGGATGACATTTGCAAAAATTTGACATTTCTTTGTTATCTCAGATTTATACCAGAACCTGTTCTGCATGAGCAGTGAGAAGATCAGAACTTTGTGATTCCTATTTCTGTGTCCTCTTGAATGACATTTCCCATTTAACATTTACATTGCTGCATCTCAGACAGCATTATAGAATAGACAACGATTTCCTTTGCTGACAAAACACAGTTTATGTGACCACATTTCTAAGTGTTGACGTGTATAGATTCCAAGGACTTCTGTTGTCTTGTATACAAAATACATGTGCTATAGATTCTGCTGAATTTTAATTCAGCTAAGTTGCAGTTGTGTATTTTTCATAATATATATAAACAAGCAAAGCAATTCTTCATATTTATATAAGTATTTAAATTTATTTTAAAGCCATCAATAGCCTTCTTTTGCTTAAGTTTTACTGTCACGCTGCAGCTTTACTGCTTCTCTTACAGATGACTCCTCAGGTGTTGTATTGATAGGGAAAAATCTTAGTTCAAATTCTTGAAATTTCCGAAGCAATTCTGTAAACAAGTTTTCAAAATGTAGGTAATGGCAGATAACGATCAGAAAATGTTAACTGTCTGTCACAGGACTTGTTTATGAATACCAGAGAGCTATGTTTAAAAAAATGTTGGTGGATATGAAATTTTATTTCCATTGATTAGACAATGATGTCTTTTGCTATTCAAGTACAGGAGACAGAAAATATCAATTTTTCATAACACAATTTTCAAAGTTTTTCATTTTAGCAGAAGCAGCAGAGAGGCAGCAGGATGCAAAACAGATGAAGTAAAAAATAAATATATATGATTACAGATTTCAGTTAAAGCAATCAGAGCTTTGCCTAAAATGTATATATTTGTCAAATCCAAGAGAAACTCTGTAAACTCTGATAAATAATTTGGAGCTGCAGCTAGTAAGGCTCACTCAGGCTAAGATTATTTGGCAATAAATTATTTCTCATCCGTCACTCCATCCATCTTGGTTTATTGCAAGATAGAATTTGATCAGAAAGGTTTCCTTGCACAACGGATAGCCTTCCTCCATTTCACGTTGCACATCACAGCCTGTTATATGCGCTCCTTAAACTGAAAAGCAATTTTCTCTGTAGTAAATCGGTCCATATGAAACCAACCTTTGGAAAGTAACCTTGACTTCAAACTGAGACAATAGCAAGTTCGGCAGCACATTATCTTGCTAAGTCTTGCCTCGTAATAAAAATCTCGGTCACAGCAATATGTTGATTTTTCTTATTTTAAAGGTGACTTTCACGGGATAAGAGTCTATGTTTATTCATCATGTGTAGGTCTTTAAACAAAATGCAATCCTGGAAGTCTGCAACATTGCACTGCCTGTCTCATCTAAAGCCATAGGAAAGATAGAAGCTCTTCGGTCCTCCTAGCACATAAAAGAGCTGGAGTAAATGGGCCATGGACAAAGTTACGAAAACCCCAGCCCTCTCAGGCTGCTGCGTGAAACAACCCAATAATGAGACAGCAACAAGGAACCTTCTTGCTAAGTTGGAGTGCTGAAATGGCAGAAGATACTTAGTAGGAATCTCAGAAGAAAATGGTGTCCAAGCAATGTTGATCTATGCGCAGCAGCTTGCAGGCACAAAGGAAGTGCAGGAACACTCACAGATTAATGCATTTTGAATGATCATTATTGTTCTTTTGAGGAGTTCTATGGCTCAGGAGCATCTCTGACATCTCTAATTCATGAAGATTTTAGGTTTCATCCAACTTATGTTCAATTTTCACAGATTTTAGAAGTTTATGTCAAATATACCAGAAATTCCAATCCAGTTCTGTGTTGTGTAATGTTACAGACACTACAATTACTTCCTCCCTCACATGGGTGAGGTGGTGCTCTTGTGTTGCTGTCTGTCCTATATTACAACCTGAAGAAACAATGTATACCTCCCCATGTTCACCTAAACCTTTTAACCATCAATATCTTTATTCAATATACATAAAGATATTTAACATTATTTTTATAATGACGGAGGAAATAAACAGTGGAATTAGTACTTATGTTTTTATTTGACTCTCATGTACCCAAGAATGAGTTCATAGTAGCTGGCTTTTAAAGAGGCTTAGCCTTTGCAGCTGATAAATAAATGGAGATAAAGCTGTGCTCAATTAGTCCTTTTTGTTACAAAATACCAAACAGAATTGTTAGCTTCTCTTTTAAGTCCATCCCTCTCTCTTCTACTCTGAAAAGCAAAGGCATCCTATTTTTTGTTGTCAGATGACTGATTTTTTTTTTGATTGAGGCATAATAGAATAAAAGAAGAAAAACACCCAATGTCCTCTTACCACAGATATCAGGAAGGATTAATTCATTTTAAGAATAATAAAAAGGTCACATTTATGACATTTCAAACTACCAAGCACATAGAAAGTATTATTTTCAGATAATCATCATATAATTCCATGCCAAGGTCTAATAAGTATCTTCTTGAGCCACTTCACTTTAGTACATTCCATGAAAATAGTGCATATGTGCTGTGTTGTTAAAATGAAATTTGACACAACTTCATTAAAAACCTCAAATATTGAATCTGGGGTTTGTGAAATGACTTTCCATGGTACATCTTGTCATATGTGGACGATCTCTTTAAATTTCCTCTTTCAATTCTTTGGGTTTCAGAAAGACTTAGATTCTATTTGAAGTACTTTACAATTCTGTGTACATCTGTTCAATCAGATGCATCAATCCATTGAAAGAACTAAGATGCAAGTTATTTAATTTTTAAATTTGTGATTCTGAAGGTGAGCACTTCAAAATACTTGGGAACTTGTTTACATTTTCTTCAAGCATCAAGATTACCAAAACATTTTAGTTTGCTTTTTTTCCTAAGTTGCATTACTACAGCAGATTGCCCTTCAGGCAATGACTTTGCTCCTAAGTGCTGTGGTACTCCAATAACAGCACTTGCGCTGGGTGAGCAGGGATTCCGTCAAGTCTGCAGAGTAATTATTTAGCACCTTTTTCAGCTTTCTAAATATTTATTCATGCCATTTTCTGCTGATTTAAAGTCCAGAATTTACTATTAAGGCTAGTCTTATCTTCTTGTTATTGTAGGTCATTAAACTTCATTCAGTTACCCTGTTATAAGGCCAACATCTTGGCTTTAGAAGGAGCATGTTATTCTAAAGGAATCCAGAGATGAAGAATGCTCAGATTCTTTTCATAGCTTTTTTCCAATAATTAACCTCTTTCCCCAAAATTAAGTAGTGATGCCTAATTTTTAATTTAGATTAGTTTTGCTTAGGATTCAGCTCTTGATCTTTATAATCTTTCTTCTGCAGATTACCCAGCCTTTCCTATCTGATATTTTCTTTCCAAGGTAGTATTTATGCATTATAATCAGATATTTTCTAAATGTCCTTTTTCAGAAGTTCTAGTACGATCTGTCTTGCCTAGTCTGCCACAGTATATTAGTTCTGGCTGAGATAAAGTTCATTTCCCCCACAGCAGCCCTCACAGTGCTGTGGTTTGCCTTGTTAACTAGAAAGGTATTAATAACATACCAGTGTTTTGGCTACTGCTGGGCAGTGCTGGCACAGCATCAACACTGTCTCTCAACATTCCTTCCCCCTACCCTCCCATCAAGGGCAAAATCCTGGGAGGGGACACAACCAGGCCAGCTGGACAGGGGAGATAGAATAAAATGGAAAATGACTCTTAAATTGAGGTAAGGCAGTTTACTAAAGCAATTGAAAGTTTGTGCACACATAAGCAAAGAGGAAAATAATAAGGTTTATTCTCTACTTCCCATTAGTGAGCGATGTCTGGTCATTTCCTGGGAAGCAGGGCTCCAGCACATGGAGCAGTCACTCAGAAGGCAAACATTATAAACAACATATGCCCCCTGGACTCCTCCTTCTTTCCTTAACTTTTACATCTGAGCTGATGTGTATGGTATGGAATATCCCTTTGGTTAGTTTGGGTCAGCTGCTCTGGTTGTGTCCCCTCCCAGGGGAACTCCATCTCAGCCAGACCCAGCATACACAGTAAATGATTTTCTCCAACTCTCAATCAGTTCTTGTAGTGTCTCTATTTTCCTAATGCCTTTAGAGAACATGGAAGTAAACACATCATTCCAGCACTTATCTCTATCAGTGGTGTTATCTTAAAGAAGGAAATCAGACCTTTTTGACATAACTCTTTTGTCACATTGACAAGTATTAACTACTTTCTTCTACTGGTAAACGCAATGGGATTTTCTATTGAATCTGCAATTACTTTAGCTCATACCTGAAGAAATAGTCCCCCTGTCTCTAGCATAAACAGGAACTCCAACAAATATTTATGATAAATTACATAACCAGTATTTTTTTTCCCCTCCAATATTCTTGGGATTGCCAAAACAATCTAAAGATTTCAAGTTTCCCTTAAAAAGTGGTTAGCTTTCCCCTTCAATACTTCACTTCTTAAAATCATGTTGTCAAAGTCTCCTTCTGGGAGCAGAAGGAGGGATTGCTCTGTGTGACAGATGATCTAAATCATGTGAAAACTTGGGAGATAATCTGCAAGTTTAGAAAGCAAGGGCAGAGACAGGAACAGGATATCAATCCCCTCCGATCCTTGCACTGGAAGGAAAAAAGACTTCTATCCATATCATGATGTATTTCTTCATCCCAAACTGGTTTCAAAATCACTCTCAAACTCTACAAGCCAGTTGCAGGTATTCTGATTAACACTGAATAATATTTGATGAGAATTGCACAGATGCTGCAGAACCACACATGCAGCACGATACCGCTCAACGTGACTACAAGTAAGAAGAATTTGGCCCCAAAGAAAATGACTCATGCTTGTTTCCTTTTGCAGTTATTTTAATACTGAAGTAATTATAACTGAGCCTGACTATTTCTCTTGTTTCTTTCTCCCCAGCCCATCGACATCTCTATGTTGTACTAACTGATACCATGCCCAGGTAGCTGATGGCTATTTTGTAAACAAGAGGATTTATGATTTTTTTCAAGTAGTTAGTACTCCACACAATCATTTTATACAATTGTCAAATTGAAAGATCTTAAGCACAGTTTTTGTTATTTAAAGGTTACACAAAATAGTCTTTATAGAATTTATTGAGAGATGAAAAATGCAGAAAACTTATAAATGCCTCTTTATATTGAACAAAACCCTTGCAGGATATGAATTCCATTGATCTGAGTACTGTATCTCTCTTATAGCCTTGGACACGCAGAGTCCTCTGTGCTCCCTAGACACCCCTTTGACAGAAAGGAATCAGTCTTGGAGAATGGTTTCGAGAAAGGCTCTCAATGTGCAGGATCACAACATGTTCTTTAAAGGAGGGTAGCCAAAAAAACCCTGAGGTTTGTAGAGATTCATGATGAAAAAACTTCTCTTTTGTGACAATCTTTATCTCGGAAAAATAATTATTATTTTTCTGGTACCTTTGTAGAAAGTAACTTGATTGCCTCCCTACCTCATCAATCTTGTAGTCAGAATTTCTAGATGACTGAGCCCTTGAAATCAGTGGGAGCTGAAGATAAGATGTGGTTGTGAAATGTTGGTTTTCTGAACTAGAAGTGTCTTTAACTTGAATACCAATGTCGTTTTGATGGGGAAAAAAAAGTGCAGAATGATGCATTTTGTCTTTGTTAAAGTGAAGTGCAAGAATTCATGATCATAAATCAAGCTAATTTTGTGATATTTTTTATTGAAAAAATCCATCTTCCTTCTCTCATCCTAATAAAATGAGCCACCTTGCCTTAGACCTGCAATCCATTTAGTTCCACATCCAGTATCCCACTGTGTCCATAAGTACCCAGTTACATCACTGCCTAGGAAAGTGCAAGAGCAGTCTAAGCATTTGTAATACTTCCTTCTTATATTTTCTTAGCATTTAGTTATTTCAACACTGGCATCTCCTGAGGTGGATTGCTTTCTGTGTGTCCCATAGCAAAGGACTTCTCTCACAAGAGCAGCTTCCCTGGTAACTGTTACATTTTTAGTATTCACAGAGTCATATCTCAAGGAGATCTGCACATCCACTACTCCATATGCGTGGGACCACCAGCTTCCCCTAATCCTAATCCTTTTTTTAAGATGACTCCTAGTGGCTTTGTTTGTAGTTCTGATATGAGAAGAGGCAGTGAGTGGTTGAATCCTATCCACCCTTTCCACATCACTAATGATTTTGCAGCTTTCTTTTGTGTTCTCCATCAGTCTTTCCTTTCCCAAACTTAAACACATTGGCTTATGAATAAGTTCTTCACACAGAGACTAGTCTGGAACCTGATTCCCCTTCCTGTCCTGTTCTGAAAGTTTACCAGTTCCATGTATTTCTTAAAGATGAGGAAATCAGAACTGTGTGTTGTGTTCATAATGTGGATGGACCATGAATTTATATAGTGAAGCTTTCCTCTTATAACATTTTTAAGAACAGTTTCATTAGTTTTGGCTTTCCTATTTGCCTATGGAAAGCATGGGTGTGAATGCTGGGAGGAAATACAGTAGCTGTTTTAGGAGTTCAGGGGAAAAGTTGTGCATGTGTCTATCAGCACATAATCATGCAACAATTTATCCACTTTCTGAAATATTTACTGTAGTATATGCTTCGAAGCTGAAGACATCCTGTCCTTCTTTTGGGATGAGATATTTTTAAAGACTACAGCACACATTTTATGTGTATAAGAAAGCATCCTTGATGCTCAGTTACCTTCTCTCTGCTCTATGCTACTCTTACCATCACCCCCATTGCTTCCAGCCACGTTGAGGTGTGTATGAACAGTGCTCCTGCTCCACGCATCGGCTCTGCTCTTTGGAACATAGTTATCAAACACAAATTAATGCAAACTGGTTTTTCATATCAGCTCAAGTGCATGCTTGTTTTACAAAGACATTCTAGGTAAAAGTAAAATGCATACCAAAATGTGCAGATTAGCATTTTTGCTACGTAAATTAACTATAGAGAGTAGATTGGTTGGTTTTCCTTGTGTTACTGTAGCTGTACTAGTTAGATGATTTAGCACCATAGCAGAAATAATAGTCTAGTTACATGATTTAGTTTTATGCTAGATACTAGTTCTGCACAAGCTTTATACTAATAAGCTTTTACCTTATTATATTCTAGTAGGCAAAGTGAATAATTGGAAATGTAATTCCAAGCTTCACTGGCAACAAGAACAGTGCTTGTTTTGTAAGCAGCATAGTGCAGAGACATGTCAAAGCATTACTGATTCTTCAATATCTCTGGCAGTATGATGCTCTGAACATATTTCTCAAGAGGATAATGAACAGCAGGCTGGCTGTTCACATCAGCTTTCTGTTGTGTTTTTTTTTTTTTTTTTTTTTACTCTTCACAACAGAACTTCTTTACTCCTGTTTGTCAGCAGCAGCTCTTCTCCTTTATGTTGGTGCTCCATCCCTAGGTCCTGAAAGACATGGTGGTAGTATGTTCTCCTCACTACAGAAAGATATAAGTTCAAATCCAGATTCAATTCTATTCTATGGTTCCACTTTGATTGCCCTGATTTCCAAAGAATTTGGTGTAAATGGAGAAAGTCCCCCAAAGAAAACAACTACTACACTTTCCAGAAGGCAAATGAAATTTTATTTATTTATTTTTAGCCTGTTTTCTGTTTTCCATGAGCTAACATTGTGGAGGTGTTCCAATGAAATAAATGCTAGAGGACTTTCTTATAACTGTTACTCCCAAGAGATGTTGGGTTGAAGCAATTAGCGACTATAAAGGATCTATAATATATTCTTACCTGCAGAGCTGTGATTGTGTTGAAATTAATTTAGTACATAAATTTACGGCATTTAACTCATGGCAAGCTACATGGATTTCCCTGATTTGCAACAGTGTTCCCTAAAGGCCTCATCTCCTACTTTTATCCATGTTCTTCTGTGTTGCAACAGGGTCTATTTGCCATGTAGAATTTAGCTGAATTTGAGTTACACAGTTAAAAAAAAATCAAATAACATTTAGCAAAATATCTTGGCTGAATGTGTAAAAAGCAGCAGCCCCCCCCCCCCAAAAAAAAAACCACACTAAAATGTATTGAGTTTTTAGGTTAATTTCAATAAAACTCTGCTGACATTCTTTACAACCTGATTGGCTGAATATCTTTAAGGGATATTAGTAGTGTGAATTTTCCATTGTTTTCCATGGCACTGGTCAATTATTATTTAGTTTATCGATGTCTATCTAACATTTTCTACTAGCTAATATTTCATCTGAAAAGTCATAAGATGTTTCTTGGGAACCTCAGCTAAATATAATGAAAAATGAGTTCACAACTTTTCTTTGATGTTTTGCCAAAACCAATGAAGAAATCTTAGTTAGAATGCTGATATCATTCCATACTGAATTATTCTTTTGATGAAAAGTATCAGCACTAAAGTTCTGCTTATTATTTCACTTTGTATGCCCTATGCACATAAAATCAGAGATACTATTGCAGAAGCTCTTTGCCTTAATTTAGAATAAAAGCAGGATTTTTTAATACTGTTCGTCTAGCAGGGATTAAAAAATATTTGAAACAAGTTAATGACACTTTTTGGTTAAAGAATGACATGTTCATGTACAAACCTGTAGAACCATATAACTTTGCTACTTTCTGAGGGTAAAATGACATTATTTTCAGGCATTATTTTAAAGGCTGCTATCCACAGTAGCATTAGCAGCTGTAAAACTGCCAAGTGAATGAAGCCATCCATAGGAAAATTGCTGATACTTTATTCAAAGAGCATGTAAGCTACTCATCCCTGAATAGCCGAACATTATCGAATTAGGTGAGGATAGAGGAAAAGATGAGAGAATGAGGATTTCTTTTTGATTAAGGTGGTAAAATTTAGATCAAAGGGTGCTCTCTAATTTGGGATGGCAGATGTTTTGTGGGGCTCCAAATAAAAAGGATTGGGAACTGAGTGCATTTTCGTGAAGGTTTGGTGTCAGCTGTATTGGGAGCGGAGTATGACAGAGGTACAAAGCTGCAGGTCAGCAGTTTTAAAATAGATAGGTTCTACAGGAGAGGCATTGCTGCTTATTCCATGAATTCTGGTGCACAATCAGTCCTCCCCCTCTGTTTCCCTGGGTGCCACAGAAACTAGCAAGACCATTCAGAAGAGCCTTTAGCCCTTCCCATGCACATGGGTAAAAGAGGACATCACTCATCAGACCTATGAAGCTAAGACTATCTCAGTTAATCAAATTTCCTGTTTGTTCTGGGGGAAATGAACAACAAAATGAACTGATATGTCTCACAATTTAGTTTCATTTTATTAATTAACAGAAGATAAATCAAGCTGAGACTATTTATCTTTACGTTTGTGTTCTCAAACAAAAGTTTCTGAAGTGATGCCTGCCTTGTTGGGGTAACAAGCCACATATCATCTCTGTCCATGCTCCAGGGCAGCAGATAACAGAACCAGCACATGTCTGTACAGTAGTCAGGCAGGGCAGGACTTACCAACTGCTCTAAACTGTTCTTGTATCAGCTGGTACTGGCTTCTGTCTGAAGAGCAAGAACTGAGAATGGAGGTAATAATCTGCATGAAAGCCCCTGCGTGTGACCCTAGAGATCTGTGGCAAAATACTAAGTTTCTTGGTGAGTTGTTTAATTTTTCCTTTAGATGATGACAAATTCTGTACTTTTAATACACATTTTTTTCCCCAGAGATTGAATGTGAACAAAAGGGAAAAGAAAAATAATAGGAGTGAGTGTAAAATAAATGCTAAATTTGAAATTAAATGCAGTTCAGATAATCATCTGTCACTCAGTTTCCCAGTATTATCCCTTAATAACCTTATTGTCTCTTTGCCTATTTGCTTCTTATCTATTTAAAACAGTTGTTTATCATTCACAGCCTGATTGGTTCATCATCTATTTCCAAAAGAAAGGG
Organism: Chiroxiphia lanceolata; assembly: GCF_009829145.1. Classification (NCBI taxonomy): domain Eukaryota; kingdom Metazoa; phylum Chordata; class Aves; order Passeriformes; family Pipridae; genus Chiroxiphia; species Chiroxiphia lanceolata. Next base: position 39,805,135 of record NC_045637.1, on the reverse strand, counting down.
AAGATAATATCCCTAGGACCCAGATAGTTTTTCCTTCTTTTTGTTCCATTAGTTGATGAGAAAGCGGGGAATTAGCATAAAAAACCCCAAGCCTTTACTAACTCTAGATTAAAGATGGTCTTGAATTATGGGGCTTGGAGCCAGATCCATCCTTCCCAAAGTTTGGATGAGATCAGATTTGGGCTTTAGGGGCTGGCAAAAAGCTAATACCAGGCTAGCAAAGCATAAAGTACAGGAAAAGCACAGCCTTTTGTTCCAAATGAATAACTGAGAGACAATGAGGGCACTGGCTGTCAATTGCTTAACATATTTAGTGTGTGGACTGTTCTGGGCTCCCATGAGCCCAGAATTAAGCAGTAAAAAGTACTTAAACACATGCTGGGAGCCTGGCACAACAGACCTCAAGAATCTACTACTCTGAACATCTACAGACATATTCATCTTCATAGTTAAGTAAGGACGTTATTTTATTTTGTGTCAGAGTATTCCCACATCAGCCTGTTTTTAGACATATTGGTACTGTGGGGACTGGCAGCAGAGCCACTTCTGTGTTAATCAACATGTATGAACTGAAGCCCTATCCCAGATGATTGTGTAAGGATGGGTCTTACCAGAACCAGCACTAAATTGGTGTTGGTCTGTTAGAACTTATGATGAATGCCAGCCATACTACTCTGTGGTGTGCTGTTAGTCACAGAAATACATTTGCTGTACTAAATAGATTGAGATGGGCAGAGGGCTCCAGGGTGGTAACCCATGTGTGTCAACATCATGTACCAACTCCACAAACACCTAAATCTTGCCTTTGCTATGCGGCTCTTGTCTGTGTTTCTTTGGTACAATGTACAGGAAATATCCTTAAGATATTTGGCAAATGTTGAAATGGTAAATGTCACTGAGTTCAATATGAGTAAAACCTGACAACAGATCCACTGCCATACCCTATCCTCCCTTCAGGTACTCCTGTGTGAAATTCAATATGGATTGGTTAAGCTGTTCTTGCATCTGCAGATTTCAGCCTGAACAGTAATGGCAATACTGTGTGCAGTGCCTGGTGGGTGCTGGCTAAGGACATTTTGATGGGTTCAAGTATCTGTGAGACAGTTTGGGATTGTATTATAGGTTTCAGAATCTCAGTCAGATTTTGATGTGGTAGCTGAAGAAGTTATCCTGGTGGATCATCTTCTGGGGACTGGGGATGCAACGACCCAAGCTATTTTAAAACAAACCAGAACTGATGGCACTTTCACTTGCATGCTGGGCTGTGAGTGATGTCATTGGAGAGCATGTTCAGCTGTGGTGCTAGTGGGATCGGGAGCCTTGGACAGGTGGGATGAGAGGATGGAGGGGATAGAAACCACTGCCACTGCAGCCCCACCATGGGCTGTCAGACATAATGAGGGGTAGGGACTTGGTGGTGTCACCTTGTGTGTGGGGTCAGAGTGAACTGGGACAACTAAAATGCCTCACTAATTTCTCATCTCCAGGAGTGTAATCTGTAGCAATTGCTGAACTACATCAGTTTACTAGAGTGAAGTAAACAAAATTGATGTTTCCTACCCCAGGCTGTAAACCGTGGACATGGGAGGGTTATCACAAGACTGCTCAGTCGTGGTCTGAACTGGTTCTTCAGGTGCAGGACCAGATGAACAGCTGAGGGGAAGGCAGCTGATCCAGACTAACCAAGGGAAATCAGCCCTTTCTTCCCTAAAGTGGTAGATATTTCTGTTGAAGCAATCAGTAGTGAACCAGTTAATGGTGTGACACTTGAACGTGGGCCCTGAGTTTCTGGAGGAGCAGTTCACAGCCCTTGCTGCAGCCTCCGGCAGGGACCTGGGGTGTGCAAAGCTGCCACCGAGAAAGACACGTGCCTCCAATGTTCCTTCCTGCACATTCACAGTTGTGTAACATCCCTCTTGCAGCTGAAGCAATTGTTTACATGGAAAAATAATGTTATTCACTTTTTCTTCTTCTGTGCTTTTTTAACCCATCTTTTAATGTGATTTAACAGCTGGAAATGAGGAGAATGCAGCACCAGAAGAGCAGCCAACTCTCTGTAGACAGGCAGAGAGTGCTCTGGGGACTGCCTCTGGTCCATGGGTGCCAGATGGTAACTTATGGTCTATAACTTAGCAGATGGATCACCAATTTGTTTTTTACTTGCATAGAGAGAATCAAATGGTTATGAGGCAGCTAAATAAAAGCAGCTAATCAGAAAGGTCTGTGATTCAGTGTAGTGATTTGGGGGAATGTTATTTGCAGGGATGAAGACCTTGTGGCAGTGACTAATGTGTAAAAGCAATGGCAAGAAAGATGAATTATTGCCCTGATTCACATTTCTTAAAACTATATTTCATCAGATAAGCATTTTTTTTGTCTGCTGCTCACAAGCAGTTTTTTATTTAAGACATTTTTTCTTCACAAAGTGCAATAGAAATGTATTGTTACATTTTGATGTGCCATGCTAGATATACAACTATATATATGTAATTATTACCCCACCTCAAACTATTTTCTGTATTTGCTTTACCACCTACCACTAAATTGATAAAGGCAACAAGAACTTTTTTGACTTCTGTTGATCCCTGACCCTTTGCATCATAGTGGGACATGGGACATTTGTCTATCTGGCATTCTGATAGAGTGCTGCCTTTTTTTTTTGCATTTCGTGAATGCCTGTCATGGTAAGAGATGCTTTTTGCTATCATTATCGTTATTACTAAGGAATATACTCAATAGCACATACAGCATACAATAAATACTTGCATTTCTTAATAACCTTTGAGAACTTTCATTATTTCAAAACTTAGCAAAAGTTTTGAAAGCAAAACTTAGCAAAGTCCTTCCAGGTAATGGAAACCCCAAAGGGCACTGTAAATTCCCCATTCCCTTCTCCCCAGTTTGCTTAAAGTAAAGTGTAGTTTAAGGCACATTAGCCTTCAATGGATGTAGTAATCTCTCTTTTACCAGACTGTCACAGCAGGGTCAAAGTTACTTTGGAGAGAAGAATGGTTGCTTCTGGTTTGTTTTTGGTTTTTCTTGTTGTGGTTTGGTTTTTTGTTTTGGTTTTTGTTTTGTTTGTTTCCTTTGGGTTTGTTTGTTTGTTTGTCTTTGTTTTGGTTTTTTGTTTTTCCATTTTATTTAATGTTTTCTTTTCCCAGAACCAAGATATTGTGTTTTTCCTTATAATTTTCCCACTCCTTCTCCAAAGGTATGTTTTATTTTCAGATTCCGTTTTTTTATACCTAGATTTTTGAAAGGAATAGGATCTATGTAGTCCTACTCTGCATGCATGTACTTGTATCAGACTCTCTATAACAAGATTTGAACTTGCTCAATTTCAACACCCTTTAACAGAACAGTGGAAATTCCTTCAAGACTTAGGAGAACAGGCTCCCTTGTAGACAGAAGGGCTGAGAAGCTCACCCTTTATCAGACAACATAATCCTCAGAGGAGAGTGAAGACAGAGAAACAAAAATCTTTGTCAATCTCTTGACCTGCACATCCGTGAGAGGAGGGAACAGAGCAATTAATGATGATAGACCTTGCTGGAATCTAAAGCAGCACTCTGTTTAGGAGGCAGGTGGGATGATCCTCTGGTTTAAGTCATGTATCCTGGGTAACTGTGGGGAAAAAGGATTTGGGCTGCAGCTGTGCTTCCTTCAGTTTAACCTGAAAACATTAGGAATGAAAGGATGTTGGTGGTAAACCTTATCTAGGGATTTCATGGAAGACAGGGACTAGCTTTGCAGAGGGGAGGAAATACAGTGGCTACTCCCTAGAGAGAGCTGAAATAAATAGGGAAAACCAGCACACAGAACAAGGCTATGGCTGGTTATAAATTGCCTGTAGGAAGAAGTACCTGCGCTTAAGGAGCAGAGGGCGTGAGTGCATGTTGACATTTATGGAAAAGTTCAGCTATTTGAGCTTCTACAGAGTAGTTTTGGCTGTACTGGTGTGGGCAGAGGGGAAATATGGCAATTTGACTTGGGTGTGAATAAATGGAAGAATGAAGAGAAAGTATGGATAGCCAAGGTTAGCTAACAAAGCTTTCCACTTTGTTCTGTGCTTCTGGGGTACTTTAGTGGATAGGCCTTCTGTTAATATGGAAGTGATATCATGGCTTGCACTCTCAGTGGCATAACATTTCTGTGGCATGACTGCTGTTGTTTACTGACAAATATTATTAGGAATGTCTCTAGCGTATGTTTTTTAATCCATTAATGTAGTTTGGCAGCTGGAGTAAAAGAAGGTCAGCCAGCTCCCCACAGACTGTGGGCAAATGCTCCTTTGACTGCAGTGGAAAGTAAATTGTGTGTTTAATACAAAACTATGTAACTGAAAAGTCTACTGTTTTTGGGGATGTGTACACTGGCAATCATAATCAGTGGTTCCCTGAGGCTTTGTGGTTATATGGCATTATATATCACTTGACTGCACACTTAAGTGCAGAAAAAAAATCTTCAGAGTGAGTGGCCGGTAAAACTCAACATCCAGACCCACTATGACCTGGTATTTTCTTGAAATTCAATATGACTGTTGCCGTTTTCATGTTTTCATTGATGGGTTCATCAAGTTTTCTTTTTAATAACTCTCTTTAAAGGTCATATACAGTTTGTATTTCATACTTACAGTAACATTCTACATCATAAATTTTTGATTTAGAATCACAAACTCATAGAATGGCTTGAGTTGAAAAAAACTTTAAATATCATCTGGTTCCAACCCTCCTGCGAGAAGGGAGGATACCAGTTATTAAATCAGGTTGTTCAGGGCCCAATCTAACCTGGACACTTCCAGGATCTGTATTAAATAATTTTGATCTGTATTAAACACTTTATATGTGTATTAAATAATTTATATCTCTATTAAATCTTTGATAAAATGTATTATTAATTATTCATTGGTCAAGAGAAATGCTGCCATCTTTTCTCAAAATGCATTCAGATTTTGCAGTAGCTCAACAATTTGAGTGCTACCAAAGCTCAATATAAGTCCTTTTTTCTCCTGTTGACTAAATACATTAGATCACGCTTTTCATGCTGAAGAATGAAGTAACCTATCTTATATAAGGTGTTTTAATGCATTGAGAAGCAAATACACAAGCATAGTAAAAATCTGTATTTCAGTTTGTTTCAAACTCTTCTTTATTCCCCTGGTGATTCATACAAGAAAGGCTATCAGGTCTTGGAGGTACTTTCTGCTGTTGGATTTTCCTTCCCAAGCCCACCAGCCTTGCTGGAAGCAGCTGTTGTGCCTCTCTGGACCTGCCTGTTTCTGCTCAATCCATTGCTCGGGTTACTTTGGAAGGAGATAGGGCAGCTAACAATGCTGCATTGCTGACCATGCAACGTGGAAGGGAAAGGCTGGGAAGATTTACCGATTCAGCACTTTGTTGCCATGATGGCAAGCTCTCCTTTGCTCTCTGCTGTTCATCAGCACATTGCATCCCACTTCACTTCATTGTCACAGCTATGTACCTACCCCAAGTTTCCTTGTGGGTGAACTTCTTTGTTCACATGCTCAAAAGTGAGGCTAATGCCAGCTGGTGCTAACTTCAGCTGTGAAGGTGAGCGTTCCTGGTCCTCATCGTGTAAGACCCTTTGTATGGCTGACTAAAATCAGTGTCTGTTGTGAGCAGGCTGTATTTGGGGTCCTGGTCTACTGCAGCCTGCAGGTTCCCTCCTGGAACATCACTATAGGCATCATGACTCCTGTCCACACTGCAGCTGCTTTTGCATATGCATCTTTAGAAGACAGTTGCTGCCAACCGTAGTGCTGAGACTTGCTCTTCATAGCTTTGCTACGTGTCTCTAGGCATACTTGAGATGAAGTCGTGATTTTTTGTATTTTGCTTTAAAAGCTGAAATAAGAGGCTGCTACACTGTCTTCTGGGCCCAAGTCTGACTGGAAAGGTAGGGAATGTTTAACCTCCCACAAAAGCCATATCTGGTACATCAGATGCTCTCATGCTGAGTGGCTGCTCCCTCCTCTCTCCACTGACATCAGCACAGCCCCGTCTCTTTTCCCCATCACTTTAGGCACCCTGGTGGGTGTCCAAGATTTTGCACTGTGAGAATGGTTAATTTCATTGTGGAAATGGGAAACAAATGTCTATATACTTAATGTTATCTCCTCCTTTATACAAGTAGAATTGCCTCTGGATCTTTTTAGTAGTAATTATCTAGCACAAATTGTAACATTTTTAATAGACTCCAGAAAATATCTGGACAAATCTTTACTACTGGTAGGATGGATTCAGTAATGAAGGAATTCCCTAGAGCTGCTCTGTTCTGTGATCTTTGTTTCTAACAGTGTTTTAATCCTTCTCGTGAAGCATACCTAATGAATGGACACCTTTAGTTATGGTATTGTTTGAAGGTATACAGAGATGTGAGACTGCTAACAGTAATGGCATCATGTAGTTTTTACATTTTAGGTTTTCAATACCTGCATAGACTTCTAGAAATCTTAACAAAACATAATCCAAATATGTGAAATGAAAGAAAAGAACTGAAAGGTGATTTGCAAAAAGAAAGAGTTGCTGCACACACAGAAACAAAACAAGATCACAGCAGCAGTGTTTCTATCCAGGTGCACTTGAATACATTCATCTTTGATCCTATTTCTTTGTTTCTCTTAGTTCTTAAAGAAATGTTAAACAAACAAACAAACAAACCAACAAATGAAAGACAGACACTCAAGGGAACACAAGTGCTGACAACCTTCTACCAGCAAGACCGATAATTCCAGTATCTATGAACCAAGGAATTAAAAAGAGTAGGTGTGAAATACAATTGTGTCTGGCCCCACTGCCAGTATGACAATCCATTTCTACCCATGGCAACATTTCTGTTCTACAGATTATCTTCTGTAGGTATATTAAACTGTAGATGAAATAGGTTACAGCCAGAAAGACAGATTTAAAGCATAGTTTGTCTCTTGAAATGACTTAGAAGGGGTTACGGGTTGAACAGACGATCCCAATTCTGATGAGCACTTTTTGCTTTTGGGAGTCCCAATTAATTGATTTTTTCCTGATGATTATGCTTTTCTTACAAGGGCACGTAGTGTCAGTACAAGGGGTAATGGCCTGAAGCTGAAGGAACGTAGATTTAGAGTAGATATTAGGAATTGTTTCAGAAGATGTAAGTAAAAATCATCTGAATCGCCCCTGCATCCATTTTCCCAGGTTATTCCTTGAATATTAAGGCAGATGCGCCCTACCAAGAGGAAAAGATAAGTGCAAGGTCATGCTTTCAGGTACCACTGACCATCTTCCAGTTGAACATACTCAAGTTTGGGCTTCATGAGCCTGCTGTTTTCATACATTCCCAATGTTATCTGTCACTTGAGCATCAGCATAGTAGTTGGAAGTACCAAGGTTCCTCACACTGTTTGCTCTTCTTTCACGTGCAGGCAGCTGGTCATTTGCAAGAGCAGCTGCTGTGTCAGAGCACCAGCTGTGCTTCCAGGCTGAGCCATGCGCAGTGAGGATTGTCAGCTCTGTGCTGTGCTCTCAAGGTTTTTTTACTTTGAGGTCTTTGCACTCCATCTCTCCTTCTCAAATTGTGTCATATTCTGCTGCATAGTTTGCATCTATTTGCATAAAATAATTACTTTTACAACTGCTTGTATAAATGCATATTCAATTTCCCTTTAACTCATTCCATGCATCATGCACTGACGTTTTATACTCTTCACAGGCCCCGGCAGCATTACAATAGTTATTCTCCATGAAAGTACTTTTCAGGATGTGAGCTGTGGAGCTGCAGCACAGTGGTGTTGCCAACCTGTGCCATTGCAACACCAATCTCACACTGCTGTTTGCTAAAGCTCTGACTTGTGGCAGACATGTAAAGATGAGTCTTTACTTACCTGTAACAGAAAGGAGTGCGTTGCTTGAGCTGTCTTAACGACAAGAACCTGAAAAATAAATGTCAGAATAAATAACCTCAGCCAGAGCAAAATAAAAAGAATTTCACTTCTAATAGTGTTAGCTTGGTTTCCTAAGCAAAGGAAGCAGAAGTGATCCTTTATTTGTTTTGTGTAAGTTTGCAAATCACGTGTTCACTAGTTCTGTGCAGGCTGGTGAATGTTTAATGAAGAGAGAGTGAGATTAAAAAAAAAAGTAAAAAAATAGGGACAGCTGTGAAAGCCCTGGTTATTGTCAGCCAGCTGGCAGTCACCACTGGGGCACTGGCCAGCCAGCACGAGCACTGCTGTGGAGGTGAAGTGTCAGAGCATATGTGAGTAGAGAGAGGATTTTTGTGGTGGTGTTTAGGGGACAAAGAGCAAGAAGCCAGGGTAAGAAAAGATCCTTAGTTACATGAATATGCTGCTTGTGGAGCAGGGTTTTTATGACATCCTGACTCACAGAGCCTGAGTCATGATTTTGAAAACTTTCATGTTGGCAGTAGAGGAGCTGATGAACCTGTAAGTACAATCTCTACTTGATGAACTTTGGGTTAAAGATCTTTTGTTGCCTGTTCATCTCTCACCTGTTCCGGGGAAGGAAGCATCAGCCACAGGCTCAAGCCCCCAAGCATGCTGTGACCGTATGTCACAGCATTCCTCACTGTCCATGTCGGTTATAACAGTGTGTGAAACTCCCTGAAAACAGCTTTCTTACCAGCTTCCATCCTTTGTCAGCTCATAAAAATGGATTAAGGCAGAAAGCATTGACAGATCAAACAAATATAAGGATATCACAACAGTTTCTATCCCTGAATTTGGGGAGCAGTGATTTTAACAATGGATATTGATAGTGAAAGGGGTTGTTTTGAAGTTGAAGGCTTAATAGGTTATTAGTTTGCTCTTTTTCACCTTATTAAACTATAAAAATTCCCTTATATTTATTACCAAAATAAGATTGATTTTACTCTATATTTTTCAAGCTGTCCTTTCTTGCATGATTATGATTGAAATAGGAGAATAAAATGTAATGCCCCAATGATTCTTCTTCATGTTTTCCTGGTATACTTTCTGTGCCCTTGCTTTTAATTTCGTCCATGTTTTATACTATGTATATCTGAATGTATACTTGCTCCTTTACCCTTAGCTTGAGTTCAAACATGAAATGGGCCCACAACTTTGCATTTTTTTGTTATGACTAATCTCTAAGTATCTTAGTGAAGGAAGGCCCACACACTCTCCAGTTTGCCTTGGGAATTGTTAGAAATTGTTGTTTATTTTCATGATAATCAGTAGTTGGTACATTTTCATCTCCTCCTCTAAGCTTCTGTGAACAACTGAGGACACAGTTTCTATATCCAGTGAACACTGGTGTTTCAATAATATTAATGTACATAACAATAATGTACATTCACTTCCATAATGACTGTACTTCATAATCCATCACATTTTCATTTATAATTTCACAGTGTTAGAATGCCACAGAGCCAGGTCTCCTAAATTTTACAGAATTAATTTGTTGCATCCTAATCTAAATATTTTGAACTGTGTCCACTTCAGCTTTCTGCAGCAGGGTAGCATTCTGATGGGAAAAAAAGTTATGCTGATGTGTCTGTCACCTCTGCTTAGAATGGCTTTTGTGGAGCATATATAGAGAAACTGCTGACAGATTCCAGTGCGTAAGTAATCGTAGAGGGACCTGGAGGGAAGCAGTTCTGCTCTACCATAGCCTAGCAGTCTGCCATCTATACTACAGCTCTCCTTTTCCTCCCTCCAGATTCAACCCAGACTGGATGGTGGTAGCAGCAGCAAGAGGAAGCTGCTATCAAGGGTCAAGGACAGCATGCACACCCACTAGGACATCTAGGACCTTTTGACTTAGTTGACATCAGCACATTTTAATAGAAGAGCCATGGGAAATTTTACTCCTGTTTTGTCACTGTAGGAAAAGAAGACCATGAGAAAGAAACAAACTTGCATTAGGTATTGCTTTAGACATTGTTTTCCTATAACATTCACACTCTTTTTAAAACTGCTTTATTTCTAGCCTAAAGTATTTTTCGTTCCTTCCAGTGCTCAACTGGATGCATGATTTTTGTCTCTGGTAGTTTTTCTTCCAAGAGGCTTTTCTCTCAACCCAGAGGTGATTAGAAAGCTCTTCTTATAGAATGTGTCTTAGTTTGCCGTATCCCTATGCAATGTCCTGTTAGCAGAGACATGGGAAAACTCAACACTATGTTATAAATTAATTTAATATATTCTCTGTGTGAATGCAGTAATGGGACTAGGAATTCAGGCTTAAGTATGTTTAGTTGTTAAAAATTCTAAATTACAATAAGATGAAATATTTAAAGGTGCTGAGGCTGTATTATTGCCTCCCCTACAACGAAACCCTGCATTTTCTAACACTCCTTTGCATCTCCTTATTGATATTATCTGTGATACAGACCTTGGCTGATGGCAGGGGAGAGAGCTGCAGCCGTATGGCCATAGTCTTATCACATAATGTGAGCACATATGCTTCAGAGATAGATGCCAGTAGGAGCCCTCAACTCCCATGTCTGAGGCAATCTACTCTATATAGTGCTACCTATAGTTTGAGACTAATGATGAGACATTTTTTATCAGTTATTTGGCAGATTTTGGTTTTACAGTACTCTTGCAGAGGGTCCTGAAATCTGTGCAGGGCAGGAGGGGAGGCTCCCCATTCCCTGCTCATTCTGTGGTTCCACATGCCACATGTCACACCAGAGCCTCTCCTCTCTCTGCAACAAAGAAGAGGCAGATATGAGAAACAGAGAATGGAAAGGTCTAACCAGCATGGAGACTGAAAAATTCTGACTTGGTTCTTCCCATAAATGCCCACTTTGGTAACCAACTCTGCAGCCTGTTTCTCAAGAGGGAGCACGCAGTGCGTGGCATTGTGGGGGCTGTGGAAGGCTATTGCTAAGGTGAATTTTAACTTTGTTTTCCTTTAGAAAGTATCTTCTTCTCCTTTCATGATTTCCCAAACACTTGCTTAATCTTTGATTAGCAGTTTCAGGAAAATGCCTTATACTGCATATTTCTAAAATTTGAGGTAATTTAATGCTTTTTTATTCAAGAGAAATGAAAAATAAATGTCAGTAATTGTCCACTTTGCTCCTTGATTTCTATGTAGTCCTAACAGGCATCATATGGTGAGGGCAAAGGGATGGGCAGACAGGCAGAAGACTATCTCATGAAACCATCTTATTTCCCTATGTTTCCTCCATCTGTAAGAGCCCCATGCAACCAGCAGCTGATGCCATGTACTTAGTACAGTCATCCCATGTTTGGGAACAAAATGATGGCAATATATGGCTGTTTTGAAACACAAGATTTGAAATTCAGGGCTCAGGGAATAAATGGTACAACTGTTCTATTTTCCTGACTTTCATCTCAAATGGTAAACATATCTAACACAGGATGGAAAAAGCAGAGAATAAGCTATAAAACAGGCAAGATGAGGTGTAAACTAAGCTTTGTGACAGGGCTGGCTGATGGGTTTAGCTTCAAGCAGGGTGTGCATACAGCTAGAGGAATGTGAGGAATAACCATAAGTGAGAATAAGCCTGACTGTATTCAAGAATACAAAATTGAAGGGAACTTTGCAATCTGCCTTGATACAAAAGAGGATCTGAATGTACCTTTATGTTGCAGCCTCTCTGTGAGTATCATAATTTCTAAGCAAGAAATGAATGAGGAAACTGATTTGACTAAATTGAGCTTTTGGGTGAATGGCAGATAATGGTGGGCATGTGCATGCTGATATGCATTTGTTTATTATGAGAATAGTTATTTAGATAGCTGCTAAACTTTCTAGGTCATAAAAAAGACCAGTTACAGGATGTTTCAAATTAGAAATGGGCTGCAGACCAAATGGTTTTATACATTGCAGTTAGAAATTCAAACCATCTCACAAGCCTATTTTCTTACTTTGAATTGAGCTATTTTAAAAAGCTTATTTTCTAATGAAAGCTTGATTTCATTGCAGATTTGTTTAAAAGAAAGGTCTGTGGAAAATTTCTGAGAATGATAATATCTCCAAAGTAGTAGTTGTTGGAATAAAGCATTTCAATTTTTGACTTTGAAATGATTTCTTGAGTCAATTTTAATATGTTATATACAAAGTTAAGCAGTCAAAAGAAAAAAGAATTTGAAAGAAAGTGTTTCCATTTATCAGAAGTTAACCTTCGCCGCTAAAATTTTCTTGTGAGAAGGTTGAAGCCTTTGAATTTAGCTATGTCTCAGAAATTTCAAAATTCCCAGTGAAAAGAAGTTTCTCCAAAGCTTTGCAGTTGTTTTGTTTAGAAACCTGAAAGGTTTAAAAAATATTTACACAGGTGGTGTAAAGCAAAGGTTCAACTTTGTGCACAATCACAAACCAAATATGGACTTATTATGGTCACTCAAGTATCAGCCTGTCATATAGTTTTACTAAATACAGTACATGGGACCATTTTTAAAAAGCTTGTGTGACTAGCAAAGTTCTTTTTCTGCAATATTATTAAAGTTAAATTAAGACTTTTAAGATAGAGTCAGTTTAAGATTCTTAATGTGGAATTATATTTTTTCAACTGTTAAAGACATTTCTCTAATTTCAGTTTATAAGTTTAATTTTATTCTTTAAAATTTGAGAATCATAAATTATATACCAGACATGGTTTTGGGGAGAAATTATCTATTTGTAGAAAACAAAACCAGAGGACACATCTGAGCACTACAGAATGTGCTGTCATTGTTTAGTACATTGGGTAGCAGGAGGAATGATTTGTTTGTACCGTACATTCACTTAAAATTCACTTATTTTCTACATTAATTCCATTTTTTTTCGATAAAACATCCACATATTTTAAATGTCTTCTCAGTCAGCTTGTACAGTATCAGGCAAACAACGATGCTATTGATGATTTAAAGAGTGAATCAACTCTAAAGGATACATTTTTATAAATTCTGTGCTTGAGGTAACCAATCTGCTATCTTCAAGCATATCACAAATATAGTAAATGTCTCTGTCGAATTGTGTGAACGTAATCAGTATTTCTGTGTAATTTTACTCAATCCTGATTTGTTTGGATATATTAGTTATACTGTCTTTGCTCCCATGTGTTATATATATTCATGTTTGAAATTTGTATCCAGATTATATTTATAGCACATTTTACACATTTCTTTTTTTCTTTTGGATCAGTGCAACTTATAATAAAGTTGTAGTAAAGATTTTCATAGTTGTGAGTCTGAGCTTGCTGCAAATATTGGGAAGATATTTTTTGTCTCAGAAAGTTAATTCCATGAATGCTCTAGGTAGTAAACATTTTTTTTAGAACACTCAAGACTACTATAAAATGGAGTTATTAATTATGAGAATGGAATACCTTTATTAAGTGACACCAATAGACTTATTATTGCCTGATAAACAAATTCAGACAGTGTTATGAAGAGTTTACAATCTAAGTTTGATCTCTGAAATGTTTTTTTATCTGAAAATTGAATGCAATAACAAGAACCCAAAAATAATGCTCCACAATGGGAACAAGAGTATATTTTTGCAAGAGAGGGTTTTTTGTGTGGTAGAAAGGAGATGGATTTTCCCCCAAATTTCAAATTTGCCATTGACTAAGTCTTAGAAATTTCACTAATATGTAGAGTCTGCATGAGATATTTGCTTGATGTGCTGGGTAGCGAGGAAAAAGCAAAGATTTTAAAAATTCCTTTTTTTTTTTCCTCTGTATTTTTCTCCTGCGTGCAGTGATATAATTTTCTTTTATTGTTTAGCAAAACTCAGAGAAATGAACAGATGGATAACTTTAATACCCATCGAGGACTGACATTTCCAAAAGTACCATATTAAAGACAAATCACTGGACAACAGGCTTTGTGCTGTTAGTTCAACTCCCCAAAAGACACACCACTGGAGAAACATATACACTCTTCTTCTGAGGACAAAGAGGTCTGAAAGTCTGTTAATGAATCGCATAAGAAAAGGGATTTTGAAGCCTTTGACTGTAATAATGTCTTCCCTGTTGAGAAGTTAATCATCTGTTGCCTCTCTTTTCCTCTTTTGAACATTAGTTTAAAGAGCTTCCATTATTGTTTTTGTTTCTAGCTGGGGAGAAAGCAAATTCCTTGACCTTACTTTTATAGAAAAAAAATGTTTTCCTTTGCGGTTGAAAACCAAAACAAATAGACAAACATTATTAAAGACCAACCTTCCACTTCTGCCCAACAGTGTGACTGCAGAGAATTTCAAGTCCATGCTCTGTGAGAGTTTTTGTGTTGGGCCATACTCAGTGGCTTTTTTTCCCTTGAAAAAGGAGGATTGTGGATAAGAACCAAGGTTGCAATCTTGTCTTAAAGCATACGTCTCTCTTTCTTCATTACCAATTTACTCACAAACACTGTATTAAAACTACTATGAGTGTTAGTGTAATTATATGTATATAATTTAGTATATATAATACTTTCCTTTTTAATTTGGCAACAACACTGTTGTACGAAAAACTTGGATGCCTGTAATACAGATGATTAGGACAACATCAATCAACCAATAGTGTGTTCTTTTTCCTTCATGAAAGAAAAAGTGAAAAACCTAGGACTTAGTGTATTAGACTGTCAAATGATGCTATTTTAATGAGGTATTAGCAAATTTTATCTCACATTTTCCTTCTTCTGCAATTTGCCTAAATCATGTTAATATGATTATGTCTGTTGCTTAAATGATTCTTATACCACAATGGGAGAGACCACCAGGAACAGGGACAGGACTGCACATAGCATTTGTACGCTGGTGTAGGAATAAAGAATACTGGCTTACTCAGTGGGATCTCAAGATAAAACAGATGGATCAATACTGATTGATGACCTGACTCGCAATACCTGACCAACCTTGTGGGTCCTATGATCATGTGGATGCTGGTTTTTTTTGTTTTAACTTACCTCAGGATTTTTTGAATTTTCAAGTTTAATTGCAAACACTAGCAATTCTAATAAAAAGGCTGTACTTTTCAATTAAAAAAGTATCTGAGATGCTAAAAATTATTCACAGAATTCTTTTTTCAAAACCTGGATTTCACCTCAAGCTCTCTATATTTGTAGTGGTTGAATCTTGTGATATGAGTCCATGCCCTTGTAGCAAAATTTTTGCTGACTAATTTAGGAGAGTTTTAATTAAGCCATAAGGAATCTGAAAATTAATAATGGTGAGAATTGAATATTATGCTGTCCCCTTTCTTGAGGCAACTTTTAAATTTGATTCTTTTGGGAGCTTAAGAAGAAATGGTACAGTCAACATTTTTTAAAGAGGCTATTAAAAAAGAAAAGGCCTTTTAACTTGGGAAACTTTTACAATTTGTTTCTGAATGTTGATTTCCTAATAGTTATGAGATGCCTACAGTTTTTCCATATATCTTTTCTCTTGCTTTTCATGAGATTCAAGAAAAGGGAAATACCTGTTCAGATTTCATTGCTCTAAGGAAGGGACTCAAAGCTAAATAAAAATGACTGTTTATTTTTCAAAATAAGAACTAGAGCAATTTGTACCTTCCTAGCATGTGGGCTCAAGTAACTATTTTATGAAAAATCAGCTCTACCTTGTAGCCCATCCACTAAATTCAGGGCAAAACTCAGTCCAGCCATGACTGGGCATGCAAAATGATGGGATATCATCACTACCTAATAACTTCATTCTGTATGTGTTCAGCACTGACTGCAGATAGGAGTGAGTTATGTAAGGAGTAAGATCATGTAATTAATGAAGATCAAATCCAGTTAAAACCAAGACAAATTAATATGAGACAGAGGGTGCGGCAGTCACTGCTACAGCCTATACACTGTCATAGATCATCCTGCCTCATACCTTGGTCTTTTACTTAGGGATGACTTTTACTCAGTAAAACAAATTCTCACCTTTCTTGTGGTTAAGTTGCATTTTATGTCTTTCATATTCCAAAGGCAGAGTTTGAGTAGCACCACTTTCCATGTAGCTTTTTTTTTGAATCTGACTGAGGAGGTGTCTATGAGAAGATATTACGCATTTTCTGTGGATGTAATGACGACAAAGGAGTATATCAGTGCATGGAAGATTTGGAAAATAGGAAGCTAGATGCATGCCTTAATTGTCACACAGTGAAAGACTTTTGTCACAACAAAGCTTTTAATATCCAGCAGAGAGTTTATGGATAGTCTAATTTCTTATTAATCAGGAAAGTGCCTGTTACATTATTGAGTGAAGTGGGGTTCTAAAAATTAACACTGTCTAATTGCCCATCTGGAATTGTAAACAGTTATCAAATCTGACTGCCAATGTCACAAATCCATCTTTAATGTGGATTATCATGCTTCATCTCGGGCAACGTAAAAATAAAAGCTCTGTTTGACTGTAGAATATAAACAGTCAGTCAAATGGCTGTGATTTCAATGCTATTCAGCTGGATAAGAGTTCTGCAGATGCTGAAATAAAAAGGCAAAATATTAAATTAATAGGAACAGAAAAGCTGAAGGATCCTTTTCTACAGTTTTCTTGTTAGACCAGTGCTATTCCTTTTGGTCCAGTTGTCTTGCTGTATTTGGAAGTGGTTGATCCTTGCCTTCTTAAATTTCATAATTAGGAAATCTGGAGTTTATGTTTCTTGTGTGGGCTATTGCCACACACAGGCAAGACACTGAGTTTGTGTCTTTCTTCTGAATCGGGCCATGACAGATGTGTGAACAGAGATCCCTGGGTGGGCCTGCCCTTGTATTAGGGGTCAGTCCAGAGAGTGCCCTCATCCAGCTGTAAGCGTGAAAGCAAATCTTGCCAGTATTTTTTGTTGACATTTTGTGTTGGCTCTGGCACCCAATTTCTGGGCAGAGGTCTCCCTGGAGCCACCCTTGCCTCTTCCTGTAGAGTCTTCTGTACTGGGGATGGCACAGTGTGTGGCAAAAGGCAGGGAAGGATGGGGAGGGTGGGCAGATTAGCCCCCTCTCACCTCCCTGGGGTCAATAGAGACTCCACAGGGGGCGTAAAGAACAGGGGAGATTGTGCCGAGGGCTCTGCATGCACCTACAGTGTGGTGAGACTTACCCTACCAGTGAGAGCAGAGGGGATTTTGGGCTCACAAACTTGATGTTACTCGCCCTCCCAGCCACTTGGGTGGCCCAGTGCTGTCACCTGAACTACAGCTGTGCTGATCTGATTTCTGGGCCCTCCAATTCAGCCTCCCTATGGGAGGATGGGGTTGCCTCCAGCTCAGAGTGAGTCAGCTCTGGAGGTACTTAAATTCCACCTGGACACTGTCATTAGAATCTCAAAACAACTTGCAGATACCTTTGACTTCAGCACTGAGTAAGCCTGGGCACAGGTCATTGCCAGACATGTGAAGGCAGACCCATAATTCAGAGGTAGATAAAATAAAGGGTCCACTTCCTATCTGATAACGTTGCAAAATAGAACCAATTCTATCGTGGACATGGATCAAAAGTATGATAATTTCACAGTTGAATAGCCCTAAGGAAACTCTAATATAGATTCAGAATAAAACTTTCTGGAATAGTGAATTTTCTTGCCCCCTGACTTCCTCTCCTTGCTCTATGTCACTACGTTTCCATCTGTCCTGAAAAGTCCTGATTGTTCTGAAGCAGTGTTTCATTTATTGTAAACGATAATTTCTTTTAATTCATAATGCTTCACGAAGAAATAGTGGGGTTTATGTATTTCACATTTGTGAGATTTTTTCAAAACAACCAGATTATCCTCCTCATATGTTTTAAAAATTAGAAGCTTTGTGTTTTTCTGAAATAAGGTTAATTTGTGAGATTAAGTTAGTGCTAAGGTAAATCTTTAAAGGACACTGTCAAGCTAAAGCATTTTAAAATTAATTAAAACATATAATTTTTTCAGATCTCATGAATTTTGGGAAGAAAATTTATAGGATTTATATATATATATATTATTTTTTATATAGATTCTGACTTTTTTTCAATTCATGATGAAAATAATTATTTGCAATTTAATTTCTTTACCTGTAATGCAAGAAACCTTTGTATTTTTATACTCCTTATTCCAGAAACTTCAAAGTTGTTTTATTATTCTTGATAAAACTGTACACTATTGTGAACCTCCTAATATATTTCAATACATTTCAATAAAATTTCCTAATAAATTTCAATAAAAAATTCTCAAGTGGGTAGCAATACTGTGCAACTGAAACTAATATCTTCTACTATGAAAAAGTCTATTGCTGCTCAGTGGTAACCAAAGAATTGATGGATGCTTTGATTCAAGCTTTCTAGTAATGCAGTTTAATTTTCTCTTTTTTGACTGTGTTTGGTTACTGGCACATTGCATAGCCCTGAGGAAGTCTGAAATCAAATCCACCAAGGATGACAGAAAATTTATATTGCTTTCAGAAGGCTGTATATGGACTCATCAGGAACAAAGTGTAAGATCTTCTGGTTGTATTATACTAGTCAATTTGTTTACAGTTATCAAACAACAGCTTAACAAAAATGCAGTAACTTTCCTCATATTTATTAATTTTTTTAGTGGAGGCACAAACATGACATGAATGCCATTAAGGGGCACAGCTGTCTCTGTGGTGAATTAATTTATTAACATAGACTCTCTTTAAGTCCTATTACTAAGAGTTAGCATGGACACAGGAAAATTATCTCTCCTCACTATTTTACAGCTGCTGTTATAGCTCTGGTGTTTTCTGTTGATTAAAAGCAGCTTTGGCCACACAGACCACTGCTTATTTGAGGTTGTTTCCCAAGGCATCTCTCCTGACATCCCTTCCTTTGCAGTTACAGTAGACATTTTCAATAAACTTTCACATTTCTTTCACATATCTTTGCTGCTTGAATGAAATGCATGTTCTGATTTTTCCAGAGAGAGCAGTGGTCATCTGATGTTGCTCTTCATAAATAGATTCAAATTGTGAGGTAATATATTTCAGTCCTGTTTTATATGGAAAGAGAACACTGAAATAAATTTCCAGAGTGAGAAGAATGAATGTGGCACATTTTCTTATTAGTTTCCATGTTTCAATGTCATTTGAAAATGATAATTTTCCCCTCTACAAAAATATAATATGAAGTTCTACAGGAAGAGTTTATGCTATCTTTTGAGCCATTAGTAACTGATTATAATTTCAAAGCAGTACTAATAGCTATTGGTACTCATTTCATATGAAGTTTGTCCACAGGGGTTTTAGCTAAGGATGTACTAAGGCAGTTAATCACTGAGTATCACTGAAGATGATAATTTTATGTTAAATTTCAACTTAGTAAGAATAGAGTTGAAGATGCGTGTGTGCCTTGGCAGTGATAAAGGAACTTTTGATGACTATTATATCTTTCACTACCTTTAGAAAAAGATCAGTGACATGAACATTTGAAATATGATATTAGTGAGACCAAAGCAGTCACATCAGTGAGCTACATGCAGAGACCCTTAATGATTCCTGCTGGTCATGAATAGTGATTTAGTTACACAATGTAAGAATGTCTTACAGTTTGCCAGTGATATTATTCTGTTGAACTTATTTCTCATTCTTTAATAGAACAGTTGCAATCTTAAGATCTGGAGTGTATTTCTTTCATGTTTTTCCTGTGATCATACATGTGGATGAACTCTGGAGCACAAATATCCTGTGTGGTACTCCTGAGCTGCGCTTCTTTTCTCTCTCCCAGTATACGTGCTGCACCAGCTTTGCTACTCATGGTCTTCAGAGTAAGTCACAGAGCATTCATTCCTGGCTGGTGATACTGTATTAGAAGAGCAAGAAACCTTGAAGATGGCAGCGCAGGCTGACAGCCTCCAATTGTCACTGCTGTGAGAGACCTCCAGGGTAACTCTTGCCCCCACACCCTGCTGTTTGCAGCCCAGGACTCTACTGCAGTACCCTGCATTAAGAGAATTTGCTGTTTTTTATCTCAATCTGCCAGCAGATGAATGAGGATGAGCCAGGGAAGATCCTCTGCATCATGCATGACACTCCCGACGTAGGTATCTCAGCCTGTGCTGGACAACCTGTACAACACTGCTTTGTCCCACCAGGTCCCAGCAGCTCAGCGATGGCACAGGGTGCCCTTGCCATGAAGTCTCCAGAGCTGAAGTATATCATGATGGCCTTTGTTGTCCCTCTGGCTCATGACCAGAGGGCCAGTGAGCTGCCCCAGTGCTGAAGGTGCTAAGAAGCTGGCCCCAGCACTGACAGAGGCCACTGGCCGGTAAGAGCACAACTTTAGCCTAAGGACTGACAAAAATGGTCAGTTTCCTGGGTTTCTGTTTGCTTGTCAAGGCAACATAAATGTTATCATCCAACACATGTTTTGTTCCTGACAAGAACTGAAAGACTCACTGCTGTTCAGTGGATGACATTTGTACCCTCCTCTGACTTTCACCTTGCAGTCAGCACCTTACACACGGTGCTGGGGTGGTGCTGATCCACAATGTCTCCTAGAAGGAACCCCAGGAGACAGGGAAAGGGACCTGTGTATCCTTCAGGTGGTTGTGAACATGCACAGCCTCAGGGCAGGGAATCAGATTTGGGCTTCCCAGGCCTGCGGGCTAAGATAATGTCAAGGAATTCTCTGCAAGCTGTGATCAAAAAATGTCCCCCTCCTATAATAAAATGATTATTGTTTCTGGGAACAGCATTCAGCCCTAAATTGAAGAAAGATCCACTAGTGAAAAAAAAAATGCCATTGAGGATTAAAAGCTATCTTCCCCAGTGTTTAGGCAGCAGGCTTAGAAATAACAGCAGCAAACTTTTTTTTCCAAAGATAAGCTCTTAACTAAAACTCAGCTAAAGACAGACACTTCCTAGGATCTGTCCTTGGTCTTTCTTTTTGAGTGACTAGACAATGTAAAGTTTTAAATTTTTGGATAACTGGGCATGCTAAAATTTGCTACAGTTCACACAGCTGCTCTTGCAGGACCCAAGTCTGTCTTAAGTAACCAGGTCAGCTTCTGTTGGCCTTACCTTTCACACTGACAATAGCTGTTAGACCCATTTGATAAAGGTATTATATATAACAGTACTGTATATTATCAGTATAGATTTGCATAAATAGCTGGAAGATCAGAAACTTGTGATTCAATGTTTTTGAAAGGTTTTCTCAGAATTAGGAGAATCGAGATGTAATGATAAAATTTAAATAGTAAAAATGGAAACTTCATAGAAAGGAAGCACTTTGATTGTATATTTTCAACTCTATTGCAGAATCCCTATGAATTTTAATTTCCACAATCTGAGTTGTCTCCTAATTCATCCACTTTCAAGTACATATTCTTATTCATAAAAGTGCGAAAAGGTTTTCTGCCTGTTTTTTTCAGCATTTTCTTAAATCCCCATATGCACATGCCAAATGCTGAGGCATAATTGTATAATCTCTAAATTATTTTAATCTCCTTATAATTTGATTAAAAATATTTGCTGTGGATTTGTTCAGAGATAATGGAACATAGGGCTTTGCATTCATTTAATGATTTAAATGAATTCAAGTTCTGTCAAAACAAGAAATGATGCTGCTAATGAATTCTGGGCACAGATTAGCTGATCTGAGTGGGCCTGTTTCCTCAACAGCTCTTCTGTTTTCTCAAGAAATTGCAAATCCCACTGGTATTTCTTGGGATTTTCCCTCAAAAATGTTGCTGCCATGCATGTGAGCACAGGCAGGCAGATTGTATGCCACTTCACTGCTTCATTTCTTGGTCTGAAGCCATTTGATTTGCATCCAGATAGCAACTAGCCCCATACTCTTTTTGTAAGCAGCTCACAATCCACAGAAGTATGTTTCTACATCTTAGTCTTTCCCCATTTTGCTCAATCTCTTTTTGTCTTTTGTAATGTAGCCACAGTCTGTTCATTACAGGTCTTTTAAATTGACAGTGTTCTTTGGCTCTTCCTCAGTCAGTGCACAACAATCTTCAAAAAGACTGGGTAAAATTAGCACCTTCCCTTGGTAAAATATAACATATGTGGAGTGGGTTGCATTTAGGATCTCTGAAGGTATCTACACAGTCTGTGGCTAAGGCAAGCCCTTATGTTAGATGACTCAACCCCCACTGGCTGGTCTCAAGGTACATCCCTCCCTCCACTGTCAGGAGAAGCAATTTAAGCAGCTCTAACTCATTCCCCTTAGGTCTCCTGCAACTGGAGTCAAAGACCAGACAAGGCAAGATTGTGCTCCCCTTGGGATGACTGACTGTCCATTCTGCCTGGAAAAACTACTGCCAATTTTCTTGCTGACAACAACAACAAAAAAGCTTTTCACAAGTCAGTAATATGTAAATCTTGTTCAAAAACTAGTGCTCTTTCTACCGTTGACTAACACCTTACTGGATATTTCTACTTGCTACTTGCAAGGTGAGATTTAACTCAATGTGATTAGTAGCTAGGAAAAATAAGGGAAAGAACATATTGGACAAGAAGATACATTCAGTGTTATAAATATCACCTTCATTTAATTTGAAAAGTTTTTTTTATTATCAACTAATGATGAATGGCTTCATCTTCATTTTCCTCCAGGCAAACTCCTCTCATGTGGTTTGAAGTCCCTAATGGTCCTAATCCGGTATGGTGCAAGAAGTCACATAATCAAAACCCAGGTAGTAATTGAAAATTTTTGATAAAGGTCTTAATCTGCCAGTCTTTTATCTTATGGAGTCCTACGGCAACATTGAATGAAATTGCTTCTTCTACATGTCACACCAGCTAGTCTTGTGGCTCAGTTAGCTCAGTCATATAGCAACTCTTTCTGTACCAGGGCAAGTACACCATTCATCAAAAAGTCTTTAAAATGAACTGACCTCTGCTGAAATAGTCATTATCTACAAAAGCCTATTTACAATGCTGCAAATGGAGATATACCTTTAATTCTGTGTCACAAATGGTAGGAAGGAGTAGGAAGATATGAAATGTGCGTGGTATCTTGTTAAGATTTTGCAGGGAAAAAGTCCAAAACAGCCTACAGAAAAAAAACAGTGAATTGATCTAGGAACTCTGAATGTTACACCAGACAATTGCTTATGGCAGTGTGAAAAAACAGATCACCTAACCAGCTTTATCAGCTACAGTGTGGGTGTATGAAGCAATAGGAAAATTTTCCCGGTTTTGCCCAGTGTGTTGGTACAAATCAGTCTGAGCAGGTCTTTGGCTTTGTAAATGCAGGCAGCTGTCAGTCTTCAGTGGGGGAGTTGTGCTTCATAACAATGTGTGGATGTGGGAAGTAAATCAGTCACCTGTCAACCAGTCTGAAATGTGCATAAGGTTCCCCACTTAGCCAAAGATCGCTAATTGCACAGGGTGACAATGTGTGGTATTTAAAAGAAATGTTAAGTAGGTATTTTTTCAAAAGTTAAGCAGAGACTATATTCTGTTCCTTGAAGAAGAATGAGAGATGGTGATGGAATCAAGCTATGGAATAAAGCATGCTGATTTTTTTCTTGACAAGCAAATTTACTCAGATATTGGTGGAAAGCATTTCAGCATTGCAGGACAATAAGAATTTTCTTTGGCAGCTCAGTGTGATACACACCATAAATGAATATTGGCTATAATTATCAGGTTTGAGTTTTGTTAAGCAAAGCTCCACCTTTTGTTCTGATTGCCTTTTCACATTCACACATACTCATTTTACAAAATGATAGATCTTCATGAAAAATGCTGAATGTTAGGATGAAAGTATAAAGAACGCTCTGATATTTCTATGAAAAAATAAAATTAGTTAAAATATTCAATCATGACATAGACAGGTGGTCACAATCCTTTTACTGCTGAATTTTCTGCAAATCGTCTAGATTCAGACATGGTTGGATTTTCAGCTGGGTTCCATGCAGAAAGCACACATATGGTGCATGTCACGACCCTGGCAGACAGTGTCCTACTGTGTTCCTTTTGTATCTGGCATTTGGTCAGCTAAAATCCTCTGAGGGGACCACAGTTTGTGCTCTAGAGGATTCTGCCCTGCCTGGTGTTCTGGTTTGTAACCAACACCTACCGAAGCAGCTTGAATACTTCTTTTAAAATTTATCCATCATTTCCTCTCTATTGCCTTGTCTGTTATTCCAGAACAGGCTATTTACATTAATTTGTATCCATTACTACTGATTTATTAGTCATGCCATATCCTGCTATAGCAATATGTCTCCAAAACCCTAAAACCTCTCTGGCTTGTTTCACCTGTTTTCTCTGGACTGACACACCTCTCCTTCTTTCTTTGACCCTCCTCTGAGCAACCCTATCTCCCAGTCTCAGGTTCTTTGGCAATTTAAGCTGCCAAGCAGTCCTTATGCATACCCATTGACCTTTTGTCCTTTTCCCATGGCTGTTGCTTAAAGCCCTCTTCACTAGCTCAGTGAGACAGTGCCCATCTGTAACCAACCTCTTACAAACACCTTCACGTATTTGAAGAAGGAAAGTTTCCTGAGAGGGGGACCTACATCCACCTCTTCTAGTGAGACTGATGAGCCTGTCAGCTTGCAGTGGAATGACAGTGCAGGTGTCCTCAGCCTGCTGGGTGAAGCTTGGCCACTTGAGCACATTCTCCCTCCCATTTAGAAACTTGGGAAGCAGGACACGAGGTGTGATTCAGATCCAGCCCCCAGATGTACATTTCACTTGCCTGAGGATGGAAGCACTCACCAGTACCAGTACCATCTATTTTGGGAGGATGTGGGACACGTAATTTCTCTTATTCCACTACAGGGATTGCTACAAGACAGAATTCTTATTGCTCCAAGACAGAATTCTTTTTCAGTTAAATGTTTCTTTCCAAAGGAGAAACTGTTAATCTCTTTCTATCCATGGTCTACCCAGGGGCTAAATGTTCCTTGTGGAACAGCCAGCTCCTCTTTTTTGGTACTACTCCATGTCTTGGTACATGGCAAGCTTATTTTGATTACTTTTAAAGAAATAATAAATAATAATAATAATAATAATTAAATAATAATAAAAAGATTAACTAGTCCTGTTTCTGGATAAGTGTTTTCAATATCACAGAATCACAGAATCGCAGAATTGATCAGGTTGGAAGGGACCACAATAGGTCATCTGGTCCAACCTCCCTGCTCAAGAAGAGTCATCCTAAAGCAGGTGGCACAGGATTGCATCCACATTGCTCTTGAATTTCTACTATGAGTGAGTCTCTACAAACTCTCAGGGCAATCTGTTCCAGTACATGGTCACTTGCACAGTAAAGCAGTTCTTCCTCATATTCAGGTGGAACTTCCTGTGCATCAGTTTATGCCCATTGTCTCATCTTATTGGTTGGCACCACTAAGAAGTGCCTGGCTCCATCCTCTTGACACCCACCCTTTAGTTATTTATACATATTAAAGAGGTACCCTCTCAGTTGCCTCTGCTTGAGGCTGAACAGGTCCAGCTCCCTCAGCCTTTCCTCATAAGAGAGATTCTAGACTAACTTAGTAGCTCTCTGCTGGACTCGCTCTTGTGCTGAGCAGCCCAGAACTGCACACAGTACTTCAAATGTGGCCTCACGAGGGCTGAGTAGAGGGGCAGAATCACCTCCCTCAACGTGCTGGCAATGCACTTTCTGATGTGCCCCAGAATACCTTTGGCCTTCTTGGCCACCAGGGCACACTACTGGCTCATGGACAACTTGTTGTTCTCCAGGACCCCTAAGTCCTTCTCCACAGAGCTGCTTTCAGGCAGGCTGGCCTCCAGCTTGTACCAGTGCCCAGGGCTGTTTCTCCCCAGGTGCAGGACCTTACATTTGCCCTTGTTAAACTTCAGACAGCTCCTCTCTACCCGTCTCCCCAACTTGTTAAGGTCCCTCTGAAGGGCTGCACAACCCTCTGGGGTATCAGTCACTCCTCCCAATTTTGTTTCATCAGTAAACTTGCTGAGAAGGCATCTACCCCTTCATCCAAGTCATTGATGAACAAGTTAAACAACACTGGGACCAGTGTAGAATCCTGGAGGACATCACTAGTGACAGGCCTCCAACTAGACTCTGTACCACTGATCACGACCCTCTGGGATCTGCCACTCAGCCATGTGGTATATTTACCATGGACAATTTGCCAAAGTCTGTAGAATTTTGCCATCATTGTCATAATAGATGGGAATAAGATTGATACCAAAATTACAAACCCAATCATGTACCTTCTTGCAGAGAGTGTATTGACTAGTTGCAGAGGAAAAATTGTCTAAAGAATAATTTTAAAATTCTTCCATCAGTTTAAGCTTGGATATGGTTTAACTTCATTTACGGCTAGCATATCTGTAGTGATCTGAAGAGATATTTTTCATCCAGTTGCCAAAATGTATTGATTTGCTTATTTGATTCCCTATTTCTAGCTAAATCAACTGTATCCCTCTGTAAAAAATGCAATTATCATCTTGTCGTCCAGCCAGTTCAGAGAGGAGAAACTGCTGGAAGAAGTTGTTATAATTTTCCTCCTAGAGACTTTTCTCCGCTAACTGTTTCACGAATTATACTTCAATTAAATCACTATGTCCCTTCATTAAAGATAATCTCTGTACCATTTCGATATAGTTCCAAAATGGAAATGTCACCACAGCCTTCATAGTAAAGATTTATTCCAGGTAAAGACTCAGCCTTCAGCAATACTTTTTGATTCCAACTCACTTGCAGCTTACCTCAGCACTCAGAGAGGCAAAAATGGCTGTGTAGTCCCAGGAATGGCTCAGGATGCCCAGGAATGAAAAGCAGATCTCTTTCTGCGTCTCCTCTGGCTGTATGAGTGAATGAGTAAGGGTGATATTACTCTTTTCCACTCCTTTGTCAGCATCCTAGAGTGTGGGTTCTACAGCTCACATTGTTATTTTCATGTTCCCTAGGGTGATAAAAATACTCAAATTGTTAAACTGTCTGCTGTTTTTCTCCATTGATGTTTTAGAACATAGACAATCCTATGATGAATGAGGAGTCCTCAGCATGACTTGTCCATGTGGTTAAAATGCAGCACAGTAACAGAATGGCACTGGAGTAAAAGTGCTGGAATAGCAGTTGTCAGCTTCATAGTTGTCAATGGAAAAGATGTCTTAAGTGCGTTATGGTTTCTTTCAGCTGCTTATTCAGTTTACTAAGCATTAATAAAATTTCTTCAATATGAAAGCTCACCTCTTCCCATACTTCTATGTTCAAATGAAGATACCTTTTAACACATGGGTATAAATTCATGTTCTTCTTTGTTTTGGAGTGAATATACAACCAAATATAAATCAAAACACATACAAAATGTCTAATTAGAACAGGTGTTGAGTCAGTCTACGAATGTAAAATTCTTGTCCCAAAGTGGCCTCCAATATTGGAATAGTGACTCATTCCTTATGATTAGCTGTTAGCATGTGTGATCTTCATTCAAGCTGGTGGAGAAGAACAGAAATATTGGGATTTATGGGCACAAAGATGCACTGATATTGCCTTTGGAAAGATTAGTAGAGTACCAAGCCTGAAGGGAATAAAAAAGGGCTCAGAAAAAATGATGTTTTTATCACTTACAGATTGTGCCCTGATGAACGTGGATGGCTTATTAGCGTCATGGTGTAGTATCAATTACTTTCCAACAATGAGTGAAAGGCACAATACAGAAGTTGAATTGCTGATGGAGGTGGGAAGGTCATTAGCTAGTCTGTTATTCCATTCTCTTCTTTCTATTATCTAACACTAGCAGCAGTGTCAGATGATGGTGGAAGTTTCCCCTAGCATGTAAGTGGTGTGGGCTCTTATCTGAGTGGCACTTGCTTCTCCTCCGTTGAAAAGTCCTAGCAATTTTTACAGTAAACTGTGTCATTTTGTCTTTTTACTAAGCACAGCTTCCTTTAGACATACCCTCTTTCATGTGACCGAGACTTACTGCATCAGAATTGTGCTCACATCTCTTGTTCGTGGTCTTGCGAGGAACTGTCGTGGACTGTGATGCAGAGCAAATAGCATTACATGAAAATCATATGAAAATCTCTGTCAGAAAGTTTGTGTTTAAACTTTTAGAGATGGACTTGATGCTACTAATATTCTGGGACATCTGCATTTTCAGAATGTATCAGGCTTGATGCCTATATCTGTTTGTATGAACCTCTGTTAAAATCAAAACTATTGGTTAAAGGACCCTGTTATATGAAACCTTTGCTTTGGCAGGCTCTACTGTGAAGCAAGGAACACTGTCACTTTGCCTGCATTTGGGATTAAACTTGTTCCATTTAAGGGAAACTGGTAGTCGCTATAGTCACACCTATACAACACCTGGCATGGAGAAGGGAAGTTACATGTTGTACCTCTGGTAATTACACTGACTCCTGCCTTCTGAATTTTCACTGTGATTTGTGAAGAATTTGCTTTAGCATCTATGCTGACTGATTGCAAACTGGTGTGGATCTCTCCTGCATGTTTAGCAGCACAGGTGTCTAATATTGACAGAAATTTGGTCTAGTCAGGCATTGCTTAAGGAGCCTAGTCTAATTTCTTCATGTAGATGGTCTCCCAAGTATTTCCAGTAGCTGCAGATGAGCTGTCATTTACATGAATAACACAAAAGCTTTATGGCACTTCTATTATTACCTGCCATGACTGATACAGTCTTAGTTATAGAACTTAAGGACAACTCTTTCAGTTCATGTCCTTAGAAAGATGCTGACGACATCAGTTTATCCTGCTCCTCAAGTTCATGGCCATTTATGGCAGTGATGGTATTTGCATTTTTATTAACTGTTCTGAGGACAAACAGTGAAAACATCACTTTAAGAAAAAGACATTATGTAGCAAACACTTTGTAGCTGTGCAAGTTTAAGGTTTATGCACTACTTGCCAAAAGAGAATAGATGAGTGGGGCTTTTTACTTCTATTATTTGTATAATAACAATGTGAAATTTGATTTTAAGACATGACTGCAGAATCAGGAAGAGAGAACACTGTGCCTGAAAATGACTTTTAATGACTGCCACAAAAATAATAGCTGGCTTCATTTTGCTGCTTGAATTCAGATATCTGAAAAAACGTGAGTGCTGCTGACTGGCATTCAGGGGCTGTTGCCAAAGTAGATGGGGAACTTAAAAATGTTTGGTTACAGTAAGCCAGAAAGGGCTTTTTACTTAGGTATTGAGTGTTGTCAGTGTGCAAGCATATGAGAAGAACTCCTCTCACATCCTGCCTCTAGTAGATCCTACAAAGGTCTCACAGTGGGTTAGGAAGCATATTATAGCCAACACTGCAAGAAATTTCAGCTTACTAAGACCCATTGAGGACTTTGGTCTCCTGGCTTTTCAACTCACCACCTTGATGTCTTGAGTCACTTCTCCTCAGGTCAGTAAGTTGTACTTTCACATGAAAGGCAAAAGTAGACTTCTCTGTTATTATGGGTTTTATTTTCAGAACTCAGCAGAACACCAGATGTTAAGATAGGTGTTCAGTGTAGGTTACCTCTGTATTAACAAACTAATCAGAACCTATTTTGTACTGTTAAATTTTTAGCAAGCTTCCTGGAATTTTTTGCCCATGTGCCCCGATGTTCTCCCAAGCAATGACCAGGAGTGGTTGATGACCAGCTTGCAACAGTAACCATTTCAAATAATCCGGAGGTGCTGGATGAAAATGCAGTTGTAAGGACTTGAGCTGTGCTGTAATACTTGCTTTCTGGGAGAGAAAACAATCTTCTTGTTTTCCCCAAATGATCTTAAAGAGCTCTGTAGCCATAACTATTATGACTTTACTGAAAAGGTATTTGCATCTTGAAAATCTCCTTAGAGGAACCAACCAACATTATTTTAGGAAAGAATCTAAAGCCTATTGTATAATACCTATTTTATACTATATGTATTCTTTTGACATTTCCTACAGACCTCAGATTGAGACCGATGCTTGCAACTTGCCGTCCCATTGCTGAGTGTTGCAACAGTTCACAGACTGAGCTAAGGAATTTCTGATCTCATCTGAAACAACAATAAAAGGATGCAGTTAAAAAAAAATAATGTAACAATTGCACAGCTTGAAAAAACCATGTTGTTCTAATTACATTTTTAAAATGAAAGCCATTTTAAGGAGAATGAATGAATTGGTTCTATTCTTTTCTGTTTCTCTTTCAAATTTCCATAAGTGAAGTAAAAAAAGTCAGCAGAATCCTCTTCATTAATTATTTATTTGTGCTTATTGAGGAAACTTGTTTTTTAACCAAGTTATACTTTAATATAATTTTCAAGAATATTTCATTTTTTGATATAAAATTAACTTTATATTTTCAAGAAAAGTTGCTCAGAGTGGGCTTAGATAGAAACAGATCAAAGCAGTGTTGCTAAAAGTCTTTATTTCATTGAATACATTGCTTTTCACCCATTTATAACATATAAATATTGATATAATTTTGGATATGTTTAATCCTTAGTAAGATTTGCAGGAAATTTTTCAGATATATTAGGCATTATATGTAACCTTGATTTGTCAAAGAAACAAAGAAAGAGAATTACACTTAAAACTCTCTAATTAACTGATAAAGACTGAGTTTGGGGCTTCCAATCCTACACTCAAATAAGGAATAAAGTCATAGTGAAAAAATAGAGTTATTTTTTGTTTTATTTTTCCCCATCCTCTTCACACATTGACAGAACATTGTATCCCTTCTACATGCTTGCATAGCTAGGATTCCTCCCTTTACAGACACTTGTGTTGTAACTGTAAATGTAAACGTAAACTGAGCTTTTAATTTCTGAATAACAATAAGTTTAAATATGTTAAAGAACTTGGTTATGAAAAGAGTTCATTAAAATCATCACAGAGTGCATAGCAGTTGCAGTAGAAGTTATCTCTTTAAAGCAGCAGATATTCCAATAAGATAAATGGTTTCTTGATTTTGAGAGCAATGTACTTAGTCTATATCCTATATCTGTGACAGATTTGCAAAGGATGAACTTTGCATACAGCCCTCCTCCTGGGCTTCGATTTCCTTTTGTTCCTTTAAAATGTTGAAAGTCCCCTGTTGAGTCTGATATTGACGCTGGAAGAGAAGAAAATGGGCATTCTCCTTCCCTGTTACAGAGTGTGACTTAAGGAGAGTTGACACGCTCTGGAATACTGTTAGATTTCATGCCATGCCCCCTGTGTGGCAGATTTAATCTGTAGTGTTCAATGGCAAATGGCTGTCTTTTTTCCTGGTATTGAGTTGAAAAGCTGGCAAACACTCATAGCACGGGAAAAAAGTGATTGAGGCTTGGTGAGATATTTCTTCAATATTCCTTATCGTTGGGGTTACTTATAGCTTAGCATAAATCCAAGTATACTCTGTATTTGTGTGAAGAGAAGAATAAGCTCAGCCTCGTACTTCAAAATATACCAGTGTCAGATCTTTCCCTGTGTCAAACCCTCCTTGCCTTTCTCAACACAAGATACCCAGTTTTCTTTAGTGCAACCGCAATACAAAACACTGGTTTCCATTTCTGAGTATACTATCTTCTGACAACTGTGCAAACAACCATCCTGGACTCATCTACAGACAATTTACTTTTCTTTTGCTGTCAGTGTGTCTTTGAAGAGGAATCTCTAAATTACCTCCTTCAGTTTCTTAAGTTCTGTATTAAGCTTTGTATGCCATGTCCATCTCATTTTTACAGGAATAGGCCTCAAATTCTTGATTCAATAAGCAAAAGTAAGCACCTTGCTCTGCTCACCATTATGGGGATTGTAAAGGGATCCTGTTAGAGGGATTTGTTTTTCCATTCAGAAAAGTGTTGTCATGGTGGTCTGAACATTATCATCAAACCTTTATGTTTCCTTCAAGTTTTCTGAAAGCTTCGGTTGTGTTAGGTCTTTCAAGTGCTTTATAATTCAATTGTTTTAATTTCTTAGTTAATTTTTTCCCCACACTGTGCATTTTCCAGCACTCACTTGAAGCTGAGAACCTGAAAGAAGTCTGCCTCTTTTGACAGCTGAGACTAGCACTGTGTGCATGAACTGTGACACACCATGGAGCTGCCAGATGGCTCCTGCAAGTCACCAAACCATCCATAAAAACTCAAACACCTACAAAAAAAAAAGAAACAGGGAAGAAAATCATGGAGAAATCGAATACTGAGAGATGGAAAATTAACCTATCCTTTTGCTTAGATGAGGTGAAAAAATAAACTAAAGAACTAAATTAATGGACATATGGCTGATGGATCAGTGAATGTCAGGGAATGGCTCTCCGAAGACCATGTCAAGCTACTGAGCAGTGACAAATGTCATGGTACTGCTGATGTTTTAAGATAGACGATGAAACAGATGTTGCTGGAGAGACAGGCTGACTTCAGTAAGCCCTTTGTTTTATGCTGAAACAAGATGTCCCATGCTGATACTGATAAAAAGCTCAGTAGAGACCCACTTGGTGATACTGGAAGCAAATGAGATGGACACTTTGGTGTTTGTACAGGGGAATCCCTGTCTGTGGCATTACAACCTCAGGGCCTGAGCTCATAACTCCTGGGGTGAAGAGCAATAACAGGTGTGGGATCTGAGCAACCCACAGATGAGTAAGAATACCTACTGTGCTGATTGCTCTAAAAGCATACTTTAGGGATTTTCCTGTGTAAAGACTAATCCCACTGTGTCTCTTCATAATTTATCAATATTAAGAAATACAGGGGTAAAACATGACTGTAGGGTCGTATAAATTATCATGAAGCAAATGGATTGAGTATCATTTGTCTTTCTCATCTTGTTTTTGTCATAAGAACTGATAGCTGCAGGACGTTTTGTTTGTGTTCATTTCAAGATAAGATTGCTTCCATAAAGGATAAACACTCTGCTTTCATCTCTATTCAAAGCAAAAGTGTTTCTCACAAGAATGGCTTATTGCAATATATTCCTGTGCTTATTTCATTCAGGCTTCACTCCTCAGACACAGATTATACCAAAAGTTGAAAGCAGATTAATCTGTTCTGGAACAAAAATACAGGAAAAAAAATTACAGCATTGATCCATTTTTGTGATAAGGTCCTGTTTCTAATCTCATGGATGTTTGGGATGGCATGTGCCTAAGTTAAGACTTTTGAATTTCAGATCTGCTAAATGGGTGGTTCTAGTGCGAATTACTCAGGGAAAACAAACACGTGTCTTTTAACAGGTTTTCATATAACTCACTGAGAGTCAATGGAAAAGGAAGAAAAATTAATTACATATTAGGTGCTATGTATAATATTAATCTCTTATAGGGAAGCAAAAAATAATTTCTGCATTGATTTTCTTCACTGATTCAATAAATATTTAATTGAAGCCTAGAAAGAACAGGCAAAAGTGGCTGAGGATTATGAAAGCCGCACATTAACAAAGTGTTATGGTCTGTGAAAGATGAGAGATGAAGACAGGACATAACAGTAAGACTTCTTTAGAAATAGAGGCAATTACAAAGAGGAAAATCTTAAAGGGAATATTAGGTGCTGAGTTTTCAATAAGCCAATCTAGAAGTTCTTATGGAGCTGCTGACACCTCTTACCCTCTTGCCTTTATCCTGAGGAGTCTACAGTTTCAAACTCATCAATGGTATATGTAATTATGAAGCCAATGTGAAGTTAAAAAATGAAAGTGGTGAGAAGAGCTTCATGTTGACTCTTGCTCCTCAGTGTTAGAGAAAATTGAAAGGTCAGATGGTCAGACTTTTTTATTTGAAAATGTTAGCTATCTTTTATCTCTGCAAAGGTAAAAATAGTAAAAAGATAAAAGAAATAAAAATTTTAGTGAGCTGAGAAACATTTTGCTCCTTTTACTGACTGGATGAAAATCTTAGAACTTGTTTTTTGTTCTGAAGTGGGCTGAGAGAAAACATCAAAACTACAAAAACTCCTGTGAGACAATGGAACCATCATCCGTTCAGATCTATTTAGGCATTAAATATTGTAACTCTGTAAGCCCAGCACCAATGATGTACACAAAATCTCAGACACTGTCACAGTCTGCAATAATGGAATATACTGACATTTTAATGGAAAAATTTGTAGCATCACAGCTGGATGGGATAGACCATGATGGAGGTGGGCTGCAGGCCCTGACCTTGAAACTCTGCTCTTGACCTGTACCATCCTTAACATGAATCATGTCTGAGAGGTTTGGATCTCAGGCAAACACCAAGAGACCCTAATTTCTCTCATCAGGTTCTTCCAAGATGTTTCATCTTGTGAATGAAATTCAATATTCTTCCATACCGTGGATGTAACCAGTATGCACAGTTTTCAGTTACACTAGCCCACATCAGTAACTTTGGTTTACTGTACTCACATTTTATTTTGGTTTCTGAATAAATGGGTAAATCATTCTTGGGAGGTATGTTTGTATCTGAAAAACTAAAGTCTAGGTAAGCCCATCAACTTGATAGATTAAAAATTAGAATGAAAATATGCAGAGAATTGAAAATTATTTCTTTTTTATTCAGAACAGATGAATTGAAGATCCTTAAGCTGTGGCTAATCATTCACAGTTACTCTCCCTTTCTGGAACATTGGATGAAAGTACAGGAAAGTCTGTAGATATACCCCTTAGAGAAATGGATGCATCAAAGAGAATACAGGAAAGACATAATTAAGAACAAAAGCCTGTCATGACAATTCAGGAACTGAAAAAAGCATTATTTTCCTTCTGTCCTAAGAATTCGAAAACAGTGCAGCAGGTGCAAAACAGGCAACCTCACTTGCAGAGTTTGAAAATCTTTTTTGCCTTTTTTCTTTTTGAACAGTGCTAATGAAAGCCCAGTGAACATCAACACAGTAGTCAGAAACCTCCAGTTCATCAATCCCCTGGGCAGAACTCAAACACTTCACAGGTTCATGCTTCTTCTAAGCATTTCTGGAGCAGATTTCACCGGAAGCCCTGTTTTTTATCTCCAGCAATCGTGCAGCTCTGTTGTTTATAAGGTATAGCCCAGTGGGGATTAAACTGATAAAGAGTACCAAGCACATTTCACAAAGACAAGGTGAACTCAATTACTATTTCTGAACACATAATGGAATAATTGCCTTTCCTGGGGGGAAAAAAGTCATCTTATAAAGCTGGGGGGCTGGATGTCTCCAGTTCTTCCAATGCGTATGTGGCTAGAACATAAACTTTGCAGCAGTGCTAAATGTTACTTTACTTTTAAAACCTGGATTGGTAACTGGTCTGATTTGGACAGAAAATATTTAAATGCAGATGGAATAAAATCTAAGGGGAGGAGGCAAAATAAAATTAAATCACCTTTAGACTGAGCAGTTCTCTGAAGTTTTTCACTTCTATTTCTGGACACACCACAGAAAAATAGTGGTTTGGGGAATAGCCTCACAAAAGCCTCAAATTATTTCCACTGTTCTGGAAGTTGTCTCTTTGGGATGGAATGCCTGTAGTTGTAAAATATAAATAATTTATTTAGTATGAATTTGAAAATATGGGAAAACTGTCAGCAGATTTTTCAGGTTTTATAATATTCTGTTATTACAGGTTTTTGATAAATTATCCCTGTTAGGGGAGCTGGGAGAGATCTGACAGCCTGATGGAGATTAGGCTGCCACAGCTCCACTCCCCCAGGTCCAACCAGCAGCGAGGTGTAGCATGTGTTTTCAGTAGGCATGTGCACACATAAACAGTGCATAAATACATAGGCAAATGGGCAGCCATCCATATCAACACTGAGAGAAACACTGAGGACTCATAAACAATCAGTGTCAGAGGCCTCATCCTAAACCCCTCTCTGTATAAGCAAGATGGAGTGCTGCAAGCGGAAATATAGGCATATATATCTCTATATATCTATATATGTGTGTGTGTATAAAATTAATTCTATATATATACTGAATATGCCTCCAGCAGCTGGGCTCAGACATTCAAGTCTGCCCATCAGCTGCCCCTGGATCCCAGTCTTTCCAACTTGGTGGCACCACGGATGCACAGGCATCTCAGCTCTGATTCCAACCCAGAGGCTGGTACTTGATTTTCCTCACTCTGGTGAGCAACTGACCCTTTTCATCCTTTAACATCCCACAGTAACTCCAGTGCAATCCCAAAACACTCTTCCTCTGTGTCCTGTACTGTGACTGACACCCTTAGGGAGCAAATCCCAGCAGTCTGAGAGATGCTTTGGCGTTGACTCATCATGATAGTTTTCATGCCTGGATGTTTTGCCTGAGGGTCTCTTGAGACAGCTTGGGAGGGGTCTGAACAGGGTGTCCCTTCCTCTGATTCCTTAATTCAGGTTTTCACTTCCCCTTGTGCTCCTCTGTGCCTGTGGAGATGGACCTTTGATGGATTGATGGCTTCTGCGACGGGCATTGGAAAAGCCTGGCAAGTTTTCCACCACCATATCTCTCTGTGCTTTGTGAGCATACAGAGGAGTTTTAAATCACATAACAATCCCAGCTACACCTTTTTAGCTGTGGCATACCTAGTCTTAACTATTGCATGAGTTTAAAGTATCACTACCTTTGGTATTGAAGCTTATATTTCCTGGAGAGCATCTGAATATCTTCTAGAGGTTATGCAGTGATGTAGTGCAAGGATTAAAGCTGTGTTTGATCCCTGAATTTTGCTAACAGATAAAGTAAAATTCATTCCAGGACTTCATCAGTTCACTGGAGAGATCCCTCAAATAATCAAAATTCATACACAGAAAGCTTTCTCATTTTAAAGGATTATAATATTTTTAATGAAAATATTAAAATATGTTCAAAATTAAAAGGTAAAAGGTAAAAGAAGATAAAATAGGTATTAAATACCTAGAAGTTTTTTACATGAAATGCTCAAACCAGATGAAAGCAAAATGTTATGATTTCATTAAATTGGCTTAAGGTTTTCATGAAGTTTGATTAATTTTTTAGAAATATTTTTGTTCTCCCTGAAACACTGATTTTTTCAGTGAATTTACCATTCATCCAAAAAAATATGTTCCAATCTCTAGATTACATGTGCTATCATAACAGTTATTAGATATAGAACAACCGTTAGTTATTCCAAATGACTACATTTTCTTTAAGAAAGATATTCAGCACCAACTTGTTCCCTCTTGCAAGAAAATCCCTCTTTGAAGAAGGCTGATACCAGCTAAATGCAAAACTCCAGAGGCTGCACAATTCCAGCGTCCCCCCAGAGAGGCACCCAGGCTGGATGTCTGCTGTCCATCATGTTTTCAGAGCTGACCCCACTTCCTGGGAGGCTGCAATCCCCTCCTCTCCCTGCTGACTGACTTGGTTTTGGACTGTATCTTGGGATCTTCTAGCTGCTGTTCCAGTTACAGATCTTCTTTTATAAGGAAACCTTCCTATGTAATTTCAGAAACCCCGATGGAAATGTCACCTTATTTCTGGATGTTTCCAGGACTGTCTGGCTGAGGTATCCTGCTCCTCCAGGGTCTGTAGAGGCACAGAGTCATCAGATAGAGATGTCTATCTCCTACCTGCTCTTTCCCTGCTTTGCAGCATAATGTGAGACAGTGAATTAAAACTTTATTGCTTGCAAAATTGCAACTTTTTATTCATATTATTTTTCTAACCTGTTCCCTCTCTCCTCGAACATACAGTCTGTCCCAAGCAAACAACGTCATAATTCCTACTTTATCCGCTGAATTATTCCGTATTAGACTGACCATTACATTAAGTTTTTTATACAATTTCATTCAGTGTTTTTGAGAAAAGCTGAGTGGAAAAATGGCACAATAGCTGTATAAAAGACAATTTAACAAAATCCAGCTGTTCCCTGAATTTAACAGTGATCTCCACCATTTTGTGTGAAATACTGCTTTTTAAAGCTACCTCAAAATAGCAACATAAAAATATGCACAATGAAGCCATTACAAAATAAGGACAAAGACCCCACAGTCCTGATTTTCTGGGAGGCTGAATATTGCTCAACCAAAACAGAAATATAGTTTTTTAAGGAGTAGGTGTTAAACTTTTGAAAATTATTTTTATTTCAGGAGCCCAGTGGTTATGGGAGCAGAAAGGTGTTCTGTGTGGATGTCGTGTGGGCCAGTTTTATGACTCAAACAGCTGCAAAACTGGGCAAGTGAAAGCGAGTCTCCACATGACTTTGCTGACTGCCCCTCCAAATCTGTGCAGTGTATGGTCTCTCTCTGCTCTCACAAAGGCTATGGTTGCAAAAATGTCCCCTCTCCCTGCTCTCCTATCCCTAAATTTTCTCCCCATTGTCAGACCCATTTGTTCCCTGCACTGGTGCCAGCAGCAGCAGGGAGCTCTTGAGCGAAGAAGGGCTCATTAAAAAACAGTTTTCATGAGCTTCATGCTGTTTAATCCTTTCCAGAACTGGTTTCTTCTCTCCTTTTCAATGCTGCTGCTGTCAGTTACAGAGCCAAACGAGTGGTCATGTTAAAAATCGGGGGGAAAAAAATAGAAATCCTAGCAGAGGCAAAGGCAAACAAATAAATGAGGAAACAAAGCCCAAAAGACAGAAAACAAGTGAGATGCTCTTTTAAAATTGCTAACAAAGCATTGCAGTTGGCCTGTTTCATGTGATAGGATGTACTTGAACTCTGGTGTCCTGAAGCTCATACTGCTGCTCAGCAAAGAGTATTTGGCTGAAGCACTGAGTGCTCATGGTCTCAATCCAAGTGCTCTGTGTCAACTGGAGGAGCATGTGTGGCAGCTTAGTTCTGCTTCTCCATCCCCTGCATGCTTCTGTGAGGCTGCATCCATCCATGGCCACATAGAGCATATGAGAGAAACAAATAATCCCCAGTATTAGGAATTTTCTAATAGCTCTTTAGCTGTTCCAATGTTTAGAGATAAAGAATTTGCTCTCAATGGTCCTGCTCTTTTCTGTAGTGACCAGTGACAGGATGCAAGGAAATGGCATGAAGCTGTGTTAGGGAGGTTTAGGTCAGATATTAGGAAAAGGTTTTTCACCCAGAGGGTGGTTGGGCATTGGAACAGACTCTCCGGGGAAGTGGTCACAGCACCAAACCTGACAGTGTTCAAGAAGTGTTTGGACAATGTTCTCAGGCACATGGTGTGACTCCTAGGGTTTCTGTGCAGGGCCAGTAGTAGGACTTTGATGATCCTTGGGGGTCCCTTCCAACTCAGGGTATTCTATGATTCTGTGATTTACTGGCCCATCTCCAGAAAGCAGCCAGTGTGTGATGCCTCGCTGTAAGGGGCAAGGTGGAAGAACCAACTTGAGTTGGGGAAGGCTGCTGCTACTTCCTTTTGTTGACACTAAGACGTGTTTTTGTGAATACCTGTGTGTGAACACACTGCATAGCTGAGGGGCTTAAAAATTTGGGCAATACTTTCTGTTTTCTATGGTTCGGGGCATTCTTTCTGGTCATTTCTGGAGAGAAGAAAAGAGAAAGGAAAGAATTTAAATTTAAAAAAGAGCTTCTGGGTTTAGCACAAATCTGTGAAAATAAAGGAGAGGTTTCATTTTTGCTCCAGTGAAGGACTAAAATGAATTCCAAATTCCCAAGTTGTCACAAAACAGAATTGCTGTGCTCTGGCTATCCCTTGCCGTTTGTTATGAGGGTAGTTTTTTTCAGCTCCTGGAATGTCTTTTATCTAAATCCACAAAGCTTCATATACTTTACAAACTTGCAGCCTATCTCTGTAGCTGAGTTTATTAGAAATCTCATTCATATTGAGCCTTCCTAAGCTCTTTAGCTGAGAGTTATTCTGCAGCTTGGATATTAAAAGACCACATTCAGGAGTTGAAGAAGTTTTCTGAAGCTTAAGTTCAGAAATTGAGGCAAGGCAGGTCTTCGCTATTGCAAGCAAGATAAAACAAAATTATGCATTTAAAGTGAGTTGCAGCTATGTCTTGCAGATCGACACTTTATTTTGTGTCTGTGAAATGTATTACGCTTATCTTGGGGCCACAGGGCAGGAAAGAGGAGCAGAGCTTTTGTGTTTTGTTGGATCTAAGGCAAATAGTATCTTAAAACAAAATAAGTCACTGTAAATTCTGCTTTATTTGGAAGAGACCAGAACAGAAATAAGAGACGTAAAAGACTAAGGAAGAGATAAAACTGGTTTTGTTTGATTCTACTAAGAATCTACCAAGAATCTTGCTTTCAAGAGTCCTTTGTTTCTGGCAATCACCAATCACCAAACCTCCCTAGTCTACACAAACCACAATGTTGTAAGTTTCTATAAACATCAAACAGTAAAGCGTTCCTCTCTACCTCTCCAAACACTCTGACTGAATAGGTGAAATTGGTTACTGGAATGATGAGGTAAAAACCCCAACATGTTAACAGTTTGTTGATGCTACACTTTAATTTTTACAAAGGAAGAAACAAAAAATGCCTGTTTTGTGACACCAGATAACACACTATATATTGCAGTCACTGGGTGGATTGGTAAAATAAGAAAGAGGCAACTGGGACTGAACAAAGGAACTGTCAGTGGCATCCTAACAATTAAACACTGAGACTAGTTGGGAAATTTTTCCTTGAATAGGGACAATTGAGACAAATCAAATGAAAATATTCGGCACCCAGGAAAACTCCTTTCTCGCCCTGTTGTACTGCTGGTGCAATAACTACAACTGGATGGCTAATGTAGAGTAGTCCCTGTATCAATCCCAGCTTTACATGAGGAACTTGAGCTTCTGCCCTGAAGAGACAAACTCAGTATCTTTGTGTCCTCTAGTCACCTCTTTCATCATTTTGTCCCTCACTTTGCTCAGCAAACAGCAAAGATGAAGTCTGAAGGAGTTCTGCCGGTAAATAACATAGTCATGCTATAGTCAAAACTTGGAGGGCATTTCTTTTGAAAGAGCAAGCAGACAAGCAAACCCCCAAGCTGGATTAAATTATTTGTGAGCAAAATGGCAAACACCAGCCACACCTCACCACCTGCCCCAGCCTTCTGGAGAGAGAACCACAGAGTGCAGTGGCCTTCTGAAGTAATACACCACTCTGATATTTTCCCTCTTCACTCTGTCAGATCTAGTGAAACACCATGGCTTGGCTAAGTGATCTCAAAAATGAGAAAGATTGTGGAAATGCACTTTCTGTCTTTTCCACAAACTCTGCTTTGCATGTGCTGCCAAGCTGCAAAATTGAGCTAAAATTTCATATCCCATGGGAAGTAAAGGTTTGAGGGCATAAAAAAAGATTTAAACAGACCCTTGCTGGGTCATAAAACCAAGATTAGCTCAAGAGATGAGCATCCTAGTACAACCAATAGCCACTCTACTGGCCGAGGTCTGACATGTTATAATACAAATTATTATAACACAGAGGCGAATACCGTGCAAAAATATATATATATATATATTTTTTTTGTGAGAACAATTTCAAAACTAAATAACTGCGTGTAAACAAGGGCCTTACAGTCATGGAACACAGAGTGAGATAATCAAGTTTACAATAAAGTCGCTGGGAAAAGAATAAGTACTGCCATGCATCTGTGAAACTCAGCTGTTAGTCTTCTACAAGATAATGCTATAAACCATGATGTACAGCTAGAAGTCATTGATGACTGTATTATACAGAGTATAGAATAATTCCTCTCCAGTTTATTATGCCCCCAAATTTATTTTTTAGCCAGTAGTTATTCTGTACTACTTAGGGATCATATAACTCCCATGTATTTCTAGAAAGTGCAACTCTAATATATCACAGCTTCTCATAAAAATTTGTCCTTCATAGAAGGGCAGTTCTAAAGATGAATAGTCTAAAGTCACCCTTTGAAATGAAAAAGGAGTCTTAGAGAGCTAATAATAGTTTTTCTGAACTTTCTGAAAAAGCAATTAATATCTTTCTTCATTCAACAGCAATTCTCATCCCATTAAACACTGGGGAATCTAATTTTCCTTAGCTAAACTGGGACTTTCATATGTAGAACAACTCCTGTGAAATGACATGCAATATCACAAATTGCATTTTCAGCTTTTCTAGCTCTTGGATATCTAGAAAGATGATGATCCCAAGAAAGTGTCACATTTGCTATATTCATTCATGTGTAACAAAAGATTTAAGTAAATGGACTTAATTTTCATTCTGCTACACTTGACTTGCCTGATATTGGTCCCAAAGAGAATTATTTTAAAGAAAAAGCTAGCTTCTTAATTTGTTCCATTTTAAGTGAATGAATTTGACTTTCATGAGCCAGAAGAAGAAACAGCAATGATCATTTAAAGAAAGCCTGTACCAGGCAAACACAGTTGGAAAAAATCCTACACTGTCAGGGTTTAGTCTTCAAAAAAGCTCCTGCTAGATGGAATGATGAACTAGACCGAGACCACTTCCAGCTGCAGATTGGTGGGAATGTGTGTATTGTAGGTAGAATTTCTTGGAGAACTGAGGAGCCAGGGGAGGAAAGTCAATTACTCAGAAGTGCAGCTCCACTAAGACATATTTTGTGAAGAGCATACCTTGCAGAAAGCACCTCAGAATTTAAAAGGCTGAAGACATCAAAATCCTGGGAATG
The DNA here is from genome assembly GCF_009829145.1 of Chiroxiphia lanceolata. NCBI lineage: Eukaryota > Metazoa > Chordata > Aves > Passeriformes > Pipridae > Chiroxiphia > Chiroxiphia lanceolata. The sequence goes on along the minus strand of NC_045637.1, from coordinate 39,762,865 downwards.
GATCCCAAATGGAGCATCACTGGGGTTTTGCCAGCTTGAATTTTAGGGTGCCTCTCTCTCCCTTCAGGAAGTACGCTTGGAATTTCTTCTGTCTGAAAGTGGAGACCTATCTGCAAGATCCTCCCACTGTGAGGCCTGGTAGGGAGGACATGTGAAGGAAAATGTGTAGGAACAGTGAGGTAGGAATCATTCCCTGAAGAGATAGGGAAGAATCAATGAAATCCTTTAAAAGGAAGGACAAATCCCTCCAAGATCCTCCCAAATTGCTCTTTCTGTTTCTGAAAGTTTTTTTATGCCCAGGTGGAACTCGCCTTAGCATCAGTGCCTTCAAAGAAAAAGGCAGCAATACACATTCAATACACATACTGAATTGCATTTAATTTCCAGAATATCTTAAACAGACCAAAACAGGATTCATGATTTACTTTCCTTCGTTACTGAAAGAACAAAACAAATAAAAAATAGAAAACTGGTAGCCAAAAAATTCTTCGTTATTGGTGACTTACTTTTTAACACTGCATGAGCTTGTAGCTGTTGTGTCATGTGATTTATTCGGATTTTCAGCCTTTTTGTTATTGTTGGATCTTCTTTAGAAAAGATGCAATTTAGAGTTTAGTGTTGCTGAAGGCATATAATGGCACAGTAATTGAGAAACTAAATGGAAAACACAGTTCTATTTCAAACTGTCAATCCGATGAAATGAAAACTAATTAAAAATACCTGGTAGTTTTAAAGCCATGTGTCATCAGAAGATAACATAGAAAGCATGAGTGAGGGTGTCTGCATGATTACAATTCACACAGGCACATGGGATCCCTGACCTACCATATTTAGGTATAAATATAATTAATCCATTTACTAGACTAAACCTTGAACTAATGAAGACAATATTCCATTTTGCAATGAAGTAAAATAATACACAGAAATTATGATTTTGCCATTCAAGATACATATCTGAAAAAAGATTTACCTTCTTAAATATTTTGTATTTTCCACTCTCCATTTCTGATTGTGTTCTGATGTCTATTAACATAGATTCCCATGGGAAAAAATCTGTTCCCCATTAGTTAAATACCTGGTCATGGGATATTTGTTTTCTGTATTGTTTTAGAGAGAAAAATTTCCCACCTCTGTGGGTTGTAAAAACAGAATGATTTTTTTTCAAAATCCTTTCCTTGAATAATATTGCCTGCTGATTAGAACTATTAATACTTTATTTTCCAAATGTAACTAATTTAGGAGCTACCATTAATCTGGACTCAATTTGGCAGGAAAGTTGTTCCTCAGCTCATATAAAAGAGATTAATTGCCCTGTTTTCTGAGGCATGAGACAGATGTAACTGCCCCCAGGGCTTTGCCATTCAGCATAGTGAAGAGGTGTGCAGGAAAGTCGCAAGGCACAGAGGTCTATCTGAAGATGAGAAAGAAGATCTGTGAAGAGAGGTGCTCCTCAGCTGCTCTTGAGGAAGGCAAAGCTTTTACTGGCCAAGTGCATTTTTACACAGAGATCTGACAGTAAGCATGGTGGTATCTGTGTCTTATGAAGTGTTTTTCCAGTCATTTCCAAACTGAATTTGCTTCAATATATTTTTCTGTTAGGGCTTTGTGTAAGGAGTCAAACATCTGTAGATATATATTTGATGGGCTGACTGGTCCTTTAGGACAGTAAGCTGTGGTGTGACAACACCTTAGAAAACCAATTTTTTAAAGAAACAGAGAAAATTAATGGGAAAATTGTTAGGTAACAGGAGAGTGTGTAGCTTAGGAAGGAAAGATTAGAAGGAAAAAGTTACAATATGGAACTATTTCTTGACCTCAGGTGCCTGTTTGCTGTTTTAGAGAAGCTGTAATGTTTTCATCTACATCACCTTGAAAGAAAGATGCCTGTCTGTCTGCTGGGCTACAAATGGCTCCTGAGAACCAGAAGCAGGAGTGAAAGAAAAATATCTACATGGTCCATTAAATGTCCCAGGAGGCCCTACATGAATAAAGACTATGAATGAGCAATGTGTACATGTGAGTATTTTTCCCCGCTCCAAATAAAAGTATTTTATCTTTTACTTGCTGGTCTTTCTTAATCCTGTAACAGAAACTGCTGATATTACTCTTCTTAAAGAAGAATTAATTCATTGCAAAAGCAACAAAACTTCTAAAGCAGATGTGTTAAAAAATATAGCAAGTAAAATGCATTGTTCATTCTCAGAAATAAACTACTAAAGACTATGTATTTGCACATCAAGTTTTAGCTGTAGCTGTACTTTTAGACGTTACAAAACTAATTTGGAGACTGTTGTATAACTGTGGATTATTGATAAGGTAAAATCACTGAAATGTGCTGGCTGAGTGTATTTATATAAATAGCAGGAAGCTATTTTGTCACTCAGGTGAGCACACAAAATTGTTGGTATACTACACACATTTGTTGAGAAAGAGCCAACATTCCTACTTGGTAGAGACCAAAACCACTGAGAGAATTGGTAGGCTGAGTTTCTCTAGCTGTTCTGAGACTTCATTCAAACATGTTTATTGCAAGTTCTAGGTTTGCATTTTTTTTCTCTCATGACCATTATCAGTATAGAAACAGAATTTTTAAGATAGTAACTTTTAGTGTCACAGTGGAAGCTGTATGAATATGTATTATATGAAGTCCGAGAGAGCACCTTCAGAAAAAGGGAGAGTACTGTAAAAAGTCCTGCATATTTTAGGTCTTCTATTCCAAACAGTCGCTGAAGTAAAGATAAGAGGTGAGAGAAATTGCCAGAAAATATGTTTTGCCACCCTGTTGGAGTTTGGCTTTGGAGAGTTTTAGAAAGACACACTATTTTCTCTTTGCTAAGCACCATGAAAATGACAATGGTCCATGCACTGGAAACATTTACTCTGGTGGTGAATGTTCAGTTTAGTGTTGTTCCAATGAATAATACAGTATACCAGTCTGGAAGAAGCCTGATGAAATACTAATGCTACTGTAAGTCCTACTGGAGAATGTCTCCTGTGAATATATAACAGACATATTTATGTTATGCAGTATTTTGCTTTAAAAAATTGTCTCCTTCAAATGTCTGCATGTGCATTTGTCTATGAGCAAATAAACCTAGTTTAATGCAAATCATTCTCATCTCTGCAGCACTATGAACGAGATTTCTGTTTGCTAAAACTGAGCAATTGGAAAAAGAGCAGAATAAATTGCAAGTCGTAAACCAGGAGTTTCATTTAGAGGAAAACATAATCTATATGTTTTTCTATTCTGGTGACTATTGTAGAAGTTGAATTGATTTAAATTGGTTAGAAAATCTGTGCAATAGCACGTAAGGGTCCGCAGAATCAACAAATAAAGAACACATATATGTGATCCTAAAGTTGTTTATAACAACATAATTAATACAAAATGTATGAGACGTGACACCACAGATGCTTTTTTTTTTTTTTTGACAGCTGACTGCAGATAAGACTTTGCTGAAGAAGAAGAAATTACTTGTTAGTCCCATTTGAGATTTCTTTGCAAGTCAAAATTAATAAAATCATCATCATTACTGTCTGTTTTTTGGTAGCTGTCTTCTGGACTGAATATTAAAGAGCTTTCAGATTGAAAAAAAAAGACATTAGAATGGTGAGAAAATTCTTTTATATTTTACTCAAACATGATGTCTCTATTGATTTGTCAGGAACAGCAGGTTTATTGTTAGTCAGAGGATTATGTCAAACGGTAAAAAGCTCTTTTCAAATTGAAGGAATTAAGACAAAAGATTAGAATGCTCTAACCTTTTTTACCTTTTCAGTGCTTTATGTTGCATTTTTCACATTTTTTCGGAGAGACATTGACTATCAACACTTTCTGCCCTGCTTCTTATATGTATAAGGCCTTTACAAGCAAAAATTGAAGGTTATTTTCCCCTGGCTGGCCAGATTCCAAGGGTTTTCTAACTAAAACCTGTTTCTGGAACAAAACTTTAACACACTGACACCTTATTTTCACTCTCCAGCTCAGCAGCTGAACACTCTCTGTTTTTCAGATAATCTTGGTTATTCTTCGATGTTGGCCATTGCTATTTTTTTTTCTGCTTTAAGGAGGATGAAAATGAAATACTTTGATGTTTTGCCAGTCCTAATGAAGTAACCGTTAGTTCAAGACAGACAGTGTAGTTAATTCAAGACAGACAAATTAAAAATGAAGAAAGAATTTACTTGCTGTTGATTATATGCTTAACAGCATAATATTAACTTTAGGAAGAAGTACAGAGGAATATTGGAATATAGATCTTATAGCTATCTGTTTGTCAGTCCCCAGTTTTGCCTGGCTTGTGACCCCTGAGGACACCTGCATAGCCTGGTGGTTGGAATCCAGTGTTTAAAAAAACCCCCTGCCATATCTTGGACAGTGGTTTTATTAAAGAAAAGACTGATTTGGGATCACTGATAACTTGATACTTTGATTTGCAACAGATCTCAAAAATTTCCAAGCTTTTGTTGTGATTTGTAATTTAAATAGGTGTCATAGGTTGAGATTGGCCCCCTCTGAGAGGCTGGGGGGGCTCAGAGGTGATTGGGTGCCAGGACAGTGTTCCCTGGAGAGCCAGTCACCACTCATCTTGTTTGCTTCTGCTCAAAATCATATATCACAGCACCAGAAGCTGTTGGCAGTTCTGTCTTGGTTGTTTTGCTGTTGGTGCCTGTTGTGTGTAGGTGGACAAGGCCAGGGGGTGGCTGGGCTCCCTCTCTTCCCCTCCGGGGGGGAGAGGGGAGCCCTGTGACACCCCAGCTCAACCTTTGGCTAGAATTAGAGTCAACATTTGGAGTGTGTGCTGTGAAAGAAGAGATTCACAGCACCTGAGGTAAGAGAAGAGAGGCAGGCTTTGTAGCCAAGCCCTCTTCCCCCTCCTTTTCTGCAGTGAAGCTGTAGAGGGGGGCTTTTCCTTTCCCTCCACTCTAAGTGGAGGAGAGGCTCAACTTGAAGCTGAGCCAAGAGCCTGGGCCGTGGAAATAGGCTCGGCGCTTGGGAGAGGAGTCCCAGGCGAAATTGGAGACGAGCCAAGAGCTCTGGAGCTGCCTGCCGAAGCTGACAGGGGGCAGCTGAGAACTGATGTGGAGGAATGAGGATTCCAGGATGTGGATGCTTGATAAGCTACACTACAGCAGCCTACGAACCGAGGTGAGACACCGAGAGGGAGAAATCACCAGCAGCAAAAGAGCAAGGACTCAAAGCTATCTTCTTGGACTTCGTGAGGAGGAGAGACTACAACAAACAACTAGAACTTGGTGAGGGGAGAGCGTTCAGGAGCCCAGAACAGTCCCACAGCAAAAGACTGTGTTACATGTCAGCCTTGAAGGCTGCTCCTGGACTAAAGTTAAAGGAGCGGCTTGAAAGGACTGACTGATAGTAATGTAATATATATATATATATATAGTTGCCTTTAGTTTGTATAGTATTTATTTGTGTAAATAAATGTATATACTTCCCCCTTCCCCTACAGAAGCCTCTGGTCTGAAGGTTTCTCTCCGGTGTTAGGATAAATTGTGGGAAGGGGTGGGGAGAAACCTAAAAATTGGATTTTAGATTTCTAATGTGGCTCAAACTGCCACAATAGGGGAGGCAGAATTAAGGCCTACAGTATCTTTATTATACCTGTTTATATTCGAAGTATCAGTGCCTGCAGGAAATGATAACTGAAGCCATCTCTTATTCATCCATTAAAGTGAACTTTCTAGAATTGCTCTAGCAGTGGACTTGAATGAAAGAAATAACACATCCACAGCTTAACCCTCCCTTCTGTCTGGTGGACTGTGGTTCCTTATGTACTGGATTTAGTATTATGTATCAACAAACAAATGTATCAACTGTAGGAATGGGAGCAATGTAGAGACCAAGACAGGGCACAGTGGCTCTTAAACATTTTCAGGATGGGATCAAGTGTTTTCTGAAGGGTACCAAGGCAGGAGCAATATCATGAGCTCAAAAAAAGCTGATAATAGTGAAAATATAAATGTTTTGCAATAAAAGTGCCATCTTTGTCTTCTTATTCTGGGTGCAAGAAGAACAAATTACCAAATCACACCCTACCTTTGGTATATTGACATCAGTCAGACAGTCCATCTCTTTTTTTCTTCTTACTGAGGCAGAGGTAGTCCTATGAAGGCATGAAGAGCAGGATCAACCTACTAAATTTGCTGCTGTCTTGAAACCTAAAATGATGCAATATGCAAAACCCAGGAATGCTTAAGTTGAACTTCAGACCGCCATCATTGTTAAATGTTGATTGTTCATGATCAGGATGAGTAAAGCTGAATCTTTGATGAAATTTTCAGCAGTGAGTTAGGTACATTTTCCCAGTTTCTTCTGACAAGAAGAAAAAAGGGAAGACTCTCAGTGACTTTGATTAGCTGATCAACTGGAGCAGGCCAATAGTAAAAAAGAAATTGCTCTGAAACCACTCCTGATGAGTGTGGGGAAACAGCGTTGGGGTAACAGAAGATCGTTTTTTTATGTCTTAGTTGCCTCTTTGCTTGGTGTCTGAGCAACCTTGCATTTAAGGAGTACCAACAGGAGCTTTTTTTTAAAATTTTTCTTGCCATCTCTTAGTCTATGTATAGTATGCAGAAGAAGCAAACCTTATTTGCATCAGTGATGCAGGGTGAATGAAGATAAAGCCTAATTTTAAACTTTTTCTACCTCTTTGAAGTGACTCAGGCTTGCTTAGGGGCATGCTTTGAATCTGTGAGGCAAAGCAGAAGTATTGTAAGCACCACTTTCCTCTCCTGTGCACTGTGAGGGTAATTTTCTAAGTTTGCTAATACTTGTAGTATTAGTCAGTGACACGTGGTTTTGGGGGTTGGAGGGACAGGTATAATGGTATGGCATACTCTTGTGTTCTTTCATTTATAGTGAAATTCATTAGACAAAAGCAGTTCTTTTCAACTTATATCTTCACAGTCATACATTACACATATAAATACATATATACACACATATACATACCCAGTCATACACTTCCACAGGGAGTGGAAGGGGCATACTACTTTGTCTGCTTAGCTGTTACCATTAAATTCATTATGCTATGATATTTAAAACAGCTGACGAAATGGTTCTTACACTAATACTGGAGAAGCTCTGGGTGATGTTTTGCTCTTGCCGTCTGTATATATTTTTGCTTTATACAACAAGATTTTCCTCTGCTTTGGGCTTGTGGATGATGTGTTTGACTTCTTAGTGTGAGTTAGAAGCTGAAATGCTGTAAAATAGTGGGAATGTATTGATTTCACAGCTGCATTTCCCCTACAAGTTAATCACAGCACTCTCTTCCTCCCTCCCTCCCTCACTCTGGCACTGCCTGATGTATTAGTAAATGGACATATCTAATGACTATCTGGTAATTAGAATTTGAACTTTCTGCTTGACTAATTTATTTGTTAGTATTATAGGAAATTTGATGTTAATTTGTCCTAAAGGCTAATCTATTCAGATTGCAATACATAGATATTAATAGTCTAATGTGCTTTGGTAATCAGAGGGAATTATGTTATTATGGCTTGTGGCTTGAACAATTAAAAACGATTGGGTTTGAGTGCACATTTCAAGGTTGTTGAAAGGGATTCCTATAGCAAATTTGTCCATAATTTCAGTGTAATGTAGACCTGTCATAAATCACTGGTCTGTTTTAAGTAAACTACCATGTGTCCCACATGGTTTAGGATGGGAGAGTTGGTTAGCCCCAAATTATCAGCAATGACATAATTGCTCATCCCTGAGATTTTTTTTAAGTTGTTGCATATTTATTCTGCCGAAGTGTAAAGGTCAGAACTCAGAGAAAACTGAGATAGGAGCAAATAAAGAGGAAATATGGAATGTGTTGAAGTCACATTAGGGTTGCTGACAGGCTTTTTGCATCATTCGGGGAGCTTATACTAAATTGCTTATCCACTATTACCCTGAGGTCTCTGATTTCCAAAACATAGTTCCCAGTCTATAATACTGTCCTTCATATATTGGTTCTAGATATAATTTTGCCTTAAATAGTACAAAATTACACTTCTAACTGGCTTCATTTTACAAGGAAATCTAGATTGCTTTGAGAGCTTTTCTAATCTTCATTCTGACAATTTTTAGGCTCCCCAAAATTTTATATTTTGTAAATTGTAAGTGTAATTCTACTCAGATCACAACAAATAATTTTGGGAAGCCTCAGGTTTAATCTCACTCCCAGGAGAAACTTGCTCTAATGAAGTCCATGAAATGATTGATGATTACATTAAAGATCTGTCCATTAGGTGGATCTTAATATATGTGAAATACACTTTGCTGGCCCCACTCTAATTCACTGTTATCGGAATGTATATGGCACCAAGGCAAATAGCTTACAATGACTATTACATTTACACAGTCACATTTATTGACCAAACTTGTAGTCTCCTGAAGAAATTAAATCAAGCAGGTTTGACAAAACCCGTTTTCTGTAAGTCCACAGTGACTGGTATCAATTACATTTCCTTCCTTTAATGTTTTTGTTGAGCAAGAGAAGCAAAGAGCTTTCAGCTACTTTACAGAAAGATCATTTTCCTGCAAGAGAAACTATCCAGGAGTAAATCTCCAGACAAGCTGGGCTCTTTTGTTTTGTGCCGCGTATCTGTAAAAAAAAAGTGAAGTACACAGATTGCCAGAGTCACGGCCAGTGGGCAAAGTATCGCAGCTGATTGGAATTTTAATCAGAAATGTTCAAGTGCTAATTATCTTTAATCAAAAGGACTAATCTAGAGATCAGACCCAAGTACTGAGAATCCCATTAGAGTCATCAGGCGAAGAGAATGACAGATACTCCTGGTAGGTCAATTCAAAACAAGCCTGGAGACTGATCAGCTCAAACTTATTTAGCATAAAGGGCTGCTCTTGTGAGGAAGACTAATATGAGGTCCAGGAGAAGACACTACACTACTTCTGTAAACTAAATGCAGTTTTGTCTCCCATATATATGATGATAAAATAACTGCAGAACTACTTCAAACTTCAGAGCACTAACAAAGCTGTAAAATGAACACAACAGAAAAGAGAAATCTAAAATTTGTACAACATGCTGTCAGTTTTACTCCAGTTAGAAGTTTTGCAGAAAGGAATATGATCAAACCAATAACTTCAGTAACACATCACTTCAACTACATGTTATTTTGACCACATCATCTCTCTTATTTATGGTTTATGTAATAATAATAGTGAATTCTTTATAAAAATTGGAAAATCTTTTCTAATTTGTCCTGTCATATGCAGATGTTTGTATTAATAGAACTCAAAATTAAATACTTATAAAAACATTTAAAAACATTCAAATGATCTTGTTATGAATGAAAATGATACTTTAATGGATTGGAAAACCTCTGTATCTTGAGTGAAATCCTTGCCCTTCTAAATCAAAGGGAACACTCTCCTGGTAATGGGCTGAAATTTTGATTAAATTATTCAGATAATAGTGATTTAAGCTATACAAACATTAAATGTTTATGCAAACTAACAATAGCTACAAGGATGCTCTTAGTTGTCTGATTAGATGTCTTAAAAATACTTAAGTAATTCAGGATATTAAGTCCTAGCTGGAAAAGACATGACCCTTAGAATAGGGTAGTGTCATCACATTTTTATTTGACCCAGCAGCCACATCAAATCAATTAAAAAAATCTCTTTTGGATGTCATAATCTGAAAAAAATGGAAATATTTTAAGGTTTCTCTTGCTGAAATAAACAAATAAACAAAAGATCTCAGTCTGAAAAAAGGTAATGTGACAAAGAACTATTACAGTATTGGTTGCACAGAGGTAGCTATAGAGCTGCTTTGCCTTAAATACTGCTGGAGGAAAGTGATACTCACTGGCTCAAACCTGCTTCTCCCACCAGAGCACTCTGATCACCATATCATAATACAACCTGCATAGTTTGCACTTACCTTCTTTGATTAAGGGTGATCTCCCATACATAAGATCTGTTCATATGTGTATGTCTGCAATTGGTTAACGGAGATTAGTAGATTGAAGCAGATGATGCAGATGCTCCTCATATCTCTGTCAAAGGCAGTTTGGAGAGTTTACACTGTCCTGGGCTTGATCTACTCTTTTGGACCAAAAGTCTGTACCTCCCAATGGTGTGAAACTTTCAGAGGTAAATCTGTCCTGCAAATCTCTTTCTCAACTGTGCATCCTTCTGGAAACTGCTACGCTGTCCTTCTGTCATGCAAGCAGCCTTGGCAGCCTTCATAGACCCCTGTGCCTCTCTGCATAGGTCCATAGTTGCCCAGGCTATCCATATCCATCCCTTTGAGAGGGAACACATCCAAGCAGCTCCCTGAATGTCTTTAGAAAGGTGTTCACCTTCTTCCTCTCCTGCCCAAAGAAAACATGAGGACTTTTTTGAGAGCGAATAGCTTCAGTGAAAGGAACCGTCAGAAACCTTCCCTCAAATACCACAGTGCCTTTGGCACATTCAGGGTCAGTCCCCTACCACCTGGGAAGTTTGGTCTTTCTGCTCTTGGTGAGTATTCCAACAACTATATCCCTTACTGAAAGAGAGAGCCACTCTTCCGTCAATATTTTATACATCAAATTCATTCACATTATAAAAAATGGAAGGTTTGAAGAATTTGTTGCAAGGTTGTGTGCAATTCCAAAATTATCTAAACTACTTTGTTTATTTTGGTTTTTTTTTTACTATAACTGGAGAACAAAAAACTGCTGAGTTCTAATTAATGTTTTATTCCTCTGAGAAAGTAGGTTAGTGTGGGTTTTTTGACTCTTAAGGACAGACTTTCAAGGCATGCAGACACTTGTGTTTTTCAGACTTTCCACCCAGATGAGTGATTCTAGGATCAGTTTGCATCTGCAAAGATGTTGTAATTTTTGTTTTCTGCTGTGTCCAAGTCTCAGGTTCTGTGTGTTGCTTTATCTGATGGCACAAACGATCCTGTTTGCAATGTGTTTTGTCTTGAAACCTTTACATTGATGCTGGTAACATGACACTAATGTAGCTCAGCGACCTTTTCAGCTGGGGCACATCTGGAGTTGTCAACAAGTAATTTATATCCCACTTGCTTGGGGCATGGAAAGCCTAAAGCCCTATGGAAATCTGAAATTGGCCAAATGATTATGTTCATCCCAAATATCCCCAGTTATGGCCCTGAATGATGTGTGTGGGCAAACGGGCTGTTTGTGCTGTCCCTCACCATTCTGCTTACTGTATGCACTGGAAAATTCCACTGAGGAAAGTTCCTATTGCCTACAGTGCTTTTCTTTCTCTGTTTTACAATTTATTTATTTATTTACTGGCTCACCAGGATTCAGTCATAGCTGTTGTCAACAGCAGTACCAGTTCAGCCTGACAATAACATATTCAATAAGTATGCCTTTTATCTTTCTGAAATAATGTCCAGTTCTGATTCATTTTGGTTTTTTTACTGCTGTGGGGAGAGCTGAAAATATAACTGACTAAAAATAAAATTACCCTGATTCGATTTGTAGTATGTACAGAACATTTACTTGTATGCTTCTTTCATTCTAATCAACATCCAAGAACTCAAAATGCCAGCCCTTCACACAGGTGGCATCACAGTTCTTTGACTGTGATTGCAGGAAATCTGTGCTAAATTTCTTCAAGTTCTGAGCATGTCAGCTGTCCCACAGTAAAATATATTCATTAAAGAGGCAGGAGTTGGAGTCATTGAGTTTTTAGAAAATGATAAAAAAATCTCCTGCTTAGTTTGAGTAGATGGTATCTAGCTTGGACAAAGAAATGTCATTATTTGCTGGTAACTGTGCAATATTGACATATTTGAGCAATTAAAAAAATATAGTGGAGAGGAATGTAAAGATCTAAAAGAGTTATTAATCAAAATTAGATAATAAAATTAAGGAAAGAAAAATATGGACTAAATATCTCTATCTTCTAGAAAGATATTTTAAAACTATTATATAGTCTTCTGAAGAAAAGAAATGAAAAATTTATTTCAGATTTGAAAACAGATCCAGCAGAATCCTACAGAACAACATGAACTGTGCTGTTTGTTGAACTATTTAACATCTATATTAAAGTATTATATAAAGAGATAGTCTTTGCTTAGTTATTGCTCGTACAGAGCTGGGTGAGGCAAAACAGAAATAATTGCTGATATGTGGCCACTCAAGCTTTGTGATAAATACAAACAGAAGAATTTGCATGGATGGTTCGGCTATTTCCTTTTATGCTGAGTAATGTAAAGGTTTTTTTATCACCATCAGATTTTAGGAAGCATTAACTCTTGCACAGAAGAATAATAGTTTCATGGTAGTTCATTCCAATATATCACTTGTGCATTACTCTGTTCCTTAAAAAATTTGAACACTGTTGTCAGTAGCACAATGTATAGAAGAAGATCAAAATCTCAGCTGAACAGCAGGCAGATCAAACCAGATATGTAACAAATGGAGATAGCACACAGAAGAAGAGGGAAGGTTAAACAAGTGAATTTAGGAAGGTTTTTCAAGATGTGAAGTGGAAATCTACATCCTTTTAAATATACAACTACTGTTGGGCTTAATATTGATCTGTGTTATACAGTGCAGTAAAGGACATAGAAGAGGCACTTGAGTCCAGATGTAAAAAACTGCATGCCAACACAGAAAAGGTTTGAGCAAAAGGGGAAGGGAATGTCCCATCTTGCTCATCTTTTGAACTCCTAACACAAGCAGAGGAAAGGAATAATGTTTTCTCAGAGAAGGTGGAAAAGGCAACAAGCTATAAACTCAGAAATAAGAGAAGATGAGGGGACAAGTAAACATCTTCCTACGCTTGGACAGGAATCTGATGATAATGCCCTAGGAGAACATTACTGTGTATATACTTTTTCCACACATAGATATTGGCTTATTAAAGCATCTAACCTTTTCACCAACATCAGACGGAACTAAATATAATTTTCTGATCATGACATCAAAACTCAGATACAACCTGGGCATAATCAGATACAACTCTATTGCAAGTTATTGAGGGCAGACTTACACAAGCTAAAATTAAATTTAAATTTGCCTCAATTACTGGGGAAAAAAAAAGATTCATAACATTAAATTTCAACAACAGTAATGTAGTAGGATAAATAATAAATCTTTTTAACTACCTCTTTTGAAGCTGTCTGAAAAAGTCAGCTACGGGCAGCATTATTTCCCCTATGCCCCACCACTTAAAATAAAGATAGGCAGAAAAGATGAAAGAGTATCTCATAGCAGTGACTGTAGCAAATTCAAGTGGAGTGACGCACTGCAAAGATTATTGGAATAAAGTTGGTGTCCATGTGGCATTCATAGAAGTGGCTTTGATCTATGAAAAATATTACTATATTACTCAATAACCTCTGAGCCCATAATATGTCATTAAGGTAATCAGCTAGTAATTTGCTAACTCCCTTCAGGACTAAAATAATGTTTCTCATATGCAGGTATAATTTTTCTTCCCAAATCTATGAAGTGTAGAAGTGAAAGAGTTAGTTCAGTGAAATGAGTAGCCAAATCACTTGTTAGACAAATCAGTAATGACAGGCTCCTGCTCCTGTTGCATAAGCATTCATGTGACATGCTGAACACCACGCAGAAGTTCATGTATGTAAAAGTTCATGGAAAGGAAACAATATAGGAAAAATGACTGTTTTAAAGACAGTAAAGAATACCTCTAAAGTATTAAAACCAAGAGATGATGACTATGATTCAGAATTGGTGCAAAAGCTGATAAAACTTTAATTTTTTTTTTTTTTAGTTGGAAATGCTATTTCACAAAACTAGAAATGTTTATCAGAGCTAAATTTTGTCAAAATGATTACAAGATCACTGATGTTGAAAAATGTTAAAAATTATAAACAGGTCTTTTAACTTTTTAATTTTTTTGTTGTTGTTGTTGTTCAGATGACTATTTGTTTTGAAACTTTGTCTAATGCTAGAGGTTTTGCCTTCATATGTAACAACTTTTAGAGACTAATTATTTGCTTCAGTTTAGAATATGAAAAAAGTTCAGAGTATTGCTGCTAAGCAATAGCCTAAGAAAACTCCAGTTCTAGATGTGATTCTGAATGCCTGTTATTTTCTATCAAATGGTAGGTTACACTTTGTGGCAAGTATAAACATTTAATATTATTAATAGTTTCCTCTGTTTGAGGCTAAAAGTTTATAGAAAAGTGGTTTTTAAAAATAAATGTTTTAGAAGAGTCTGTAATTATTATAAATCAAATTCCAATTTATTTATATTTGTAGTCTTCCAGAGTAAATACCAGAAGGCATGCAGACACCTGTACTTTTCACTGAAAACCACCAGAAAAGATGGGCTATTTTAGAGTGAAATACTATGCCAAGTGGTGGACATGGTACTGCTAGCATCTGGGTATGTTTTTAGCAGTTTAGACTTTATAAACCAAACAATACCTCACAGTAAAGGTCAGCTCTTCTCTCCATGAGTCTTTGTCACATACTGCATTGCACCATTGGGAGTAGCCAGCAGCTGGTGACTCTCTGTGGTAAGGTTAACTTGCTTGATGCAGCTTTGGCACGTTTCATATCAGCATGTTGTGAAACCGTGACTTGAATTAATAGACAGGACCTAAAACTATGAAGCTTGATTATTTTGGTGGAGTTCATTGGTGTCTACACCCTGAAAAAGGGATGTGAGCCTTTCTTTGTTGATAAGTGTCCACAGCAGGAGTATTTACCTCTACTTGTGGTGGTGTTAGAGTGGTGTTTTGAAAAATCAGTAGTCTACCTAAAAGTGATTCTTTTGAGCAAAGTAATGGAAATTTTTCGAGGGTGTTAATGGTGGCTTATTTCCTGTTACACGTTCTGAGTTTTATCCCCAAAACCAGATGTTTAAATTATTTGAAAGGAAGATATTTACTTAGTTTTTCATACCTGGAGAAAAAACCCCAAAGATGTCTCTGTTATTGAAGCTTATTTTGCTTTTTAATTTTTTTTTTATTTTTTGTTTATTTATTTAATTTTAACTATTTGTCTTCCAGAAATATATTAATGTTGCTACACCTAGGAAATGTTCAATTAAATCTGAAATGTTTATGAATGCTTGTTTCCTGGCTTTAATATGCTCTGCATTGGACAGTCTGTGTTTGAAAAGTGACTACAGAATTCAGGTTCTGAAACCTGCAGAAAGGATCAGCTGTGAAATGTGAATAATCAGATTGCAAGTAAGTTTAAAATTGGCACATGCTTTATGACTACAGGCGTGCAAACTGATTGCCTAGCAATAGGAACATAACTTCTGAGTTTCATTCCATCTGTAAGAACTTTATAGTGATTTTTCCTTTATCCAGAAATTATTTTTGATGCTTGTGATTCAGTCATTTTTTTCTAAACTAAGTTAATTCTAAAGATTTCAACCCAGATTCACTGATTGAACATATCTAAGTTCTCCCAAAATGCTTGGTAAGTGCTAACGAGCCATGTAAAACCACTTGACAAAAAAAAGATCGATAGAACTTGTTGGACTTTTTCAGGTTCCACCATCTGAAGCCATATGAGGCTTCATACATATTAATTATTTTATACTATATTATATCATATGATACTATACTATATTATATTATAATGTAATATAATTATTATTTCTTACACATCAGAAGGAGGTCCTTCACCCGGAAGCTGGTTGGGCACTGGAACAGGCTCCCCAGGGAAATGGTCACAGCACCAAGCCTTTATTTATCTGCTGTATTTATGGTAAACAGTGCATCTTGAAAGTGTTTCTACGCATTCTATAGCAAAATTCTTTAAATTCTTGTTTGAATCCTCAAAATTTTTGTAAAAATAATGGACTATCAAGTTGCTTTGCTGTTGTTTGCGCCAACTGAGTGTGCCAGGATTTGAATTGTTTCGAGTATTTAAATCTTGCATCTGCAAATGTCCTTTGCAAACCTGAACATTCAGAGATTTGTTGTTGCTGTTACAATACTCTGGGGATAGCGTTACCTTAGAACAAAACACCCTGGAGAAAAGAAATGCGCTTTTATCTAGTCTGGAGCAAAGAACTGGATTGTGATTTGGATGCTCTCTCTGCATGGGAGCTGGCAGCCAGCGCTGGCCAGTGCAAGCAGGGACACCTTGGTGGCATCAGGAGGCATGACCCTATCTAAAGCTCACCAGGGCATCTGCAGAACACTGCTGTGCTCACTTCAGGGGTAAAAGCATTCAAGAGCTTTTGCAAGGCAGGAAAAAGCATTAGTTTACTGTCAACGTGGTCTGTTGCATTGAGTTTGGTAAAATATGTGGAGCCCAAGTATCAAAGTATTAATGAGGTCCTACCAATGGGCAGTCAACAGATAACTTTAATAATAAGCTTCAGAATTGCTTTGGACTGCTGCCAGAGTCACTGCTGAATTAATTTTATGTTTATTTTTTAAAAAATTAATTAAATAGACAGAAAAACAAGGGAAATAGTGTTGAAAATGAAAAGCTTTAATAATATTGTATTAACTGCTTAGCTGTGAGGAGTTTTTATAAAGAAAATTCCACATTTAACAATCCTTTATGTGAGACAGAAACACTCTGAGGTCAGGGTAGGGGAAGAGATTTATTCGTTGAAATGAAATATTGTTGTGGCAGTAGCTGTGGGTGAGGTTTGGTCCCACTGGTTGTTCTGAAAGTTAATTCATTAGAGGGATCAGAAAAGCAAGTCAGAGATTTAAATATATTTTTTGCTTCTGCTGCTAATCATTACTTGGATACTCTTTTCTTGGAGGGAGG
This sequence comes from Chiroxiphia lanceolata, assembly GCF_009829145.1. NCBI lineage: Eukaryota > Metazoa > Chordata > Aves > Passeriformes > Pipridae > Chiroxiphia > Chiroxiphia lanceolata. The sequence continues at coordinate 39,746,134 of NC_045637.1, read as the reverse complement.
CCCAGCACAGGGTCACACTGTTTTCACTCCTGCACCAGTACAGCTGAAGCATTAACCTTCAGGCAGCTGTAGGGGAGTGCCACATGACACAGTTCCTCCTCTGTGGACGCCTCTGGTGTGGAGACACCTGGACACATGACGACCGCAAATATCTTGTAAAGAAATATTACACAATTTATAGTAAACTTTTTTTTACTTTTTTATCCCCATTATTTTCTCTTTTCATCGTCTGTATCTCTTTTTCTTGTTTTGAATGTATTGGTTTGAAACTAACTTGGCCCGCAATTTTCAGTTTTGTCTAGGGTTTGTTCTTTCATTCTAATGTTATATTTCATTACCTTTCTTTCTCTCCATATTCAATATACTTATCGGATCTTTCTGGCTTCATTTCTGTTTTCTTGGCTCCAGTTTGCCTCCTTCTTCTCTGGCAGTTTTTGTTTCCCTCAGCCTCCTTTCATTGCACATTTGTAATTTCCTACAAGGAAAGACTGCCATGAAGGGAAAAATCTTTGCTTTCTCAAGTATCCTTTCTTTTAGCAGCATTCACAGCGTAAAACATTGTCCTTCACAGAGAGATGAAGAACTTAAAGTCCTTTCCATAGATAAAAGAGACGACAGATTGTGCTATCTGGGGAGGACTGGATTTTTCTTCTTTTTCTTATTCCCCTTATGGATATGCCTGTACAAGTTCTTGACTCTTATTTCAGGAATCAGGGAAATTCTCATCCACATCTCCTTTCTAGCAGCGGCACAGGAAATGGTAATATTTGTTATATTATAACAGCATGGGAACCCCTCACTGATTTCAGCTGACTGAAAGTTGGGTCCCCACTGAGGAAGAGATAAAAATGAAACAATGCGTTGGTACCATTTTTCTTGTTCAAACATTCTCACTCATTCAAGACTTAAATGACAGTCTGTGACTCTCCTTTCCTAAAACTAGCACAGGTCCAGGTAGCTACATAAACATGTTCAGAGCTCAGCCATTGCACAAAAGAGTAAGTCTGAATTAGTGCTTCTTTTTGTCAAATCTTCCTTTGCTGAATGAACAGCCTTTGTGTTATAAATCAGAAGGAATAGACTAACCCCAAGTTTGGCTCCATTTCTCCTGGAAGTCAATAGCAAACTAACAAAAACCAGACAATGAGGAAATATGTTGGTTTGAGTCAGTGCTAAATGGTTGCTAACTCCAGGTGAACTCCAAGGGCTTCTACCTATATATGGATGTCTTGCTTCACACCTCTACGATATCTCTCACCAAGTACTTTCATATCTAATCGACATTAGAGTAAAAAAAAAACCAACGGTTATATCAACTTCAATATTTGAATACCTTTTCATTCCTATACATTTACTGACATATGGTTCGCATCAGGGCAGTTTGTTACAGGAGCTGAAAAGTAATTTTAAAATATAAAATAACAGTGAAACTATCTGGAAAAATTTGTAGACTTGTTCCCATGAACAGTACAGATGACACGCGCTACACCACAGGGTGCCAAACTCCCACTCTGCAGCAATGAGAAGGGATTTCATATCATTAGCCATGGTGGTAGATTGACCCTGGCTGGATGCCAGATGCCCACCAAAGCTACTCCATCACTCCTCTCCTCAGCCAGACAAGGGAGAGAACATATTATGAAAGGCATGTGGGTCAAGATAAGGACAGGAGAGACCACTCACCAATTACCATCACGGGTAACACAGACTTGACTTGGGAAAATTTGTTTAATTTGCTATCAATCAAATCAGAGTAGGGTAATAGGAAATAACCACCCAAATATTAAAAACAACTTCCTCACACCCCTCTCTTCTTCCTGGAGTAAACTTCAACCCTGACTTTCTCTACCTCCTCCTGTCAGTGGCGGAGGGGTACAAGGAGTGGGGGTCATGGTTAGTTTATCACAAATTGTGTCTGGCGCTCTTTCCTTCTCAGGAGGACTCCTCATACTCTTATTCTGTTCTAGCATGGAGTCCTTTCTGTGGGAGACAGTTTTTCATGAACTTCTCCAGCATGAGCCCTTCCCACAGGCTGAAGCTTTTCATAAATGGCTCCAGTGTGGGTCCCTTCCACGGGGTGCTGTCCTTCAGGAACAGACTGCTCCAGTGTGGGTTTCCCACAGGATCACAAGCCCTGTCAAAAAACCTGCTCCACTGTGACCTCATCACTCCACAGGACCAAAGGTCCTGTCGGAGCCAGCTCCATTGCTGACTTCCCATAGGGCCACAAACTCCTTTGGGCATCCACCTGTTCAATGAGTTGCAGATGGATCTCTGTTCTGGTACCTGGAACACCTTGTCCCCCCTTCTTCTTCACTGACCTTGACACTTTGCAGAGCTGTTTCTCCCACATGCTCTCACTCCTTTCTCTGACTTCTGTTGCAGAGGTTTTTTCCCCCACTTCTTAAATACACTAACCCTGAGGTGCTACTCACTGTTTCTGATGGATTTGATCTTGGAGCTGACTGGCCTTGACTCTGTTGGAATGGTGGAAGCTTCTGGCAGCCTCTAATAGAAGCTACCACTGTAGCCCTGCTGCTAGAAAAACCTAGTCATGCCAACCCAATACAGGCATAGAATCTTGCAGGACCTTTAAGTAACAGAAAAAAGCATAAGAGAGCATAGCTGCACAGGTTGCAGTATAAAGACCTCAGTTAGATGTTTTCCTGTAAGATTTGCTTCTAAATATTACAACAAACTATAAAGCTTAGAAGATGTGTTTTTAATGCAAAGGTCTCCTAAAAGCAGGGAAGAATCAATGTGGAGAGGATACTACAGAATTACTTGGTGTCTTACTGGGGAAGTTAGCTGTGTTTCTTCTGGGCCTGTATGGCTTGACTCAGTAGAAGTTTAATGGGCATAGAAATGCATCACACAGCAAGGTGCTAGAGCTGTTTCAGACATATGAAATGGCCTGACTAGGTTTTTGAGAACAGAAGCACTATGTTCTATTAGAAAGGAAAAATGTGAACAAAAGAGGTGAACAAAACGATGAATTGGCTTGCTTGGAATGATAGTTTTTCTTTTTCTTTAAAAGCAACATATGGGAGGTTAGCAACAGAGGAAGGTTTGGAGGAAAAAAAAGTCACATTTGGTAAGGTGAAGGGATTTAGTCAATACTACATGTGACTCACAGACTGTCTTATTGTAGAAAAACATTGCTTCAGGTATACTGAGTATAGGGAGGATGCAGTGCTAGTTGTACTAAAGAAGCTTTAAGGTTCATTACTCAAGGCTTTTTTGCATCTTAATTCACTTCAACCCTTTCAATATCCTCAGGGCATTTAACAAAACACAACTAATGTTGTAAGGTGCAGTTGCATAAACTGCCTCCTGGAAGTATTGACAAGCCTTCTGAAATCAAAATTCTTCATCAAATCTCATCTTCTTCTCAGTATTTCATGCTATAATCAGATAAAAGCATTGGAAACATTTAAGGATTGGGACTTCTTGCTTTTTAACAAAGTAATGTAAAATTAAGGGTGAAAGGAATAGGAAGGGAGCCTGAGGACTGAAGAGAATTCCATGGCTTAGGACAAGGAAAACCACTCAAAAATAATGTGTGCAGCTAGTGGCGGATTGCCTTTCAGTTATGGCCATGGTATAGATTAGAAAAAATATCTCAGTCTTAACAACACCAACATCTAGATCTCTGTTTTTCTCCCCTTGTCTGCAGATCCTCCTCAAGACCTTATTCTGATATAGAGAAAACTCCTTGGACAAGAGTTCTGGAAAGGAGACAACTTCCATAGATCCTTAGTTGATATACCTTAGCTGGGCTGTATTTTGGACACAACCACTCACTCAACACTTTCTACAGTTACAGTTCCCTTACCTGTCTTTGTCTTGAAATTCTAGATTAATGTACTTCCAATTACTAGTCCATTTTAAAAAACATTGTGAAAGCAGTGACAGGTGTTGTAAAGAAAAATTTCCCTCCAAACTCCATGAAAAACCTCCTCAGAGATAAAGGTGCCAGCTGGACTGAAATTTCAGAATTGTGTTTATATAGAGTGATTTGATGATGCAAAAATGTGTGTACACATCTGAAACCCTTTTGAAAGCTTTTGAATTAGTTTAATGATATTTTCTGATTTTAACAGGTTAGCAGTTTCTCAATGTGCATGGCACTTGTACTATTTTATAGAGAACTGATGTCTCAGTCCATTAATGTCATACATTTATATCTCATAGGTTTGCTACAATTTGTTCCAAACCTCAGGTTGTTAGTCTTGAACCATTTTTGAATCTTCTTTTCGCAGTGTTTTAATGACTTCATCTACTCATGTGAGGTCTTTCATCAGCTGTTGAAACTCTCCAAGTGTCTTGTCCTTATTCCTCCTTTTTCCCACCTGCATTCCAAATCTGTCAGAGTTAAAGGTTTCAACTTAAAATGATAAACCAGAAGTGATTTCTAAGCCCACAAAGAAGTGACAGACCAGGAAACACATCTCTACTGGACCTTCTTACTAGTAAGGCTGAGGAGCTTAATGCCCACTCCCCACTGTGCGCCTTTTTCCCCCTTCCTTCTGAACAACTGGCATATTTCTAATGTCCACTCCCCTGCACATGCCCCCAGATATTACCTTCTGTTCCATCACTGAACTGTTATATTCAGGCTTGTGCCTATCTTCCAGGAGCCACTACAGTGTACTGTCAAACAGTGTGTTTCCAGCTTTTTGGACTGAACTGGGTACTTTCTAAGGAAAGTACCTTTCGCCCACAGATGATATTTCGTCTCTATCTGGGCTCCTAAAATGGTCTCTCCATGCACTAAATATTCATGCTTGCTCCTTTATATCCTAATTTTTTTATTGTTGCTCTTTTTGTTCTCTCACCCATCTATATCGCAAATGTTCTTGCAACTTCGTATATTTAAAACCCAGCCAGATGAAAAGAGGCATATGTAAGAGCAAACACAGCACAGGCATGTGTGCTGATAAGATTAATTCCTTGTCATCCGCTATAATGTTAAATCTACTTGAATTGCAGCCCTTGGGACCTGCAATTACAGTTGTCCATCTGTCAATGAACTGCCATTTTGAATTGTTCTGTAGTTAATTGCAGTTAATATACAAAGCCTTTCCCTTGTTGTTCTTCCATCCCCCCCACATCACATCTGCTTTTATTTTCAAGGTATAATTAAAGCCAAATAAAGAGGAACAACACTGAGTTAGCAAGTTATTTATTTAAGAAAAAGCTGAAGGATCAAGACAGATATTGTCTTCTCAAGTCTAGGAAAAAACCACCAAATCTCTTTAAATAGAGAAAAACCAAGGAATAGGTATAAATAAAACAAAAGTAGGGGAAACTGATAAACTAGAATGTGTAAGAGACAATGCTTTCCTAATACTTGCTCTTTGTTTCTAATGATTTACTCTTGGTGCATGAAAATGTTCACACTGAATATTCAGATTGGAATCTGTTCCTTGTTAGCATCTAAGATAATCTCTGACCCAGATAATGAGTTATGGGTAGCCCCAGTGTCCATTTCAATTCCACCCAAAGGATGGTGTGAGCCTCATTGAAATCTGCTTTTCTTAGCTGAGCCATAGCTATGCCTGTACTGGTCTTATGCACTCTAAAGAGTCTTGTAAAAATTCTTAATTCTCTATGGAGGATGGAGAGAAATTTGAGTTTTTATTTTTGGGTGCACTTGCTGCCTTCAAATTCCCCAAGTTTTTCTAGAAAATGTCTAGTGGATGCTAACACCTTGAAACAAGTTGGAAACTTAGAGATTTCTTGTGGCAGCACCTGAAATACCACTGATATAAGCACTGATATATGAGGGAGTCAGGCTACCATCCAGAGGGATCTCTACAGGTTGGAGAAATGTGCCAATGGGTGACATATCTGGAATGTTGCATTTTGAGTGCAAGATATGTGGATATAGTGGAGACGGTCTGCTGAGGTGATCACAGAAGGCTGTGAGAGCTGGGACTCTTTAGCCTGGAAAAGAGAAGGCTCAGAGAATCTCGTCAATGTGTATAAATATTGACGGAGGGCAGTAAAGAACCCGAAGCTGTGCTCTTCTCAGTGGTATTCAGTGACAGAGGTAATGGACACTGCTTGAAATACAGCTAATTCCATTTAAACATGAAGAAGGACTTTTACTTTAAGGGTGATCAAACACTGGAACAGGTTGTCAGAGAGGCTCTGAGCATCCTTAGAGAACCTGAAAACCTGACTGCACATGGTCTTAGGCAGCCTGTGGGGTGTTGGACTAGATGATCTCCAGAGGTGACCTCCAGCCTCAACCGTTCTGTGGTTTTGCAATCGCCTTGGTGAACACAATGTCCCCTTGGCAAAGGGCTTTCTGTTCATTTTTTGAAATTGCCTTTTTGTCCTCTGTGGGCCCAGAAAGTGATTCAAGGGATTTTGCTCTGGTGTCTTCCTAGTGACTGAGGTGAGGCTGAGCAGTCAACAGTTCACCTTGTTCTTTTTCCATGTTTTTCAATCGTGTATTTAGTTAGCTTTTTTCCAGCTGTCAGTGACTTCTCTGTCACCTAAAAAGGCCCCAAAACTACAGATAGCAGCACTTTAATCACGGTGGTAATTATTTTCAGCCCCATGGTTGAATTCTATGCAGTCCCATTGATCTGAATTCATTCAGTTTATCTAAGATGCCTGTAAATTGTTGCTTACCATAGTCTTACCCAACTAAACAGGTATGGTCAGAGGTCCAGAAACAGGCTTTGCTTGTGAAGTATGAAGTAAAAATATATTCCTGTATGATCTTTTTTCTCTTTTACTTATAGAGAAGCTCCATAACAAAGCTAGGCTTTTGCCAAAGCTCCCACTTGTACAGTAAGTTTCTGCTCCCCATCTCTTCTTCTTCACAGTGGTAGTCCTAATTGAAAGACCTAAATATCTGGCCCTGGTGGTAGCTGTTCCTTCTGCTCCGTGACTGAGGCTCTGACACTATTCCTTAGCAGAAGAACTGCAGCGAGAAGGAAGCCAGCTGCCCACAAACACCTGCTTTCAGCAGTCACCCCTCCTAGGGGATCTGCATCCTCACGATGTTCCTCCTCTACTTCCATAAACACTCCACACCACTGACATTGCTTGGTCGGAGCTTAGGCTTTTGTTTTTGCAGAGGCTCTGTGATGGTCCTCACAACTCTCTGTTCGCCCTCAGCCCTGAGGGAGTGAAACTGTTTGCCCCTTCGTCTAGCTCCCATGCCTGATGCTGCAGGCTCCCCTCCAACTGCTGAGGCCATCCTCACCATTGCTGGCCCAGGAGCACCAGGAGCACACTGTGGTATGAGAACTCCATGGTGGTGTCCACCCTCAGGAGCTGCATGTGGACAACAGTGGCTGCCCTGCAGGGGATGGCTGCACCACCTGAGTGAGGTGTCATCTTCGGGGCTCCTTCTCTCCTCCAGAAGGAGAAGAAGGCTGGAGTCTTCTTTGTGGGCAGAAGGCTCCTGTGCACTAACTTACCCTGCAAAAACCAGCTCTGCCACGAGCTGCTGCTTTGCGTGGTGACTGACAGTAGCTTCAGATCTGTATTTGATGAATGATGAAAAACTTTACTACTCCATGCTGGGTAGGTAATTTGAAGGGAGGCAAGGCGGGCCTGCATCTTCAATATTGTCAGACTAAAGTGGGATTTGAATGTGCAACAGAGCTCTTGAAAATCTGTTGTTGAAAATCTCACTAGAGAGCTTTCTTATACTCTAATATTGGTAACAGGTTATTTTGAACAGGATGACTTAATTTAGACATCCATGTTTGAAAATTTCATCCAGAGTTCATCTGCAGTTCAATGTTTTGTTATATTTATCCTGTCTTAAATTTTACTTACAAAAATGAATGCATAGTATCATACAAGTGGTACTTTTCATTTATAAATTTCAATGCAAGCAAATTAAAATAAATGGAAATTCTGTTTAGTACAATGATGAGTAAATAGCCTGGGTATCTTTCCAGGGTTATCTTCAGGCAGACACTTAAATGAATGTATTCAAAATAACATTTCAGTCAGCATCTTAAATCACATAATTGTACAACTCTCTGAATTTACAGCAGTAAAGAGGCTTTAATTTTGAATTATTTTCAATTGCCTTAATTTGTTTTATTTCAGTTTATTTTGGAAGTGAGATAAGTTAGCTGCAACAAAGTAACTTTAATTCAGAATAAGAGTGTTCCTAGAGGGATTTAGTGCTGTTTAATGACTTGGTAATACCCTCCCTTTGTATTTTCATGTAGTTAAGCCCCAGGCACTAAACAAAATGTGCACAGCTTGTTAATTCTGAAGAAAAGTCAGAAGTGTTTTCAGGTTGAAGAGGTTCTTTTAAGATCAGTTGGATAATAATGCTGAGATGCTTTGCATGAATAGGTTAAACCATTCATTTTAAAAGGTTGACTACCCATTTTAATAGTTCTATGCACAGAGACATCTTAATGAATCATATTATGTAGCTGAATTTATTGTGAAATACCATATGGAAGATCCTTTTAACAGCTGTGAAAGATCCCAAATGTTCTAGCTTGACGAAAAAAATGAAGGCTCTTCTGAAATATCCAAAGGTGTATTTGAAACTGATGGATTGTATAAACTTATCGTATAAAACTTTATATGATTTTGCACATAAGCTTAGTTCTTCAACATTTACATAAAAATTCTCCTGCAATGAATTTTTTTTTTTTTCACAGAAAAGAGGCATTTGATGCAGATTACATTAATGTTTTCCTTTCTGTATTTAACAACCAATACCCAGGACAATTCTGTTTACCCTGGTGTTCATCCTATCTTACTTTAGTAGTGGTAACTGTACAGCAGCGGCATTGGCAACAGGAAACACCTCTGCCAAGGGTGAGTTGACTATGCATACTGGGTATGAAATGAATAAGGGTGAAGCCTAAGCTAACATGGCTTGGAAAAGGTTTGGAAGATTTGACATGGTGGAGATATGTTATAACTGCATAGTAATGACATCTACCTCAATTCCTGCCAAGTTTGAACTATAACAAAACATCTGTTTCTCAGATGGCTACGGCAGAGCGATGCATTTTCTCCATCACTGGTTGTCAAACAAGGTCTACAGGGTGGAGAGGGCCCAACGAAGAGGAGGAACTGGACTAACCTCAGGACAAGTAGAGATGTGTCAGATCATACTTTGCTTCAGCTACTTGATTATCCTGAGACACACAGTTTATGGACGTGGCATAACTATATTGTCACAGCAATATGGTCATAATGACACTAAGTCCTAAGCCTGCTCCTGGCCTTGCACCTCAATGTGACTGTAGCAGCCTACCCAGAGCTGGGGAGGGGGTGGAATCTCTTATTTGCTCAGGTGTGGATAATCTGGAAAAAAACACATGGATGAGGAAGCTAAGGGAACAAGAGATTTCCATTTAAGGGCTGCTAAATACATCACAAAAGCCCTTGGAGTAAAAGATCTAAGAAATCACTTACCTTCTCTTGATTAGAGAGAGATTATATCAATCTCTGCTGAGGAATAGAAAAGTAAAAAGAAAACTGATGATAAAGCCAAGAATACAAGTCTGGCCACTTCAGTTCCAGTGTCATACCGTGAATATGGAAGTTCTTTAAATTAAAACGCTATAGAGAAAGTGTTTGACCTCAAATAGACAGTGATAGCAAAACAGACAACATTGAATTTTCCTTTGCTTTTTATGTATAGAATCTTTTGTGCTGCCACTGTAAAGAGTCAAAACTCCAGTTTCATACAAAAGCAAACGCGTTGTCAAATGTGCTTAGACAAGAAAACAATGGAGAGAAACAGTAGCTTGCAAGAAGGTCTGAAAGAGGGACTATTAAATTTTGATTTAAAATAATTTTACAGAAGAAATAAAAGGTTTGATAAGCAGAAAAGAGCATAGGGAAAACTATTGTTACGAAAAGGAAGGACTGAACAAAAATAAAAACCAAAAGAAAGGGTCTTTTCAACCCATACTTTTACCATTTCTGTACTAATATTGGACCTCTATAATACTAATATTTATGTGTTTACTTCCACACCTCACTGTGTACCAGATCTGAGTGAAACGTGAGGACAAATCTGAGTGAAATGTGAAGACTTCCACCCTGTTTGTGAATGGCTGACATGCAAATTTAGTTTGATCTGTTTATTCTTTGGCCTATTCTACATCAGCCTTAAAGAACTCAGCTCTAGCTGCTTTGCTCTGTTGTGACTTTTATTATTTGATGAAGTGTGTTCAATTGGAAAAGGGAAATATACAGTACTTTTGAAACAGGGACATACACAAACCTTAAGAGAATTCTGTTAGACCTTAATCAATAATTTAAGAAGAAATGTAATTGGTTAATTCAGCCTATTTTTCCAGTGTCTGTACACAGAGATAGAATCCTGTTGAGTCAGTAATTTGCTTGCATATTCTCCCTTTCCCCACATACTGAATTGAAACAGCTTTTGTTAAATACAAATACTTGATACTCAAGCTCTTCTGTATAGGTTGAATTTTTGTATTGTAGACTAATTTGCACAATTAACAATATGTTCACACGAAAAGAAAGAGTGATTTCACTGATGCAAAGTGCAGTATGAATGTAAATTTATGGGAGAACTGAGCCTGAGAAGCTATAAAACTAAAGAGAAGGATGGGAGAAGATACAAAGAGATGGAAAGGTGATCAGAACAATACAAATAATAAGATTTAGCATGGAATACCTGAACTCTTTCACATCGGTTCCTTAGTACTGTCTGTGCTATGACTAACAACCCCGGCAGCTGCAAATATCATGGCAACTGAATTTTGCATGAGAGCAGTTACAGGAGACTTTCATTAACTTTTGAGTCAGTGAGACTCAGCTGCTTAAATTGTCACTGCGAGCAAGTTCAAGAGGAAATGATCACAGCTCATGTAGCTGCCTGGGGATTTTTCCCATTGTCCAGAACCTTGTTAATATTTCTGTTGGCAAAGTCAGATCAGCAACTCAGTCCCCACCCCAGATGCCAGTTTGGCAAACCAGAGTGTTTAATTCCTTGGAGAATGAAAATTTCTCTACCTCAGATCATGAAAATATCTGAACAGTGATCTTTTTTGTTTGGTTGTTTTTTGTTGTTTGGTGGTTTGTTTTTTTTTTAATTAGGATGAATACATTCTTAAGGATCAATCATACCAAACTTAAAAAATACACCATGTAAAGAGAAGTTTATTCAAACACAGAATGCATTGCACAGTGACAAAGAATCCTTTTCTTAATATTTGGTACTAATGCCTATGCATACTAATGTGTTTGTAACTGAAAGTCAGACCTTGCAAGCTCATGTATATACCATTAAAAGGATGAGAGCAGAGATGAAGCAACAACTAGAAAGAAGGGTAATAAAGATGTCCCCGCAGTTAGTGGTATAAGAAGGCTAACTGTATTTTTTCTAAGGATTCTGATTATTTGAGAATGGTACTTGAAAATGCAAGTTTTAAAAAGCTAAATTTTATCTTTTTAAGTCTTTACATTTTTGTATATTATGTGTTCCAGCCCCACTGGCTTAACTGGTGTTTTCATTGCTGCAATCAATCATGCATCCTTCTGAAAGGCTTAGCTATAGGTGTGTGTGAAAGTTCAATGCATACGTGATGGAATCAACCACATGGCAGAAAAGAAAATCATGTTCTAGTGCACTTAGTGTAGGAGCCTTTTCATGTTGCCACCTTTCTGCTTTTCTGTTAGAATTGTTCTGCTTGCATTATAAATAAGAGCTCTGCTCCTACTCTTACATTTTTCCTTCAGTGAGTAACTAAATACAGCATATTTTTACTTCAATTTATTCTTCATTTATCTGTTCCTGGACTTGGTGCACATTCCAGACAGCTCCCTGATGGTTGGATGTGCTTGTGGTGAGACTGGAGTGTCCCTACCATATTCTTAGAGTCCAACAGTTGAAGCTATTTCTGTGGTCCCTTCTTGCATTGGGAACGTTTTCACTAATTACTGCAGCTCTGATTCAGAAAAGACCCGGATTTCAACATTGGCTTCCACAAGGATAGGAGTCTTTAGAAATTTCCTGAAGTGAAACCTCTTTTCCTCCAAGCAAATAGCCAGGTGCAGAACACTGTGCTATAAAATTAGGTGACTTGAGAACTAATTTTTGCTTATGATTTGAAAATATCACAAAGGATGTGACTCAGAGGCTGAAATACATACTGGGACTAGATATTTGCTGTTTAAATAATGTAATAATAATATTTTACTTTGCTGTTCAAAACTCATTAGCAGAGCATGACTACTAAGAAGAAGAAATATGTGTGGATTTTTGAGCAGTCACTGTTATGTGGCTGTGCTTTACTGAGCCACCTGGAAGCTGCCTTGACTCATTTCAAAAGACAGAACATTCATTCCCCACCTCACTCCTCGCATTTGAGACAGTGATGGTGTAAGCATAAGCTCTTTGATAGAGCCCTTGTTGTACTGTAATAAGTGTTCTGGAGCTGTTCTTATGATAACTGCAGAATTTATGTAGTCAGTTTTTAAAAATCAGGTTTTAAAACTGTGAAGGACTAAGTACGAAGATGCATTGTGAAAGAATTTAATCTCCTAAGCTGATTGAAGACTTCTGATTCCATAAACTTACTCATGCAGAAAAAAAAATTGAGCAGGACTGGAATGGGTTCCCAAACTCATAAATTTCTGAAAGTAGAAAGGATTCCTAATTATTATCTAAAAATTTTATTATAAATTCAAATTTTACTTATTAATGTTAAAAACTGAATTGAGCTCAATTTGTTTCAAGAACCACCTGTCCTAGAAATGCCTTTGTGCTCATATATCAGTTATGGAGCCATGACTTTTATGCTTTCAGATTCATTAGACAACTGGCACATATTTTATTATTATGTTTTTGGTTAAGTTTCATGGGATGAAATCCTAATTTGAATTAGAATACAAAGATGTAGTTGAAATATTCAGATCAACATGCAGAAGATCTTTTAAATCTGCTCTTCAAAAACCTACTCTCAGGATGAAATACATCACAGGTAAATTCAGACTGGGTTATTTTGCAGTTGTTTGAATAAATTTTTTCATTTGAGAGTCTTAAAAATATCCAGTGGAAGTGATCAGTGGAAGTGATTGCATTACTTACCTTTCAGCAGAGCTAGCTGTTCAGTAACTAGAGTATAACTGATTTAGTGACTGTGACTTAGAAACCCTAGTTCATTGTGGTGATCCGTATCAGTAAACTCATCACCAGGATGGATTCTTTTGTAAGTTTTGGTCACTAAACTTCCATTATGTGCTAGTTCTAGGGCCATTTTACATCTCAGAGGAAAAATACTGTTGACCTGCCACTGCCCTGACCTCTTGTGAAATACAGAGGAGCCAACAGCACTGCAGGATTGTGCTCTTACCCAGGCACCCCCCAGGTGTTGTGACACTGCAACCTTGACAGTTGGTGGAAAGCTTAAGGATAGCAAAACCTGGTAAAATACATAATGAGGGAAAAGCCATCAGCCGCAGAATCAAGATTGAAACACATAATTTCAGAATATATATGGCTGTTAATACAGTATGTGAGTCTCTATAACAATTTCAGAAATTTCAGAGATTAAATTCCATCCTATCTGTGCCTTCTTCAGTTTGTGATGTTTTGCTGTTTTCCTCGGGTATATATTTGAAGTGTGTTACTGACATCGCTTAGGGGGTGCAAGACAAGGGAGATGTAATTCTATTTGTTATTTATTTTTACTGTTTGATTGCTATAATTTTAGTAAAGTTAGCTGAATAAATACGTGGAATATCTGTTATATAAAGCTGTTCACTCACCATAGCTTTGGATATACATGTTAGAATTGCCTTAATTGTTGATAATGAAGTCCAATCGTTATCTTGAGAATGAGTAACCATTAATTAGATTAAGCTTCTTTAAATTCCAAAAGACACATATGGAAGGACAAACGTATGAAAGAGAAGAATAAATAAAAGAAAAGGAAAGTGACAAGATGGAGAAAAAAAAAAACCTAGGGGAAAAGGCTGCGTGTGGCCAAAGATAAGTTTCTTGAAACGTCTATGATGGCTGTTACAGAAGAAAGAGCCATTAAGCTCAGAGAATTCTGGAAACATCTATTCGGGAAAAAAAGATTTCTTAGCATTCATCTTGTACAGGACCATGTTGAAGAAGATGGCATGCTTTGGATGATACACAAATAATTCGGTTTTGTCCAATGGGTTTAAAAATACGAGGTGCTTCTAAGGGGTGAATCATGCTGCCTAGTGTTAAAACACAATTGGGAGTCCTACTTTACATAAGAGAACATGACTTATCAATTCTGTGTTCAGTGCTTTTGAATTCCTTAAAATTTTATTTTATTCTAACTTAACTGTTGTAATGGTTGGATGCAACACATTGTGGAAATTTTCACCATTTTCTCACTTGCATTGGAGTTTCAATAATGTGCTGTCAGATCTTTAACAAGGGTCTGCCACAACAACTGTTTGAATCACAGGTAGGTGGCTGGAGATGAAGAGTGAAAGATTGTGAAAATGGACTGTTTGAATAAAAATAGCTTTCCTTTAGCTGTAATCAAGGATGAAAGAAGTGCTATTTGTCTAACATGCATAGTTGTTTGGGTTTATGTTTTGTTCTTCTCCTTAACAAAAAGGTAGGTGACAGTACTGGCAGTCTGTGGTTTGATAATAGAGGCTGAAAGGTGAAAAACCTCTCCTAAGGTTTTCTTCCCAGTACTCTTGAAAGTACTGGCCATTTGGTGCAATCTTACCCATTTTTAAAGAAAAAAAATACAGTTCAGAAAAAAAAATGAAGCAATGTCTAGTGAGAACAATTTAGAAGGGAAATTATCTCATTTCATCCTCTAACTTGAGATGGAATTTGAACAAAGAGCTCTTGAAGTACTGTGATGCTTTCCGGCCCCTCACCAAAAGAACATGTCCGTTAATTTAGCCAGTCCTTCTTGCATCCAAAGCAAGTTGGAAAGATATTTCTCTTTTCCCTTCAGCCTTTTGGCTGGTCCAATTGAGGTCAGTGACCTACTTTGCTCTTCTTGTGAAAGACGCTTTAAAACTGGGTTCCACCTTTTTAAAAGGCTATTCAACTTTAAATGCTCTTGTCACAAGATGGTGTCATTTTAGTTACTCCAACATATTCGTCACTTAATGTGAGATCTTTAAACAAGGGAGAAGTCTTATATATTTCGTCTGACTAATAGATACTTCTGCCATGGAAAAGAATATGTGAGTCAGATATTTTAGTAGGCTTGATAGACATATATATAAAAGACATGCTGAGGAAAAACACCCCAAACCTTATTATTATTTAGTGTTTACAATGCAAAAGAGACCTCTGACCCTCATATCTCTCAAAGGATTATATCGAGAAAGAAAACCATGATAGATACATTAGATTGTAGGAGACATTTCTTACCAAAACCAGATATCACTTAAGATTGAAGCTATACACATTTCTTGTAGGGTCAGGAAAGAACCTGTGTGAGCTTACTCCTTTGACAAACACTGACAGTCCTTTGCTAATTTGAGAGAGGAATGGAAAATAAAATGTCATACAGGCATCTATAATGCGCTTTGGAAAAGGAGAGATGATTCAACTGACTGCAGTGAAATGTCAGAGATGTGACTGACTTTGTGCTGTTTTCATACTAGTTCCAGCAGAAGACTTTGGGTGTACAGGTTAGGTGTTGCAAATAAAATTCAGTGTCAGTACTGTACTGACACTGAATTCAAAACCCAGTTTGGCAGTCTATCTGTTAAACGAGAAGAGCTAGGTGTCTGAGGAAAGTGGTTAAAGAAATATTAAAAGGCAATCAAGGGAAAGACATGGAAAACAGGAGTGTGTCTGAAATCCTACTTCTATCTAGACTTAAGGCATCTGTCTTATCTATCCAGAGACCGGGGGTCTCTCTGACTATTTTTGGCATTGTTAACTGTTAATTTTCTAACAGTTAGTAGTTTGTGCATTATAAACCACAAAGAATTTAATCATATCTTCCATGACTAACTTGAGCAAACTATGATGCAGAATACAGGCTCCCCAGGGAAGTGGTCACACTAAACCTGGCAGAGTCCAAGAAGTGTTTGTACAACACTTTCGGGTACTTGATGTGATCCTATGCAGGGCTAGGAGTTGGACTTAATGATCCTTGTGAGTCCCTTCCAACTCAGAATATTTACTCTGCTATATGATGATTCTGTGAATTAAGGGTTTGGCTCTAGGGTATACAAAAAAGTTAACATATAAATTGAAAGGTTTCTTATTTCCAAAAAGTTCTTGATATTTTAGTATTTTTTGAAAGTTTTCCCACTGCTTATAAGCAGAAGGTACTTCTGTTTACTGGGCTAAAGGTTTGCAGTAGTAACTGAATGTCTAAGGACACAGAGCTGATTACACAGCTATTACCAACTACATTTTTATCACCTCAAATAAAGTAATAATAGAAAAGAGTTCATGATGTCCTTATCTCTGCACCGTCCAGGAAGCTTTGCCTGGTGACAAGTGCTAAGAAGTCATTCAACCCCAAACAAGCAGTGTAACTTCTCCTCGAGAGCACTAGTCACTTGGTATGGGTCCATGAGGGGGCTGAGAACTTCCTCTATGGCTCCAGATGTGATAATTATTTTGCATGTATGTGTTTTGTTCAACAGGCATAACCTGAAGCCAAGCGAGGGCTGTATCTCACAGCATGATGGAGTAGTAGGTGCTCTTATTATATCTGGGCAGTGTTTCAGGGTCTGGGCTTCGAGGATGCAGGAGAGCAATGGCTCTCCTGCGAGCCCTTTGGAGGACTGCGAGAACTTGAGGGAATCCAGCCTGGCCTGGACTTGTGTATTGGGAACCTTGTGGAAGACGTGTTTGAGGAATTAGCAGAATCTTGAGCAGACCATGTCTGCTCCACTGGGCCTCATACTTAGTAACTGAGAAGACCATATGTTATTAATGTAGTCTGTAATTTATCTGTGCTCATCAGCTGGAATGAGCAAAAGGGAGAGCTTCTCTCCACGGACAGGATTTGCTCTGTGCAGTGTACTGTGAGAAAATCCATCTTGGCTCCATTCAAGGTTATGTGAATCGAGAATGCCTGGCATCTGAGGGCAGGTAAGATTTACTTACTGTCTATATACCTTTTCTTATCCTGTCTCATTGAAGCAGTTATCTTATTAAGCTGTTTGTTGGGTCTTTCTTATTGCAATTCAGAAAGAACACTGCACTCTCTCTCACTCCCAGGAAAGAACAAGTTTTCAATATGCAGCAGTCCTGGGATGAATTATCTCAAAGGCCCATTATGGCTAAAATCATATGAGGTGTAGATAACCAGGGGGTGAGATCTTGGAATCATTCATGGGGCTAAGTTATTTAACAGTATAAATATACATAACCATAACCTATTTCAAAACAATTTTTAATTTATAGGAGGAAATTTGAGACCAAATTGCATTAGATTATTTTAGTATAACATTTTCTCTGCTGCAGAAATGTATTTCACAGCATCAAACCCCCTTGTTTTCCTTCTACTGTGTCTAGAAACTTTCATCTCATATGGGAAAATATTTTATAGACAAAATATACAGAAATAAAAACAGAAAGCAATTTACCTCAATTTACCTCATATTTAGACCTGAAGAAGTCATATAACCTTTTTATACAAGTCATATTAGCACCAGCCAGGGTTGTGTTTGATGTCTTTTTAAATGCATTGCTTCTGACATACAAATACTAACTCCCATGCAAGTGAAAATTCTCCAAAGATTTACAGCATGGATTTAATGAAAAACAAAAATGATTTCCACTTCAGCAAACCCTCTGTTTAGTTCTGATTTTATGTGTCTTAAAAGAATTCTTCTAAAAAACCAATCTATTTGTCCACATGATAATATTACTCAATTGCACAGCTGAGACTGGGGCTTATCACATGAATTACAGAGAGAAGGCAAGTCTCAACAGCATTGCTTATTGGAGTGTGGATGCTTAGAAACCCAGTCAAAGTGTTTGAAATGTAGTAATTTCCATGACTTGTTATTACAGATTCCTAAAGGGATGGTTCAAGTGTCTTAACATTGGAAGTGTAAAATGAGAGGCTATTGATCATCATTAAATGTGAGCTAAGGAGAATTAGTTTACCTTGAGGGCTCCTCTGTAACATGGGTGTTGTAATTCTACAACTAATATGACAAATTTGCCCATTCACCCAGAAGTCGCAGAGAAGGTCATTTTTCCTAGCTGGTATTCAGAATTACACAGGTAGAGAATGAACTGTTAGTTAGATGTACAGTTATGAAAAATCCCAATTACCACACAACATCTGGCATCTTCTTTCCTCACAGATGCTGTTAATATTATCTCTTTGGAATATTGTGTATATGAATGTGATAAGGAAATGCTGATCATTCTTAAGACCTATGACCTAGGAGATATTTCTGACATTTTTCACTAAACTTTTCCACTTCATGAACTTCTGATACTCTAATACAATTGGCCAACAGTAGTTATAACAAAAGTTTACAGTTGTTTTGTTGGTACAACAAATGACGCTTCCCTTTTTATTCAATGCATCATTGCATTTCAGAAAATGAAACAGGATTTTCAAAAAACCCAATAATTTTTAGTCTTTATCAGAATGGAAGCTTTCCCCTCTCTTATCACCCTACCAAAGAACATGTACTGCATTACAGACTCATAAGTTTTTTGGCTGGCACAACAGCATTTTGCTGGTACATCTTCTTGTCTCAGAGAAAGATTGCATCTAACATAAGTACTCACTAAACCAGCTAACAGAAAGGATTGTTATGATTATACAAGGAGATCTCAAGCCAGCCAACATTAAGTGCTATTGTATTCTGACAAGCTGAAGAGGGGAGTAGTGTATTTGAGGGTGAAGGGAAGTAGTTTCCAGGAATTTAGAACTTGACAATTACTTTTGCAATTTCAGTTACAAATATTAGTATACCTGTGATAATTAGGGTCAAAATTAGCCAGCCTGAACTTTCTTCTGCAGTCTGAGATCAATGACACAATGAAACAAATTAGAATAGTTAATACAAGGGAAAAATTTCCAAAGCTTGCATGAAGCAAGAAGGCATAATTCACTTTTTCACACCTTACCATTTCACTAGGATGTTTTGTTAGAAGTGCCCAAAAAGAATTGAAATGGATTTTTAAAAACTTCTTGTAAAAGTAAGGCAGGACTGATAATAGATTTGTTTACTCTTCTTGCGTCATTATTTTAATATGAACAGTCCTTCAAAGGCCGCAGTCTGGATTGTATTTTCCGAAATGTGTTCACTGACAAGTGCTGTCCCCGGCCTGAAGAGTTTCAAGACCACAGCTTCAGTCTAGTGAATTCAACAAAATGTAGAAGAGGATACCTGAAAGTATTGCAGCCTTGGTTTAGATGCCAATGCATATTGAGGGCCCTGAATCATATGGAAGTATGTTGTTCTATTACAAATAAACAGTATCTGCTACCCCAGCTACTGTTTGTTTAGCCTGCTTTAAGTGTTTTATCACCTGTCAGCTCTTCCCAACAGCTATGATTTTATAATTCCCACTGTCCCTTTCTCTGCTTTCCTGTAAAGATAGGCTGACAGAGCAGGGGTTGTTCAGCCTGGAGAGGGGAAGGCTCTAGGGGACACCTTAGAGAAGCCTTCCAGTACCTAAAGGGAGCCTAAAAGAGAGCTGGAGAGGGAATTTTCACAAGAGCATGTAGTGATAGGACAAGGAGTTAAACTGACAGAGTGTAGGTCCAGATTGGATATTAAAAAGAAATTCTTTACTGTGAGGGTCATGAGGCACTGGAACAGGAGAAGCTGTGGATGCCCCATCTCTGGAAGTTCAATGTCCTATCCCAAAGCCAGATTGGATGGGCCTTTGAGCCACCTGGTCTAGTGGAAGGTCTAGTGGAAGGTGTTCCCTGGAGCTAGGTTTTTGAAGGTTCTTTTCAAGTCAAACCATTTTATGATTCTTCATCTGTACAGACAGGAGAATTTGGGTCTGACCAACTCCTAAGGACATTCTTTCCCTAGTTTCCTTCCAGGGCTCCACAAACATAACTACTCTCATCCTTCCCATGTTATTTTCCCCTTTATTCCATGTTGCAGCTTTTTCACCAGTTTCACATACATCTTCTGGCAAAAGAACAAATTTTTAATTTTTTTGGTCAAATATCAGTTTCACTAAATAGAATTTTATCATTATTAATATGTTTATTTTGAAAGCTCAAGATGCAGACATCTAGCACTACATACATTTGAAACTTGCTCTATCCTTATATTCTCCAAATGAAAACTTTCACTGCACCTTTGCTTCATTAACTGGACCAAACTGACCACTTTGCTGTTGCATTCAGTGGGTAAAATTGACCTTTTCTTGTTCTGGTTTGAGTTTGTGTGGGTAAAATTTGCTTAACCCTGTCAAAGATGTCATTTACATGTCAAATGTGCCTCTCAGACCAGCAAAAAAATTGCCGAAGCTATTCCAATCCCTTTATTTAAGATTTTGCCTTCTTGACTCCTCTATAACTTAGCAAATTACCCCTTCATGCATGCAAACTTCGTCCAAAAGTCAATGCATGAGCTTCTCTCCCCATTTGCTCAGTCTTGGTCTGAAGCAAAATTATGCAACACCCGTATGAGTAATCTGTTGTGAATAAAGCCCAGAGTTATAATTTCTGCCTGTTCTCTGAAAGTGGACTTTTGAGGATACTCCTTGAATACTTTATGCCAAACATGACTGTTTGGATATTCATGCAATTAAAAGAGGGGCCTCCAGTGCTTTTGGCAGCTCTGTTTATAAGTCCAGCTGCATTTGGCTTCATTAATGCTGCAACCTCATTTTGCCTCTGACTTCTTTTCCTCTTTCTTTTAAAACCTGATGAAATGACTGACTGAGACAATTTAAATGATCTATGCATTTGTCAGTAATTACACCTATTTCTCCAATTGATTTGCTTTTAAATCTCACATCAAGTAATGTCAATTTTGTCACTGACCTTAAACTCAACATTTTAAATTCACCACCACTGGTAAATAGTGCAAGGTAACTCTGCGTAATGGCATGATATTATCCTGTGTTGACAAAAGAAAGCAATTTTAAAACACTCTGGCACATTCCAGCAATAAGTCAGTAAAACAAAGGGAAACAAAGGAACTGTTGTTTGTGTGTGAATTGTGAAGATCTCATATAAGGAATCTGGCTCTTGTTTCAGTGAGATTTTTTTGGTGTAAGGTTTTTTGTGTCTCTTGCGTACATGATTTTACACGCATTCTGTTCCACAGCACTAGCATTAACAAGGCTGATTTATAATAGCTATTTTCTTTAACCTAGACTTCACTGAAATGCACAGCCCCAGGCATGCTTACCTCTGCCCCAGGGGAACAGCCGTGAGTTGCCTTTGCACACGTACTGCGGGGTCCCACTTCCTGGGAATGTACAGCTTAGCCTTTCCACACACTTGATGTTCAGCGGTTCTTCCCTGGATCAGTCCCATGGCATGCTTGCAGGGAATCTGGAGCTTCCAGGAATTGCTGGACTTCCAAGGCTTGTGAAGTAGGTTTGGTTATGGGTAGTGGTTATGGGTATTGTTGGATGTTTGTTGTGCAACCTATGACAAACAAAATTCTCATGGAATACAATGGTAGAAAGCGGGACATGGATTCACCCTAGAACAGTGCTGACAGCCTTATAGTATTGCATTTGTCTGTCTGCTGCTCTAGGATAAGCATTTGAGATCAGTTTCACAGAGTTCTCCCCCAGTTCTCAATCTAGATTAAAATTCCCATACTAGGTCTTCCAGATTCACTTGATTCCCAGCATGCTGCTTACTGTTGTATTTAACCCTACACACTACTGTGAGATTTAGTCAGAAAACCATACTATTCATACTGATACCCTCCTTTCCACCCTCTCCATCTTCATTTTAGATATGAAAAATGGATCTGCTTTCAGGTATTTGGGTAGAACTCTTTTAAAATGGCCATGTGTCCATCTGAGGATTGTTGAAGGCCTTTTTTTTTCCATCATAACACATAACAGTTCTTGTTCCCTGTCTCTGCATGACGATTTTCCCCCTTTTTTTCCTGAAGCACTCATCCTGTCATTTAGATAGGATAGGGACAGGGACAGCCTTACGTGCAAATTGACCTTCACTCTTCTTTACACTGCCAATATATTTACTTTCTCTTCACTATTTTCTTTAACTATCTGGAAAAGGGATGAATAATGAGTTTGCAAAGTTTGTGATGACAAGTCAGTCAGGGGAGACTGGGGCAGACTGTGGAATTACGGGTGTATTTTATAACAGTGAACACTTGGGTAGGTAAAATGAAATTCACTGTGGCTAAATAATAAAGTGGCAAGCATGGCAAACAAAATTTCAACTTCACTAATACAGTGACGTGTTCTGAGCTGACTGTTGTTACTGAGAATGCAACCTGAAAGATTTTTCTATCACAGTGTTATCACTGGTCACTAGCAGTCAAAAAAGTATTTAAAGCTTTAGGAATGATTTGAAAGATAATAGAAAACCAGCAAAAAAATTATACCAGTGAATAAATCTGCCATGTTTTTTCTAGTACATAATATAGAAAATACTTTGCTAAAGGGAGCAGGAGATAACATAGCAAACTAAAGAAAACTCAGGAAAAAAAGAAGGAAGAAGGATGAACCTGTGTTACTCCTTTTTCATGAACACAAATATACACATGGCAATGGTTCAAAGGTCCACTGGGAAAGTTTAGTCTGGACATTAGGAAGTAAGAGGGTGGTCAAACACTGGAACAAGTTTCCTATAGAGGTTGCCAATACCTCAAACCTGTCAATGTGTAGGAGGCTTTAGGACAATGCCCTTAATAACGTACTTGAACTTCTGGCCAGCCCTGAAGTAGTCAGACAGCTGGACTAGGTGATCGCTGTAGGTCCCTTTAAACTGAAATAATCTATTCTATACACACATGTACACACACACAAAAGTTAGAGTAGGCACTGAGGTGTCAAAATTATGTCTATTTACTCCTAAAATTGATTGGTGATAATTAATAAGAGCTTTAAAATATTAGGACAGGTGTCTTCCCCTTACTATCTTGCTTAAATGTTTTGCAGCTACTTGGTTTACTTTCAGGTCATTATAATAACATTAGTGTAATGTGCCCTTAAAAATGCAAGAAGAGCCTCAGGTACAGTTGCTTGTATTGTTTCTCTACTGAGACCTCTGCACAATCTGCTGGATTCCCACCTTCTCAGCCCAGCTCCATGTCCCTTAGTTACTGCTCCTCTCCTAATCGCTTGGAAGTTTCAGAACAGCCTGAAAAACAAAGGTGTCTGTTTTTATGGACTATTCCTAATGCTGTGAATCTATTCCTAATGGACTAGTATGAAGATACAGATCTCCAAAGCCCCCTGCCTGGAAGTGAGGTGGCATGTTGCCGCCCTTTTGCTGTTTGTAGACATTCAGGGGACTTTTAGCCTTGCATGAAGGGTTCACTGGTATTTTTTTTCTGTAAAATTTCATGAGAGACATGAAATGGTGCAGTCTGGTGGATAGGAAACAGGAGAAATAGCACAGATAACTGCATTTCTAACCTTTGTCTTGATAACTTGGACAAGTTCATTTCAGTTTTTTTGTCTGGAGGAAACACTTGAATAAGGCTTTTACACAAATCACTGAGATGAAAATGGTACATCAAATTTAGGATAATCTATCTTCTCTTTATAGACAGAAGTTTCCACTGTCATTTCAGCCAGTATGAGAAGGTAGATGAGCACTCTTTATAAGCTCCAGAGTGGAGTCAGCTGCTTTACTCCTGTTACCAACCCCCCCCCCTCCCCCCCCCCGGTGCTCTTGGAAGAATCTTTTGCACCCTTAAACAAATCCCTTGAGTAATATCACAAAGTTTGTTCATATGGGTGAACTGAGGGAGCAGCGGCCAGCAGTAGGGTGAGTGGGGATGGGGGAGTAGGGGGTGGAAGGGAGAGTCACAGATAATTCTATAGCATTTGTCTATATACCACTGCAAAACAAATATTGTTTGTGAAACACTTGCAAGAAATACCATAAAAGCCATAAAAACCAGAGCACATAAACCTTAAGTGATTTGAATTTGCACTGTTCTTCATTATGATGGGCAATATGAATTTTCTTTGACTGCAGAAAAGGATTCACATTTTTAAAGGCACTTTTCTTTCGTTAAAATATTTATCCCCTGTAAAATAAAACATGGATGGAGACAACTAGTTAATGTCAGCTTCTAGATTCTGCTTTTAACTAATTTGACAGTTGTTCATAACAATACTTCTGGGAATCTGGGTATGTCGTATTTGGTTGCCATCAACAACTCACAAAGTCCTTACAGACAGAGGACCTTGGTCCAGTCACTTGTGTTGCCTTGTTGTCATTCTGCTGACATCAAACAAATGATTCCCAGTTTATACCAATGTGAACAAAGTAGTCTCTACCCAAAAGCTGTGAATCCTCACTGTGATCACAAAGTACATAAAAAACTGACAGATTGGGAACTGAAGATTTGGGGTGTCCAATAAGAAAAATATATTCTTAAGCATTCTATAAAAATTACAATTTTTAAATACCTAATATGATATGAAAAGTCAGAAATTCAAATAATGTCACTAATAGGTCTGCCTTGAATCTCCCCTTCCAGCATACCTGTACTTTGCTCACGTCCCATTTTTCACCCAGTGGTGTCAATAAAAGACTGGAAGTTGACAGCCTGGGTCAGATCACTCAGTTCTGCCTCTGGCAGTTGTCAGAAAGGAATATGTCACAGGGTCCCTCTAAAAACAAAGTATTTCCATCTGTCAAATCAGCAGCAGCTCCAAAAGGAGCCTTTCCATCCATTTGATTTTTGTGGTCCTGCATTTGCCAAGCATTCAGCCACAGTACATGGCCTGTGCTTATGGCATCTGGGAAATCTCACGGCCAAAAACTGTGTCCAGAACTGTTTAATTTTCAAGATCAGATGAATTCTGCTTGGCATTAAATGAACATGTGGACAATTTATTTACTGTTACAAATGAAGAAGAATAATATTTCTAACTCCTGTCAAGATGTGTCAATGCACTAAATACAATGTGCTTTTCCAGTGAGTTTTGATGTGTTGTGCTAGGAGTAGGTAAAAAATCTGTGGTCATGAAGTATCTTGCCTTTGTAAACATCACTCTGGAGGACCTTTTTGTCCTGCTACCCTTCCTTCTCTGAATTAAATAGTCCCCACTTTCTCTATCAATTTATATATTATTTCACATCTAAACTTTTAACCTTGGTTTCATTTCTGGAATTCACCTTATATTAGCTTCAGTGAAAAGGGAACAAAGACTCGACACGAGCACTTGGACAGCAATTCTTGTGTTTTATTAACGTGATATTACATGTGTTAGAAGGATTAGGAAACAGAACAAACTTCCCACCCTACTGGTAACATGTGGCCCAGACTAGGAACGCCTGCTCAAAGGAATTTAGGAGTTCTATTATCATTAAAATCCATAGAGACATAGGCTCAAACGGCTTCGGGATTAGGCCCTGCATGTAGTACATTGATGATAAGATGACAAGAAATTGTTGCAAGACTATGTTACTTTTATAAAATATTCAATATATATACTTTTAATTTACTTACTTTGAAATATTATCAAAGTATTACATAGAAAAGAAAAAAAAGACATGAAATTAAATATTTTCATCATTACCCATTGATTTGTTGCTTAATTTTGTTAACAATCTAATATTTTGCTTTCCAAATCCTACCTTCCAGCTAATTTGTTTTGACATATACTGAAGCATGGATTGCCAGATGTTCATTGCCACTGACAATTTTACTATTTAGTATTATACATCAGCCCTATGTAAACATCCTTTAGGAAGAACTCTTCTGAATTAAAAACCAATTACTTTCAATATTTTCTCTTGCCTATAAATCTTGCTCCATTTCATTATATTTATTTATTTTATTTCATATTGCCTTCATAAGATGTGAATTCTTCAAGCTTTTAAATTTGTCATGAGTTCACAAACAAAAGATTATTTTCTTGGCCGTTTGACTTTCTGTTTTATACTCTTTCTTGCAAGTACCTAAATTTTTTTTGTTTCATCTGTAATCAGGCACATCAAAGTTGTTTCCCTCTAATTGTCAGAGCTGCTATTTGAGTTTTGTGATCAGATATTTGGATGCACTTAAGGCTAAATGAAATAAATTGCTAGGGGGAAGCAAGAGAGAAAACAAAAGCTATTATGGAATAAAAACACAGGAAATGAGAGACAGAAATATCGCATAAGAGTACAAGGATGAATTGTACTCATGAGTTAAAAGAATTCAAACTATATACCTTTACTAAAGTGAATTCTGAATGAAAATTGATGTGGCTTTACAGGCAATGTGACTTTTTAAATGGAAATCATTGGAGTAGGAAATATGCTGCATATGTACTTCTACCCTTAAATATTTTGAACAAAACCCCAGCGAGCCTGATCATTTAAGATTACTGATACACAAGACAGAACTCATATCAAAAACAAATTATAGTTGCTCTGTGACAGGCGAGAAAACAAAAACAAGACCCAAGGTATAAGTCCTGTTTCCTCTTAAATTAAGTTAATAATTTATACTTAAATTTACAAACTTAGAACAACATGTTTTGCACTTTCTAAAAGAAGGAGCAAGAAATACAGCCTGTGGTTGATTAAGGTTAAGTTCACATCACATTTATATGGAAAACAATTATTAAATGAGTTGTGCATAGAAAGAAATAAGCCTTGGTCAGGCTGTAATTCCAGTTTATGTTGGCTATTACGATAATGACTCTTTGTATTTGTAAGCCCACAGGCCCCTGCATTCAAGTTGCACTGAGAAAGACAGTTAACACTTTTAAATGCATTAGATGATCTTCCATTAGATTGAACTAATGTTGTCTTCTGCAAAAACACAGAGCATTGGCTTACTTCCATGCAATAAGGAGCTATATCTAACCTGAACTGCAAGTAGCTGAACTGACTTGCAGATCGAGTCACGACATGTCAAGAATTGTCACTGTTTTGTTCATGTCAAAAAAGAGCCAACTACTATCTTTAGGCTTTTGAGCCTTATTCAACTTTAAACAAAAACAAACCATTGAAGAGTAATAGGAATAATCAGGTCTAGAAAGAGGTTGAAAATCAGAAAAAAACCAAAAAAACCCCAAAACCTCCCAAAAAATCACCAAAAAACAAGACAAATGAGTTGCAGAAGACTGTATAAACACTTCCTGAGAAGCAGGATAGATTTAAATCAAGCAAATTTTTCCTATCTGTGCTATGTATCTCACATTTTCCTTCTGGATCTGATGAAGCATCAGGCCTCTAGCTGTCACAGGCTCTCAAAAGGTGACCCAAAATGTCTGTGAGAGTAAATTCTGAGAAAAACATGCGGGTCCTCTTTATCAGGGTTAAGTCCTTGTTGCTGTCTGACTGTGTGGATGTGACCAGGGACTGGATCAGCTGGGCAAGGGAAAAACATGTTCTATGAAGCAAAGTGAACACTGAAAATTTCAGCTTTGGAGGATGCCTGAGGTGTCATGGAGGTCCACTAAGTGTGTGGGATGACTGAAGTACATGACATACAGGAAGAGGCTGAGAGAAATGTGTTTGTTCACCCTAAAGGAGAGAAGGCTAAGGAGAGATATTATTACTGTCTGCAACTACATAGAAACGATGGAGCCAGACTCTTATTGGAGTGGCACAGTGATAGGATGGGATGGAACAGAGAGAGGAATTCATATTAGTGAAAATTCCCACTACTCACTAAAAAATGTCACTGTGAAGGTAACCAAGACAAGAGGGCATGGTCTCAAGTTGTGCCAGGGGAGGTTTAGGTTAGATATTAGAAAGAATTTCTTTACAGAGAGGGTGGTCAGACATTGGAATGGGCTGCCCGGGGAAGTGGTGGATTCTCCGTCCCTGGATATTTTTAAAAAGAGATTGGATGTGGCACTTAGTGCCATGGTCTAGTAACCACGGCAGTAGTGGATCAAGGGTTGGACTTGATGATCTCGGAGGTCCCTTCCAACCCAGCTGATTCTATGATTCTAAGCACTAGAGAAGGTGATGTAGTCGGTCTGTGAGATCTCCATCCCTGTAGGTACTCAAGACTTGGTTGTATGTGGCCTTGAACAACTAGATATAACAGGCCCTGCTTTGAGCAGGAGAATGGAGAAGGTGGCCTCAGGGGTCTCTTCCCACCTACACAATTCAATGAGTCTTCCTCTGTCTGTTTCTGTGCCTGCACAAATGGCCACTACACTGTAACAAAAATACTAGCCCAGCTGCCATATTCCCCTTCCGCTCCCTGTGAGATTGTGTTAATACCATGAGTGTCCACAGCGTTCTGAGAATACTGATAGTGCACAGGACACCACAGAATTACTCATGCCATCTGTTTTTCTATTGTTAAAGATTAAAAATAAAACTCTGAACATTTATTATGTTGGCAGACTAAAAAACACAAATTGGTATTTTGTATTCCCTCACTTAAGTAATTATCAAGTGTCCAAAAAAAAAGTGGGAAAGGAGAAAAGGGGAGACAAAGCCTATCTTGCATTACGCTAAATGGTAATTTAAAAGCAATTTCCACAGGGCTTATCTCATTCCCTGTTATTCTAACCAAATCCTGCAGTTTTCAGACCAACTTTGTCCCTTAAAAACTAGGAATTGATCTCAGTAATCCCCTGGAAAGATCACCATCTCTCCTGTCTCAGGGTAAAGAGCCTTTATCCTGCATTAGGTGCAGCTTTTCACGGAAATCCCAATCTTGGCAAATCTCTGGTAATCCTCACGGGATATCCAGGTCTTTACTCTCTATATAGACGATGTATACAACCCAAATACCTTCAAGCCAAAGGCATATGTCAGAGTTCCCACTCTTGGAGTATCCCTTTCCATCTCTTTTCGCTTTTTGCCTGTGAGCAAGACGTTGTTTACCACACTGCTCCAGCCCTGCCTGATCCCACTTCATCATCCCAGTTCACCGGCTGAGCGAGCTGACAACCTTATACCCTTTTCTAACCGGGAGCAATTGGCCCATGCATTACTTTGCTGTATCAAGTAGTTGGTTGGCCATCCAGCAGATGACATTACCTGCATCACAAATAAAAGGAACAAAAATAATTCCTGGATTAATAATTAATCCATCTGTCTCTAGTTGAAAAGCAGGTTATTCAAAATGGATGTTAGGAATTCAGGATTGTTTTCTACCATTATAAAAATTAAGGATGTTGATTCACAGGAATGAATTAAGAGCATGAAGATCTCTTGTGGCCAGGGAAGTTTGGACTTTGCTCTGAAACTGATTTGCAGTACTTCTCAATGGAATAAATCTCCTTGCCTCTCCTTGCCTTTACATATTATGTTGTGGTGTAAAATGGTTTGGAATGAGGTCTCATTTTCCATCATTTATGTTTACTGCACAAGTGCTTATTGTAGCAGAAATGTATCTATTAGAAGTATGACCTTGTTTCAGGTATTTAATTTGAGGCCACAGAGAGTCTAAAATAAAGGTAATGGATTTCTTTATGCTAGACTTTCTCCATTCAGTGTGGCATTAACAAAGCACCTTAGTGACTATTCTCTGGACTTTTTTATTATTAAAATTTTATTATTATTATTCTTTACCTATCTCTTAAAGCCCACTGTTCAAAAAACAAGTGTATGTAGACAAGCTGTTATACAAAAAGAATAGTGTGAAGGGAAAGAAATTGTCTTTGACAAATTAATTAAAACGTACTAACTAATTATTAATAAAATGTACTTTAATGAGAGCTTAGACATTCCCTGTCTGGAAGTGTCATTTAAAGAAATGGAAATTCCAGTTAAATAAACCTTTTATGAACAATTAGCAATTACATTTTCTGTTTCCCTGAGCAGAATAATGTGTACCTGCAATATTCATGTGATTAGTCCAAGCATGGGCCATGTTTGAGATGCTCACACATATCCTTCTTTGCACTATCAGTGGAGATGTGACTGTAACTCTTTAGCATATTGGCACTTTGAATCTAAAAACTGGTATGGCCATAAAGCCTTTGAAAGGAGCTAGAACTAATAAGAAAATGCTGCACATTAATTCAAAGGTAAGATTAGGTTATATACCTGACTAGGTATAAAAACACAGGGCACTTGCAGTAACATCATTGCTTATCTTTTACCAAGATGAAGTTTTCCCAGCCCTCTTTAAAACAGAATAAGAATTTAAAAATTGAATTTGAAAAAAAGCTAAACACCAAACCCTGTTATCCTTCCCTTCTTTTTTTCTTGAATTTTCTTACGTAACATGGTATACATATTCCTGATAACAAATTGTGATGCTGTTTTATCTCACCAAGAGCTTTGAGGTCATGCTTTCAAATGCGGTTTGGTAGCATGAGCGTAGAAATTTACACTCATTTATTTCACTCATCTACGTTAAGAACAATACAATTTAAGACTTACAAAGAAAACTGAAAATGCAGAAGTATATTCATCTGATTTTGCTAGAAAAAACCCCCGAAGAAACCCTTCAGTAACCTTGAAAAGTATCAGTGTAAATCCATTAGAATTGTTAAAGAGCTTGGAATTTATTCCATTAATACACTTGCATGTATTTTTCTTGTGATCATGGCCATCTGATTTCACAGCAGTCTGAAATGAAGACTCAGTCGTTGCCTGCATTAGGTTTTAGATTAAGTAATTGTATGCAGATTTGCAGTAATGACTATCTAGGAAAATCCAGGCATGTGTACAGGAGTACTAGGAAGTATCCCTGCCAGCATGGCTTCACAAGGCTTCTCTCTTTTTAGAGTCCATGTGAAAGAAATAAAGACACAGGAGTTGTGTTGGAGACCTCTGTTACCGTGAACTGAACCAGGTTGCATTTGTGGTAAGAGAAGGAGTATTCCTACATCTCAGAAGTCACTCAGAGGACTTGTTCTTCTTAGCTTAATATGGCTGGGACCACAGCTTTTATAGGCAGCAAATCATCAAAGAGTACACTATTGCTGAGAACTTCCAGCCTTGAAAAGGAAATACTTGGTAATAGAAAATTCACTAAAGCTTCCAACTAGTTCACCCCTATCGATCATTATTGTCTTTCCTCTTAAGGTGAAGTATATAAGCCATCCCATCAGATTTTGATATGAAAACTAAATTGAAGACATACTTCTCTACTGAATCAAATACTTACATATTTCCCTAAAATATGCTTTCTATATCCTTATTTATTCCTATATTCTTCCTACATTATCAAAATCTTTCTTGAACTGGTTTTTCAGCAGCAGTTACCACAGTAATAAATACAGAAATACAGAAGTTCCAACAATGTACTTCATTGTTTAAACACTGGAAGGCTGCATTAGTCCTTTTATTCTATCTGAGTATCAGTCATCACCTGTGGGTTCATTTCAGGATACATCTGCAGCTCAAGTTCTCTGTTGTGCAAGTGTGTTTATGTTATTTTCTTCTGCCTTTATGCCTCCAATCTTGTTCTACTGATCAAGACATCATTTTGTACCTATCAAAATGCCTTACAAAGTTCTAGGGATATTCCATCAGTTTTATTTGCATCTATTAAACAAACATTCTAGATGTTTGTGTTATTTGTTCTACTCTTTCAGTTTTTTATTATCAGATGAACATTCTCTTTATGTGATTCAGATCAGTGTCAGATTGACAAGCCTGGAACAGACTGTGTTGTTCAATATACTTGTTTTAGATTTCAAAACAATTTGATCTTCCAAATTTCTAAAAACCATTTCAAGTCAACAAAAATTACTTAGAGATTTCTTCAGCATTTTTAAAGCTCCTAAATGCAATTTTTTTGTATTTACTTTTTAAAAATATCTGACATTTATTGTTTTGGGTTAAAATAGCGTTTGTTTAGCATTATCATCAGAGAAAGAGAGGAGTTACTGGTCTATATTGCATCAAATAACAACTGGAAATGTTCAGCAAATACTTCTACTTATTCTGGATCACTATTGACAATTCTACCATACTCCAAATAATCAGATAAAAGCATACTAGGAAACCTTCTCATCATCAATTCTTGTTCTACTAGATAATAGAAGTCTCTATTATCAGGTTTCTCTTCAGAAGGCTTTTCTGACACAGTAATTAAGCCATTACTCAAGAGTTTCAAGGTAATTAAGGGAGCTCTTTAAAAGTTTGAGCTCACAATCCCAGTATAGCAGCTTTTATTCCTCAATCAGGCAGCAGAAGCCATACTTGCCTATGCTTCTCACATTCAGCAAAAACACTGAGGTGTGGTTTAACCTAATCCTCCTTCTGCACTAAATGGATTACTGTGCAGATCTGATCTGCACTAACTGTTTTTGAACACCCCCAATCTCATTTAGGTCTCTTCCTCCACATTAATCCTTGACAGATATTTCAGCCAGAGGAAGACAGTCCTGTTGAAAGCCTGGGCTGAAGGTAATACAGCTACAGAAAAGCAAATGGCAAAATAGAGGAAAAAATGTGTACACGAGGAAAAATAGAAATACTTCAGAGAGTAGCTGGTGAGAAGAACCAGGTAAATTGCATGATTCCCCTTTGAGAAGGAGGGTGAAAGAAAAATAGCAGCAGAGCATGTTGCCCTGAACTAAGAAAAATAATGAAAAAAAATGCTAAAAGAAATAACAGGTGATGAGAAAAAGAACAATACCTGATATTTCATAAAACAACTTCCAGCCTCTCGAGTTCTGATGAAATAATTTTATACGAACACTGATTATTTTTGCATTTCCCAAGTGACAGCACAGATCAACCTAAAGTATAAAAGAACATATAATAAAACTTAGCTCTCAAATTCCTGGCTTTAAATCTCCCTAAAGTGTGAACTTTGAAGCCCAAATTGCAGAGGATACCAGGCTTCTTGAATTTTTACTCCATACAAATGTTACTTAAGAAATACCAAACCAAACCAAACCACCACCAACACCACCACAAATAACAACAACAAAAAAAAAACAACCAAAGAAAAAAGAAAAAAACCTTAACTTCAGAAAAATTTTTGGTAGAGTACCCCTGCACTGCTATTGCATCTTAACTGTATATCACATAAGCATCACTGGGACTAGCACAAGCAATAGGTGAACACATCAGGTAGAGGCAAATTGCTTGGGGTAAGTTCATTTTAACTCATGAAGATTGTCAAATAAATATACAGGAATCACCTTTCTTGAACACCTTTTTTCCACAAGGAGAATGCATGAAAGAATAAAAAAGAAAAGTAGTCCTGGATTTTTTATTGGTGCTATTTAGACAGATACATTTAAGACTTCCTTAAGTACTTCTAAATCAGTTAGGCATCGCGCAAAATGACTGCATCAATGAAAGGGATGTGCTACAGGTCTCTTACTTGGGTTGTGATGGTAGATGCAGGCATAGCTCAGGGGGTGGACATCAGGTTCATTATATGGATGGAAGTTTTTTGTTTGACAGTACAATATAGCTCAGCCTGAGTACCCAGACTCTCTCATCACACCAAGGTTCCTACCTGCCTCCTTCTACCCTCCCAAGCTCTGCACAAGTAAGAAGAAAAGGTCTCTTGATTACCATGCACTTCTAGTCCATAGAAACCAAACTGGAAAGCACCTGTAATGGAAGTAGGAGTATTGCAAAGGCTTGCTCTAATGTAGTTTGATTTACGTTTGAACCTCAGCTCCAAAAATTGTCCCTGTGTGGGGTAAGGTGAAGATGCAGTGGGAGAACAATGAGCAAGACCGCTGGTCTCAGATGTCTGGACTAGGTTTTTATCCTTTCCTTTGTTAAGAGATACAACATGCTTGCAACAAACGTGGGTAGAGCCCTTCCCAAATCTTCGTTCGCGAAGCCCAGTCATGATGTTAAGAGATACTAGTGGACAGTCATCATCATCATGGCTAGGCTTCATGAACGAAGATTTGTGAAGGGCTCTACCCACGTTTGTTGTAAGCGCGTTGATAGTATTGCACATAAATCAGGTGGTGCCTATTACTTTGGTAGTGGGGTACCATGGCATGGATAGAGCAGACAAATGATGATGGACCGTGTGTTACATATGCAGGAGCTATGGGTTAGGTGCCACGGTTGTGATCAGCAACTCCTGGGACAGGAGATGGACCTAAAAGGTAGGTGAGGATGGACTCCTTCACCTTGAGTGCTACTGCAGGAATAGCATTCAGGAACCTACTGAGAGGGAGCAATTGTGCCAGACTGAAGAGAAACCCATAGGGCACCTTCCAGTCATAACCATAGTGTATGGCAATTTAATCTGCAGAAGTCTGCCCAAATTACATTCTTCTTTGTCTACAGGGTATGAGCAACACCCAAGGTTTCTGCATCTTTATTGTTACAACGTTATGAGAAAGTCATGACTGCATGAAAAATATACAAAGTTTTCATTATTCAGCTTGCTTCTTTCAGGTTGAGGAAAAAATTAAATGTTCATCATTTGTCCTGTATATTCTTGACTAAAGAAGGTCTCTTCATCTCTATGCAATTGTAATGGGAAATGATACAGCTTCTACTATCCTTCTGCAGTTTGCACGTGCTCTTATTAAACCTCATGAGACTGCCACTGGCCCGTCCAGGTCCCACTGGTTGGCATTCCGTCCTTCCAGTCTGTCAACAGCACCACTCAGCTTGGTGTCATAAAGAAGTTGTCAGAAGTGGGATTCGAACCCACGCCTCCAGGGGAGACTGCGACCTGAACGCAGCGCCTTAGACCGCTCGGCCATCCTGACCTGCCTGGATAAATGGAAAATTCTGTTCCAAGGTTATATAGATCATTTGTAATGACTTACGAAAGCAAATTCAGGTATTAGCCTCCAATGTGCGACAATTGTTTCTGTAAGCAGTAAGATGATAGTATAAATACTGTTTTGGTTTTCCCTTTTGGTGTTGGTTGTTTTTTTTTTTTATACAATCGATGTATCTGATAGTATTATTTGAAACTCCTTATAAGAACAGTTGAGTCTTTCCTATTATTAAGATTAGTCTTGTAGATATTTGAAACCAACATTTGCAAGAACCGACATAAAAAATATATGTGACTCCAGGCACACATGTCAACATAGCAGCTTTTAAGACACTAGTAGACATTTTTTTCGTTGTAATAGCATTGCTTGCCAGGTATATCAAAAAACCTAAAAATATTTTACCAATTGGCTTCTTCTGTATGACATGAATAGATGAAAAGTTAAATAAAATGCTAAGTACACATGATGTACTTTTTTCCTGGCTTCTCCAGGTTAAATTCTTCATTAGTTTGCTGTTTGGATGAGATTCCTGCTGTGAGTATGTAGAATAATGAAGAATTTGCGTTACCGTGTACTCGTACTAAGTCGGACTTACTCTGTATTTGTTTTTAAACAAGCAAATGAAGTCACTGCTCAGGACTGAGGAACCAAATGGGTAAGTTAGTCCCACTGTTGCTGATACAACTGTAGTTGAGAGAATTTGACTGTCAGATGGTATAAGAGCTACAATTTTTCTAATTTCCATCATCCCACTTTACCATTCCTGGCACTACTTTATTCCAATGTTGGCATAGCTTCCTTGCTCAATTTGGCTTGTGCAATGCAAATGAAATGAAATCATCCTTTGAGTCCAAGACAGAGTTTTCATCTCTCCTGTTTTGCTCATTGGTCCTCAGACAAGATGTACAACGGGAGTCAGAAGAGACTCTTCCCCAAGCTCGTGTGGGGTTGTGAGAACTGATGGTCCCTTCCCATGTCATCTAGCAGTCACTGAATACAGACAAGATCCTGGAGCCGTCACGGACCAAACGCAGGGCTGGGAAGGTGAGCAATAAATTATTCCCTGGTGTGTTTTGGGGACAGAAAAACTGTTCCTGGAGAGAGGAGGTGTGCTTTGGTGTCTGGAAGCAACCCCAACAGCAAGCTTGGTTATAAATACATTGCTAAGGACCTGGATGGAGGGTTAGCACAGAAGCCAGTGTGCACAGCTGCAGGCTTCAGTCCCAGGGCTGTCTCTTAGTTTAAGAGAAAAAAAAAAAGAAAAATCTACTTGATCTGTTTAAAAGAGTGCAAATTCACCAATATTTTCAATCAACTGATGTTATTATATATTTACCCATTTAAAGCATGGTTTTTCCCTGCCAGTGGCAATCAATTTGTGTCTCAGTTGGCCTCAACTAAATGTTACATCCAAATTTCAAACGTTATTCCCAAGGAAGGACTTATGCAGATGCTTTCCTTTGGGTATAAAGCACTACTAGGGAATTGAAAATTTATGATTTGTCAGGTCTGATAAACAGGATGAAATAGGTACTTTTAATATAAGGATTAACTGTTAAATCATCACTGTATGACTGTACAGAGTCTCAAATGCCATTCATAACAGAGATACTTTACTGAACTGGAGTCTACAACATATGTTTTAACTTCAAATAATGTTTAAGTGAAAAATGGCAGATGAGAGGGGTTTTTTTGACCTGAGGCCTGTGCTACAGTTTTCATAGTTTTCCAGCTTTAGTTAAATATCATCAGGAAGTTGCTCACTAACAGCCTAGTTTCAAACTTATTTTGTAGTTCTTGGGATAGGTTTGGAAACTGATGCACAAAAATTCGTGACCTGTCAGGGAATAAGAATAAACAATCAAAATTGATCCCTAGGTGGCTTTAAAGTCTCACTATTTAATTACCTTAATACATATTAACTATTAACATTTTCTTTGCTGCAGGCCAGTACCTTGTTTAGTAAGTTATTTTTATTCCATCAAAGTATTCTTTCTTGTTCAACTTAAATGAAAACCTACTGCAGGTAATCTATAGAGGAAACTGTCTATAAAACTAGCAGAGGAATAATTATAGCGAAAAATGGGATTCAAAATTGCTGAGAATTTCAAATAATAAAATATTAACACAAATGCACATGAACTTTCCAAAAGCAGTGCATACACAACATGTCCAGATGCGAATGCATAATGAGTGCTAGAGGGTGATGCTAAAATACAGCCAAAGGTCAGTAAAGAATATAAACAAAGAAAAACCTATGCCTAAAGTTTAGGGAATTTATGTAATTTACATTTCAATGTCTCTCATGCCAATGATGGAGCTTTATTATGAATTTATAGATGACAGTTTCTGCATGGGCCTTGGTACAACTGAGTTCCCCTCCTGGTTTTCACCAGGATATTTTGTGGAACCGGGATTTGTCAGGAAGCTGGTGTTCCACATCTCAACACGGTAAGAAACTTTGCCTCAGTCTAAACTATTCAGACACTGAAATTGTATTTTCTTCTGGGCTGTTTTTCAGACTGAAACAAAACCTAGTGTGTGAATCTCACACTGAGTGCACAAAATGGAAAGGTGAATTTCCCATCAAGCTCCCAAACTTCTGTGAGGCAAATCAAAATTCAAGAAAGACTGACAGTCAAAACTTTAAAGAATAGGAGAAAGTGCAAATCTTGAATTGGAAAAACACTTCCCAACATTTCTGTCAGATATTAACCATAAATCTTTTGTTTTCATCCCTCTTCTGTCAGGTAAAAAATCATATTAGGAAATCAAATTAAACAGTAATAAAATATGCAAGAAGCCTACCATGGTACTGCTTTCCATATATCAGAATAAAATTTAATTAACATCAGTTTTCGTGCCTATTTCTCTGACCTGTTTAACATATTGTTATGTCAGTGATGGTTAGAATGTTTAGGCCACTCTAGAGAGAGAATAAAAAATTATTTAATGTATTCCCATCACTTGGAAAATTGTTTACCTACACTGAATAAAAACATCTTGATTCAGTGTTAATCCTACTGTCATTTTCTTGCTCATAGGGAACACATTACATTTTTCATGATTTTATCTCAGGTTGCCAAGGTGACATTTACTTTTTCACCTCATCATTGATTACCTTTCTGTCTGATAACACAGTCCTGATTCCTCCACAGTTCTGTTCCTTTTGGCTACTACTTTTTCCTATTTGGTATTACTGCCTGTTATGTTTCCATGGAGTCAGGAAGGCAAAAATCACTTTGTGGGAAGGGTATGAAATTCCACTGAAGTCTGTCTCACTCCCTTACTTATGTTTTCTCATCCCTGAAGACTTTTACTGGGGTAGCTCTGGGAAAGGGAGGTCAACACCAGCTCCTCTCCTTGCTAGAATTTCTGTTCTATTCTTGTAGACATTAACAGTCACCTGCAGAGCACTAGTGCCTGGTAGTCCTTCTATAAGCTTAAGGTAGGATGTTTTTGAATGCCTGTTCATCTCAGCAATTTCTTACGTTTTGATAACTAATGTAGCTGTGGTTTAACTCCTGGCAGCCACCAATCCCCACACAGCTGCTCACTCACTCCCCAGCCAGTGAGATCGGGGAGAGAATCAGAAGGGTAAAAGCTAAAAACTCAGGGATTGAGGTAAAGACGGTTTAATAGGGAAAGGAAAAACCTTGCATACAGGCAAAGCCAAACAAGGAATTAATTCACTGCTTCCCTTAGGCAGGCAGGTGTTCAGCCATCTCTAGGAGAGCAGGTACTCATCACATGTAATGTTTTCTCATACAGTTTTGCTCTTAAATTATTTACTCATAAAAATTAAGCTGGGTTCAAGATTCTAGATAGTGGAATCAAGCAAGAATAACTATGATGATGAATACTATAATTGATAACTAAATAAAAGTATATTTAAAGCGAGAGAATAATAAAGTATTTCCCAAGGTAGGGAAGATGGGAGGCAATAAGAAAAGGAAATCATGTGTTCTGCTGTAAAATATCCTGTGTCCATTATCGTGTATATAGAAGGATTGCTCCCTAAGACCACAATATTCAAGCTTTATTAGATGAGGAAGACTATCTATTAGTCTTAGAGTGTGCATCTAATAACCCTTTTTGAGGCTATTATATTAATATTGGTTACTAATTCTCTTATATCTGGGAATTTAGTTCCTTAGTAAACAGCATAATCCTGTGATTCATCCAGTATGGTTTTG
Organism: Chiroxiphia lanceolata; assembly: GCF_009829145.1. Classification (NCBI taxonomy): domain Eukaryota; kingdom Metazoa; phylum Chordata; class Aves; order Passeriformes; family Pipridae; genus Chiroxiphia; species Chiroxiphia lanceolata. The sequence goes on along the minus strand of NC_045637.1, from coordinate 39,707,230 downwards.
CCGAAATAATTGCAACTTATATACACTTTAGTTTAGGTGATCTCTATCTGTGGACTGTCAAAGTATTTAAAAATTTGAGGTGGTACAACTTCAGTCCTTTGACTTATTAACAGACATGTTTCACAATCAAACATCTGTCTTTCATTTGATATAGCTGCTCTGCTAGAAAGAAACAGATTCAGGAAGATCTTCGTGAACCAAAGCAGCAAAAGACTTTAACTATTGGTATTTAGCCTACCATATTCAGAAAAATCTTGTGAATTTTGAAAACTTCAGATTTCAGTTTTCATATTTATTCATTGGAAAATTTTCAGTGAAAATTCATTATTCACTAGTCCTTGGTTTTCAAATTGCAACTATACTATTTGTAGAGATAAAACAATGATGTGGGACCTAGCAGATATTTGAAAAATGAATAGTTGAAGCAAATGGTACACAAACAGCCCAAACCACTATTCAAACACATTGGCAAGTAGTTGCTATTAAAAAAGACATTTGTAAAATACAGTTTGATTTTGCCATTTAGTTTGATCTCCTGATAATAGCACAAACTAAGAATAAGAAGCAAATAGATCACACAAATTTAAAATTTTATGGCTTCTTGGGCAGCATTCCAACATACATTGGCTAAATGCTAAGACATGCAGTAGCATTGTACTCTTTATTATGCATTTGTTCATTGAAGTTTTCAGATTGCAGGCATGGGAAATGCAAAAGTATAGTGACAGAGGTGACACAAAATGGGAATCTGCACATGGTTGTATCCATGGCTTTTGATCTTGGCTTTACAGAGGTAGTTTCCCAGGCTAAGAAGTTTGCCAGTCTCCTTTCTTTCTTTTTTCTGAAGCAATAAGTGGTTGCAAACTATGGTGCACTATCATCCTTTCTGGCTGAGAACAGACATCAGTAGTTTGGCTTTACATAAACCACTGAGGAGAAAATATAATTAATTGGGAAACCTGATGTGGACTTGCAAAAGTAAGCTAGAGCTGAAACATTCCTGAGACACCTGATCCATTGAGTTTACTCTATATATACTAGCATGAAATTAACCTTTACCCTGGGGAGTTCAAAATCACATATTTCAACAAAGATCTGAGGCAAAATTGCCCAATAGTAAAGTGAGATATTTTCTTTTTCATGTGCAGCTAAAACGTTGATGTTATATCATTCATCAGATATAGTCCACAAGGCACACAACAAACCCCTTTTTGTGAAACCTGCCCTCTCTTTCTACCACACACCTTATGTTTTGTTATGTGTGTTGTATAATCACGTGCTTCAAACAGTGGTTTTCAGGATCCTGTCTGTTACATCACATAGAGAACAATCTTCTCTTCAGTGGGGCTTTAGTGTTTTAGCAAAGGATGGTGTTGTTAAGAATGAAAAAGGGATTCTGCAATCATAAATCTAGTTTCGAATTTTAGCTGTTCATCTTTTTTTTATCATTATTGAGATCAGACAGAAGCTTTTAAAAACAGAAAAATTGTTGGGTGCTTTCTGATCCATAATTTGGAGAGCCTGTAGAAGTGTGAAATTTTCAAAAAAAGAATTTTAAGAGGAAAAAGGAGAACTTTTGATTAGGAAGTTACCCACAATATACATTCCAAAAGATGAACAGAGCGAAGCTGTTTATCTTTGAGGAGAAACAATATTCCTTGGCTAATGTTACCTTGCTAGTCTTTCATTCTTGAAAAGAGAAGAAAAAATTCTTCTAAGCGTATCTGTCTTCTTTTCTGTTCTCTGAATGAGAAAAATCTGTTTTTCTACTGAAGTTCAGAAGAACAAATTAAAGTTAGTAAACACAATAGCTAGAGGTGACCTATTTGGCTTCTCAAGGAGTGTAATTTTTCAGTAGTCCATACGTTAAAGGAAACTATGGCAATGAGTAAATTTTCAGGAAATGGCTAGGATTATTAAGTCATCCTTTCATTAGATTTATGAACAAGTACAAGGTTTGTATTTCCTTGCGGTCCACCTAGCATTTTTGTAACCAAATATTAGGTAGAACAAAACTCATTAACTTGAACCACAGGACAATATAGAAATAAAAGGTGAAAAAATGATGGAAAATAAGATTTGTGTGTTTAAATTTTGTGGGGGCTCAATTTGTTTTTTTTTTTCCCTTCAAATATGGCTTAGGGTTGTTGTTGTATATTATCTAACATTTTATTAGGCTAAAGACTATATTCAGGTCTGTATTTGTCTTGTCTCTGTACTGCAGTTCACTGGAGCAGTACTTGCTCTTGGCACATCCTAATAATTTAAACCCAGAATTAATGCAGTGGTACTACTGTGCCTGAAAGAAAAATTATGTTCAAGTGGCAGATGCTTATGACTCTACTATGATATTAGTTTTTCCTTCTTCATTGCTCTATATTTTATACAAAATTAATTATCCAGAAGAGTCTACAGCTATGTGGTTTGGCTCACCAGCTGCTTCTTCTGTTAATTTTACAGCAGGATCCGTATTTGTGTTGCTTTCCCACTGCGCGGGCGCACACACACACACATCTCATATTATCCTACAATTGCTCTGGCATCTGGACATGGCCCACTGCATAAGAGACCTGAGGCCTCAACCAAACCCATTTAAATAACTGGGGAGACTTCTGCTCACTTGTATAACTTTTGGATCAGTCCTGCAAGCTCCTAGCCGTACTATAGTGTCCTGAAACCCGTGTCTGAAATGCAAAGTGTGAGACTTAAACCTTTGAGTAACCTTGATTCCTTCAGCAATGCCTCCTAGTCATGTGACATGTTTTACTCATTTTACCCTGAATTTGTTTCTTTGTAACATAGTTTCTGTGCATATCCATTCATATGCATTCAAAACAGAGCATTAATCTTTTCCTCTTAAGAAAAAATGCGTAACTGGTTCCTCATATTTTGTATGCAGTGTTTGCAACTTTTCCCTGTCTCACAGCAAGTTGCCCTCTGTTTGGCTTACTGCTCTTTTATTTCAACACTGCTTTTTGTGGATGTCTGCAGGGATGGACTGTATGGCTCTTTTCCCTCTTAAACTTCTTTCTGAAGGAAAACAGCACACTGTTTTCTGCAATGCTTACTGCTCCAGCTAGTCAATATATTTTGCAGTTTAATCTGACTTTGTTCTACTACTCGTATGCTTTAGCCAGCTAGCAGCCTGTATGTACACTGGAGAATATTAATATCATATATTCTGCTCCCACTCTGGATCTGAAGCCCTGGTAGCATGAGAACACTGATTTAGCTGTTCCCAACCAAAATCCTAGCCTGTTTCAGTTGCATTTAAATGGTCATAGGCAAAATGTACGCGAAGGTTCAGCTAAATTTGTACTGAACTGAAATATATGGATCTATTAGTCCTAAACTATGCTTACATAGATGGTGGGATGATGGAGTTTTTCCAAATTATTTTGGATTCTTTTCAGAATTCAGACTATCCAGCCAGTCCTGTCCTTACAATTCTGTGGGCTGATGTTCTGCCTGGAAACACCCTTACATTACAGCCCTGCAATGGATCATCTTTCCCTTGCTCTCCTTGGATTTACTACCCCTCCTCACACTGTCCAGGAAATCATCTCCTGGATAAATTTGGGCCTATTAAGACTGTTTTTATTGCTGTGGCCCATTACCTGATAATGAAGGAATCCAAGAAGTTGAAATACCTTAATTATTATGAATCAAGATCCCAGAATTCAGCCCCCAAAAAGCAGGAATTAAAATACTTCTATCAATTAACTTTTTAATCTACATTTAATATTTTAGTCAGCAAAAATTATTTGCTAGCTACAGTATGACGCAATTTTGGTGCTTTTTCAACCAAAGGAGATTAATCTTACCTTTCTTTAACCTGTAGCCCTCAAAAAATAATAATTATAACTTGGTTGATATGTGAATATGTTTTTCAAAATAGAGAATTGTTTAGAAACAGCAAATTATTTTCAGGAGCTTAAAAGAAAATGCGTGTAAAACAAATTAAAAAGAGTAAGGGAGGACCTGATGGTCAAGAAAAGGAAAGGAAAGGAAAGTTGAAAACCCTGATAGACCAAAGCCAGCCTTAGTCAGTCCATCTTAACAAATATTCCTTAAAAATTACTCTACTATATGTGTTCCTGACCCTAAATGTCTCAAATTGCCCTGAGTCTCAGTTCTTTGTGTAATCATCATCTCTATCACCTTCAATAGTGAAGAACTCATTGAATTGAATACCCTGTGTTTTTTTAACTGTCTGCAACATGGGCACCATTTTTTTGCATATCTCCCTATGGGAAAGCATATTCTGGAATTATTTAGAAAAAATTAATCCTACAATTTTATGTAATCTCCCATGTAATCCTGGGAGGCCAAAAACATCTAACTTGACTCCTACAGTCTGCATAGCCCACATAAAATCTATAATAATATATATGGCAATGAAACTCATTTTTCTAAGATATTCAAATTTGTGTAATTTATTTTTTAAACTCCAGCATCTTTCATTTATCATGTCAAGGAAACTATTTTCTATGCAAATTTTATTGTAAAAATATAAATGGCTCAACTTTGTATTGTGTCTGGCATCTTTCTTCTTACTTTGTTCTTTCATGTTCCCCTCTAATCAGATACTGTCTGCCTCTCCTTTTTATAAATTTGTCTGAAGTGATCTAATTTTTAACAGAACAGATTGCAGTGACACATGAAACTATCCAGGAGTAACAAGCCCATTAACTTCTATGGTTTTGCTATTCTACTCAACAGCTTCCTACAGCTCTTGCACACATAAATTTGAAATTTTAAAAACTGATCTCTTTTAATAGTACATATTGAGATTCAAACAACAATACTAAAGCCATATAATGTAGCAAATGCTGTCTAAGGATTTGTGGTGTGTACAAAAGATTGTTTGTCCCTTTCTCCCTTCAACTTTATTTACACAACTCACAGAATTTGCATTATATTTCCAACATAAAGTTAAGTTTCAATTTAATTGCAGTTCTTATGTTTCTGAAACGATCATTTCACTTAAAACGGTATCAAAAATTGTTTCTTCCTTTTTTGCTTATGGGAAGTAAGAGATATAATGGAAACTATATAATACAGTACTGGATCTTAAAAGGAGGAAAAGATAGAGAAGACTTCCTACCGACTGGATTTCTGTAGAAGGGGAAAAAAGTCAGAGAATATCACAGAAAATTTTCTGCAATGTAAAAAAAAATTTTCTCATAAAAAGTTATTTCTCAGAAATTCCAAGAAAGCAATGGTTTTGTGACTTTGCCACAAAATTGGTAAATTTTTCTCTCTCAAATCTCCCAATAATTTTCATAATACTATTCGGATCAGCCTGACATTTTTTGAAAAGAATTAGAAAGTTTATAGGGTCATTCATGATCATTGACAACTGAGAACCAATTGCAAGCAATCAAGTTACTCACAATATAAATGGATAATGACTATAAATAACAAAAGCATTTGTAATATCTGATAGACTTTTAAAATTTTCCTTCTAATAAAAGTTGTTATTTTAATCTAAAGTAACCTAAATGTTTCAGTAAATTATGTCTTTCAAATCTGGGTCAAAGATCAGTGGTAGATTTATCATAAATTATATCTGTTTTGTCAGTGAAGACTGAAGAAATATATTCTCAAAAATGATTCTCTCCTGTTCAAAAGAAAATATCATAGAAAATAGCTTAATCACTTAGTCATATTGTTGACAGAAAGAGTATGTGCAAGCAATTGTGACTGTATTAATTTGAATTAATATTTTGGGTCCAGTATATAGTTCTACCATACAAGAAGACTGCAAGTAATTGTCTTCACCAGTGGTATTAAAAAAAAATCCCTTCAACACAACAATGGATCAGTCATATCCAGGTTTTATTTTTTAGCACAAGAATTGAATTAAATAACTGTCAAGGGATTATGAAGTATTAATATGAGAAAGTTAAGCAATGCCTAAGTTATTTCAGGACCAGAGCTGACCTCTTCTAATACTGTATTTCTGTTAGAGTCTTCACCAGGAAAACAAAGTTTTTTTAATCAAAATAAAATCCTTATTGGGCTATGTCAATATTTAACCAATCTCTTAGGAAACCAAAAGCCATTAATGATACACTTCCACATTTCAGGGAGTAACTAATCAGGACTACTTCGAAACAGCTTAATTTGAAGTGAACTTCCAATGTCCAGATACTTTAGGAAGATGCAAGCACACTGACACTGGGGAACAGCCTATGTTCAAGCTTTGACAGCTGTGCTTGAAACCTTAACTGTGCTTAACTGTGCCTGCAGCACGGTTCTGTTTAATCACATCAGAGGAAATGTGGTTTATTTGTTTCAGTCCTGTTCTTCTTACCACATGCTTTAGTGAGTTGTTTTTACTGTCAAGTGGAAGCTGTTACCCTTTTTCTCTTATACACATGATTGTTTTTCTAGTTCCTTTCTTCTTTTCTTTAGACAATATCAATGGTGACATTATGGGGAACAACATCTACCAGGAAGCTGAAAAAAGCCAACAAACACAACAAAACTCTGTATTCCAACACAGAACTAGCAGGTTCATATCCTCTGTTGACGCTGTCCCTATCAAGGACTCTGAATAAGCTGTTAGTGCTGTCATTTGAGAGAGAACACAGGCCTCTTCAAACACTGCTGTGCCGTCCCACACAAAGGGCAAGCAAACCACATCTCCTTTCTTTTGATACAGCTGCAGCATTATAGGCAGAGAAAGACCCTTCTTGTGCAATGCTTGAGTAAGCAAACTCTGTGTGGACATTGCTGTGAGAGAATAAATATTGCTATTACAAGCTTCTCTCTTCTGTCATATCAGTTTGTAGAACTGAAAGAGAAACAAAGGTTAATGTGAGGGGGGTTCTGCAGAACCTGTTCTAAGGGGACAGACATGAAGCAGACACGTAGGAATTGTCTTTCCCGGGCCTCCTCTCCAAGCAATTCCATAGCCTGGCCCATGAATTGATTGTGCTGTCATTGACACAACAGGGAGAGGCAGTGACTCTGCAGGCAGTGGCTCTCCTTGTGGTGGCAGACCCTGCATTTTCTGCTGACTGTAAACTAAAGTAAACCAGAATAAAAGAAGAAAATAATAACACTGATAAAGCAGCCATGTGAACTCAGCACACCCTTTTCCCAATTCACTGCATTCTCTACTTGATGCATCAGTTTTTAATGCCTAGTAGAGCTACGGGATGGGGAGCTGTAGCCACTACAGAGCAACTGATCATGTAACCACAGTCTTCTTCCTCCCTGACCTGGCATATCTATCAGATCTACAGGGACTGGGGATGTTTGGCTCCATTTATCTCCTAGTGCACACCAGGAGCACAGATAGGCAGCTAGTGTTGCCAGCTGGAGACTTGAACCACGTAGAGTCACAAGATTTGCTGCAGGCCAGTCCCTCTGCAGCTCCTGTGTCCCCATGCCCATGAGTGGCTATGGTGTTGGGTGTGCTGATGAGATTCCACTCTGACTAGGGTCATCTGAGAATAACTGGTTCATATGCTGCAAGGTATTCTGGGGGTCAGCCATAGTGGGTCATTGAGGAGATTCACTTATCCTCAGAAAAAAAAAGTGCTAGTAGAGTCTGCTCATTTCTGTCCAGTTGACCCACTCCTCCCAGGCCCTGTTGGTGTAAGGTATAGATAGCTCTAGGGCCTCTGTGAGTCACTAAAGAGCTAGTACTGAATGCTGTAGACTAAGGATTATTCTTATCAAACCTTTGTGTTGCATTACTTTCGTGCCCAAACACATATTATTCAATGCTCTCTCCTGAAGAGTTTCCTGCTAGTGAGGATAGGTCTTCAGCAACAGCAAGGAATATTTCCTGTCTCCCAGTATCAAAACAATAATATCTAGACAGATTTTTTTTTTTTATGGGAGTGATGGGCAATATGAATTATTGTTGAAAAATCCCATTTAGTTTGGATCTAAGCATTGGCTACCTCAAAATCATGTGATGTGCTCTACAGTTTGGGTAGAAGTTGATGTCTCTGTTTCCTTGAGTTATAGCCAGTGAGCAGATGTACTCTCCAGGATGTTAAAACAGAATGAACTCAGTTCTGTTTTTCATTTCAGAGCTGATCAAATCATCAGAGAATGGTGGCTTGTAGGTTGTTGAGCAAAGGGTCTCCTCATTATACTGAGAGTCCTGGAACACAGTGCTAAGGAGTTCTAATCAAATATCTCCACATTTTTAAGCACTCTGGTAGTGCTCATCATGTCCAGAAGTATGTTTTCAACAGAATCAGTTGTGTAGAGGTTCACAAAAGTTTTAGCATTGTTTTTCCACTCATCAAGATGAAGAAATGCTACTTATCTTTTCATTTGCTTAATAACAACAATTTATGGTTTATATCGTATTTTATGTGTCGTGTATGTCTTATGTAGAGTAGGTTAGCAGCAACAGGAAAGCTCAATTAAAGGGTAGTAATTAGTCTACTGTTTTCAGATTGCATGCTCATTTACAGCATTCAACACTGAAATCAACCTGGAAATTGTTTACTCATCATTTCTGTTTTAACAGTGTGGGAAGAAACAAAATTCTACCATGTAAAGAAAAAAAGACAGCTTTTTGTCATGCCAATCATCTTGATCACAGCATATCCTGTGGAGCCACCAGTGAGACAGTCACAAGAAGCCACCTAAGTTTACTGGAAAAAGAGCACCAGAAAAGTCTTCCCAGACACATCAGATATATTTGAATTCCTGAAACAAAACAACTGGGTAACAAAGTTGTCAAACAAACTCTGTCTTTAATCCAAACTGATTTCTTGATTACTCAAGTGGAAAATTAGTGGAGAGAGGAGGAAAAATATAATCATTGTAAGTAACTACATAAGACCATGTCAAGTTTGCAATCAATAATGTGCCAATTTTCCTTCTAATTGCTTTGACAGAGGTTTTAGAGAAATCTAATGTATCTTGTTTTTAAAGAGGAGTTGCATGCACATCAGTGAGCAAACAGTTTGTTGACTGTGAGACATGGAGATGTGCAGCTGTTCCAAATGGGAAGGACAGATGACTGCTTCCTTTTATGACAGAGCATTCTCCTGTGCACTAAGCTTACTGCTCCTCCTTTAATCGTCTATAGTTTCATGGTAGATTTTAAAAGCATTTCAACTGATAATGAGAGAAAGTCTTTCTAAGTAGAAAAATTGATAGTTTATAAATCTATAGAAAGAGGTATGTTATAATGAAAATAGCAATTTTCTCCACTCTTTGGACATCTTGAAAATGAACACAGTTCCTGAAGCTATAAAGAGCATGCTCAAATGTATCACATTTTCTTTACCCCTAATTTTTCACCCTCCCCTTCTTCCGTCTTTTTCAGCAAATTTTCACCTCTCCAAGGTCGTTCAAGTGTTTTCTTCAGCCTCCAGCATCTCATTGTTATATTGCTCATCACCAATAGCTCAGATGTGCTAATTCTCCAACTCTTTTTATTTTGTTCTTTCTGCTTTTTCTCCTTGCCTTCATGGTCTCTGTCCAGTCCTGCACAGAGAGACCACCACTGCACTGAGGCTTCTCACATGTAGCCAGCATGGATGTCCTTTCTGTGTGCATCTGGCGCCCCAAAAGCCCCATGCATCCCTTGGGCAGCTTACCTGGCTTCTTAAGTTTTGTACAGCGTAGCCTTTTCCTAAACCTCTGCCCACAGTTGATGCAGGTCAGCTCTCTCTTCCTCCTTCACCTTCTCCTCCTCCTCACCAGCCTGTCATCTGGTAGTTCCCTTCCTTCAGCCTTTGCAAAGCCCTGTGCAGTTTCAGCCGTCTTTTCCACACTGAGTTCTTTATTTTTCTGTTTTATGGATCCTCATCCTCCAAGCTGACAACACGCTTTTTTCCTTTCCTTCCTCTCAATTATCATATTCTTTTTAAGAAATTTTGGTGAATTTTCCTTTAACTTCTAGATTAAGTCCTAATATCTGGCTAGTTAACTATGAAAAAGCAGAAATGTAATTTTTTTTGAATCTAACCTTAAGCAATTTGATGGAATTCAGCTATGAATTGAATTCAGCTGTATAGGTTAGATCAAATAGGTCTGCAAATGATTGCAGACCTTCTGTGTGAAGGGAGAAGAGGAAATAGCTAACTTATGCATGCACAGAAATGATATAGGGAGTGGTCAGAACTAATTAACTCCTCAATATATACTATCCCTGTATCACATTTTCTAACTGAAGGCTGAGGGTTGGTAAACTCTGAGGGAAAAAGGTCTATTCTAATTACTTAGTAGTCACTTTCTTAAGGACGTGAGGTTTGTGTGATGTCTTTTTATCTGCTAACCTGCTGTTCAGTGTCACCTGGACCTATTGCTCAGCTTTAGTCAGCAGGGCAGCTGCTGCCTCAGGGATATACAGCTACTCCAGGTTTCATGGAAGTGGGTTGCTGGGCAAAAGAAAAATAGCCTCTCAAAAGCAAAAGAGAGAGAGATGCTTTCAACACCTCTGATGAGGGAAAGATTACTGTGCAAACACAGTGCTTATAGTAATGTTCACCCAAATGGATGAGAGTGTCTGACTTGCAACTGTTCATACTCTATAAGAACCAGACAATCCAGCCAGAGGAAACTTGTCTACCTTCCACAGATTTATTTAGTCGCTAATTATAGGACTTCTCAAAGCGCACAAGTGTTCAAGCATCAACTGTGTCCTGTCTCTTCTCTTTTAAAGGTGCTTGGTGGAGTCCTTGTGTGTGTTTTGCTGATACTTAAAAAGTCTTTTTAGCTCTGAATATCAAATTCCTCTATTTGCTGATTCTGTGTTTCAGATTAAGGCCACCATGTATGTGTTATATTCTTGGAAAAATGGATAAGTGCATTCCTGCTTTTTTGATAACTGCACTACCTGCCAAAGCTAAAGCAGGCAAAGGTGATGTAATGTCCTTCCTCCTATATGATGACTTTCTAAAATAACACATTTATGTCTTGTATACACTTAAAAGTTTTTTCTGCTTCCTCGTACTGAGAAGATTTTATTCCTCAGTACTTCAGTCAATCCAGACACCAGTACCAAAATACTCACCTACAATGACTTGCAATAACAGGTATTTGTCTCAAAATTGGCAAATTTTACAGGCAAAGAGAAACTCTTAGGCACAAGAGGAGACTAGCAACATTAACTTTTTTCCCAGCACTCTGACAGGGAAAACAAAGTGAGTTAAAGTGACTTATTATGCTGTTCACAATCAGGACATTTGGGCCTTTTATTGTCTGTGACAATTATTCTGGGTACTGCAATACATCAATTCTGTGCATTTAAGGGTCTCAGGGAGTTGGAATGTGGTTGTATAATTGAAATGTCCAGTTGAAGTGTGTCAATTCTTCTGCCGCTTTGCTCTTCAGATTGGGCAGTGTATAGGATGACTTGTCTTGGAGTTGATGTGAGAGAGTTAAATTTAAAGTCCTGTATCTCTTGAATATAAAGGTAGTACTGAGAAGCAGGCCTTGGGCAATCTTCATGTATTCTAAAAGAGTTTAAAAATATTTACCTAACATCTCTTCTGCCAGCATCCTTGGAGATTCTGTTCTTTGTAAGGTTGATTCCTCCATGTAATTAAACAGATAAACAATGAAACTGAGTTTCAGGTATTAAGTATTGCTATTGAATGTGACTGAGCAGCTCAGTGTTTGAACAGTAACAGCTCTTGCCTCTCCCAATCCCTGAAAACTCAAGAAAATTAATACTCCAATCAGCTTATATAAAAGACACATGTGGATAGCTTAATGTTCACTGTAAATTGTTTGTTCAAATAAGAATAATATAATAGAAGTCAAAGTATGTGCAGGGAGGGGAGAAAGGAAAGTCAGGAAAAAATCTCTCAGAGAAACTGGCTTGCCTGATATTTGAAAATAACTGCTCTTTTTTCCCCCTTTTTGATCACTTAAATTCACGAAATGATATGGATCTTCGCATTCATGCCAAATTACTTCAATTGCACTAAAAATGATAGCTTATTCCATTGCTTTCACCTCTCCTGGCATGATCAGTCACTGTCTTAGGCTTGGGAACCACCGACCTCTCTGTGGGTGCCAATGAAAGCAGAGGTTAGATAGTTAATGCACAGCAATGCGTATGATCAGCTGTGCAGTGACAGCCAGAGGGCAGATGATGCCGTCTGCTCAGGTTTCTGTAGAAGACATGTTTGAAAAAGAGGAGACAGGGTATGAAAATACGTGACTCTTCGGGTTTTTTTACTCTGTACTGCCAGAGTCCAGTTAACGAGGATGAATGTTAACGAGATTGTATAATGGCTCTTGTATCTAATTTAGACATTCATTTTTCTCCCTACAGAATGTGCTCAATATGAGGTTCAATCCAGGGTTAAACCCTTGCTGCTCTGTATTGTTTATGCTATTAATGCCTGCAAATAAAAATGACTGGAGAAACTTGTCTCCATAGAAACTAGCATCTAACTAAATCTAAGAAGAAATTTCCTTGCTTCTTTTTCTTTCACCAGACCAGAGCAAGAGGAACATGATGTCCTTGTAGAATGAAAAGACTTCTTAATTTAAGTATGTAGCCTTCCATGGCTTCCTCCACAAACTATTTATGTCTTCTAACAATGCCCCTCTTGCCCTCACCATATTCTCAAAGAATTAATATCTCTTTATTTGCAAAAGAATAGGGAAATTTTGATAAAAAATGCACTAGTATTGTGTGAGGATCATGTATCCTGTTCTTAGAGAGAAAACAGAAAAATTAAGAGAAATCACATGGAAAATTACTTTCAAAATTATTGTATCTATTTCCTCCAGAAACTGGAAGTTGCACAAACGCCTTTTTTCAAACCATGTGGTGCTATTTTTTTCTTTTATATTGAACATATAAGCCTGAGTTCTTCCAGACTTATGGAAACTAAAAGTCAAATCATGGCAGAGAAGTACAGTAACACAAGCAGAGCATAGGGTGTCAAGATTTATGTCTAGGGTTTGTTTGTCTTTCTTCAGATGTCCTGTTTCCTTTTCTAGAAATTTTTTCTATTAGAATTTGAGGTCTCCATGCATTTGTCTGGGGTTTCCGGATTCCTGGCACCCTGGTCAAAGTGGTAGTTTTGTACAGACATATGAAAGTAATGTATGTGTCAAATATGGATTTCCCTCAGGTCTCCAAGAACCCTGTTGAACTGCATTGGATTGCTGATGTTAGCTCTGTCATGCAAGTAAAGTATATCTGAGAGGCACTGAGATGACTCAGCATATGGTGCACAAGCAGCCTAGGACACATAAAAATTTCTGTACGTGTGCAGAATATAGCTCATACGAGGTATGTTCCAGCACTCAAGACACAGAACTTGCACACATATTTCTGTATGGGACTTCTGAACCAAGATATATGTATGTGACCTACAGGACTGCATTCTCTGGCTACTTTCTTTGTCCTTTATGTCTAAGCTTCAGGCAAAATGCACTCAAATATCTGTACTACTCTAGGACATAAAACTCAGTTTAAATAAGAGATGCCAAACTCCTTACCTTGTTGTCCGGGTATTTTTTTTCACGTTATGCATAATTCTGAGTTAAAGACACCCTTATGATACATGTCTGATATCAGTGGGTATTAGAACCTGGTGTCATATGAGTGGGTTTTTAAATGGCTTTACATCACTTTAAAGGAAATGAAGAACCATGTAATTATACCCCACAGTAAGTAAAAAACTAAAAATTGCTGAAGAATCTGTAATTCCCATGTCTGAGCCATAATTAAAACATTATGTATAGACATTTCTTTTTGGGGCATTTGATATGCAAAGACAAGAATCTGCAAAGCAGAGATGGAGAAGCAGAATTCTGGAGGACAGTAGACATGAGATTTCCCAGCTGTTCCCTTACCTACTCCTCAGTTCTACATGCTGCTGTCATATCATCTGAAGATTCATGCAGATGATAATTAAAAGTATAAAATGTTTAGTTGACATCCTGCGTATTTTAGATAGGTCTGTGCTAGATAAAGACAGAAAGTGTCACATACTTCAGGCAGTTTAAGAAGCAGCGACCTATCGGAAAACACTGTAGATCCTCTGAATAGTGACAACAGTTTATATTTTGTGGTCTGACAACTTCCTGTGGTTCAGCCAAATTCCCAGCACTTCCATGGGCAGCTGAAATGTAGCACGTCATGAAGACACAGACATGGAAGTAAAGCTGGTCCTCGGTAGGACTGGGGCAGTGAGTTTGCCCACCTCTGGCCAGAGCTTTCTGGAGGCCTTGCCCTTTGCAAACCACAGGCTGCAGTGGGTGTTGGTGCAAATGTGGTCTTCAGAGACCTGGCAGGTGGTGCAGGGCAGGGGCATGGGCTGGGTCACTGGGATGTTCCTTACAGAGGGGAACTGGAAACAAAGCAGGTTCTGAAATGTGCTAGGGCTTGTGGAATTGCGGTTGTTCCTGAAGGCACTCAACATAGATGGTAGTTTAGGCTTTCCTGGGGTAGTCTAGGGATGTCCCACTTTATGGTCTTGACTTGGACTTGGTTTTTAGTTGGTAGGTTATTCCTTGGGAAAGTGCTGGTCTAGAAATATAGAACAAAACTTGCTGAGAGAGAAGAGCAGGAAATCAAAGGGATTTTTTTTTTTTTAAATTAACTCACACAGAAAGAAACTTTTCACGTAGGAAGACAAAATATTACTGCCTTCACCTTCTCCCTTTAAACTTATCTCTGCATTTTCAACCACTTCTGTGGATTTGTTTTATTATGTTTAGTACCGTACAGTATTCAAACTTTCAACTTCTGGTTATTTCAAATGGAGCACAAAGCCTGCCTATCAATACCACCTGAGCCTCAGACCTGAGACAATACTGAAGCATGGAGCTGTATCTAATTTGCTGTACAGTTGGTATTATGGATTGACAAAAAAAACTGTTGTAGAAGTATTTAGTCTTTGAATTTTGAAATTTAGTCACTTGAGGGGAAAAAACCACAAGTATGTAATCACATTTAATCACCACCAGTGCAATGCAGATGACCAATGAAGGGGAGTGGAATTCTATTGAATTTTGAGCATGTGGGGAAGAAAAATCTATGGCTGTCACAAATGAGTGTTTCTTACAAACAGGTAATTATTCCTGATGAGTAGCATAAAGATTTCTCTCATTTTCTTTGGTAAGTTGCATCGAGACATCAACGATGACAGATTACAGACAAAATCACAAGCAAAGAGCACAATGGAAAACTCACCCTGTTCAGCAGGCAGATGTTCGAGCTGTATTATAGCAGCATCTTCTGGGCTTTGCAGTTTAATAGGTAGACTCTTGACATCGCTTTTGAAATAAGTTTATTTTCTCTCTGAGCTGTAATTTCTGGACAGGATTAATTTTAAGTTTAAATTGTAAATTTTTACTCTTTGCACAAGAATCTTGAAGGCTAAGGGTAAAAACTGTTCTACTATGGACAGAAAATTATAAACACTCAACCAAATTGAAGGAGTATATAATCATATGTTATAAAGATGAATGGAGTCTGGGACTCATGTCTCTAACAGTGGCTGTAAGTTGGCATCTGTTTATTCTTTTCTATTTTTTTCATATGAGAAATTGCCCAACCTGTTACCTTTGATCTTGTGTGAGCTCATAAACAATAAATATAGGATTAGTTATTATATTGCAATACAAAGGGGATAGTTTGGAGGGAATTGAAGAACATTTCAAATAAAATTGCTACATTATAACTCATTAAAAAATTCACATGTCCTATATTGTACTTCCGTCTCAAGAAGGAGCTAACCATCTTTGAAGGATTGCAGGTGTTTACTGAAGCAGCCAAATTTGAAGGCTCCAAGACTTAAACGGACTGAATCTTTTGTGGAAAATCATGGTAAACAGAAAGTGAACCAGAACTGATGTTGGTAAAGTAAATGCAAATCCTGGGAGAAAATCCTTTTCTGTATTAAATTAAAAAAAATGTGTAAAGAATTTTAAATATTTACCCAATCCAATCAAGTAATTCTGTATTCAGAAGTTAGGTTGTTAATACATTTGATAACTAATTGTATCAATGCTTTGAAATGAACCTTGAGGAATTTGCTTGCACATGAAGAGTTGGTTTTCTTAATTTTGACTAACGAAAACATAACAATATTCATTTAATTGCATGCATTATTTTTGAGGAGAACAACAGTTCCACACTAAAGATTTCCTTCTGAACTGCACAATAACTACAACATTATTTAGATGTAAAAGTAAACAGAAAATGGCTAAAGCTGAAATATGTGGTATTGTATAGTAAAAGTTAAGCTTAAATCTTTAGTATTGTAAACAAAAGGCAAAGTTAAAAACTAAAAATGAGGACAAGGAACAACATAGTTTAATTATCCTGGTTTCTCTGTCCTTAGCTACCATCTTTATCAGCCATAAAGATAATATATAAAAGCTTGGAAAAGGAGAGGCAGCTTTTCTTTTCCTTCATCCCATTCATTGTGGGATAAAACAGCAGAGTCCACTGAAAAAGTAGTGCAAGATACTAAGGATTTGACAGCAAACCGTCACTGAGATTTTGGAGGTTTTGAGAGGCAAAAAGCAGACAAGTGTTGAAAGTAGAAACCTAAGGACCTATTTGCAGTTTGCAACCAACTTCTTACTACCAAAACTTGCAATGAATCCAGAGGCTTCTTTTAGCATAACTGAAAAAGATCAAACTTTCAATGTCTGTGACTTTTTGAGGCACTGCAAGCACTCAAAGATTGTACTACATGTAAGGCAGTTGTCTGCTCTCCTGAGGTACGTTCAGGTCTGTTCCCTAAAGAATGAGACGTGGAAATTTATCCTTTGGGGCATTAACGTGGCTGTTAAATTATACCAATACAAACAGCTGCTTATGCACTTTCTTTTCTTGATCCACCATCAGGCAGCTGAAAAGTTGTGTTGTTTTGAAGTTGATAATGCAGAGCAAGTATCACTGATGTATTGGTGGAATTTTATACCATGAATGTTTCAAAATCTTTCCCATGAGCTTCACAGCCAAAAGAAGTTAATCAATCAGTGTCACTAGATTTATCTGTACTATATGATCCTGTGTCATGATAATATGAGAGGATTCAAGGAATTGACAGTACTTCAAAGACATGGTAGCCTCCTTTGGCAAGTGACTTTAGAAGTTTGTTCAGCAGTGAGAAATAAAATATTGGCATGCAGCTAGTGAGGTCTGTGGCAATGAGCAGGATCATTGCATGTGATACAGGTACACGGACTTCTCATCACCATCCCAGGAGATGGTGCTGTCCAGCTCAAAAGACAAACAAAACCTACGTGATTTTCATTAACTTCCCAAGAAGCAGAAGTGTGCATGCTAACTAGAAATGTGACTGGAGTCAGTTTTCCTCCAGATAATCTACTACTTCTCATATAGGAATTCAGAGCCTGACCTACTTGTCTTGTTGGTAAGTGTTGCTTTCTTGGTGTTGCAAAGCTGTGTTCAAGAAAAACTATAACTAGACCCTGGAGCTGAGACTCTCTAGGGTAAATGGATCCCTTGCATTATGTAACAGCCTCATGAAGATGTTAAACTTCAAGTTTCCTGCAAACACAGGCACATCTCCCTGTGTCACGCTGACTGGCAATGGCCAGGAACCAGGCAATTAATTGAGTTACAGAGTTATTTATATGTAAAAGTACTTCAGCATCAGAATCAGTAACTTCTGCTTCCTAAAGACTGTGTCTCAAGGCTGTGCATGAACATGGACTCTTTGATGTCTGAAAAGGGTTGAATTAATGCTGTGGCTGAAGGATTTCTCTTCTCGACCTGATCACCTTTTTTCGTTTTGGAAACTCGCTTGACTGGAAACACACCGAATTTTTTTAAAATTGACCCATAAGCTAGAAGTTATTGAGGAGAATAAAGAAAGTAAGCTAGACAGACATGTCTAATTTTCTCTGGAATCCATGTAAGAAACTGCTGGGACTTTCAAAAACTGCATTTGCAATTTAGACCTAAACACTAGATTTTCTGGCTAGAGGTGGAAGACGAGGAAGACAATAACCATTGAGTCTCTGGAACAATCTACTGAAACAGGCTTATACAACATGTATTATATGGTTTGCAAGGCTAGAGCAGCTGGAGTTTTCACTTGGAAAAGCAATGCAATAAAATGAGCAGCTGTGAAAAGCACATGGAATGGGAATTAAAATGAATGTAAAATAAATCTATGCTTGAACTTTATTTTTGCATTTGAATATGGCACTGAATTCAAAGAGGAATCACTACAAACTGTTCAAGATAGAACAGAACACACAGAAAGGAAAAAGTCTGTGATAAACATTCACAGTTTTTCTGGATTTGTGACAATAGCCTAAGAAAAAGAAATGAAGAGCAGTATTGTATTCAAATATAGTGTGGAAAATTCACCCAGGAGTTTCTAGGAAAGCATTTTAGATGCACTACATTATGTAAATCTCCTATATAATGTTTTCCGAATACAATTCCCTGAGTCGGTTGCTATATCCCTAGGTAAAAAGACAATAAAAGTTCCTAAAGTCTGTATTGGTTCATTCCTTTCTCAGGTTGGTGTCTGCATATGATTAGGAATTTTGGCATAATTCATGATTTTGCTATTATGGGAGCAGTTTCTTACACTCATTAAGGTTGGGCTTTGAGGGTATGTTAATTCATAAGAAGAATTATGAATCTGTCAGATTAATTGTGAACTTCAATGCTTGTTTCAAAAAGAACCGAACTGAGACAGAACAGGTTTTATAAGGGAATCCTGGAACAAGTAGGTGAACTAACCTAAAAATGGAAATTTTCCTTATGAAAATAGACCCATAGCTGAGAAAAAGAGTTTGAGATGTGATCGCAGAAAATGGAGCAAGATTAGCTGGTGGATGCAATCTCTCCCCTGTCAGAATTAGGAATATTTGACAAGCTGTTCAATAAGCTACCTGTATGCGGTCGTGGTCAGAGGAATCCTTTTGTCTTCAAAAACAAGAACTGCACCTTCTCTGTCCATCAAATGGTTCCTTCTTGTAGCAGCTTAAATAACATCTGTTAAACATGTAATGAAGACTGGATCACTGAGCAACTGTCACTGAGAAATTGCAGACAGCATAGCTCTTCTTTACTCTTTTAATACTATAGACTAAGACCCGTTTTTCTGACATGTGGCATGGCCTTTTGCTTGGAAAAATATCACTATTTTGGGGAGGCTGACACTTATGAAAAATGCTTCTTCTGAAGATACTGGGACAAATTTAAATGAGTCAGAGCATGGGAAATATAAGCAATTTGGATGATAGAATACCACATCATTGACATGTCCTTTAGTGTTTTCTTGATTTATTTCATCTCAAATGGCTGTCAGAAACAGAAGGGGAATCAAGAATAAAGTTTATTGCTCTTCACAGATTACATAGCCAACTACCCAGAGTGATGGTCTCACCTGTTCATAGATTCCCCTACCAAATTTCTCCTTACAGGGAGGAAAAGAAGTCAGAAAACACAATGCTTCTTTTTGTTTGCCTTGAAGATTTCAGAATTTCTTGTGTTGTAGAAGGGCTTTGTAATCTTCTGCTATCCCTTTAACCTGCTTTTCCTTAGTCAAGCTTCTCATTTTACACTACCACATTCTTCTATTTTGTATAGCTTGATGAAGATCTGATGTCTGAGACTAATTACATTAAAGATGTTTATGTGTCTTGTTCTCTTTGAATGACAGTTGTTGGTTTTAACCTTCCAAGCAGCTGTGAAAATCTTCATTAGTATGGTCAAGGGCAGGACAACTTCCTCCTTCTTGTGGTCCCTTCAAAAAACTTTCCCCAGAGCCCTCACTATTGCTTGATGGTTCCCAGCACACTCTACCTGATGCATTAAAAGTATTAAAATGACTTCTAGCAGGGTGACCAGTGCCCTTCTTCTACATACTTCTCCTGCTAACACTGTCTTCAAAGGTTCTTTTGTTTTTTATATTATTTATTTGTTTTGCCTTGTTTTGTTTTCAAAGTCTTCAAGATTTTGTGGCTGGGAAGTCCCCTGACAATATTGATATCTTATGTGGGATACTCCAAGGGTCATGCAGCTAAATAAGGAGCATTCATAAATCCTCTCTGTGACTTTTCTAATGGGAGGGAAAAGCACATAGAGATGTGAAAGAGAGAACACTATGGACAAAGGCAATTTGCTTCTGGTGTATCAGTGCCCTTCCTGGCAAAAACGGAGTTCATGCATAGCGTTTTCTACATTCAGTGGGAAATTAAAGAGGTTCAGTCAATTATGACACATTTGGTAGTGTAAGAATTTATCAGCGTTCACAATATTTACAAAGCTGTCAAAATTGTAATCCCAGAACCTATTTCTATGCTTCTTTTGAACACTAGGGTACAGTGCCCAGCGTAGGTTTAAGTCTTACCTTGGAACTCAACACGAGTTTGAGTCTTAACTGCTTTGAGACAGTAGAAGTTTCAATGCTACCTTGTTTTAAACCTGGCCAAATAGGTTGGTCTAATAATCCCTAATTTTTCAGAAAGAAAATATGAACAGAAAGTGCAAAACAGATGCTCTCTGTTTTTTTAAATGCAATTCATTATAATGGGATTCACAGAAACTGTTGAGAAACTCTTTTGCAGAATTTGATAGTCCTCAATTGTGTTTTAATTATTGTATAATTATGTAGAGAATAAATAAAAGATCTTTTCCACGTAAGAGGGGTTGGGCAATATAGTACACTTCTCATGCAATGACAATAATTAGGGAGAACAGGATGTTGTACTGCAATAATGCAGTTTCTATGAAGAACAACAAAATTCATATTCTCTTTGATGCAGCTGAAGCCAATTTCTTCATTTTGCATTTTTCATCTGGTGCAGTGCTGTCTTTATCAGCAAGCCTTTGAGCTGGGTCTTGTGAAAGCGAACTTTGATTGCAGTACACAAGAAGAAACATGGACAAATACTATTAAAAAGAATGATGTGGTTAATGTATTTAGCTCCCTATGCATTATTTGTAAAAGGCTGTTCTTGCACAAAAAACCTCCTACATTAGAACATAATTATCTCTGTTAATACCTTTGTTTCCTTACAAAGAAAAAATTGCACCTTTCTTTTTATTCTAAAAATCTTCTTCGACAAAGCCTCATCTTTTACAGGAATCAATCTAACTGGTTTTCCTTTGATGATTCACTGAAATAATAGCAAAGATCCATGTATAATCATTCTAAGACCCTGAAAGTGTAGTTATGGTAAGCAGTTTAATTTCAAACGCAAAACACCTAAGACAAAATAAAAGTATATATTGTAGCCCACTAATAAATTTTCTTGGGAATTTCTTGTTAATTCAGAAATAACCATTCTAGTAGTTCCACTATATGCGAAATCCAACTATAATACATTGAAAAATAATCTTTTTTAAGTCATCTTTCCTATTAAAGCTTATTGTGGAAATTCTCATAACCTATATGAAGACAAAAACTTGTTATTGCTTCTTAATTACTTAAATAAAATAATATTTGCATAATTTCTGTTGGATTCAGAAGTGTTGAGGAAAATCAAACCAGTGAATTAACTGAACAGCAGATACCAGAATTTTTTTTCTAACAGAGCACCTTTTTATACACATGCTGATGATGTTGAATAAATCCTTCTTAATTCTTGTTTCCATAGTTAGACCAGTTAATTAGTTACTCAATTAAAACTTTAAAATTATAATTGCAATTTTGAAAGAAAATCTTCCTGTCTAGACATAGAAATTGAGTATAATTTTCCCCTTTGACCATTACTAAGCAGGGAGGTGGGAGCAGAAATATCCATGGTAGCTACAAAGGGAGAAAAGCAATGCCATCCATGTGAGGGTAACCTCCCATCCCACCCCACTGTGTATACAGTAATGGAAGACTTTTGAAACCTGCTAAGAATTTATGGAGAGAAATAATCAATTGTTTTAAAGTACCATAACTCCCATTTAAGGAAAAATGGGAACTCCAAGAGCATAAGAGCAGCAACATCTTCAGTAGGAAAGGAAGGCTGTGAAGGTGAACGTATCTGTCTCCCTCTGAAACTGCTGGCCTTCTGTGACACAAGAGGTAGGTGGTCGTGGAACAACCTGAACAATTAAACAACTTCCAAATACATACAATGGACTTGTTCTTGTGAAGTCGACCTGTATAATAAATTTTTAATACCTTTCCAAATTTTTAATACCTTTTTTGGATCATCACAGTTACTCACTTGGTTCTCCCCCACCGTGCAGCTTGTGCTGGCTCCCTGACTCTAGACCTGCAGGTTGGCAGAGATAATCTGTATCTTTTGCTGTCTAATTTCCTCTCTTCCTCTACCAAACCAAAGCTCATGAGCTCTGCTCGTTGATTTCTGGAGGTCACTGTGAGTTATAAGGAGGTCTAATCCAGGTGGATTATGGCACAGATGACTGTGAGCAAGAAAGCAAATAGCAGTAGTTTTTGCTTTGAAATCATGCCTTGTAGATCTTCCCCTCTGCATTTCCCAAGGCTCCCACGTGTTGTTCTGTCACATGCAGTCATGATTTTACTGAAGACACATACAGGAAAGGGCCTGACCACTAAAATTCTGAATATTCAATTTTTGACAAATGCAGGTTTTGTACATTTTTTTTCTTTGAATTAAACTAGCGATTTGTGGATGTTACAGTGGGCAAGTACTTAGGACAACTGAGAAAGTAAAGTTAGGGCCTATACACATAAAGACAAATAATTCTTTAGGTACTTGCAGGAAGATCTATGATCACAAATGTTTCCCTTCCTAAACAGATTTGGAATACTTAGTCCATTTGGATGAACTCACTCCCCAAACTCAATGGGACTAATTATCCACTCTGATGTGGTTTTATGACCTACAGTTTTGATTGCGGCTGAGAAAATATGACTCCTATTGACAGATGTGGAATCACTTCTAATAAGATATAATGAAAGTGCAATTATGTATACACCTGCAAAGGTTGTGCAATACCGCAGTCTGGCTTGGCTGTTTCTGCAATTTTGTTTCATCATCCTAATGTTTGAGCAGGGCTTTGCTGCTGTGCTTTAGGAAAAAGTACCAATATTTCTCAAGCCCCCAAACCAAAGTGAAAGTGCTAGAGGCACATAACTGTGTCTGTGTTTTTTATATATATTTGTTTTTAATCAGTGCCTAAAGCATCTGGCACCAGCTGTCAGAATTTCTAGAACCTTTAATACTGTGGTAATAGCACATTGTCCTGTTCTTTTATCTCTCCTCATTCCTGATCTTTGCCTCTGGGAGCTGCCACCCTCCTCATTGGTGCTGTCAACAAGATGAGTCAACCATCCCTGTGCAGTGATTTCATGCACCCAGGTAATCTGGGTGATGCACAGTTGATGGTAGATTTGCCCACTCTGAGTGTAATAGCAGCATCCATTGTAAGCCTCTTCTTGTCATATGAAAAGTATTAAAGAAGCCCACACTTCATTAGCACCTATAATATTAATCACAAATGCTGTAACATCGAAAAGATTAACTGTTGTGTAAAGATAATTCGATACTCCCTAAAGGCTGTAATTCGCTCATTAAATGCATACCATCTTTCTTTTTTTGTCTTCCAGTAGTTATTTGAGCTGTGGCAATAACTCCATATGAACAAGCACTTGCAGCTTGTGCTTTGTGGAATTACTTGTAATTTGAGTACTTTTTTTGTGTGTGTGGAGAAAATAAGCTTGTCTCCCATATACGTTTCTGAGAGGGACAGAAGAAACAACTTTTCAGAAGAAGGCTTTCTAATCAATGCTACAGTGAAAATGGAAGCCATGTTGCAAAGGAAATAAAAAATCTCTGTAAGGTGGTGAGACATTCAGTTTATCTCTAGCAGGACAGATCAAACACTGAGATTATTTGTAAAGTTTTTTTCGTTTTCTTTTTTTTTTTTTTGGCGTGGTGAGGGAGGGCACAGGAAGAGTCAAACATCTTATGTGTCTTTTTGTTTGCTTCAATCCAAAAGGATTTTTTTCCTGTCAAAATAAAAGCTCTGAAGCCTCCCTGTATTTGCCCATCTTCTAATTCTGCAGGTGAACTCAATTGAATGAAGTTAAAAACATTATGCTTCAGCTTTTTGAATTTCTTCCTTATGAGCCACTGTGAAGCTTATAGCTCAGAGAATCACAGAATCATAAATTGTTTAGGTTGGAAAAGACATGTTAGATTGTCAAGTCCAACCATTAACCTAACACTGTCAAGTCCTCCACTAAACCATGTGCCTAATTATCACATCTATATATCTTTTAAATATCTTCAGGGATGGTTACTCCAGCACTTCCCTGGGCAGCCTGTTTCAATGTTTGACCATCTTTTCGGGGAAGAAATTTTTCCTAATATCTGGTCTAAACCTCCACTGATGCAACTTGAGGCCATTTCCTCTTGTCCTATTGCTTGTTATCTAGGAAAAGAAACTGATACCCACCTTGCTACAACCTGCTTTCAGGTAGTTGTAGAGAGTGATAAGGTTCTCCCTGAGTCTCCTTTTCTTCCAGGATAAACAACCCCAGTTGTCTCAGCTGCTCATTGTAAGACTCATGCTCCAAACCATTTTCCAGCTCCATTACCCTTCTTTGGACATGCTCCAGCACCTCTGTGTATTTCCTGTAGTGAGGAGCCCAAAGCTGAACACAGGATTTGAGGTGCAACCTCACCAGTGCCAAGTACAAGGGGACAATCACTGCCCAAGTCCTGCTGGCCACACTATTTCTGATACAGGCCAGAATGCCATTGGTCTTCTTGGCCACCTGGGCGCACTGCTGGCTCATGTTCAGCCAGCTGTTGACCAGCACCCCTAGGTCCTCCCTGCTGGTAAGTTTTCCAATCACTCTTCTTCAAGCATGTTGTGACCCAAGTGCAGGACCCAGCACTTCACCTTGTTGAATCTCATACAATTGGCCTCAGCTCAGTGGTCGGCCTGCCCAGATCCTTCTGTAGAGCCTTCACACACCCTAACAGAGTGTCACACACTCCCATCCAACTTTATATTTATAGTTCAATTACAAGTGATGATTGGAAAGTATTATAGGAGCTATTTGAAAAGTATATTTCAGTAGAAAAAAAAATCCTCCACTCAGAATAAAAGCACTTTCTAATGAAAGTAATGAAAGCGGTGAGTACATATTGTTGTTTGATCAGAACTCCAATGCCATCATATCTATCATCCCCAGATATATTTCCCTGCCCTTGACAAACATGCCAGTTGTCTTGATATGGCCTGTTTAGAAGTCAGAAACAGAGGAGTGAGGAAGAGCTGAAGGCGTGTCAAGTGTTTTGTTGAAGAATATTCAGGAAACTTGCTCCTATTTCCTCTAGAACATCCAATGTCACTGCAGCTCAGCACTAGAATGGTCTGCTTGATAGCACTGGGATCCCTTGAGGGACCTAAGCTCTCAGATTTGGATATGTTTTTGTTGTGTTTATTTGGTGCAAAGTGACAGAAGGGCAAACCTGGAAAACATGGGTGGTAGAGTCAGAGGAAAGGGGTGGCAGAGACTGGAGAGATAGTTACGAGCCTTGTTAATGTTGCACTGCACAACCTTCAGAAGGAAAGACATCAAGGATCAGATATGGAATTTGCTGGAGGTCTTTTCTGATAGTTGTTGTGAATTCCTGTCTTGGATTGAATAAGCAGGAAGTGCTGTACAGTGCCTTTAAATACTATATACCTGCGACTGCTAATTAATCTGATTGCCAGAGTGACATAAGCATAGCCAGAAGAAGATAGTTACCTACCTTATCATTACCATTCTTTTCTCAAAGTGATACTCAGAAAAAGAGTTTCCATTAGATCTGTGAGTGCACTGAGATTAATACAACTAGTTCTGGTATATGTTCATGAGAATTGATCCTTGCATGAGCATCAATGGTGTTCTTTCTCTGTACCCTATTGAGGGATGGTTGTGGAGTGGAAGGTCCCTGCAAAGTTACTGCATGTCACCTAGTAAACCTACAGGGAAGACTGAAAAATACAAAAACTAGTAAAAAAGTTTTTGGCAGAAAAGAATTTCATGGAGAAAATTTAGCATAGCATTAAAGGGAGGAAAAGAACCTAGGTTATAATATCACAGATTCAAGTCAAAACAGAATTTTAAGTATTTGCAGATGGGTTGCTGATCCTGTAGAAATTTATGCACATAATCAACTCAAGGACAACTAGAGAATGGAATCATGCAATCACTGGTATTTGTTATAATTGCAGTTCCTGGGAAAATATCTGTTCCTTCACTTAATGCTGATGAGTTAGTAATAGGTTAAAGGAAAAAGGTAATATAATATCTGGAGACAGGTTATGTGGTAGAAGCTATTAGAGAATACATTTGAATTGTATTTTTTTTAATCCCTGTTTAATCAGCAATGGAGAAAATTATTTTTTTCTCATTTATTAAATAAGGTTTGTGCAAGGCTCTAATTTTAGCACATTATCATCAGTGCAAAAACTATCATTATATTTATATTTGACTATTTTCTTACACCATTGAAAAGGTAGTTATTGCTCTAGAGGTTAAAAATTAGCTACAATCATATGTTGTAAGATTATGTAGTATTTACTATGCAACATAGTTTTAGCTTACTTTTCTGACAAGGACTTTATTAGGACTACAGGAGGAACTTAAATAAGATTAATTCCAGATTATTGTTGATTTGACATCTACTAACCAATATTCAGAAGAAAAGATGACAGAAACTAATATCTGAAAGCTCATCAAATCACTGCTGTACCTAGGTACTAATGTGACATTCTTAACACTGTCCCTGATTTCACCTTTCAGATCAGTAATCACTGTGATCCAAACCACATCTGAAATATTCCAGTATTTGACCATACCAGAATCAACATAAAAATGGCAACAACTTATAGCAAAAATCCAAACCCCACTGAATCTTATTCTTTAAATCTCACTCCATTCATAGCACACCTAAAAACTGTGAAAAAATCAAGTCCTAAATAAAATCTTATGAGGACAAAGGAGCTTCCTCTACAATGTTGACCTTATCAATTAAAAAACTGTAATCAATTGAAGACAGTCCTCTACCAAAATAGATTAAATCTCTAAAGGTGCCATGAGGTATTACATGCAAGCTTATCCAACACAAAAAAAACTTCTCAGTAACGTTAAACTGTATTTTAGGATATGCCACAATTACTAGCTGCTAGACTGTGCAAAATGTTTTTCTATTTGAAGTTTCAAGCAGAAATGTAAACTTTTCAAACAAGCCACAGGAAGCAAGTGCTCCATGGACCAACATATAGAATTATAGCCACAGAATATTTTGAGTTGGAAGGGACTTTCGAGATCATCTAGTTCTACGAGCAGGGACACCTTCCACTAGACCAGGTGGCTCAAAGTCCCATCCAACTTGGCCTTGAATATTTTCAGGGATGAGGAATCCACAATTTCTACTACACGTCCTTGTTAAAATTCCCTCTCCGGTATATGCCAAACAGACCAGGCCTGGAATTTACAAGAAAACTCTTCAAAACAGCAAACCAATAAAAATCAGTGCATCTTTGTTTTGAAAATCTACTGACAAAAGTCCTGGGTGTGTATAAGGACTAAGAAGACAACTGGGTTGTGGAGGTGGAACCTTTAGGCTTTAGGAATCACCTACAGATTTTATGAACAAGGCCGTAGAAGGCCTGGGAAATGAGCTCTGGGTTAATAATGACAATGCTAGAAAACAGCTTAGGCTTTATAGAGGTGCTTAAACACAGAGACTGAGTGCAGATAATGGTTTAACAACATACAAACACTTTCACCGAGTCTTACCCCAAGTAACCTTTCCCTGAAATGACAGTTTAGTGTTATAAGCAATAATTCTTTGTCAACTTTTCTCCAGAAGAATTGAATAACTTACTGCTTCTCCTTGATAACAGGGAGCAAAGGAGGACTTGCTAACAGGACTAACTGTGCATTTTATCTAATTTTTAAAAGTAATTAGGCTAAATATAATTAAATTAAAGTCAGAAGTAATTAAGGTAAATATAATTAAATTAAAGTCAGAGCAAGTGTTTCCAAACACTAATTATTTTAAAGTTTGTTAATTTTGATTCAGACCTAAAAAGAGGTACTGAGATACTTTCATCTTATTGATTCTTTAGGTTTTCTACAAAGATATAGTATTCTATGAATACGTGGTCTCTCACACATCCTTTGATACCAAGATTATCAAATCTTCCTCAACACGAGAATAAAAATAATGACATGCCTGGTTGAATCAGCATAGCCAGGAGGAAGGCTGCATTCCACTATGTTATCCAGGAAAGAAAATGGAAAAATTGCAATGAATTAATAAATGGAGCATGTTTAAGGTACTAACAACACAGGGAAACAGAAAAAAATAATCATAGCTGAAAGTGATATAGAAAGCCTTTAGAAAATGCTGTTTATTTCTAGTATCATTTGCTCTGACTTTGTATTGCTATAGTTCATTGATTTGATCCACCTTACAGGCTATATCACTGGTAATAGGATTAGAATGGCATATACAGGATTAAACATCATTAAGTTTGCAATGTCTTCAAAGACTGCAGTAAGGAAAAAACCTGATTCCACTGGAGGTAGCAACTGCATGTCTCAAAACCAGGCTATTTTCACTGATTCTCTATAGTTTTAACATTTTAATTTGAGCAATAGGATTGGTAAATTTAGCCTATAAGTGATCCTGGAATGCAGCAAGCAAACACAAAATCTATTCTGCTGAATATTAATTATGGCGTTACGTTATACACAATGAACTCAGAAAACAATAAAAATACAGCAAAAAAAAAGTTTTGAAAAATTAAATGAAGCTCAGTAAAGGAAATAAAAGATAAAAATCTGGGGGCTGTATTTGTCAAAGTCATCTAGTCAGAGGGAACTTTTCACCAGCCTGCAGCCTTCAGCTCACAACAGCTACTACAGCATCAACTTCTACCCTTCAATAATTTTTGTAGTATAAAACCAACATGAGACAAAAAGGAGGCTTCTCCTTTTTAACTAAGAACCAAACCAAGCATAGTGAAAGGATTTTATTGAAAAGTTTCTACACAGCCCATAAACTAAAATCTGACAGGAAGATGCCAAATTATATCTTGCCTATTTTACGCAGCACAAAAAACTTTTCTGAACAAAGCCAAATGCACATTATCCTCATGTAAACTTGAAAGTGTACCACATTATCCACACGTATTCTTGACATTATGCCTAGCATTCATACATAAACAAACATACACACACACACTTATACATATTCATCCTTACCTACAGGGTTTGACAAAAAACTTAAGACTCTGGTGAGTGTATGTCAGGGACATGCACTTCATAGACCTGAGTTATCATCTTTTATAGGGCTTGGTTAATCCCACATGACAAAAGGAATAAAACAGTTTTCAGAGTGTAATCTGGGCAGGACACTGCTCATGAGGACTCCATTGCAGAGGTGAACAAATATTGTAGCTTTAAAGGTTTTCGTGTGATATTTGTGAGGTTGCGGGAGTCCCACTGGAAATCAGTCAGCCCTGCCCTTGTGGGTCATTTACATGACTTTGAAAAATTGAAGCTTTCTGTTGACTCTATTATGAGTCTATTTCTTGTTGAGCATTTGATGATTTTAATAATGATGTATGAGCGGCTCAGATTTTAAAGAAATGTAGAAGAGGCCAAGGGAAGACTAGAGATAAATAAAGCCAACCTCTGTTTCAGAGAGTTTGGCAATGCCTGTTTTCTGACTTTCCCTGTGTCTGGTACAGAAATTAGTAACAGACTTCAGGACGTGTCTCCCCTCTCCCACACAGAAAGTTGATAATCCTTCTGGACTTACAAAGCCACCTCTTCATTATGTACTTTTTTTTTTTTTTTTTTTAACAGAGAAAAAAATACCTGTGGGTAGGGTGGGAAAAATGGGATATGCTGGGGAAAATTTTGGTTAAGGAAGGGGCTAGGGTTTGGTGGCAAAGGAGAGTAGAAGTTCTCTCTATGATTTTGTCTTTTTCAATTCTGCCTTTCAGAGGGTAAGACTGAGAATAGCACAGTACAAAGCACTTTATAGAGAGTTATTTGTTCCTCACTACTCTGATTTTCACACTTTCCTTCTTCCAGCATTCAAATTTAGCTCCAGACTCATCCTATTTTCCACTGACACTTATCACCTCATTCTTTTCTGTGACATTTCCTGTTCCTTTTGTTCAGAGACACTTATGTCTCCCAGCTCCAGCCTCCAGCCCATAACCCTCCTCTCTATCCTCCATGGCTTCCTCCAACGGATTTAGAACAGCTCCAAGCTATCTATTTGGCTCACAATGTCCTTGATGCCTCATTTCTGTGCCTCTAAACCAAGACTCTACATTCCTGGCTGCCTCTCCTACTTGTCAGCTAATGAAGGGAGTAATTTTAAAAATTATTACTGTTTTAACCAGCAGCCTGCTTTGTCTTCCACCAAAATGCCTAATAGGGTATGAGCGAGAGAAATCATGTTTATGAGCTTCAAAGAGAGTCCAAGGGGGCTCACTATTATTCGGTATAAGCTGGGCTAATATATCATCTTTTTAATATGAAAAGATAAACAATAGGGTACTGAGAAAACATAGATTCATTGTCCAGAATGGGCCTTCCATCCAAGGACACTACTCAACAGAAATGGCTTAATTCATTAAATGAGGAAAATTTGCAGAAAAGACCATACATTTAAAATTAGTCTATTGAAAAAAATCTGAACCTGAAAAGTTAAACCTGTAGAAAATTTCAATTGACGAGCAGGTTGTGGCTGAAGAAGTTAAAAACTGGGGAATGACATTTAAACTCTTTTAACCACTTGGTAATGGTGGAAAACTTACTACCATTGACTTTACTAGGTGCTCTCAGTCAAGAAAGTCTCTTATCAAAACTGATGTAAGGGCTGCTCTTAACAAAGAGTATGTTGCCACTTTGCTTTTGATGCCTCCATATTCCTAGTGGAATCATAAACAAAGCAGAAAGTTTCCAGATTATCTCCTGTGCTGGATCCCGAGTCCATTGCAGGGATGTATTTTATATCTTTCTAATGCTGCCACCCCAAGATGCCTCCAGTGTCTGCCAGTGACTGTAGCAGAGGTTGTGCAGTGGACATGCACACACATTTGATAATAACTCAATCAAACTGTTATATATTAGCTATCACTACTGAGGAGACAGAATAAGTGCAGTTCCTCTTTGTTGCCGATGCTTTTCAAGTCTGCTTCAGTATAAAATATAGCTAAGTTTAAAAGTAGCAAGACGAATAGTGTAGCGCGTTGTCAGTGAAAACTAACTATTAAGGCAAATGAAAAGAGCGACAGAAAATCTTCTTTCCTGTTTAAGTGAGTATGACTACACTTCTATTACACATGAGGTCAGCAGTACTTGGTTTATGAATTATTCAGCAGGCTCTATCTAGTAACAGGAGGTACACAGCTGTAGGCTGAGCAATTTCTATATCAACTATACCACAGAAATGGTTTGGCAGGAGTGGCTACTGGTTGCTGAATAGCTATTCACAGCAACAAAACCAGGACTTAAATATATCCAGTACTGTTTGGTTTTGTTGGGTTCTGGTTTTTGTTGTTGTTGTTGTTGTTGGTTTTTTTTTTAAGATTGTCAATAATAGACAAAAATAGATGGGGGAAGAAATCAATGGAGGATAATACTAGTATGAAAATTAATAGATGCAGAACATATCTCTGCCTACTGCAACGGTAACTTATAAGAGCTAATTGTTTTCAAACAGTGGGAATAAGAGATTCACAGAAATCACCTTTCCCTTTTTTTTTGTTTTGTTTCCCCAGCTGTTCTAATTGTCCTTTTCTTTGTCCTGGTAGATATTAAAAATTAAAAGCAGGTTCATGACTACAATAATGCCCCATGCCTGGGAGAGTTCAAGGCCAGGTTGGACTGGGCTGAAAGCAACCCTGTCTAGTGGAAGGTATCCCTGCCCATGACAACAGAGTTGGAACTAGATGACGTTTAAGGTCCCTTTCAGCCCAAACCATTTTATAGTTATATGACTCTACAGAATTATAAAATATCAATGTTCAGCTGTGCAAAATAAAAGTGCTTGAGATCTGCATTTGTTCTTTGCATATTTACTATCTGCCATTAAGAAAATATGTTTATGGAGCCAGGTACTGCAATCCTTTGAGTAGTTTATTTTCTGCAAAACCCTCTCAAGAATAAAAAAGATACCTTTAATTCAAAATAAGCATCTGCTCAGTTTATTTGCATTTTTTAACTCACAGCCTAGCAGATTTGAAACTTTCTTTGAGAAAGGACACAAACCAAAATTTTAATCACTATTTTCTTCTCTGCTTTATACCTCTGGAGTGAAGGGAATGTCAAAAACCCACTTTTACCATAGTTTACAAATCATAGGTACAAATCCAGCAGATATTCTGGTGTAGGGACCCAAAATTTTCCATCACAAAATAAGAAGAAAAAATTAAAAAATATAAAAGACCAATTTTTCTAAATAAAAATCTCCTCAAACCTTCACAAATTGGGAGTCAGATGTTCCAGATGGGCCCTTAATAATTCTCGCTTGTAGTGAGGAAATGCAAGTACTAACAATCAGTCATGGCAATTTGAGCCAGTCAGAAATTTTCATTGGGAAAAAAGAAACTTTTTCAGATTTGGCATGTTCCTCAGGTAAGTCTGTATCAATGACATTTTCTGTGTACATTTGTCTGTTCAGATGTTCCCTGCCGGCTTGGTCCCCATGGCTCACACATCTTCCCATTTGCTGCTTAACCTGTCAGCTGAAGAGGAAAAATTTCAGAATATTCTGAAAGTTTAGTCTCATAAACATCAAGCCCTCCTCTATTGCTAACCAAAGGCAATCAGAAGACAAAGTTAGAATCTATTGTTCTTTTGTCCTCATATTTGTCACTATTTATTTAAGCTTTTAACTTACCCACAACTCTACATTCTGCTTCCTTGTGCTTGCTTTGTTTTCCTCTTTTGCAGGCCCCAAAGTCATACGTACAGGACATAGCAGTGTTGATGCTGCTGCCAGACAGCTTGGGATTTAAGCACTTTCTAGTGAGATAGCCAGGTGAATAAAATGCTGACTTGAGACGTGTTGCCTGCGTATGTGGCAGTAATTTAGACTGGGATTTGGAAAACATGAAGGTCTATCTGCAATAGTCTTTGCCATGTTTCACAATTCCATAGTGTCAAATGAGAATGCCATCACTTGCATCTTAGATATAATCATGATGTTTTCTTTTGGTTTGATAGGAAAAAGGAGGTGTCAGCATTTGCAAGTTGAATGATTCACTAAGCATTATAATTTCATTTATCTTTTCTTTACCGGTGCTCTAGTATTTATTGAAATAATGCTGGGCTGTCAATCTACTGTCAATCTAGTGTGAAGCTGAGATCTTCAGAGTTTAGAGTAATCAGTTTGTTGGATATTAGACAAATAAATTTTTCTAAGTTTCTGAATTTTTTCCTTGTAATTCTCAATGTTCATAGTGGAGCAGAAGTAACAACACACAAAGTGTGAGGTCAAACGATTTTGCAGATACATCCACCTAATGTTTCTAATTTTGGAATTAGCATTCATTTGACCTCTGTCAGAGGCTGAGGGACCACATGAGAGAAGCACTTAATCTGTAGCAGGTCAGTAGGCTGATTTATACCAGCAAAAATGCTTCCCCTACAATTTAGAATTACTTTTTCTTATATCTTTTGTTCTTGCAAATGCAGTAACAGCTTATGATATTTGCAGAGGTAGCAAACCAACTGGAATCCAGCACATATTAGACCTGAAGTGGTATATCAGAGCTTAAAACCTACATGTTGCTGAAGTGTCTTAAGCAAAGAATTTTTACGACTGAAAGTCTCTACTGTGCTGAAAGATATTTTTGAACATATGCACACTGCTTTCTACTTTGCTCACTAAACATTCAGGAATTGTTTGAGAAATAGCATTATTTCAGCGCTTTTCAGGCAATCAGAATTATAAAAAAAGGCTTGTTTGTCTAAATGCAAGCTGACAAAATATTTAAATACAAAGCAACAGATATACAAATATTATTCTTAATATATGCAAAAATGAAATCCTACATACAGCTGGAGAGACTGCATCTTCCTAACCAGAGAATAGTCAAGGAAAAGAAAACCTATAAAGTGGGAATTAGTGCGGCAGATTGATGTTCACCACTGCTAGCAAAGTTTTGGCCAGGATACTATTTGATGTGTTCATAAAAGTGCTATTAAACTTACCTGATCTCTTGAAAAATTACTACAATACCAACTGTATGCTACAGAAGTTTCCCTGCAGTTAGGTTCTAAAACAGGTCTAAGTGATGCCATTCACGTGCTATGTCACTGCTACCGTTACTCCGACCAAAAAAGAGACTTTGTTCACTGTCTTCATTGATTCACTGCCACTTTGATCTCTCCTTGCTGGTTCCATATCACACATGTGCTGGTTTACTCTTGGGCATCTTCCTGAGGCAAGGCAAGCAACTGTGTTTAAGAAGCCACAGCAGAGTTCATCCCAGAGTGTGCTCCAGGCAGACACTCTGTACAGTCCGTATCACCTTCATCTCTGCCAGAACTCACACTTTTGGACAGAGTCATATGTTGATGGGTGCATGATCTCTTCCCTCAGTGCCATGTTAAGAGACTGCCACACCAGTAGGCTTTGAGATAATCCTCCCATTATCTGTGGCATTTTGAAAAAAGACAACCCACAATTAAAAAAAAAATATAAATCTGCAATTTATAAGGTATGTAGACAGTGTACGTGAAATATGTTTTGAAGCCAACCTACCATTGTTAACAGTTCCAGGTTCTATACTCATTCATCAAATAGGGCCCTGTACAAACCCTGTTTAAGATCCCAGTGGGATCATGGCCAAATAAAGCTGTAATCAGACTGCATGTTGTGCATTTTTGTATTGGGTCTGGCTGAGCTGGAGTTCATTTCCCCATAGTAGCCCTCACAGTGCTGTGCTTTGCATTGGTTCATCACCATGCTATCTTCTGCTTCACTTTTCTTTTGTGCACTCAAGCTTCCACTTTGCTTTTGCTTTAAATAAATTGCCTTATCCCAACCCACAAGTTGTTTTTCCACCTTACTGTCTCCCCTATCTGGCTGGGGAGTGATAGAATGGCTGGGTTGGCACGTGGCGTCCAGTCAAGGTCAACCCACCACAATTTGTTAGTGGATTTATTTTAACTTCTTCTCTATCCAAACCAGTGGGTTAAGATGGCATTTGGCATTATTCTGAAATTAAATACACAAACAGAGTAACACAATCACATTAGTCACTGTGACCTCATTTTGCCATGGAAGTTACTTGCAAGGAAGCAAACAATGACTCTACTGATTACTTTTTTATTTATTAGTCGTGATCAACTTTTGCTGTTTACATGCCACTAACTGATCTTTATATTTAGCCTTCTGAGCACCTCTGTGCCTTCAGTAAGCAGCCTGAAACAAAATTTTTCTGAACTGCAGGAAAACAGAAGACAGAAAAAATGACCAACAACTGACTTATGAGTTTGCTTATCGTTTATAAATGTAAGTTTCTTATAGAACTTACAAGAAAAATTGTGGCCAGTGACAACTTATATTACCTGTTTGAACACTTTTGGAGTAAGCAGAACTTCATGACTCTATTGTCTAAAAATTTCTCAAGAAAATGATTCAGTGACTACTCTTTTTCAGTTTAATGTGTATAGCTAATAATGCAGTAGTAGTTAGTCTACTTGATTTTTAATTAAGATGTAGATTGTTTTATGATAAAATATTTTGATGGTTTTATAGTATATCATCATGTTGCATGTGGAAGGTATTAAAATATTTTTTGTTGTATTTGACTGATCTTTCCATGTTACAATACCTGATTATTTTGGAGGCTAGGGATCTGATAACTGACATCTCTGGTTCCTGGTGAGGGAGACAAAATGATCTTCACAGTTCAGATTTTCTTTCAGGTATTGACATTTCTTGTCCCCCACTGATGAGTAGGCATTTAGGAAGTGAATTATGCAGAATTTTAGTGAGGAAACACATGGACACTTACTGAATTCAGTGGTAGTGACACCCATCTCAATGCTTACTTTTAATTGTTCCTGCTTATGATGACTGTAGGGCAGTGAAGGAAGGTAAAGGACTAGTGGAACTTGTTTGTTCTCGTAGCAAGTAAAACACCAAAAACTGTCACAAATTGAACACTTGTTTTTCTTTTCTCACTGAAGAGAAAAATTCAGTGGTTACTATTCATAATTACGAATTTCTGAGTTTATATTACATTTAGCCTAAGTAGTAAATGATGGGTGGTTTAAAATCAAATAGCACAAAAGCAGAAGTAAATCATAAGCTACATTTAATTATGAAAATCTAATACATCTCTTCCTTGCAACATGAAGCTCCATCTCCAGGTTACTTCATTATTTCTGGTAGCTGAGCTGGAGCAGCCCAGCTAAGTTAGAGCTCTGTTTGTTAAGCTCATGCAGAAATCATCAGTATTACAGTAGTCTGCATATTAGAGTTAGAGCCAGTAAATTTCTTATTAAAGGTGTTGTTATTTAATTTATCAAATTCTCTTAATTTAAAGATGAATATTTTAGTATATTTATGCCCCAGATAATTTGAATTTGGTAAACAATCTGCAGTTCACACTGTGTAGTGAGAAGGTTTTTATGTGTTCCTTTATCAATTCCTTATTAACAAAAATTACAACAGCCAGAAAAGGATTAATTAATTCAAAATTTACCAAATTATTTATGAGAATTAATAATGAGCAGGTCTTTTCCTTTTCCACTCATCCATTAACAGGATAAACCCAGGGAATAGGTCAAGACTATGTTACTGATCTTGATAAGCCATATTGAGCACAGTGGTGCAAGGGAAGCAAAATTTGAAAAAGTAATAATATAGGCATGAAATTTTCCCCACAGTGTAATAACTGTTATATGGCTTTCTGTTTTTTGTTGTTGTTGTTTGTTTGTTTGTTTGTTTTGTTTTGTTTTGTTTTGTTTTTTGTTTTTGTTTTTGTTTTGGTTTGGTTTTGTTTTTTTTGTTTGTTTTTTTTTTTTTTCTGAAATCAGAACCTTCTTTTTGAACTGTGCTGGTTTCTTAGACTGTTAAAGAGATATTTTAATGAAAAAATGTTTACTTTCTAAAATTTATTTATTTTTCTGAACGTTATTGTGCATTGTAAACAAACAATGAACAGAAAAATCTGCTTTCTTCCCTACATTTAATCTATTGTGATATATAGTAAAATTAGATTCATATTTTCAATATGTCACAGAATTAATCACATATGCAGCATAAATCAAGTATGAAAATATTTATGCTAGAAGCTGAAACTTTTTCCTACTGCACTTTTTCCACCATTTTCATCCCAGGCACATTGGTGGAACACTGTTTTGTCAGTAGGATGTAAAAATAGAACACAAATAATATTTATTTTACAAATTTAAAGATGTTTAAAAAAGCATATTTAAATACAACTTTGCCCCAAATTCGGTATCAGATGCACTGGTCTAAATCAGGAATAATCTGATGGAAACTAACAGCATTGCTTCTGCTTCACTTCGTTGTAACCAAGAGAATAATCTTCCCTCTCCTGAAAAAGGATTTGGATTTCTCAGAAGTCTTGCTGAGATCTGTGGAAAAACAATAACCATCTCTACAGAAAAAACCAGGGAGAGCTGAATAGATCATAGAAGTCAAAGTAATATTCATTATCATTTTTACTGATGTTGCCCATCTGGAACAGAGTCATAAGTGAAGAGATGAGGATCCTATTACCATGTGTAAAACAGCATGTGTCATGATATGTCATAGGATTCTTCTTCCCCAGATATCCAGACAGGTGAACTGCTGGAGACTCAGTTTAGATGCAGCACTTTTGCTGTGGCATGCCCTGCTTAACAGAGTCTGGAACAAGGTGTCAATCTGACAGTCTGGTGTTAAAGGAGTAGGCTGATGTACAATTTGATTCAAATCCTGGAACTTTTACTTTTCCTGGCTGTGAAGGTTTTCCAGCTTTTTCCATATCCATCTTCACTAACCATGCATGCTCATCTACCTGAATGATTCATCTCCATGACCCATCAGCTGAATCGTGGCTGATCACGTCTCATAGGTGCTGCTGCTGCTGATACACTATTTAAAACCATATCAGCTCAAATGCCAGGTAAAAGGTTTGGGGTTTTTTGACAAGATGTGACAGGAAAATCTGTAATGAAGGGCATGGCTCTGTTGCCTACACTCTGTTGCCTGTAGAGTGGCACTTCAGAATCTCTGGGATGATATCCCACCTCCTGTCAGCCCAGAAGGCCATGCTTATCCCAGGGATCTGGTGTCGCCATGGCTTGCCCCATAAAGACATTTGGATAGCACCATGGCATGTGAATGCCATCCAAGTAGCACTTGGTTCTTGTGTGTAGGCAGTGCATTTGAAATGTTCCTGTCAATGAAGGCATAGGATGCAGACCCTCACAAACCTGGTTTCATTGTTTTCCTGTTAAGACAGCAGAGATGATCAAGAAAGATTGAAAAGAAATGTTTCCAAATCTTCCTAGCTGTCCTCCAGTCTTTGAATCTGTATTCCTTTTTATGTACACTTCTGCATCAGAACTTGGTAGAGAAAGATGTAGACTAATTTGTCTCCAGGCAGAAACTGATCAAGAGTTATGAATCTGAAGAGATGTTTAAAATAAATACAATTTCAAACTGTATGTGTTTGCTTGTAAGAATTATGCAGAAGGTTTAAGTACCTTCAAAACTTCATGGCAGTTTTCCCTTCTACCTTTGAAGTTATCCAGACTACTGTATCACAGTATAACTCCCCTCCACAAACTTCTAAGGAAGAAAAGCTGCTATTAATTGAATATCTTGACAAGAAATAGAAAAGTCCTGTGTGACATACAGTAAAGGATTTGTCATGAATCAGACTATATACAATTGAGAATAAAATGTCTTTTTAAACTTTTAGTAAATCACTTAAAATTAAATGTCTCTAATTTAGAGCAATTATGCAAATGTTTCTACAGTGAATGAAGAGCATGATATGTTTAGTGTATTCTGTTAATGCGAACTTCACTCCGTTTTTGTCTGGTATGATTGAGGCTGTCACTTACAAAGATGAAGGGATTCAATAAGGAAAAGAGTACTGGAACTGAATGTTAAGTATATTTCAGTACCTGGTGAAGCTAGAAGTTAAAATGTGTGAAAAGGGATAGGTATTCAAATCCTGTTCTACCTGATAAAGAATATCATTAATATAGCTTTTAAAAGTATCTTTTTTTTTGTGGAAAAGTTTAATGAAAAAAAGGTTAGGGAGCTAAGCAACTTATTGTGCATGCATGCTTCTCATGTTTTTCCTTTAATCTTTTTTTGCTGCATTTTTTCTGTTTCACTTCACTAGTAATTAGTTATAGCACTTCTGATATTTGCATTGCTATTGCTATGGGACTCTCTTGGAGTCTTCTGTTACTTCTACCTGACTGAAGGAAGGTTTTTCCACACTTCTAATTAGGTGTGTATAAGCTTGAGGAAACATCCCTTTTCATGTCCATGGCTTAATACAGAGCATCAAAATGTGATGATTATTTTGCCATCAATATAAAAAATGCAAGATCCTTATTTCAGATGGTTTTGAATTTGAATAAGCAATTAGTAACTAAAACATCTGCTGGAATGATGTAACACCAGAAAGATCTTCTAAGTTTGTTGCAGTGCCTGGTATTTACTAACAGAGTTCTTTGGGATACGGACTTGTGTAGAGTTTTAGAGATCTGTATCATTTGTAAAGGTGTGAGGGAAATAACTGAAATAACCTGTAAGAATAGATGACAATGTTTACAACAAATATTTTCATGGCAAAGGGGAAAAAAAAGAGATTACATGAAACTTTCCTGAAATGAATGTGTATTTTGTTTACAGGGAGAAATATTTTTTTTTTCTGAAAGGAAGCAATCTTCTTACCAGTTTCGTACATTCCTTCTAAGTGTGTGCAGAAGGCATGAATTCCATAGGATTGCCCATTCCACAGTGAAATAGTGCCCTAGGATCTATAAACAGGACCTGATAAAAAATCACACATTTCATTTTGAGATAGAAAATGTATAGGAAAATGTAACTGAGAAATACAGAAAGGTGGCTAGTAAGTTTAGTGAGAACACTACAGAGAACAGTCCAAGATGATCTGATACAGCTTTTGTCTTGCCTTAAAAGTAGTCTCCTTTTTTGTCTGTATAGTGACTTTATCCTTTGAAAGTCAATAACACCAAAGTATGTTCCAGCTCCTTCCTAGTTTGCACTTCTTTGTGCTTTTCAAGTGAATCCACAGGAAAAATTGTAAATTAGTTTGAACTGTACCTGGTTCACAGTTGATCTTTAGCTGGATCACTCAGCCTCTCTGCCCTCTCCAATAGCCTGCAAT
The DNA here is from genome assembly GCF_009829145.1 of Chiroxiphia lanceolata. Taxonomy (NCBI): domain Eukaryota; kingdom Metazoa; phylum Chordata; class Aves; order Passeriformes; family Pipridae; genus Chiroxiphia; species Chiroxiphia lanceolata. The sequence goes on along the minus strand of NC_045637.1, from coordinate 39,666,912 downwards.
GAAAAAAGCATGGTACAAAAATACAAGTACCCTTTGGACACGATGACAGTTGAAAATCTCAAGGGATGAAGTCTAGTATGATGTAAACCACATCTTAAAACTGTTGCAAATCCAATCAGAATATGAAATTCTGTAAACACACCAGATGAGAAATGCCGATTTATTGTAATCAAGGAAATGAGTGTATCAGGGATAAAACCCGCCCTCTTCAGCTTTAAAGAGCACTGGGGGGGGGGGCATTTGGCAGTACAAACACATAAGAACAGGCTCTCATTGACCTAAAAAGTCTATTATTGACATATGAAATGCTTCTCTTCACTCCTCCCCTTCCCTTCCCTTCCCTCCTCTCCCTTCCTCTCCTCAAAAAAGATGACTTTTGGTAGCATCTTGTGTTTGGCAACAGCTGGAGGTAGTGGACAGCAGATTATAAGACTAGAGTATGTGGATTCAGGAGAGATTGAGCCAGGAGAAGGGCACAAAAATTACATAGGTGAACCAAAAAAAATGATCAGAAGAATAAGTTCATTTTTTAAAAATGCCCTTTCAATTTCTCAGTTGTATTCATGCTTTGTTTTGAAAGTTTAATTAATTGTCAGTAAGGGACAAGAGGTATTGTATCAATACAATTTTTAATGCAATCTGTAGATATTACCATGTCTGGTATACTAAGGAATAATGCTACTATACCATTCATGAGAATGAATGTAAAATATACAGCTAATGTTCTTCCCTAGAGCAATGACTTTGGTATTGCATAGCTAATTCTTTTAAATATAGCAATATATGCTGTATTGCCCTTCAGTGACAAATTCACTGCAAGCACAATTATTGCAGTTAAAGACCTGGTGAACCCTACACTTCAGGGTAAATTCTTGGTTTTGATTTGTTACAGTAATTTTTCATGTTAATCGGATGCATTCATGTTCATTGAGAAAAATATGTACCCTTTCAAACCTTGCAGCTAAATGCATACAGTTTTTAATAGAAGTGCTGAAATGCATTTACTCAGGCATCCTTAATTAGAGCAGCTGCCAGTAAAATAAGTGCTTTGACTAGAAAAATAAAGAGATCTGCTATGCCTTTTGCTCTGCTCAACCCACTTGAACTATATGAGGAGCCATATGTAATTTTTCAGAGGAAATGCCAGTAAACCAATACTGCATTTCAGAGTGACCAGAGACAAAAATGGGATGGCCGCTCTTATGTTTCACAAGAACAGCAGAAAGTCCCTGGTTTTGTTCAACCAGATCACCTCTACACTGGAGAAATAAAACTATGAAAACAGGTGTAGCATCAGCTCAGCTCTTGCATTTGTTTATGAGTCTGTCAACATCCATTGCTTTCCCAAAGAAGTCTTCTCCTTCCCAGCTGCCACTTACAGCTTTCTGAAAACATCACAGTCTGATTTTTCTGATAGATGTTGGTCTTTTTAGGCACATGCATAATGATACCATGTGTTATGTGTGCTTAGGAAACATGTTAGATACATGTTCCAGAAGATCCTAGGAACACCAGCTGCTAGTCCAGGCATCTCCCTCACCTACATTAAAGATATCCAGACTGTGTTTTTCAGTATTTGAGTTACTTTATTGAGAGGCAAAAACTGATTGATAAGGTAGCTCAGATGTTTTAATTAGCAATGCAGAGAACCACACAGCTTATAAGCTGAAACACTTTCCAGCTATTGTAGACATATGTGCTTAGATTTTTATTAATTTAGGTAGTTTTGTAATTTGTGAAAAGTGTCTGCGAAACAGAAAAACAGCTGCGGCTCTAAGCAGAGGATTGTGAGTAATAATTAATAGAGCTGTTATTTAGGGTTGAGAGTACTCCACAGCTGAATAGATCCAAATCTGTAAAACATGAATTCAATTAATATCTTTGTCTTATGTTTTGGCCACATTCAAGTGGGTTGAGCAGAGCAAAAGGCATAGCAGATCTCTTTATTTTTCTAGTCAAAGCACTTATTTTACTGGCAGCTGCTCTAATTAAGGATGCCTGAGTAAATGCAATTTTCAAGTTTTTTTGAAAGAACATGTTTTCTTAATGCTACATTCAGAATTGTCATGCCTACATACAACGGTACAGATGGGTGAGTCCTGCGGCACCAACATTTGAAGCTTTCTGCAGGGATTCAGCTGTCCAGACCTGTCAGTACCCAGCTGTGGAGACGCAGGATTTGGCTGCTGTCAGATAGTGGAAAGGGGTAGGGGGCTCCCAGCAGTCTTAGGGTTCTCACTTAGGCAGATGTTGCCTTCAGGAGGAGAGGAATGTGCTCCAGCAGCTACAGCTCCTCAAGCTGCTCCCCAGTAAGAGTCAATGGTAGAGAATGACAAGAAGGGAAAGTTTCTTTTATAAATTCTGCAGAACTGAGTTTTCAACTGAGTTTCTAAGGGAAGCTGGAACCTTCCGGGGAATGTTTCCCCCATATTTTATGTAAGTTACCACACTCTAAAGATGGAGGACAGTAAAGGTGGATTTTACATCAATTTTGAATAATGATTGCATGGGGCTAATTTGTGTTATGCAGAAGTAGCTCAGATCCAACACAGTAACCCTGGCTAACTTTTTTAGCCAGCTCAGAGTCAGAAAAAATTTCTTCTTTAGCTAAATCCCTGTCAGGTGGAAACACAAAAATGAACCCAGAATTCCACTTCTTTCAGCTTAATGTCTTAAAGGCATTTCTTCAGATCTGAGATTCAGATCTATTGCTCTGATAGTATATAATCATAGGTCGACAAGGAATTTTCTTTTTCCTGATATTCTTTATTTTCAGACTTAGCCACTTTCACAAGATAAGCCTTGTCTGTAATTGTCTCAGCTCAATCACAGCTGAAACTTAATCCCTTTTTTGCTTCCACAGCTGTGGTTTTCTTTCAGAACAAATTTTGTGTTTATGGAACACCAAGGACTGCAATTTTCTTGTGTGTTTTTGTTGCTGCTTTTTTGCCGCTGCCTTTGAAATAGGGTTTTCTACTTCTGCTCATCATGTTCTTAACTCTACACTCAGGAACAAGCCCAGATAAGGTTAGAGATAATTCTTGGTGATAAACCTGCAGAGAAAAGCTCAGACAGCAAGGGGTGTCTTAAAACTGTGAGAAGGTGGTTGTAAGCACCAGAGCTAACCAAACATGTAGGTTCTTAGTTTTCCACTGAAATACTCTGGTGATCTAATAGGTCAATTATATTGTCATGGAACCTCAGAAATGTTATTAGTTGCACATTATTTGAAATAAAGAATAATTTTTCAGTTTTTCATCTATAAAGGCATTTGGACTTACAAGGAGTACAGCTTGCATGTCTGATCCCTCTAATAAACAGAGCACTAAATGTCACAGACCTCTTGAGAGCCAGCTGCCCTTAAGCACTTCTGCTTCACTAGCTCAACATGGGATTTATCTGCCATTTCCCGAAGAATCAATTGCCGATATTAAGCGGAGGATATTGAAGCACAATGATTCTGGAGAAAGAGAAGGGGTGAAATATAAGTATGATTAGCTGTTAGTAGTTCTGCTTTAGATGTTTTGGGGTTTTCTTCTCAATTAATACGCAGTCCACTAGCCTGCAGGTGGCATTCTGTCAGATCATCCTGAGCTCAGGATGTAGGCAGGGATATAGAAGCATATCTAATGTCAGGCATCAAAAATGATGAAGTAAAGGATGTTTTTTAATATAAATACAGAAAATATAGAACTTCATAAATGTGGTTGGGATTGGTGGTTAAAAAAAAGTCATTATTTTCTTTGAATAAAATGTGCTTGCGTGGATGAGGACAAAATATCTCAAATATTTCACGTCTCAGGGGTTAAACTGTGTTTGCAATTTTTAGGTGATATATAAAACTGGATAACAACTGATTAAAGAAATTCAAAGAAGATATAAAGGATTAAAATATGTATGGGAGTATGCACAATTCTTCCTGGTTTTGATAAGTTCTGGAAATCTCATATCTTATATAACTGAGAAAAGGACTTTACATGTGAAATCATACACATAATAGTTTGCAGATAAAAGTCCTTGCTGGAGTCAAATCTTAGAGATATACTTTTTATTGCTATCATGAATAGAATGATCTGGGTTGGTGAAATCATACTTTGTGAAACTTGGATATATTCCCAAATCAAAGGCTTTTGTTTAACCATGATGTAATGCATATACATCAAGAAAAATTTTATCCCTTAAAAGCAATATGTAATTTCATTTTCCTTTTCCTGGGTTAAAAGTTTACCAGAATCAATCTATTATGCATCATAAAATTTTAGGCATGCCTCTAATCTTAAAGATAGGTTTAAACATACAGTTATTATGGTTGACTTATGGAAACAGAGTGAGAGCCTTAGAAATGATCATGGAACAATATGTCATTTGGGTAAAGAATGAAATGCCATTGGATTGGTAAGTAATATATTCAATATATTCTAAAGAATGGTAAAATCAAGTCATATTAATAATATAGAAAATGCAGTTTGGCATGTATAGAGATGCACTTTCCAGGCACATGACCTCTCCTAAACCAAGTGTGTTAAAAAATTCACAGTCTTACAGGTTCATGTCTCCATGGTAGACAGAAAAAACAGTGTTTTGAGTCAGCCAGAGTTTCAGAAGTGCTTGACTTTGGTGTTTATTCAGATATTCTCAAGATTTACAACTTTATTTTACTTGTTTTCTGTGTAACTTCACCTGCAGTCACAGGGCAGTTTGCTGAAGTATTTATTTCCTAAACAGTTGTCATTCTGAATAGCTCATGGCATGGCATCCCATAGTAATACCCCTCTATCCAAAAATTATGCTTAAAGGAAGAGAAGAATCCCAAAAGTGCTGTATGCCCTCTATTGAGACTGAAAGATTGTGGCAGAATCACCCTGAAATTAACTTTTGTCCAAGGCTTTATTTTAAGACCCTTCATGATAAAAGCTGTGCTTTTTAAAAAATATTTTATTTTGTTGCCTGTCCAGATTTCAAATGTCCATGGCCATTGTTCTTAAATAACACTTTACCTCGCAGTTACTGTTTCACTTGCTTCCTCCCCTGCATTTCTGTATGAACAAACAAATGGATCATAATTATATTTAAGCAATCTTTTTTCTGTAAGGAAAGATAACATTCAAAGCACAGAAGTAAACCAAGAACACTAACAAAACACACCTTTATGACCTTTAAAATTCTTCGTGGGAGCACAGCTGAAATTTCCTGTGTTTTTTTACCATACAGATGTGTTAACTGAGATATGTTTGTTCTAAAGGGTGAACAGTAAAATTTTTTATTTGTGCTATTGTAGAAGACTACTTATCAAGAAGAAAACTGAACTTCTCTAAAAATTGAAACTGAATATTTAATATTGGAATTGTACAAACTCACAGTAGTCAGTAATTTAGCAGAAATTCAAGAAGGTAATACCACCCTGTGTTCTAAATAAATTTATCTCTATGTGGATTAGGTGTATGTGTAATTAAGTAAAAATTACATGTGAGTAATTGATTTTAATCAGTCACTAAAGATCTGTGCCAGCAGCTGGCAGATCGATGTATATATCTTACATCTGTGGTTATTATATTGGTTCTTAGATTTGGGGCAGATTTTTTTAGTTGGAGCTGTGTGTACGAATTAGGTCTGCAAGCACAAGAACTGGCTATGACCCAGGAAATTACGCCTGTTGTGATGTTTGATTTGTTGACCAGGGGTTGAAAACCAAAATATTTTGATGCTGTCAAACTGTGATGGAGCGAATCCCACCCCCACAGCACAGGCTCTCTGCAATGTTCTCTGGGAAATGTAATCTGGGTTTGGGAGCTTACACTAGACAAAACAAATTTCTAACTAATGTGTCTTGGAGGATGGTTACACATTACAAGAACCCTTTCTCCATCCTGTTCTTTACCGTGGACTATGGCAACATTCATTTCCACTCATTCCTCTTTGTCCTGCTGTGATGTGCTCTGTCATATGAAACACTGATACCTTGCTTGTTGTGATGTTTCATGGTGAAGACCATTAAGAAAACACACAGTTCACTATTTAGACTTTAGGTGAAGCCTCTGAGAGCAGAAGGCAGAGGTACTGATTTGGTGCTGCTAAGAAAAAGGAAGGCGGTTTTTTATTCAGTTATAAAAAAAAATTATTTCTGCATTCTGATCCCTATTTTGCAGAGTTTTCTGTTAATAATGAGCTATCCAGATTTCTTTAACTTTTGATTATCTGACAGTTGACCGACTATTGTTTGTGGTAGACTGAACTCCGAAGAGAGAAAGCTGTGAATCTCTCATGTGTTTGGTTCCCTCTCCCTAAAAGGTATATTTCAGGGAACATATAGCATCTGCAGACCAGATTCACATTTCTCTGATCTCTAGTCACTCTTCCTGATGAATGAAAAGTACTGGCACATTAATAAAACCATCAAAACCAGGAGTAACATTGTTCTTTAAAGTGCCAGTTCTGTGTTGTGTCACTGATAGCCAGGTGTAATTAAAAGGAGTGAGTGAGGATACACTGTGCTTAGATTTGTTCTTATCTAGTTACCAACTTTAATGAATTTTACCTTGATTTACCTCCAGGTGTAGAAGTAAAGCAGGTCTAGTCCTTGGCAGAGAAGGAGGCTCATGAGAAAAGCTGGCTCAAAACTTCCCAGTATCTTAATGAAAACTGAATCCATTCACCATAGTAATGAGAAGAAAGTAAGAAATCTTCACTGTAGAGGCCTCCTTCCTGGCTGAAGGCTGGAGCTCCCCATAGCTCTTGCTAGGGCTGCCAGGCTGCTCTATAGCACAGTCAACACCAAGATGATGCAGCTGGATTGTCTTCATCCTCCATCTTGTATCCTGCTGCTGAGTTTTGTCAGCACCTGTGTTGTGTGGAAAGGTTATGGTGGATGTAGGTATGAAAGGTCAACACTCCTGTTAGCCCTGTTCCTCCCTCCCCCTTGGGAAATGCCCCATCACATTCAACCTTCGCAGCTTAGAACAATATTAAATAAAGCTGATCTTTTCATACTATTAAGTACTAAGAACAGCTTCATGCATCCTGAAAAAGAATTATTTCATTTTACTTTAATGTAGTATTTCCTAACTAAAAAAATGCCTCAGTCTATAGCAATTTTCATGAGGTAGGCTTTAGGAGGTGTATAAAGCACAGGTACTGAAGATCTTTGTGATTAACTGTGAGTTAGCCATATATTAGTTTCCCAATACTGTTCTGTCACTGCACAATAACTTGTGAGTCCAGGCTTAATAATACGGTCTACAAAATAAGCTCTTGTGTGTGTCAGGAATGCCTTAGCAACAAGTGCAGCGTTCTTGACGTGCCACGGAGTCATAGTGACAGTCAATTTTTAGACAATCCTCACAGGTACAATGACTCTGACCTCTACAGTCTGTCTATTAGACAGTTGCTAATTCCTGGAAAGACAAAATGATATCATTACATCATCTCTCTTCAGTACTGGCTTTGTGGCTGCACTGCAGACACAAATTGGGCAAAAAGCTGATACTCCCATCCATATATTTCCTTGATGTGACAGTGTCTTCCTGTTGGGTCAGAATTATTTTGATGGATCTTAGATCAGAAAAGCATCTGAAAGCAGTAATGAAGTGCTGCTATCATGCAGGAGTAAGTAGCAGACAAAGGTCTCCTCGGGTGCAACCGCCAATCCTCCATCTTCTCCTGAAGCTCACAGCCTACCTCTGCCCTCAGCACAAAATCAGACTCTCTTAACCTTAAAATATCCAGGGAAAATTATCTGCCAGCAGACTTTCTGTGCATTCACTAAAAAGTGCAGAGCATTGGTAAAAGAGTCTTAAAATCCTGTCTTCACTGAGTGTCCTTGTTACTGACCCAGTGCCACGGCGTGCCACAGGTCGACCTGTAGACCAGGAAGTTATGCAGTAGGTGGCACTGCAATAAGAAACAACATCTGAAGCATCATGCATTTATTGCCTGCAAGGCAGAGAAGGAAAGCTTCATACAAACAAATAGCTGAGGGATAGGTCTTTAACTAGTGGAATCTTGCACTGTCTCAATTACCCCAGTGGATCTCTGCTCAGTTTCTAAAGTTTTTAATCAGATGAAGATTTCAGTATTTATTTGGAATGAAAAGATATGGTAGTAATGGCAAGAAGCTGTGGTAGGCTGAACTATTCAAAAAGGCAGCCTGTGAGCTGAAAGATGACAATAAAAGGCACCTGGTACAACATTCGTAGAAGGAATCCCTATAATGCTTAAGGTCAGAAATTGTATGAAAAATCTGCCTCTTGACATCAGGCAAATATTTATAGTATAACACAAAATGTTTCCAGAATCACTGTAATGGCACAAAAGACTTGTTTTTCAACCTTTATGTGTTCCACTTAGCTTTATTGCTGACAATGGACTTAAACAGTTGTTTCAGATGCCTGAGAAATAAGGTCCCTTCCACAAACGACCTACCAATAAGTGGAAAGCTCTCTTATAGAGTGCCAGTCTTAGATGTGACTTCTCTTTTTTTAAAAAACTAAAATGATTTGTGCCAAAATTCCCATTTAGATTTTCCTCATGAAACATTAGGAGGAAGTACCCAGGGGGAAAGACAAAGACAGCTGTGCTGACATTTAAGCTGGCAAAACACTGCAGTGGGAATGCACTGCCCTGGAGAAATTTATGAAATACGCGTATCCAGATTAAGCATATCCTATTTAATGTTATGGACTGCCTCTGAAGCTGTTTGAAATCTTTAACTGCTTACTATTAAATGAATGTGCTTGCCTTTGGGGAAGGCTTCACATGAAACCACAGAGCCAATAAATAAGGAATTCAAAACAAAACCCAAGAAAATTATTAGCAATTAGTTTATATGTACAATAACTTATTTCAGTTTTCCTAATTAGTCATGGGGATAGCAGACTCATGTGCTAATATCCTCGTGTTATGTGGACTCACCGGAAACATTTTATGGATATTGTCTATTTTTTTTACTAGATATGACATGTATATGAAATTGGGATGTGCTTTCCAGGGAGTGTCCATCCATTCTAAGAGCAGACATGGAAGTAAATGTGTTGAAAGTTTTTTACAATGTGTTTGTTGTAACATGTTTCAGGCAATAAAAGCCCAACCTGCTTTTATTGCATGAAATTTTTGATAAATGTCAGTTGGTAGTCTGGCATTCACTGGATGGTGAGAATTAAAGGACGTGATAAAGAGCTACATATTGTGGTGCCACAGAGTTGCAGACTGGCAGGAAAAGTTAGAAGAGACTAGAAATTTAAGAAGAAAAATGTGTGTGTATATATATATATATATATAATTTTGATTAGCTGAGAGTTGTAACATTTCCTAGGCAGTGTTCGCCTTTAGTCACAAAATGTGAGTGTGTGGTATGCTTGTACTGGCAGGAATCAAATATCCTGTGATTGCAATTGCTTCAGAAACTGTCAGGCTCCTGTAAATAAATACTGTGATGTCACTAGGCATTCATTACCATAATTGTGGAAGGCATTCAAAGCTAATTAAATCAATCAAAAAAGACCACTTATTCCAGGATCTCTGCAAGGTTTTAGTGGTTTCAGATCAGCTCCTGGAACATCAGCCTTTGACTGCTGCTCTTTCCTTTTTCCTCCAACTGTGTTTCCTTTTCCTCTGTTTTGGTTGTCTTTCTCTTCTTGCATTTCCAAGGGATTTGACTTAACTCCTCTCCACCCAACAACCCAGCAGCACTTTGTCATTGAATCTCTATATGTAGAAGCAGTTAAAATAGGTATCTTCCAACTGCTGCTTTGGCCCCACCACCCAAACTGTGTGCCTCCAGCAGGAAGAATACAAAACAGAATGAGCAGTAGAGGGAGAAAGAGGCTTTTTACAGAATCCTTCTTTCATCTTTCTCTTTTGAACACCGAGCTTGTGTTGTCTTCTGGGAAGCAGAATGGCTCTCCAGTAACAAAAATGAGAGCTCCAGACTGGATAATTTCAACCTATGTCCTGAGGGATGCTAGAGATTATTGGAGTATTTTCAAGAGGTCTGGGAAAGTGCCTTAAATGAGATTGTTGTCTCCAAACATCCATTTCACTGTCATCCATAACTTCTCTGGAAAACTCTGAGTAGGCACTGCTGGTGTAAAAATGGTGCATGCAGTAGGACTTCAGTCCTTGGCTCCAGCTTGTACCACTGAAGGATGAGATAAGCTCTTATGTTAAGGCCTTACCATTTAACCTTTAAAGATGCAGTGGCAAGTCTAACTGATCTTCTTTCTCAGCAACTTCACCAAAACTGAACGACCATTTATTCATATCACAATCTTTTGATTTTGCCTTACATGTAGAAGATGGGCTTTCCCTACGGTGAATGTAGCATAGACAGGACCCTACAATACCTAGGCAATAAAGTGCATTATTTGCAAAAAAGGTGATTGTGAAACAGCTTTAAAGCATCCCTTCGTAAGTTTTAAGTGTGATTTTGTTTCCTCAGGTCAATCTGACTTGCATGATTCAAAATCCATTTTTTCTTCTAATTATGAGAAAACTTCCCATCATCAAGAATCTGAGAAGTGTACTCTCATTGTGCTTTCTCTTCCTCTCAGTAATACTTCAAACGCTCCTACACTCAGGTGAGATGCCATTGTCTCATCATCATCAAACATCCCTATGGGCTGTGTTCTGGCCTTACTGAGACTCAGCATTCTAGAGAATCCATCTAGCTGAGAAGAAATCTCATTAGTTTACAGGAAAATATGGCCACATACAATAGCAGTGTTGAACAAATAAGGCAAATAGAGTCTGACACTGAATCTCAATTATCTGAATGGAGGTTTTCTTGTGTTACTTCATCTAATTTTCTATATGTACTCACCTGTTCAGAAAAAGGCGCTCATTGATGAGACCACTCATATACATTTATTTAAGACAAAGATATTTGCTTCTTTTTTCCCTGTTGCATCATGAGTAAAAATGTATACAATCTAGATACACTGTTTCAATTTCTGTGATGGCATTGATTTTTTTTTAAGAGTAGACAGAAAGAAACAGGATGGTAATTTAAATTACATGTACTTTCACATGAGCATTGTTCTAAAGCACATTAAAAATATGTTATTGTCAGATCTTTTAGATGGCTAACTCTTCAGATCTTCTGCAATAATATCAATAATGTATTCAGTTTCTTGAATAAGATAATGTTCTGTAAAATTAAAAATTCAGAATTGTATATTTGAGAATTGAGACTTTACAGATGGTTTTTTGGCAGAAAGAGGCTAAGAGTTTTTTTGCAAGTAACAGTTCAACAATATAATCTTTATAAAATTACGGGATTTCATAACTGTTCATTTGCTCAAGCTATTTCTAATACACTAGAACTTTATCTACATGACCAAATCAGACATGAAAATCATAGGTGTTAGTATACCCAGAAATGGTAAAGCCTGTTCAGTCTCCAAAAATTCTTGTATACGTACCTAACGTAAGAAATACAAAGCAAGGAACCATTTCCTTAGGAGCCGACAAAGTTTTGTATTGCCCTTTTTTCAGCTGCCAGAGGGAGAGCTAGAAGTTGTCCAGTGGTGACACAGCTGAAGGCCTGCAGTCTGAAGGTTAAACAAGCCCTTATCAGGACCCTGGTAGTGCCAGAGAGAGGGAAAGTTTGATGAGATGTGACAAAGCATACTTGGTCCTGACCTAGTGCAAAACCTTCAAGGCTTATGTTTCTGTGATACATGCACTGGTCTGTGAAATAGCTCAGAAAATTTCATTGGAAACAAGGGAGCAATTTTTATTTAGCTCACCTACCACATCATCTGGAAGATACGGGGTGAAGAGAACAATTAACTGAGAAAGGGTGATTTTAAAATCATTCCCTCACAATATTCTTCTTCCCTTTGGAACTCTCCACTTTGAAATCTTGTGCAATCAAGATTTGATGTTGATGTTTCCTCAATTCAGTGGGATTATCAAGGCATGCATAGGTCCATAACATAGAGTATTGTCCCAGTTTTATGCTTTACGAAGTCCAAAGGAACTCACAGCTAGGTTCAACAGCAGCTGGATCTGCCTCCATGGCCTTTTTGTTTCTCTGTTTGTTGGATTTAAGCAATATGTTCTTCTTTTCCTTTTCTTCCTAGCACTCAGGTTTACTTGTTCAGGCTTAGCCCCATTTCACTTCCAACCCTGTGATTTAACCAGTCAGCTGACTTCTTCCTTCCTGCAGAGCGGAGCTGACATCAGTGGCACTTGGCTATACCTGACCATGTGTGCCTGGCTGATGATCAGTATTTTTGATCAGATGGTCACTTTGGGTATTGTTGTGCTCTTCCTTGTGGCAGGAACTCTCTCTAAACCAAGCTTGTGTGCTGTGCATGCCACTGGAGCCCACTCCACTGGGCAGCCAGCAGGTGACAGAGACACAGAAACACCCAGTGTGTGCCTCCCAGCCAGCCTTACCCTGCCAGTGAGCCGGCCCGGGAGCAGACCCTTGGGCACACAGTGGGAATCAAGCCCAGAGCTCCTCCTTGACAGGCTTCATCTGCAGGCACAGATGTCTCTGAAGTTCTGCAGAGACTCGTAACATGGCTCCTGGCTGAAGCCTAGATGTAGCAGCCACCAAAATCTTGATGGGTTTTGGCTGCTCCTGAACTCATGAGTCGGCTGAAGCAATCAGAAAATGCTTGGGTGACTGTGAAAACTTCTAGAAATGTGTACGTAGGAAAGAATGCTAAATATTTCAGATATGAGTTTTATCTAGCTCCAGCAAAAAGTCAATTTGGGAATACTCTTTTGCTTACTTTTCTTGTTTCAGTTTTTATTCCCAAGCACTAACAGAGGCATTTAAATCAGGAATTATTTTCAAATGTGAATCAATACTCACCATATGGCTTGAAGTTAGAAATAAACTTTTGATCATATTCCCATGCAAAAACACTATTCAGAAAATTCAGATTTTTTTTTTTTTTTTTTTTTTTATGAAGTATTACCCTTAACCCAAAGTAGAGATTGTGGAACAACACACACACACACACACACACACACACACACACACACACACACACACACAAACATAAAAGTGAAACACTGAGTTTTTCCTGTCCTGGATTTAACCTCTCGTTCCTAAAAACTTCAAATTTTGGGTAAGTGGTAAGTAGTCTTCAAGAACGTAAGTATATACTGTTCAGTCACATGCTTCATTCAGTCAAAATAAGTGTGTTTGTTTTTTTTTAAATTAGTCTTGCAGAATGTCGTAGCTAAGACAAAAAAAATGATCTTGTAAAGGAAAGTTCTTGGAAGGAAAATTTTTTCACTTTTCATTTTCTACATTACTCAAACATGTAGAATATATATTTGGAAAGTATTTTATTTTTTTTTTCCATCAAGACACTTTAGACATGGTCCAGATGAATATGGACCAGGTGGTGAGTATAGGCCTATGATCAGTGTTCCCTGTGGACACTGCTTAGAAGAGCACGTCATAGCTCAGGCTCCCTGCAGAACCCATGCAGCTCTCCCATATTCCTTTAGGAAGGAATGGGCTGAATGTTTGTCAGTGAACTGCTAGTACACATCATGTAAGACAATGTGGAATACAAATATTGTAGAAAATCCAATGCAATGTTCTTTTTTTTTTAAGTTCCCAGAATGAAAGGCAAATTTCACAGACCTGCAGGCTTGCTGAGTTTATAAACCTGGCATAAGATGTGCCTAGCCTATTTGAAAAGACAGATGGTTTAAAAAAAAAATCATATATAGTAGATAATCTAATAATTCAATGCATACTGGTACATACTGATATAATTATTTGAATTTTTTTAAACTTTTTTATTATTTTCATTTGTTTTTTGCTAGAACATACCTCAGTCCTGAGATTAAATAGTCAGGATAATTTGAGAGCAAAACAGAATTATAGTGCTCTGAAGCAAAATCCATGTGGAATTTTCCATTACAAGGAAAACAAGTTCTCAGCAATTGCAGATTGACATATCCCAGTCTTAAAAGTGTTAAACTGGTGGCATTAGAAAGCATATCAATAGAAAACAGATACACCATTGTTGTGTGAAGGTTATATATTTTGGTAAGGCACGTGATTTACTGTACCTCCTTTTATGTCAGCAGCAGTTTTTACAACTTTTCCAACTGGCTCCTTTCATTTTTCATATTAGCATTTATTCATTAGAATCGTAGAATGGTTTGGGTTGGAAGTGTCGGTAAAGATTATCTTGTTCCAGCCTCTCTGCCATGGGCAGGGACACCTCCCACTATATCAAGTTGCTCAAAGCTTGATCCAATCTAGCCTTAAACACTTCCAGGGATGAGGCATCCACCACTTTCCTGGGCAACTTAGGTAAGCTGATGTTAAGTAATAGCTCATGGCTTCATGATTAGTTATGCTTTAGTGTACTTATGTGACTACTTAAAAATAAAACCAGCAAGAAGTGAAGAAATTTTATAACCTTCTATTGAAAATTCTTATGTTGAAAAGGTCATGTGAGAGAGAAGGAGAGGAAAGAGAAGAAATGTTCCTCTGAAAGCTCAGTCTTTCCTGGGCTGTTGATGCTGTTTTCCTAAACCCTGCAAAACTAAGATAATGATCTGTGCTAGTCTTCACATACAGTATTAGTCTAAAGATGTATTTATTCTTCTGTTTAAAATCTAGAGGATTTAAACAGTATTTTTCATAATGAAGGGGGATATGAGGCATTAAATGTCTCAGGCAGGCAAATATATGCTTCCTCATGTGAGACTCCCTTAAATATGTTTTCAAAGTGCCAGACATATGTCAGTGAGGAAGATGCAGCTCAGTGTTATTTTTTCCCTTTGGTATTGGAATGCTGAGCTTACTTTTTGCTTGTGATACACACCCACACATTTACAGAGTTGTGCCTTAAACTTAAAGAAAATAGTGTATGGAGGAGACAGAGTTCCCCACTACTATTCCAAGACTGGAGTCAGTAATGAGAAGTTACTAGGTAAAGATAGCTTGACCCAAAATATCCATCTACACTTGCATCTGTTTTAAGGTCTGCTCTGTGTTTTAATTTCTTCCAACCAGAAGTTGCTTATGTCTGTGTCCTTCTTCTAAGCATAAAAAATTACATCACTGCGGTTCTGCCTTCATCCAGGATGAAATGAACAAAATGTATTTCTGATCCATGTATGAGATGTTTTACAGTACATAACTGCACAAGGCTTATGTGGTCTGTCAGATCTGTTTGGCACAAAGAGAGAGAGAATGGCAATGAAACTGCTATAATTTTGGCAAAAGAAGCCTTTGGAATCTGTGTTTTTTGACAGCAGAGATTCCTGTGAAGATGGGGAAAAAATCTGAGTTGATGTGCTGGAAAGCTCTCTGTCAGTACAATTACCTGCTGGTAAAATGTTTTCCCTATAATTGGGCATCTGCACTCATTTTGAAAAATCTTATGATTCTTCCTTTCACATACGAAAATTTTTTCATATATAAAACAGGACTAAATTTTGTTCAGTGGTTCCAGCAGCATCACCTAATTTATTCTCCATCTTCAGATCTGAATTTCCCAGATCCGTTCTCAGGATGACCAAAAGTTGCGTTGAGTTTTCTTAGGTTTCATCAGGAAAGCCTGCACACAGTAATGATGATTACCAGAGTTGCATGGGCCTAATAATTTGTCAGTAATGAGATTGCTCCTTCAAGAGACTAGAAGACTTACACTGAGTTTTCCACTGCAAACTTCTTTCTGGGTCAATACCAGTATGGGACTTTCAATGTCAGACTGCGAATCTCCACAGCTTGCTGAGTGACCTGAGATAGATAGCGACTGTCTCCTGAACACTGTTACTATCTTTCTCTACTTTCATAATTTTCTTCAAATGAGCAAAAAATTTCATTCTAGGTTCAAGTACAAGCCAGTCACAGTTTAAGCAAGTTTCAGTATTGAAGTGTCTCGGCAAGAAAGTCCAAGGAGGAAAGTCTTCACTGACTTCACTGGTCATTCTCTTCTGTTGCAGTCAGAACAAATTAATCTTTTTCTGATGTTTACTTGCCTGCTCCGGCTTCAGTTAGAGTCAGAACTACCAACCTCAGTAAAACCAGCAGAGGAAGACCTGGCATGTTCCTGAAGTCAGACTGCACATGGTCTCCATGAGTAGTTGCGGATATTCAAGATACAACAGTCTCTGCTCTGCATCCATGACTAATGTTGTGCTCTGGCTGTTTGTCCAGATCTTGGGCATTATAACAGCTGGGACTAGCAGGTACTCAGAAAACAGGGAGCCAATTTGTGAAGTTTTAGAGGAGTACATTGCAGCTACAGAAGAGAGGGGATTGCTGAACTTGTCTGTACTTCAGATTTTTTAACAATTTTTTTAAACAACTTCTGGAAGAAGCAAATCTTGATTTTTAAAGTTTCTGCAGTATTTTTAAATACTGCCAATCTATTTGGTTTTCACACAGTGCTCTCTTCTATTTTAATATTCCTATCTCATCATGGCATCCAACTTTCTCTTTTTCCCATATAACTATATCATCTTTCTCAATAGTATTGCATATTTTTTTATAAACCCTGAAGGCAGTATTAGAAACAGTCTAAACTTGACTAGGATGATACAGAAATGCTAGGCAATATTTTACAGTGGCAGGAAAGAAGCCCTAGATAGTGAAAAATGGTGCTGAGATACAAAAGTGGCCTATAGGGATAAGCTTTATCAGTATGTGGGGGAAGTATTAGAAAGAAAAAAAATCCTTCTTAAAAATCTTTAATATGTCTTAAGTGTTACAGCACTCTGAAATTTAACTCTTCCAGAATACCATAAAGCTTTTTATAAGACAGATAAATCTAATTCTGCTAACCTTTGGCTGATTCCCCCGTTTAGCGCATGGGAACAGATGTCAAGACAATCTCCTGCATCTTTGCCATGTGTTGCATCTCATTGAAGTGGAAGATCTCATTGTGGAATGCCCCAAAGTATCAGGAGGCCAGTATGGGAGTGGAATTTCAGTGATGCAGAGACCATACTGTCTCTCTGCACCTGAAGGGGCTAAACATTCTCTAAAACATGCTCAGGGTTGGAGAGTTTTGGATTAAGTCATGCTGTATAGTGTTTCTCTGATTGATAATGAGAGCAGCGAAAATGTTATGATGCCCTCTTAGATAAGAAGTACTTTTTCTTTTTAAGTGACCTTATGTATTAGCTGGTGCTTTCAAGGATAAGATTTTTAGTAGGACTTTAAGTAGCCGTCTAAGATAAACAAGTTGTCTGGCTGAAGACCTGGATTACATGATTACACTGCACAGCACTTCTTTGAAGCTTTTCAAAGGAGAATTTTTGAATGACAGTGGTAGCAAATGTTGTAAAGGAAGCCTTAAAGGGAATTATCTACTTTCAGGCCCAAGATGAAGGTTTGAAAAAACAGGCAGTATTCAAAAAAAAAGAGCAGATGTTTAAAAATGAGCTTTTACAGAGTTCTTCTTATCCCTGGTCAAAGAATGAGAAGATGCATTAAAATGCTCTATGAAAAATAACCTTAGCCATTCTACACACCACTTCTACTGTCTGGCTATTTGAAAGCAAATTCTATTTCATATTTCAAATTATCCATATTATGCAGATAAATGCCTTTATGCTACTAGCACACTTGAAGTAGCCTTAATGAAAATTCAGCTCTTTCTTGTTTTCCCAAGTGGTATGTTTTGGGAGCAGAAGGAAGAAGAAAGGGGGAAAACATAAAAGAGAAAGTCATGCAAAAGCCATGGTCTCTTTCCTTAGACTTAATTGTCATGTTAAAGTCCCAGAGGCTAGATTAAATAATATCTTTCACCTAACAGGAAGATTGTTATAATCCCCCAAAAGCAAAGTTTAGAAAGCTGCAGCAGTTACATTTTTGCCATACCTAGAAAAATGAAAGCATCCATTTCTGTGACTCTGTGCTGCTGGAACCGAATTCATATCTGTGAAGTCAAGGAAATGACAGAAAAATGTATTTATAATTATAAGTGCTGGTATTGGGCATTTCTCAAGTTTTTAAGTACTTGAAATATCTTATCTTACCAGGTGGCATCACCTTCTCAGAATTCAGGACTTGAAGTTAGAGATAGCTAGGATGTAAAGCATCACCTAAAGCCAGTCTCTTATCTCAGTTTCTTTTTTGCACAGCAATCTTACCAATTCAAACCACAGTCTACAACTGTGATGGCTATGATACTTTAAAAATATTTATACACAGAAAATTTAAGATCCTTACTTTTCCAGTGTTCTCTGACAACTCAGTGTCACCACCTTTATCCAAAACCAAATGAAACGAAACCAAACCTAACCAAACCAAGCCAAACCAAACCAAATCAAACCAAACCCCAAACTAACAGACCACACAAATAAAATAAAATTTAAAAAAATTTGACCCATCACTATATATATGAGGACATGTTTTTATGAGTCTTCTGTTTGCTTGAGTTATTCTTGTCTGTATGAACCCTCAAGCTGTTAAATTCTAAGAGCAGATCCTGGTAACACAAGGGGCAAACTTTGCCCACAAAAAGTTTAGAAAACTGTGCTCCAAAATTATATTTATTTTTACCCTTATTTTGGGAGAATGTTAATATGATTCACTGGAGTAACTTGAAAGATGAGTCATCAGAACACACTGACAGAAGAGCTATGTTTCAAGGAAAGCACAAATGTTAAGTTCTGACAATTTTAAAGAAATAATAGTATGGTAAGAATGATATGTATTACACTGCAGGCAGTTACATTCCTGAAGTCTCATTTAGGATCAGATTCTGCTGTTACCTGCATTGAATACTGTCACGGTTAATGAGATTGCTTGCAGAGTTGTTTTCTATCAGTTTCCAGATCAGGGGTTTTTTAATATACTGCCCCACAGGCAATATATGATCAGTGTTCTCTTTAATTATTGCATGGTGTTTGGAGATACAATTGTGATAAAATCCTAAGTATTGCATTAGTTAATACTAATTTAAGTGGGAGTTCACTGCTTCCTATTGCCTTAATTTCTGTTCCATGGCCATGACTTTCTCAGACGGAAAGCACGTGGCAGTACAGAGGTAGTAAAGCACGTGAAATCAGGAGAGGAGCCAAGAGGAAACAAAACACTCTTGTGAGCTGCATAAGGTTTGCACTCAATTTTCATTTTGAACAATTGAATTCCATGAAAATAGATGATCAGATTCTTCATTATGCAGGATGGAGTCCCTAATCCCAGCTTTTAAATGCATCCCCATCCCCAGCATGGTCAGAGATACATATTTCCACAAGCTTGGTCAGAGCTTCATAAGCTTGGTCAGAACTTCATAATCTCTGAAGCTGCATCTTCAGATAAAAGAAAACATGAAATCAAATTATGCTGTTTCCCAAAATACATTGGTTGAGTTGCAATAACATGGGAGATTTTGGTGACTGGAGCTTCGGTAGAAGGGAAACTGGGTGTACCAAAGTGAAAGGAGGTCCCATACTTTTACTGATAATCTTTCCTAATAGAAAGTGACAAATGCCAGAGTATGGATAGGAGACTGAGGTTGTTAGGGTTAGGACTGACAGATGAATTGAAGGTGAAACCTGAGTTACACTCATAGTTTGTTTCTGAAGAAGCAGATTCATTACTAAGGTATACAGTAAGGTCCTAGATCCAGAAAAGCCCAGACTGGTTCAGATGTTGCAGTGGCTGCAATGTGCACAGCTGTAGCCCTGCTACCTGGCCTTAGCAGAGGACAGCAGTAGACATCTGCAGAAAGAGGTTAAGTTTTTAGTGGCATTCTCCGACAATATTGCTGCACAGATTTTGATGGTTTCTCTCTTGTAAAACAGCGTGACACAGAGCTCAGAGCTAAAGTATTGAACTGTACACTACTGTGGCTGGTTTTGTAGCTTGTTCTGAGTTCACAGCAGGTACAACTGCACAACATACAGCCTGGAAGTCAGCTAGTCTGAAGCTGGTGGGGATATTCCCGGTAACAAACTCAAGACCAGAACCAACAAATTATCAATGTGTGAAAGGAGAAGAGTAGAAGACAGAGGATATCAGTCCCGAAATAGGTGTCCTGGGAATTTGTTAGATAAAATATTCAACTTCACCCTTGGAAGCAACATATGATTTGTTCTCCAGAAAAGTGTGAAATCCTGAGGGAAAACCCCTTCTCCCTGTCTGGTCACTACATTAATCACAAACAGGAAAAGATCAGCAGGAGGCAGGACTCAAAGTCCCAGTCTCTCCGTACCAATGAGTGGCCCACACTGTGGTCTATGCCTGCTGCTTCAAAGGGGGGAAGTGAATAAAGCTCAAAAGCTTTGTTATTCTTTAGGGCTGCAAAAAAATCTTCCCCAGCCTTGCAGATGAGCAGCAGAGCACTCAAGCATGGAATTAATTATATACAGTAATTATTTGTTTTGACAGAGCAATAAAGACCTGATAGCAAAGGCTTTATTCAGTCAGTTGAACTGTTAGAAAAGTGTTGCTGCATTCACTGAGCTCTATCTTGAAATAAAAAAAAGGTTTCTTACTAATATCCCAATTAAAAAGCAGCTGCAGAACCTTCACTGCAGGGATGACTTGAGCCTCCTGATACCAGCATAAATTCACTCATAATTTTCACATACTCCTGTGGTGCTGCAGGAAAACTGCCCTTAAATTGAAATAAAATCTTTTCTTTCCATTGATACTTGTTTCCCTGGAACGTGTTTAGAGAACTCTCTTCAATCTCTGTTGCTAAGTTGGCTTGATGTTTTGCAAATGGCAGACATCTGCACAGCCAATCATCCCACCAGTCCTTTTCTCTTCATGTTTGTTTGAATTGATGTTTTCTGAGCACAGTTGTCCCTCACAGCCTGCTTTCATGGAGGAGGGAGATGGGGCATGACTATCCCAAAGAAACAGAAAGGCAGACAGTTTGTTTGACTCTCTGTTTCTTTTCAGTCCTACTTTTACTCGTGCAGAGCACTCCTATAGCAGAACAGGAGTGGCTGATGCCCTTTCTACAGAGAAGCTGCAAGGCAAGGGAAAAATGCCCTGTACGTATGAATGAGACTATTTACAAGAGCAAGTAGGGGACAAGGGAGAATAGCTTCAAATTGACAGAGGTTTTGATAAGATATTAGGAAAAAATTATATACTGTGAGAGTGATGACGCATTGGAACAAGTTGCCCAAAGTTGTGGCTGCCCCATCCCTGGAAGTGTTCAAGGATGAGGTTTTGAGCAACCTGGTCTAGTGGAAGGTGTTCCTTTCCTAGGTGGGGGAGGTAGAACTAGATAATCTTTTAGGTCCCTTCCAACCCAAGCCATTCCATGATTCCATGGTACAGTATAGATTAACCTGTTTCAAGATTTACACTGAGCATAGGAACACCTGGGGTTTTCTGATGGTCTTTTCCATAAGTATTAAATTATACTTTTTTTTTCTCTTTTCAGAGAACCAGCACTTATAAAAAGGCAAGTAACTAAAACTAATTGTGTTGCTGCTGTTCATACTTCAGAAAAAATTCCATTTTTAAAAAGTTTGAATTGAAAGAAAAATATGGAAAGGGCATGATCTTGATTACATCAATATAAATCTATCCCAGCTGTAACAGTGTCTGTGGAGTTTACTGAGGTTATGTTCTGCCGACCCCATATTTCTGATGGCCCCAGTGTGTGCATCCTTCTGTTCTGGCTGGTCTCTCTCCTGACATAGTCTGCTTTTCTCTCTCTCACATTCTGCTCTCTGCCTTGTTCCAGTGTGCCTTTCTCTATGGTTCCGTGACTGTAGCTTCTAAGAAGCTAAAGAATTTTAACTGAAAGCATGTTGTGAAGTTGCCCTACTATGGAAGGTTACTTTTAAATATGTCCAAGGAAGAAGAGTCTATAATACCCTAAGGTAATTCGTCCCAGGATTTTACCACTATAGATCCATCCCCCAAAATTCTTGGGGCCAATGCTGTTAAACAGTGTATATACAACAAC
Source organism: Chiroxiphia lanceolata (assembly GCF_009829145.1). Lineage (NCBI taxonomy): Eukaryota > Metazoa > Chordata > Aves > Passeriformes > Pipridae > Chiroxiphia > Chiroxiphia lanceolata. Next base: position 39,645,040 of record NC_045637.1, on the reverse strand, counting down.
TTTACACAGTGTATACTATAAAAGTGGGTCATTTAAGAATAGTAACATCGTGTATTCACTGGGTCCAGTGAACTCCTTTGTTGTGTGAGCACTTTCACACAAGCATCTTCCATCAAGTAGATCACCCTATATTTATCTCCTAGTTGGAATAAAAATACATTGGCCCATGTCTTCAGACAGAAAACCCCACCAACCTGCTCCAACAGAATTCACAGACCTGTGTGCTAATTCCCTCTTGATGTCAAAATATTTGAAATCAATTTTTACCACCAGATCCTATCCTTTAGGAGTACTTCAGTGTTCAAGAAGAGATTCTCATACACAGAACTGCTTTTTCAGAGGTTTTTTCAGCTTTTTTTTTCTTGGAACCACTTACATCATATGCTCATCTTCATGCCACATCATGACATTTTCTTGGAAATTTCCAAAACAATAAAGATTCCTCCCGTAAACCCATCAGCACGTCATAGCCTGTAGATAATTTAATGTTTTGTGTAGTGATAAAGAAGGAATTATTGGTTTCATTTAGCCATGGTGATTAGTCAGCAAGTATCTCTAATGTTACAGAGCAAACACATAAGTGGGACAGAAATGTCTATTCTGACTAAAGTATGAATACTAAGATGCAGTACTTCCACTATTAAATGCAACATGTGTTTAACAATTTCCCAGAAAAGTAAAACCAGTGGAGTAAATTATTTTGGTGTGGAGAGGCTTTTTCTGGAGTTTAGTGGGCTAGGCAGTATTCTAGTGAAGGTCTATGTTAGCAGAGACAACATATGCATGAGCAGTGTTCACTCCCCTTCAGTGAGAAATTACAGTAAGACAAGATCAGGCTTGCAAGATGAATTGTTCTCTTATGAGAGTGTAAAATGTTAGCAGGTCTTTCATAATGTGCGTTTTAACGTGCAAGCAAGGAAACTTTTCTGCTTCATAATAAGGAGGGAATTTGTACGAGACAGTTTGTGACATATTTACCCATGAAGAAACTTTTCTCATCTCATCAGATGAAGAGCAGAGTGGGAAATGTCATAACTGGATGCTCTTGATTTGAGTCCTGTTCTTAATGTATGATTTCTGAGAATAAAATCAGATCTATTATAAAATAACACTCAAGAACATGGGAATTGTTTGGGAGTGAAAAATTCGACTCAGACAGTCATGGGGCTTGCAAGTAAATGCTTTTCCTGATATTTCAGATTTTCTGACTCTGTGTGGTGGTTTGGGCTAGGCCTTCCTTGGTGACCAGTTTGTAACCAAGGAAGGGTCCAGATTTACCCAGTATTCCCTACGATTTTTACGTAAGCCAGATTATAAGAAGAAAGGAGGAGAGGCCTTCGCTCTCTTTCCTTCCGGCGGCTTGGAGGTGCAGGTTCCCTGCTGTTGAGTCTGCCGTGTTGGGGAGCGAGGCCTGGTAGGGCCTTGTCGACCTTGGGAGGCGGAGGTTGCCGGCGATCGTACCGGAGCGACTCTCGGTTGTCCCAAGGAGAGTGGTGGGATATTTTCTTTGCTAACTCTTAGTTACTAGATCTCGGGCTACTGATTGGGATATATATATATATATATATATATATATATATATAATTTTGGTTTTGTTCCCTTTCCCTTCCCCCTTCCCCTTCCCTTGTGAAATTCTATATATTTTTAAATTGTGTATATATTTCAATTGTAACATAAGTGTAAATATATTTATATATATCACTTTAGCTGTCTCTCTCTCGTTTCGGGTTTTCTTAGTTGGTTGGTTTTTTTTCCTCTCCCTCTTCTCCCTGAGGTTTTTGGGGGGGGGGGGGGGCTTCTGGTGGTAAGGTTTGGAGACTTGGCAGGGAGCCAGCTTCAAACCATATCACCTTATCTGGTGTTTCCGCCCGGTTTATCTCTGGTTATCTCCGGTTTGTTTTGGTTTTGCCACGGTTGTTTGGGAACAAGTCTGGGAAGGGAGCCAAGTTGGTGCAAACACTGCCCGTTGTTTGGGAACACTACCGGGAGAGCTGCCAAGAACCTATTGTTTATATAAATATAGCTTTGTTTGGGAACAAAGAGAGAAAATATATAAACATGGCTTTTTTATTCATTTTCTTGGTTATTTTGGCCGTTTTTATATATGCTGCTGGGTATCCAGTGAGAACTGACCCAAAAGGCATTTACCAATATCTGCCTTTCCTTAATTATGACATCAAAGGCCTAGTGGCTGAGGTCCCTGGAATCAAAATTGGCCCCAATCCTTACATAAATTGTTTGGCAACAGTTATACTATTCCTAAAAGCCATGGAAGTGGTGTTTAACATTGGAAAGGTGGTGCGGTACTGCTTTCCTTGTTGCAGGAAACGCCAAAACTCAAAGGGATTTGCTGGAACTTTGGGAAGGACCTTGAGAAAACCAGTCCCTGGATGGCAAGGAATCTGGGTCAATTTTGGTAAATTGGTAGGGCGCGTGACACCTCCCATTAGCTGGGATTTCACACCAGAGCAGGTGTTTGATCCTGATGAGGTGGCACGTCGTCTGGCAGAAGGGTGTTTATCTTATGAGGACCCAAATATGCAGTTTTTTGCTTTGTACTGGGGCCTGGCGAGTGCCTATCGAGCTGCTGTGGACTATGCTCGGAAGACTAAGGCTGAGGCGGAAACTCAAACCCTGCCACCTGAGACCAATGCCACCTCTACTACATGCACTGAAAGTGGAACCCAGACTACACCACCTGAGATACCTCTCGCCCCTGTAGTGAAAAGGAAGTCATGGGTATCGACACCCAAAACTTTAAGCCTACGACCAGATGGAGAGCAAAATAGGTCAGAAGACAACGGAGAGGGGACTGATACTGATGCCAGTGCCAGAACTCCACCTTCACGAGCAGCACCATCCCCAAAAATGGAAACTACAGAGTCGCGGTCAATGACCCCATCAGAACTACGGGACTTACAAAAAGATTACACTCGTCGGCCTGGTGAGCGAATTCTGTCGTGGTTGCTCCGATGCCGAGACCGTGGGGCTAGAGGTCACATATTGTCAGCTACTGAAGCAGAACAACTAGCTTCCATCTCCGGAGACCGTGAACTTGATCGCTTAATTGCAGAGGAGAAACCTGACCTCAGTCTTTGGGCACGACTTGTCTTAAGTGTGAGACAAAGGTTTCCATTTAAAGACTATTTACCGTGCCCCGTGAGGAAGTGGACCAAGATAGATGACGCCATCCAGTACCTAAGAGAATTGGCATTGCTGGAACTTATGTATGATGACCCTCAATATGATCCCGTCACTGATGACCCAGAGGTTACCGCTTGCACAATGCCCATGTGGAAGAAGATAATCCAGGGTGCTCCTGCATCATATCTCCACATCTTGGCAGGAGTAATGCTTCCAAACATGCCAGAAACGCCTGTGAGCATGCTGTGTACGGTTCTGCGACATCTAAAAGAAACAGTAGAATCTAGGAATGAGTTTTCTAGAGACTATTCTGATTCTAGTTACAGACAAAGACCTGAGAGAGATGAACCTTACGGGCGCTCTGATTATGAAGATGACTACAGAGACCACAGGGACAGACGCTACAGAGATAGATCAGCAGACCGGTCTCGACCACGATCTCGATCTTGGTCCCGGTCCCGCTCACGATCTCCTTCCGTCACACGCAGAAGGAGCGAAAACCCTAAGCGTAGATCTAAGCGCAGTGAGCTGTGGTCCTATCTGCGCGCCCAAGGAGAAAACATGAGGAAGTGGGATGGTGAACCTACCTCCAGACTTGAGGCCAGAGTGAGAGAACTAAAACGCAAGGAAGCCGATAAGAAAGTTGTCTACGTAGTAGATGCAGATTTCTTTGAGAAAGAACTGAGATCTCCCAGACGCAGGGGGTCTGGAGTCCGCTTCCAGGATGACAAGAAAGCCTCTGAAAAGCCGAAGCAAAGATCCGATGGTGAATGCTCCGACCAGAACCAGTAGAGGGGCCCTGCCTTCTGCCAGGAGAAGGAGAGGGACGAGAAAGATAACAGAGTTTACTGGACTGTGTGGGTTCGATGGCCTGGCACATCGGATCCTCAGAGATACCAAGCTTTAATAGATACCGGCGCACAGTGTACGTTAATGCCCTCAGGACATATGAGCACAGAGACTGTTTCAATTTCTGGGGTGACAGGAGGGTCTCAAGAGCTGTCGGTGGTAGAGGCTGAAATAAGCCTGACAGGAGACCAATGGGAAAAACATTCCATTGTGACAGGGCCAGAAGCCCCTTGCATTCTTGGCATGGATTACCTCAGGAGAGGATACTTCAAAGACCCGAAGGGGTACCGATGGGCTTTTGGTATAGCCGCGGTGACTGAAGAGGAATCCAAACGATTATCTGCCCTGCCCGGCCTCTCAGAAGATCCTTCTGTTGTAGGATTACTGCAAGTTGAGGACCAGCAAGTGCCAACAGCCACTAAGACAGTGCATAGGCGACAGTACCGGACGAATCGAGACGCTGTGATCCCCATCCATAAGATGATCCGCAAGTTGGAAAGCCAAGGGGTGGTTAGTAGAACACACTCACCCTTCAATAGCCCCATTTGGCCTGTACGTAAGTCAGATGGCGATTGGAGACTGACAGTGGACTATCGTGGCTTGAATGAAGTCACGCCACCATTGAGTGCTGCTGTACCAGACATGTTGGAGCTCCAGTACGAGCTGGAGTCCAAGACAGCGAAGTGGTATGCTACCATCGACATCGCCAATGCATTTTTCTCCATTCCCCTAGCAGCAGAGTGCAGGCCGCAGTTTGCTTTCACGTGGAGAGGCGTGCAGTACACGTGGAACCGACTGCCCCAGGGGTGGAAGCACAGTCCAACAATCTGCCATGGACTGATTCAGGCCACACTGGAGAAGGGCAAGGCCCCAGAACATATTCAATACATTGATGACATTATCATATGGGGGGACACAGCAGAAGAAGTTTTTGAGAAAGGAGAGGAAATCATCCAGATTCTCCTTGATGCCGGTTTCGCCATTAAGAAGAATAAGGTCAAGGGACCTGCCAGAGAGATCCAATTCCTAGGGGTGAAATGGCAAGATGGACGACGTCAGATACCAACAGATGTCATCAATAAGATTGTAGCCATGGCTCCACCGACCAACAAGAAGGAGACGCAAGCTTTCCTGGGGGCCATAGGTTTCTGGAGAATGCACATCCCTGGGTATAGCCAGATTGTGAGCCCTCTTCACTATGTGACCCGTAAAAAGAATACCTTTCAATGGGGTCCTGAACAGCAGCAGGCATTCAAACAGATCAAACAAGAGATTGCACATGCCGTGGCTCTTGGACCAGTTCGAACGGGACCAGACGTGAAGAACGTACTTTACACTACAGCTGGAGATAAAGGTCCCTCCTGGAGCCTCTGGCAAAAGGTGCCTGGTGAGACGCGAGGGCGACCACTTGGCTTCTGGAGCCGAAGCTACAGGGGTTCTGAAGCCAACTACACTCCTGTGGAAAAGGAAATTCTGGCAGCCTATGAAGGCATACAAGCAGCCTCAGAAGTGATTGGCACTGAAACACAGCTTCTCCTAGCACCCCGACTACCAGTCCTGAATTGGATGTTCAAAGGAAAGGTGCCCCCTACGCATCATGCCACCGATGCTACATGGAGTAAGTGGATAGCCTTGATTACGCAGCGTGTACGATTGGGAAGCTCAAATCGCCCTGGAATTCTGGAGGTTATCACAAATTGGCCTGAAGGTGGGAACTTCAGTCTGGCAGAAGAAGAAGAGCCAGTGAGCCGAGCTGAAGAAGCTCCGCCATTTGATCAGCTGCCAGATGAAGAAAGGCGTTATGCCCTTTTCACTGATGGTTCTTGCCGTATTGTAGGAAGGAACCGGAAGTGGAAAGCAGCTGTTTGGAGTCCCACCCGACGAGTGGCAGAAGCTGCCGAGGGTCAAGGTGAGTCAAGTCAATTTGCAGAGCTCAAAGCCGTCCAATTGGCCCTGGACATCGCCGAACGAGAAGGATGGCCGAGACTCTACCTCTACACAGACTCGTGGATGATAGCCAATGCTCTGTGGGGATGGTTAGACCGATGGAAGAAAATGAACTGGAGGCGTGGGGGAAAACCCATCTGGGCTGCTGACTTGTGGCAGGACATCGCTGCCAGAGTGAAGAGTCTGAATGTGAGAGTCCACCATGTAGATGCCCATGTGTCCAAGAAGCGAGCTAATGAAGAACATAATAACAACAGAGAAGCGGACCGAGCTGCACAGATAAGAGTGTCACAAGTAGACCTAGACTGGCAGCAGAAAGGAGAGTTGTTCTTAGCTCGATGGGCCCATGATGCTTCTGGTCATCAGGGTCGAGATGCCACCCACAGATGGGCACGAGACCGAGGGGTGGATTTAACCATGGATATAATTTCTGAAGTTATCCATGATTGTGAGACTTGTGCCACTATTAAGCAGGCAAAAAGACTGAAGCCCCTGTGGTATGGTGGACGATGGGATAAGTATAAGTATGGAGAGGCATGGCAGGTTGATTATATCACACTGCCACAGACCCGCCAAGGTAAGCGCTATGTGCTTACCATGGTGGAAGCAACCACCGGATGGTTAGAGACTTTTTCGGTGCCCCACGCAACGGCCCGGAATACCATTTTGGGCCTTGAAAAACAAGTCCTATGGAGACACGGGACCCCAGAACGTATTGAGTCGGACAATGGGACTCATTTTAAAAATGAATTAGTCACCAATTGGGCGAGGGAACATGGTATTGAATGGGTGTACCACATTCCCTATCATGCACCAGCTGCTGGGAAGGTTGAAAGATATAACGGACTGTTGAAGACAACTCTACAGTCACTGGGTGAGGGAACCTACAAGAACTGGGATAAGAACTTAGCCAAGGCCACCTGGCTAGTTAACACCAGGGGTTCTGTCAATCGAGCTGGCCCTGCACAAGCAGAATCCCTCCACATTGTTGATGGAGATAAAGTTCCAGCAATCCATTTGAGGGGAATGCTAGGGAAAGCTGTTTGGGTTACCCCTGCCTCAGGCCAAGACAAACCCATTCGTGGGATTGTCTTTGCTCAAGGGCCAGGACATACGTGGTGGATAATGAGAAAGGATGGAGTGATCCAATGTGTGCCCCAAGGAAATTTAGCCTTGGGAAAAAACTAATTGTATGTCCTGAGTTGTGTTTTTACAGGAAGCCAGTCACCAGATGAGAGAGAGACCTGAACTAAAGCTGATGCCAATATCCAGTGATGAAACAGCCCTAAAATCAGAACTGCAATTGTGACTGAGGAGACCAAAGATCTGGACTGAACTGAACTGATGTCAGTATTGATTTCCAACGACGAGACAACTGCGCCGAGAGACCAACAAGGACTATATATGTATATGTGTATATATATGCGCGGGATGTAGGCGAACGTGAGACATAGGTGTTACGTAAAAATAGTATGGAATAAGGGGTGGAGAATGTGGTGGTTTGGGCTAGGCCTTCCTTGGTGACCAGTTTGTAACCAAGGAAGGGTCCAGATTTACCCAGTATTCCCTACGATTTTTACGTAAACCAGATTATAAGAAGAAAGGAGGAGAGGCCTTCGCTCTCTTTCCTTCCGGCGGCTTGGAGGTGCAGGTTCCCTGCTGTTGAGTCTGCCGTGTTGGGGAGCGAGGCCTGGTAGGGCCTTGTCGACCTTGGGAGGCGGAGGTTGCCGGCGATCGTACCGGAGCGACTCTCGGTTGTCCCAAGGAGAGTGGTGGGATATTTTCTTTGCTAACTCTTAGTTACTAGATCTCGGGCTACTGATTGGGATATATATATATATATATATATATATATATATATAATTTTGGTTTTGTTCCCTTTCCCTTCCCCCTTCCCCTTCCCTTGTGAAATTCTATATATTTTTAAATTGTGTATATATTTCAATTGTAACATAAGTGTAAATATATTTATATATATCACTTTAGCTGTCTCTCTCTCGTTTCGGGTTTTCTTAGTTGGTTGGTTTTTTTTTCCTCTCCCTCTTCTCCCTGAGGTTTTTGGGGGGGGGGGGGGGGGCTTCTGGTGGTAAGGTTTGGAGACTTGGCAGGGAGCCAGCTTCAAACCATATCACTCTGTAATGAGCTTCTCCATCTAGTTTTATATCAGTAAATATATTAGTAAATACATATTATATATTTACATATTTATACTAGTAAATACATTAATTAATTTATCCAATGGTTAAAAATTTTGTGATGTAGTGGGTTTGTGTGCGTAGTTTTGGCCATTCAACAATTTCACAAAGCTCTACTGTGTCTTCACAAAATGTTTTTATCCAGAATCCCCAAAAATTCTTGTCAAAAAAAGATGTATATAAAGCACCATCAGGCTGGTGGTTATCTTTCAGCTGCAGTCTCTTGAACTAATTGAACTTATTTCTGCTGTGACTATAAATATTCCTGGACAGCTTATTTTCAGTGGATTATTAATCTTCTGTAAAAGGACAAGGGGTATGCAGTTGGATTGCTTGCCCCAGTGGGAATACAATGGTTTAATGTAACAGGCAAATTTGATTTTTCTATCACATTAAAATATTTTTTTCTTTCCACATATTTCTTCTGATTTCTTTGTCATCTCAAACTCTTTTCTACACTGTTAATAAATACACTATCCAAATAAATCTCCAACTCTGGAAATAAAAATTGACCCTGCATTTGTTCTTTAATTTATCTCTTTATCTGAGCCACATATTTACTAGAAAATGCAAAAAAAAAAGTGCATTCATATATAAATTCCTCCCATATCTCTACATTGAAATCCTGTCTGCTGATGAACAGAGGTTCCTGAAACCAGGTTCAATCCAAGCCAAGACTGATGGTTTCCTCTCCTGCCAGAGGTTGAGGAGCACTGTCCCAGTGTGCTCCCAACCTCTGACAACAGGACAGTGGCTTTCTAATGTCGCTAAATCATGCTCTCAGACAGGGGAGGTTCATAAACACCTTGATGTACTGTGCATCATCTGCCAGCCTTTCATCTCTTCAGTCCTTTGAAATTAAATTCTTTAATTTCCTTGGGAAATGATTTTTTGAAACTGAATGATAGCTTACCCTTTATTTTATTCTGTATGTCTACAGAAGTAGTGCTGCAATTGCATTTTCATGCCTCAGTATGCATGCCTTAATTGACCTAACCTGATGAAAGAACACCAAAATTAAAAGATTCAGAGACTGAGTAGTCAAATGGAGCAATTATGGGAATTTTCAGTTACTTCAGGTGTAGATACTAGAGCATTGAGCAGATGACATTGCAAGTTAGGTCTGCATACATATCTGTGTGTCTGGGACCACGAGCTCAAGAGCAGAGATTGTAGCACAGACACTGAATATTTTTTCTAAACTGCAGGAGAAAATCTTTGCAAGACACTTGTGACCTTTTTATTTACTGACAGCTTTAATTTAAATTTTTTTTTAAAGGACAAAGGTGAACATTTACTGAACCCAGATGAAACCAGATATAAATTACCATCCAGGGAAGCTTGTCCACTGCCTCTCAAATTTAGCCAATAGAAAATGTTTCTCTATCAGGATCTTGTTTTAAAAATATCTTTCCACAAATCACAACCACCTCATCTGTATGTTCATTTTAAAAGTACATGCATTTAAAATACTATATTTTCCACATTTTTAAACCCCAGTTGTTGGGGGGAGCCGGGCTGGGGGCTGGCTCTCACGCGGGGTCGGAGGGCAGGCTACGTGCCGCGCGCGCTCCGCGCGCGCGGTTTAGTCTCAAGGTGCAGGCTCAGCAGGAGAGGGGAGAGAGAAAATGAGGGAGCCTTCCCAGCAGTTGCTACACACCTATGGAGGAGGATAGAGCAGCTTCGGAGCACACAGAGGTTTGCCATTTCAGGTCTGGGGGGAAGGGGGAGGGGGGGTTCTGGGGAAGGGAGTGGGGAAGAGAGGGGAGGGGTATCGAGCGGGCCATGGGGGGCTTCTAATTGACGGGGGGGAAGCAGGGCACTCCTGTATGAAATGTAACAGATGTGCAGTGCACCTGCAAATACCTGGTAACAAAGTGGAGGAAGGACATGGTCAGGGAGAATAGTGGGGTTCCTTCAGAGTGATGGGGGTCCCAGCAAAGCTGGGGACTTGAAAAGCACCTCAGCCTTGGATGGGTACAAGGACCAGAACACTTGGTCAGTTTGTTTTTCTGTCTCTGTTTGTTTTTGGCTCATCTGCTGCTACTGCCCAGGTTCAGCATGTTCCAGATAAGTTTGCTCTGCTCTGTTACGTCCTGTAAAGGGTGGGCAGGACAAAGGGCTGTTCCTGGGCATCTCCTTATGACTGTATATAAATAGGTGATAGTAAAGCAGAAAATCAAAGACCTGCCCAAACCATTCTAACAGAAACGTAGCCTGTATGTCCCTGTGTGGTTTTGGGCTATGCTGGCGATGGTACATGCCTTCGGTAGGGCCGCCCATGCCAGACAGGTCAAAACAGCAGGGCCAGATACAATAAATCTATGGGCAGGATGAGCTCGTTAGCCTCCTGGCAGTCATCCTAGGAGAAGGACAACTCTAATCTCAAACCCGGGCAGATGGAGCTCGCTTAGCCCTGTAAGGCCATCCATCTAAGAGAAGGTCACTCTAACCAAACCTACGTCCTGAGGATTTCACTGCCACCGTCCAAGCTCGCTCGGCCCTGGCAGATGAACCTCAGGATTAAAGGGTGGGTTCAGTTCCGCGCATACTGCATCTCACCTAAAAAATCCATTGCGCAGGCTTGAAGGCTTTACCCACATGCAAAAAGTCCTGTAGCGACGGACGAGGGTCGAAACGGCAGGTGAAAGGTGCACTGGGAGCCGCAGACCCAACCCTGCATGCAGGCGGTTCAGGATATTGGTCATTTGAGACTGATCGGAGATGACAGTCTCTTGGGGCAGCACCCTGAACGACCAAGCAGCCTTTTCAAGGACAGCACTGCTTGCTCCACTCGGAGAGGGGCCTAGAAAAGGTGGCCTAAACAAAGCTCATCTCCACTTTCACCCGGTTGGTTAACCGCAGACCAACGGGCATCTTCTCTCAATGCGGTCGCACAAAGAGCAAAAGACAAAGGCATGCACCTGCCTCCAAAGGTGTACCTAAATTAACTATAGCATGTTGGAACATCAGAACCATGCTTGATTCTGCGGATAGTGGACGTCCTGAGCGGCGTTCTGCCCTAATTGCCCATGAGCTGGCTCGTCTCAACATCGACATAGCTGCCCTCAGTGAAGTTCGCCTTCACGAGGAAGGAAGCCTCAGAGAACATGGTGCTGGTTACACTCTCTTCTGGTCAGGTAAGCCCAGAAACGAAAAACATCTCTCAGGTGTCGGCTTCATGATCAAAAACTCTATTCCTCCCAAACTCGAAAATCTGCCAACAGGTCACTCTGACCGCATTATCTCCCTACGCCTTCCACTCCACAACAACCAACACGTCGTCCTCTTTAGTATATATGCCCCAACTCTCCAAGCTGACCCTGCCGAAAAGGACAAATTTTATGCTGACCTGCGCCACCTTACCCAAAAAGTACCCGCAGATGATAAGATCATTATCCTTGGTGATTTCAATGCCAGAGTAGGTAAGAATTTTGATGCCTGGAAAGGAATATTAGGCAAACATGGTGTTGGTAACTGCAACGATAATGGTCGACTCCTGCTAGAATTCTGTGCAGAGCAACAGCTCACCATCACTAATACTATCTTTCAGCAGAAAGATAGTCTGAAGACAACCTGGATGCACCCCAGATCTAAGCATTGGCATCTCATCGATTATGTCCTGGTGCGACGGAGAGATGTTCGCGATGTCCTCCATACCCGCGTGATGCCCAGTGCAGAATGCCAGACAGACCATCGGCTTGTGCGCTGCAAACTCAGCTTCAATCTTAAATTCAAACCCAAAATGGGCAACATCACAAGGAGAAAACTCCAAGTTAACAATCTCCAATCAGCCACAGTAAGAGAGAGATTCCAGGCAAACCCTCAAACTAGGCTCGAAAACCGTTCCACAGTTTCTGCAGATTCCTCTCCTGAAACTACCTGGCAGCATATTAAAAACAGCATTCTGCAATCCTCCGAAGAATCCTTAGGGTTCTCCCTCAAGAAGAACAAGGACTGGTTTGACGAAAACAACCAAGAAATCCAGGACTTGTTGAGGAAGAAGAGAACCGCCCACCAAGCACACCTTGCACTGCCATCCTGTCACGCAAGAAAAACAGCCTTTCGTCTCGCATGCAGCAGGCTCCAACAGAAACTCCGTGACATCCAGAACAAGTGGTGGATCGATCTAGCTGTAAAAACTCAATTATGCGCAGATATGGGTGATCACAAAGGTTTCTATGAAGCCTTGAAGACAGCATATGGGCCCACATACCAGGTGCAAAGCCCTCTACTCAGTGCTGATGGCCAAACGCTTCTAACAGATAAAACCTCCATTCTGAATCGATGGTCTGAACACTTTCAAACTCTTTTCAGTACCAACCGTGTGGTCCAAGACTCAGCAATTCAGTCCATCACACAACAACCAGTAAAGTATGAATTGGATACAGCCCCCACTTTAGGAGAAACCCTCAAGGCCATACAGCAGGTAAAAATCGGCAAGGCAGCCGGGGTTGATGGAATTCCACCTGAAGTCTGGAAACATGGGGGCCTTGCCCTCCACACCAAATTTCACGAGTTTGTGGTGCGCTGCTGGGAGCTCGGTGAACTACCATCAGACCTTCGTGATGCTGTCATCATCACTTTGTATAAGAAGAAAGGTATTAAATCTGACTGCTCAAACTACCGTGGTATTACTCTGCTCTCCATTGCTGGCAAAATCCTGGCAAGAATACTCTTGAACAGACTAATACCCACTATAGCAGAAGGGATCCTACCTGAAAGTCAGTGTGGTTTCAGAGCCAACAGAAGCACCACAGACATGATATTTGTTCTCAGACAACTGCAAGAGAAATGTAGGGAACAGAACAAAGGTCTTTATGTAACCTTTGTTGACCTCACCAAGGCTTTTGATACTGTGAGCAGAAAAGGTCTGTGGCAGATTTTGGAACGTTTAGGTTGTCCCCCCAAGTTCCTTAAAATGATCATCTCACTTCATGAGGATCAGCACGGCCAAGTCAGGTATGGCAACACACTTTCTGAGCCCTTTTTAATTAAGAATGGTGTGAAACAAGGCTGCGTTCTCGCTCCTACCCTATTCACAATCTTTTTTAGCATGATGCTCCAAAGGGCCACAGCAGACCTCGATGATCAGGACGGTATCTACATTCGATATCGTACTGATGGAAGCCTGTTCAATCTAAGGCGTCTGAAGGCCCACACCAAGACCTTAAGCCATCTTGTCCGGGAGCTGCTTTACGCTGATGACGCCGCCCTTGTTGCCCACACAGAAGCAGCTCTGCAGCGTTTAACATCCTGCTTTGCAGATGCTGCTGAGCTCTTTGGGCTGGAAGTCAGCCTAAAGAAGACAGAAGTTCTCCATTAACCTGCACCTCAGGAAGTCTTCCATCATCCCCATATCACCATTGGCTAATCAGAGCTCAAATCAGTCCAGCAGTTTAATTACCTAGGTAGCCTCATCTCCTCGGATGGTAAGATTGACGGGGAGATAGACAACAGGTTGGCAAAGGCATACAGTGCTTTTGGAAAACTCCACAAAAGAGTATGGCGTAATAAACACTTGAAGAAAAGCACAAAGATCAGTGTTTACAAAGCCATAGTGTTGTCTACTCTCTTGTATGGTTCCGAATCATGGGTCATCTACCGCCACCACCTGCGTCTCCTAGAACGCTTCCATCAGCGCTGCCTCCGTACAATCTTAAACATCCACTGGTCAGATTATGTGACCAATACCTCTGTTCTTGAGCAAGCAGCAGTCACAAGTGTAGAGGCCATGCTGATGAGAACACAGCTGCGATGGGCAGGGCACGTCTCAAGGATGAAGGACCACCGCCTCCCTAAGATCTTGCTCTATGGTGAACTTGCCACTGGCTGCCGCAAGAGAGGAGCCCCGAAGAAAAGATTCAAGGACTCCCTGAAACAACATCTCAGCCTTGGCCATATTGATCACCATAATTGGTCCACTCTGGCCTCAAATCGGGAGGCCTGGAGACACAGCATCTATAACGCTGAGGAAGCCTTTGAGAACACACGCAGGATCACTCTCGAGGAGAAAAGGCAACGCAGGAAGAACCGTGTCTTGCGGAATACACCATCTAAGGAGTCTTTCTGTTGTGCCTTTTGCAACCGTATATGTCTGTCACGTATTGGCCTCATAAGTCACCAACGTGCCTGTAACAAGTGTGGATAAAGCCTTCCCAAATCTTCGCTCGCGAAGCCCAGCCATGAAACCCCAGTTATTTTTTTAAGCATTGAAAATATCTTTCATTTCTGAACATAACACATATGTTGCAGTTCAGTGTTCAAATTTTGGAGTTGATGTCTGCAACCCTAGCTCTCAGAAGGCTCTCCGAGGTCCATTTGTTTCATTTATTCAAGTAAGACCTCTGAAATACTGGGGAGTGGATAAAGGTGTGGAATATAAAAGCAAGGACAGCACAGTAAGGAAATATTTGATGTATCGATGTGTTTTAATCCTAAATATTAGCCAATTAGTTTGTGCTGCTCAAGTATCAATTTATGTAGCTGAAAATCTTAGAAACACTCCCATACTGTCATCTTCTTTTTTCTCTAAAAAATAAAGTTAAATGAATTTTAATAGCAACAGTTTTATCTCAAGGGATAGCTTCCTCTGAAAAATATAAACTACTTCACAGAAAAATTTTCACATCGTACCATCTCTGGAACTTAATAAGATATTCAAGAGACTAATCAAATTACTATGTAGGAAAGCCACTGCTGGTATCATGTTCTTTCAGTCTGGTAGATTTTGGAATTTTCAGAAATGTGAAAATTAGCTGGCTTTTTCCTTTATTTTTCAGATCACTACATTTAGGAAAATTAAAGTCTTGATCAACCCTTTCGTATTCATGAATGATGTCTTGATAGCATTTAAAAGTAAAATTTTAGTTGTTATTTTTATTTTAAAATACTTGCCCTGTTAACTCTTTAAAAAATATTTACTTTCTGCCTTATGAACACACACTTGAAGGTTGAAGCACAAATAAACCCAATCAGGGTTGAAATCCCTCCATCACTCTCTCATCACTCCTGACAGCATTAAGAATGGGACAAAAAGGCAAATGTTAATAATGTGGTGTCAGCCTGGATATTTGTCACTGTTGAATGTCCTTGCTCTTGTGTGTACTTTTATCAGTGTCCTTACATTACTTTAAAACATTCTCTAGGAGAAAAAAAAAAACAAACTATAAGAGAAAAACAGCACAATGTCAGCAAACTGTAATTGTTTGGGTTCTTTGTGAGGACTGAGGATCTCTTCAGATCTTTAACCTAGCTCCAAGGTTGCATTCATCTATCCTTGATAAACCCCTCCCTAAAGCTGGACTGTTCCTTGATGGAGATGACACAGAAAGGACATCACTAAAGGAAAAAACTAGGGAATTTATGGCTTATATGTTTTTCTAGAAACCATTAGAGATACTGGACATTTTCACTGGAAAGGCCCATGTCCCCTATCAATTTTTGTGCATGCCAAAGGGGCTGGTCCAACAGTGTTCAGTGCACTCCCACTGATGGCTTATTTTCATTTGCTGTTTAAAATTTTACCACCAAGTTCACAAAAATAAAATATGACTAACAAGCAGTAGTGGAGATAAGTTCATCACATCCCAGCAAACTGGTCAAATCACTACACTAGTCATGCAACTTAACTAGTCAACCCAATTGCAGCTGTCATCAGAACTCAGGTTCCACCTACCAGAGGTGTCCTGGGGTGCCAAGAGCAGAGAGTAGGTTGTCATTTCTCTGAGACACTGCTTCAGGTCTGTTCCTTGCCTCCCCTATGATGAGCCAGTTGTCTCACAGCCCATTCTCACTTCTGTATGCTTCTCAGTCCAGACAAAATGCCCAGAGTGGGTGGGCAGTGGAGCTGACACACTTGCTGCAGGGTGGGATCCTTCAAGGAAATGTTCTGGCCTGCAGAAGGCCTTCATAGATTTTGGCCACTGCAATAGTGACCAAATTGACACTGGTCATATTTCTCTATTAAATGCCGTACTGGGGGTCAAGCAAGTTAGTCTCTTCTGCTGAGCCTGTTAGAGATGGTCCCAGAGAAAGGACACTACTGGAAGAGGGTATCCAGACATGCCCAGTACTCCCTCCATCCCATTAGAGTTACAAAATCAGCGTCTACAGAGTTGTCTACAAAGCATTCGTGTTACAATACAAGCAGGCTCAGCGAAAAAGTTTTACACGAAGAGAAACTGCACTTGTGGGATTGGTAGTGCTACTGGAGACAAACTTAAGTTTTAGAGTGTGTTATAAAACTACCATACATTGTATCATTGTCCTATCTTGGACTATGGTAGAGATTTAGGGTTTTGAGTCGCTACTGGCACTGCAGCTTTGATGAGCTGGCCATGGGTTTTGTTTGTTTATCGGTTTGTTTCTGTTTACTTGCACTGGCTGATAATTTTTATTTATTGTTCTTAATGTGCTTCTCCAATCTGTCTCCACTGGGTTAACAGAAATAAACTGACCCATGAATAGTACATGATAGAAGAAAGGAAAAACATTTTCCTCAAAATTCAAAAGAAAGCATTTTGTTTCTTAATGTGCAATAGACTTTTGAAGTGTGAAATGGTCAGTGCAGTCCCTGGTACATTATAGTCTTATATGACAGAAAAATCTATGTGGTGAAATGAATCTATGGGCGAAGAACAAGTGCACAGCTGTGGAACAAGCCTGCTCAGGCTGGATGCAAAATGGTCCACAGATAAACACAGACATGGGCTCTGCTTTGAACGAGGATTGAAAGCTCCAAAACTTCCCAGCCCATGCTCTGGTCCCATCCTGTGCATGTGTCGGTTACCTCAGAAATTGTCTGTCACTGGGAATCCCCGGGATGCAGCTGTGGGGGTCTCCCACCACAAGCACCAGATGTGTTTATTGAGGTACACAGAAGGAGCTGGGGGGCTTCCACACGTGTGGAAGGGCACAGCAAACTTTGTCCTGTGGAAGCAGCACTAATCAGTGCGGCTGAGGTTCTGATATGAGTACTGATTCCTGTGGGTGCTTTTTTACTTCAGTGTAATAAAACTAAAGGACAACCAAAAGATAGTTACGAAGAATGAAACTAGAAAAAAAGAATGTGTCCTGATCCCTTATTACTAGTAGAGAAAAATCCTAATCACTGTTACGATTTTGGAGTCAGAGACAGAAATAGATGAATGGGGCCATTAGTATTTTCAAAAGAACTCACACTTCCTGCAGCTATATGGCTGAGTAGGATGAATTTACTCAAATGTTTCAGTAATTTTTTACACAGGTATCTAATCTTCTGAACCAGTCAGCTAAGTACTTCTATTCACCAAGTTCTACAAATGAAAGAGGGGAAAGGAGTAAAATTGAACTGGTAATACTTTTTGTTTGGTTAATTATTTTAAACGCCAAAGTTTCAGCCTCAGAATCTGTTCTCATTCTACTAATATTTTATGATCTCAAGCCTTTGCTCAAGAGAATATTTTTTTTCTTTTTTTCATCTTACTTTAGGATTCACACTACAGCAAATCAATTTTCACATTAAAGGCATATTAACCACCCCAGGTCCCATTCTCCTCCATGTTGCAATCACATGTTCTTTAAATTGTCCTGACCTGGAGACAAATTAATTTATTATTTGATTGTCAAGCATTTTTCTAATGCTGTATATTTGTTTTTGCTTCAGCAGCATATTTATGACAGGAAATCCGTCTGACTGTTTTCCTTCATGACTAGCAAAGCAGTTACAGGTAATACCACTGAGGGTTCATACCACGTTTTCTGATTAGTTTGTGGACCACAGCCTGGTTCATTACTTATGATTTTACTGTGATTTTTGTGTTTTAGACCTCTTTCTCATTTTATATGCTGGAATTTTGTTTTTAAAAATGATAGCTGTTAAAATGCCTTAAAATATACAAGCACTTAGTTTATTTCGAAGTCTTAAAGTAATTGAAAAAAAAAATAAAAATCAGAGGATTTTCATTGTGTGACTTCCTTAAAGTTCACTGAAATCATTGTAGATGACTAATGACTCCATCAATCTTCTTATTATGTCATATCTCTAGGATAAAATAGATGGTAATGATACAGACAAGCACCAGTATTCTGAGAGGTCCCAGTGAAACTTGCATTGATTGCCATGTAAGTGTCTATCAACCTGTCAAAACTCACGAACCAAAAAGGTTTGCAAAACCATATCTGAGTAACTACAGGGGGGAAAAGGTGAAAACTCTAGCAGAACTAGTTAAAGATGGCATTGGAATATCTCTGAGTATGAATAATTTATTTTTCCAGGCATGGGGATTTTAAACAACACAGTTTAGAGATTTACGATCCCTTTGCTGCCATGGAAACATCAAGTGATTAGTGTCCAAATGAAGTCTTCATCACAACAATGCTGTTAAGCAGATTTCACCTCAAAAAAATGCTAATTGTGTACACACTGTAAATATAAACAGTTTGGGAGAGAGATATGTATTACACCTTTCTTAGGTATAGAACAGGTTGCTGTCTTGAAGTAGTAACTCCTGAGGAATGAGGAATCCAGAAAAGCAAAATTTGGATCAGTATGGGAAGAGGTCTTCTATTTAGCTTTCTGACTTACCCATTTGAAGAGCAAATACAAAGGCTATTGCATTGTAAATCCTCTCTATGGCATTATAATAAGATGGACAAAATTTGTTCTGAAGAAAATATCTTCATGGATCTCTTCATGACTTTCTCCTATTCACGGTGAAAACAAACGATCTTCACCTTCCAAGAGCTGCCAGCAGAGTGAGTTTCTGGATTACTCCTAAGTCCATACTGAAGAATATAGTACATTGTGAAGGTTTTCATCTGCTTTTTCAACTATACCAAGAAGTCTTTTTTTTTTTTCTTTCCTTTTTTGATTGTTTAGTTGAAACCACATCATGTCCCAACATGCTGTGGTGGGTTGAGGTAAGGCTCACGGGTCGAGGTAAGGACAGAGATCACTCAGCAGTTACTGTCATGGGCAACACAGACTTGACTTGGGGAAAGCAATTAATTTTTTAGCAATCAAATCAGTGTAGGAAAAATGAGAAGTAGAAACTAAATCATAAAACACCTTCCCCCCACCCCTCCCTTCTTTCTGGGCTTAACTTCATTCCCCTTTTTCTCTACCTTCTTTCCACGGTAGTGCAGGAGGATGGGAAAGGGGGTTGTGGTCAGTTCATCACACATTGTTTCCTTCTGCTCTTCCTCCTTGGGGGGAGGACTCCTTACACTCTTCTCCACTCCAGCACGGGAGCCTGCTCCATGGGAGCCTGCACTCCATGAATGTCTCCACCATGAGTCGTACCCATGGGCTGCAGTTCTTCAATAATTCCCTTCCTTGGGGTGCAGTCCTTCAGGAACAGACTGTTCCAGTGTGGGTCACACAGAAGGTTACAAGTCCTGTCCAGCAAACCTGCTGCAGCGTGGGGTCCTCTCCTGATGGGGTCGCAGGTCCTACCAGGAGTCTGCTCCAGCATGGAGGGTCACAGATTCCTTTGGGTACATCCGCTTGCTCTGGTGTGGGGTCTTCCACGGGCTGCAGGTGGGTATCTGATCCACCATGGACCTCCATGGGCTGCAGGGGAACAGCCTGCCTCACCACGGTCTTCACCATGGGCTGGATTCTAGGTTTTATGAAGTGGTTAGCGCAAGCTCTGCAAGAAAAAAAAATAGTGAAAGTAAAATTGACATTATAAACTGTGAGACTTCACTCTCTTCTTCATTGTTATCAGTTAATCCCATAAGAGACTAAATCAGAGAGAATCGTGTTTCTCCTTATTTTTACATTTTTATTTAATCATGAAGGAAAAAAATCAGTGCTATTCTATTAATACTTTGTTTCTACAGAAACATTCAAGAAAACTAAACTGAATTACCTAATGATTTAAATTTAATGCATGCAGAACAACTTGCCCTAGACCGCAGTGCAGCAATGTTCAGAAACAGCTTTCATTTATGAAAATTTAATTTGTTTCTGAACAATTCAGACTATTTCATCCTGAGTGAAATTTTCTGAGCAGAAGTCTAACATGGTTTAATACGTGCCTCATATTCATACCTTTGGGTAAATGGACTTCTCTTTCTTAAAGAAGTCCTGAGAAATTAGATCTTCACAGAAAAGTTTAGATTACTTCTTTGTCATGACAGAACTTCATGCCACATTCTTGATTTTAATATATCATCTGAGTGATATATTTTAATATATAGTTCAACAAGAGAAACACTACTAAAAATCATAGAACCATAGAATCAGCTGGGTTGGAAGGGACCTCTGAGATCATTAAGTCCAACCCTTGATCCAACACTGCCATGATTACTAGACCATGGCACTAAGTGCCACATGCAGTCTCATCTTAAAAACCTCCAGAGATGGAGAATCCACCACTTCCCTGGGCAGCCCATTCCAATGGCTGATTACCCTCTCTGTAAAGAATTTCTTCCTAATATCTAACCTAAACCTCCCCTGGCAGAGCTTAAGATCATGCTCTCTTGTCTTACTGATAGCTACCTGGGAGAAGAGACCAACCCCCACCTGGCTAAGACCTCCTTTCAGGTAGTTGTAGAGAGTGATGAGGTCTCCCCTGAGCCTCCTCTTCTCCAGGCTAAATAACACCAGCTGCCTCAGCCTCTCTCATAGGACTTGTACTCGAGTCCCTTCACCAGCCTCATTGCTCTTCTCTGGACCTGCTCCAGCACACTTGCCCAACATCACTGGGTTAAAAATTCATGGAAAAAAATAATCTCATTAATACTACATGGGTAACATTTTTTACGAAACACTTAGGGGATGAAACATAAAACTTTATAGTTAAGGATTTACTTTACAATTTCTGAATCAGGTAAAGTAGCATTTAGATCTTCATTAGGAGACTTCTCTTGAATTTTTAGCATTTCATGAGCCACGTAAAAAGCAAACTGAACAACTTTATAAGGATTGGTAATAACAATGATAGATTTTTATGTACCTCTTGCATCAGGATGATGGTCACATTTCTGAAGCCATATGAAAAATTTATCTACTTGTGAGACACTTAGTGAGAAAATGGAAATGGAATAGGATGGATAAGAAGAAATGATAGTCAAAACCATGACTACTCATGTGCTAGAAAGTATTAGGAACTGAAGAGCACTCAGAAGGTCTTGCATAGCACAGGTCCTATAACTCAGCAATCTTTTAATTTCTCTCCTCCCCGTAGAGAATATTTTGTTTGGAAACTACAGAGATTTTAAAGCAAGATGATGATATTTTCTTTTTGAAGAATTTTTTTTCTTAATGACTATTTGTTGAACATACAAGGGAGGGTGTCATTATTTGAACTCTTCATGTTAAAACATTTGAAAATTATGAAGACTGTCTTAATGAAAACAGGTTTTCTGCACAACCTATTACATAGCAACAAAACAATTTCTTAGGAATATATTATGAAAACTACATAAAAAGAAACTATTCTCCAAAGTCTCGGGGCCCATTTTGAAGGCAGCAGGACACAATTCTCCGAAAATCTTATGGTCGAATTTTTTTTATGTGAAAGGAGGAAGAGATGAAGAGGTACTTCCTTCTTTGACAGCAATTAAAGGTTAGGGCAGGATCCCTGGATTCTCGTTTTAAACAAAGAGCTGTTCAGGTGTGTGAACATAACATATGGCATGTGAAACTATTTATCCTTCAAACAATACAATCTATTAAAGGAAATAACTGTGTGGGCTGAAGGTAAAGAAAGATTTCTGACTGATTTCTGACTGACCCTTACATCTAACTGCATATCAGTAACCTACTGATAAAAGGGCTCTCTCTGCACCCTCTGGAGTCCCTCCTCACCAGTCACTGGACACATTCTGACACATTGCCTTTACCTATGACGTAGAGGCACAGCTTCAGGGTGTGTACATTAAGATGCCTACTAGTGTCATGGGTACGTTCATGTTGTAAAGCGTAAATGATACACGATTTGATCCTCCTTTACAATGACACACAGGTTGATCCCAGACAAATTTCTGATCCACCAAACCACCAGTGTTTTACACAAGAACGGAAAACAATGGGAATGGGTGGGGTTTCACCTATGATTTATGTAGATATGTGTCTTCACATCCATTATCCAACATCTGTTTTAACGGGGAACACTTTACTTATTAAGGTGTAAAGTGAATGGGTGATTGTCTACATTTGCCACTGGAGATTTTCCCAGTGTTGGGAAAATCATAAAGCTGAAGCACAGATTTTTCATCTGATTTAAGGAAGGCAAGAGGTGCTACTTCTCTGTCAACTGCTGACATGAAAAGACAAAATGAAGCTCTTGAACATGGTAGAACTTCTGGTTTATTTGAAAAAGAGTGTTCACAGCTGTCGATATCGTGCAATACAATGATCAGTAAGGTGCTTATTCCCTTTGTGATGGTGTGCTCCTTTCACCCCAACCTGACCTTCATTTCCCATATCTCTGCTCAAGTGATAACCACCAATGATGGCTGGAATGGATGCCTCTGGTTATATTGGCAGCATCTGACTCAGTGGATCCATGAGAGACAGATAACAGCACAATAGCCAAGGGCTAATCTGAACAATGCACTGCTCCTCCCCCAACTACAGTGTTGTGTTAAGATCTAACTCAAGCTGAGTTTGGAAGAAAAAAACTTCTGCAGTTGGCATGTAAATATGGCCATAGATCAATTATCTTATCCATAAATACTGGACAGCTGTCACTGCCAGAATGGAAACTTTGGGCAAAGTTTGTCAGGAAGGCCCTCCTGTTGAATCACAAGGTTCAGAATGGACTCCCTTTCTGCCTCAATCCCTTCTCAAGGAGGAGTCCAGGTATGCTTGGATCCAGTCTTAGTCCCAGACTTGGACAACTGTTTATGTCTACACTGATATAGTTGATCGTTTATACTACTTTGTCCGACAGGGTTAAGGACAGCAAACTAAATATATTTATATAGGTAAATAAACTTGGTATTTCAATTGATGATGGCAGTGACAATTATTAGACTGAAGAACTTCAGAATTATCTACTACACAGTATAGACAGTTATAGGTGATATTAGATGGTACTATTTATTAAAAGCATAGTTTCAAACCTAGATTCATAATTGTTAAATAGAGATTGATGTTACTGACCCATACTGACGACTGTAGGTAAATCTTTTCTGCTAATTCTCAAGGAGTAATCTTGAGGAGTGTCCCCACTCAAGGAAGGAATCTCGATACACTCTCCTGGAAGTGATGTGCTAGAAATCCCAACTAGTAAAAAGTGGCACTGAGCTTTTATATTATTAAGTGGTTGACTGTCAGTCATATGTTGCTAGGATAGCTGTGCTAGCTCTGTAGAACATAATTCACCTTTAAATTAGTTATCAGTGTTATCACTTATCGGTTCCTCTATCAGGAAGCATCTGTCCTTCACATCCCTGCCAGCACAAGTTTCTGTCAGGAAACACATGTTCTTCACATCCTTGTGATGTTTAATTTTGGTATTCTTGAGTCAGGCTGGTCTCAGCATTCTCTAACATGAAAAGCAGCATGACCTTTCCCTCCATCACTGATACTCTGAGCAAATAAGGTGAAGTTCGAGCTGTTCCACCCCCACTTAGAGTGTCCTGCTGCAACAGTCCAGGGCCCATTGAACCCTGCTGCACAGGAGCAGGCAGCACATCTGGATCTCCCCTAGAGTAAGGATGCCTCTCAACGCTACTCCTCCAGCTGAGCAATTCCTTGTCACCATCAATTTTGGGTAAGTGATTAATAGCTTGTTTAACTTTGAAATCTTAGCTAAGTGATATAAAGGATTGATTGTGAACATATAATCCTTTAGACATAAATGAACCAATTTTGTGGCTAAGTTTGTATCCAGCTGCATCTGAACTCCTCTCTGAGAAGCAGTGTAGAATGCAGGGAGTTCCTTTCTGAACCTCATGGTTCAATGGGAGGGTCTATGTGACAATTTTATCTGATCCTGTCTTCTATGCAGCAAATAAAGTGTACCTTGTCATTGAATCTTATTAAACCACTGTTACATTTGCTATCAAACTTTGTAAAAACGTTGTTTTTATATCAAAAAGCATATTGCTACTTCTCTCTTAGGAATGAAGTGCTTCAGTGCATCTGCAACACCCTGGGACCAAATCAGCCTGGCCCTGGAGAGACCAAAGCACAATAACTTGGCTCACAATGTTTGTGATCATGCAATATCTAACCTCTAGTTTTCCAAGGTTCTTGTTACTACTACAAAATAAATAAAGAGAAATTTAATAAAGTAGGATTCTGAGCTGAGTAGAATCCCATGTAGAATCCCTTTTACAAGATAAAAAGAAGAAAATAAGCAAATTGGATATAAAATTATCCTGTAGTGAGGCATCAAGTTTTCCTGTGCACAAGCTTGAAGTCCTTACTTATCTCCTAATAGCATCTGTGGACGTGGGCTCACATGTGGAAGCTGGAAGGCAGAAGTGGTTTATGTCCACGATTTCTACTTCTCCTCTGGGATGACTGGTTACACCATACATCTGTTCCTGTAGGAGGTTGTAATGTAAACCGGCAGTGGTTTTGGTTTGTTTTGCTTCAATGACTGTGACACTGGACAGCTCTGGAGCTGACAGACCTTCTGTTGACCCATGACAGTATTAAGGTGGTAGGTCTCAGATAGGGGCTATGTAGGCAGGTTGAATAAATTAGCCCATCACCTGGCCCCGTTTAATCCACACTATATTCAAGGAGATACCACAGAATCACTCAATACTGCTTCCTGAGTTGCAAAAAGTCACGTTGACTTTAGCAAAACTTTTCCAGGCAAGGCCCCTATCATGTTCATCTGAAATAGGTTGAATTTGCACACTGAAGCTTAGGATGTTTGAAAAAATATGAATGTTATCACTGACAGAGACCGAAGGAAAACTGAGAGCTGAAATTGTGTGCTGACAGACAGCAACTAGCTGAAAATGGAACTTTTTTGCTTCACTTCATTTATTCTCACAATACAGATCATACATTTTTCATGAGAAGCAAGTGCCTATGCAGACAAATGTCTGCTGGGATTCCAACTGGGATGAAAGTACCCACTTTGAACTCATACGAGTAACCTTTTGAAGCTACTGACTATAATACAATATTGTAATGGTTTGGAAGTTATATATGAATTCTGAGTCCTGCTTCTCTAAAGATACACCAACCTACTGACTCAAATGGGAAAACAAATCAAGAACAGAGAAAAGCATTTCTCATTTAATCTGATCCTTTGACTGATACTTTCAAAATTACAGTAAACTTCACTTTTTAGCATATTTTAATGGTTTTATGTTTGCATTTCCTATTTCTACAATAGAACAATGAAGAGTAAAGCAAGTGGCTTTAAATGTCAAGGGTAAGCTCAAAAGCTTTATCTACTTCTGCTCATCATGTCAATCTTCTGTCCATTTCTTTGAAAATATATCCCATGTTCACACAGAAATGGTTTCAATTTTCAGTGTAGTACAGAGTATTCATATCACTTTTGAGCCACAAGCACAGGTGACAGAAACTGTCAGCCTCCAAACAAAGAACACAACAAAATCCACTATGAATTTAAATAATTTAATAAACCTACTTAAAGTTTAAAACAATGTTCATAAACATTCCATTATATCTTGACAGCTGTTTCTCAAAGGGAAGGGATAAAGCTTGTTTACAAAATACTCCCACAATTCTGAGAAAAATTGCCAGCTCCTCCTGTGCTCCTCACTATAGAGACAGGCACTGCGCCACCGTGGGCTTAAAGTGCATGATTTTCCAGGTTTGAATGCACAAAATCCATTTCCAAGACAGGTCAATTTATTGTTGGAAAAATCAGTTGGGGAAAGAGGAAGGGAATAGGGATTAGAAGTTTATTTGCTTGGTCCTGATATTGATCACAGTGATTGTCAACATAATTTAGGGAACTCTAATACAATATTTGAATCTTCCCTTACGCTCAATCACCATCAGTCTTGGAAATATTTCCTTCCAACAGGGCTTATATTGGTGATCAAAATGGCTCTAAAAATCAGTCCATGCAGAAGGTCACTGAATTCACTGGCAGGATTTCACTGCAGTAGTAGGCTAGACTGGATTCCCTTATCCTTCCCTAGCATTCCAGATTTTTCTTCTTATTATGTTTTTCCCCTTGTTATGCTTTTTCCCATTATGAGGATGGTATAAATACAGGACAGAATAAGATTAATAAGATTGTTGTTCTTAACTAATCATATTTTAAGATTATTTGTGCAAGGATACATAATCAGAGGGAAAAAAAGAGAAGCATTAAAACTTTCCAGGACTATTAGTTCTTACAGCAGGCTGAAATCTCTTTAGTTTTCAAAATGACTTCTAGAGCATGGAAGAAGCAAAACAAAACAGAAAGAAAACAGTTTACAGGACCTGTGTAATATGTGAATGAGTGTGGTAACTTTTCAAGAGTTTTGGAATCATATAATGGGTTGGCTTGGAAGGAACCTTAAAGATCATCTAGTTTCAACCCCTCTGTCATGGACAGGGACAGCATCACTAGATCAGATTGCTCAAAGCCCCGTCCAACCTGTACTTGAAAACTTCCAGGATGGGGCATCCAAAACATCTCTGGGGAACCTGTTCCACTGCTACAGTAGCATCTGAGTAAAGAATTTCTTCCTAAATCTAACCTAAATATCTCCTCTTTTAGTTTAAAACCATTCCCCCTTGTCCTATCTTCCTGTAAACAGTCTGCCTCCAGCTTTTTTGTGGGCTCCCTCTAAGTACTGAAAGGTTGCAATGAGGTCTTCTCCTTCTCTTCTCCAGGCTGAACAACCCCAACTCTCTAAGCCTTTCATCATAGGAGAGGGTAGTTCCAGAAAACTTGCTATTCAGTGGGTATCACCATGATTGTTCCTCTTAGATAAAGTTTTGCCTTCACTTTATTCTTTGACCATAAAAGGAGGTAATGTGCATTGCATCGGTATTTATTTGCTATGGCTCATGGAAACTTTTGTAGGAGATATAACAAATCAACACTCCAAGAAAATTCATACATTCAGTGTCCAAATGATATGCATTTGCTTAATGCAAAATAAGATCTGGAAAAGGAATGTAATTTTTAGATTCTAGTTTTGCCTCTTTTTGACTGTAGAGCTTTAAAATCTGCTTTTTGAAATAATAGGAGAGCAGTTCCCAAATGATGAGAATTATGCTATTTCATCTAAATGTTATGAAAACATGTGTCCATAGGAATACTCCCAGCTCCAGGACTCCCAAAAGCTCCATGGAGCATTTACTTTGTCAAGATTCAGAGAGGGCTGAAACTCAGTGCTGCGATAGCTCTGATTTATAAAATGGTGGGATGCAAAATAACTCCAGGCATGCAAAGAATGTGGGTGCTGTGAAGCCAGCCAGAAATATGCCAGGTGACCAGAGGGTCAGGAGGGACCTTTCTGCACCATACAGTAACATGATGGCAGCTGAAAAACGCCTTGGTAGTAGTGCCACTGGCTGGCTGAACTTTCCTTGGATACAGTCACCTTTTTCTCATCAGGAAAGTTTGTCTAGGAGGAATGGGAACTTTAACAATTTGGAATTCCTGAGCATCCTGTAGTATCAGTGGGACAGTGTCCCTGACTAAGCTCAGAATATCAAGGAATTGATATCAAGAAATCACAGAGCAATATCCCCAGTGTGTGCCCACGAGGTCCAGTGTATTCTGTGCATGTTTAAATAATTTGTGCAGCATATGCATGGTTAGGCAAACACATTTAGATGCCCAGGACTTAATGCATATCTGCCATAAGGCATATACTCACCTAATTCTATCAGAGAGATCCATAAATAGGAACATCTTACATTTAAGTTTCTAATTTGTATATCTTCATGTTTAGGGTAATATGTGTGCATGTGTGTGTGTGTGTGTGCATGTATATATGTGCACATATGTATACACATGTGGTATAAGTATAGGCCTTGTTGGTACAGAACCTGGGATGTTTTGCACAAAAGCCTTGTTCCATAGTAGTTGCCCATGTTCCTGAGCGCATTGATCCTGTAACAAGCTGAATGATTTCACCCAGGAAAGCAGGGCAGACTGATGAAGTAGGTTGTTATACAGCTAAAGATAATGCAGGAGAAATAATATTAGCCTAAACTCAACCTCCATGTCCAAGCAATTCTTTGGACCATCTGTGAGTCAAGATTTCATTCAGATCTGATTATTTTAAAATAATAATCAGGTCTCTACTAGACGTGATTGAGCCAGAGTCATAAATTGTTCTCTGTTTCTTCAGTTAAAATTGACCTGCTTTGGTCTACTTTATTTGTGTCATCTTTTGTAATTTGAAGCACTTTACCTACAGGCTCCATGCTCTGTGAAACCTTCTGTGTCTGGACCCTGGTAATTCTTTTTCCAGCATCTCTTAATGCATATTTCTTGCCAGGGCACTTTATTGCAAGATGTCTGGGAATAATTGGGTACAAAATAATATCATATCAGTTCCATAGAAAAGTCTGTGCAAAAGCATAAGACATTTGTTGTAGTATTTAAATTATCAAAATTATTGAATTAATAAATCACTGGTGATGTAGAAAGAACAAAAAAAGACTATGATCCACTTGAAACTTCTCCTTTTTTCTCCCCACTCTTTTGAGATCAATATCTTTTCCCTCTTCTGAGCTGTTCTTTCATTCAGGACTGACTAAACACAGTATGATTAGCTCCTTTCAGCTCAGAGGTTACGTATTTTGCATCCTTACAGAGGAAAAAAAATAATAAGCCACTCAGACTTTCCAATATTAGCCAGAGAGCACAGAACATGGTTTGCAAGTGCTGCTGAGATTGAAACAGAATGTACGTTCCAAATGCTCATTTTGGCTTTGCAATTAACAGATGATTTTTTAGTTATACTATTTAGTGACATAAGTTTTTTTACCAGATCTTTTTCAAAGACCCTCTTTTGTTTTAACTCATTGGTTTTAAAGGATACAAGACTTTCTTCCTCTGACTGAAGTTTTTACTTTGTCAGCAATTTAAAATGAACTGCATGTGTATTACGGTCAAGATGTTTACAAATTACCAATGGAATTCTATGCTTACCCATTTTTACCTTGCTTTCTTTCAAGATTTCTATAGGAAACACCAGTGATTGAGTTTTAATAGCACATTCAATCACCTCATAGCTATTACAAACACAATACTATGCCTCTTGTATCAGACATGGAGTCTGACACTGAGGCATTTAGCTTCAGACTGAGTTTTTTTCTGCTTTCTGTTTTCACACTTGTTTGCTAAATAGCAGAATTAGACCATGAGCCTTTATTGCATTGGACATAATCCCTATAATAAATATTCAAAGTATTGCGGACTTAAACAGAAACTTTCTTTAAAGTTCCAGATCTAAATAAAACTGATTAATGAGAGAATTCAAATGTTCTTTCTTAATTTTAACTGAGAGTAATTAAACAGCAGTTAATCAAGATGAAGAGTAATTGCAGTGGCTCAGGTTGGGAAAAGGGCCAGTTTCATTTTAGGGGATTTTTTTTTAAATTTTTTTTCCCCAAATGACTTCCTAATCTGAGTACTGTGGCTCCCTGACTATTTCTGGTAGAACAGGGTGGTGCTCTTAATGATGCTTCAAGGTAGAGCTTATATTACTAATATATGTGTATCACCTTTTCCCACCACTGAATATGTTCTGCTCTTGACTGAAAACCACCAATAAAAGTATAATCACTAGAGTTGAAGACTCTGGTTCAGTCTTCTACTCCTGGGAATAGAGAGGTTAAAGGCATGACAGAATCACATACCGTTCCCATGGAAACTTTTTTTTGCATTGATGCTTCCAGGCAAATGACAATACTGGTGAATATTTAAAGATCAGGATTTCAAATGTCTGTTTGAAATATTTTCCAAATCTCGTTGTTGTCTCAGAGAGAAAAATAACAATAATAAAATATTGATATTAATAATAATAATAATTTTCTGACTCCTGCACATTGTCTTCAGTTCAATTTTTAAGTGACTTGACATTGGCTTAACTGAATGTCTGGATTAATTTTGAACTGGGCACTATAATTGCATCTGATCTGGTAAAGGCTAGAGGGGTGGTTTTTCAGGAGTAGTTTTGTTTTGTTTTGTTTCCCTTTTGGTATTTATTTTAAAATCACTGAACTGTTGCTTTATATCTGGGGACTGAAGCTTGCCATAGATTATTCTACTAGCCTTCATCAGCCTGCCATAGAGAAAGAGGGGTGTTATTTCCTCCTAAGGTGTGTGTTCCAACATGTGGCATTAGATAACCTCTCCTTGTGTCCATCCTCACAAGTGTTCAGGTCCTGCCTGTTAAGATTTATACTGCAGTGATCTCCTGGGGAAAGCTGGAATCTGCTTCTAGGCACTGAGGCTGGAGCATGGAGGGAGCAGAACTTTCTCCAGCACTGAAGCATCATCTATTCACCTGTAGGTCACTAGGTGAAAATCCCTTACAGTCTGCCCCTAAAGAGCAGCCTCAGGTTTCGCAGGAGGGATAAGGAGAAGTGTTTCTATCCCGTTTTCTTAGAAATCCTACAAAATCGGACAAGGGCCCTACACCCTTGGAGGTCAGTGGAAAAAACTTGCTCCTTCCCCATGTTTTGAGGCAGTCCTGCTGCTCAGCCTGGGGTGAGCACCCAGTGCAGAGCCCTTTCTGCAGCTCTTCATGCTGATGGCACACACAAGGGGCACTACACCAGCAGCATTTTTTCTTGGCCTGTTCTTTACTGAATTAATCCTTTTTATCTTTTGTACTGCTTACTTACTAGCCTTATTAGAGAAACTTCACTGATGTGTTACCTGTCTTCCTTGAATATTACAAATTACTTTTCAGTTCATAAGTTAGTCTCCTCCAAGAGTATAAATAACCACTTTTCTCCAACAATGCTGAATGCTGCACGAAAAAAAAAACCAACCCAAACCTTACAGTTTTTCCTCTTTTAAAAATACCACAAAATACAGAAAGATAAGCAAATCAAAAAGAGCAATACTTAAGAAATTAAAATATTCATTAAAGCAAAGAATGGAAAGAAAAGCAGAGCTAAATTGTAAGGAACAGTGAGTTACACAACTCTGGGGCTCCTCCAGTAAAAAGTTTGTCACCCATGGACTTGGAGCTGATGCCAAAATCCTCACAGCCAAGCAAAAAGTGACAGCCAAGGTCTAAAAAATAAACAGTGCTAGTTCTCACTGAAAATTTGTAGCAGCAATAAAAATGACAGAGAGAATTTTGTACTGCTTTTCAAAAAAAAAAAGAAAATATGTAGTATTTTATTGAATATACCTTTTTTGTTCTCCCAGTGCTGTTCTTAATTGGTGATTCCAAGCGGCAGAGAAATGAACATTACCAGCTGAAATGGCATCTGTGAAACAGAATGTCTGGCACAGTGGGCAGATAAAAATGTGTTTTGTCAAACCCCATGGTTGTTTCTAACACTGCTTAAGAAAGGGCTGTGGGGAGACAACAGCATAGTAAGGGAGGTAGTTCTGAAGAGTGCTCTCAGTTACATATCCTAAACTGGAAAATTCACTGCACTGTCTTCCTTTTCTGAGTCCAAGGAATTTCCTGTAAATGTGGAAAAGAGAAAAGAGTTATTCTTATAGATAGAGAGCATGTTGATCCTTCTGGGAAATACTGTGATTACTAGACAGGTTTTGCTTAACATTGAACCAAAACCTGTGCTATCGAAGGACCAGAAACTGCTAATTATTGCTAAGCTTTCTGAAATCATTTCACAAATGAAAAGTAAGTGCTGAAGTGATGAAGGGTTAAAGTGGTATGAGAAGGAACATGGTACTGTGCTGTATCATCACTGGAGCATACCACCAAGCTTCCAAATATTTTGACCAAGCATACATACAAATGTGTCTGTTTGAAATCACTGCATTAATGAAGCCCCTGGGCAAAGGTGACAGGTAATACTGAAGCAAAAATACTAATTAGTAATACTTTTATGCAGTAAACAAATACATACAAAACATTGCTATTTCTTCCAGTTCCAGAGCCACTCTTTTGCATTCTAACAATGGCAAAGTCACCTTTCTGGTACATCTAACTTGAAAAGGGGTAATAATACATTATTTATGGTAGGTAGCTTAGATGCCAAGGCCATTGTTTCCAACAGACATTCCATAGTCTCACATGGTATGGCATTTTTGTTTTAAAACACCCTTTTCAGCCTGGACTAGGATTAAATCTGTCTGAGCTCTGGATGTTGTGTCACCTGTTCTGCACAAAATGGGTGATGAGGAAGAGAAACAGAAACTCAATAACTGACACACAGGAATGAAAGCTTTCTCTACTTTGAATTAGAATCATAATGAAGCTAAGAAGATTTAAACCAAATATTATCATCTGAATTTTAACACTTTCACAAAATACTTAATAAACACTGACATATGCTATTTTTTTGGAATCACAGTTATTTAAAACTCCTGTCTTTGTAGTAATTTTACTTCAGGAATTGCATGAGATTTCCTGTACTGTACAAGGAGTTGATTTTACATTCTCTTTTTTACACAAATGTTCTGCTAACAGCTTGCCTGTATAAAGAAAAATTTTAAATCTGAATAAAGTAGTGAAGTTTAGTGCTATTGAATAAAATTTCTCCTCTTTAAACAAAGACCATCACGACCCAACCTTCCCCCCAAAAAAACCTTTCCCACACTATGAGTAAATTATTCTATTAAAATAATCTTCACTGTTTTCTGAGTAAAAATGAAACACAAGTTTCCATTTCTGAAGGTTTGTGGGATTTTTTAATCACTTTTCAAATTCTTGCAAACTTCTTTGTTAGAGTTTGGGCAGGAAGCAATCAAGGAAAGCTGAAATTATGAGAGATTGGCCTCACTCCAGCTGAGTGGACAATTGCATCAGCAGAGCAACTCTTCCCAATTGAAGAAAAAGATGAGAGCTTAGTCAAGCAGCAAGAAGAGGAAGACAGCACAAACCCAAAATGTTAACTCCAAACCCACTGATATATCTCTGATTCCACAGAAGGTGAGGAGAGGGGAAAGTCATCCAAGGGTAGCTTTCATGGCATCTTGAAAATTATCACAGAAAGGGAATGAAAGTAAAAATGTGACTGCTACTCCTGCCTGTGCCATGAAGCCATACACCCTCACACACACAAAGTGGGCACCTGTTGAATGAAACCATAATGGAAGAGGTTACAGCAAGGATGGGTTACAGGGTGATAACAAGATATAACTTCCCTTCTGCAGAAGACTGGTCTCTGATCTTGCAGTTATAATGTGAGTTCCAGATCTTATTCAGGATATATGCCTATAAAAGAAGTCACAGAGAATGAGAGGGACCTTATAGTATCTGCCCTGTCATTTGAACCTGGTGCTAAAACAGGGAACTGATAATCACAGGTGGGTTTCTAGGTGGACCATACATCTGATATATTACTACAATTATTAGGCTTCTAAATAAATAAGAAAGTAGGTGTTGATCACTACAGAAGCCTGTGGTTGTCTTTCAGTTACAAACAGTCATTATTTATTTAGTATTTCTGGTATTAGATGTTTAGATGTGTCTCTTTTCTTATAGTAAATATATGAATTGTCAGAAGTTTTCTTTTGTACCCAAGCAAAGGAAACCGGGGGTGGAGATTCCTTGTCTTAATCCATGTCCTCCAGGAAAGTAAACAAGCTTATAAGTTTCTCAGGCTGAATAAGGAATATCTCTCAGCACAAAGGTTCCTGCGATTCTCTTCTAGAGAATATGGATGATGAAGGTTTTTCCCTTTCTCTTTAAGCAGGCAGACCCGATTCCATAGAATTTTTCTGAATTATGGGAATATGGGCAACATACAGCTGTTGGCAGTAGTCAGGCTGTAAGGACAATTCATTCTGGTTCATTTATAATGTTACACGGGGAACTAAATGGACTCCCTGACGTTCCTGGAAGTAGCTGGAGAGCTGGCAGAGACAGTATGGGCTTGCCAGGGTGCAGATGCGGGTATGCGCACAAGTATAGAAGTGGCTCTCCCTGTATAAAGACATGGTGCCTGGCAGGGAAACTCATTTTTGTGGAGCTCTCCTTGTCCACAGATGAGCAATTTCTGCACCCAAAGGGAGCAGCAACATCAGTGCTATAACGCACACTGCCACAGAAATCCCCTTGAGAGAGGTGTGAACATGGGCTGAATGCACTCATTACAGTAGTGGAAAGGGAACCAGTTAGAGAGAACAAAAAAGGTAAACTTAACATCCCTGAGGTCTAAAGGTCAGCAACTAAGATGCCCACAGGTTTTCACTGAATGCTACAGTTCCATTTCACTCTTAGGATACCCTTGGGATTACAGGAACAGATACTGCTTCCTGCACCTGAGATGGAAAACCTCAATCCTGACCAGGTGCTCAGATCTGCCATCAGACCCTGTCCTGTATCCTGGTTGGGAAAAGAATCCAGCTCAAGTCAAGCACCTGGGTGGTACAGTCCTGGGAGGCTCAAAGGCTCCAGTACAGTTCATCTGCTGTCTCACTATTGCAGATACTGTGTTCTAACTCCTTTCTACGATTTGATACCAGTCAGGAAGAAGAAACAAAGTAATTAATGCCTTACCCAGATCAACATTTGGGTTTTTCTCATTAGCCTTCACCAGACAGCAAATTATGAAACAGAAGTTTCAGAGAAAGCTTTTGATGCCTATTAGCAAACCCCACAGCAGCATGCCTGAATCAGAGGACAATGTCCTGCCATGTTAACATCTGTGCAAAAACCAGTCCCTTCCACTCACTTCAGAGGGGACAGTTTTCCCAATGAGATTTTCTTTGGGCTGCAGCATGGATTGCGTTATATTTATCTGAAAGCACATGACAGTCCCTACAGAGGCAGTGGGGCTATTATTAGCTTTCCGTGTCAATATACGTGTAATCCTGAAAGAATAATAATATTAATCTGATGATGTCAGTAAATCTGATGGCATTAGTAGGACCTAATTTCCAAATTCAGCTTCCTCCTAGCTGCTTGAAATAACTCATGCCATTTTTATCTTTTCTATTCACCTCTCCTGCCATATACATATCTGTAGTCTCCTCTTCTTCGCAAAAGGCAAACAAGCTCCATGCAAACACTTTGCAGCCTTCCAGACTGTTAACATCCCCGATGATTTTCAGTCTCTCTGAAGCATGCACACAAACATTAGAAAGGAAGAGCAACAAGCTCACAAGTACCTAGTACCCAACACTGTTAAATACCCTTTGCACATCACCTAAGCTACAGGAACTTTCAGGTTCCTCCAATATCTCAAAGATTTCCTCAAACAAAGCTCTGCATGGAGAGAGCTTGGTCTAGGTCATGTTCACCTCTGTAGATGACTGTTCTAGAAAATACTCACTCAAAGGTCTGACTATAAAAAACCATCATGTAATAATATAGTCACAGTTGTCAGCCTGTGTGACATTAATGATGCTTCTGTAACGCTGACATTAAACTTCTGTATTTCTTGTCAGCCATTTCAGTGAAAAGACACCTGCTTAACAACCAGTCATTATGTTCTAAAATAATTGTTTTCATTTTAAGACAGAATCCTGACATCCTACCTCAAGGCTAGGGAGGTTTTTCTGAAGCGAAACAGTATATTACAGTCCAAAAAGGGTACCAACATGTGAGCAAACCTCTTCGCAGGTAGTTTGTCATCATTCACAGCAAATATTAAGGAGAGAGAAACATTGCAAAATTTAAGATTTACAATGCAGAAGAGCAAAAATTTTATTTTCTTTCTTCTAAATTAAAAAAAAAAGGTTGGTGCAGGAAAAAGTTCAAAATTTCTGCTTTTACTAACAGTGTTTTATCTCCATCAGAAAGCTGGAGCTGCTGCTTGCACCAGCATGGATTTACAATGATGCTCTGCTTCCCCACTGTGGCAGAGTTTGGTAGCTCAACAGTCATGCAGCAACGTAGCAAGGAAGGAGGAGGTTTGTACCTCTGCTTATTAAAGAATTTGAATGAGAAAAAGAAAAAAAAAAAGGAAATTAGGAATAATTATCAGGAACAGTTTCAATGGTGTTCATCCTTTCACTACAGTCATTCATTTTTATTCCCATATTCCGCCTTTTTCAAAACGATTTTTGTCACCATATATTCCACTTCGAGGCATTCTTTTTAAAATCTTCCTGTTACTGTACTTCCTGACTTCAGGCTCGCAGCTGTGCGCAAGAGGAAGAACGGCGGGGAGGAGGCTTTGCCCTGCGGGTGGGGGTCTTCAGCATCCTCCTATCTTGCACGTGTAGGTCTGAAAGGGCATCCCTGCCATTGTGGGACTTGTTGATTTGTGCACTGCTGTAACTGTGGGGCACTGCCGCGGAGCCCAGTGGAGTACATCCGTGAGACATCCCACTGCGACATGTTGCTGTGCCTGCACGATGGGACAGCTGCACCCGCGTGGTGGGACAGGGGCCACTCAGGCCTCTGTGCCCTGTGGCAGCTGGGTGCAGCATATACGCTCCTCAGCTTAGCTCTGTGCCCAAGTTACAAGGAATAAAAAGTAGGAGGCAGCCCCAGGGATCCTCTCCAGGGTCTGTGCTGAAGTGTTTAATAGGAGGTCCATCCAGGTGTGCAATTTCCTTTTCACGTAAGGAAACCAGACACCAGAATTACAAGTCAATAGAATCCAGGGACAGAGAGTCACAGTTAAATCTTTCCAACAACCAATTCTTCTCTATAAGAAAAACCCCAACAATCCACAGACAGAAGGCAGAGTAAAACCTGATGACTAAAACTACTCTAATTAAGCAAGACTCCAAACAAACACATTTGCAACCACTGTCTCCTTATTATATGTTGTTGTTGGAAGACAGTGTTAAACTTTAGGTAAATAAATGTTGCATTTGTATAACCTTTATTTATTTCTTTTACAGGCAAAAAAATGTTATTTTAATTTATTGCTTTTTTCTGGTTCTGACTCTGCAACTCTTTTTGGAGAGGCAGATTCTCAAAATTTATTAAATCAAATTTGTCTTACTAATCTGAAAGCATTTTATGTCTCCAGACAATGTATATGACCATAGGCTAAAAGTTAATTATTACAATATCTGTACAAACATATCAGTATTTTAATAATGCAAGTACATAATTAAAAAATAACTGTGTCAGTTTTTAAATTAATGACCAGTGAATCAATGAAATTGTATTGCCTTTATTACAGTAATTTATAGAATGGTTTTGTTGCTCTATAGACCATTTCTTAATTTCTTACTCTTCTGTATCTTCCATTTACACACCTTTTTCTTTTTTTGTCTTATCTGCACTAGACTCACTATTTCCAAAGTAAGATGCATTGTTTCAGCTGTTATTGCTCACAATTTTCATTTCTTGCTTTAACCACAATGTGGACACAGATCTGAACAGGTGAAATGGTAACCTGAGAACCCAGAACGGACCAGTCAGACCAGAACTGATCACGTTTCCATTGCCATTGCAACAGGCGTGGCAGCTGTTGTACCTGGCTAAGGAAATCATTAACTGGTGTGAAAGGCAAGGAGAAGAGTTTGATTTTTATCAGTATGTGGTGGGAAATGAGCTTGAGAAAATACAGTGGACATGTTTGTATGGCCTAATCAGAAATCAACAAATCTGGGACATCAGAAATACTCCGTTTTAATGATCTCTTAAATGAAAGGTGTAATTTGGGGATATTCCTGGCTATTCTCCTATGACAAAGTTCTTTTTTGGATCCACGAGTATGGAAGGAGTGTGTTAGGACAGTACTCTGCACATTCTCAGTATATGGATGGATTTAAAACAAGCACTTAAAATTGACTGTCACAGAACAGAGGGATAAAGATTTGAACACATTAGCAATAGTAAAATGCAGAAAATATTCTGACAAAATGTGGGCAGCCTGACTGATGCAGTGTTGGGAGAGGTGAACAGGAAACTACTACTGTTTGTACTGAGTAGCAAACTTGCCCAGAGTCCAAAGTAGAGGCAGGAGCTTGAATCTCTAGAATTGCAACTCATTGCCTTCAAGTTTTTGATTTCTCTGTGAAAGTCAGAATTTTTGTCAGTACTCAGGATCATACTAGTATTACAGTTGAAGCTGAGAGAGGGGCAGTCCAAGCTCCTTTTTCTGATCCTTCAGACGCCAATGCTGCCAAATCACCATAAAAAACTTGAAACAACAGAATGGCATGTTCATGGATCAGACAGCAAGTCTGGGATTTTTCAAGATGAGCACTGTGTGAGGATTGCAGAAGCCTCCTCACACGATCATCTTCCATAAGTCTTTTTATGAGACTAGTTATGAAGCTATAAAGAAGATCTATGATCCTTTCCTAAATATAGTATATTGAACTCTGCTGTCAAGCAATATATAAAGGTGAAACATTTTCCAAGACTGACATAACATAGGTGCCAGAATATACATTGCTTCTTCACTTCACTGGAAATAGAAAAGTAATATGATTGTACAATTGCATTGCAGGAGCTATGTGCGCAAAGTGACAGTGGGTCAGAGTTGTGCAGCCAGTTTTGTGTCAAGGAAATGCAATTCAGCTGGCTGCCTCCTGTCTGCTCCT
Source organism: Chiroxiphia lanceolata (assembly GCF_009829145.1). NCBI lineage: Eukaryota > Metazoa > Chordata > Aves > Passeriformes > Pipridae > Chiroxiphia > Chiroxiphia lanceolata. Next base: position 39,606,402 of record NC_045637.1, on the reverse strand, counting down.
TCTGAGTGACTGCCCAGCCCTGATCCGAAATGTTTCCCTACTTTTTTGCCAGGTGAGTTGTTGAGTTGCCTTAGAGAGATTAAACAGCTCTGCACAGGGGCAGACCAGTGCTCAAGGCAGCAAGAAGGCAGAGAAGGGCAGTAGCAGCAGATGCAGTCAGATTGGTTCGTTCTGCTGTGACAACAACAGCAGAATCCACAGCAGAGCAGTGTCTGATACCAAGGTTAGGGTAAGGGTGGAGGTGAGAAGTTGTAACAAGTGAAAGGAAAAGGAGGGGTCTGAAGCATCCTTTTCTCTAAGTGGTTAGGAGCTGACCTGAATCCTTCGGAGGTATCTCTGAGGATATTTTCCTGAAGGTTTTTTCTGTTACATCTGCCTCATAGAAATGGAAAAAGAATAAACAGAGCAAATATTCCTGTGAACATTAGCCTTGCAGCTTCTCAACTGCAGGGACAACCACATTTTCCTTCATAAGCCTGTGCCTGAACAACTGGAGCTAATTCTGCCCAGGACATATTCTCTGTATAACTCAAAAAGGTCTCTTAAATGTCATCCTTTTCCTCTAAGAAACAGCTGAATTTGGAAGTAGTCCCAATTTTGCCTATTCTCTTTTCTCAGTAATTTGTTTGCTGTGCTTGACTTGGCTTGGCTACAGTTTATGGAAGTAACTGGTGCTACAGAGACTCTAAGTAAAGGGTCTATCTCTGTAAAAGACTGAAGTTCATCTATACTGATCCCAGTCATGGTTTTTATGAGTGCTTTAAATAACTGATGAGAAATCTGCATCAAACAATGGAAATAATAATCTAGTGAAAAATCACTAAAAAATCCTGGAATTCAGGTCTCCTCTGATGTTTTATTTCAGACTTCTTTTTTTTTTTTGCCTTGCATTAAGGTATATCTACTTCCACAGTCATCCTCTGTTGATCCAGGTATACTACCACAGTAATCCTCTGCTGATCTAACCTTGATTCTCAGAAATGCTGAATGTTTACGGCTTTAAAGAGAGCAGTGAGATCTGTGCTTTAACTACGTGAAATCACCTGTAATACTAGGGGATCCAAAACCCTGCCAGAGAGCTTTCCCCACAGCTAGATGGAACTTCTCAAGCTTAATCTCACATGTTTAAGAAATGTAGGGAGGAAGGGACTTCTAAATGTTGTTAGTTCAACCTCCTCAGAGGTTGCTCAAACACTATCGTAACCAGCTCTAGATCTGATTGCTTATGGGTTTGTTTAGCCTGATGTTGAAAACCTCCAAGTCTGGAAACTCCACTACCACATCCTATTCTCTTAGTGAAGGAGTTTTTGTAGAAGCCTTTTGTTACACCATCTGCCACTTTCAAGAAGGGTGTAACCCTGATATCTCTGTAGATATGCTTCAACTGCACTTTTCTCCATGCTATAAGCCAAGTAACAGTAATAGTAAGAAGGACAGTAATAATTTCCCTTGATCTACTGACCATGATACACCTCGCATGTGTTTTGCCTTTTTTGCAACGAGACAGTGATCCTGGCTCATATTAAGGGGTCCACCACAAGTGTACTTTTCCATAAAAGGGATCATTCTTTCACCTCTCAAGAAAAAAAGTATTGGAACATCGATTTTTTGAAACTTCTCCTTAGCACTCATTGAGTGACTGTGTGATACTTTAGCACTCTGAAAAAGAATGAATTGCAACAGGAAAAAATGTAGGTAAAGCTTAATCTCATTGCCAGGGCACTGGAATGAGCTTAGTAAAATTGATAAAGGTATAAATTCATGCTCATTTTTAAAGTTGCCATTCTACTGCATTCTAAAAGTAATTTTCTAAACACAGTTCAAAATTTTTGAAATCAAAATGCAGGCAGGGAAGAACAAATTGCTGTCTGAACTCAGAAGCCAAGTCAGTCCCAGAGTCCAGGGATATAGCCCAAAGAGGAAAAGCTGCTAATTCTGTGCAATTTAGACCTTTCAGTGCTAAGTGGAGGACACACTGTACCCTTAGATAAATGCACTCCTGACTCTGCTTCTACTGTCTATAGCACAGAGGGAAGGAGCTGAAAGTTTATTGAACTGCTCAAGTTCACTCAATATCAGCCCACTCCTTTCTCAATTAATTTTCCCCAGCACAAGTTTCTGCTTTACTAGCATGCAAGCATATACCTTGAACTGAGAACAAAAGAGAGGAAGTGGCAATTTGGAAAGGTTCTGATTTTTAGATAAGATATAAATCATTTAATGCCTTACAACAAGACAGAAATTGAAAACAGATTTTGTCTCCAAATCGACTTCCACCATCATAGAAATTGTTCCACAGACTTGTTCCTTTTGTTTTTTATGCACAAAGTATTTGAGTCAATCAAGGCCATCTAAAGAAAATAGAAAAGCGGGAACTTCTTTGTGAATCCACCCTGGAAGGTTTAAAAGAGCTCAAGCATTTGCAGTTCTCATTAAACACTCACAAACCCTTCCACTGTAGCAAACACCTGAATATCACAGTTTAGGTTTAAGTCAGATTCCTACTGTCACCTGCATAAACATCAAGGGTTTCCATTTCTAGACACAAGGAGGAAACAGAGTCTGAGCCAACTGCATGTCTTTACACAGAGGATCATCTGAATTTCTACTATAGCAATATAGTTACACCCTTTGGCTAATGCTCAGAACTTTCAGCAAAATGGCTGTACTGAGACAGTGGGAAATGGATGCAATTCATCATGTCCAGAGCTTCAGATGTTATGTCCACTCTGTAACCAAGGGCACCATAATCGTGACACAGGAAAGCTCAAGTCTCTCTGTCTTTACTGTCTGGGCAGAAGATTGTCAGCATCAAGATGCTGAGTCCCTATATTTTAAATTATTTATTGTGAAGGTAGCATTTTAAAAGGATTGCTACAATGAACCACTTACAACTAGAAGGTTACAATCACATTGTTCTCAGGTCGTCCCTTGCCCATTGTCATTCCATACTTGTTGAAGGTAGGAGTGTTAACAAAAGGCACAGAATATGATATTTTTAATATTGTTCAGATCTTTGCATTTGAAAAGGTAAAGAAAACTCAAAATCCCTTAATCACTAAAAAAAAGGAGGACATGAGAATATCTGTAATTGTCAAGAATTTTAATATTTAATACAGTGAAATAAAAGATTTTTCCATGAAGAGAAAAATATTTCTAGAGGTGCTGCAAAGACTGCACTGTTGATCCCAAAAATCTTTATTTTATATTATTTGTTGCATTTTTTAATAGTGCCACTCACAAACTAGGGCATGGCAGACAAATACAGATGAGTGGGTCCTCCAACACTGAAAACATCTTTGAAGCATTAATTGTTCATTACCATTTCAAGTAAATTCCCTGTGCTTTCTCTATTATGCATTTACAATATAATACTGAAGTACTGAAGCATACAAGAATTAATTTTGTATTTTTAAATAATTTCTGTGTGGATGTTAGTTCAAGTGAAAAAAAAACCCCAACAATAAACCAACCAATAAAAAACACAAACCAACCCAAAACCTAAGTAACTCATCTATACAATTTTTCAGTTTTGGTTTAAAAGTTATATGAAATACCAATGACAGACATTTTCTTCTAGGCTGTCAATATGTCATAACCATGATTTTTCATCTCATCTTGATATGAAATTAGCAGACTAAATATTTGATCCGAATGACCTTTGACACAGTCCCCCACATCATCCTTTCTCTCTAAGCTGGAGAAGTATGGAATTGATGGGCAGACTATTCAGTAGATGAGGAATTGGCTGGATGGTCCCATTCAGAGGATAGAGGTCAATGACTCAATGTCCAGATGGAGCTCAGTGACAAGTGATGTCCCTCAGGGGCCCACGTTGAGACCAGTGCTGTTGAATATCTTCATCAATGGCACAGTGGGATCGAGTGCACCCTCAACGAGTTTGCAGACAACACCAGGCTGAGTGGCGGGGTTGACATGTCCAAAGGACAGGATGCCACCCAGAAGGACCAGCAAGTGGGTCCACATGAACGTCAACAAGGTTCCACCACACAAAAAGACCAAGGGCAAGGTCCTTCACCTGGGTTGGGGCAACCCCTGATGTCATGGCTTGGGGATGAACAGATTGAGAGCAGCCCTGCCAAGAGGGACTTAGGGGTGCTGGTGGATGAAAAGCTGGACATGTGCTGACAAACCATGCCTGCAGTCCAAGAAGTCAATTGTATCCTGGGGCTGCATCCACAGAACCATGGCCAACAGGTCGAGGGAGGTGACTATCCCTCTCTACTCCACTCTGGTGAGACCCCACCTGGAGTGCTGCAACCAGCTCTGGGGTCCTCAGCACAGGATAGTGGATCTATTGGAGCAGGTCCAGAGAAGGACCACAGAAACAATCATAGGGATAGAGCACCTTTCCTATGAGGAATGGTTGAGAGAGTTGTGGTTGTTCAGTCTGGAAAACAGAAGGCTCTGGGGAGACCTTATTGCAGATTTTCAATACTTAAAGTGGGCCTACAAGAATGATGGAGACAGAATTTTTAGCAGGGCCTGGTGCAATAGAACAAGGGGTAATGGTTTTAAAGTGAGAGGGTAGATTTACACTAGGTACGTGGAAGAAATTTTTTCATTATGAGAGTGGTAAGACATTACCACAGGTTGTCCAGAGAGGTGGTACATTCAAGGTCAGGCTGGACAGGGCTCTGAGCAACTGGATCTTGTTAAAGTTGTCTTGCTCATTGCAGGAGGGTTGGACTAGATGATACTTTAAAGGTCCCTTCTAATACAAACTATTTTATGATTTTGTGACATAAAGTAATCTCAGTTTCATTTCCAGTTGGACCCCTCTCTGTTTCTCTCCTTTTCCCAGTGCCCTGGACATGTGACTTGAGCCATAGAAATTCAGATCACATTCCACAAGTGATTACAGTGATAGAGTTTAGGAATTATTCATGCACTTTTCCCACCTTGACTGTAATTTTATTAAGAAGGTTGAATCTCAGTGCAATTTCAAAAATGGGTAGCAATTCTTCTTATTTTTGTTTTTTCAAGTGACCTAGCAGATGTGGATTGAGGAAAATCACTCCTCCCTTTCCCACAGAAATGGTGCTAAACTGGAGGCAGCAACACACAGCATCCTAACAGGCTCCTCGCCATTTTTTGTAGGATATTTTTTGTCCTAATTCAATTTCTGCCTGTGAAAGTGTTGAACATGGAAACAGAAATCCGGAGGCTGTTACTCAGTAAGGACTTGCCTCTGATGACCCCAAGTTAACGTGTATGATGATGAACCACCTCCCTTAGCCCAATCCCACAGTTAGAAGACAGACACACAGCAAAGCTCAGCCTACTCCCAATGCAGACAGTCAACACTGCAGGAAGTGCTTGTGATGGACATGGACCAAGAAAGATTCAGTGATTCAAAGCATTTCAATTTATATGGAGGACAGCTGTCCAAACAGGCAATCTTTTCTTTTTTAAAAAAACCCCTAAGTTAACACCAGCTTTCTTTTCTTAATTTCTCTTCATCTCCCGAAGTAGCTAAGGAAGTTAATTTTCATGTTATAAGTATTTCACTTAAATAGACAGTTATATATAATTAACAGAAGGAATTACTTGCACACATAAATATCAACTCCCAAATTAGCTCTCTCTTTAAAATGAGGATGCCTATCTCTCTCCAGCTCTTTTTTCTGCTGCTGTAGTTAGACCTTCTGGTATCTGTAGCATCCCTCTGGCAAGCAAAGACACATTTACATTAGCTTTCACAATGGGAGGAACAATCCCTGCAGCAGAAGACTGAAGGTTGGATCATAGCAAATAGATGTTTTTCAGAACTCCTCACTTTCATTTTGCCTCAGGTTTGAGGAAAGTGTAGGGAGGCAGAGAGCAGCACACACTTGCTTTGTCTGTGCAACTGGAATGTTGGGGACATGGACATTTATTTTTTTTCTCTGCTCCACAGGCAGGAAGGTGGTAGTCACTATAAGTCCATGTGGTGCAAATTAAAGGCAATGCAAAGAAAACAATGATATTACATTTTTAATACTGTACTGGAAGAGAGTTGAGGAAAAAAGCACTGCAAGATTCCTGCAAAAGGCTGAAAGAGAAAATCACTTTTTTTTTCTCCATGTGAGAACATGGAGAACAACTGCCAGTGACAGAAATAAGAGAAATAAACCACAAACAACTTCAGTAGTAAGAAGTTGATAAAATATTAGTGTGCTCTCTGTTCTTTGTGGTCTCTCTGCTTCAAGAGGTCCCAACACACTGCTGCAAGATGCAATATTTCCAGATAAAGATGGAACAGCTCTCACGTGCAAGAAAAGCCAAGACAGAAACTCGTTCTTTGCTATCTTGAAGGAAGATCAAATTATATCAAAATACATGTCAACTTATATTAGCTAGAAGACAAGTCCTGATATTTTAACAGGAGTGCATTTTAATTGCCTAAGCAATAGTGAAGGCTTTTTGATTTGTTAAACTAAACTGATAAAAATTTGTCTGGTGGTGGATCTACATTTTAAGAAAGAAAAGAAAAAGGGGGGGGGGGCACATAACAGAGGGTCCTCAAGTCATGCTTATGGTGGGTGAGAATAAAGATATTATTTCCGTGAGACTGAAATGTACAAGCTGTTGAGCTTATAGAAGTGGAGGAGTTGCTCCTCTAACAATATCAGTCATAAGCAATTAACTTGAAGTAGCAGGTGAAGTGGTTATGTACTTAAAAGCACACAAAATTTGAATGTGCAGTTGTCACAACTGACCTTATTCACATGACTTACAGAAGCAAAATGTCCGCGAAATGAACATGCACAAAGACATTGGGAAGTTCACACCATGCCTTTCCAAGCTTGTTACAGATGTCCATGAATTCATGGGATAAATTTCAAGGAGTCTGAAAAGTGCTACTTATCAGAAAGTATATTACCAGTAGCTTAAACCCATTGCACAGAAGCATGCAGTTTGACTGCAATGTTATATAAAATTAAAAATACAAGAGAAAGTGTGCATTAAAATAATAGAATCATTTAAGGTGGAAATGACCTATAAGATTGAGTCCAAAAAATTCAAGAGTGTTATAACAAGCTGTCAAATTGCACAGGAGCAACTAAGTGCAGCCCTCTGGACCAGACCCTAGAACCCTGTGGGTGCCCTCTTAACTAAAGACATATGGCACAACTGAGGAAAAAAAACGGTGAAAGACTTTCTTTGTGAAAAATGAAACAGGCACGTAAATTCAGTCACCAAGCTCTTTTTGGCTCTTCAGGGCATTCATGAAAAGACAGAGCCCTCTGCTGGCCTCTGCTTCCCCCTGCCCCAGGCCCTTTAGTACTAGAGATCCAAGTGTCAATGCTAAAAGCTTTTCTGGCATATGTAGTGTTCTTGGTATAAATCTACTAGGATGAAATGCAATTTAGGTTCTAAAAGCCATTCTTAAACATGCATAAAACTATTTCTGTAAAAGAAGATTTGGAGCTGATCAGAATAGTAAACAGATCTGGGTCAGTTCAGCCCAGTAGAAAATATATATACACATATATAAGAAATACTTTACTTTTGGAAAATAAATTAAAATCTTTACTGCTGATACAAATATTTGCAACAGATTTAGGTATTATTCCAGAAAATTATCGGAAGCAGGTTAAAGCACTTGCCTTTCCCCTGGTACGGATTTCTTACATATTTGATGCCTTTATTTTAGTTGAACACTATCCCTTGGCTGAAGTAGAATGTGTGCTATGCTATTTGCCTTCTCCAAATACAAACACACCATACCCACACAGCCTGGGTGGAGTTGAGATGAGCGGAGTACAAACATGACACATTCTTAACGCTACAATAAATATATTCCTTTGGAAGAAAAATGAGTGGTTTTAAAATGCAAAAGCCAAACCTGTGAAGTTTCTTCTCTGTCCATTGCCCCTAACAGAATTATTTATTAGCACAATGTTTGCTATGTTTTTCATTTAAATCATAGCATTTAATTTGGAAGAATTCCTGCAATTTGGAGTCATTTTACTTAAGGTGTATGATGAGTAAAGGGTCACCAAGCTTAGGCCTACAGCAGAAGTGATGGGCACCCACTTTGCAAGATGGGAAGAATCCCTGCTCCTCTCGGATGTGTCTTCCCCAAGACACTCTTCAGAGCATCACAACAGACAGCTCTCTCCGAATTCCTTTCCTGGTTAGACTACGTATGATAAGGGGTTTTAAAACACCTCTGTACAGCTCCTGTGGCATATATTGCTTAGAGTCCATACAAGTCATACCATTCTGAATGATCCTGAATTGTCCAGCACATCAGACAGTACTATGCATGATCCCCTGCCTGTTTTTTGGGCTAAGCAAACCAGACCATCCCAAACTATTTCCTAGGCACAGTTCAGTAGTCTGCACAATCCCAGGACAATTCTCAGTGAGCAGTTCACAAGCAGCTACTGTTTTAGAGTCTGAAAGTGTTTAGTAGTAGATACAGTGTTAGTGCCAGAGTACAATTCTAGGCAAGCTAAAACGTAGCTTGTGTGAATACTGACTGGACTATACTGACACAAAAGCTGCCTGGTAACTTTGGTTCCTACCTGGGAAAAGATGAGAACCAGCAAAGCACATCAAGGCCAGCATTACCAGGATGACATGTGACTTCACTGTACATCCAGCCCTGCACATATTAAAGCATCTTTCAACTTATTCCATGGTTTCACTTATGAAGAGTGGCACATTATTAGAAAAACGGTTCATAGTGGCACAGTTAGTACCCTACTACCACTATTCTCATGGAAACATGAGACTTGAACAGAATGAATTAATATAATTAGGAAGAGACCTGGAGATGATGTTGGAAAGAAAACTTCTTCAGATCCAAGGAATAATACCATACAGGAGATTTCTAAGCACTCATTTTCACGAACTGACCAACTTTCACAGTAACACACCTATAGAACCAAAACCAGTGAGAACTTGAATTATATTTATCACCTGTCAATAATGATAATCCCTCAGGCAGAAACTCTCACACATATGTGGACATAGCACAGCTGAAGCAACCTGACACACATTACTGGAAAAAGAAAAAAACATAGTTGGTGCACAAAGAAACAATAAATACCCAACAAAAAGACAAAATATAGAAAAACACCTTCACAGACCAGTAGTTTCAGAGAGTTTATTTATAGAATTATTTCAATTTGGCACACAATTGGAAAATGCTAATACAATTTGGTGGGACAACAGGAAAAATGCTGCAGTGTTGCCAGTCCTTTGGAGAGAAAAAATGAAATGTGAATTACAAATAAGGAAAAATTGGGTTAGGAAATAAGATTATCTAAAAGTAGGCTCTATCAATTGTAGGCCATAAAAAAAACCTGAAAGACTTAGAATCTCAAGACACTGGGATGATGTTTCCAAATGTAGACTGAAGCTGCCAGAGGCAAGTTTAACACAACCCAGGTCATCTGCTCTATTGACAGAAGTTGAGCTTTTCAGAACTTACTTTACTGTTCCTGTTTTATCTGGCTTGTTTCTGCTCACAATGAGTTCAGTGGGAATGCTGCTATTGAGTTCAACAAAATCAGGCCTTTCACAGAGGGCCAATGCACCCTCTTTCACAACCAATGAAGCTCTGCACCCAGGAGGCCACAAATGTCAAATGCTTGTAAGATTACACTGAAAAGCTGTTTTGTTTTTGTGTGTTTAACTTCCCCTTAGTCCATTTGCATCTCCTCTGCATGTTCAGTACCACTAATGACAAGAACACCTGTAGGTTACCATTATTTTGTTGGCAACTATTACCCTTCTGTACAATCAGCACATTAGATGTTGGTCCCAAACATTAACACCTTCAGGATGAACTGGACAGTTTACTGCTGGGGCCCTCTCATTCTGTGACTGTCTTCACCTTTGATCTCTCATTTTTCTTTTCCATATCGACTAAGAAAGGAGCAAGGATCAGAAAGGAACAGAGAGGAAGAACAAAGAGGGAAAAGTGGCCACTAATTACTGGCTCCAGAGGGAGCTCCAGTAAGAAATCAGATGAGCACTTCTGAACTCTCAGAAGAGCTGAAAGAGCTGATGTGGCATCTGAAGACCATGAAGTGTAAGGCTTCAACAGCTTCTCAATATGAACTGTGAGTGGCACGACCTGCTTGCAGGGTGGGGAGACGCAGCAGGTGCCAGCACTTCATTGTAAGAGCTGCCAAACAGAAGCTGTGGTTTGCAAATCAAGAAATTGAGTCCTGAGAGTTACCACATTCTTGTCTCAGTGAGTTACATTACAGTGAAGGGGCTATAGTGCAGTTTTATCATTAAGGATAGCAGATCAGAAGATAAGACCATCAACCATATTTTGGCAAAGTCAAATCTGTAACTGTTTGTGTGAAAGGGCCTAAACATCTAAAACAAAGCACTGAAGAAAGGCTCAGCATGAATGGCCTGACAGAAAACCATCCATGCTCACCTTGATTACGGGCAGTCCTTTGCACTCTCATCAAGCTTGGGTTTAAAATCTCAAAGGCATTTATTTGTGGTTCATTGAATCTTAACTGTATTATTATCTAACCCCTGAAAGACGAGGGAAATTAAATGATCAATGTAATTAAAAAATCAAGAAATAGAAATAAGTGTTTTGTGTTATAATTTCTTCAGCACAGTCATCTGCTTCTTTCCTCTCCACTTCTCTAGTTTGCTCAGGAAACAGATCTATGCAGAGGTTGGGCATAACTGGGGAGACAGTAGCCTAGAAAAGCAGTTTTGCTATGAGACAAACTGCAACTGGAATGACATCTTTGAGACAATGAAGCAGCCAGTCTCTCCTGGCATAACACAGCAGAAGTGCAGCACAACACTCAGTCACTTCTCACTGCACTGTTCTTGAGGGATATAGATTCCTGGTTTTACACTGCTAATCCAAGAGTACACAAAATTGCACCACTGTTGTACAACTCCAACAGACAACAGGATGCTACAAAGATGTTGGAATACACTTGTTTATGAACAAAACAGCAGAGATAAATTCCAATGCTGACTCCGCTCTCCCTGCCCCTGAGCTCCAGCCACTCGCTATTTAAAAAAAATCAAAACTCTTCTCCACATCTGAAGTCAACTAGAAAATCTTCCTACCCTAACAACCACGAAGTAAATGTATAAACCAACATCACTAGATGACTGCAGCTTCACCTATATGGTTAATTCACTATCCAAGTAAGCCATCTCTGCTAAGTATTTTCATTATTATTATGTGCTTTGTAGATTATATAAGTCCAGCTGTAAAAGTCTGCCAAACAGGTTAATCTCAAAACCAGTTAAGTACAATATTCAACCCTTTTATTTCTGTGTCCATTTATTTAGAAAACATTCATTCAAGGAATGAAAGCTAGGACTCTTGGTACAGTACTAGGTATCATTTATCTACTGTACACTCTTTTTAGCAGAATGAAAAAGAGAAAATACATATGGTTTTAGAATAATTTCACTTTCCATTACCTTAATCATAATAGCCACTCAAAAAATCCATCACTGGAAAACCAATACGAAAATAATACATTCTCTTACTTCTCTTATTTGGAACTAGGATGATACCATGATTTTTAGAAAATATATACTTGCGTAGGACTGACCTACACCATGCAATTGTTTTAAGTAGCATCCCTAAAAACAGTATGACAGCTTTATGTGGAAAAGGTTAGGATGCAAAGAATAATGTTCTAGCCTAGCAGTGAAATACAGGTATGGTACGATTTCCTATCCCTCTGGGCATAAGCTTACATCCACACTGCTGAGACCAAACAAATATTTAAGCTAAAACAGCAAAATGATTTAGAATGGAGTGTAAACGTAGTCAAAAAAATAGGATATACTGAGCATTAACGTCGTACAAACAACGCAGTGCACTGGCACACGTGCACTAAGCCAGCACTTTTGAGTATTTGCTGGTCTGTGTAACAGTTACATTTATTGCAAAATGACATCAGAAACTGATATTCATCAGCTGCTTACCTATTCTCATACCAAAGCAGCTACTTTTTAAACTAGAGTGGGAGACCCCAAGCACCACCTTAAGCCACAGCTGTGGGAAAACTCTTTGAGCTCAGGCTCTGCTAGAAGTAATCAACTGGGCATTGCACTCTCACCTTTCCTTCAAGTTCACAGGAAGTGAGATTAGGCCAATAAGGGTCTCCTGTGACAGGTACTGAACACTGTGATCCATTGCAACAAAGCAATTCAGGATATAAATGGGTCCAAACAAGCACAAGTCTTACTAATGGAAGACTAGGCTCTTTAGCCAGCACATGGAAGGAAGGAGAGGGCTTATCCTAAGGTATTTGCTTTTCTCTCAACTAAGATGCAAGTAAGCCCTGATACATTACATAACAGCTTATTTTTCATTTCCCATACAGAAGCTAAGTCTGATTACAGCTTATGCAAGGAAGTGACAGAAGCATACCCAAAATAAAAGCAGTCACATTTTCACAAGGTAAGTTTACATATGATTTCAGGCTGAATCTATAATCACAACCTGCCACAGCCTTTGTCTTAATTGCCTATTTAAATATTGTGCATTCAATCCCTGTGACACAATTGGGTTTTTACACTAGGCTAACTAGGGTTATTTCTCATATTTAAATTTTAATCTGTCTTCTTTAACAAATAAACAGAACAGCTGGGTTTTTTTTTATTAGGCTCTAAGACATTTAAATCAGCCTTAAAAAGCTGCAGTCTTCTTGTATATTACTAAAACCTTGATAAATATCTGGCTTTTTATTCTTCACTGTGGTTTAGAAACTAAACAAGTTTTTTGAAATAGATCAGATCCTTTTCAAAAAGGGCATAATTTCTTATTTGTCATAGCATATAGCAGTTTATTAAATTTAAGAACTGGAAGTAAAGTTGCTTTGTGTATTATCTACATAAGTAAAAGCTATTTTCAAAGAGCAGCAATAGTGTTAATGTTGGAAAAAACGTTCCCTAAACAAAACTACCCGTACCAAAAGGCTAGTAGGACTAAGCTTCAGTCTACTTTGCCCGTAAGATTGAGGAGTAAGAGGCTGTATCCATAGTTCTGCAACATATGAAAAGATCTTCTGGAAATGTGAACTTCAGCTAGAAGTTAAAATCGATATCTAGTCATGCTCCACTACTGATCTAGGAAGAAAAACCTCTTTTGACTCAGAACTGCAGTTCTGATTAACTGCATGAAAGAAGTTAAAGTCACTAAGAATAAGGTTTAAACAACCTAAGCCTATACTGATTAAACTTCAAACAGAAAACATTTGTATTAACTAAAAATTTTAGCTTTCTTGAGGAGAGAGGGGAAGCTTCTTTACGATAATTCAAACAACAGGTATATTTTAACCTTCTGAAACCCTTGAGGGGGTGCAGAGAACAACAGTGCAGATGGTTACATTTTTGCAGATAGAAGTCCACACATTTTAGAGGTGCAACAAATTCTCATCTGATATCAAAGAACCCACATTCTGTTGTGTATATACTGGATTGGAAAGAACATTTTTCAGTAAAGTTTTGGAGACCCTGTTGTACTTCAAGCGCCACATGTTCTTCAAATTTGCTTAAATGATTCAAGTCCAAATGGTCTCTCTCTCTCTATGTACATTACCACAACCCAAAACCTGTTTGGGACGGCTCAAGAACTTTCTGCAGAAAAGAGTGCACCTTAAGATAAAAAGACAAAGTTATTTCAAGGGCTGCAGAAAAATTGCTGGTTTATATCTCGTGTTGTAAATGAAAATAACCAGTCAACTTACTACTTCTGTTAAACCCATTCCCTATGACTCTGTTCAAACAAAAAAACCCCTGAAACAAACAAAATAACAGGTACTGAAGGAAGAGGCTGCTTCTATTGGCACTAACACCAAATGATGAACAAGTCCTACCTTAGAGAAAAATCTAGCATGCATCTTCAACACTGTACACAGAAAACAAGGACAAGAAGTAACTGCTAAAAACTATACAAGGAAACACTGCCTTCTTTTAAAAAGGTATATGGAAATAATTACACTGATTAATAAAACACCGATATTCACAACCCACCTGAACTAAAACTGGTTTACATCTTCAGGAAAGAAGTTAAAATAGTACAGAACATTTCTTTTCTTCTCTTAAAAAGCAGGAGTGCCACACTGTCAAAGATAAACTGTTGCTGCATATAGATTTGAATCAACCTTTTTGTGCTTTCCATTCAGGGGATACAGAACATGAGGTCATGTTTCCTGACAAAACTGTTCACAGTCATCAGATGCCTATTCAAACCAAATTTTTTTAGTACCTAATTCAATATGGAGTTGCTACAACTACAGTAAGATGTAAAAGGTTTCAAGAAATTCCTGTGAGAAATACTTAAGTTATTTTATGAAAAAATTTGGATTTTTCTTTAGTTCACCTACGCTCACTAATATATAGGGTATATGCACCTTAAGTATGAGAACTGCATGAAAATAATTTGAAAAAAATAAAACATAGAAATTGATGTGTGAGGCCATCGGTCCCCTTCCTACTTCTGCTTATTATTATTTCATTCTCTTTAAATACCACCACTAACGAAAACCCAGTGCAGGATATAGTCCTCAAACCCACACCAAACTGCTTTGCTTTGCTGTGCATCTTTCCCAGCAGGTTTTTCATACCTGCTTCTTCAGACAGAGCATCTGGAGGCTACAAAAGCACAACTTGTACTTCTCCATCAGTCATGTTTATTTGTGTGATGTTTTTTCCAGATCTGGAAGTTTTTCAATTAGTGCTTTATGGTTCATGTTGATACTGGCTATAAGTCCTCCCTCATTGCCATCTGAGCCAGTATAACTGATTTCTTCACCAGTCAGGGTAGTCATATGGCCACCCAATGCTCTCAACACTGCATTTCCAGCACATATGTCCCACTTCTTAATGTAGGTGACATGGATATACACGTCAGCTTCTTCTTGATTCTTCTCAGGCACATCAAGGAGGGCCAACACTTTATAACCTAGAAGAAATGGGCAGAAGTAAAAAAGAAAAAAAAAAATAAACCAGGTTTTCCTGTAGAGACATATTAAAAGAACAAGACCAGAAACTCAAATATAGTTCTGCTCTTACACTTATACCCGTATGTCTCAATCCCTGTATCATGCTGAAGTCTATCTTTTTTTTCCTGGCTTTTTATTACAATTGAAAGAAGATGCATACACCACTCTAATAAAGCAACTCAGCATAGGGCATTCCCCTTTATCATTCATTATGCAGTACAAAGTCATTGTTCAAAATAGTACTCTTTCTTTTATGGAATTTTTTTAGTTTTTCAACTCTTTGACCGATATTCTTGTTTCATTAAATTGTTTCTTTCTTTATCTTATACAGAGTCAAACCCTGGAGAAGATTGGCCATGATCAAATACACTTACACTTTCCTTGTCGTAAGAAGTTCAGATTAAGTATCAAGGACCAATGCAAGATATTTTTGACTAAACAATCTCTAGGGCAGCTATGGTTTTCCACATTAAAGACACAGAAAGATACATTTCTGTAAAATTCAAACTTTGCATGGCTTTTCTCAGACTTTAAAACTGCTAATGCCTCACATCAGTGCCTCACATATTTGCATTCTGTGAGTAACATGCACAAGGATATTGTATAAGTAAAAAATATGCTAAAAACCTCTTTGAATTGAGTATGAGGCAGATAAAAATGGACTATAGTGACACTAGTTTTCTCTTTTGACATAAATGCAAGAAATAGTACCAAACTTTCACGGTTTTTTTCTTAATACTTTTTTAATCAAACATACAGTTAACTAACAGCCAAGAGATTCTCCTCCATGATTCTGTCTGTGGTCACACAACCCTTTTTCTCCCACTGAGGCATCAGTGACTTCAAAGAACACACATTAGTCTGTTCAACAACAACATTGCTGGTCCAGCCTAAGAGTCACTAACATACTGACTTGTGAATAGCCTGAAGCCTGAACTAAGGTTGCATCTACGTCCCTAGACACAGCAAAAACTGTGTTCCTATTGTCAAGTGCTTGCTTTTAAGGATGTGAAGATCAAAAAGCAAGAGGAAAAAGAGAAGATGCCACAGATACATTCTTTTGTCTGATAAAAGCTACACTGTTAAAACATTCAAAAGCAATAAAATGGATAGGATGCCTAAAGAACCAAACCTGCTCCACCAGCGGGGATTATCACAGTTTTATTTCCAAATGTCTGCCGTGCAACCTGCTCAACTTTTCCTGCATGGGAGCGGGATACAATAATCCTTGGAGTTTTCTCATTGTAGGAGGAACGAGCTTTTATGTTCGACCCACCATCCACCATTGCCCAAGCTACAAAAGAAACACAAATTCTGCTAAGATTTACAAAAGAGAATCTCTGTTAGGTGTGGAGATAAAAGGATACTTATCCAAAAAAATGTAATTGATACCTCTGACTTAGTATCTCTCCCTACTGTAAAAGAGAAAGTTAGGGCTGACAGAGGAAGGGGTACATACCCACATTTGCACACAGGTAGAAGAGAAACACACTCCCCCCCCACATTTATGCATATGACACTACACCATGCCTGCTTTTCTTATGTGATACTTTCAAAAAAACAGACTAAGATGGAAAAATCACAAGTAGTAATATTTAGAACTTGCAATTGGAAAGCCATAGAAGTTAAAAGGATGGCCCCTAGTCAGAAACAGTTTCAATATTTCCTCAAATAACATTTTTATACAAGAAAAAAAAGCCCCACTACCTTTCAAAGCAGATACCAAAAATGTTATTGAGTCATTCTGCTCAGAAGGATAGTGATGCTAAGGAAGGAAATAGCTCAGGAGGACAGCAATACAAAGAAAAGCATTCAGTGCTGTGTTTCAGAGAACTGAATTTAGAATACACAACTTCCCACGTGTTTCACTGTGAGGTTCAAAGCCAAGCCTGGTAGGTGGCATCCCCTAACCATAAATCTGACACTTACTCAGCAAAGTAACCAGCAATTTCATCTCACTAGAGGATGAGATTGTATGGCAACAGACTGAGCTATGTGTGATAATAATGCCGACTGCCCTTTATCACTTTGTATTTGTATGGTACTATTAGGAACAATCCTACGCATAACATATTGGTATTTCCAGCTTGGAAAATGAATACTTGTCACACAGAATGACAGAATTCATTGCATCTCATCTGGTGCTGTGTCTGAGTATTTCACACTTCACTATTTTTAAAGGAGATAAATTTTTAACATTACAATGCTAAAACCCCATTTCTTCAGATAGATATTGATACACAGAAAAATGTTCCAAACCCTCTATGATTCTTGAAGCATACTGGAATATAGCACATACTTTAAAGACTAGAAATTAATTTCATATTTAAAGACAGTAAAACATTAGGACAAAATATTGAGTGTTCAGTGGGCCCAAAAAAAGAAAAAAAATACAAAATACATTTATTCATTTAGTTTTTATGCTAGACCTTCTGCATAACTTCAGAACTCTAGAGGTCAGTATTGCCTAAGGGAAACTGTAAACAGAACTTCTTTTTCCAAAGACGTAGTAAGACATGAATACTTAAACTACTTTGAAGCCTTCAGAAGTGCACACACATTGCCAAACTTGCAGCAATGCTGGCTGATACACCATTAATACTAAAGAATTAATTACTTCACAGTTGTGGCATTAAAAGCATGGCAGATAATCAATAAGGCTATGCTAGACAGTCTTGCCTGTAACATACAAACAGTTGCCATTAAGATCTTTAATCAATCTTTGTTATTCACACTGAATAAACACCAGCTCCTGGGTATAATATTACAGACCCAAGTTATTCTGCTGAATGAACAAAGAATTCTTTTCTGCTAAAGACTAAAAGCAAACATAAGACTGGTCAGTAGTTGTAGGTTTAAGTTTTTTTGGTTTGCTATAAGCACTCTGATTGAAGGGCTCTTAATTCCTAAACATATTTTCAGTTAGTTTGTACTAAATGCACCATTTTTTTGTTAAACAAGGACAGCCATTTCATTTGTGGTTTATAGCACAGAACACATCTGCAGCCCTGATTTTGAGGTCTGCAGCAGTGATCTTTTACCCCAGGTACTATTTTCTCACTGATACCTAGAGATGTTGTCTGAGACATCAAATTTTAATTAACACTATGACGATGATGGAAATATGTGAAGGCATGAAGGTACCTGTATATGATGAGAATGGCTTGTGTATCACTCCTATTACTGGTTTACCATTTACTGCCACACAAACCATTGTGGTGACATACTGTCGAAGATCCTCTGTGGGAAAAACAAGAAAGTGAGCAAGTTTACAATCAAATGCCAAGAACAGAAAAAGAGAAAAGACACGATATTATAGAAATGTTCTCTGAAGACTAGTCTACATTCTGCCTCTTGCAATTAAGTAACTTTGATGTATGTTTAAATAACCTTGCAGTTTTCAAAAGACTTTAAAGGCTGTTCAGTTTTCCAGCAATTCTTCCTGTTCAGTAGAAGTAACCTATACTACCAGATCTAATACTAACAGCTGTGTCTTATGCAGCACGTATTTTCATGAAAATCTGTGCCCCTACATTCTCCTTTCTCTGCCTCACTTCCTATCATCTATTGGTTCAAAAGTGATATTCAAACACCAAGGAACATTCACAGGAAAAGATGATTGCATCAATGAAATATTCACAAAAAAATTCTATTTGTTCTGCAGTACTTATCAGCATGAATTTTAGTTTAGATTACCTTGAACTTCTTACATGACATCCTAAGACTGAATTATGCATGCCTTTTTAAAAAAAGTATAACAAAAACTTTCTTTTATCAAGTTAAATAGAATATTTACTTAGTATTCCCCTTAAATAAACAAAACCCAAAATCTGAGATACTTAGTGTTGCCACAGTAATAACTGAAATAAAGAAATGTGTAATTCCAGTAGAATCCATAACTGAGTTACCATTTATTATAGCAATTACTTAGTTGTGAGAAATACCAAAGTCATTTCAGAGCTGGAATATATAAAAGTAAACGCTGTGATCTGGGAACTATAGAAATTTCATTATGCAATTTGTTCAATTAAAATCACACTAGCTTTGACATATCACAATTTAACAAGAGATGTCATTTTAAATACTTACTATTTTGTTTCCAGTATAAAAGGCAGACATCAGAATTACACACATGATTTGTCAACAAGAATCAGCTACCTGTGTATTCTTGTGTAGCATCTAACGGATCAATCCAGACAGTAATACTTTCTGCTGGAACCTCTTTAGGCTGTATTTTTTGCTTTATGTCTTCAGGAATACTGCGATCCCAAGGGACTGTCTCCTGATCAGCTGTATCAACACGCTCCTCAGAATTTATCTGTGATAAGACAACAAAAGTAGTTGCATTAACTTATCAGACACGGTAACTGTGGTACTTGGGAAAATTACAGGTTTCCTCACATTTTCTCCTTCTTCCTTCACCTCTAGCTCAAAGTGCACGAATTACTCATTTTTTCAGCAACTCACAAGCTATTACCATCATGTTACAAGCAATGGAAAACCACAATCGAGAATTTTACTGTGAACCAGACCACAGCTAGACACTGCTGCTTTGGTTGCAACTCTCCCTACTGAAAACTCTCACAGTATGAATTGCATTTTTTAAAAAAATCAATATTTAAATGCAGTTGCTTCAAAGACTACCAGCAGAACATTTCACTATGGAGAATCATACAGTATTCAGATAGTAGGGGTATAATACTCAATTTATACAGATCAGTAGCTGCATATTGAAATGTGCAGATACACTATAAACAGGTATTTTGCAGACTGTGTATGACTTGGACAAGTAGGTATCTTAGTATATATTTATTCCTGCTGCCAGCATTGAGTTACAACCAAAAATCTAAGCAGCTCAACTGAATGTAACCATTACACAAACACAAATTAGTAACATCCCATATTTGTCTTTAGGGCAGGTTGGGATAAGGTCCAAAGATGGCCCATGAAGAACAGTTATAAACAACAGTCAAAGGTCACATTTAAGCTTATTGTCACCTGCTGCCTAGCTTAATGAATTTTATTCCACACCAGAGGGCATTTCAGTATGCCAAACAGAGTTTGGTCCAGTAGCAGAGCACACAGCATCAACCTGTTGAATGGAATAATGTTCTGTAAAACCCAATACAATGTCATTGTGACTACAGCATCACTACATTTTTGGATCACAAGAGATGCAGTTGTCACAAAATACTGTATGTAATGATCTCTCATGTTACCAAAATATGGCATAACCTGGCAGGAAGAACCACTGTTCCACTAATTACTCAGCAGGATGATGACGCTTATGGCTTAGATGTACAGGTTAGATGTCTGAAGCCGAGTGTAACCAATCAGGACTTTTAGACTATTTTAGAATATGAGAACACAAGCTTTTTTATTCTTGCTAAATTTAAAGGTGTCTTCCTCTAATATAATTCTAAAGGGCTGCCAAACTGATTAGTTCCCAAGTCCAGTCAAGGCAAAATAGTAGGTGCACATAGTATGCAATGTATCTACAACCTAGAACCACCAATTTCCCTTTACTTGCTACAGATAGTCAAGATGATAGTTCAGATTCAAGTATCTGACTGCAGGAGCAGATAAGTCCCTTCTGACTAAAACAGCTTATTACAGATGTTGTAGGCAAGTGACACTGAAAGACAATTAAAATGAAGCAGCTACAAGACTACGTTTGAACGTGACAGACTTTGTAAGAGCAAGATTTTTAAATAATTCACATCGTGACAAGAAAAGACATCACACACACCTCAACTGTAACAGATATTTAGCAAAGAGTTTAGTCACCTTCTCCAAGAGAATTCAAAAAGAAAAAGCAAGCAGGACTGCAGCTACTCCAGCCATACATCATAGCTGTCTTCTCACATAAACCCAGTATCTGAAGCATTGTATGCCAGACATAGAGCCCTTGAAGTTGCCGTGACATTTACAAATTAAACATCTGTCACTGTACAATAAACCTGATGATTGTGTTTTCCCCTAGGGAAAACGGTGCTGCAAAGTCAAGATGAGTAGTTTCACAGACTTGGCAGTCTCAACACAGCCCCTGGGCAGTTTAAGTTCCACTACAGCACATTACATACCACTATAAAAGAAACATTTCCTCAACAGAAGAAAGAGGCCTCCAAAAAGATAAAGGGTTGGAACCAATGCTCAAAAGGAAAAGTATCTTGTTAAACCTGTTGTTACAGTACACTAAAAGTCAGAAACTATCTGAAAGGTATTGTTTTCAGAGAAAGATCTCCTAAGTAGTCTAAATTTTGCAGTGGTGGCCATGACACTGTAGTATTCATAATGCTTGTGAGGAGTCTCTTTCAACAGCCATAATTATTCTGTCAGGAGAAAAACAACGGGGAAATACTGATAAGGTTGCAGAGTCATCTGGAGAAAATAAATTAAAAAAAATAATCAACTGGGTCACTAGTTCTTCCATTCATATGACCATTTACTCTGTAGCTGTGGCTAAATACTCCACAAATAATATATCAAATAGAAATGCGTAGCCATTCCAAAATATGCAGCTATTAAAATTATTGTTAGAAAGTTACAGTATAGGTTTTGCAAGACATAGTCACCTGAGAGAAAATCACCAACCCTTAACACTGGGAACTTCTTTTATTTTTTTTTATTTTTTTTTTTAATATTTTTTTTTTTATGCAGGAGAATATACCCAGAAACATGTCTTTGTGTTATACGATGTCCCTTCTTACATGTCATTCTCATTTGCTGGATGCCTCCAGAAGCCATGACCTTATACTTGAAACTTTTCTGAAGTGATATGAATATGTAGTTGACCGCATTCCCAAATCTTCACTCACAAATTAGGAGCAGCTATGGTAGAAAGACAATCATAACACCAAACATTTTAGACAACAGAGCTTGTTTCAGCCAGATGCTCTGAATCAATTAACCTGATACACTAGTGTAAATAAAGTTTACATGCATGCTATCATATAGAGAACTTTGCCTACTCCTAAGAGTCACATTTAGATAGTAACCCATCATGCAAGAACTTGAGATAGCAAGCATAAGACAGGAATAAATTGCTATTTGGAGTTACCCGTCTAACAGCTGTAATGTGTAAAAGCCCATTTTGGCAAGTTCTGGAAGCTGCCCACTGACACCAAGCTTAACTACATTCCAGCAATCTTCCCCAGTTATGCTTAAAGCAAAAGCCCTCCTCACAAAGAACTGCATCAAATACAGAGGTTTAATATAATATATGTAAATCAGTGCATGGAATACTGCCGAAAAGTTAAAAAAAATTTCATAAACAAGGCAGTCTGGTTGCATCTTGACAGCACAGAGCTTCCTCAAACTGAGCCTGTGAGGTGCAGGAATTCCATAAGGAACAAGGGATGCCACTTATGGGAGCCAGCAGCAGATGTCCAATGGTAACACCAGGATCAGCCCACAGTGCATCTTCCAAAACATCCAGGTGTTTCCAGCCTTCGGGAAACTTGCACAGAGAACACTCCCCTCCAGCACATTGGTGGCTGGAATACAGACCTGCTCAGGGACACGGGAAGCAACTCCAGTGTACTACAAACCTGTCTGGATAAATGCAGTACTCTTAATAAAGAGCCAACAGTGCTGACCACGTAAAGACTTCAGGGAACCTCACAGTAGCTCTTTGTCCTGTGTAGGGATACTCCTTACCAGCACTTCATGATGTCTTTGTGGCAGCTCATCACCCAAAAAGCCTACTTGAATACTAGCTAGGTGCACATGCACGTGGCATGGTGCAAAACCTCAGGCTTTTTCCTGGTTTAAAAGAGGAGGACACAACTGCAGTTTTGCCTTTGAATTCACCCATTAAAGACAACTTAAGCTGAAAAAATATATGCTAAAAAAATAAATAGAAGCTTCTTTCAAATACCTAGGTGATTTTTTAAAAACATGCATCAGTACATGAAAATGCAACGCTTTTCTTAGAAAGTGTTTGGTGGTGTGTGAATTTGTTTTAAATTTAGTACTCCCCCTTCTTCCCCACATACTTTATACAGCCCAACATTCATTTTGTATTTTAATATACAAATAATCCAGCATCTTGAAAAAGCTACCTAGTCCTGAGAGCGTCAACATCCCCATTTGACTATTAAGTCCTCTCAAATCCAAATCTTAGTGCTGTTTTATTAGAAAATAACACAAATACTATCACACCTCTATTATAAAGAAGAAATACTCATTAAGATACTTAAACTAACAAAAATAAAACAGACACAAAACAACACCCCCCCCAAACAGAGTACAGGTAACAACAAAAGACAACATTCACCTGTCAGAATATTGTAAGAGTATTCCAGGTATTACGCTTCAATAACAGAGACTGAAATATGTTGCCTAGAGAGGTAGTAGATGCCCCACTCCTGGAAGAGTTCAAGGTCAGGTTGGACAGGGCTCTGAGCAACCTGATCGAGTTGAAGATGTCCCAGTTTCTCTTCTGGGACAGAGTGCCAGGGGGTTGGACTAGATGGCCTTTTAAGGTCTCTTCCAACCCCAAATTTTCTATGATTCAATAGATAAGTCTATTGATTTGAATGCGACCACGAAAATTAAAAGCCTGGAGGCCTAGACAAAATAGCATGCACAGGGGAGCATAAGTAAAACATTAATAGATGTTTGTCTGTTTTGTTAGTGCACTAATGCTGCATGACCTACACAGTCACTTCACTAGTGATGATGCAGTGTAAGCATTATGCATACCCAGGACTCAAACTTAACTTTGCCATCTGTATTCACCCGAGTGGAGATGAAGGAAAGAAGTGGAGAGACAGAAGTAAATGCAAACATTTACAAACAATAAGGCAACAATGATTCCGACACCTTCTTTCTGGCTGACTGACAGATGTCCTCTGTGGACAGTAGAAGATATTTTACATTACATATATCCTCTGGACTAATGTCCAGAGCAACTAGTAAGAGTTCAGGTTCATGTCCATCCAATCTGGTGGCCTTCTATGATGGAGTGACTGCAACAGTTGACAAGGGAAGATCAACTGGTGTCATTTAACTAGACTTCTGTAAGGCCTTTGACATGGTCCCATATGATATCATTATCTCCAAATCGGAGAGACATGGATTTGAAGGGTAGACTATTTAGTGGATAAGGAATTGGATGGATGGCTGCTGCCAGAATGTTGTGCTCCACGGCTCTATGCCCATGTGGAAGCCAGTGACGAATGGTGTCCCTCATGGCTGTGTTTTGGGACCTATCCTCTTTAAAATCTTCATCAACTATATAATAAAATCAAGTGCAAGTGCACCCTCAGCAAGTTTGCAGATGATATGAAGCTGAGCAGTGCAGTTGACACAACAGAAGGGACACCATTCGGAGAAACGAACTTGAGAAGTTGGCTCACGAGAACCTCATGAAGTTCAACAAGTCCAAGTGCAAGGTGCTGCATCTGGGTTGGGGCAATACCAGGCATGAGTACAGACTGGGAGATGAACTCATTGAGAGCAGCATAATGGAGAAGGACTCGGGGTTCTTGTGGATGAAAAGCTGGACATGAGCTAACAGTGTGTGCTCACAGCCCAAAAGGCCAACTACCTCCTGGGATGCATGGCCAGCAGGTGGAGGGAGGTGATTCTCCCCCTCTACTCTGTCCTCATGAGACCCCACCTGCAGTATTGCAACCATCCCTCAAAGTGCTCAAGGCCAGACTGGATGGGTCTTTGAGCAGCTTGGTCTAGTGGAAGCTGTCCCTGCTCACGGAAGGGAGGTTGGAAGAAGATGATCTTTAAAGTCCCTTCCAACCCAAACCATTCTACAACTCTAGGACACCCACAACTACACACCTTGAAAAGTGTACCGACCTATTAGGTGGCTCCATGGAACTGTACTTGATTTGCTCTTACTTGACTGTGCTTCAGAGATGTCACAACTCAGGGGAGAGAGGTTCAACAAGCAGTCTTTGGGCCTTCTCACACTTACAGACCAAGCCTCACCCCTTCATCTGCTGTTGTTGCACTGCACCAAAGAGCAACATGCCCTTATACCCACTGCACTACAAGTCAGGTTGTTTTACCTCCATTGGCTCTGCTTCTCTGTTTTTCTCCCCAAATGTACCAGAGGTGAAAGCTGTCTCAGCTTCTCAGAGCATCTGTACATACACAAATTGTGTGAAGGAATCAGATGCCAAAACCTCTGAATGTAAACACCCACTTGACAAGTCAGGACATAAATATGCACAACAGCAGAGCACTCTCCAGGAAAGCAAAAAGCAGTCAAAGCACTGTATTTCCAGTATCTGAGGAAAGTATCTAACCTACCACGGTTATGAAACAGGGCTCCAGAACCTGTTACAGAAGGAAGGATGTGCATTCACTTGGGGGTGGTGAGTAGCAGTTTTCACTACGAATGAAAGCTGCTTCTTGAAAGTTTATGCTACTTGACTTCAAAATGAATGCAAACTCGGAAATCAAAATAACACTTTTTAAGTTTAAAATGCCTTTAAGCTTTAAACAATTTGAGTGGTTGCATCAAACACCAATGCCTGATTCCAGCATTATCATGCACAAACTTGAAATGAGTTTTAACTGGGAAAGAGATAGAAAAGTTTGGATTCAGGACAGCAGGAAGACTTGACTTCCACTACAGTCACAATAAAAAAAAAAGGAACAAATAAGATGAAACTCCATTCAGTATTTACACTAGAAAATATGACATATAGGTGGTGCAACTACAGAACATAATTTAATGCACTGGTCAAAAATAAGCCAAAACAGCTCAAAAAGAGAGTGTAGGGCAGAATTAAATCACACAAATAAGACTGAAGTCTTCATCCTCTGAAAATAATGATAGTACAGTGCAGAAGCAAAATTGTCACTTTAAAACTGGCTTTTTCAGTCAGAGCACAGAGATAATGTGGTCGAAATGCAAGTTTAAGGAATACATTTTCCTCTGTCAATCACTCCTGCCTTTGTGACCAAGTAGGGCTGCTCCGTCAGATGTGTTGAAGATGATCCATAATGGGAAATGAACCAGGGTATTCCTAAATAACCTTTATTTTAAATTTTTACCTTGGATACATTCAGTTATCAAGCTCCTGACACTGACTCCCAGACAAGCCATGTAAGAGCCTGAGGCACGGTGCTGAGAGAGATCTTTTACCAGGTAATGCTGCTGAAACCCCAGTATCATGAGATCATTTCTTTGCTCTTCTGAGCAAAACATACTAGTGTTTCTGGCCAGTCTCTAACTGAATTTGGAAAGACTATCTCCCCAGTCCACTCTCCTCCTAGCAGCAAGGCTGGCTCAATCGTCCTTAATCTCCTCATCTAAATCCCATCCCACTCTTTATTGTACCACCACTGTAGTGCAGCACAAGAAATAAATACGGCTGCATGGGGAACCAACCAGGAGAGCAGACAAGCAACCCAGAAAAGATAAACAAGATGAATAAAAAATGAAAAGGATCAGAGGGGATGACTGCAGCTGGATCAGAGCTTTAATTCATTCTCAGCATAACAAATAGATGAGGACAACATAGTGGTGCAGTGAACACCTCAAGCCTGTAACTGCAGTTAAGAAGAGAAACCGCTGTATATATTTTAGCATTAAGTATATTTTAAAATCAACTGTACATACAGACCTCAGGGAATACACATGCAAATATTCATTGCTGGATGTTGAGAGTGATCAGACAACACTGCATAACACCCAAGTTACCCAACTGACTTGCCCCTTCCTCCCTTATCTTTCTCACCCCTGTTTCTGAGGGATATAAAAACAAGACTCAATAGCACTCAATCTACTGCACAGTGATAAAACAGTATTGATCTGCTTCTCTTCGGTCTTACCTAACATAACTTTGAGAAGTCTTGAACTGCATCTATTTATATCAAACAGAGCAAATGATGTAAGCAGTTGAGTTGTTCTTCCTCTGTACAGACAACAACTTTACATAAAAGAACAAAGGCAAAATATTTCCTGTGTGGGTTTTTTTTCCCCTCAGATTTTGAAAGTTTTTTTATAAAGCCTAGTATTGTAAGACTTTTTCTAGATTTATTTCAGCTTCTGCAAGTGAGAAGCCTAACTCATCTATCTTCTTTTAATAACCGCACCTTAAGAGAAGATCTGCTTCAGACAGACTGTTTACCTGCTTTCCTTTTTTATGTCCAGCAGTACAAAATGGGGAACCCAAGGCTGCTCACTGACAGGTTTATTTCAGCCAAATGCCTTCTCCCCTTGGTTATTTTGAATAATTGGAAAGCCATGGCTATTCTTAAGAATCACAGAATAACAGAATGGTTTGGGCTGGAAGGGACCTTCAAGATAATCTTGTTTGAACTCTCCTGCCATGGGCTGGGACATCTTCCACTAGACCAAGTTGCTCAAAGCCTTATCCTGCCTAACTGAACAGTTTCACGGAGGGTCACCCACAGCTTCTCTGGGTAACCGGTTCCAGTGCCTCACCACTCTCACAGTAAAGAATTTTTTCTTAATATCCAATCTAAACTTGCCCTCCTTAAGTTTAAAGCCATTCCCCCTTGTCCTGTCAGTATATGCTCTTCTAAAAAGTACCCCTCCAGCTCTCTTGTAGCCCCCTTCAGGTACTGAAAGGCCACTATAATGTCTCCCCAGAGCCTTCTTTTCTCCAGACTGAACAAACCCACTTCCTTTGCTTTATAGGCATATTTTAGCACCTAGCTTTTCTGCTGGTTCGTCTTCTTCCTGGTTGCAGCATTTGGCACCACTTTAAATACTGAGGTACCTCTGTTAGGCTCAAGGATTTCATTATCTGAGAAAATCAGCATTTAGCATAAACTTACTTTTGGAATTATTTCAGTTTTTGTTTGACAGCTTTTATTAGCAAGGAGAGAAGAGGGGATTTATTTGACTTCAACGTCTTTTATTCTAGAATGTCACTCTGTATAGGGGAATAAGGCTACAGATATAAAGTAAGATACTTCTTATGAGATGCAATTTTATACTGCCCTAGAAAATCCTCTGTAATTCTTATATTAACATCAAAACTGCAGCAGGTCTGTTCTACGAAAGAGCTGAAGTTTTAGATGTGTTGTTCTGAAGTTATACATGCAGAATTTGCAGATGGAGATGATGTCTTTACACCTGAGAAGTGTATATAGTATGTATATAGTAAAAGAAAGCTTTTATTTTGGTTTGGGCAAATGTTTATGAATACATCTTCATCACAGACTTTAAGAGACAGAATGTCTTATTAGTATATATAGCTTAGTGAATATTTTTAAACACCAATGAGATAAGCTGTTATTATCCACATCATGGACTTAGAATACTAAACATCCCAGAGCTGATCTGTCAGATTGAATAACTCCTGATCACCTGAAAAATCTGTCAAACGCATTCTTCCTGGACATCCTCAACGCTCAAGCTCAGTCAATCTGAGGAGTGGGGAAAAGGGAAAGACATATGCCTGGTATTTACCAGTTCCACAGACCTACACACACATTGTTGTCTTCATACTAGTTTTGAGAACACATCTGCATTTTATACAGTACCGTCTATTCTTAAACACTAGCAGCATGAGTCAACTGTAAGAAAAATGAAAAACAGTACTGAAGTTCTTTAAAAGTAGATGTTTGAAGACAGCACCCTCTAAGAGAAAGACACACAAGTCAGGCTGTCACTGCTAAGAATCCCAGGCACCACAGTGGAGTTCACACATGTGACCACAGACACAGAACAGTTCACTGAGTTCTTCAAGCCCAGATCAAAATCCAGTCTTCTCTAGAAGCACAGGCAACTCTTACATCTAGATTAATGAAGTCACTCTGTCTGTGAAAGGGGAGAAAGCAAACAGGTTTCAGGCTGTGACCCAGGTAAACTGTAATGTCAAGCTCCACGAGGACACTGAATAATAAAAGAGAACAGGGGTCAATACTTTTTCCTCCTTTAACGTAGAGCCTGTGAAGTTGGTTTGTCCCTGACATACAGAACCTTCATGATTTTTCTGCACCGGAAGATTCATCACATATCAAGTTTATTTCAAACACTGAAGAATTTTTCATTTCTTTAGATTTCATATTCAACAGGTTCTTTACAACACTTTAAAACCCCACCAAATCCAAACAAACAAAAAAGTCAACAAACAAAAAATGACACAGTACCCTGAGGAACTTCCAAAACAGCCACTGAAAACTCACTGTGTAGTAACTAAACAATCAAAATATAAACATAACTACTTTTTCTCTCAGCCTGTCCAGGAGAAGCATGCAATCACCACCTTTTAAATCCAAATTTAGGAGTTTCTAGCCACTCCAAATGACTGTGAAAAACTAAGGAATTTAACATCGAGACAGCACTTCCCATTTACTGAAGCAAAAGCAGAAACAATGCCAATAAAACCCAAAAAGCCTCAAAGTATAGTTCTGGTTTGGGTGTGACTTGAAGCATTAGACCCAGATTTCAGAAGCGAAGGAGAGCAGGGAGGGGTGCGTACACCTCTGAAAACAAAGTAAACTCATTTTGCCCACGTAGGCAGTGCTCCACAGCTTGACACAGCTGTT
Organism: Chiroxiphia lanceolata; assembly: GCF_009829145.1. NCBI lineage: Eukaryota > Metazoa > Chordata > Aves > Passeriformes > Pipridae > Chiroxiphia > Chiroxiphia lanceolata. The sequence continues at coordinate 39,576,934 of NC_045637.1, read as the reverse complement.
AACTTATCTGCTGTCCCACAGTCGCGAGAGATAAACACTGTTATTGCGGCGCTATGTTCCTAAACCTCAAATTCTAAATCGCTTCTCCCCGTTCCTGGCTCTTCCTCTAACTGAAGGCAGGAAAGACAACTACGAAAATAACAGCATTCCTAATCTCAGCACCTTAAGCATACGCGGAATTTGCGCTGCGAAATTACTTGTATCCTTAACCAGAGAACACATAATCCACAACGGTGAGACTCGGTGTTTCCCGCACCCCTCCAAGCCCGTATTATTTCGTACTCTATCACCTCGCGTGGCTTCGCTTACAACACGCACCAACTCCTTCCCCTGCAACCCAACACCCACGGCAACAAGCATGAGGTGGCACTGCCACAAATTCAGCGTGGGGGGAAGGAAAATACGCAAATCGAAGGCAGTGCTTCCCGCCAGCGGTTACAGACCGGAGAGGCGCCGGTGACGAGTAGCCCAGCTGGGGCTCCACACCGGTACTGGTAGCGGGGTCTACCAGCCCCGGCCTTCGGCAGCCCCCCGGCCCCGCAGCGGGAGCTGGGCACCCACCTGCACGGCGGGGAAGGCGCTCTTCAGCAGGTAGAACATCCTGCGGTTGGAGAGGAGGTCGCCGGTCGTCAGCTGCTCCTCGGCCCCCTCCCGCGTCTTCCCCTTCGCCTTGGCGTTGAGGACGTTCCCCTCGCGGACCCGCTTCACCTCCTCCCCGCCCCTGGTGGCGGCCAGGACGGACACGGCCAGCAGCTCCCGCAGGTCCACGGCGCCGCCGGCCGCGGAGCCGTGGGGCGTCTCGGGCCCGGCGGCCGCCGGCTCGCTCAGCATGAAGAAGGCGAAGCGGCCGGCCAGAAAGCCGGAGTAGAGGTGGTAGAGGACGCCCAGCCCCAGCAGGCAGAACACGGCCATGCCGAGCGGCGAGAGGCGGATGCCCATGGGGGCCATGGCCGCGGGGCAGGGGGGCGCCGCGGGACGGGCGGGCGGCGGGGACGGGCGCTCAGCACAGCCCCATGGCACCGCCGGGGCGCTCCGCTCCCTCTGCTGCGGCGGGGCCGGACCGGCTCCACGCTCCCCGGCGGAGCGACAGCGCCGTCTGTATCCGGGTCAGGAGAAGGCGGAGCCCGCGGCTCGCACTGAGCATGTCCCGCTGCCCGCGGGTGGGACCGTCCGTTCCCGCTGCTGGGGCCCGGCGGGAGGCCGGGGGATACCTGTGTTACCTGCCGTGGGCATTCCTGGCAGCACACACTGCCCTTCGCGCGCTGCTGCTCCTGAACGGTGCAGTTTGGGGTGATTTTTTTCCCCTCGTCTCCTTCTAGGCAGCAGGTGCGCCAGGAGCCCCCAGCGGCGGAGCCGAGGGAGCTACCTCAGCCCGCCCGGCACGCTGGGAAGGAGTTTACTGCTGGAAGTCGCTGTTGGCGTAAACTGCCGCTAAATTTCTGGAGACGTGCTGTTAGCGGTGCTGAGCATCAGTGCCGAGCATCTCCTGTTACTGTCACAGTGGTTCGGGAAGTTTGAGAGTCTCGGCCCGGTTGGAAAAGGGGAGGGCCACGAAGTTGAGAATTCCTCTCATTCAGTAAAATGAAGCAAATCCAACTGTTTTCTCAGCCAAGTGATGTGCTAAAGGCCTGCCTGTCTTAATTTATACTTCTTCTTTGCACTTCAGTTGGTTTGGAGTAGTGTGAAATTATGTTTGTAGCCAGGATGGGCATCTGGGGTGGAAACTGGGAAGAGTCTGATTTCTGTCTGTTCTCATTCCTAATTCTTTCTAGTACTTTAGAGTAAGTTAGAAACAAAAGAATTAATTCAGCATTATTCGAATTAATTACTTATTGTTTACTGAAGCAATATTCATGTCTGTTGAAATTCAGGTTGTAGGAAGAGACCTTGATACTAACTCTGGGAAGAAGTAATTACTTGGGATTGTGCATTATAACTGTTTTCTCGTGATCTTGTGTTGTTTGGTTTTTTTTTTTTTAAATATTAAACTTATAAAATCAAAAATGTGAAAACTAGGAAAGACCAAAATTAAGATTGGCTTTTCAAATTGAACTTGCCATATCATCACCTCTGTGTTTCTATTTTATTGGCATCTGCAATTATATGGTTACGTACCAAATATCCTGCAGGATCACACCAAATCAGAAGCGTACCTGAATGTGCAGGGAGTGAAAATTAAAGAAAGAATATTAAAACAAGAAAGCATTCAATTTGAAATAGGATTCATGAGTTGAATTTTAGCTATGCTGGGATTAAAGTTTATGTGTTAATAGGCAACAACTGGAATGTCCATGTTTTTCAGCTTCCATTCTTTTTAAGGTACAAGTTTTTGGTGTTTTCCTATGTAGTTGCTTCTCTGGCAGAAAAGGGGCTTGAAAGCTTGAAAGTTCACTTTCCTTAGTATTGATTTCACGATTCAGCATTTCACATAATAATAATTAATGGTAAGAAACTATGCAGCAATACAGGGTTGGTATTAGACAGAGCTCACTTGTGTCAGTAATGAGCTATAAATGCAAGACTTTACAAGCACACATAGTTTTTGTGTCCCCTTTTAAAAAATACTGGGCAAAATAGTCAACAGCTGTGCTGCCTGATGCTATCAGTAATAGTTTATGTGTGTTCAGTAAACTGGAATTTTAAACTGCTGTTGGAGAAAACCCAGGAGAAGGAAGAAAACCTGCAACTTTATGAGCTGATTTCTTACTTAATGGAAAGAAAGTAAAATACTAGGCTTTTTGTACCACTGACGTTTGCAAAGACCTTACAGAGGTACAGAAAATTAATGGATTTATTACTCGCTGCTTACATTTTTATGCCTGCAATAAACATAGACAGAAAATATTAACAGTAATGTAAGCTGTGAAGAGAACGGTGCACAGAGGGCTCCTTATTTCCGTGATACTGTATGTACCATCTGTGCCATGTTTCAGAATAAACAGTGTTCATTACTGAATGCAATCATACCAGTAGACAATATGCTGACATCTTGCTTCTCTGTAGCACTCTTATTCTGTAATTAGTGATATAATTTTTAAAGGTCTCAGCCTGGCACCTCCCATGCTGTTTTCCCTAAATCCCTAGATCAAGTTCCTCTTGTTTATCCAGGGTGCTGTTGACTTCACATGGACTCCAGAATGCCACAGAGACCTTTGCAAAGTAATCCTGGCAGATGGTATAAAGGGAGTTTATGCAAGGTTTCTTTATTGCTGCAACCTGTAAGATGGGTTTCCAGACACTGTGGTGTAGGGATAAAATGAAATCAGCTTGGAAAAAAAAAGTGTCTGTTCACTCTTAGGAAAAGAAGATTTATCTCTTTACTTGAGGGGTGAGGTAAAAATCTCAGTGTTCCGTTGGAAAATATGTAATTATTCTTTTGGACACTTTGGCTAATTGTCGGCCAGATAATTTGATATATTTGAAAAAAAAAGTCTGAAACAAACCAAGTTTTTAAGCTTATTTGTATTTTTGACAGAAAAATTATAACCATCTCTAATACTGAAGTGATCCTTAACTGGACAAAAAAAGGGTGCTCCAACATGGATTGAAGCTGGGGATGCAGATCTGATGTTACATATGTTCCTATTGGATCTGTGTCAGCAGCCATTCTAGGAGTCAACTTTATATGAAGGCAGCCTTGAGGACCTGAACAACAGGGTGATGTGCTGAAAGTAATGTGCCCCTTTAGCTTCCCAGAGAAACTGTCACTGTGGAGTGTCTTGGCAGAGTTTCTCAGGTGAGTTGCAGTGTGGTGGGAGTGAAATGCCTTGCTTTCCATTAGGTTCATCTAGCAGAGACTGTGCGCGACAGAGGCAACATATTACACTCTGGTTCCCTCCTGGAACTTACCAAGAGAGATGCTTCTACTGTTCACTGCAGAACATTCATGAAATGAATGGTGGTGACTTGGTCAGAAGAATTATGCTTTGAGTTCGGGAAGCTGACGAATGAAGAGGCCACTTGCTCGTAGGGAAACGGCATTAATATGTCCTGAGCACTAGGTGCTGATCCCCAAGAAGCACAGTGAGGAAGGCTGTGTTGGTACTGGTAACCTCTGGCCATTGTCAGGGAAGTCAGTGCTGGAGAGGAGAAAGCCATGGCCATGCACAGAACCCTTGTTTGTGCTCTGTGTGTGTGGGGAGAGTGCCAGGGCACAGGGAGTTTGGTGTCACTGACTTGTAGAGTCTGTGGCAAGAATGTATAAACTAGTAAGCTCTCATCTTTGTCCCGGCTAGTGGTTTTTTGTCAGTGGAACTTTATAGTGTAGTGTGTTACCGTGGCTGCTTTGCCAGCACCATTGCTAACTCATGGAAAAACAGGACGTCTTCCACGTGAGCCGGTTAGCAGGGTCTGCCAGCAACCACAGAAGTGTTGCTGGTTGTTTCTCTGTGACTCCTTCCTAACCCTGATGGTTTATGAAGCCATTCACAGGCAACCTTCCTGAGTACTCAGTTTTTGTCTGCAGCTGCAGTGTGTCTGTGGAAAAGACGGGGAGCCCCTCAGGGTAAGAGCTGAGTTTGATCTACAACACATGAAAAAGATCTGCTGTGTCTGTGCTTCTGAGAGGACAAGAAAGAGCAGATGGCTGTCGGATGGGACCAGAGAACCTGGGGAGAACCTGCTGTGAAAGTGCCAGCACCAGCTGCAGCCACTATATTTCCCTGTCAGTGCTGGGAAGGTAGTCTATGAGCGAGTCTCATACAAGATCTTTCATAGTATGGACTAGCTTTTCCTTGCATAGAGCATTTGATTGGTGCTGTATGTGTGTATGGGCAGCTATGAATAGTTGGTTTTTGCAGTCAGGTTCTTCCTCTTTTCTCTCTCTTTTCTCCTTTTATTTTCTGTCCTTTCCTGGTGGTTTTGCTTTTAACACTGCCTTGCCCAATCCTGTTTGCCGCAGCAGTTCCAGTTATAGCTGTCTCTTTCTTATATCTTGACTTGACTCTTCAGGGCTGAGAGCCTTGGGAGGGTTGTGCAGAGACATATTGAACTTAAGGGTATTTTTTAAGGGCTTTATTTAAATTAGTTTGTAAAATAAAAGCAGAATGCTACAAAATAAGTGAAGTATGAAGGTGGACCAAACAGGACAGAAAAAAGTGGATGAATGTCTCTGTTTTAGAGAGTATATCTGAAGAGTTCCTAGATACCTGTAGTCCATGTTTTCTCAAAGGTTTCCACCCCATAACAGTATGCTTGTTGGCCATACTTGCTTACTTTTCCTTTGTGGAGAAGAAATGGAGCCAAATACACCTGAAGGCTGTGCTACTGTTCAGTGGAAACTCGATAGGCTGGAGAATTGTGCAGAGAGAAAGCTAATGATGTTCAACAAGGGCAAGTGTAGGGTCCTGCACCTGTGGAAGAATAATGCCAAGTACCAATACAGGTTGGGGGCTGACCTACTAAAGAGCAGTTCTGCAGAGAAAGACCCGAGAGTCTTGGTGGATGACAAGTTGATCATGAGCTGGCAGTGTGCCCTTGCTACCAGGAGGGCTAATAGTATCCAGGAAGAGTGTGGCCAACAGGTTAGGAAGATGATCCTCCCCCTCTCCTGGGCCCTAGTGGGACCACATCTGGAATATTGTGTTCAATTCGGATCTCCACAGTTCAAGAAAGACAAGGAGCTACTGGAGAGGTCCAACTGAAGGCTGCAAAGATGATGAAGCATCTCTCTTTTGAGGAGAGAGTGTGGGAGCTGGGCCTGTTTAGTCTAGAGAAGACTGAGAGAGAATCTCATTAAAGCATACAAATATCTCAAAGGCAGGTGTCAAGAGGTTGGTGCCAGACTCTTTTCAGTGGTGCCCAGTGACAGGACAAGGAGCAATGGCCATAAACTAAAACACAACATCAACATGAGGAAGAACTTCTTTACATTGAGTGGGGCAGAGCACTGGAACAGGCTGCCCAGGGAGCTTGTGGAGTCTTCCTGTCTGGAGACATTCAAAATCCACTGGGACATGTTCCTGTGTAACCTGCTCTAGGCTACTCTGCCTTGGTGGGAGGGTTGGACTAGATGATGTCCAGAGGTACCTTCCAACCCTAACAATTGTGTGATTCTGTGAAATATAAATATAGGAATGGGCTATACTCTGCAGTCTATGTGGAAATTACATCTGTATTCCTCACCAGGACAAGATCCAGCTCCTGGATCCCACTGCCAGAACCAGAGCTGTCATGAGTATTCATGAGCTGTGCAGAGCCTGTCTCCTGCATTGCTCTGCTTAGTGCTGATACTGAGATGTTCAGCCAGCAGCGATGCAGCAAAACTCCTCACTGATTACCAGGAGAGATTGCTTTGCCCCCCTACCTACTCTCTCCCATGAGATTCTCAGTGTACTAGGCTGCATCCAGGGAATACTACCTATGGCAAGTCCGGCTCTGTGCCAGGGCTTGGTTCTGGCTTAGTGGCAATGCCAAGATTATAATGAATCTCCTGTGATTCAGGAGAAGGCCTAAGGGAAAACAGAAGAGCCCAATCCAAGAGAGGGTATCCAAGGTGAAGGACACGTGCAAAGTGTTATAGAAAGAGAGCTGACTATGGTGAGACTCCAGAAAGAAAGAGTCCAAGCTTGCATTAGCAGAAGAGCATCTGCAGTCAGGTCCTGTGAGCTCAGGAGTCAAGCAGTGGGAAGGGACCTGAAAGGATCTGTGGGGTGGTCTGGGGAATTCTGATGCAAAACTGGTTAGCCAAAATGTTTGGAACAAATTTTAATGGACGCAGTCTTTATACATCAGATCAGAACTTATCTAACTCCAAAATTTTAGTGTGCTCCTTCAAGACCTTATGCCATCTTATGGGTACAGCCAAACCTTGTTTAGGATGATGGGAAATGCTACGTTTTTGAGTCACAGATTTGTTAATAGGGCAGTTAGGTACAGAGCTTAACAGCTATTCTGAAAAAAAAAAGTATCTCCAAGGAAATTAAAAAGTCTTTAAGAAGTCAAGTTGAGAAATATCTTCTGAATAACTAAGAAATTAAGAAGTTTAGAAGGGAAAAGGCTGAATTTGTATGCAACCCTTAGAGGATTAGAAGAGCGAGCTTATCTGTAAAAGCTTATGTGATACATAAAAAGAGGCTCTGTAGATACACTAAGCTTTATGGTATGCAGAAGACTACAACCAAAGGAAATATGAGGAGGGAATTTTTTTTATATTTGATCTTGGTACAAAAAGCTTAAGTGCTTGTAACTTTGTCAGTTTTGGATGCTGTACAGAGAAATCCTTTTGTTTGAATTGTAAACAGCTTAGGAGTTAAATGTAATTTCACTGGTAACTGAAATCCAAGGCTGTGGAGATTCTGAACCCCACAGCTTGGGAAATGCCCAGCACTCTGGCACAGGTGAAGTGCATTGAAGCTGTACAGAGCTGTTTGACAGAGTGTTACAAAAATCGGGGAAAGCAGAAAAATTTGCTGGTGACAGCAAGGAAACTGCTGTGTTGACAATAAAGCAGTGGGGAAGACATTGGAGTGCAGGAATATTAAGGGATTTTGTGGCAGCTGTCAAGTATGACCTACACTTTGATCAAATAAATTACTTAGCTTAGTGTGGAATAAAGTGTAGGGGTCCAACATAAAGAGATTATAGTAAATGACCTGATAGTCATTTCTGGTCCTACATGCAAGAGTGCAAGTCTGTAAAGTGAGTAAAAATGCTATCAAATTAGAACAACATTTACGTATGAATTGAAAATATCCATTAGCATGAAATAGTCATTCAATTTATGAAGTAATAGATGACATATAAGTACAAGCCAGTGAAATATCGTATTTTACAGCTTTATGGAGAATCTTCTTTAACAGTCTAGTATATATCACCTGAGGGGTTTCATTGCTGATGGATTCTAACAGAACCTTCCAGAAAGGGTTGTGATGGTAAGATCCTCTCAGCTAGGCAGAACTTAATTTTAGCACCATGCTGGTTTACAGAGACACCTCTCAGAGTGGTCACAATTATTTGCAGATTTTCTGTCTACTCAAAACAAGGCAGCATGTTCTCTTGCTTCTAGCACAGCAGAAAGTTTCAGAATTGACACTGAATGCTATCAGTTCATCAGGAGCTGGGTGGCAGTCACAGCTGAAGAGAGTTTTTACTCCTCTTTCAATTCATGACTGCTCATTTCTGGCCCCACACTTTTCTATCCCTAGTTGTACCAGCACAGCTATTCATGGAACTCTCCTTCAAACAGAGCCAGAGTTAAATCAGTTTTATGTCCCTGTGTAGTGCTGCCCACCTGAGCTCTTTATCTTGGTATGAGCTCAAACCTACCTACTCTCCCCATAGCAAGCTGTCCTCAGCTGTGTGTTTGCACTACTTCCATGCAGAGTAGTGTAAATGAAGCCACATGGAGAGATGGACCAGAGAACTCGTCCGTCTGAAAACAAACCCAGCAAAGTGAATAGAAAGTATTGGGCATAATGTTGTCCCTGAAGTCCTGCATTATGAAACTGCCTCCTGTGCTTCCTGTTGTAGCTGCAATATAGTTTTGCAAAAGTGTGTGAATACCCTCAATAAAAGTGCTTGTCCTCATTGAATATCTGAGGATGGTTACTTCAAAAGGAAGTAATAAAACCCGGGTCTTCCCATAGACAATGCCTTTGAAGGAGGCAATCTTAAAGTCTAGGCTGGTTGAGTGCTCCTGACCACAGCCCTCAAAATTTGCACTGGTGTAGTGCTGTGATCCCCTTGGCATGCCTTTTGCAGCCCCAGTGTCCCTGGAGCTGTAGGCTTTGTGGTTCTCTGAACCCTAATCCTAATAACAGCTTGGGGTTGAGGCTGAGGTGCTCACTGCCATGGATGGCCAAGAACAGAAAGGTGTGGAGGCAGCAATGTTGGTGCACTGCTGTGCTGCTCTCAGCATGTCTTTTATAGCCCCAGCGTCCCTGGAGCTGTAGGCTTTATGGCTTTCTGAACTCCTACTCTTTTCTCTTCTTGAAACCAGTGGTAATTAGTTGCTTTTGGCTTTTTCCTTTCTGCCATACCTGTATCTTGGTTTTTATCTTCTATGCTCCCTTAGTTAAGTTGTCATTGATTTACCTTGTTTTTAATAATACTAATAATGCTAGTTTTTGTCCTGACTGTGTGAAATATTTAAAGAATTACAGAATCATAAAATCACAGAATGATTAAGGATGGAAAAGACCTCTAAAATCATTGAATCCAACCACTAACCCAGCACCACCATGTTCAGCAGTAAACCGTGTCCCCAAGTGCTACATTCACATGTTTTTTAAACACTTCCAGAGATGGTGATTCCAGCACTTCCCTGGATAGTCTGTTCCAATGCCTGTCAACCCTTTCAGTAAAGAAATTTTTCATAATATCTGATCTAAACCTCCCCTGGCGGAACTTAAGGCCATTTCCTCATCCTGTTGCACGTGAACTGTGTAAAGAGACCGACCTAAAACTCACTACAACCTCCTTTCAGGTAGTTGTAGAGAGCGATAAGGTCTTCCCTGACCTGCGTTTTCTCCTGGCTAAACAACCCCAGTTCTGTCAGCTGTTCCTCATAAGATTTCTGCTCTAGATCCTTCTCCGTCTCTGTTGCCCTTCTCTGGACACGCTCCAGCGCCTCAAATGTCTTTGCTATAGTGAGAGGCCCAAAACTGAACACAGGATTTGAGGTGCAGCCTCACCAGTACCAAGTACTGGGGGACGATCACTGCCCTAGTCCTACTGGCGACACTATTTCTGATCCAAGCCACGATGCCATTGGCTCTTTTGGCCACCTGGGCACACTGCTGGCTCATGTTTAGTCATCTGTCAAGCAGCACCCCCAGTTCCGTTTCCGCCAGCCAGCTTTCCAGCCACTCCTCCCAGCCTGTAGCGCTGCATGGGGTTGTTGTGTCCCAAGTGCACAACCTGGCACTTTGCCTTGTTGAACCTCATACAGTTGGCCTCAGCCCATCAATCCAGCCTGTCCAGGTTCCACTGCAGAGCCTTCCTGCCCTCCAGCAGATCCATACTCCCACCTGACATGGTGTCATTGTGAACTTGGTGTCATTGGACTAAGGGTGCCCTTGATCCCCTTATCCAAATCATCTATAAAGATATTAAAACAGGACTGGCCCCAATACTGAGCTCTGGGGAACGCCACTAGTGATGGCTGCCAACTGGACTTAACCCCACCCACCACCACTCTCTGGGCATGTCCATCCAGTCAGTTTTTTATCCAGTGAACAGTACACCCGTCCAAGTCATGAGCAGCCAGTCCCTTCAGGAGAATGTTGTGGGAGACAGTGCCAAAAACTCTACTGAAGTCCAGGTAGACAACATTCACAGCCTTTCTCTCATCCACTAAGCAGGGTTTCCTTGTCACATGAGATCAGGTTGGTCAAGCCAGGACCTGTCTTTCATAAACTCATGCTGGCTGGGCCTGATCCTCTGATTGTTTTGCATGTGTCGTGTGATGGCACTTGAGATGATCTGCTCCATAACCTTTCTTGGCAACGACGTCATGCTTGACAGGCCTGTAGTTCCCCAGGTCCTCCTTCCAGCCCTTGTAGGTGGGCATCACATTTGCTAACCTCTAGTCACCTGGGACATCCCCCATTAGCCAGGACTGCTGAAATGATTGAAAGTGAGCACTTCTACCAGCTCCTGCCGTACTCTTGTGTGGATCCCTTCTGGCCCCATAGACTTGTGTGTGTCTAAGCAACATAGCAGGTCACTGACCGTTTTCCCTTTGGATTACAAGGGCTTCATTCTGCTCCCTGCCTCTGATTCCCAGGTCAGGGGGCTAGGTACCCTGGTCTTTTACTATTGAAGACCGAGACAAAGAAGTCATTAAGTAGCTCAGTCTTCCTCATCCTTTGCCACTATGTTTCCCCCTGAATACAATAAAGGATGGAGATTCTCCCTAGCCCTCCTTTGTTGATGATGTATTTGTAAAAACATTTTTTGTTGTCTTTTACTGACTTAATAGATTTAGTTCCAGTTAGGCTTTGGCCCTTCTAATTTTCTCCCTGCATAACCTCACAATATCTTTCTAGTCTTCCTGAGTAGCCTGGCCTTTCTTCCAAAGGTGATAAAAAATGTTTATCACCTTCTGTTTATAATACTTAATTTTAAAAGATGGGGGTTTAATAAAATAAATATTTTAATAAAATTTATTTAATAAAAGGGGTTTAATAACAATTTTTTACTACTTCATTTAGGAAAATTAGGATATTACAAGTGAGATTTATGGACTACCCAGGAAAAATAGCTGAAAGAATAATTGCTGTTTTGTCCTTTAAGTACTTTTCTAGATGTCACACTAGGCAGATGAAAAGGAGCAGTGGGAACAGAGGAGAATGTTGGCTGAAGGATGATGATGGGTGTAAAGTAGCAGTGTGCTGTTCTCAAGTATTTGTGGGAAACTTTTTGTCTCTGTAGTTATCATTAGAAGTTGCAACAAACAGTTTTCCTGAGACATTCATAAGTAAGATCCACTCTGTTAAAAATGCCATCCTTCTGCGTGTATAATATTGTTATGCGTGTGTGATTATGGAACTCTTTAGAATGGTGTCCTTTAGTTTTTTACTAGTGTTGTGTAGGCAATGCCTTGTTCCCCATTTCTAAAAGAAAACTGTGCACTATCATGGTATCTTCACATCAATGAAATATTTGTAGACAGTGGGGTTCTTGTTTGTGTTTGCCTCAAAAAGAGTCAAACTGTTGACTGCCTTCCTTTGTCATTTTTTGAATGTGAACATGTTGTTCCATGCTAATGTTTGGAAATAGTAGGCTAAGGAGAGGAGCTGCACAAACTCAGACTCTCTCCCCACAGATGCACAAAATGTGCTCTCAGACATCAGGCAATGTTCTCATGCTCATAAAAAAGCATATTTGTGTATTCAAATAAAATTTCTGTTAAACAGAGTAGAACTACATGCAGCGATTGCATCAGTCAAGTGACTGTTTTTTCAAAGTATCTTTCAATATTAATCAGAAAATTGTTCCAAAACAACTGTATTTTATTTGAATATTGCAGACTGACATTTTGTCTTTACATATAGTTATGAGCCTCACAAAATATTCTAGAAGAGAAATATGAATTTTTATTATTAATATTCTTCTGGGCAGTAAGAGTAATAATATTTTTTTAGAGAGACTAAAATTTGATGCCTTAAATATTTTCCTGGTTAGTCAAAGAAAATGTTGTTGACTGATACATGTATTTTGACATTAAAGAGCTTGAAAAGTATATTTAAAATTTTTTCCTCATAAAAATTTATTCCTTATTTTGCTATTGCCTTAGTTATTTTCTGCAATCAGCCCATGTTAATCTGACTTTTACACCTAAGAATAGCTGCAAACAAAATTTGGCTAATTTTCTCTTAATGACAATGTTTCTCTAGAATAAAATAAATGTCTTCCAAGACACTTAATCCCTCAAGCTCATTGAATCCAATGAAGTAAAGATTTCCCCTCCAAATCCCACCTCTTGCTTCCTGTTTTCTTGCAAGAAATGAAGAATGAGCAAGACAGTTCTTGGAAAGTAAAACTCTTCCTGTTCTTCAATGTGTAGTCTCAGGAAGACCATGAATACATTTAATTCAGAACTCCAGTTGTAAAATGTTTCCAGTTCCCTGACCAGGAAGGCCTCTTGTGATTACTCTTCAGTCACAGTGTGCAAATGTTGAGTTTTGAAGCAAGTTAAAAGCCAGAGAGGCATGATATGTGTGTCATGGTTTGAGAAGGAAAGAAACAAGTTTTCATGTGGCTGATGTGGCTCTAGTTTCCATATAAGTTTGCTGTGGTCGGTTAGTGCACACTCAGCAAGTCTCTAACCAGCCAGATTCTTGCATTAACATCAGACATGTGTGGTGGTGGTGTTCAAAGTCGCACAAAAATGTTATACTGTGTTAGAACTGAGTACAACCAAATATGTGGGTCCTAATTCTAGATGTATCTGGAATATCTGAACAATAACAGATGGACACAGACTGCAAGTGCTGTTCAGATATTAAAAGTGCATTATAGTGTTTGAAAAAGTGTTTGAAAAAGAATCTATCAGCCTGGAATCAATACCTGGGTGCTTTGTTTTTTTCCTATTGTGTGTATATGAGACGGTGCCACTCATAGATACTGTTCAGCTTTCTTCCTTACAACTTGTAAATAGGAACTGCAGAACTGGGCTCTCAATGCATACCTTGCAGCATAACCTTGAACATTTGGATACTGATGACAAAGTGGTAGGGAAAAACCTTTTTTTTAAAGCAGGACCCTAAAGGCAAGCTTATATATATAAGCTATACCACTCAACTTTTTTTTTTTTATTATTTTTTTTTTTTTAATACTAAACATTTAGATTGACATCTAGGAACAAACAGTTAAAATAGGTCATACTGTTATCCCATTTAACTTTATCGGTGCCTTTCCACATAGTAAGATATAACCTGACAAGATGAGCCAGCAATATCAGAAGGAAATGAAACCATATGCTTGGTTTCTAATCTTTGCTTAAGCACAAAATATTTGTGTATATGTATATATACATATATGTACATATATATATATATATGTATGTAAAAAAATGCTATCTTTCGAACAATTCAAATAATACTTTGCCAAATGTGACTGTGGTCTTACTGCCCCATAAGTATTATCTCCCACAAAGTTTATGTCTCTTCCTCTCTAGCCTAAGTAGTATATCATTTCCAGGAACATTTAATTTCTTGCTGATTCATTTTAAGATATTGAGCTGTATTTCATCAAGCTGCAGGTTACCTTGTTATTGTTGAGCCTAATTTCAGGACACTAAAACCCTTAGGTTGCAAACTTACCAGTTTGCCAAAGAGCTATGTGTTATTGGTGCTATATTGTATACACATATACAGCAGCATTATTCAGACCCTTTCTGGGTTGATTGCTCCCAGAGCTGTTGCTTTGTAATGCACAGCACTAAATAAATTGATATTCCATACCCCAAAAGGCAGTAGAGTAGAAGGTTAAACTGGGATGTCATCATTTTATTAATTTCCCAGGGAGGAAACAGTGAACTTAGTTGAATCAGACTGTCTGCTGTTGCTAAGATACTGGCATATGAACAAAACTTCATGGTCAGAAAAATAAAGCTAACACATGTGAGAGAATCAGCCCTAGGCGCTCAATCTCTTCCCACAGCAGAAAGCTATCGTCCATCAACACAATCACCAGAGGGCTACATGCAATCTGAACAAGCACTTTAACATACTGGTAATGCAGCTCAAGAGAGGTGAATTTGTCAAGAAAGTGTTTAAAGCAAATGTCCATGTGTAAATTTGTCACACTACATTGCCTGAGCCAAAACTGGTTGAGGTGGTGCTCCAAGGATCTGTCTCTCCCTCTTCGTGTCTCTCTCTCTGTACATGTGTATCTACGTATGTATGTATTTCACAGACTGTCACTGATGCTTCCATTCGTTGTGTATTCAGATTTGTTTCACAGGGCAGGCAAGAGGTGCTGGAGCAAGTTAGAGTCCAAAGAGCTGACTGAAAATCCTTTATCTTGTACCATTCAGAATTCTCCAAGATTCTTAATAATTAAAAGCTTGTAATTATTAGGCAACAAAAAACACAGTTCATCAAAAAAAGATTCAATAATCTGTGAAATAAAAAACCTTACAAAGCTTTCTCTTTGCAATACAAGCAAAGGCAATAATTGTTCAAGCAAACACGTGATTAAATCTGACAGTGCACATTAAACGTTTGGTGCGGGCAACAGTCAATACTAAATGGAATCCGCTAGTGGAAATGTTCTCTGAAGCATTTCGTAGGTGAGGTGGATTGAAAACAGTGAAAAGATGGATACATTAACAATCTGGTACTGTGTTGAATTCTAAATCCCTTCACAACAGCAGGAAGGATTAACAAAAATAAAAGAATCACAGGCTGTGAATGAATAGGACTTCAGCAAAGATAGCTGCTAAAATGACTAAAGAGGTAAACTGTTTTGGGGTTTTTTGTTACTGTTGTTCAATAAATTTGTTTCTTTCCTCATGCAACATATCTAGCCCTGTGTTGTTAATGGTGTGTGTAAGAGCTCTATTTGATGGGCAATTGAATTGACAGAGAAATCCAGTCACAGAAATAAGTCTGTGTTGAATAAATATACGTCACATCAGAAAACAAAGAAAATATATATATATATAATATATATAACATTATATATATATAATAATATATATATATTATTATATATAACCATATAATGATGGTCTGAACATTCTAACATTCTCTGAAGGATGGTCTGAACATTGAGTGGTGCGTTTGACACATTGGAAAGGATGGGATGACATCCAGAGGGACCTAGACATGCTGGAGAAGTGGGCCCATGCAAATCTCATGAGGTTTAACAAGACCAAGTACAGAGTGCTGACCCAATATCAACACAGTCTGGAGGACAAACAGACTGAGAAGAGCCCTGCCAAGAATGACTTTGGTGTGCTGGGGGATAAGAGGCTGGACATGAGCTGGCAATGTGCACTCGCAGCCCAGAAAGCCAATTGTGTCCTGGGCTGCATCAAAAGAAGACTGTCCAGCAGGTCAAGGGAAGTGATTCTGCCCCTCTACTCCACTCTCATGAGACTGGAGTACTGCATCCTGCTCTGGGGTCTCCAGCACAGGAAGGACATTGACCTATCGGAGCAAGCCCAGAGGAGGGCCACCAAGATGGTTGGAGGTATAGAGCACCTCTCCTACAAGGAAAGGATGAGGGAGTTGGGATTTTTCATCCTGGAGAAGAAAAGGCTTTGGGGTGACCCAATTGCAGCCTTCCAGCACCTGAAGGGAGCCCACAGGAAAGATGGAGAGGGTCTATTTACAAGGGCATGTAGACCAGACAAGCGGGAATGGCTTCAAACTGACAGAGGTTTGGATTAGATATTAGGAAAAAATTCTTTATTCAGTGTGGTGAGGCATGAGAACAGATTGACCAGAGAAGTTGTGGATGCCCCATCCCTGGTAGTGTTCAAGGCCAGGTTGGATGGGGGTCTAAGCAACCTTGTCTAGTGGAAAGTGTCCCTGCCAATGGCAGGAACTAGATGGTTTTGAGGGTGCCTTTTAACCCAAGCCATTCTATGATTCTGTGACTCTATGATAAGCTATTTGTAGTAGCATATCATTAAATCTGCTTCAAATAGCATTCCACAGTGAAGACACTATGCTGCGCTAGACAAAATTTAATATTACCTCCAAGAATGGGCTGAAATACATACAAAAGTTCAGTGTTTTTGAAAACTACCTGTCAGAGAAGTGGAACAGATTAGTTTATGCATTGCAATAGTTCTGTGTTACCAATTATTGGAATATCCCAGACATTCGTACTCAAGGGCATACTGATGCCCTTGGGTCTAATCCTTAAGGTCTAATCCTTTCCTGTTTCTGTGGCACTAAGGAACTATATCCTGCAAGAGGGGC
Source organism: Chiroxiphia lanceolata (assembly GCF_009829145.1). NCBI lineage: Eukaryota > Metazoa > Chordata > Aves > Passeriformes > Pipridae > Chiroxiphia > Chiroxiphia lanceolata. The sequence continues at coordinate 39,560,555 of NC_045637.1, read as the reverse complement.
TAGCTGACAGATGGCCCTTGCACAGAGGAATTCTGCTGGTGGAAGCATAAGTCTTTCCTTTTTTTTTTGCAGCTATGTCCATTGTCAGGTACAAACACTTTGCAAGCCTTAGAGCATGCATGGTATAGCTTCTAGCTGCAGAAATCCATACTTTATATAATTTGTGTTAACATCTGATCGTGTTCAAATGTGACTGAACATTTCTGACTTTTTTAGAAAATCTCTTCCTGCCGTCCAGCCCAAGTTCTCATTGTGTTCTTGTTTGTCAGGTGTGTTTCATGGGTCTGAAAGCAGTCACTGGAGCATTGTGATCATAGCTGAGCTCTTTGTATTTCCCAACTGACTTAATGATACTTTGTTTCCTGAGCCCTTACAGGATATCACTTGTTTGCGAGAGGTATACAAATATTCAGATGGCACATAGAATACACATTTAATGAAATCTGGATGTCAATGTATCAGTATTGGGAGCTACGATAAGTTATATTCACGAAGGAAAGTTACTTTTCCTGTTTTGTTATTGCTGGAAATTCTATCTATTGGTGAAGTATCATTGAAATGCAGATGTCTCTCTGCATATCCCTTGCCATGGGCACCATGCAAATTTAGCATCACTCTAGAATGTTACTTAGGTAATGCTGCCATCTGGACACTTTGGAGAGGAGGCTTACTTCAGAGAAAAGAGTTATTCCCTCCAGAGAAAACAGTTCTTACTTGTGGAGGTTCAGCTCATCACCTTTGCTGAGATGAAGGAGGCTCCTAGCTCAGTAGCTGATATGTCTCAGAGCTGTAAATGCGGGCTGCAAAGTCAGGCATATCTCAAAGCACTTGATATGCTCAGTCTTTGTTTACTATTTTAAGCTTTTATTTTTTTTTAAGTTTTAATGGAATTATGAGATTCCAGGATTGATGGTCAAGCCTTAACCTGGCCCCTTGGAAGCCTCTTTTGAATGGGCTTGTCCTGATGGTCTCTCTTGGACTGGTTGTTCAACAGTTTACTCAATAAAGGAAAAGATTAATCACACTAAAGTCACCCATTTAGTAATGTTTAATCATGCTTTGCATATTATTCAGTTCTGTGGAGTTGCTAGGTTTTTCCTATTTTCAGAATAGATAAAAGGAGGTGTGAGTAACATTTGTACTATGCACTTTTTAATTATCTTTTAAAACTATATAAGACCTATATTCCAAGTTATCCTGGTGAATACCTGGAATAATTTCTTTGGGGCTAATGAAGTTAAAGTAGTGAAAACAAAATGTGGTATTAGAATCTAGCACAATAAGCTTAAAAAATATTGGAATAATTAATCACAATAAAGAAGAATCAAGTGTTAATTTTCTTTCGCAGTCACTAAAATGGTATTCTAATCAACGTTAGCTAAAATTAGAAAAATAGCCCCATTCTGGATGAGTGGTTACATTGCTTGCAAGCTGCTTCACAAGGAGCCATTATATATATATCCATTTGAAAGTGACTTGTTTCCACATTCTTGCTCCATCTTCCTCTTTAAGTTACATTAGTTAAAATTCTCCATAAAATTAAAATGTGGTGGTAAAGTGAGGACTAGCAGTGCTTACTGGAATGTATTTTATTCCCTATTGCGCTGCCTCGAACCTAGAATAATTGTAGCAATGAAATAACTTCAGATTTATGATTTATTTTATGCCACCTTCAGTCAGAACACATTCTGAATTTAGAAAGTGTGATTCTGATGTCATGTACAACTTTCTCATTCATATTAAGAGACACTGATGTGTTTCCAACAGAGAAAATCCAACTCGGGCAAGACTTTGCTGTTATGGAAAGTCATTTGTGTTTAATATGCTTTTGAGATGTAATATGGTCTTGCTGAAATATTTTCTACTTAGAGACCCCCAAACTGCTGGAATTCTTTGTGTATGGTTCAGCCAGGTCTCTAGTTTTTGTCTTTCCAAAGCAACTGGAAGTGGATCATTGGGAGGAGGGTCCCCTGCCAGGGGAAGTTGTTCAGCACAGGACTCTACCAGCGCTGCCACTAATAGCGAATGAAATTTGTGGTGGGGTAGCTGAAGGATGAGAAAAGCCCAGGGAAGAAGAGCATAGTGGTATCTGGGTAGATATTATAAAGGGAATGGGAAGAACTGTTCCGAAAATTGCTCTTGGGTTACTGCTTTAAAGCATTATGACTGATTGCAGCTCTGAGGAGTGCTTTTTGGTATTTTTCGCACATCTCCCAAATTGCCTAGCACTAGTTCCAAGGGCCATCACTGTTTTGTGGGAATAGAAGAGTGTTTCAGAGACAAATGGCACTTTTTTGCTTTATCATAGTGACAAGCATTTTGGGGATAGGAAGAGGCAGGACCGAGAGCTTCATGTATTACTGGGGAAGTTAAGCATATACATTTTACAACAGGCAAGAATCTTCCACGCAGTTTTCTGGGAAGTGCGACTGTGTGTTTCTAAAAAATGCAGAAACGTGCCTACATTCACCACCCTGCAGCCTGATTTTAAGGCATCTCCTGATGCATCTTAGATTTTGGAGAGCTGTACAAAATCCATGTGTGTTTTTCATGCTGAGACGGATTGTGTGGGATTCATCTCACCTACCTTTGTAAATTCCAATAATTAGGTTCTGTCTGTAGTCAGTGGAAGCAGAGTGAAACCACTGGATTGCATTTATCTGCTCATAAGATAAAGTGAATTGTTTTCTCAAGCAACTTGTTTTTCTCTATTGACCAGACAGGCAACACAGAGGACAAGCTAGCTCTTACATAGCTAAACTCAGTTGAAAAGTAGTCTGCTGACATTATACCACATCCCAAAAGAAAACTGTACCCACCCACTGCCTTAATATCTTCCATTCATAATATTGAGTAAAAAGTATTTAAACTATGAGGAATCTTACATTTGCCAAAACCTTGAGGTAGAACTGCGCTACTACTTCTGTGAAGTGTTGGCCAAAGGGTTCTTAGTCTCCATGGGCTGAATTTTAGGACATAAAGTCTAAACCAGAACAAAACCCCTCCCATCTGCTTGGTGAAGCATTCTAAGTGTAAAGATGCAAAAATAAATTTTTCCCTTCCTCAGTAGATTTGTGCAGATGGGATCTGTTTACTTCAGTTTTGTTTTCTCTTTTCTACACCTCTAACCCCCAGAGAAAGAGCAAAACTAAACTAAGTTCAGGGTAATTCAGGCTAACATGGCTGGAAACCCTGGAGCCCCTTTCTCCCATGAAACCCATAGAAGTGACTGTTGAAGTGACAGACCCTGACAATGCCCCTGACTCCAGCCTCCCTGCTTTCCTGCAGCTGACCTGCCTCCCCCTGCCCACTAGGTGTGCCTGCCTGCTGCCCTCCAACCCAGACAGCACAGCAAAAACAAACATCATTCGCATCCCAGATGATAATAAGAAAGTAGGATTTCTTGAGAAAGCTAGCATACATACCTGAGAATATTTTCCTATCAATTACATTCACTTACATGCTATCTAGCACATGTTGCTGACCTGTGGCCTGGCAAGTTTGTTAGCTGTGGAAAATGTCACCATTATAACCGCCTTCAGTATATCATCTTTGTTCCTGAGTTCAGCAGAGAAACCAAGATCACAAGAATTTTCCTTACAAAATCTGTCCAGATTAAAAAAAAGAGTCAGTCAAAATGGTGTAGCAAACTTATTTATTTGTTTTTTACGTGCTTGATGTCTGACTAAGGAGCATATGTAAACCTTCTGTATTCTATGGCCATTGAAATGCAAATACTTCTTTTATTCTTTCTGGGACCAATATTTTCCTGGTTAAAGGACAGAAACAATCTGCATAGATAATGTTTGTGCATAGGTAATGAAAGAAATGGAGTCAGAGATTGCTATAAATGAATGATGTTGTCATTATTCATTGTGTTTAGATTTTCTGTTCTATTGTATGTGAAACCTCTATCTCCCTGCAGAGGGAGTTCAAAGTGTGAAAGCAGCTAGCTAATGTTTAGCAATTAAAAAAAGAATTTTCGGTAAATAGAACTCTGAAAATCATAAACAGATATTTGAAGATTTAACTGTTAATAGAATTGCTTGCTATGTAGAAGTATATGTATAAACATATACTTCTGTCTATATTACCTTGTGCTGAGATCACAAATAACCTCTCATATCATGCAGTTATTAAATAACTCTTACAGCATAGAGTCAATCACAGAATCAATCGATTAAAGGATCAATCACAGAGTTGTAGAATGGCTTGAGTTGGAAGGCACCTTCAAGATCATCAAGTCCTAAGCCCCCCCACCACAGGCAGGGACACCTTCCACTAGACCAGGGTGCTCAAAGCCTCATCCATCCTGGCCTTGAACACTTCCAAGGATGGGGTATTCACAATTTCTTTAGGAAAACTGTTCCAGTACCTGACCACCCTCAGAGTAAAGAATTTCTTCCTAATATCTAATCTAAACATCCTCTCTATCAATTTAAAGCTGCTGATATTTTTGGTAAAAAAAAATAGAAATTTACAATTTAAATGCACATTGTTCTACTCCAACAGTAAAACTACTGGAGAGAGTAATGGACAGATCAAGGCATTTAACATGCTCAAACACTTGTAAAGAAAGGAACAAAAGCAGCAGAAAGCATTAGGACATTTTTCCAGGACTTCCACTTGCCATCATGACAGACATGTTGATCTTCTTGTGAAACTTGACGCATTAGTCATGATCAGAGGTGCTGCTGCCAGCAGTACCTTCATATACAATGTGGAGGTACTTGCTACAGGTACAAAGGCATAGGCATTCAGCTTTAGGGGAAAAAAAAATGTTTCTTCAGTACTTCAGCAACATGGAATGGGCAGAAAAATCCGTTTTTAAACATATAGCATCTTTTGCTTGGAACAAAAATTTGTATTGTCAAGTGGCCATACTCACACCCACACTCATAACTGCTGGATATCTACCAACTGAAGTTGGCAGCTCAGACAGTAGAAAGGTTTAGAACTTACTGGAATACCAATCTAGTGTCCAATACTTGAGCCTAATCAGTAAGCATTAGAGTGAACCATGCTAGTCACCAACAGTTTCAGAAGGGCAGACAGGAAGAAGTTTATCTTATGCCTCACCCAGTCATCCATGTAAAGACTGGTTTCTTACTGTCTCAATGAGCACAACTTTTACCAGAAAGTGATTTTTCAAGGTGGGTTTTCTTGGTTTTGGTTTTCTTTGTTATTGTTGTTGTTTGTTTATTAGGGGGATTTTGGTAGGTTTTTCTTATTTTTATTTTTTTCTCAACATTCTTATGAATAGCTATCCAGAGCTATCTGGACTTTCAGTTGTTCTGCAACAATAGAATTTCATCTTCAGTATGCATTTCATCTTCAAAAAAGAGCTGTTAGTCAGAATCCAAATCTTGAATCTTATTATATCCAAATTCCTTTGGAACCTCTTGTCAAGTATTTGTTTCATCTTGTTGTGTCCTGAGAGGGCTGTCCTGGACAGTTTGCTCTGAGGTAGCTGACGTTTGGGATACCCTTAAACCTTATGATAGGCTGAAGACCCATAAAAAGGAGGGGAGAGGAAGAAGAAGGAAAGAAAAGAGGTAAAGGAAGGAAGGAAGGAGGGAGCAAATGAAGGAAGGAAGGGGAGAAGGAGAGAGAAAGAGAAAGAGAGAAAGAAAGAAAAGAAAGAAAGAGAAAGAAAGAAAGAAAGAAAAAGAAAGAAAGAAAGAAAGAAAGAAAGAAAGAAAGAAAGAAAGAAAGAAAAAGAAAGAAAAAGAAAGAAAAAGAAGAAAAGAAAGAAAGAAGAAAAGAAAGGAAAGGAAGGAAGGAAGGAAGAAAGAAAGAAAGGAAGAAAGGAAGAAAGGTTCTAGCACTGTCTCTGGTCTGGTTCTTTGGGATGGTGCGTGCACACCCAGCCCCTCTGAGTTGCACTATTTATAGACTAGTCTCAGCCCATGTGCATTTTGTCATTCCCAAACTTTCTAGAAAGAGTTTGGGAAGGTCTCTGGTAGTTTTGATCCCCCTCCCCTCTGTCAGAGATGCAGGTGTAATGCTGTCTCAGGCTTGTTTTTTGAGATAAGAAAGTTGACCCCAGCAAAGCACTATTCTACCTTTGCAAGATACTCTTTTCTAACCTTATCTGGTTGGCATGGTAACATTCTTTTCCTCTTCTGAAAAGTGTTTTGGACATTAACTCTTTAAGATTTTAACATCTCTTTAAGATGTTCTTCTCCTGTAACATTAGTTCTCATCACTGAAGATCTCTCCAGACTCTTGTCCATCACCATCTTCCTCAAGTAAGAATTCATCTTCATCAGATGTCATCAGACAGTCATTACACCAGTTATTTTCATAACTTTTTTCATCTTCATATACATCCTCTGGAACAGGATCATCATCTACCAGTTCATATTCTTCTCTATAGGGCTGTTTAAAAAGGATATTTGGGCTGATGTTTCCACATAGTAGATGTCATAAATGTATTCATCTTCTTGCTCACAGTGTTCTTTTTTCCATCTTCAGAAACATCTAAATGCTCATGTGTCATCTCTACTGCATTGCAAAGAATCACATCTGGATCAGTCTTCTGTGGGTTTGCAGTGGTTATGCTGTTGTCTCCCACCATCTCCTCTTCTTGTACAGTATCAGACAACTGGAATTTCCAATAGCAACCTGAATTCTTATCAACAGCACCGCTCTCCTCTTGTGAAGCATCTCCTTTTGCTTCAGAGTCTGGTATGTCACCATCAGTTGAAGCCTTGCCATTTATGGCAGGTGCAACTGTTTCAGTACAATCAGGTCAATAGCTGACTATTACATGGACGCAGTTTTCCTTCCTTTTCAGTTGCTTGGAAGAACAAAGTTCCTGAATTATTCACTGAGTGCTTCCCAAAGAAAGCCACAGATTTTGAGCTACTTTGTCGCCTATGATCGTGTCTTTAACATATTTCTGAACTGGTCCGTTCTTGGAGGACATGGTCACCAGGAGCTTGAAAAGGCTCCTTTCTACCATCTGGGCACCACCAGCTGCTTGCAGGTGAGGAGCAGAGCCTCAGCCAGCTCCATCCCTCCACACTTCCGCTTAATACACAGCACCGCTGCGCACTCCCTAGCAATCCACAGCTACATCACAGCATTTGGTACACTTTCAGTAGGAAGTATGTATCAGATGAAACTACATACTGATGACAGCATAATTTAAAAGTTCTTGCAGATAGCTCCCACTCTCCTTGGGACCTCATGACTGCATGCACACAACTGGTTTGGGTTACTTTTTCCTCTTTTTGTATCCGATGGGAGTTCTTTTTGTCAGCTTGACCTGCAAAATTTGGAAAGGAAGAAACTTGGTTTCATGAGGCAGACGAAGTTTTGTATCATGCTGTTCATAAGTGTGGGTAGGTTAGTCTTTAGGTAGATCCTGCATTTCCCTTGTGAACAAGTTTCTGATCTTGTTCATTGCCGTATCCATGCAGCTGGAACTCACGCTGACAATCTGTGACAGAGTCCTGGTGGGTTTGACAGGGAAAAATAAGGAGGCCCAGCTGCTTACATCAGGTCAAGCATAAATTGGAGTAAACATCAGCAATCTCAATACAGTTAACAGCATATCAACTTGCAAATTAGAGACGGAGAAAAAAAATATTTTGTGGGAATAAAAATTGATGGGAAAGCCCCATAACCTCAACTCGTGTAGTGTCTTGCTGAATGCAAAAATCATTATCGGTTTCCTCCTGAAAATGAAAACCCAGACCAGCAGGTTTAGACACATGTATGTGTATGTGGCTAGAAGCTTCTGAAAAATTTCTGAAAAATTCCCCCAAAGCTTGGCTGAAACCTGCCAAAAATTTTTCAAACCCAAGAAAAACATAAACAAACAAACCCTAATTTTGAGTGAAGCAGATACTACAAGTGAAAGTGCTATTGACTCTCAAATTTGATAAACAGATGGATGGAAACTTTTCAAGTAAGTCTTCTGGTGAGAATAGGCTCAGTACCCACCAGGTTACTACCTTCTCCTTGAACTGCATTGGCCCCAGTTGCACTGTAACACGTTGCAGGGAAGAGACATAAGGCCTTGAGGCTACTTACAGGGTGGGAGTGAAAGCAGTAAAACATGGAGCCAGGCATACATTGTATTTGCAAGATGGGAAGATAAGGAAAGAGTCTTACTTTCACCATACGCTTGATTGACTTCCTCCCTGGGTAATAAGGGTAACACAGGTATCAGCTCTTCCCCCGAAAACTTGTGAGGCTGCAGAGCAGAATCTTACTTCTCAGTTTTAGGCAGTTACTTGATCACCATTTAATCATCTGAGGTGGTTACCAATTTAGTCCCTTCTGAGGAACTGAATTAGGGATTATTTAGGGAGTTTTTCTCCCTGGATATAGCTTTTACAAAAGCAACATGCATGACTAATTACAAGGTAATAAAAGCTGGAGACTGAAATTTACGGAAAAGCTGAAAAAAATCTTGTCTTTTGGTATTTTTTTTTACACAGTAACTCGTGGGTAAGCAAATGTAAAATGAGCTTAGGTTGTCTTGAATACAGGCAGTTAGTGTGGTGATGATTATCGTCTGTTCTTTTGCCTCAAGCTTTCCCATTTGCACTCCAATTTTGCAGTAAGCCCCTGTACGTGTTTGTTACCTGGGCAATGCTCAGAGCTGCAGGCGCAGAATCAGCCTGAGATAGAGCTCTTCTCCTCTCATGAATGGGCTTTTTTAAGCATCTGCTTTCTGCATTGATATCCCACAAGATATCAAGGCAAGGTCACACAACAGCTTTGATTTTGCCTTTTAGCTAGTGTCTGGGACCCAGCATGTGGGAATATTACCTAGACTGAACAGCTCGACATTTCTGCTCTTGAGGCAAAATGGAAACTCTGCTATAAAGGGAAATCAGAGCTGTTTTGGAGACACAGAGATTAATAGCAATATTACTGCCATTTCTGCTGCTGTTGAGAAAACGTCTCAGTACCTCCCATGGTGACATCCGGACAGCATGGAGGAAAAAGAAATCCCCAGTTTTTATGCACAGTAGACTAAAACTTGTTCGATCATTGAAAGAGAAAATAGACGTGAAGAGGGAGGCTGAAAGCAGTTGGCAAGTGGAAATGGGAGAGACAGCCCAAAGACACTGCAATGCCGAATCAGCATTGAACACTGTGGTGACATGAGGCTCAGCCCAAGGTGGCTACTAGATGTTTACTCACTGCTTTAGCAGGTTTTCAGTCCCGGTTTCACTCTTAATACTTCCTGTGTTAATTAGTTTAAAGCTAGCTTGGCTACATTAACAAAGGCTCCATATGCTGAAGCAACTGCAATGTCAATCAACCTGGAATGGGTGTACAGGAGTTGGAGACCAGATAAGGCTGAGCTTGACTGAGAAAACTGAGACTAAGGTGAGGAGACTAAAAGGTGGGGCCGGGAATGGATGAGATAAGAAATCTGGTGCAGAGGAGAACAGACAGGAATGGGCAGTGAAGAGATGCTCTCTGACTGGGTGTGATGCAGTAAATGTGCAAGGATGCTGAGCAATGCAGAAAGTGCAAAACATGAAGTAATTCTTCTATCAGTGATCATTGCTCATCCAAGGCACAGAGTGTACTCCTGCCCTGTGAAAAGAGCTGTGTGTGAGCATGTAATGAAAGACTATATCATGAAAAGTGCACAGAAAGAGGCTTCATGAAGGCTACACAGGGAATCTTAATCACAGTCTTTCTTGCCTTTGAAGCAGAGTTGCCAGCCACTCTGTCCATTCTCATAGGTTTTTCTGTTCATTATCAGCTCCTGTAAATTGTCAAGTAAAATATGCTGTATGTTTTTGGATGTAAGTGAAAAAATCTGTATCAGGGAAGATTTTTACATATCTCATAGAACAGCATGGAAAAATGGTTGTAAAAGTTTTTTGTTTGTGTAATTTTTTCCTGGAAGAGTATTGGAAATGTCTAGAGGCAGAATGTCAGAAAAACTGGCTTCTTGAATGGTGATAATGTAAGGAAATTTGCTTGTTGAATAAAAACCATATTCCTCTAGAAGTAGAATCTTTTTCTCTGTAATGGTTTGTTGGTTTGTTGGAAGGGTTTTTTGGGGGGAGTGGTGGTGGTGAAGGTGAATTCTTTATCTTTTCACCTCCTAAAACAGGCATTGTAGTAGACAGGATAGTATATGCCTTTCTCATATAACTTATTTTTTTAACATGGTGAATTAAGTCTGCTGATCAATAGCTCATTGAGTTCAATAGATAGATTTGACCTTTATCTTTTGGTTGAGATGCTAAATGCAAATTGCTTCCATTTATATATTCACAGTTAATGCAGATACTTTGCTATCTACTCTTTGATAGTCTGTGCTATCTACTATCTAATAGTCTATGCGAGAATAAAACCTGATCTGATATTACACATAACATCAGCATTATGAAGAGTTGTGATATTCAAATAAAAAATGAGACTGTTCGAATACCTTTGAATAGCTTGTAGGAAAGTGCAGTATATATAAAATAAAAAATAAGGAATTTACCCATAGATTTCTAAAACTTTCCTGACATGCAATGCCATATAAAACTTTTGGCCTTTATCCCCAAATATTGTCTATGTGAAAATTCAGCTAAATCTTTTGGCATATGGAAGTCAACAAAACATGACATTACAACTCATTATGTTGCTAGTTTGCTTTCCAGAATTTTGTGAAAGACCCTCCCCAGAAGACCCTCACCAGAAGACAGAATGGAAACATAGGGCAAGGTAGATCAAACAATTGCAATGCCCAGCTCCCCATTGCCATAGGAGTCCATCATACTATCACCATTCATGAACTTACCTTGCTCCAACTTGAAAGTCTCCTGGCCTTCATGAGACTATACCAGTACCTCAGCCTGATCCAGATGCTGCCAGTCATTCTGGGGAATGTAGGCAAGACCAACCTTCAGAAGTCCAGGAGACCAGCAGTTACCTGGAGACCAGAGGGAATGTCTGGAGCAAAGAAGATGTACCCTTAGTGATAGAGGATCAGGTTAGATCAGGTACAACAGGATCAGACTAGACAATACTTAACCTTCAGGACATGCTGGCTCTCCTGAGGGACACAGAACATTCACCAAGAGGATATTCAGCTTGTGGCCAGAAGGAGAGCCTGTCAGGAGCTGAGGGAGGCTGTCAGCAACAGGGGGGATGTCCATGTAGAAAGCCCGTCTGCATGCCTGCTGGTTGTTGTCCTGAAGGTCAGTTCTGGGGGACAGTAGCACAGAGAAACATTTCTCTTGTTGTGTTGGAACACTTCCTGAAGGAGCTAGGGATTGCTCCATGGGTGACTGATATCAGAAGGGGAGACATATCACAGCATCCCAGCAAAGGTCATCCCTCTGCTGTAGACCAGGTGTGGTCAGAGATCCTTCCCTTGAGGTGGGATTAGATGAAATGAGGAGCCAGGAAACCAGGCTGTGCTGTTTTCCAGAAGCTCAGGAGCACCAAAAGCTGGCTGAGGGCACTTGAAAATCTACGCAGCACTGCTTCAAGCTTCCACCTGCCTTAGGAAAGCCTGGGTGACGTGTTGGCAACATCTAATTTCATGGATAATGCAAACCAATCCAAGTGCTCCGTTTTTAAGAGCAAGGTAGAAATTTGGCAAACAGTAGCTTACTCCCAATTGTCACCTGTTAATTTTCACATTTTGATTGTCCTTGACTTTGACTCCAGTCACTCCAAAAAGCATGGTAGGTTTGCCTCTATGCTTTAAACAATGGGAGAGCTTGTTAGAGGAAAGAATGAGTTAGCTTTAACTAAAGGAAGAATTGATTGAAGTTTATTATGGCTTTACCTAACAAATAACACTATTGTATGGAAGAGTTTACAGGCCCTTCTCAGGGAAACAAAAAAACCGAACAAACAGAAAATGAAAACAGACCTGTGAAGAGAGGAGTGAAAACCAACCAGACAAGAAACGAAGAAAGAGAAAAAAAGAGATTTCGGGGGTCATCAATTTAAAAGATACAAGAAGGCTGAGAAAAATAAGAAGCCCAAGTAACAAAATCTGCTGTTCGCCTTTCAACACTTTGAGTGTTACTCTAAGTACATGCAATGTCTCTATGATGCACAGTGATGGAAATGTGTGTCTGGAGTAAAATGCCACTCCAAAACTTTGCACTTGTTGAATGTCTGCTTTTACAAACGTTAAGTAGATACCTTTAGATGTGCAAGGTCACAAGAATCATGTTTTTTAGGTCTTTGACCTGCTGCCTTAATGAAAAGGCAAAGCCCCTTTTTTTATTTATGTCAGTTGGCAATCCTAGTGCTGGCTTGTATCATCTGAATCCCTGATAGGCAGCAAGGATTTTTTCCAAGTAGTTTGAGATGTGAAGATATTGGCACTGCCTAAAAATGGTCATATTTTCCCTGAGGTAGTTTATAGAGAGATGAAAAATAAAATTAAAAAAAAAAAAAGACAAAACCATCATGGCCCTGTGCACACAGTATCTAGCATGGTGCTTTTGTGTTTTTTCTCTGCACTGCTCACTAGTGAGCAAAGCAGTCCAGGCTGGCTCAGTGCAAAGGGATCAAATCATTGTGCTCAGTGAAGTGTTTTGCAGAAAGAAGGACTCAACCCCTGGAAGCATCACAGTCCTGGCCAGCTCAGCAACTCTGCCTGAGGGAGTGTGTTTTGCCTCTAAATATGGGTTGCTAGAAAAGAACAGTGGGGGATGCTACTGCTCAGGCTTAGGAAATTACTGTGTGGTAGCAACCCTGGGGCTGCCTCTGAAGCCCTGCAAAAGGGACCCTGTAAATCTGTGTATCTGAGGTTATCTGAGGTTATCACACATGTTTAGAAGATGCCGGAGCAATCCCATAGTCACTCCCAGCAAGAGTTCTGTCTTCTGTGCTATGAACAATTCTTTTTACATTGTATTTGGCAAAGAAAGAGAAACAAAATCTCAACTATTCCTGCCTTTATGATGCTGTCAGCCCTTTTTGATTCTATCTTATAGGCACAGATTTTTTTTAGCAGCTGTGGCTGAGCTATGACTCCTGGGCTACCAAGGATATGATGTGGCCTCAATGCTGTCGTGGTAGAGGTGAAGGGAGGTGAGTTGAAGACAGAAGAACAGTCCACACACTGCTGCTTTTGCTGGTGGATTATATTCAGATAGGGCTGAGATGGATCAGAAAAGGGTGCCTGGGGCACCTGCCTACTGGGTGCCAGGCCCAAACATTTCTGTTGCTCCCTTCATTCTGGGGCAATTCATGCACCACCCTCAGACCCTCAGACTCTCCCCCTGTGGAAGGGAAAAGGTTTCTTAGAGGACAAGATGCATATGAGGGCAGCACTGAGTCTTGTGCTGCATGCCCTCTACCTGGTATGGGATGAGCAGTAAGTGCAAGAGGCATCTGTCCTGGCAGGTGGCTGTGCTGTGTTTTTTTCAGCCTCACAAGCACATGCTCACCAGCTGGCAGAGCTGAGAGGTGGCTCCACGTCCCATGGAGAGCACTGGGGAGCTCAGTTCTTCAGCACTGGATCACATTTTAAAAATTGTTAAACTACTTTGAAACAAGGGCTAAAGTGATTAGGATCCTGACATATTTTCCATTTCAGGATTGATTCTAGTCCTGGTATTATTGATTCCAAAGCTTTAGAAAGAGTTGAAACAGCATTTCTTGAGCAGGTCATTACAAAGGCTAATATTTTCAGTAGTTCGTCTGAATTGGTCCTTACTACCTACCTTATAATTGTGTCCCGACGTAGGATTTATTTCCAATGTACTGAAAACTGCTGACATATGGACCTTGGAACCTCATCTCTTCTGTGGGATCTTAGAACATGTTGAAGTGCCTTTTAGATTAGCAATGAGTGTAAACCTTTGCTTGCATATGGAAGGGCTTCTATAATCAATTCATTGATTAAATAAAATAGAAAGACAGAACTGCATGTAACAAGAAGAAAATACTGTTAATAATTCTCTGAGAAGCAGAACATTGAAGCCCACACCTTTGTACACTAGGGCCTTATTTACCTTGCAGTTGAGATTTGATCATCATTTTAGTGTTTGTGAGAAGGAAAATATTCTTTCTGTATACATAATAATTCATTTGCGTTTAATAAACAGCATGAAATTCTACTGCATTAATAATAATTTTTCCAGGCTAATGTAAATTAAAAACAAAAGTATGCCTGCTAAAGTAAGTCTAACTTCTGTTACCAAATAAAAAACAGTAATTGCTGCAATGGCATGAATTTGTAGCTATAGCAGTTGCAGTGTTGCTGACTACCATACTCTGACATCCAAAACAAACAGACTTACCTTGGAAATTTTATAAAAATGTAGTGTTTTTAATATGGCACTCCCTTAAAATAATAATTGTTCAATGGTAAGTTTGTAAATGAAAGCATAAAGATAGAAACGTGTTCCTGCTTGGCAAACTGAAAAGCACAAAGAGGTTAATAATTCAGCTGTTAATAAGTCAGTATTTGTTGCCATTTCTTCTGTTTCTTTTCCTCCTTGCTCTACCCTCCATATAGCCTTTTCAGGATTCCACATGCTTACGTGAAATAACTCTGCCCAAGAGATTGCTGTATGAGTTATCCAGTTTGCAGCTAACAATGCAACTGCACGCCTCTGGGAAATGCTCCTTCAGGAGTACATCTGAAATATGCATAGACATAGATAGACCAAGATCTGCCCCAAGGCCAGATTATGGTTTTGGTCCTGGATTCTCTTTTCCAGCAATTGCTCTGTGAGACCAATTGCCCAAAGCTTTTCCAGGGGGTCAGGACTGGGTGCATGGCCACAGAGGATCATGGCCACTCCTTCCCAAATGGAGGGGGAGCACGCTCTGAGTTAGGGCTAATGAAGGAGCAATAGTCCCTGAAACTCTGCCCTAGAAGTCTTCTCTTTATGAAGTTTTGTAAACAGACACGTTATAGAATATGGCCGCAAACATTGCTGAACTCTCTGGTTAGCCCTGAAGTGAGGAACACATTCAGAGCTACCTTCTCAAACAAGCTTTAAAGTTACTGTTTAAATTTAACTTAAGTACACACCTTCTTGAGTTGCAGTGCAGCTCTTTTGCGCATGTCTTTCCACAGCAGCTCACATACACTGTTCTCTCTGTAACCTATGTCTCCATGCCAGGAACTACTTTTTGCCTTTCACATGCTTATACCTGTAATACTCTCCTACAGGAAAAGATTGAGAGCGCTTTTAATGAAATCCCTACTAAAGATGAAGTGATTTCTGTGATTTTTCTATTTGGAGAGTATCATAATAATAATATTTCAGGATATCAGCAAAAATTCAGCTGTATGATAGAACAGGAACTTTCAGGCACCCCTCTACCCTGAAAAAAATGAACAGCAAATTATGGTCCAGGAGCATGTCGTGGTCTTGACCACAGCCAGCGTGATGTCGCATGGACCTGGTCTAAAACTGCTCTAAAAAAAAATCCACACTCACAAAAGAAAATAGAGGTAGTTAAATATAACCATACTACTCTTATAAACTCAATATCTCTCTTCACAAAAGGGACCATCAAGATGATGAATTTTATTTCTGTACTGGGCTCTTTTCAAGTTGGTTAGGTCATTGTTTCAAAAATTGAAGGTTTTATTCAGGAAAATATTCATTACAGAAAGTAGCCTCTATTTTAATTGGTCAAGAGAAGTCACAGCACAAGGTTACATCTGCTGGTGTGTGAGCTTGTGCCCACTGGAGTCCCTGGACAACTTCTCCAAGATTTCCATCCTGTGTCTTTCAGCTGATTGACGAATACACAGTCTGTCTGCCGAGTGTCCCTTCCAGGGCAGCGTATTTGTTCCAGGTGTTTTATGCTCTTCTACCTATCTTTCTAAGAGAAGAAGTATCCACAATGAAAGTGCTTTTAATCATAACTGGGACAGAACAAAGGTATGATGTTGCACAGCTTTTCCCTTTCAGGTAGCATTAATTTCAGGCAGTACCAATAGGATTTTAGTCTCTTACCACAGCCTAGGGACACCTGTGTCCAGTTCTGTGGTGGTCTTTGCATCACCCAAGGATTCAGGATTACACACCAAATAGATGTAGGATTCACTTTTGATTTTTAATACTATTTCCAGTATTTCCAAGACCTAAATATTATTAGGTGAGGATAGAGCCTGTAAGACCAATCCTCCTCCTTACTGTCTTACCATATGTAGCAATTTTGTCTTCAAAATAGTCTTTTAGCATAAAAGTGATAGCCCATACAGTATAGTCTTTCAACTCAGAGAACAGACTAAGGTACTAGTAAATACTTCAGTGATGTTTCATTTGCAGGTGGTAGTCAGACTAAACTATCCTTCTTTCACTAATTCTTAATTTCCACATCATCTCTTTCTGAAGAATCACAACAATCCTACATGTCACAAGGTCTGTGTTTATGTGTTTTCAGTCAGAGGCTCCAATTATACCTTAGTAAAGGCATCAGTGGTGATGGAGTTCACTTCTAGGTTCTTTTGGCACAGCAAATTGCTCAGACATTACTTTTACTTTCTCCAATTTCTACCTCATGGTTTGGTCCTTCTCAAGAGAAGACAGCCCCACCAGCTGCAATCAGATCAGCCACTGCCCTTGTGGAAGCAGTGAGCACAGCAACAGGAGGAGCTAAGTCTGTCCTCTTCTGCTGCAGCATCTATTTTTGTTAGACCCAACCCCGCTCTCCTTAGGAAATGGTTCAAAATAAACTGCCAGGCAGCATGAAAATTTTTATATGTTTAAACAGCTCTTCCTACCTCAGCCAGAAGGTCTCCAGAGAAGCTGAGGAAGACCAGTTTGCTAGGATATTCACCTACCACCCTATGAAGTAGCTTACATACAAAGAATGAAGCTTGACTTTCACTGTCATACAACAGGTCTTGACTGTTTTTTCGCTGTGAGAAACCACACTTGATCACACAGCTGCAAAACTGCTTCCCTACTTAAACAGTGTGTTTTCCAGCATATATCTACATCAAATTGTTATGAGTTACCTTCTAAAAACGTGTCTATGGACCTATTAATTTCAAGTTCTTTCAAGGTCTTATCTTCCCCAGAAGGGCAAGTATCAATGACGCACAGGCTATTGGGGAACAGAGAACAGAGATACGATGTAGAGACAGCCCCCAACAATCCATTTATCCCCTGTAACTTCCCCTTACCCTGTGCTCTAGCGTTCTGTAACAAGAAGGTCCATGTTTGTCCCTGGATCCTGATGATGACGTTGCCTTCCTCTTACAACATAACTCGCTGGGGCTTTGTTTTGAGGCAAAAAATATGCCAAAGAATTAATAGGAAGAAGCTGAGAAAACCAAGTTCAGTGGTGTGCAGAAACCCTCATCAAAGGCTATGCTTATGCTAAAATAAAACGTGTGTGCTCCCCTGTCCCAGTGCTTTCTGACTCTATTGTTGTAAGTGCTGATTTATTTTTAGCAGTGAGTGGCTGAGTGGTGACTCTTGGGCTACCAGAGATGTGATGCAGCCCTGGCATCTTCGTGGTGAAGTAGAGGAGAGGCAAGGGGAGGAGAGAAAAGGAGAGGGAAAGCACCCATGACCTGCTGTTCTTTCAATGAACTTCATTCGAGCTTGAGTGAACCAGAACAAAAAAAAGACACTATGGGGTGCTTGCCCACTGGGTGCCCTGGCAAGTCTGTGGCAGTTCAGCTTGATGCAATCCCTTTCTCCAGAGTGAAAATAATCAGCCTTTTCTCTGCTTTCCTGATGATCTTGCCTGCCATCAAACCCCGATGCAGTTGTCTTATGGTTTCCCATGCCAAAATCCCAGTAGTCACTGCATTGCTTTTCTTCTAAGCTTTCTTGAGAGCTAATTTTTCTGTGATTTCTTCTGCTAAGTGATCAGCATTGCTGGGCTGCTGCTGCTGGTTTGTGGGGCATGAAAACAAATCATAGTTTGTAGCCCTGTAAGCAACTGAGTTTTCAGTTTCATAGATTGACTTATACTAAAAAAAAAATTAACTGAAAACAAGGCTTTTTAAATGTTCTGAACGAAGCCAACCCAAAACTCAGTTTCTATCTGAAAAAGGATTTTCAGGGCATATTAGGAGGACAGCGATAAGTGGGGCTTGTGTTCCCTGAAAGTATCTTGATGTCTAAGAAAAAAATATTTAAATAGAGTGTTTCAGAATGAAAAAAGTGTGAAAAATGCAAAATGTCAAACTGACACATTTTAACTTGTTTTGAAGTCGTATTTAAATTCTCAGGAGGCCAAGCCAATCTGATAAACTCAAAATAAAACTTTTCCAAATCAGTCTTTCCATATACTTTCCAGTGTGAAAAGCACTCTATGGAAAATTTGAGTCAGCTGGATTTCATTGGTGCATTTTCTGTTATCCATCATTTATCTCCTGTTTCCTTTGTTATCTCTTTGAAGCAGAGGCCTCTATACATGGTTAGATAGCAGACAGAAAGATGGGGTATTGTTCTTTTACAGTAGCTTGTATGCCTACCTAAAAAGGCACAAAGGCCTGGGATTTCCAACCCAATGTTAGAAATGCTCTATTTCAGGTCCTAGTTTTTACTCTGTGTTCAGTTTAGCTTGCTAAGGCACTACAATTCCCCATGTTGCATTGCTGAACTTCTCATCACTCCCAGCCAGCCTCATGTGAGAGGCAGCTGTTCTTCCTCCCAGCCATGTCACTGCATAAATTTCCAAGCATCCAAAAAAATCTCACATCACAAGAGTTTTGCACCTATGCCACCAGGGGAAGCAAGAAGCCAAGAAAAACAAAGGAGGACAAACTGCATGGATAATGATAACTTTTGCAAGGTTTGTCCCAGGTAGACAGTACTAATCCCAATTTACTGCTTATTATAGTAACATTTTTTTCCTTCTTATGTAGTAATTATCAGATTGGCTCTCAGCTTCCCTTGTTTTCCTCATTATTCTGATCCTGTATGTCTCCCTGCCCATCTGTAGGTGGATTGCCAGAGTCCCAGTTGTCCTTCACCTTCTGTAGTCATTTACAAGGATGACACATGCCCCTGAGCTCTGCTCAGTTTATAATGGTACAAATGTGGCAGACAAGGGTGGATTGCCTTTCACATCTGTTGTCCGGCTGTCTAGCAATTCTCATTCCCCCTTCTGAGAGACTAAGGTCAGATCTAATAAAGACATCCATGGCTTTACTTGTAGTGCTGGTAAGGAAACTCCATCTCATTTGTCACCCCTGTCCAATTTTCACACGCACAGCGTGCCTGTGGAGAGTGTCCTTTACTTGGTGGTGGTGAAGGACTGCTACTCACACTGGGTGGCAAGGCCATATGTGCCTGGGACCTTGAATGGGCTGCTCACAAATTCTGTATGTGCAATAAACTATTCCAGTTTTGCTAGCTTGTGGCTTAGTCCACATCTCTGCCCCCATATCTTCTGTACAAAGCTTGTCTCCAGATAAACAATCTCAGAA
The DNA here is from genome assembly GCF_009829145.1 of Chiroxiphia lanceolata. NCBI lineage: Eukaryota > Metazoa > Chordata > Aves > Passeriformes > Pipridae > Chiroxiphia > Chiroxiphia lanceolata. Next base: position 39,541,195 of record NC_045637.1, on the reverse strand, counting down.
TATACCTAGTCCTGCAGGAAGGCACACCATAAATGCTGATCTCTACCTTCCAGTTCTTTCACTAGTGAAAACATTTCCAAGAGAGACAAACTACTGAAATTGTTGCATTTAGGGGTGCTCCAGCTTTTATTTGCTTTAAAAAAACCTGCTCTGTTTTGCATATGTAATTACATACTTGTTAGATTAGGGACTGGAACATGGCTTTCCCACCTTTGCCCAGTAGAAGTCGCCCTCTTCCCAGTTTTTTTTGTCTGGGGACAATTAATATTTCATTGAGTGTACCCAAGGGAAGAGCTCCAAAAGAAGAAATTAAAAGAAACCTCTTTCAGAAGACCTAAACTGATGACAAGGCCACTGAGAGGTGGATAAGCCAAGTTTGTGTTCCAGTTCTGAGTTACACAGAGGGGATTTGAATGAATGAGCATGACTAGGTGGAAGAAGAGCAAAGTAACTGCAGAAGATGGTATATTAACAGGCAAATTTCAGATATTGCATCAAAGTAGGTTTTGATTAACTAAAGCCTTTCTCAATAGTGATTAATGACAACTTTTCAGGAAAAAGAAAAATAAAATTGAAAAGCAGTAGTATTGGGGGGGGGGGGATGATGGAAGGGGGATGATCACTATTCAGGGATGGTCTGGGCACTGATCAGCAGGTGGTGAGAATCTGCACTGGGCACCATTTTTTTCCCTTGAGTTCTGCTACTCTCTCCTTCTCCTTATCATTATTATGAACATATTTATTAATATATTTTGTTTCAATAATTAAATTGTTCTTATCTCAGCCCATGAGGTTTACCTTTTCCCTCTGATTCTCCTCCCCAATGGGGGCAGGGTTGGGGGGCACTGAGTGAGCAGCAGCATGGTATTTTCTGCCTGGCTGGAATTAAACCATGACAACATATGACCAAACAACAAAAGTAACTTTGGCATTTTTTCTTTTTTTTTTCGCCCAGGATTCTAGGATTTAATCATGATGGGAACACAAGAATAACCATAACAGTGATTACAATGGCAGGCCAGGGAGAAGGAGGAACAGAACAAGATCATATGACTTTTTTCATACTACTCTTCCATCATCTGAGCTTTTTGAGCTCTGAGAATTTCCTGAGCACTCCATGATTTTTCTCTTTAATAACTGGCAATGGATCTCTCTTCAAAGTTTGTGTCCAGGTTCTACTTATATTCACATAAATTTCTCACTTCCTCTAGGAGTGCCACAGGTCTGCTACACACTGAGGGATAAATCACCTTCTTTTTATACTTTCAAACCTGGCTTCCACTGGCTTCCTTTAAGGCCTGTAAAAATTGTGCTTGGCCTCTGCTCTATTGGAAGATATTTTGGTGGTGGTGGCCCCAAAAATAGGGAGGTCTGGCTTGCTAGTGAGATTTTTCCTTTTTTTTGTCAGGAATTAGTTTCTATCAGAATAATTCTTTCACTCTGACTAGGGGTTATTTCAGAATACTATATAATTTTTTACCATTGGACTTGACCTGATTTCTTCCAAACCTCATTTGACAGAAGAAAAAGGGGCATGTTACATAATTTATTAGATAGCAGAAATGCATTAAAAATGTATTTAACAAGAACTAATCCCACCAGGAAATCAAATAACATCATATTTCCTCAAAGTAGTCTTGATGGAGCAGGCCCATATTTAAACATTTGAGACTTCCTTTATATCAATTGGGCAAAAAATGATTCATCATGCTGCTTATGCTAAAAAAAAACAAAACAAAACAAAACACAAAACAACAATAAGGAACCACAAACCAACAAAATAAATCAAACAAACATGCAAACAACAAACCAAAAAAGCCCATGACAAATTCAACTGAACAGTAGGAGCGTAATGAACCCAAATAAATAGTTTTGTGCTCAAACTCAAAATGCAAGTACCTTCAGGCAGCAGTCTACAGAAAAACTAGCTTGTTGGATTATTTAGTGAACATGGCAGATCCTGGATAAAACCCTTTTTCACCTGCTCAGCTCCAAGTAAATGGCATGTATAGGTAACCTGTGCTTGCAGGTGAGTGCTTGCCCTCCTACAAAAAGAAACCATACACAGAAACAGGTGATATGGCAGTTGCCCCTGGTGCTTGTGGTTAAAGGGTGACCTTTCTGAGGACAGAGGGTTTACTTTGAGTTCCCACAGTGGAACAACATTGCCTTATGTCAGTAAAGATATTTATAGCAATTCACTGTATGCTTTGAGCAAAACTGTCAAGAGATCTCCGGAACCCATTTTAACCTCAGCCAAACATAAAGTATTGATTGCTCTGCTGTTCAGATCTCTTCTCTTTAATTCTTCGGATTTAACAAGAAACATGTTACTGTATGAGATCTGGAATACAGTCGCGTAGAAATTTTCAGATGAAACATTTCTTTTTTCTTCTTTTTTTCTCTTTTATTTCTGTCAAGAAAAGTCAGTATGGAAGAAATCAAAACATCCTGTAGAATCGTGTCAGTTTGTGGATCAGCTGAGCAGAGGCAAGGCAATTTTACCAGGGAAATTTTCTCTGTTTTCCTTCTGGTCTGAGATGCTCTCCTCCAGCCTGTCTAAAAGGCAGATGCCAAGCTCAGAGCCTGGTAGCCATGGCCAGGAGCCTCAAGGTTTCTTATAATGCAATAGGGTGTCTCTTATATGTGAGAAGTGAAAGAGTTCACAAAGAGTATATATCTGGGATTTTTTTCCTGTGGTTTTTGTAAATGTTCAGGGCATTTTGAACGATTAAACTTGTTTTTAATGTGTGAAGTTTTTAGGTGATGGCTGGGGAGGAGAAGATGCTCACTGAAGAAGGCAGGAGGAAAAGGAGGAACATATCCTTTATAGCCTAGCAATTTGAAATTCTTAATGGATAAATGATTTCTTTCCTGTCCCAAGAAAATGTCCTGCAGTACACAGTTCTCTGTAGTATCAATAGTCTCAGATCAATGGCCTATCTAGAACAATGTACATTTTCAAATCCTCAACTAGATATTTAATTAGAAGGCATTTCCATTCCAATTGTCTCCATGCAGCCCATCAATACTCCTAACCTTTCATCAATATTTCCTTTCCCACTCAGTCTGAGAAGTGCATGGCTTTACAAAGAGTTATTTTGGCAATTAGACAACTAAAGAAAATGACCAAAGCTGTAAAAGTGCTTAACCCTAAGTCTTACCCATTAAAAGCAATGATAGCTGCTACATATTGTAAAATGATGAAACCTCCACTGACTGTCTGCAAAGAAAAAGTTCCATCATTACTACCTATGATTAAGACAGGAGAAGAAATAGATTCCATAATGGGGAAGACATTAGAAGGACAGATGTTTAATACAAAACAAAACTAAAAAATTATTAGTTTTGAGTTTTTCCCAGGCCCGTCATACATTGTTTAGCATAAACTGAAATATAAATTTGAAGTACAAAACTAGATTGCACTATTTAAAAAAAACCAACCAACCATGGAATACAGTTCTAACTCTACATAAATTTAAATACCTATATGCCAATTTTAATACATTTTAATCACATGAATACTGCAAGTAATCAAAACTACTTAGTATGAGTAATATTTTGGGCTTTTATTGTTTGCAACATCTGTATCATTGTCAGAGACTGAAATGGTTGATGATTTATGCATTCTAGGAGACTCTTGCAGGCTTTTGACTTTTGCATTATACCTGGGATGGACAGTTGGGCCTGTCCCTCCCTCCAGTGAAGAGCCAAGCTAGCAGGCTTTTGACTTGTTGCATTATACCTCTGATGGGCAATTGAAGGTGTCAAACCCTGAAAAGGCAGGACCTCTGATGGCCCATAACAGCCCATTCCCCCCCCCCCCCCAATCTAAAAAAGAGGTGGGAACCAGGCCAGACACAAAAACTCTGCGCAGGGCCCAGGGAGAGGTTGGAGGCTCGAGGCATGGCCCGTGACACCAACCATGGATATAATAACTCATAACTTCTTGGAGTGTGGGGGCTTCCCTCCTTCACCCCCAGCAGATCGAGGCCACCACTTCAACTGACAGACATGGAAGCTGCAGCTACCAAGTTTCATCGCTGGACCCCGTGGGCAGTGACTATATACATCTGTCCACTCTCAGCTTTTCTTTCCCTTACTCTCCCTTACCCTTATCCTGTCTTTCCTTTCTCTCCCTTACGCATTTTCCCCCCAGGGCTCATCCCTATGATATATAATATAGATGACAACACCCAAAATGCTAACATACCTGTTAAAACAAAATTGTTAAAATAAACCCTACCTATATATGTTTTCAGACACCTATTATTCAGTGTCGTTTCACTCTAATCCACCCCAAGGGAATTATTGATAAGAACCTGGGTTACTCCTCTCCCCTTTTTCTGGGGCAGGTCGTAACAATCATATGAGTTAATACTAAGGAGTCCTTGTTTTTAAGGAATGCATCAGTTGTCAAGGCATTTCTTTCCATGAGAAATTTTGCCATTATTAGATTTTCACTGAAATTTGATAGTTTCCTATCAAAAGCTTATTCATTTGGAAGCAGTTTGTCACTACTGAGTCTAATTATTCAGTGTAAGAAAAGAGAGCTGAGTGTCTTGCTTTGTAAGAGACATATTTGAGATCTATTAAAAACACTGTTTAGCTCACAGATAGATGCCACATTTTTCTTACTGTTGCAAATCTTTTATGTAGATGACATAAATGAAACAGTAAAAGTGAAGTACTGTTTGTGAAATTTTATATATTTTTTTTTTTAATTTAACATTTCCATTTCATTCTCCCCATAAAATTCTGTTCCCAAGCGATAATTCCTGGTCAGAGAACTGGTGGTTGTAACTCTACATGTTATTACTGAAGTTAGTCAAGAATATGATGTATTGTTTTTTTTGAAACGTAAAGTGGGATATCTGTGAATTTGAGATATGATGGAGAGAACATTAAGAAGATGTGGACTTAGCCTTACACTAGAAGCAGGCTTGGTGGAACATAAATTTTAAAATGAACTACATTTATCGGCTGTAGTTTCACATTTTAATGTGAATTATATCATGAAGATATATTAATGATTCATTTTATTGAGTTATATAATGAAGGTTCAAATCACATTAACCAAATTCTTCCTTGGTCCTCATCTCTATTTGGTGAGTTTGGGCCTTCAGGGTCACCTTACTGATAGACTGGAACTTGACTTATGTTTCCAGTCATGCAAATAATTAGTATGACCAGTGGTAATGAAACTATTAAAAGAAAATGAGTTACCAGTTGAAGTATTTGCAGGAACAGAGCCCCACATCCTTAGATATATTACTTTTAGTTTCCTCACTGTATTATTCAACCTTCTCTTCGCTAATTTTGACTGAAAATATGGAGTTATTTTCAGCAATGAAGTATGAAATAGGGTGTTAGGAAAATCCATATTTTGTTTCTCTTGGTCTCAATTTTTAGTTTTTAACATAAATCACATATGAAGTGAGATCCAGCAGAACACCTGCAGCCTAGTCATGTCCCTGACCATTCAGCAGTCTATTACACCCTCTTGCAGAAAGTCGTAAAATTTCTAATGGGCAACCACAACACTTTCTGTGTCTGAGAAGCAGAGTAATTTTCTGATATGCTAATTGTGAGAGTCCAGGGAGGTTTTTGGATTGTGATAAATTATAACGGAGCAGTTCAGGATCATCCATTGTCTCAGAAACCTTTACAGTGCAATAAAAAATCATAGAATGATTAGGGTGGGAAAGGACTTTTGAAGGTCATCATAGAATCATAAAATTACTTGGGTTGGAAGGAACCTTTAAGATGATCTAGTTCCAGCCTCCCCCTTCCATGGGCAGAAACACCTTCTACTACACCACATTTCTCAAAGCCCCATCCAACCTGGCCTTGAACACTGCCAGGGATGGGGCATCCATCACTTCTTTGGGCAGCCTCATCACCCTCAGAGTAAAGAATTTTTACCTAATGTCTAGTCTAAACCTAGTTTCAGTTTAAAACCAAACCCCTTGTCCTATCACTACATGCCCTCCTAAAAAGTCCCTCTCCATCTTTCTTGAGGGCCCCCTTCAGGTACCAGAAGGCTGCAATTGGGTCACCCCAGAGCCTTCTCCTTTCCAGGCTGAAAAATCCCAACTCTCTCAGCCTCTCTTAGGAGAGGTGTTCCATTTATTTAATAATCTTGGTGGCCCTCCTCTGGATTTTCTCAAACAGGTTGATGTCCTTCCTGTGCTGGTGACCCCAGAGCAGGATGTAGCATTCCAGGTGAGGTCTCACCAGAGTGGAGTAGAGGGGCAGAATCATCTCCCTTGACCTGCTGGCCATGCTGCTTGTGATGCAGTTCAGGACACAATTGGCTTTCTGGGCTGCGGATGCACATTTCCAGCCCATGTCCAGCCTCTAATCCACCAGCACCCCCAAATTCCTTCTTGACAGGGCTGCTCTCAATCTGTTCAACCCCCAGCCTGTGCTGATACTGGTCCTCTAGTTCAACTTCCCAATTCAAACAGGGTCACCTAAGAGCAGGTTGCCCAGGACCATGTCCAATGGGGTTTGGAACACCTCCAAGGTTGGAGACTCAACAACTTTCTTAGGTAACTTACATCAGATTTTGACTACTCTTAGGGTAAAAAATTGTTTTCTTGTGTGCAGTTGGACTATTATGTGTTCTAATTTATGCCTGTTATCTCTTGTCCTATCAGTAGTCACTACTGAGAATGGTCTGGCTCCCTCATGTTAATTCACTCTCATCAGGTGTATCTAATCAATACATATTGATTAGATGCCCATAAGCCTTCTCTCAGCTGAGGAGTCCCTGTTATTTCAGCCTTTCCCCATTTGAAAAAAAAAAAGAAGGAAATTTTCAACATATCATCTGGAAAATTTTGGAAGGCTTTCCTAAATAAGAATTTGAGGCATTAGTTTTGATCTAGTTTTCTTCATAAGCTGTGCAATTTCAGTTCAGTGTGCAAGTGCCAGATTAAATCATGAATAGGGTGTTAATTTGACAGTTTTTGTTATGAAGCTCATCAGAACTCTATGTTGTATATCTGGAGATTTCACATGGGTCTCACCCAGGCTGTATGCTTAATAACACTGTATTGGCAGAGCAATGCCATGGTTACTGTTCAAGGTATGTGTACATTGATGACTCACACTGTGTCCTGAATTTTCTGATCTCTCAAGCTGTTTTGATGAAAAGCTATTGAAAAAGGTATGAAGATGGTGCAAGGAATAAGTGTGGGAAGAATCTCCCACGGTCTTGCTCTTGGTGGGAAGTCGTTGGTAGTGTGAACTATGTAATGTGGGATATTGCTCATTGCTAGTGCAGAAACCGAAGTAAGAAGATGCTAACGTCTATCATCGACCACTGAGGGACGCTGTAAGTGAAAGTATGCATTGATTTGCCTTGCCAAAGAAAACTCTTCCTCCACAGTTTCTCAACATAGTAGTGTAGTGGTTTGGACTTTGTTTTCCCCCAGAGGATAAGAAAAGTGGTAGACCCCAAGGGGTGGAAACCCCTGGAAGTTTTGAATTTCTGTCCAATGAGCGCTCCTGCAAAAAATGTAAACATATCACAACCAGACCGGAAGAGGAGAGTTGTAGTTTTAGGTTAGAAGAAGGTGGCCATGTTGTGAGCCACAAGGAAGGGGCTCTGAGCCCCACAGGGGGGGCTTTGGCCCCCCAGCCCCAGCTGGAGCCTGTGGGGACCTGGAACAGCATAATGCTGGGCTAGGTGCCTATAGTTATGCTGGGAGATGTTTTCTCCATCGTGGGCAGTGGCCGTGGCAGTGGCCGGAGAAAGCAGCAGCCAGAACTGAACCGAAGAAGCAACAAAGACATGCAGCACCAGAGAAGGGACTCCTGGAAGGAGACCTGAGGGAAGAAGAGTCAGCAGCTGAGTTCTACAGAGTTCTTGGGGGTAAGAACTGATACCAGACCCCCCAAACTCCTTTGAGACCTCCTGGAAGGAGGAAGTTGATAGACTCTTACTTGAAAGAGCCTTGAAGTGCAACATGCACTGCAGAGAGGAGCTGAGAAGCTCGGACGTCCTGAGAGCTCAGCCAGGACGGAGTGTGGGAGGTTGGCCTTGAGGGCCCTCCCTTGCTGCAAGCTACAAAGAAGCTCGCAGCCTGAGACAGGGCACAGAGGCCCTGCAAGGAGCTTGAATCTCCTGAAGATACCAGACCGTCACGAAGACCCCCTGTGCTTCGTGATATGACGTGGTGATACGACCTTGTCTGGGGTGACGAAGCCCACGGAAGACCACTCGTTTGGAGAGACGAGTGGCCGAGGGGGATACCCCCCCTCGTGTGTGCTGGCAGAGATCCAGCTATCAGCTGCTACAAGAAACAGAAGAGACAGAGAGAGCCTGCTGCCTTAGAAGATGCTGCTGCTTAGTGACTGCTACTCTGAAGAAGCTGCTGCCCTGAGAGACTGGAAGAGATCTGTCCTTCTTTCCCTCCTGGACTTTTATTTGGAGGGGAGAAGAGATCTGATCCATTGTAAATACTTATGTCATGGTAGAGATAGTTGTAGTCGTGTGTATAATGTATTGTAGTATTTATTTGTATAGTCATTGTAATATATATTCCCTTTCCCCATTCTGAGTCTGGTTGTGTTTTGTCTGGAAAAAAACCCATCTCACATTGGGTTGAGATGTGGGAGGGGGGATGGAGCTAGGGAATTGGAATTTGGGCTATCTCAAACCATGACATAAAATGGTAGCAGAGGATGGTTGCGAACCATCGAGATAAATTGAGATAAGAGCCATGATGCTTGTGGCAACAGAAAGAGTTTTCCAGACAAAACACAGACTGTACCATTGTAGTGAGAGTAAGACTATAGTAAGTTAAGTACTAAGAGTAAAGTTTGTGATAATGCTTTAATGATGTTTAGTAGAGAGATTTTAGTTATATTTTAGTTTATTGAAGATTGAATATTGATTAGAGTTTTTTTTTCAGTTGTTGTGATATGTTGACATTTTCGCAGGAGCGAGGGGTGGAGTGTTGTAGTGGTTTGGACTTTGTTTTCCCCCAGAGGATAAGAAAAGTGGTAGACCCCAAGGGGTGGAAACCCCTGGAAGTTTTGAATTTCTGTCCAATGAGCGCTCCTGCAAAAAATGTAAACATATCACAACCAGACCGGAAGAGGAGAGTTGTAGTTTTAGGTTAGAAGAAGGTGGCCATGTTGTGAGCCACAAGGAAGGGGCTCTGAGCCCCACAGGGGGGGCTTTGGCCCCCCAGCCCCAGCTGGAGCCTGTGGGGACCTGGAACAGCATAATGCTGGGCTAGGTGCCTATAGTTATGCTGGGAGATGTTTTCTCCATCGTGGGCAGTGGCCGTGGCAGTGGCCGGAGAAAGCAGCAGCCAGAACTGAACCGAAGAAGCAACAAAGACATGCAGCACCAGAGAAGGGACTCCTGGAAGGAGACCTGAGGGAAGAAGAGTCAGCAGCTGAGTTCTACAGAGTTCTTGGGGGTAAGAACTGATACCAGACCCCCCAAACTCCTTTGAGACCTCCTGGAAGGAGGAAGTTGATAGACTCTTACTTGAAAGAGCCTTGAAGTGCAACATGCACTGCAGAGAGGAGCTGAGAAGCTCGGACGTCCTGAGAGCTCAGCCAGGACGGAGTGTGGGAGGTTGGCCTTGAGGGCCCTCCCTTGCTGCAAGCTACAAAGAAGCTCGCAGCCTGAGACAGGGCACAGAGGCCCTGCAAGGAGCTTGAATCTCCTGAAGATACCAGACCGTCACGAAGACCCCCTGTGCTTCGTGATATGACGTGGTGATACGACCTTGTCTGGGGTGACGAAGCCCACGGAAGACCACTCGTTTGGAGAGACGAGTGGCCGAGGGGGATACCCCCCCTCGTGTGTGCTGGCAGAGATCCAGCTATCAGCTGCTACAAGAAACAGAAGAGACAGAGAGAGCCTGCTGCCTTAGAAGATGCTGCTGCTTAGTGACTGCTACTCTGAAGAAGCTGCTGCCCTGAGAGACTGGAAGAGATCTGTCCTTCTTTCCCTCCTGGACTTTTATTTGGAGGGGAGAAGAGATCTGATCCATTGTAAATACTTATGTCATGGTAGAGATAGTTGTAGTCGTGTGTATAATGTATTGTAGTATTTATTTGTATAGTCATTGTAATATATATTCCCTTTCCCCATTCTGAGTCTGGTTGTGTTTTGTCTGGAAAAAAACCCATCTCACATTGGGTTGAGATGTGGGAGGGGGGATGGAGCTAGGGAATTGGAATTTGGGCTATCTCAAACCATGACAAGTAGTCAGAAGTGACATTGTGCTACAATATTAGATAATTTTTGATGCCTTGATTTGTGAATCATCCTTGCTGGTAATGGATAAATCTGTGCTGCTTGGCTTGTCGATGGCGTTACTTTCCAAAATATCAGTTAATAATTTTTGTCCATAATTTTAAGTATTATTTTCTCCTATAAATGGTAGTATTTCTGATTAAATATTGCCATCGATGTTCAGGAAGTTGCTACAAGTGACAGAAGGGTCTTCCTGGAGACATCACAATACCCCACTTCACTTGACAAATGCGCTGCATTCCTCTGCTCTGTGTTTGCTTATTTTGACTCATACCTTTAGAGGCTCAGAGGTCAGGGACTGATATTTCATAGCCTTGAAATTTGAAAAGAAATCTAGACCCTGCAATATATTACATGCACATCCCTAAATCTCCCATCTCTTTGAATCTGCAGAAGGTAAGTGGTTGTCCAAAATATTTGTGAGCCTGTTTTTTGTCAGTGTTGTTTCTGGCACTGTGAAGCCTGTGAGCATCTGCCACCGATCAGGATCAGGACAGTTATTGCACTGATGACTGTCCAAACACCAAACAGAAAGGTGATCTGTTACTCCAAATCCTGTAGTTCACAAAGACACCAACCTTTTCTCACCCTAGAGAAGTTAACCCTCCAAACACAGGTTTCTGTCTCTTTATTTCTCACTACACATGTGGTAAAATATTTTCAGTAGGAGGTAGTAAACAGTCTATTTACTACAAGTGACACACTTTTGTTTGGCTGAAGAGACATAATTCAGAGACATAAACTGTTTTTATAATTTGCGAATGGATAGCTGTATTCAGACTACCTGTAAGTCAAGTAGTGTCATTCTTTTATATCTTCTTTAAAGTGACAAAATATTTGACCCTTATTTTCCAGATTGTAAATAGTGGCAATAAGAGATGATGTCCCAGCTCCTCCAGGGAATTTATTTCAGTGGAAATGTGGATTTCAGTGATTTTCCCAGCCTGCAGGAAACAGCAAACTGCAGCTTTGCAAAGTCTAGGTTAATAAGGTCCTACCAAATGATAGTCTGCTTCCTTCACCCACCAGCTCTTTTCTACAGAAAAAAAGAAAATACTAATGAATAAAGCCGCCATAGCTAAGTCCAAGGAGGAAAGATTTTTTCCATCAGATAAAAAGAATGTCTCAAGTCTCTCTGTCAGGGCCTGCCAACTAATCTAAGAGGGAAGAAAAATTTTTCATGTGCTAAACTATTTTCTCACTAATCTTATTTTAAGGAAAGTAACATAATGAGGATTTATTTGGGGCACTCAGTATACTTTTTCTTAAAGCCAGACAAAAAAGGAAATCTGTTATTTGTTTTATTTCTACTTTAGCACTTTATCTGACAGCTTGACATGAGAGCAGACATAAGAGCGTAGCTTTGTATAAGATATTAAACGATCATAAAGCAATTTTATTCTCCAGATTATCAAACACAGTCTAATTGGCAAGAATGGGTCCTTTGTATAAAAATAGTCTGGAGATGCTATTCTTGTAGCAGGGCAATATTTTTTTCTGGAATCTATTGTAAATGCTCTTATTAGTTAGCTCTGTTGGCTTTTTTTCTAGGCTGCATTATTAATCTTTGAAAGCTCTGAATCTCAAGTGCTACCTCCTGACAATGAATTCTGGAACAGTGACCGACAAAAAGCAATGCATCTTGAGTGGCATTTGAGCAAGCTACTGCCCCAGAAAAATAAAAAGTGCTTTATGAGTGTCTCTGAGAGCCTTGTAGCTGGGTATTTAGGTAGACATCTGAAAGTAGTGAGTTCACAGTAACCCATGGGGTTGCCAGGATGTCTCTGAGAGTGTCATACTGAGACCCTTTATCATGAGTTTGCTCAGATTATGGGCTGTGTACACTGACATTAAATGAGAGCATTCAGACATATATGAGATATGAGAACAGCCTTCATGAACTCAGTAAGATAACTCATGCAGTGATAATTAATGCTTTTTAACTTGGGATCACAACATTCAAAGCCCAGTGATTCAAGTACAGTTATCCCAATCTCTTCCCTGATATGTACCAGAAGAAAAGCATTAGGAATAGATATTAAGTCACTGGAAGGTCAACACAAATGCTACAGTGCTGGGAATTCATTAAAAAGTGACTTTGACATTTTGACAAATGGATAAAATTAATTGATTGTATTTTGCTATTTTATCTGATATCTCCTAAGTTTTGCATGTTCCAAATGTCAAGTAGGTTTCTGAAACCCCAAAGCAAAAGAATAAACGGTGAGATTCATATTCCCTCTTCATCATGTGTTTGCTGAAAGTCTTTTTCCCAGTGGATCTCAGCTAGAGTTAGTGGTTTCTTTAGTTTCATCCGGAGTTGCTACTGTGGTGTCTTTCTGTAGTTCTTTATTATAACACCAAACTTTTTATGGTTTGTTCTTTTTTATTAACAGATTCATTGGGGGAATATGACGCTGCGGCATCAGGATTTTGTTCCTGATGCTCCGGCATGCTGTTGACATCCCAAGTAATCCCAGAGCATCATCTCCTTCTAGCTCCTTGGCCCCCTGTGCCAGGTACCACTGCCTGGGGCAGGGGACAGGCTGTCCCACTCTGTTGTGTGGTCATGGCCACCTTGCTCCTTGTCTCCAGCCTCACCTGCTTGCGGCAATATCATGCCAGCCTCTGCAGGAAGGGGTCTGGGTAGAGGTATACAAGTCAGAGGGGTCAAAGAGGCTGGGAGTCCATAAAATGGAAAATATTTAGACAAATTAATGAGCAGTTGCTATGAGACAGCAAAGTATGGATGCTGTCATGGGGTAGGAACTGTGTAGCCAGGGAACAGGCTATTCAAGGTGCAAATCTCTAATCTTTTATAATACTGTCCCTTAAACACCTTAATTATTTTCTGCGGTAGTCTGTCTCTTCCAGCCACTGTTCAGGAAGAGACTGTTCCATGCCTTCCTACAGGGAAGGTCCAGCGTCCGCTTGGGGCTTTGCAGAAGCCTGCTGCAGGCTGTGAGACCACAGACAAATCTGTGCAAGCACTGGGCTTGTGCTAAGCACTGTGGAACACGGGGGTGATTGGAAAAGGGGTGCAGAGCACTCAGAACTGTGCCAGAGCTTCCTGAAGTCAACAGGAGTCCCTCTACAGGCCTGCTTGGCCACACATCTCTGGAGTGATCCCAGTGGGTTACTTGTGTGGAAGGAAGTCCATAAAGCCCATGGCAGGACCAACTGTTATTCTTCTGTTGTTACGACATATTAGTGGAAAAGAGTCTAAGACGCACAAACAGCCTGTCTGAATCCTTATAGACCTGTGACTACTTCCTGAATGGCAGTCCCCTCCCTGAGCAAGGGAAATACATCACCATTAGCTGCAGTTTGGTTTTCCTTACAGCAGATGGAGTTTTCCATTTTTAAATAAACTACAACATTCTGTCAGAGAAAGGAGAGATGGCAAAACCCCAGCCAAAACACTGGAGCCAAGCACTCATGAACACGGGAAAGTTGCCTTCTGGATCCAAGCACTGGAGGGCTCTGGGAGGCCCACCTATCTCAGAAATAGATTAATATTTGACTTGAGTAATTAGTATTTGACTTGAGCTAGCTGATCAATCCCAAATAAATTTTCTGAAGATTAATCACAAGGTCCTGAATCACTTTTATTTTTATTTTTACCTGACCTTTTGTGAGATTTCTGCCACATGTGGGAGGAATATCAGGACTATGATATGCAAAGAAACAATAGGGGGGAATCTCACTGCCACCATGAAGTGTTTGGTGATGGGACTGATAATGATTAGGTGTCAAAAGGACTTAACAAGTCTGTATAGAAAAATGTGTGTTCTTGGACCGATTTATAGTGGAAAAATCAAGAGGCAAATAATTGTCTTATGCGCTCCAGCGTGCGAATCAATAATAGTGTTACTAATTGGTCCCAGGTAGCTTTATTCAGATTCAAACCTTTCAGTTCATGATTTGGGTCAGTCTCATTTCCCTCCAGGTTTCATTCAGACAAGTATTATTTGAAATCACATGAAGCAGAGTTTTTAGCTAGTACACAGCTATTCATCCATCGCTTCATGTCAATGTGCATGAAAAAAAGATAGCATTGCATCCTTCATTTAAGTGTACAAATGTGGATTCTCTGAAATAACTCCAACTGCAATGGAGCTACTGTAGAGAGGTATTTAATCTATAAAGTGCACTGCCATCATTTAGAAGCTAAGTTCTGCTTAAAGATAATTCATTATCAATATATTACAGTGCTTCTGGCCAATTGGTTAGTGCTAGATATCTCTGAAAGTAAATTATTACCATAGAATACATAGTATTCACTTCTGTGTATGCTTTTAAAATAAAATGAGAACTAGTTAAAATTCCACTACAACCATGGCTTACTCTGTTGTCCTGGAAATTTTGTATCAGTTCAAGGTAACTTCTGTTCTAAGATTTACAGTCTCCCTAAATCTTACAGAGGCATCAGATGATTTTTTTATTGCATTGGCTGTTGTCAATTGCTAGGAAAATCTTGCAATTAAGTACCAGGCTGCAAACACAGTGTATACAATGACCCCCTAAATCCCAGACAGGAAAAGGGCAATGTGCCAAAGACTATTATTCTTATTATGATCTCTGTTTATATACTTTTTCTCATTAATATTTGTTGAGATGTCTATCCCCAGGTACCAATAATTTTTCTTGCTAAATAGGATTCCATCAAAACATCCATTGAATGAGTGGTAGATCTGCAAGGCAAAGCACTTGTATTAAGTGTCAAAGTTAAGTTTGCCTGTACAATCGAAGATTTGCACTTTGCATTAGTGAGACTGGACTATAGTCCTTCAAAGAACGGCATAAGTGCACTCTGGTTTTCTCTGAAAGCACCCAGTTTGTCAAGAAGGACAAAACTGGTCATGCTCAGTGGCCAAAGTGATATCCAACTATCATTTTTATCCCCTTATCTCCCTAACCAGTTGCACAGCTCTCAAACAGGTGCAGACCAGGGAATAACAGGGAAAGGTGGGGAAAATAGTGAGGGAGGTAGCTGAGGAGTACCATTTTATTTGTATACCAGGGCCCACACTAAGTACAACGTACCCCTGTGGACTTTCAACCAGGACAAACCCTCCACCACCTGTGGCGATGGTGAGGCAAAAATGCAGTAATGTACTGCCTGAGTTGACAGCCTGGAGAAGCATCCCTTGGGCATTATACACAAAAGCTGGTGACAACCCATATGTTTGGGGACAGGCCACCATTTCATGTCCTCACAATCACGAACCAAGCATTGCTGGGTGCCCAGCCTATATACAGTGGAGGAAGAGAAGGGAGGATGTGAGTTTTGTAAGCGTACTGGTGCAGGGTCTGTGTGTGCTTCCTTCCTGCCATATCTTATATGTTGGCATCCTTTTGCAAGTTGCACAGGAAGAGTTTGAGAACTGTCAGTGCAGCATAGGACACAATTTTGGGATCCCATAATTGTAATGTTGTGTAGGTAAATGTAATAGTATCCCAAGCCTGCAGTGGTAAAGTAACACCATCCTGCATTTCATAATTGCCAAGGGCTACTGGTAATTGTTCTCTCTTAAGAGTTGAAGGATGATAACCCTCACCACAGATATCTGCAACTTTAAACCACTTGTTTGTACTCCATTCTGGAGGTATTTGAATCTGACTTCAGACACTCTGACCCTAATGATCTCAACTCTGATTATAAGTATTATGAAGCGCAGGATCCAGACAGACTGTTCAGGTTTAGCAGTGATTTGAATTCAGTAAGTTGTCTCATCTGAGCAAAATACTTACTTAATACTATGTTCTTAAATCTAACTAAAGTTTCCCCCCTTCATTAATTGCATATGTGATTTGTTTTTTCCGCTTCATTTTACTATGCCACATAATTAAACGTAACATCTGTTTTTCCCAAGCCACTGGGCACATCTGTTACTAGCACATATTTAGTGGTTGTGCTGTAATGGATTCCCACTTGGGCATGTTGCAGTAGACCAAGGCTTGGCTGGTACAACATCAGTAAGTGCTCTAAGGAAAATAGACAAATCTAAGGATTGCTTGTGCCTATAAATGTAGAATAATCAGGATGCATTTGCAAAAGAAACAAACCTGTTCTGGGTTTGTTTGCAGGTTGCTTCTCATAAGTTAGCTCATTCATTAGAGTACCTCAGAAACGGAGGGTTGAGTGTCATCTCAGGAGAGTAGTTTATCCAGTCCCTCCATGCTGGGACAGGATTAGTTATCAATAATGGGAACAGAGTGGAAGTGGAAGAATATTTTTCTGAGACAAGCAAAATGCAAAATCAACTAGATTAATTAGAGCAGCTCAGCTTCAAAGGCTCCCTGGTCTTTAATATATTGATCACAGTGTTCAAAGTTCTTCATGATGCCTCCTCTCCGAAATATGTTCCTAATTGAATATTGGACTATATTCTGATGAAACCTCATGCAAATTGCAAGTGTTAAGTGAATGTCAGAATTAAAGGCAGCAGTTTCAGTACTCAGTGTGCAAGTCTGTGATTTGAACCTTCTTTTTTTTTGAAGTGAAGAAATAAAGTTGCAGAGATTCACAAGTGTTGTGCATGGTCCATGAGACAACATGGACATCAGAGTATTTATCCTTTATTGTTGCAAAATGGAGTAATTCTTAGCAAAGTCAACAGAAAGGGTTTGAGACTTTGAGTTTGGGCAGTGATGACAGCAGGAAAGGAGGTTCAGGGCTTTAGTGCACATGTGAGTTAAGAAAGATCAAGCCAGTGCAATCCCTCAGATTCCTTGCAGAAGTAGTAGAGGTCTGTTTTGGCAAGCCTTCTCTCCCTTCTCACCAGGTTTTTTGCTTTGTTGCCTCCATAAGACAGTCGAGGAAACTCGTCATCCTGTAGGATGGGAGTTGAGCAGCAATTCCATTGATTAAAAAGGGCTGTGTAATCTGATCCAGAGAAGGTTATTTGATCTGTACATGCTGCTTCAGGCTCCTCAGCATGCAATGAGAACTAGAGGCACTATTGGTCTGACATTAAGAGGAAATCTTACTGTGGGTACTGTGGAAGTCGAAATAAAGGGTTAGGCCAAAAAAAAAAAAAAAAGCCTTTTAGTTCTGACCCTAACACTTACTGATATCTTTACAAAGAGAGAGACAGTTCAAAAGCAGCTGTGTTGTGTTTCCCCTTCTCCCTGTCTTTTTCCTCACCAAGCCTGAGGGTCACAGTGACTTGTTGTGCACAGATGGCTGCTGGTGGGCAGCCCCCGTTAGCTGGGGATGGCCTCAGCAGCTGGCTGTGTGGCTCTTCTGGCCCTAGGGCTCTGGTACATACCCTTTTTGTCCTGGCAAAAAGTAGTGCACATATGATAACCACCAGTTCCTTCTGAACTTGGATCAATAATTTTAGTTAAGAAAAAAATGGGGGAAGATACCAAAAAAGCTGAAGCATTTATTCAGACATTTTAATAATGAAAAATAACAGCCTGTTTATCTTGACATATTCTAGATAAAAAGTTTCTCATTTTCATTTCAAGAGAGAACTCTTTTCATTTAAAATTGATCTACATCTAAAAGGAAGGGTAACAAGAGAGCAACATAACTGAAACACTGATTTTTCTTTTGCCTGAGAAAAACTTTGAAGGATGACCTAAAAAAGTTTATCTGGTTCTGGACTTTGTTGTTGTTCTTTTTGGTATGTGACAATTAACAAAGGAAAGAAGATATTCTGCTGTATTTTTCCTTCATTCAATTGTGCTCTCCATCTTCCCTCCCACTCCCACTCGCCAATCCAGTTGAGCTACATGTTTCTTTGACCAAGTCTAGATGTGAATGAGAGCCATTAAGTGATATTTATTCATCATCATTATGCTTTCCTTAAATCCTCACAAAGTTCTCAGTCTCTTATAATCTATTTTTCCAACCAGCTTCTTAAGCAGTGACACTCAGCAGAGTCACATCTGCAGGTAGGAGTGGAAGGCAGCAGCCTACACCTGGCATGATCCTAGTAAGTTATAAATAGTCCATAGATGTTCTTATAAGTAGTTATAAATAGGATTAAAAGACTTTTTCTTTTCAATGGGTAGTAAGACTATTCCCCTTATGGGGAGCATTGGAGAAGGCAGATAGTATATATTCCAGTGGAAATTTCCTGTACTTGCCATGTGAAGTCACAGAGCACATAACTCAGATGTGATACTGACCTTTTCATCATGTTGCAAAGCAGGGCTTACTTCGTCATCTAAGCATGATATGTGAATATATCTCCATTTTCTTTCTATCTGCATTCCCTTGGGTAAAGGTTTCAGCTTGCCATAACTTTAGTGACCCATCTAGAGAGTTCAGTTCTCACTGTTCTTGGTGAAAATTTCTCTTCTTCCTGTTGTCATGGATTACCCTATTATACCAGCATGTACTATTTGAACAGCTATTGTTAATCTCTTGAAACTGAAGCATATTTTAAATTACATGTGAGTACTTTCAGTAGTGAGACTACCATAAGCGTTAAAATCGTAACAAGGATCACTGTTTTTCTACCTCTTCTGCCCAGAGAAAGAAACCAGCCAGTGTGAAAGAGAGAGGGAGGCATGACTACTTGAGGGAAAGATCTTTAGAAGTGTAAATTCCCTTAATAGATCAGAAATATTTAAGTCTATTTATAGACTTATTTATAGACTTATACAAGCATTGGCTTATACAGCAGCATAACTGTATTGCACTGTGAAATGGACCACAAGCATCTTGGCCTAAGGGTGTCAAGGAGGGCCTTGGGTGAATTCTGCTCTCATCTAAACAGATGCCCTGTGGTCCATAACTGTGGAGACATCCTTTGCCTCACTGATTCAACCTGTTTTTCCATAAGCACCTGTTTGATGACTTTTGTCTTCTCCTCTTTTTAAACACTATTCTCCTTCTGAGATGTCTTCTTTCACATGCTAGTACTTATCACTTTATTCTGATGGTGTACAACTTTATTGTAGTCCATGGTGACTTCCTTGAGGAAGGGCTTTCATCTGTAGTTACCTAAGTCTGGTCTTGCAGAGAGCATGAAAAAGTTTGCAACAAGAGCCCTGCTCACAAAGGAGGAATGAGACATTAAATGAGGATCACCAAGTGAATTGATATTAATGTCTAGCATGGCCTATGGAAAAAAAAATCTATGCCAGATGTTTCTCTTTACCACAAGCTTGCTTTGGAGTCACTCATGCAGTTCAAGCAATTTGGAAAATACTGTCTAGTTAGCACAGTGGTGCACAGCAGCTCGAATTTGCAGAAGTTCACTGCTTCGTTAACTATTCACTTAGCAATGAAGCTGCAAATAATGTGAATATTAACATTTCTCTGTTGCCTTAAGCTAAAAAAAAAAAAAAAAAAAAATCTGATAATCTGTTATATGACTCTTGTATCCCTCTAATTGTTAAAAAAGGGGGTTGGAAAACTTGTCTCTTACAGGTTGTACCAGACTGCAGCAATGCTTTTCTGTATTCAGCCAAGCTGAATTTTGATTATTGTCCAGCTTATTCCCTTTGTGCTGCCAGCACGGGCTTTTTGTCTTTTCAGGCATTCAATCTCTGTTTTGCTGATGCCGGAGTTCAGCTTTTTTTGCCCTGTGTTTGAAATATTGTTTTCTTCAGAAGCTGTAGGTCATGTACTTACCTACGGATTCTCACAGACGCTTAAGGTCAATGCCTTCCTATTTTTCACCAGTATATTATTGTCATCTCTCTATTGCAAAGCACTCAGTATGTGCTCAGTCAAACAGTGATGTTAAACTCCTATCTTAGTGGACTAAAAGGTTATTTAGTCCACTTATATAAAATGTGCATCCATCCGAGGTTCTACTCTAATAAAGACTTACACTTGAAATCATACACTGACCACTGCCACTGAATTCAGGTGGTTAATTAACCAAGGTATAAAGATTTGCCGAAACACAAACACTTGTAGATTCAGTGTCTTTAGGTGACTGGTAACTTTTTTGATGTTATTTACGTAGTACTGGTGTTCTGGTAGCTGAGATAGCCCAAAGGTATAAACAAGGCGAAAACTGTAGTGGGTTGGAAGAATATTGTGATTCACCAGTAGTTAGAGTTAAAAAGTCCCCTTTCAAACACAGGACCAGGATTTGTACATTCGGCATTGTCTGTATATGGAGGGGGTTTGTTCCAGTTGTGCATTACCTACTTATTCTCTGTAAATGCCAACGTGAAGAGAATAAAATCCTTTGGGCCCCAGAATTGCCAGTGAGCCTCCCTGAATTCTGTCTTTGAACCTTTCATCCCTGAAGAAATCAATGTATCTCATATTTCCAGTGCTCAATTTCCTTTAAATACTTCTTGACAAGAGGAAGGATGAGTTCCTTTTGGCCTGAAGAGCATATAAAGAAAACTACTTTGGTGGGATCACAGGTGAGAAGCAGAGAGTGCTTGCATGAGTCAAGTGCTGCCTTTAAATTATTGCAGCACCTGGGGTGGCAGATCAGTGCTCCACCACCCACAAAGGACATGCCAGCTCTGCAACCCCACAACACAGACCCCTGGGGACACCCCTGGCAGGTGAGGGAAAGGAGACCAGCCATACCTGCCCTTACCCACCTTCTCTTTTTGTCTTTGTTTATGCCTGTAAAGTGGCAGGTTGACCCCAAAGTCCTCATCAGCACAGCAGTGGTGCAAATCTGTGACCAATACAGGTTTGCTCACTATCAGCTCCCTAACTCCAACCCTTAATAAAGCTCTAAGACAGAAGATAAAAGGAAGAAATTTTGTTTTCAATGTGGGTAGCAAAACACTGGAACAGGTCAACCAGAGGTGTGGTAGTTGCCCCATCCCTGGAGGTCACATCCCATCTGAGATCACACTGAATGGGGCTCTGAGGAACCTGATAGAGTTGAAGATGTCCCTGCTTATTGCAGGGGAGTTGGACTAGATGACCTTTAAAGATCCCTTCTGATCCAAACTATTCTATGATTCTCTGATTATAACAGCAGAAAACATGGGCAAAAGGTAGCAGTTAAACACCGGAGAACCCTCCTGCCCCAATCAGGGGCCGCTGCTAATTAGAACGGCTAGTCTCGGGCTGTGTGTGTCCGCGGCGGGCGAGCGGGGTGGGGGAGTGGAGGTTATCCCCGAATGACCGGGTGGTCCGGCTGGGTCCAGCGCGGGGCTGGAGGCGGGAGCGCGGCGGTGCCCACGAGGAGGAGCCCAAGGGATGCTCGGCGAGAGGCTCCGCGCAGTGCCGGCGTTTATTTATTTCAGAGGTCATAAAAACGTGGCATGGCATACGTGTAGGACAGGGTTCAAACACGCCTGTTAGAAAGCTTGTTACCCAGGCAATCCCGTGCAACTGCAAGAGGGTGTCCGTGCATGGTGAGGTAGTAAAATATATGCTGTGCTTCGTAGAACATAAAGCAGTATTAAAATGAAAGAAAGCATATAAAGCATAATTAATAAATGTAATGCCATGGCTGTTGCATTTTTGGCTTTCCAGTGTATGAAAATCTGCTCTGTGAATGTACCTGAATCTTTCTACTGCTGTTTTTGTTAACAATCATCGCAGGAAAACGTTGTGTAAATCATGACAGGAATCCTCCTCCGGTACATCAGTTTAACCAGCTGACTTTCTTGGTCTGCAAGTAGGGTAAAATCTTTAAAGAAACAGTTACCGTTAGTATTTTGATGTCCATTTTGTTGTGGGCGGGAAGAGTTTTTGTTAAAGTCTAAGTGAAGCCCATTCTCCTCAGAGCTTTGATTGAAAGTGGATTTTTGTTTGGTGTTCAGGCTGTGATTTCAGAGAAAGATTTTTCATTTTTTTTGTGTTTGCTGCTTTGCTAGAGTTAGACCAACTTATTCTAGCAGGGAAAGAACATTTCTCCCCAGGCACCCAATAATGTATTTTAGAGCTCAGGCTGCTGCAGGGTTCATTCATTCAGTGCTGGAGTGTCTTGATTTTGAAACATACCAGTAGAAAAACAGACATCCTGGTTTGGCTTTTGACAAGTAGGCCTTCTAGGTCTTGCTGCTCTTTTAGCTAAAGTGAATACAAGAGTGGAAATTGGTTATTTCTTCCTGTGACCACTCTGTACTCATCCGGTTTCAGGGGTGATTACAAACCAAGTTAAGTTTGGTGGTCCATGCACAGTCTCCCTGGAGATGCAGAACTGGTGTGCAGTTTTTTAATGATTCCCAAAGCATAATCTTGCCCGCTTGCTCTACAATCACTTTACAGAAAACTTTGAAAAGAATTATAAAGAAAATAAGGAACTCTGTTGTCAGTGATGTGGATCAGGGCATGCACTGAAAAACAGCCATCTAAGCCAACCTGAGCTCAGAATTAGACCTGTCAGCTTGCACTGTGCAGAAGGGTATTGTCCCCTCTGGAATGCTCACTGATGAAGGCATCTGGTCATCTGTGTAATGTAGTAATCACTTTCACAATGGGATTATAAACCCTGTTTATAAATACAGTCTGTTCGTTTGCATGATTTTGAGTCACTGGTTTGATACTCAAGCCCTAGGCTGAGACACTCATGGGTGTGAGTGCATGTTAGATGTACATTAAGCTGTAATCCTTATTATCTCCATATAACTTCAGGAGAGCATGGGATGCAATTTTTTTCCACCTCCAAGTCCATCTGACTTTTTGTACCCATTCAGAAGTAACTAAAGAGAAAAGCTAAAACACGATGCCAGTATACTTACAAAATGACTCAATAAATTCTGCCAACCTCACTCTGTGGATTGTAAGGTAGAGATACCTTCAGCAAGACATAAATGAGTTTTTCATTATTTAACCTTGCTGACACGCTATAAACATCTCCAAGCTGAGTAGAGCATTCAAGAACAGACCTTCTGGAGTAGCCCCAAGACTCATATTTAAAAGTTTCCCACCTGAACATGCTAAGTTTGCAGACATGTATCTCACTTGCAAACCAAGTCTTTTACCCTGTAAACACAATGGCACAGAAGCATGCAAAGCACAACAAAGATTGCCAAAAATCTGCTGCATGTTTTCAAGGATCTCTGAAAATTTATTTCTGTAGTTGATTTGCACTATTTTATTTCCCTAGGGCTGAGTCACTGTCAGGAATAAGAAAAGAGCTTTTGTGAATTCATTGCTCAAAAGAAAGACACTCCAAACTGGGTTTATGGCTGGAAGGAGAAAGGGAAGAAATGTGCAAGACTGACAAAAGCCTTCCCATAGGTTGTGTTATTCAGTCACATGAAGATAAAAGCAGGGCTGGAGATGCTGCCTGTTTGCCCAGTGAAAGAGGTAAGATGTGCATCTAGGAGATTTCCACCCAGTGCTCTGGGTGTACTGACTACAGAACCCACCCAGCCTTATGCTTCACAGCCTGCTCATTGCACTCATGAAGACTGAGGAGGCAGAAGAACTGGGACAGTAATCCCTATTATATGTGAATTTCTGTGAGCACTCCCGGAAGGCCCTTGAACCAAGAGAGGGAGAGACATCAGGCAAGAAAGAGCAACATGAAGAGGAAGAAAATCCATTTGCTTTTCTAGAAAAGCTGACAAGAGAACGTAAAATGCTAGGAATAGAAAAGGCAGGATTGAAAGAGATGCTCCTGGCAGCCTAGAGCATGTGGTGGCAGGCAAGGCTCAAACAACATCATTTCACACAACGGGCACCACGCTTTGTTATTACTGTTTTTTCTACTGCATTGGTTGACAAAATGTCTAATGCACATGAATAAACCACTTAAGGTGATAGGAAAAGTCCTGTTCTGTGCATTATTCATGTCACAGTAGCACCAACACCTGGAGGAGCTGAGGAGCACCTGAGGTCAAGTGTTGAGATGAATTTTCTGTAGTGTTCTGTGGTACAACTCTTGAGTTGGCCTAAAACCACCTACTAAAGAGGCTTCTGACCTGCAGCGCTTTACAAAAAGTGCCTATGTAGTGGAAACCTGATTAAATCCATCTCACGATTCTTATGATCATCCTCAGTCAAATGTGGCATCAAGGGAAGGTCCAAAACATTAGCATAGGTTATCAGGTCTCTTTCTGTTTTTTTCTCAGGCAGCAATGTTCAGACTATTTATGGAAAGAAATATCTATCATCTTGAAATTTAGAAGCTGACTTTGAATCTCAGTTTTCCTCTCCTGCATGAATATTTGAATTCATCTTGGAAACTGGTTCAACAACATCAGTCAGCTGGCACTGACAGCTTCTGAAATACATTGTGAAGCTTGACAAAAACAGGATAAAGAGGATTAAATCAGTCTTGGAAGTGTAAACGTCAGTAACATGGTGACCTTAAGGTTGGAAATAAACATTTTTGTGTGCAAGTAAAAACATATGTAATATTTATACATAAGTAATAAACACATACAATAGAGACTGATTTTCAGGACAGTATTACGCCTTGACACTACCCCTTCACATACAAGTTTTTCTGATTCTTTCCTTAGGAAAGGCTTCTAAAATTTTCTCCCATACATAATCTTTGATTTTTTATTGAATATAAAATGCTAAATTAAAATTGACATTTCTATGCCACCTGCAGTGTGAGGATTACTGTCAGGGACTGTTAACCAATTTAATGCCATACAGAGTTAGCCACAAAAAGGAAAAATGTGAAGCTTTATGTCTTGAAATTCAATACTGCATTTAAAGGAGAGGGAAATTGAGCTACTTGGCCTTTAGTTACTTTGGTCTTTTGAATACTCTCCTGGAGAAAAAAAACAAGCCTTTTCTTCAGATTCTGATCAATTTGTTTGAAAAACACTTTGTAGAAATGTTGAGGGTTTTTTTTTCTGTGTCTTTTTCAGTTTAGGATGCTGTTAAATGCCCAGGGAAGTCTCTTCCTCTGCTGTGGTGGTGCATGGTAGAGCCTCTCTTGCTTTGGCAACATTTGCTGATGAGAGAAGGACTAGAAAAGTGTGTGCATGGTTTTGGGAGAGTGCTGTTAGTGCCATCTCTTCTTCTTCTGAGTGAGGAGCACCTCTGAGCACTGCTTACCTCTGGGGCTTGGTGACAGTCACCTTCCCTGTCATTACAGGGACCTACGCAAGATCCTTCACTTTGATTTCCAATTATGTTTCTAGTTAAATCCCCTGAGAGAACAACCTTAGAAAGGAAACCCAGCTGAAAGGCATTAATTTTCCCTTAAATAAAGTCACAGGTCCTCCAAGCTCTGGCCTGGCTGTTTTTTGGTGAAAGTGAAGATGGTGTGAAAAGTTTCATAGATTTTTTATTCTCAGGCATGAGTGCTGTCACCAAGTCCTCCCTCTCACGTAGCTCCTGACACCTGACAACATCGCTCATGTGACTTCTGTCCAGGAGGGGAACTGTGACTGCATGAAACATTGACGAGTCTGGCTGAACAGGCAGAGCTGTGCAGTCATCCCAGAGCACTGCCCTTGGCCCCAGCTTTCAGTAAATCAGGTAGTCCTTTTAGGTTAGTCAGTGTAAGCTAGCAATAATCTTAAAGCCTGATAGACATAGTGTCACTTGCAAGAATTTTCCAAGATGTCAGAAATCTGTTGTCTACCATCACCCACATCCCCAATTTACTTGGACAAATGTTCCCTTTCAACTTTATTATTTTCCAGTTTTAATTCCTTACACCTGTGTCCACACTGCTGGTGAAACATCTGTTCTCCAGTTTTGCAGCTGGAAGCTCGAGACTCTTTCTGACATGGAGTGTAAAAGGTGTCAACTATGTTTGGATTGGGTCTGAGAGATTTTCATTATTTTTCCTCTAAGATCTTTACACTGGGACTGTTGTGGCCATCATGAACAAATAACTGTTCTGCCTCTGAGGGAGCAGTGACAAACTGCTTGGCCAGAAACAATGTGCTAAGGATTTGGATATACATATCTTAATGAAAAGGAGAGTAGAAATTAATTTTGTTTTGACCTTTTTTTGAGTATATGATTCCCTTGTCACAACCTTTAACTATACATTTTGCCCCTCAGGCTTAAAAATCTTAATTTTACTGAAACCTCCATTTCAAAGTCTTTCTGTAGACCGGGCTGAAACACTGCATGGGAAAGCAATGGACCTAAACTAATGGGAAAAAAAATTGTATTTTTTAGGTTTTAACATGGTACTAGGAAAAACTATTTGACACCATGGGTTGCACAGCTGCTGGGGAAAAGTGCTCTTGTGCCAAGAGAAATGTTTCCCAAACTGCTGCTGGCCCTTGTTAAAGCTGAATATATTTCTCGCTTTGAGTGTAGTGAATATTTGGTGACAAGTGTTGCTGACAGCTTTTAGGTGTTGCAGCCTTAGAGGGAGAAGTAGTTCTAAGCAAATACTTAATCCGTAGGCTAGATCCATCTTGTTTGATAACTGGAAATGAAGGGGATTTATAAGGAAGGCCCTGAGGAGATGAAGGGTGCCAGGATGTTATTCCTGTGAGCCTTTGGGTCCTGTCCCTGACTTTGAGGGTCTTACTAATGCTAGTTCTTTAAATATTATTTTAATGAGAATAATTTTTGTCTTACTTATGGTATGATTATGCTGTAATTACTAAGTCCTAGTTTTTGTTTCTGTTCAAAATGAAAGAAGAGGGTTTGGCTGGTATTTTGGCTACTTAGAGGAGGACCACAGAACTCCCAAACCTGGATTCTGACCATAGTTTCATTCTGCAATAAAATAAAATACTAAGTCCATAAGTGACTAAGCAGAGAAGATTTCAAATAATTTTGTTTTCCTTTAACTGCACTTATTTTTACTGAAAAACATTTCCCATCATTATGGTCTCTGAATTACCAAGTCAGAGAAATTCTTTTGGCTGTTTGTTACCAAACATGTGATAGATACTGAAACCTTCAGACAAGAGAGCCTGGCCTTTTTGGCCATGTACATACTTACACAGGTCTCAGCCAGTCTCTGCTGAGTACAGTACCATAGACCCACAAAATGTTCAGTTTCCAAGGAAACTGAAAGCTCCACTTTTTGACAAATGCACACAATTTATTACTCATTTCTACTACCACACTACTTTCTAACTATTTCTCCAGCTAGAAGAATATGTGTTTTCTAACACAAAATGAATTGAGGAGCTGGTGGTTGCTGTAGGACAGTTTTTCTAAGATCACCATGGTTTCACCCTGACAGTGCATAGCACTTATTCACCTACCTCCCCAGCAAAGGTGCTTGATGACTGTGGTTCAGAAGTGAGCTCCAGGGGAAGTCTACCAGCTTGGTGGCCCCATGACCTTGGGCCACATATTTAAGGGTAGGCAGATAAGGACTCAGTGAGACTTTCAAAAGCTCTTAGCATCTCTTTCACCTTGAAATCAACTCATTACCACAGCTGCAGCCTGCCAAGACAGTGAAGTGAGAGCTAACAGAAAAATCTCTTCCTCTATTATACCAATGTTCAACAAAGTATGGCACATGTTCTTTCCACCTCTCACCAGAGAAGTGCTTGATGCTTCAGAAAGTGCATAGCTGGATGGCCTGAGAGCTGCTCTCTGTTAATGTTACTGCCTCTGCTAAGTGCTTTTGCTGAGCTTCCTCCGTCTGGGTGCCCCGTGCTCAGAGGGACAAAGCAAAGGGAGACAGCATGGGATTTTATCTGTTTGCTCAGTGACGGTGTGGGTGGTTCTCACTGGTCAGACTGGTCAGACTCACCAGCAGAATACAGGTCAGGTGATGCACATTGATTCCCCAAGGCAAGCATCTGCACACATGGCAGCATTGTAATGCCTGATGTGTGGACGCTCAGGACTAACTGTGCACCCGTAGCTACTGTGAGAGAACTGTGGTAAGAAAAAAAATTTTTGCTGGGCTCTGAGAGCCTGACTTTTAAATGCCTTATTGTACCTGAAAGAAATGCTTCAGGCTGAAGCGAGACTTACTTCTATCTCCTGTGACAGTCCAGAACACATCATTTTCTATGAGGAGACCTACATATTTCCCATGTGCAGTGGGAAAGGAGAAACAGTTAGCTGGCACACGCTGCACCCTTATAGAGCTGCACAAAGATGCAGGAGTGCATTAAGGGCAGATAAAAGAAAGCTGTGTTTGTAAACCTCAAGCTAAATGCTGTAGGATCTGCTTACCTGAAGGATTGAATGGCAAATAGCTAGTGCACATTTTAACCAGCATAATTGTTGCAAGTTTAGGAAGCTGCAACTTATTTTTCAGGAGTGCGTAGAATACTGAAGGTTTGGAGGACAGCTAAAATTTTCAGCTATATTAGAGTTGGACAGGCATTTGGCTTTAAGCTGAGGGCAAATGAGAGCTAAAATTGGAAATTCAGGTTTTGAATTTGGTTGCTGATATCCAATAACTAAACCTGCTAACTTTTCATAGCACAGTGTCAGAAATTAAACATTTATGTTGCTGTTAACTTTGCTGGATTGGCCAGTTCTGGTCAATTCTGTCCAAGTAGGAAAAGGGGGCACGTCCTAGAAACCCCTTAACTCCCAAATCAGGACAGGTTCATATTTCAGATCCCCATGTTGCATAAAATTAGCCTAGTGGGAATTCTATGTTTGGAATCTGATCTATCCCTAGTCAGCATGCATTTGAATAGTATCAGGACTGCCATACACTGAATTAATGCTGCTGGAAGCTTTCAAAGTGCTACACTTCTGATGTAATTTTCTCCTTTCATTCTCATTTTGTAAGCTTCATTCAAGCCGTTTTCCCAAAAACACACCATTCAGCTTCATCTTGTCTGTCGTTGGTCCTGGACAGCACAGAAAAAAACAGTTTAAGTTTTCACCTCAGGCCCCAGATAGCAAAGGACCTGCCGCAGCTGCCAGTAAAGTAATGGCAATTGGCATCATCACAAAATTATTTCAAAGGTAGCAGCCATTAAAGAACATCCCCTTTAATATAGATTGATGCTTTCACATTTTTGGCATGTTTTGCTACTTTTGAGGTTCTTTTAGTTTGTTAGAATCTGTTTTTTCAGTTAAGTTAATTTTTTTTCTTCTTTAAGCTTATACACTGTATTTAATCAATTTAATAGAACAGGATGAGTGACCTACTCTGATGTAATTAATAAATTACACTACTTGAGTAGTATATTGGACTAGGTGACCTTCAGAGGTCCTGAATTTTCCCGTGATGTAATTAAATGCAGGAAAGTTATGATGAGAAGTCTGAAATTTGAACTCTCACATCTCACTAATATCACCCCAGTGAAAAAAACCTTGCATCCTCTTGTGGAATTGTTATCTTCCAGAAAAGAAAATAAGTTTAAATGGCACGATGTCTGTCGAATGTCAGGTTTATTGTCTCAGTTCATATTAACATCATTACTTTCAGCTGTGTTTCCTAATACCACATATGATGAGTGTATCCAGTTCAACTCAAGGCAATTGCCTCATGTATGAATATGGTTTTATAGTAATAAATAGTAACTCTTGGATGCTCACACATAACTATCTCAAGTTATCCTAAAACAAAATTGAAGTGTTCATGCGGTTAGTGAAAATTATTTTGAGTTAGCCACATTAGCTCTTCTGGAGTCAGAGGAAATCTGAATTCTGGTGTGTTAAATGATTTGTCTGTGTGGAAATATTTAGTCCCATACAAAACTCTTGCTTTATCTCACTCTCTGACTCTGTTTCTGTAACTTTATTTGCCCACCAGGATACTGAATAGCGTTATAAAAAATGTGTACAAAGACCGCTTGTCCAGAAAAATCAACATATTAAGACTAGGGACTGTCTGGGACGCAAACAAAATTCAAAAATGGCTGGAAATGTATACCCTTTTTCAAGGGCATAAATCCTTAATGGTATTGCTTTTTTTTTCTTAGACAATGTTCAGTTCTATGCAAAATCATAGAGTATCTAGTCCTCTCCTCTCTTTTCCATCACCACTTTTGAAATTCAAAGCAGATTTTGTGTGCAACTATTTGTTTATTTTTGGAAAACAGCTAGACTGAGTGAAATGTGCCACTATGACAGGCATATTTTTTGGGGAAAAAAAGTCATTAGAATTAATTTTTTTTTTATTTCACACTACTCTCAGCATTAAAATTCTATTCAATGCTGTTCAGTATAGAAAAGTTACCTTAGGAGTATCCTTAACTCACTTAGATGTTCTCCTAATTTCAATAGCTCCTGGAGGAGTACAGTTTGTGACCTAAGGAAAACACGATTCTCTTTACTGGCTATAAGGAAGCTGAGATTTACCAACAGATCTGTAAAATAGATTTTTCTCTAAAACAACAAACAGCCCTTATACTGTAATTAACCTATTAACCCTAGATTGCGAAAAATGTAAAAATTATCTCTAAAACTGTTAGCGGAGTGACCAAAAAAAATCCTAAAAAGGCAGTGATTATGAAAAAAAAAATTAAAAATTGTATTCAAATGCTTTCAGTTTGGTCCATTTTTTAAACACTTTTACCTGAGTTTTGGCATCAGAACTGTAGTGCAGGTTCTTCGTGCCCTTTCCACTTCCTGTGGACCAAGAAATCTGGACTGTATCCTCCCCTGAGCACTGTTGTTTTTAGAAAAGGGAGTACAGGGGGATCTAGACTACCATCCCTGTGATACAGGACAGTAGTTCATGCAGATTCGCGTTATTTTTTAATTGACTTAAACCAGAATGTTGAGCACAAATGGGAACTTAGGGGCAAAATGCTTTCTTAGTGGTAGGTCAAAAAGTTATAGAGAAATTGATGTTACGTCTCCTCTCCAGTCATTTTTAGAAGTCTATTTTCTCTTCAGAGACTCTTCTACAAAATAAAAACAACAAACCAAGCCAAACCTGCTGACTAGCTCTCTTTGTTGGAGAGAAGTACATTCTGGCAACACTTTTTTCTGTCCCCTGACAGTATTTAGTCTTGTGCCAGGAACTGGGGTCACGTAGATTTATCCATGCTGGTCCTATGCCATCAAGACGTTATAGATGTCAGGAGGCTAAATAAGTACTTTGTAACAGCCTCATCCTGTCATCTGGATAAAGTGGAGTTTATAACTGCACTGTGAATAGCGAAATTAGCTGAAGCTGTGTTGTTTGAACCGTGCTGAAGAAGTCGACTAGTGTTATCACAAATGTGAGTGACCGATGAAACAAACAGCAGGAGATCAGAGATGGCATTTCTGAATTTGTCTTTTATTTTTTTGGATGAGGAAAAGAGAAGAAGATATTCTCCAGCTGTGTAGAAATAGAGTTCAAAACACAATCACTACCCCATTTTATGCAAGCCACTGGATTCTTTGGAGGTTTGGTTAGAATTCAGGTAATTAATATAGAGCAAAAGGAAATTACTATTTTTGCTAAAGACATACTTCATTTTTCTGGCTGAAGTTAACTTATTTTGTTGGAAAATGTGGTATACTCTATTTGTTTCTATATAGCAGGGAAGATAAAATGCTTTGAAATATTACAAGCTAAGCTTTTTAGTGGGGTGTAATTCTTGAACTCTCTTGGAAAAAAAAAAGGAGTTACCACAATTTGGAAAGTTTCTTATGAGTTCTGGTTGACATTGTGAAACTGATGTGCCATGAATAGGTGTTCGAAAATGTCATCTGATTTTGAGGCTGCATACTGTATATGACAGCAACTGAGTCTCCAGATTTTCATTTTTGATCAAGGTTCATTTCTAATTTCTGAAACAGGGAATTTATCCTGAAAAGACATGAATTTGGAGAATGAGTTCTCTGTCCAGGAGAAACAAGAAGCATTAATGGTGCCCTGTTATGTAGTGACAGAGTTTGAGGGATCAGGGCCTATGAGGAAATTAGCCAGGGGAATCACAAGGGACAAATACCAGTTTGCAGCCTAGGGACCTTTTGAGGCTGGAATAGACTATTCCAGTTGGGAGAGACCTACAGTCATCATCTAGTCCTTTCCCATAGGAGAGCCAGAGGAGATCACATGTCCTCAGCCTGCAGGACAGCAGTGGATGGAGAGTTGCATCAGGGTAGACTTGTGTGATATCCCATCCCTTAGAAAGGCATCAGAAAAAATATAAAACCATGGGAAGGATATAATAATACTTTCCCATAATACTTTGAGTTGCAGAAGTAACCTGCATTGCCTCAGGGCAATTCTCCCCTCTGAAAATCTGCTGTGGTCTCATGAATCTTGGGCACCCATATAGGCTGTTATTTTTTATTTAGGCATGCAGAGTACCTACGTCCCTACTGTGCAAAGTCATGGTCCCCAACCCATAGCAAGTTATTTATGTGGCATCTGACATTGCTTGCAGAGACAGGAAATAAAGAAGTTAATTCTGAAATTTGCAAAGGATTTCACAAGGAAACTTTCAGGGGAAGGAGTTGCCTGCAGCACATTATGTGGTCAGCACAAAAAAGTGTTGCTTGAGAGCTGTGGAAGTCTGAAAGGAGACCTACTCAGCAGTATCTGCTGAAACTAGGCATAAACATGTTTCCAGACTTCTGCAGAGCTGCTCAGTTTGCTTTCACCCCCATACCACTGCAGAGATGACTGGAAGTGGAGCTCCAGCAAGGGATTTCACTCAGGCTACTGAGTGGTCAGTGCCAGTGCTGGGAATACGATGGTCCTTAGCTGACAATTTGCATTTCTGCAGAAAGCTACCAGGGAGTTCACAAAGCAGTTAAAAGAGGAGGACAGAGTTACAGCTACTCAGACCAAGGAAACTTGATCTCACTGTGCTGGGATACAAACATAACTCCCAGTGAAGTGGCAGAATATTTCATTCTCTCTCTTTCTATCTGGATGCTGGAAATGTAGTGGAAAGCATTAAAGTGTTCTCAGGGCACTGAGGTGAAGATTTGCACATAGTGATCAAAGTAGTCCTCTTCAAGGTGATCTCAATTGCATTATCTCTGGAGAAGAGCAATGGTATTTCTACCGAGCAGATTTCTGCCCCGCACTGCTTGGCTGTGTCTGACTAGTGAATCAGAGTTTGTACACAGTCTCATGAGCTGCTGTTGCTTGCCCACATAAGGATTTTTTTTATGAAGATTTGAGAAAGGTTGCATGTTATTAAAATTCAGGGTGCACTGGGCCTTATCAACAGTTAAAAAATTTATCAAGCTGCAGCCCATCAATAATCACAGCAGACGGCGTTGTGGACTTAGCTCAATTTCTGATAATAGCAATGTTGCCACCATATTAACTTGAAAGATAGATGGAAATTAGAATATGATTAATCATTGTTAGCCTTGCTTGGCTGATGCGTGTTTGCCTTTTAGGTAATGTATATGTATGATTTTTTTGAATGCACAAATATCTATTATGCATGTACTGCCACAGAGTTTCTTTCAGATTTAGTTAAATAGAAGAAATCATTTTCAGCAGACTCAGGCAGTTTGAATACTTTGCATTGCCATCACAGACAAGAGTAAAACTTTGCAGTATCCCCACACATCTTGTGCATGCAATTTTTAGCAGCATTCATTTCTACTTTCAAAAGTGCACCATAGGTGTTTTAAATCACTGACATATTATGAATATTCCTTGTACTTTTTCTTATGTCTAATCCCATAGCTTTTTCCATGAAGTGAAGGTGAAAGGAAGGCAAGGATGTTATTTTGTAATACCTGGATTCTTCAGGATAAATACCATTGTTATGATAAATGTCTACACAAGATTGTTGTGGTTTAACCCCAGCTAACGACTAAGCCTCATTCAGCCACTCGCTCACTTCCTCTCTGGTATAAAGACAGCTTAATAGGGAAAGCAAAAGCTGTGTGCACAAGCAAAAGAAAACAAGGAGTTCATTTACCATTTCCCATAGGCAGGCAGGTGTTCAGCCATCCCCAGGAAAGCAGGGCTTCATCATGTGTAGTGGTGATTGGGAAGACAAATGCTATTCCCCCTTTCTCCTTCGCCCAGCTCTATGTGCTGAGCATGGGGGCATATGTTGTGGGATATCACACTGGTCACTTGGGGTCAGCTGTCCCAGGTCCTTGTGCACCCCCAGCCCCCTTCGTGGTGCAATGGGATGAGGGGCTGAAAGGCCTTGACTCTGTGCAAACACTGCTCAGCAATAACAAACTCATCCCTCTGTTACATCAGTACAAACCCAAAAGATTGCCCCATACCAGCTACTGTGAAGAAACTTAATGCTACCCCAGCCAAAAGTGGTACAACAATAAATAGCAAAAAAGAGAAAACTACTTCTTCATGTTTTCAACAAAACTGGCAATAAATTCAAACGTGCATGATTATCCATTTCTTTTTGAGTCCTAACATTACCCTTGGTAGGGTAGATATATAAATATGTATTTGAAATTCAGGGGACCCCTGGTGGTCTAGTGGTTAGGATGCAGCACTCTGACCGCTGCGGCCCGGGTTTGATTCCTGGTCAGGGAAACTCCCCCAGGCAGATGGAGCTCGTCAGCCCTGTAAGGCCATCTGTCTAAGAGAAGGTCACTCTAAACAAACCTACGTCCTCAGGACCTCAATGCCACTGTCCAAGCTCACTTGGCCCTGGCAGATGAACCTTAGGATTAAAGGGTGGGCTCAGCTCAGTGCACACTGTGTCTCACCTAAAAAATCCACTGCGCAGGCTCGAAGGATAAAGACCTTTCCCAAAATCTTCGTTTGCGGAGACTGACCATAAAATACAATTTGAAAATAAATGTTTCCATGGGACTGCAGCATCTGAGAATTTTGAAGAAAATTTTGTGGAGGTGAAAGATGTGAAAAGCTGCTTCAGGCATTGTGGCTTCTACTTATACAGCCTAGAGATTTTTTCCAGCTGTCTGGATTTGATGTGTATCTTCTCCTTTGAATACAATTCTAGGCAAACTGGTTCTGATCTTTATAGTATGAGTTAGCAAAAGCCTTTGAGCAGTTCCAAGGTGCTGTGTAGCTGTTCATCCAGACTTCTGGTAGAAAGCTAAAAGATTTTGATGGGGATTATCAGAGTTCTGTTTCAGGTACCTAAAAGCCTACTCTACCTCCTGTAGGCCAAAATTTTAGAAAAAAAAAATATTTGATGCAACACTGTTTTGTTTATAGGGAAAAAGAAGGATATGTTTCAAGAGAATCTCAAAGGATGTCAGATAAATATATTTCAACTGAAGATTTGGACTCATCTAGGCAAATGAAAGCTTGAATCACTTAAACTGCTGAATGAAATAAAGTTTGTTTTCTCTTGGAATATTCAGGTTTTAAGGTCTTGTTTATTGGATGATAAAGTGACATTTTCTGGGAAAAAAAGATTATTTATTTTGTTGGCAATTCAGGTTTAGGTTGTTCAGGGACTAATTTTTTTTATCAGATAAATCTGAGCCTTGCATTTGTAGCAGTCCCTCATGCTTAAACCAATCTTTTCAAAATGGGTTCCAGTCTTTGATTTTCTTGGGTACATCCATACCACCAGCTCCTGCAGTCACAGCAGTGAGGCTGAAGACATGAATTTTAGAGACTGCCACATTCTGTCTTTCTCTGTCTAAGGAAACTCCACTGTCCTTGGCAACAACCCCAAGGCTTTGAGACTTATGGTTGTCTTCTTGAGCAGAACCACATCATAACCAGTGAGACAGGAACTCAAAAACGCCGAGTCGTTTCATCAGCCTGGAATCTTTATTGCAATCCAACAGTTTCTCCCCACCCAAGTTATAAAATTATTTCCTATTTCTCTCTTCCAAGAGCTGGAGTATTAAATATTGTCTGGAGTTCCTGACAAGATCAGTTATGATTTTTAATATCCTTGGTGTGGTAAATTTCCTTTTCCTGGGTGGAGGCATGAAGTACAAGCATACAAATAGCTGTGGATGCATGTTACAGTTCTTTAGGCTGTATAGTTCTTTGTGTCCATATGTGTTTAACTTCCCCTGATGTTAATGGAAGTTATGAGTGCCCTTGTGGAAGAATGTTTTAGAGAAGGGAATATTCAGCTAGACAGGCTCTTCCTTGTTAATACATTTTATTGCATTTCTGGAAGAAACATTTTCTTACTGTGGGAAATGATCAGAAAATAAGCCTGCTTGATGACCTAATCCAAAACCAGTTACAGAATGTACAGTCTCTGGACAGCTAACAGGACCAGAAATACCTCAGCTTTCTAAATCCATAGGTTTTTTTTTTTCACTTGTATTTAAGGCAGCTAATCTCAAAAGAAAGCATGTGCAGCAGAGCTTAATATCATGCACTGGATCTAGTCAATGTCATCAATAGTCATGGGGACAGATGGAAACCCACCATACTTAAAAATCAGTGATTATAATAAAAGGATTAAGCCAATGATAAGGGCTTAAATGCCAGATTCACCACTGTAATTTGATATTGCCAATATATCCGTTCTATTCCATTTGCAGTTTTTTTAATTGCAGTTAATTTTTTAATTTAAGCAGTAGAAAATGCTATACAGGAAGAAAAAATGTGTTTCTGTCATAGCTTCCTGAACTCAGACTGAGTGTAAAATTATTACTACCACTGGTGCTTGAAAATTGCCCATTTTGGTACCAGTACCACATTAAAGTTGAAAAGATTGGTTTGAATTTGGAGACTGAAAAAAAAAAAACCAAACCCCAAACAAACAAACAAACACCCCCCCCCAAAAAAAACCCCACAAAACAAACAAACAAAAAACCCCAAAACCAAACAAAAACCAAACAACAACCAACCAGCCAACCAAAAACAAAACAGAAAACCAACAAAGCAAGCAACAACAACAACAACAACAACAACAACAACAACAACAACAAAACCAAACAGAAAAAAAAGAGACAGGACATCAGGGAGTTGCACCATCAGGAAGCTGTGAAATGTAACAGGCTTCTGTGAACACTCAATGGTCAATATGAAATAATAGGACTTCAGATGTGGTTTTAAAGAGATCAAAATCTTTACACTAACCAGTTAAAAGAATGTGAGCTAGGAGAACACTTACTTCATACTTGTATCGTCAGCAAAAACACAATTTTCTATAGTCATTTGAAATTACAGGCAATTATAATTACATACCAGAGAGAACTGGAGGCTGGCTGACTCAGCAGCAGCATTGCTGTGGTGGTAGAGCTATGGCAGCAGGAAAATGCTTCGTGATGGAGCACCTGGAGCTCTCCAGGGAGCAGAGGCAGAAGCAGAGGGACGCTCTCCATGTCCTGCTGCTGGCACAGGTAGTGGTTGTTGTGATGTGGGCAAGCTCTGCAGGCAGCACAGTAGCGGCTTTAGCTCAGCACCCCAATGTGAGGCTGGTGCTGCTCATGGTTCCTGCTCTCTCACAGGCATATGAAGCTCAGCAAGTAGGTTGTGAAGCCCTGTGGTAGTCATCGATCAACCTGTGCCATGTGCAGTGCCCAAGGGACAGACTTTGGCATCAGGACATGTGCTGTAACTTTCACTCAGATAAGGTTCCATTGTGTCTCCTATATCACTCCACTTGCACTGATGTGACAGTGTGGTAGACACCAAGAAATACATATGACTTTCATGCAGACCTGAGGTCTGGCACTGGCTTCCAAATGTTCATTAGCTGGGATCCTGACTCTGGTAATAATCTTGCTTTGGTTAGCCTGTCACCCAGAAATAGGATGGGACTTGTATGCTGAAGTCCTACATTCTGGGGAACAGCAACTATTTTGGGAACTACAACTCTGCTCCTCCACCCTACAAAGCAAACTGAGAGCCCTGACAAATCTGTCCCTCGCTTGATCATGGCACCTTTGTGTTCAAAATAATATATTCCCTGAGCATTGTTGCCTTTTTTACACCTCTTCACATTCAGAAGCTGTTTTCTTTAATTTCTTCTTTACTTCTAATTCACACATTCTTTTATTAGTCACTTCTGTTTTCCTTTTCACTTCTTATATGGTGGATTCTTTTTCCTCATAGCTACCACTTTTTTAATTGTAGTTTTTCCTTCTTTCTGTACTATTTCTTTTTATAAATGAATATTTATATTTTAATTAAATCACCAGGAGGCATATTTAGAGCCCCCAGGGTTCTCTTTGAACTATGAAAAGGAAAAGGCTCACTCTGTGCTATAAACAAAATGTTAATTTGAATTAATTGAAGGAAATACTCTGCATGATAGATTAGTTTCTGAATAATTAATAATTTCAGCCAGAAAAGTAAACATAATGGCCCTGAATCTTGCTTCTGGTCCTACAAGTGTCAGCCTGGAGCAGCACTGCTGGTATGAGCTGAATTGACCTCATTTGGTATCAGTTCAGTCAAAAGCAAGTTCTGGCCCCAAATCACCACAGGAAAAGTGCATTTTATTCTGTGTTGTATCCAAACACTTTATAGAGCTGTAAGTGCTCTCCCCCACCTCCAGTGCCTCATATTTTAGAGGAATAATTTCCCTCGTGACTGAAACATGGTGATAACTGGGGTGGAGTAGGGGTAGCTGGGGTTCAGGAGCCCATTGTCTGAGGAAGGGGGATATGGTAGCGGGGAGAAAAAATTGATGGCTAGTCAGATCTCACCTGGAAGAGGTGAGGAAATGCCCCACTGCCAGAAGAAGCTTGTGGGGAGGGAAGGGGTAGGGGCATATGCCAGCAACTCTAAGTCCTCTGGTCCTTAAAGTATTGGCCTAAGACAACTCTGGTAGATGTGCCTCTGGCTTGTGATCCAACTCCTCTTCTACAGAACTTCAAGGAATAAGAAGCTTCTGCTGCTTTATCTTTCCTCCTTGAGAATGCTGAAGCTTTGGTACATGGATCTTCATGAGTACAATGTGTAAGAGGGGAAAAAGAGTGCATAAAGTTGAGGGAAGGGAAGAAAATAGTCTTCTGAAGAGCTGAAAGATGAAGACTGAAAGGCAAAGGCTGAAAGGTAAGGACTCTTCCATACTCTGTTACAACTTTATCCCCCTCTACCTTGCATCTCTTTTGCCAATTATTGGTGATCTGTTTGTTCTTCTCCTACTTGAGAAGCACTGCAAAAGAGGGGCAATCACACATACCTTTATATTACCTGCTAATCCAAAGTTGAAACAAATGCTGCTAAACCGAAAATTGCCTTTGGCCGTTATATGCCAGGGTCACACACAGAGAAGGAGTATCAATACAAAACTAGACATAAGTGGAGCTATCTCAGATATATAACATGTATTATCCGGCATGATAGTATTATTTAATATTTTCCACAGTGCATGACAAAAAGCCACTGTCCGCTGGATATCAGTTAATTCAAAGGTTCATAAAATTAGACATACTAATAGGAGTTGCTCTTAAAGAGACATTTCCAGATTACTGTTGATTGGAGGTATTGAAGATGAATGACTGAAGCCATTGCATTCACTCTCCTAGTCCTTTCAAAAGCCTCTGCTGACATTTTTCAAGAGGCACTTGGCCTTTTGGTTTAACCCATGATCAAATGTGTGGTCTTATTCATAGCTGTGTGTTTCCCATGAAACCAAGAATCCTCAGATTCAGTTTATTGCATGACAGACCAGGTTGTCTTGACACCGTAAACACAAGGCAGAGGAGAAAAAAAATATTTAAAGTAATTTTGTAATAATTAAAAGAAATAAATAAATGGTACTTCCTGAGAGTCTGAGACTTAACACATTTACCAGTTGTATTTCTAGTCTTTACAGATTCTTGTAGCCCACTCATCATATTAGTATCCTGCCCTTTCCAACAGAATTTTTCATAAATTCCATGATGTTCAAATTACTCTTGGGCAGTATCTACTCTTAAGCCATGCTTTCTGGCATAAAAAGTGCACTAAAAAAACCCAAACCACAAGGTTTATTATTTAGGTGTGCCAATAAAGTGAATGGTAGGTTAAAAATAACCATTACTTTTACATAAAACAAATGGAGAAAAATGCATATGTTTTAGAGTGTGTGAGAAACTTTTGAGTGAAATTGCTTGTTTCCACCCAAATAGTATTTCATTGATCAGTTTTTAGATTTTCTATGATATAGAGTAATATCCAGATAAGAAAGTCTTAAATATTATTCAACTTCAAAAGTGGAAAAACTAAGTCTATCAGTCTTTACAAGACACTTTTTTTTTTCTGTATGTGAGGTGATTCTTAACAGGGATTTGAAGAGAGGTTGTCAGAGTCTCCTCTCCCTGGAATTAGAAAACTATGAGGTCTGAAAGAAAATACCTGACTTAAAATTTTGGTCATATATTCAGAAACTGATTAGAAAAATAGATTTGCAGAATAGTGTTATTAATATTGAAATCAGTAATACCTCTAAAGAGTTATAATTCCTCTCTGCTAACAGGACTCTTAAAGAGATTTATTTTATCCCACTGAATAATGTGAGTCTCAAATACCTAAAGAGTGATTATTTTCACAGTGAATTTCTAAAGTGTAGCAGTCAGGAGAAAGTACTGGCTTTTATGGAATTGCCCTTTGAGTTATAAAGTTCAACTCTGCATTAATGAATCTGTGCATACTTTTGGCAGTGAATAGCTACTGGTGTTTTGTAGTGTCTTAGAATGATCACATATTTCTATTTACTTGCCAGGTCTTTTTATGCTTCATTCTTCTTTCTAATTACAAAAAATATGTGCTGGAGAAGAGCTGTCCTTCATGCTGCACAGAGAACTGCTGACATACTGATGTCATAATATTCTTGCAGGAATAGTACTCAAAGCCTCTAATCATAGACCCTGAGAACCCAGTAAGGTATCCAACACTGCTGCTAGTTCCTAACAAGCTCTACAAATGAGAGTTTCTCCTCACTTGGGAGCAGAAATCCCACCAAGAAGCTAACACCTTGAATGGGCTCATAGAGCTCATGGTCAGCACACAAGAGCTGGCAAAGGCTTCAGTAGAGAAATAAGCGTCTGCCTGTGAAGGTTGGAGGTTTTTTCCTATGAACCCTGTTGATCTGGTTTAGAGATGGGACTTTCCCAACCTCCTGAGCTTGACTCTTCTACCCTGCAGCTGAATGCCTGACCTGATGCCTAGAATTGCTATTGATCCACACCAGAGTCAGAGCCACACATCCTGTTTCAGTTTGTGTCTCAAAATATGTCTAGAAAGAGCTATTGAATAAATAAACTTTTCCCCCATTATACAGAATTTCTCTAGGCTGAATTTTTGAATGATCATTTCTCAATATTTCTTTCTCTTCACTGGTATTTTTTTATTTTGGTGGTTTTTCAATAACTGTCTCCCACATACTACATGGATTTGCAGAACATTTCTCAATTCCCTTTTTAGTCCTCACCTCTCTTTCTCTCTCTTTTCTCTCCTCCCCTTGCTTTTTAGCTCACTCATTCTCATGCTGATTATCTCCTTCAAAAAACTCGGGCTTCAAGTCCATGTCTCCCACAACTTCCTCCTCCTGTGTCAGTGTTATAGTTTAGATTGGTCCAGTAATCAATTGAAGCTGACGCATGTTTAGAAAACTAACTCTCTTTTAATGTATTTAATTAAGAAGTCCCCAAACCCTTAGCTGATTCCTGACAGCTGGATTTGGTCTGAAATAGAGTAAATGTATTTATTTGTGTGATTACTGCGAGAAATCCTGTAACGTGGTAAAAAAGATGAGGGCAGGTATTGTTCATTCATGCTGGTGCTCCTGAGGTGCCTTTTTGGATGACTATGTGCCAAATTGCCCTGCCTTATCTCAGTTTCCTAAACCTATTTTCTGTCTTAAATTCAGCTCCACTAATGATCACCACAGTGTCAATGCCAAGACAGACACAGTTAACTACTTATTGTTCACCAGAAGGTCATCTAAATATTGCTCTGAGCTACTCAACATACAGCAGAGGTTCTTCAGATCTGCTCTCATCCATGCAGGTGCAGAAGACAGCTAACTATTACCATCTGGTCTCTGGAACTGAGTTTGCAGGGGCAGCCAGAAAACAGACACCTGTTTGGAACAGGATCGCACAATAAATCATTGCCAAATTATGTTGCAAGAAGGGTATGTGGGAAAAAAACTGAAAAAGGAAACAGACAATTCCTTCCTCACTAGCAAAAAAAAGAAAAAAAAAAAAAAGAAGGGTAAGAGGGACAAAGCTGTTGGGGCTGTAAATTACATGTACAGGGAAGAAATGGAAAACCTGTTTGTAAATTTAGTTTAATGAAAGGTGGATGGTGCTGCTGCACTTTCTCCTCAGATCCTTTGCCAGTTTACGTTATCTACCAGGGAAGTGCTCTTTCTTCAACTTTGTCTGAACCATGGGTAAGTCTACATCAGTTTCTCACAGAGAGCTGTTTTGTTCATGACTTTGGGTTCAGAGAATCATGGAATGGTTTGGACTGGGAGGGACATTCAAGATCATCTCATTCCAACCACTCTGCCACAGGCAGGGACACCTTCCACTAGAATAGGTAACTCAAAGCCCCATCCAACCTGGCCTCAAACACTGCTGGGAATGAGGCATTCGCAACTTCTCTGGGCAACCTCTTCCAGGGCCTCACTACTCTCACAGTAGAGTCTCTCCAATATTCATATAAATCTACCCTCTTTGAGTTTAAAATCTTTCCCCCTTATCTATGCACTATCTGCCTATGTAAAAAGTCATTCTTCCCTCTTTTATAGGCCCCATTTAGGTATGGAAGGCTGCTACACGGTATCTCTGGCAACTTCTTGGGGCTGAACAGACTTCTGTCAACCTGTCCTCACAGAAGAGGTGCTCCAACCCCTTGGTTTATCTTCCTGGTCCTCCTCTGGACCCACTCTAACAGGGTTCCCCATCTGTTACCATTGTCACTTCTACTGAGTGACTTCTGTCACCTTTCTTCACTCTTGCAGGAACATGTCCCTTACACCTGCCAAGTGTTCACCCCACTGCTGACTGCATGCAGCATAACAATGAAAAGGTGTTTGTCAAATTAGAAACCAGATTTGCCTGAAATTTATTCCTAGTTGCTACATGAGGGTGAACTAAAGTTACTAATAATTAGGACCTCACAATTTACTTATGAGTAGAACCCCAAGTTTCCCGATTATAAGATTTTTCAAGATTTAAATATTAGTAATATAATCCTTGTTTATCAGGTTTTATCTGCTCAGATTCAAAACACTACATAAACGTTTATTTACTTTTAAATACCTTCTCACAACAGCAAGCTTGTGAAAGTGGAGAATGGGCTTCAGGCGAAGTATTGTCCTAAGTGCTGCCTTAGACACAATTTCTTCTTTCCTGTCTTTGTGTTATAAATCATGCTACATCTTTTCAGTCATCATTACTTCTTTGATTTTCTAAAATTAAAGTGAAGCAGTTGTCTCTCCAAGACATTGTGTCATTATGTTCTGTAAAGTGTGTAGAGCAGGTGTTTTCCTCTATGTGATTTTATCCTTGCATTTGACTTCTGCTTCTTGACATAGATTTTAATTGCCTTCTCACAACAAACAGTGATAAATCTTCAAAGGAATGTAACTGTAGCTCTAAATTATGATGCATGGATGTACATTTAATACCTCAGGTTGTCCGCTAACTCAGGATAGTAGGTGATTCAGGAGAGGAAGTCACTAACAGAGAAGCAAGGTTATTTTGAGCAAGTTTCCTTGCATGTGCTTTTCCTTTACTTTGGAAGACACAACATTATGCAGTAATTTAGGCTTGATTTCATGAATAACAGTCTTGGCTTCCAGTCTGATTCAGTCT
Source organism: Chiroxiphia lanceolata (assembly GCF_009829145.1). NCBI lineage: Eukaryota > Metazoa > Chordata > Aves > Passeriformes > Pipridae > Chiroxiphia > Chiroxiphia lanceolata. The sequence continues at coordinate 39,497,549 of NC_045637.1, read as the reverse complement.
TTCTTTGCTTCACATTTTCTGGGCATTTCCTGCCAAGATATATTTCTTCTTCCTTAGCAGATTGCTCTCCACTATCTCCTGGTTTCTCTTACACCAAGTCCCTTTAGGCACTGTATCACTTCTTTTGAACTGTACTTCCCTGTGAACTGTGGAAGAGATGAATGGAAACTACAGTTCAAGGAACTGGTAATTTGGCAGGACACCGCTCATACCATAAATCAAACTGACAATAAATCACTAACTATTATTTGGTATGGCTAGAACTGAAATGAATATTGTACTTGGAAGAGTCCTTTTTTCCATCTATACTGAAAAGCCACATGTTTCTATTTTTCTGTCCAAAAATATTATCCCTGGGTATGGGAAATTAAAACAGCTTTTCATCTGTGTTCTAAATACTATTTGCTTAAACTAATGTTTTCATAATGCATTTTTGTTGTTCCACAACCTACTAGCTATGTAGAGGACTGTTTCATTTACTTCATCCTAATATTATTAATCCTACAAACAGGAGAAAAATTAGAAGAGGAAAAGTGATTATCTTTCTCATTAACAATGTAACACTGGCATCTAGGTTTTTGTTGTTTGGGGTTTTCTTAAAAGACTTATTACAAAGCTGCCTGTGGTTTGATGATAGTACATAAAAATTGTGAATATGCATGTATTACTTCTATATATTTTTAATGAGATGCTGTAAAGCCCACTTCGAGAATTTGTTAGCTCATAGAGCAAATAAAAAAATGAATGAGATGAAACAAATTGGGCCAAGTTTCTACATCTTGAAGGTGAAGGAGGAATGACCTAATGCTTCCTGGATTAAGAAGCCCTGTTGGATAAGCAAGTGGAGTATGTCCATCTGTGAGAGCTAGGAAAGGAGGAAAAAAATCCAAGGTTCCTATTCAAAGTCTGTTTTCAAGCCTGTTGGCTTCTTAATACTGCGGGTTAGATCTGGGAGTTTGAGCCAACTGAGGTTGAAACTTGAGCCTGGAAAATGAAAAAAAAAATGCCGTTGAGCAGCAAATCCAAGTTTGCTGTGCTGCTGCTGGGATGTCTCTCTGTTATCAGTCTTGGATTTCAGGGAAGCTGCTTATCCAGAACACATTTTGTCTGGGTCAGCAGCAACAGCCTGAGTGTTCAACTGCCCATGACATATCAGGAAATGAAGCAATTTCACATGTTCAAGATCTCTGAGAACCCTGGTAGCCTGCAATGTCCCATATTAAGAGATTGCTCGGAATCACCACATTTCACCAGTCAAATAGCACAATAGATCAACAATGACTTCTGGCTTGGAGAGGCTGATAATACCATACAGAAAGAGGGTTGTGCAGCAAGACTTGATTCCAAGGTTGAAAAATAATCAAAAATGCAATTGGATTGTCAGGAGCATGGTGTAGAAATGCTTCCTCTGCATGACTGGTTGTGTGAATGCTATTTTTGGTAACTGGTACCATGATTTATGGCATTGTGGAACACTAAGTTTACAGATGCTGCCAAGTGATAAAGTGGCAGTGTTACCAGTTTGTGTAAACTCAGCACTTAGGAAGTCAAGATCTTAACAGCACTGGTGCAATATGTTCAAGTGCTCCTTTGTCCCACAGACTCTGCCAAGGCACCTCCCTCCTATTCTAGTGCAGGGAATCTCTGTGAGAAGTAATGAAGATCTGAATTGTACAGATGTTTGGAATATGGAGAAGCGGATATCCAGATACTACAAATTGAACCTTGCTCCTTGTGCTCAGGGGACCATTTGAATCTACATACAAAAGCTGTATTAAAAAGAGGTGGGAGAATTATCAGACTTTGCAAGAAAAGACTTACAAGCTGTCTGAAATTAAGTTTTTGGCACCAGTTTAATTACGAAGGCCATCTTTACTTCTGTTCCAGAACCATAATTGTTAAAGTCAATTTTGTATTCCCAGCCAAGCCCAACAGAGTCATTCAAGAATTTCTTCAGGTTTCTCTTTACTCTGTGAAAAATAAATTAGTTCTGTTTGCAAAGACTACAAATACCTCAAACTCCCTGATGTAGAATATTAATAAATAGCTATTTTTACACAGAAAGCTCTCAGGTAAATTGGGCTTTTGTGAGAAAATCTTCAAGGTTTGCTCTTTTATTACTGGCTTCATATTTTCCAAAATCTGGCCTCATATGTTTCTGTCGCAAAGAAATGGCAAAATACTTGAGAGTATTAAGACTGAGCAGTCACTTCATTTAGCTCTTTCATTTCACTGAGATTATTTGATGCTACCCAGTCTACAGCAAAACCCGTGTGGTTTCATTCTGTGACATGGACTTTACCCAGGTAACCAGCCTGTGAGTAGCAACTGCCTTTGCCAGTAGTACAGACCATGTGCAGGATTAGCTGTGGTGTCACCCCTGTGCTAGAGAGGGTCAGGTTTAATTGAAGTCTCTTCTATGCATGCCTGTACTTTTGAGTTATGAGTCAAACTTTGTGTTCTCTAGATTTGCAGAGAAAGGCATTTTCTGTCTCGACTAGTCATATTTATTTTTACCTAAGCCTAAAGGTTTGTAAATTTGGCCCAGCTTCTTTATGCAAATATAGTAGAAACATTCAAAAAATATCCCCTGAAACACAAATCCCTAGGTTGTATTAGAATGGGTTCTTGTACTCAAACTCAATTTTCACATAAATATAGAAACTTGGGCAAACATTTACTCTGTAATAAGTTTTCTTTTTTTAAAAAAGGAATCAAATGGGTTCTTTGAAGAATACCTGAATATAAACTTAACCAAGAGCCCAGAATGGTTTCAGGAGAAGAAACATCCACTGTTTTGGGAAAAAAAAATGTATTTATAGTTGTCTAAAATACATGATGAAATGTTTTGGTATTCTTGGAAAATATATAGTAAATGCTTGTGGTTTTTTGGAGTGAGAGAATAAAATATTCACTTTTATCTAACTTGAGAAAAGTCAAGCCCTTAATCCTTGTTTCCTACTGGTAGTTCTTTGTCATGCTGCATTATGAGCGAGTGCAAAATGGTGAGTCAGATTTTGTAAATGAGGGGTAAGAAAAATGGGAATTGTATTTTTAGAAAAAGGAAAACAAACTGAGACACAGAAACAATTTGAAGCAAACCTGGTCTCAAAAATACTGTCTGTAGAAAAAATGAAGGGAACACAGATTCTGTATGTCAGGCCTATAAAAACTGTGGAAAACTGTGGCAGTCTGAAAGGAAGTTTTCTTATCCTGATGTGGGCCAGTCTGGAAAAGTATTTTTGCCTCCAGAGAGTGTTAAAAAATTGATTTTTTTATCGATATGCATAGTTTAATTGCAGACTGGATCAGATATTAAAAATCATTTCAGCTAAGTAAGATTGTCATTGGGATGCTGTCCATACACATTAAAAAAAACAAAAGAGAAAAAAAATGAATGCACCCCCCTTCTTATTTAGTTTTGAATTTGAAAATTAGTGGTACAGTGGAAAGTTGTTATACACTAAAAGTAAGACCATAAAGCTAGCAAAGAAGTATGGATATAAATAAATTCCTAAAAATATACCTAAATAGTTGACTGTCTTTCAGTTCAGGTCATAAATATTTAAATGAAATATTAAAATCATACATTTCAATGATAATCTACATTAACATCCAAGTGAATATTTATTAGCCCCTTGTGTTAGGTATGCTAAATAACTTTGTTATGTAGTGGTAGTTACTGGATAATTTCTGTAAGAGTTATTGATTCTTTTGGGGAACATCCATTAAAATATGCCAATATGGAATTAAGTACAGCTCATATACCAAAAAATTATATAACTTTTGCCAAAAAGGAGAGTACCTTACGCACTGTTAACCTATTATAGAGTCCCTTTTCATATGCTTAATTTTTATGTGACATAATAAAGTTGCAATTGTTATTGATGACATTCATTAACTTATATCAAACTTTTTAATAGTAGTTGGAATTAAACATAAAAACCCCCACCCCTCACCTTTTAATTAAACATAACTACAATAAATATATGGGAAAAATACATTTTCTGGTATATCTGACTGTGGTTTACAGTTAATGATTTTTATTTAATAAATAAATTTCACTGCTCTTTAGTGAATTGAGGCTTTTATTCCCTGTTGCCATATCTTTCAGAATTTTAGAAGTAGTATATCTCAACTTCCAATATGTTGTTTTTATTGATAGTTTGGGAGTGGAAAACCAATTTCCTTAGCCCTTGCTTTCTGGATTTCATATGATGTAGCTACAGCACTGGCCTAGACTAAATAACTGAAATAAAGATGATTATTGGTCAAGAGCAGCAAAAGATAAGCTGTTCTTGGAAACCACTGTATCACCTTAACATACTTTTTTTTTCAGGTTCTAAGCTTGGCTTTTCACCAGTTTGATGCCCTTAGAAATTTTGACAGAAGATCTGGACACCTTGAAGATAATTTTTCTCTAGTATGTGCAATCTGTTATAGACAGTGCAGGTGCAATAAAAATTAATTTGTCTTAAATTTATTTTAAAGAAAAAAGTTAGGTTTTATTTTGTTTGTTTGCTTCTTAAATGAAAGCATATTTTAATTTCTTTTGCCTAAGTATTAACAGTATAGAGAGCTCAAAAGTTGTGGTGTATATTGGACAGAACTGTGAAATATTCCAGACTGATGTAAATCCAGCTCCATCCAAACCCCCATTCTGAACTCATCACATGAGACAGGAGTCCCATGCAGGTACTGGAAAACTTGATTAACAACTGTCTCCTCTTGGCATCTTCCATGCTGGCCCCTAGAAGAGCAGCATGCAAAGTGCAAGGTTTTGTTCTGAACTCTTTCTATTCTACATACCCATATATACAGTCCACACAGATACATCCATATTCTTTAACATGCCTTAAGCTAAAGAAGGCACTGATTTACATGGCTACATATTGATTTAGACACTTAGCTTTGGGCTTCCTCTTTAAGTCACAAGCAGGTGATCTAAAACCATGAGCACCTTTAAAATAACTGCACAATGCCTCTAGAAATGTGTACAGCCTAATTTAACTGGCTATTAAACAGCCATTATTCACCACTTTTCCCCTCATATTCCTGCTTTTCAGAAATTCTCTCAGTATACAAATGAAATTCCTAAGATTAAATTTAACCTTTGAATATGTATACGATCTTGTACATCTTGTTTTTATTTCTTGATCCTAAGGAGACCTTGTATACCATTTCTCAGAGAGCTGGAACAATCCTTAAGGGAGTTTGGTAGCGGGAATCTTGCAAGGCAAAGTGGAGAGCAGCCCAGACAATCACTGTAGGGGAGGTATGAATTGTTGCTACTGTGTAAACCTTTGCTTCCAGTTATCTGGTTTGTGTTTATTTATGATGCATGAGTTATACAACTTGGACAAGTTCTTTCAATTACTTAATAAAATACAAATATGTAAATACAGGTAATATCCTCACACACTGCTTTCAATTCTTATCTACTGCAGCACATTTCCTGGATTTTACTCCTTCCAGTGCTGTTGGTGGTAAGTGTTTATTTGATAAAGAAAACAGGATATAATTCTTCATTTCAATAATTCATGGAAAATGAACAGAAACTATGATATCTGTGACACAGGAGAGCACACATCTCAAACTGTGTTATTAATATTCAGTGCTGGGACTGTAGCTCTGGAACATATGCTTAAAACATTGCTAAGCCCCTTTAGAATATCATTTCAATAGAAATTCAGTAATCTGTTGAAATAAGTCGACACAGAAAATTATTATACAATTGGAGCTGTTTAATTGCCAGTTATGTCATTTAGTTGATCCCCTGAAACAATGTTATTAGTATTTAACGTGAAATTTCTGCAGTAAAAAAGGTGAATTTATGGGGTGAAAGGACAATCTTCCATTTCATGAAATATAACTGGCAGATGGAAACATGAAATAAAGTGCCTCCTGCCAGCTTTTACTATACCTGCTCGTAAACCTTCCCGCCTTGAGACACTAAAAAGAGTTTCTTCGGGCCACTTACCATTTACTAAAGGATCTGCTCTTCCCCCACCTTCACAGTGATGCAGCGTTTTATAATTTTTAATATATTATACAGCACTTCAGTGAAAAGGGTGGTTAAGTTGAATAGTGTAGTTCCCATTGTTAACAGGAGAACATGCTAAAGCATGACAGAGGCTGCTGTGGAGTTCAGATCCCTTAAAGGATAATATTTTACATAGGATTTAAGAGTACAAGAGGTTTACTGCTGCCTGAGTAGAGCCTGTGTACTCCAGTTTGTTTTATTGACTTTCTCCCCAGAATTTTAAATCTATGCTGTTGTGGTTTAACCACAGCCAGCAACTAAGCCTCACACAGCTGCTTGCTCAACTCCCCACCCACCCCTCAGCGGGATGGGAAGGAGGTTCAGAAAGAAGTTAAAGCCATGGGTGGAGGTAAGAACAACTTAATAATTGAAATAAAGGTGGCAATAATAATAATAATAATTTCTAGGCTTAGGATAAGCACTATTTAGCAAGAACTGAAACATCAGTGTGTTATCAATATTATTCTCATCCTAAATCTAAAATCACAGCTCAATCCATCTACCAGGGAAAAACTAACTCTATGCCAGCTGAAACCAGGACATATGCCCAATCCCCAGGCCAAGGCCTCTTCACTTTGCTCCTAGTTGTGGAGCTGTGAAAGAGCAGACACAAGTTCCTACACAAAAGTGTGGCTGTGCTACAAGAAGACACATTCTCCAAATACAGCAGATTTCAGAGCCATGGCATTTAGAGCAATTTCCTTATAATATCATGCTTTTATCTTAGATTTTACATCATTTCCTTTGGTCTCAGCACCGCAGTCCATGCGTTTATCTTACTGTCAGGTAATAAGTTTTTCTCCTCCAAATAGAAAAGCTTTTTCTCCTCCTCCACCCCATAATATACCTCTGCAATGACAACAGCAGGCTGCATTTAGTCCTGGATCCCAAAAGCTTTTCTCTGGAGAAAAATATTTTACATTTGGAAAGTCCATTGTTTTAGATCACGGAGGGATGGAAAGTCTTAAACCATCACACTTTCCGCACCTGCTGGAGGCACCTGCAGAGAGAAAGTATTGACCTTCAAGACTGTACTGCTCAGAGCCAGTTTGGGGGTGTCTTGTTGCTTCAAGAGGACCAAAAGCTTTCCTTCGTGTCAGGCACAGTTACATGACTGATTCTAGCCTCAGGTATTTACATGAAACCATTGTTGTACACATGTAAATGCTACTTTAAGTTCAGTTATCTGTTAATTTAAAGCAAATGGTCAAGTATCCCACAGAACCAGACTGATTCTATTGCCATGACAGCCAGAGAGAGACTCCTATGCTGTCCTATCTCATCAGAAAAGATTTGTAAGAAAGGATCCAAACATGATTTCAATGGAACTGAAAGTATTTTAAAGGAGATTTTAGTATATTTAAATGTGCAAGGGTTTCTGTAATAAATACAGACTTACAAAAAACATAGTGGGGAGTTTATGTAAACTGTAGTGCAGTTCCTTTGGTTTCTTCTGAGTGTCACTGACATCATGCTAAAATGTTCATCAAGGGTTCAGTCTGAGAGTGTACTATTTAAAAAGTAGTCTTCTGTAGATATTTTGGCTGCATGTTACATGACACATTATATTAAAGTTAGTGGTTGTTGTTAGGCTTTCATTGCTATAATATTGGAATGGCTAATACAGCCTGAATATTTTGCATCTCATTAAAACTCAACATTCCAGAGTCTCCTTAAATTTTTTAAGTAATTCAGGAGTAAAGGATGTATTGTCCAATAAAATTTTTGATTTGCCATGCTTCTGTATTAAAAAATGAAATAAAGGTACAACACCATTAGTGGATGTATTTATTGAGATTATGTAAATTCTATGAAAAACAACAAGAATTTTAAAATCCAACACAACTGCATTATGACTTTCTCACAAGACTGAGCATCAGATATTGAGGTCTGCTTTACAACACTCCCCAAAACAAGTTAGAGCCACCAGGGAACAGCTGCTGACTGGTGAAGTCCCTGTGCACCCCAACTGCCCTCACCAACCTCTCTACATTGACTCGCTTTGCGAATCACTTTGCCTTTTTCACCGGTGGGTTTTTAAGGCAGATGTGAGGCAGAGAAGTCCACAGGAAGAAGAAGCCCTCCAGACTGAATGCTGACAGGAATTTACAGTGCGAGAGGGATTTCAGAAGTGCCAGGAAGAAATTCTCCTGAGAGGAGTGCCCGTTGCACCCCTCAGCATAGCGAGGGGACATGACAAGCAGAAAATCTGAGCATGGTTTCCATCTCATGCAGCAACTTCGTGAAAGTGTCTCTGTTGGATATGTAAAAGGGTTTAAGACCTTCAGACTCCTTGGCCATACTTGACTGCCCAATTATGCATATTTATAGTAACGAAAAATCTGTACATGACTTGAACATTTTGTATTGCATGCAGTTATGTTTAATTTTAAAGCGTGATGTGAGAAGGGAAAATTTCAGCTCAAGTGTTGCACTTTAGCTAATAATTGACATATTTAACATGCATTTTCTATGGTAACTGAGAGCATTCACTTACATACATATACTTTCCCACTTCTATAAAGTCCTGTTTTTATTGTGAATCTTTGAGAAGCTGGGCTGTAACCAAATAATCAAAGGGACAACAAACTGCAACATGTGGACAGAAGTAGTTGGTCACAGATAAGGGCAAGAGCAAGAACTTGCAAATTTAATTTGGTACCTGCCATGATGAACCTGGGATGTTAAACGTGATCAATTTCATATAAAATCTCTATAGTGAGTTTTCTTTGTAGGCACTTAATTTCTGAATGAATGAGGTCAGACAGCTGACACAAAGAAATGTCTTGAGGTGGGTAAATTATGTGCAAGAATTCCTTAGAATAAGGAAGGTGGCATGAGAAGTTAGAGGCTACAAACGCTAAAATAAAATCCATTGGAAAACGCAGCAAGTGTTCTTGCTATATTAAGCCATACTTCATGCAGTAGGTCCCTCAGGGCCTTCCTCCAGAATTTGAACTGTCCACCTAAACATTACTTCTTCCATAAACCTGGCACAAAAATGTATCTTGACCAGTAATGCTGGCTTCCTGCAGCAGGGCAGTGTGATAAGGCCAGAACCCCCCATAGCACACATTTTCCTTGGGTAGCTTCTGTCTGTGGATGGAACATGCTGGACTCTCTCTCAATGGCAGGGCTGCTCCCCTTACCAATCTGAGGACACTGAAGGACTATTACGAGGCCAAGAACTACTTATAGTGTTTGTCACCCTTTCTTCCAAAAAATAATCATTCAGTGGGTTGTTTCTTTTTTTTTTTTTTAATAATCTCACTTTTCTTATCTTTTTTTTTTTTCAATCTCACATGCTACTGTTTTAAGTTGATAAACACAGAAAACATCACCGAGTGCATATTAAATAGGATGGCCAAATGACATCCACAATTCCTGGACTGCTTTTTGTGATGTGTTCAGAATGTTGTTAACCTCCCAGTTTCACTGTAGGGCTTACGAAATGAATATGGTTGTGCATATATCCATACATATGGATATGCATACAAGCACTACACTCACATACATACACACAGACATATTTTTATGACACTTTTATCCTCCAGCAAAAGCATAATCTTTTCTTTTGCTCTGGTTAATTTGATATATTCTCTGCACCTAAATCCTGCTTGACTGAGTTTAAAATTTCTATAAGCTGTTTATAGTCTCACAGGAAAAACAGAAACTAAAGAAAATATACTGTGAACCTGAAAGACACTCAAAATTTGCCTGAGTTCTGGCTTTTAAGAAAAGGGAACACAAGCATATAAAGCATCTGTGTCATGTGCATCACTCCCCAGCCCATGAACATCCTCTAAACCAGAATTGTACTGGAGCGTTTCAGTAAATGCTCCTTTGCCCTCCTGCCCACCCAGACTTCCCCTCCTGAAAACCTTTTCCTCCCTTCTGTCCTCTGACTCTTAGACCTTCTTAATGTTTTGAGTTCCTTTAGGCAGAGTGACATGACTTGTTGTTAAAGTGCTGCCCTGGTCAGGATGGTCACTGGGGACCTTCAGATGTTTGTCATAAGAAGGGAAGAACTGCAGCCCCGGGGTGAGAGGTGACCTGTCTCTTGTTTCTACTCGGTTCCCACTGAGAAAAGCAATGGGTTGAAGTGGCTTTATAGAGAAAACTCCTAAGATTCTACTTACAGTTCAGGTTTTGGTGAGTCTCGCTCTCTCTTGTGTAAAACTTTTGACCGAAATCAGTATTAAAGGATATTCTCATGTACAGTTCTCAGAGTAAGGTTTTATGATTCTAGGTACAGCTCATATCTTCCCATTTTTCTGTAAAAATGGAGATGGAATAGTGATATAACTCACATGCAGTCACTTACCCTGGGATGGGCTGTAGTCTGTTCAGAAAGGAATATGTGTGCCTTACATGAGACTATCAATTTCTTCCAGTCCATGAGCTATTATCAGCATCTTAAATGGAAGTGATGCAAATCTGATTGAAATTTGGGGAAAAAAATAAAGAATTACATAGCAACAAAAGTACAATAATTGTAAACGTTCACTTCACCAAACAAGGAACAAGAAAACTCCGTTAATGGTGTGCTATGCCTTTTGCAACAGAGGTGATGCTTTTTATGGTAATCTTGAGGAAAGTTGAGTTCTTAAACAAAGCAGTGCCACCCTTTAATATATAACAAAAACTGTTTGAAGGGACATATTGTGAAAAGTGACACTCCTAGATCATCTGGTGTCCTGCATACATTTAAACAGATGAGATGTATCTATCTTACTGTTAGTTTTTAATTCGAGGAAGATTTCCATAGCTAACTGCCAGATGATTAAACTTAATTTTTGTTCTTGAAATATAACTGGAAAAGCCGCAAATTATGAGCTAACACTGTAATAATACAAATAGAATATCCACATGAGTTAATGTATTTGGATTTTTCTTTTTTTTTTCTTTTTTTTTTCACACATAAATTAGTAACCTGAAGAAGTAAGTTTCTGTGTGTGCTTCTGAAACATAATGAATGACTTCATGTTGCAGATTCATATAAGGGACTTAACATTCAAAATACATTGTTTGGGTTTTTTTGCCTAGCATGTCTGCACTGCTACATTCAGAGGGTTTTAGGACTCTTACTTGCTCAGGTACTAATCTGGTGCTGAATTAATTGTTCATTCTGAACAGAGAACATAATAGACAGTAAAATAGATTTCTGAAGGCATTTTGTGCACAGAATATGATTAAGAAGCAATCAAGCACTGGAAACCCACTCAGCTCCTGTACCTTGTTCTTGGGCATATGGGTCATGCTGTAGGGGATGGATTGAAAGCAATTAATTATTTTAGTAAAAGATAAGCTTGAAGCTCTGTGTGCATGTGTGTGTGTGTGGATAGTTCCCCCTCCCCACCAGCTTCCTGGAGTTTATTAAAGACACACTATATGAAAGCGAGAAAATAACTGATTTTTTTTCTTTTTTTTCTTTTTTTTTTTTTATGAGAGGACAGTTTTGCATTTTGAGACTTCTGCAGTTAATCGGCTTCCTTCAATTTTTCTCATGGCAGCTTTTGTCAGCTCACATATTTTGGGATTTCAGTTACTTCTCCTAATGTGCAATTTACATTCTAGTAACACATGATGGACAGCAATTCTTGACTCTAGACAGTGACAGTAGAAGATTAAATAGCCCAGTCAGTTCCTCCTCGGTTTCTGGAATTTTTTTCAATTAACTTTAAACAGGCTGCATCAGGATTTTCAAATTCTAGTGTTGAGACACTTTTTTTTGCATCCTGCATTCTTCATTTAAAAAAAAATGAGGCCTGTGTTATGAATTCCATGTATGTCAATAACTTACACTGTTAAGAAGAAACTGTGCTACAAAAGGGAAGCTCATGGTAAGCACCAAGGAAACTTGTTGTCTACTTAAATTTCCTGAGGATAAACAGAAGTTGACAAGTAACTTCTATTCCAGCAATGCCTCCAGCAATGCAACTTTTCTTTATAAAGATAAGTTGAAATAAGCTGTTAATTTTCTAATAAAGTCCCTTCCAGACTTGATGTTATTCCTCTGTGTCACAAGGTGCCATGCATCATTATAGCAAAGGTTGTTTCTTCCCTAGACTGCCAGTCTTCCTCTGCCCTCTCAGAGCCTGTGTTTCATACAGACTGGCACTAGGAATGATATTGGCTGGGTGACTGGCTGGGTAGATCAACAAACATTAACTTGGCATTTACTTGGATAATTTGACCGGCTACGAATAAGATTCCCTTTCCATTGCAAAGCTCTGTTGTCTCTGTCTGCTTCTCAAGCTTTACAACAGAAAATTAATTTTATGCTTTTAATGGGAATGTCAAGGTCCCAGATAAGGGCAGGCATTCAAGTTTATCCTTTGTCCAGTTTTCATCACTGATGTCTGATTGATCAATGCTGTTGCAAAACAAGGCGCTACAGAAAAATCCAGGAGGTGCTTTCCTCTAAGGTGTAATAATGGAAATGGCAAAATCATGAGGCAACTGATTTTGATTTACGAATAAACACTGAATATTGTGCTGGTAAAAAGTATGAGGAGGTCTCTGTCCTCTTTTTTCTGAGTTTACAGACAAAACCACGTTAAGCTGAAATGGTCTTTCTTTGAAAAAAGAAAAAATATTTATTGCTGATGGTTTCATATATCTAAATAGTAGCAATAAAGATGTTTCCATACAGAACAAAAATGTTATTTGGAGGTGTTTGTTTCATTGTCTTTCAGGGATTTGTTCTGTGCAATGTGTGAAAAATAGACTCCTGTGTTTACAGCCATACAAATTACATCAGCCTCTGTGTGCTGTCTGCTCTCACAGGCATTGTTTTATCTCTTAGCCTCCTTTTCAGCGGCTCTGAAATGCAGGCTTAAAGAGGTGCATGGGGGCTTGCAGAGATGAGCAGCTTTGTCTGTACAGTCCCCGTGATGCTGCAGAGCATTGGCACTGCAGATGCTTGTTTTACTTGAAAGAGGATGGACACGCTGGAGGAAAGGACAGGATGTGCTGACCAGTGTGGAGGGAGGTCAGACTGATTGTGTAGGGTTACAAGAGGCTTTTGGAGGCTGAAGCAAGGTTTCTAAATATGAACTGAAGAGCTCACATGTATCCTCCCTTTCTCAAGTGCTGAGCACACGTTGCTTTAATGGCTATTGCTACGGCTTCAGCTTTCTGAAAGAAACAGCTTAACCAAAATGAGATTGGCAGCTAGAGGTGGGGAAAGCAAAATGTCCTCATGAAGGGAATATGGTCCAGCACTTTAGACTGGCAAAATCTAGTTTAGAAATCACTGGCAAAATTACTGTGTTGGCAAGGAAATTGCTATATTGGTAAGTACCAGTAGGCTTTGCTTTTATCCCCTTACCCTTAACCCAGCTCTTGAAAGGTCAAGAGATTTTGATTGGCTTAGTTTGGGGTTATTTTGGTAGTTGTTCTCTCTTGTCCTTTTTTTCAAGTCTTAGCAGAACATACTGTCTTCAGATCCTTCTCTGTTTAGAGTCCACTTTGTCCTCCTGTGCAGGTGATGAGTGCTATGCTGCAGAGCTGTCTTTTGGCAAACACCCATGCAGGCCTGGAGTGAGGGCAGAGGACAGACATAGCTCAGAATTATGGTGATAAAAGTCTTCTCCTCACTAATATTAGTCTCCTTTAGGGAATTTGCTCTTTTCCAGACAGTACATAGTTTTTTGATTGTGCATCTTGTCTTCCTAATAGAAGAAAGTTAAATGTATGAATTTCCAACTAAATGCAAACCCTACTTGCCAGTGCTTTGGAGGGCTTTGTTGGAGCTGTGTCTTTTGCTGTCCATTAGGCAGGACTAGGAACAGTCTCACTGACATCACCAGTAGAGCTTATTTGAATGCTGAGTATCCTCCTCCTTTTCCCATAATTGTCATCAAAACTGACTCAGAAATCCATTCTTCTATTGTTGCCCTCAATACTTGAAAATGTTAATTAGCTAATCAATGAAGAGATTTTTTTTTCTCTTCTATAATATAGTTATTTTTTAGAAATCCAGGAATTAAGTGTCCTAAGAACAGACTTTCTTCTCTGCAAGGGAAAGTAGAAGATCAATTTGTCTCCCTGGCTGTAAGATTACCTTTCTTTCTAGTGCTGCAGCCATGATACCTACATCTGTTTTCTTAGAATGACATGCACTTGGAACCTGGTACAACTGCAGCTGTCATTTCTCTACCCACCCAGAGACACCTGGGGTACATGTTTCTCTTCAAGCATTTAATCCCCAAGATAACACGCAATCACCATGCAAAATGCCTTGTTTTCTACAGCTAACACTCTGCCCTCAGCTGGGTAAGAACAAGGTCACCCTTTCTCAGCATTATAAATGCAACAGATAGGAAAAAGCAGTAGCTGGACAGAAGAACAGAGGGTAAAATATCATGCTGGTGTCATTATCCTGACCTTTCACAGCATAGCTGCAGAAACTTCCAGCTGAAATAAATGCAAAGACAATTCCATGCTGTAAAGAGTCCTTTTTAACAGCAGTGAATTCATGGTCTTTTTTGTCACCCAGGTACAGAATACGTTCTTGATCAATTCCTATTAATACAAGTTGGGGTGACAGCTTTAAGACGCCAAATGAGGTTTTCAGATGTTTTGATCTGGCACAACTCTGACCTCAGTGGAGACAGCAGTTTTACGCTTTCTGAGGGTGAGCTCTGCCCCTGCTGAGCAACGGCACAAAAGCTAAGAAGTACCTCCTGGATGATGCTAACTTTATTTTTTTGCTCTGAAATGCTTTTGTACCCCTTTCCCCAGCTAAAATCCTTGTTATTAAGATACTCTCCTGCCCTATGACACCACTCAGCATGGGAAAGTCCTTGGGAAGGCTTGCAGGGCTGTCTCCCAGCCTGGCTGGGAAGGGAGACCAAATGAAACACCACGGGGCAACAGCAAACACGGTTTGGACCTGGGGTCCTCCTGGACCCTTTCCATCCTGATTGCATCAGTGAGGTTGTTAGGTGCATTCCTAGGTAGCTGGGGTTGCCTCATCTGCAAGTTACCTTGGTTTAACCCTTCAAAATAACCCTTCAAGTATGGGTATTTTGTTATTCTCTTTTCTTTTTCCTGAGTAGTTTTGTCTGTAAAAATATTGACTTAGAAAATCGAGAAGTTTCACCTAGATTTCTCCATAAAAATAAACCTTTGGTATTAAACATGGGCTTGGGGACTTAAAACTCAGTGTTAAGGCTGCATTTTATTGCCTTTATTGATGATAAAACGTTATCACACATCATGTTTTTAAAGGACAGTTTGTGGAGCTAGTTCCCTCTGGGACATCCGTTTTAATTCATGGTTATTTATTCTTTCCTTTCTTTTTATATAGGCTGGCTTTTCTTGTTTTCTTTGATTGGTTGTTTTTTTTCTCTAAAAGAATGAATACTCTGTTGCAGCCATACTTACCATACAGCTTCTTGCTCATGAATCTACAATCCAACATCAACTCATTAGTTCAGAGACTGAGAAGAGCAAAGTCAGTTCAATGAATTCTGTCAATATATGCTATTTCAGAGCCTGAATAAAACTGGTTACTAAAACAAGCTGAAAAGCAACACAGCCTTGATCATTGATTTGCATTAGAGAATTTCGGTCAAATACTTGCAATAAGTCTGGTGTTCCAATTTTCACAGTTATTTAGGATTCTAGAAATTTCAGCCTAAAACTATAATGGAGTGGGGTGACTGTGGTTACACGGTAAGGTGGTGCTGTGGTTTGAAGCTGGCTCCCTGCCAAGTCTCCAAATCTCACCTCAAGAACTCTCCCCCTCCCCACAAAAACCAAGGGAGAAGAGAAAAAAAAACAACAACAAGAGAACTGAAACGAGAGGCAGCTAAATCCATATATATAAATATATTTACAGTTATATTACAGTTATATACAATTGAAATATATATACAATTTCAAAAGGAAAAGAGAAAGGGAAGGGGGAAAGGAAAAAAGGAACAAAATCAAAATAAAATATACACGATCAATAACCCAATATCTAACAACTAAAAGAATTAGCAAAAGAATATCTTACTACTCTCCTTGGGGACAACAGAAAGTCATGCTGGAACGACTACCGGCAACTTCCGTCTCCCAGGGTCGACAAGGCCTCACCAGGCCTCACTCCCCAACATGACAGACTCAACAGCAGGGAACCTGCACCTCCAAAGCCGCCAGAAGGAAAGAGGGTGAAGGCCTCTCCTCCTTTCTTCTTATAGTCGGGCTTACGTAAAAATCATAGGGAATAGTGGGTAAATCTGGGCACTTCCTTGGTTACAAACTAGTCACCAAGGAAGGCCCAGACTAAACTACCACAGGTGGTTTCACTAGTGACTGTTCTTCAGATTGCCTAAATTGTTCTCATTGTATCAATGACCACTGGAGTTTGAGGATTTGTTTTGGTTTTTGTTAATAGTGATGTCTGCTGTGCAAGGCTTTTTTTTTTAGTCATAAGAGGATAAAAAAATGGAATTTCATTTTTTTGTATGTATTTGAATAAAAAAAGGAGTATCCCTGCATCAGGCATCTATTTATTGCCTTTTCACTTGCTTACAGTAACACTAAAATAGTGTTTGAGGGGAAAAGTCCATTAAGGTCTCACTTAAGTGCTTATGAACTTTTTATTTACTATCTATTTATGACATGTGGTGCTATGAATTTGGCTTATCCAATCAAGATTGGTATCAAGATCAAGCCTTTTATGGTACAGAAGCTCATGTTTCTAAACAAAGCAACTGTTATGATGATTTTGAAGTAACAAACACCGATAATGAAATGCTGATGAATGATTTGCATGTGAAAATCATTAATTGAATTTTTTTAATCAATATGTTTGCAGAATTTGTTACTGAAAAAAAAAAGAAATAAATGAGATATATTCAGTAATTGAGTTACTAAAAAATTCCAATTAGGAACAGAATTCATGTAATTAAATAGGAACCCTCATTAAAATTTCATTGTAGGAGTTTATTTTTCTAATAGAATTATGTCCTAAAGTAATAGGGCATTCAACTTCACAAAGAGATGAGGAATTCAGCTGAAGTACTAACACTGTATAAAAGTGTGTGCTACTAAAATGATGACATCCAATTCTATATACATGTACTGTGAAGACTTTTAGCACTGTTACATTAATTATTTAGTTGCTATTCAGCACGAGTGGGTATAGGATGGTTCATTTGTACATGTTTACTAAAAAGAATAAAATCTGACTAAACAATTTCTTCTGCAGCTTTACAAGTGTGAAGATGTAGAGCCAGTGCACACTTAGGGCAAGGAGAAATAGCTCTGAAGCTTGTGCAGAAGAATTCAGCTGACTTACTTATAACAAGTACACTAGCATTATCATAGATGTCATTCTCTATAATTTATAGAGCAGTTTGCAGTTCTGTTAGGTTGAATCAGTCATAAAGAGAGAACAGGCTGTAAAGTTACATTAATGTACCACTCCTAACTTGTAGGATAGCACAGAAAATTATTTATATGTGTTAACAGGGCTAAATGTCCCTCGGACACTTACAGAGAGAGATGGAATGGGTGTTTTTGAGATGTCAGGGTTGGAAGAATGAGAGTAAAGATTACTATTCAACATGAGGGTTTTGCAATCCCTACTTTATTTAGCAAAGCAAGTAGGTTAGTTTTCAGTAGAATACAGTTATAGCCTTGACCCAAAAGTTTGCTGCCTGTGTCAGTGTATCACTGCACAAACAAAGATAGTATTGCTGATGACTGAGCTGCAGACAGCCTCTAGCAGGAAAACTGGGTGATCCAGAAGAGTACTGATAAAGAGTTATGATGCCATTACCTGTCATGAACACCATCCAGATGGGCTTCACAATTTATGCAAAGCCAAATTCAAGTGGTAAACCTGAAGGAGACCTTGAAAA
The DNA here is from genome assembly GCF_009829145.1 of Chiroxiphia lanceolata. Classification (NCBI taxonomy): domain Eukaryota; kingdom Metazoa; phylum Chordata; class Aves; order Passeriformes; family Pipridae; genus Chiroxiphia; species Chiroxiphia lanceolata. Next base: position 39,479,645 of record NC_045637.1, on the reverse strand, counting down.
CTATCATAGAATAAAAACTCATGGATTTTGTATGGGAATTTTCTTCATAATTTGGAGTTTGATGCTACTGGTGAGCTTTCAGAAGGACTCTGAAAAAGGATAGTTTTGTTGCAAATATTCTTACCAAGGGAACAAAAAACCCAATCACCCCTGCGTGTTTGATTTATAATTAACAGGAATAAAAATGTAATCACAAATGTAGCTGCCACATCTAGGCATGATATAAATATTTTATGCAGTGCTTCAAAGTTGCATATAATGTGCACTGAAAAATTTGAGTATTGTAGTAAATGAAGTTATTAAACCTTTAAACCAGAAATTCTGGACTCTCACATTTATAGAAACACTGGTGTGTTTGAACAATGATCCTGTAAATTACAGCATGTAACAAAAAATGCTTATCTCTCCACAGAATGTGCAGGAATATAAATGACTCATAAAATTGGTAAAAATGTAAAGCTGAAGGTTTAAAGGGCTTTAGATGAACTTTAGTTTATGAATTCTGCTCTCAAATATACTCATAGATTATATTTATTGTTTTAAGGCATAAGCTATTCTTTAAGAGGGGATGCCACCCAGGTTCTTGGGTCAGGTTGCAGTGTTAGGAGCTTCAAACCTGTTTTTTCAGGTAGCTTTTCTGCACCTTACCTGTGGAAACAGAGACCTGTCCCAGGAATGTCATTGTGTTTGTTTTTCTGTCAGTGGCATATCTAAGCAGCACACAGATTTAAAGTTCCTGATACTATTAGAGGACACCTCTGCTGTGGAATGCTTGGAAAGCTTCTGGGAAGCCTGGTCACTCCTTTGATGCTGGCAAGTAGCCCAAAAGACCACATGGCAGCCATTGCAGCAAGTTCCCAAGTCAGAGGACTTCACTGCACCCAGAGGAAGCTTTGGGTGTTGAACAGCCTGATTTCCAGAGGCACAAGAGATGTGTGTCACTTCAGCCAGCACTGATGAAAGTGCCCATCCTGCTGTGTAATCTGGGCATCTGGCAGATGGCATTTGGGATTAGTATTGATTAGTGGAGGGTGTGAAAGGTATCTACCTGAGAGTGCAGCAGAAGGGAGCAGTCAGACATCTGCACTGCCACCCACAAGCACTACAGAGAGGATCTATCCTTGCCCTTACCATCTCTCCAAAGGGATGATATCTTTTATCATTGGTAGCTAGTGGCTCTGCCTGAAAAGCTGTTAAGTGCCTATTTCTCCTTCCTTGCTTCTTCCTTCCTTCGTGGTGCAAAACAGCATCATGACTTTTTATAGAAAAGATATTGCAGCCAATATTGGCATGGAAGGTGGCATTTTTACAAACTCCGAAAGCAACTGAATTATTACTGTATATAATGTATATCTAATGTTTTATTTTTATGCAGTGTACATATAATATATTAATGCATGTAGTGCATCAAGTGGAGTTTTTGATGAAGTTCTTGTTAATGACACTATGGGACAGAAAGAAAAAAAATCTGACATCCAAACAGGCCTGCCAGAAAAAGATAAAGTGGGGGAAGAGGTAACAGAGGAAAAAACAAACTATATGATTACTACATATTTTTCTTAGCTTGGAGCTAAATAATAATTTTTCCCTTTCTTCCCCTCTCCCATCCCATGGTTGAAAAATAAATAATTTTGTTTCACTGTGAGTACAGTTGATTTTTAATCTGAAAAAACTCATGCAATAGAATTTCATGTAAATATAGATCAACTCTTTCAGCAATCCTTCTGTCCTTCATAATAATTTCATTACTATTCTAGCCAAGATGGAAATGTCAGAGTGGGAAAGGGGACTGGAAGTCAGTGTCTACCTTGCAGGAATTCTCAGTCCTGATAAAGGCACTGTAGGATACTTGTGTTGCTGAACTGCACTGAAGTTTGTATCTTTTCGCTCTTTTGTGCAACAGACGTCAGAAAAATATGAAATAATGAGCATCACCTTGTCCTTTATATGCAGAACTATCATGATGTGCTGTGACCCTCACAGCAGTAGAACTGGGGTGCATGAATGCCAAATCACTGCAGGACAACCTCCAGTGCTGCACTCCAGAAGAGCTATGCTTAGGAGGGTCATGCCAGGGCTAGCACAACCAGCCCTGCGGAGTAGGGAGGCAGGATGGAGGCAGCACTGTAAGTGGCTGCTCTGAAGGCCAGGAGAGTCTTAAAAGCTTTCTACTCTTTCAAAACTTCTGCTTGCTACTTTTCACTCCCTTTGGATCTCACCATTCCTACCAAATCTGTATGTACATGGTAAAACATATTTTATGCCTCTCCAAGGGGACGTGATCCCATTCTCGGCATCCCACTGCTGGTGCCAGGAGGACTACAGGGCTGGTGTGATCACAGTGGGTGCTCACCTCTCCAGGTCAGGGAGCAGGAGAAAAGGCACCATCAACTTACACTGCTTTTCAATGATTGTGCCCAGCACTTCTGAGCTTAATTTTGTGTATAAGTAACTGTGAAAACACTGTATGTCTAAGGGGAGTTCCTCCCCTACCTTGAGTCCTCCACCCTAACAGCAATTGTGCTCTTTAGCAACGATTTTGCTGCCTGTTTCCCCTTCCTTATTTTCAGGCAGCTTGCTGGGCTTCAAAAGCAAATACTTCTTAAGTAAAGGTGGTATGTGAATTTCCCTGAGCAAGCAAAAACCACCACTAAAGTCCTCTTTTAGAAAAGGAGTGCATGATGGATGGAGCTTTTAATGTGCCACAAGGTTGACCTTCTAATTCTAATCCTCTAATGGTTGGGAGTGGGGAAAAATATGAAATGTAGAATTTCATGAAGAAGTTTGCAGGTCAAGAGAAAATGGTATAATTCATATAAAAAAAATCAAGTAAAATTTTGGGTTGTTTACGCAGATAAAGATCCTTTTCAGGCTTTTAATATGAGGCTTAGTATTCTTTCTGATGAGGTTTTGAACACCAGAATATTATCTCTGAACACCAGACCACTGTAAAGAACCTAGTATTAATGAGGTTTAGCTAGTCATTCTTATATCTACTAGTAGAGGGGGAACAAAGAGGAAAGTGATGCTTGGCTTTGCATGCCATGTCTTTGCACCCAAAAGTATGCATGTCATATTCTTTGACTACACAATCAGACACAAAGCCATAGCTATTTATCTCCTGCGAACACTAAATTTCATAGCTTTTAGCCTAAAGAAGCAAAACCATCAAGCAATCATGATAATAGAGTTGAGTTCCTGAACTTCAGTAAGCTTGGAGTTCATTAGTCTGGGTGCATTCATGGAAAACCTGTGATATTTTATCAGGAAAACATTTGCATTAAAGAGCAAATTACCAAAGTAATCTATATTTTCACACATTTCCAAAGGAAGTGGCTTCTGGTCTTTAGGTTGGAAATGGACAGATTTCTGGGAATTTGGCTGCAACAACATGCAAGAAAGGTACAACTGGTTTTTTAAATACTCTGTGAAGTGTTCACATCCCACCCACTCTTGTTGCCACAGAGTGTAATCTGAGAAGCATCATACAGAATATGATGTTGAAATCAGATGTCTGGATCTAGACCTGACCTTGAATGAGTAAAGGAAAGGAAAAAGTGTGTTTAGAACAGTAGGTTGGGAAAGAAATTATGTTTCTGTTCCCTAAGGGGAGTACAATCTGATAGAAGGTATCAAAAAAATAAACCTGCTTAGGAGCAAACTGAGAGTTACTTTACAAATTACATTCTTAAAAAGAGAGAAATTCAACAAAACCACACCAGTCCTCAGTGTGGGGCTGGTGAAACAGTCTTGGTTCAGTCTTACTATGTTTTAGAAACAGAGAAGAACAGCAGTCTGCTTTCAATAAACTCAGTCCAGTCATTTCCATTTCACTGGAATATGAAAAGCCTGTGACGGAACAGAAGTACTTACAATGCACATCTCTACGTCTGAACTAATCATCTTGGTTCCTTTAGCAGTCATTGGAGAGAAATGGGCAATAAGTGAGGAGGAACTTTCAATATTACAAATCTTTAATTCTATTTGCATTTCAAATTTGCAATGCATTTACAAAAATAGACTTTGGAAAAAGAAATTTGTAATAGAAATGAAAGTTTTGTATTACACGTAAACCAGGGAGGTCCCAGATGATTGGAAGCTGGCTAATGTGATGTTCATCCACAAGAAGGGCTGGAAGGAAGACACAGAAAACTACAGGCCTCTCAGCCTGACCTTGGTGCCCGGCAAGGTTATGGAGCAGATCATCCTAAGTGCAATCATGCAACACCTACAGGACGGACAGGGGATGAAACCCAGCCAGCAAGGGTTTAGGAGGGGCAGGTGCTGCCTGACCAACCTGATCTCCCTTTATGATGTGGTAGTTTGGTCTAGGCCTTCCTTGGTGACCAGTTTGTAGCCAAGGAAGGGCCCAGATTTACCCAGTATTCCCTACGATTTTTGCGTAAGCCAGACTATAAGAAGAAAGGAGGAAAGGCTTTCGCTCTCTTTCCTTCCGGCAGCTTGGAGGTGCAGGTTCCCTGCTGTTGAGTCTGTCATGTTGGGGAGCGAGGCCTGGTAGGGCCTTGTCGACCTTGGGAGGCGGAGGTTGCCGGCGATTGTTCCAGAGCGACTCTCGGTTGTCCCAAGGAGAGTAGTGAGATATTTCTTTGCTAACTCTTTTAGTGGATAGATATTGGGCTACTAATTGGGATATATATATATATATATATTTTATTTTGGTTTTGTTCCTTTTTCCCTTCCCCCTTCCCTTTCCCTTGTGAAATTGTATATATTTCAATTGTATATAATTGTAACATAAGTGTAAATATATTTATATATATCACTTTAGCTGTCTCTCTCTCTTTTTGGGTTTTCTTAGTTGTTTTTCTCTCTCTTCTCCCTGGGGTTTTGGGGGGGGGGGGGGAGGGTTGGGGACTTCTTGTGGTAAGGTTTGGAGAGCTTGGCAGGGAGCCAGCTTCAAACCATATCATATGATCAGATGACCCACCTGGTGGATGAAGGGAAGGCTGTGGATGTGGCCTACCTGGACTTCAGCAAAGCCTTTGACACCATCTCCCACAGCATTCTCCTGAAAAAGCTGGCAACCCATGGCTAGGACAGGGGCACTGTGTGCTGGGTTAGGAACTGGCTGGATGGCCGGGCCCAGAGAGTGTTGGTGAACGGTGTTGCATCCAGTTGGTAGCCGGTCGCTGGTGGTACCCCCAGGGCTCAGTGTTGTGCCCAGTCCTGTTTAATATCTTTACTGATGATCTGGATGAGGGGATTGAGTCCAAAATTAGCAAATTTGCAGATGACACTAAGTTTGGGGGGGAGTGTCAATTTGCTGGAGGGTAGGAGGGCTCTGCAGAGGGGTCTGGAGAGGCTGGATAAATGAGCTGAATTCAATGGTATGATGTTCAACAAGACCAAGTGCTGGGTCCTGCACTTTGGCCACAACAACCCCCTGTAGCACTACAGTTTGGGGACAGAGTGGCTGGAGAGTAACCAGATGGAGAGGGACCTGGGGGTTCTAATGAACAGGAAGCTGAACATGAGCCAGCAGTGTGCCCAGGTGACCAAGAAGGTCAATGACATCCTGGCCTGTATCAGGAATAGTGTGGCCAGCAGGACCAGGGCAGTGATTCTGCCCCTGTACTCGACGCAAGTTAGGCCGCACCTTGAGTACTGTATCCAGTTCTGGGCACCTCAGTTTAGGAAGGACACTGAGGTGCTGGAGAGTGGCCAGAGAAGGGTAGTGAGGCTGGTGAAGGGATTGGAGCACAGGCCATATGAGGAGTGGCTGAAGGAGCTGGGGCTGTTTAGCCTGGAGAAGAGGAGGCTCAGGGGAGACCTCATCACTCTCTATAACTACCTGAAAGGAGGTTGTAGCCAGGTGGGCACTGGTCTCTTCTCCCAGGCAACCAGCAGTAGGACAAGAGGGCATGATCTTGAGCTCTGCCAGGGGAAGTTTAGGTTGGATATTAGGAAGAAATTTTTTACAGAGAGAGTAATCGGACACTGGAATGAGCTGCCCGGGGAGGTGGTGGATTCATTGTCCCTGAAGTATTTTAAGAAGAGACTGGATGTGGCACTTAGTCCCATGGTCCAGTTGGCAGGGTGGTGTTGGGTCATGGATGATCTCAGAGGTCTTTTCCAAAGTGGTTGATTATGTGATTCTCTGTGACATATATCTATATAGTGAGAATTCCTGCCCTTGCAGTGTCCTGTTGGAAGGGAAGAATAAACAGGGTTGGGTTTTTTCCTCCCTCTACATATGCCATTTCAATTTTTGTTTCTGAAATGGATTACTGCAGTAGTGCTGGCACTTCTGCAGTGCTAAAGATACAGAAGATACTAAATTATTAGTTTTTCTCACGTATGAAGCTTGTGCTTCATAACAGAGGCTGTGACAAATTTAACAGGCAGCATATTCCACTAATTGCTGCTCATAACTGTCATCCCAGGCTTGAGCAGTCCCAGTACACACAGAGTACAAAGAATAAGAAATGAAATAATCTGAAACAGGAAGTTCATGGGCTGTTGATTTGCCTTATTTCATTTAAATCTATATGTAATCCCAGAATAACTTTATACATTGTCTTTCAGGCCTACGATCAATGCATCCATTCCCAGGGCTCTGGTTCCTCCGAAATAAAGATGTGAGCCTCAGCAGATTGACAATACACACATAAAAAGGGTTCTGTAAAAGTTAATTGCAGCACTGGAACTGACAAATACGAAAGAGCATTGAGGCAAACAAAGAATGGAAGGACTAAAAGATGGAAACAGAAAAGTCAGGCTAGAGCTAGAAAATACATCAGGCAAAAGATGGAACCCGCACGGCCTTGAACCACAAGCTGATGGACTTAGGTACCCATAGGATCATATCCCTGACAATGTCTTGTTCTTCTTTGTGGGGTGTTTTTTGTTTTCACTCATTCATCTCTGCTCCTTCCTGAATAAAAACATAACATCTTTTAATCCTTTTGTGAGAACTCCAAAGATCCTCATACTGGAACTCCCTCTAAATATTGAATTCTGAACTAATGGCTGCCTGGAAAGATGCTTCCTGACATAGGTACTTCATTGAAGAAGAATTCTTGTAGGAACTTGCAGTGACTTGAGTTCACTGCATACAGGCAAACTGTTTAATGGGAGAAGCCAAGTCAGAGCTCATTAAACACTGTTTACACGGTGTCAGGACAAATAGCATTAATCCCGCATCTCAGTACAAAAATATGTATCACTTGCGTAGACTCACCCCACTCTGACTTTATAAATTGTTAATAAATAGTGCCAAGGTCTATCAAAATACTAAGCCAGCTTAATGATAAACTCAAAGTTTTCCATTTCTTTGCCTTGAAATAACAACTCCTATGTGTTTTATACAGCTATTACCTTCAGGGAATTTAGACTTTCATGAGTGCTTTGGCTATTTACTTTGTTTGCTAATGGAGTTAGCTGGGCTGTAATGTGAGGAAAGTTGAAAAGGCAAAACCGGTTTGTGTTTAGAAATGCCTAGCAATTTGCAAAGGAAATAGTAAAAGTAAATTAAAAAAAAAAATCCAAAGTAGTCTGTTACTTCTAATAATGCAGGGAGATGCATTCCCTCTAATTAACTGCCAGCCTAAGCACAGTCCCGGAATTTTTAGCTGAGCAGCTCAGTTTGCTAGGTATAATTGTTTAAATTCCCCTTGGGGGAAGGCAGGTATGTCTACAAACCTGCAAAGTCACCTTAGACTGTTTGTTGTTTCCATTGTTTATTCAGGTAATATCTTGGGAAGACAGCCCAGTAGAGCTGGTGATAGAGTGCATCATAGGCTCATCCCTGGAGGTATAGCATGAGGGGGCCTGGCCCAGTGCTGGGTCCCCAGGTATAGGTGTTCTGTGCTGCTGAGGTTCAGGAAGCTGGAAGTTAAAATACAGTCAAGAAGGCAAGACCCAGGAGGTCACTCAGAGAGTTTCTGGGGGAGACTCACCCTATTGCCGTGGGCCTGGAGGACTGGGGAGAAGCCTCTGGATTTGACTGGCTAGAACAAATATACCTTTCACATGAAATCTCCCTGAGATAAAATCTACAAACAGCCCTGAGAAGAGGGAGTGAAGCCCTACACGACTGACTGTGGGAAGTGTTTCTCACAGCTGGTTTGACACCCCAGGGGGATGCTTGCGTGAACTGGACTTTGATGCATCTATTAACACTTCCTTCCTTTCCTCTTGGCAGGATGACAGATACTCATTAGGTTTTGGACAAAGGTAGGTTCTCTCTCTCTGTACTCCAGGCTAACTCAAGACCTCTCTCAGGCCCCTCCATGGGCTGCCCCAGAGCCTTGGGAGCGTGTAATGCAGCACTGAGCTCCACAGCTCATAAACCCCAACTCAAGGATTTACAGCTCTGGCCAAGCATTGTATTGATGTCTTCATGCAACTTCCCTTTTTTCCCCCCTCTCCTCTGTCTCAAACTCCTACCCTTGATATACAACATCGGTATACTCCTGCACACTGTACTGATAGTATTTCACTAGTGTGTGAGAAAAACAGCAGTCTGCCTTATACTGCTAGTGGCATTACGAGCATCCTAGATGCCGTCCAAGGGCAGAGGCTGAGTCTTAGTGCAGAATTACAGATTTTCATTATTTTAAAAGCCCTGTTACAATCCCATCTGCTGTCTGTTTGCTGCAGCATTGTCAGATTTCAAACTGTAGGAGAGAAAAATAGAAACTACTGCACCAAATGAGGCTGTTGCACAGGCTGAATTTCATTGTTGCAGTTTATTTTAAATGGGCTTAACAAAGACTTTTTAGATGCTTCTGTCTAATCATCTATTTTAACAGGCATCAAATACTAGATATCAAATGAGGCAAGCTTCTAAATCCTCAGAAAATTAGCTATTAAAATTGCTCCCTTTCTATTGCTGTTTTGCTTCTTTTGCCCACGCTAGAAGGGCTCCATGCAGCAAGCTGTGTAATTAAAATGAGTGTGTGAGTTAGAAAGAAAAACTCATATGAGAGACCTCATATAAGTACTAACCCTGTTTCTGTCTTCTTATAGACCTGAGCTTGCAGGGCAGCTCTGGAGCATGTCCATCCATGAAGTCATTCAAACATTGTCAGGAAGATATTGGCAGCAGGAAACAGGCCAGTCTGGCAAACCACCATTTTCCAGCATCATTGAAATGCAATAACTCAAAATAAGGAAAAGTGCTTTGTCTTTCCAGAAAAAACAACCTACAACTTTAAACAAAGTAGGAGGAAAATGCACTGTTATCCAACTGCTCTATTTACTTTAAATCCTCCTAAGGCCAAGGCAGTGACCTGATTGGACAGAAGTTTATTTAATATTGGAGTGAATAATTCTTTTCAATTGCCTTCGGTGTAAGGAAATGGGGCTGCAGGAAAAGCAGTTTGTCTGGCCAGCCTGTAAGAACTTAGAACAGAATGGGAATATGGACTGTAAACCAAAACATGTTAATCTTGATAATCTTTAAAAACCCCAAACAGAGGAAATTAGAAGAGCTGTCTGAACGTGAGCTGGAGCCAGGCTGAGGTGCAGCTGAAGCAGCAGAGCTCTGTTCCCTGACTTTCCCATCTGCTAGCGACCTTTCCCCTTTAGACAACTGTGAACCCACCTAATGAGGAGGTTCAGTGCATGCTGTGAGCTCTAACAGAACATGATGGAATTTCACTTTTACTGCTTCTCTGCAGTTGCTGTGCAGTGACCTGTGGAGTTTGTTAATAAACTTCTATGCCTATTACTGCTCCTCATTACAATAGACATTATCAGTGTCCTCTCCCTCCTCTTCAGCAGATTCAATCACTTTATCTTGGCAATATATTAGTAAATTAGTACTACAACTGAGACATTTATATTCAACTGTCTGAAAGACAGACTACTCACCTGTTTCTACAGACTCGAATATAATTTTGTTAAATAAAGATGCTGTGCAGGGCTCACAAGCTGTGTAATTATTTCCACAAGTTGTTTTCTCTTGTAAGTGAAAATTTTAATTCTTTTTTTTTCCTCACAACCCTCCTCAGAGGGCAAGAATTCTCATAAACGCAACCTTCAAATAATCATGTTTTTACTACCAGTATATAATTTAATTTAAAAGGAAAGGAGGGGGAAGTTTACAGGGTTCTTATTATCCAACTGTTACATTTCATGATTAAATTCGTTAAAGCAATAATTCAGAGCAAAGGGGTAGTGCTGAGGGCAGGAAAGTTTACAGTGTAAATACTTAGTGAGCCATGCTGGATAGCCAGGCCCCTTATCTTGTGAAAATGATTTATAGAAAACAACTTGATTACATTTTCAGCCCTACTACCGCTGGGTGATTAGATGAGAGCTCTTTGTTGTTATGACTGTCTACTTTAACTAAACTTAACTCCATCTGCTTTTCATTTAGCAATCACCACGTCCCTCTGGCAGGCAGCTGCCAGGTAAAGAATAATTTGGAGGTTGATGCTGCTGGTTGTTTGCAACTCTAAGTTCTGTTCCCCGACCTCCCACAGGCTTCCTGCCAGAAAGTCTGACATCCCTTAATCCCTCAGCAAGGTCTCTTGAAATAGCTCCTCCATCTTGTTTATTTAGACTACAAATTTCTCATGCAGGGTCTCTTTTACTAGACTGAAACTGGTCCATGTTCAGGCATCAATGGAGTGCAAATACTACAGACAGGACTATTTGGTATTGTTGTGCTTGTGCCCTCTCACAATGCAATTGAAAATGGTACTAGCATTGTGCCTGAAGGATCTGAGTATCACTCTATCACTTTGTAGGTGGAGGAGAAAAAGAAATAACCTAACATCTTCTGATTTATCTGACTTCAGCTTGTGTCAGGCCCTTTACAGCAAGGACTTCAGTACTTGCAACTGTGTTTGGAAATGGTATGTACGGAGGAAATGAGGACTATCTTTCAATCACTTTCCAATATACAAATGATTGTCCACATTCTTATGTACACATATTTAATTGCATTTAATTTTTATGCCTTCCCACTTGCAAGCAAAATGATGTAAAGCCCTTTGGACCTGATGCTGCTGTCAGAAACACTGACTTAAATCCTGCAGGATATCCACAGTGTGCTTGCTGGTATGTATGAGGACAGAATCTTCTATATGGGAGCTGTAAACGGATGTGTATGTACACCACAGATGGCAGAGCTGTTCTGCAAGGGGAGAGAAACACCCTAACTGGTCAGTTTGAGGGTTTCAGTATTTGCATTTGACATGAAGGAGATCCATAAGAGGGCCTTTGGCACTGCGATGGGGCCCAGAGTCAAATATAAAGGCTTCCTGTGAGGCATGCAGCAAATAACAGAAAGACAGAAATGAGAACTGAAACTACATAAACCAGAAGAATTCTGTGTGTGATTTATTCTGAGACAGAGATGTACTTATTGCTGCTCAGGGTTCACTGCTTAGATCTCAGACCCAAAATAAAGGCTTAGGTATCTTTGTTTTCAAAGAGAGGAAAGACTTCGCATCACTCCAAAGGGGAAGGACAGGGTCCTTATCCACAGTAGCATAAGTACTCCTCTTGCACAGCAACCCAGGAATCCAGGCTCCATCCCTCTGCAATAGTTTTAAGCCCCAGGACAAGTCTGTATCGTCAGGTGTGCTCTCAATAGTCTGCCTTACAAGTACTGAGAAAATAAGAAAAAATATTGACTACAGGGGAAAGAGTAATCTTTTGGCTTAGGAATTAGAGCCACCATCTGAGGATCAGAAAAGCTAGCTTCTAGTCCTTTCACTGAATGATTAATATAACATACTATAACTGTGCAGTGGGGCTGGGTACCATGTAATTTACACTTCAAAGCAGTTTCTCAGCAGGCAGGTGAGTGGGGGGTTAATCTTTAAGCTTTATCCCAAGAGCCTGGCTCAGAAAACCTAGTGTAACAGGGATGTTATACTTTGCTCCCCTTTAAGGGGTGGACCGTGAATGTTCCTATCTCTTTCTTTCCCTGGAGGCACCATGTTGCTCATTCAATTCCTTCCTTCAGTTACTGGAAACTCATATCTCCGCTGGCTAGGAAGTGTTGTTCTATAGCATGTCCCATAACAAGACACAGAGAGTGAAGGTTACAAATGTTAGTTAAAAAAATCAAATTATGGGCTTGTACATCCAGCTGAAATGAAGGGACGGTTGCATGTGCAATCAGGGAAGCTATTCAAAGGCAAGTTTTTTGCTAAATAAAAGGAAATCTGTGCTTGGGAAACCTATTTCACTGTTTAGTCTATTTTCAACTAGCTCCCTAAGGTTTCTGGTTTCGTCCAGGGTTGTATCCTCAGGCCAGGATATTAAAGTTTCTAAAGACAGAGGGAAAGGATAGAAACAGAGACATGCAGGCACTGCAAATGCCCTTGGAGTTGACTGAGAAATGGGATATAGTGTAGGACAGACAAGAAACCCTCCCTGCTCAGGGTAACCTGTGCCTCAGTTTTCTTCTCTGTCACCATCACGTACTGTCTTTTTTCTGAAGATTGTTACAGCTATTTTATTTAAAAACATAACATACATGATTGGATCATGCATATTTTTGGTGTGATCAGACAATATATTGAATGTTTACATTAGCAGCTATGAAATATCATTATGACCATTTTAAACAGAGGCAGATGAAGTTTCTGTGACTTGCCAGCTGTAGTCTTGGAACACAACACATAATGCTCGTTCATTGGTCTTAGATCCTATTCTGTACCAGGATTATCCTTCTTCTACTCATGATTGCAGATGTTGTAATGGGACCTAACTGACTGTTTCCATCTCACAAAATATTGCCTCTATTGTTTGAAAGCCCTCTAATAAGTGTAATAGGGAACTAGGAAGGGAGAGTAACTGGCTGAGGTATATGGGCTGTGATATATTACATCTGCCTTGTTCCACTTCTAAAACAAAAAAACAAGGGAGATTTTCCTGAACAAGGAGAAGCCATTTCACTCTTTGTCTATTTAGCAGCTTCCCCACTCCCGTGCAGTAACTGCATTTCTCTGTAGCTGTGCAGAGTTGGCTGTAGAGTATGCAGCTGATGATGTTTCAGTCTCAGGCTTAAAGAAAGATCTCCAGAATGAAAAGGCTTGTTCTGGAAAAAGTTTCATTGCCTTACTGGCTGCTCCATTCCTTATTTTACCTGAAGCGACAATGTGGACTTCACTTAGCTGCTGCACATTGTAATGGTGCTGAGATCACCTCAGCTGCCCACTGAAATCACTTTTGGCAGGGTAATGAGCAAGATCACCATAGAATCATCTGTGGTGACCTTCAAGATCATCTAGTTAGAAACACAGATCAAAGAATATTCTGAGTTGGACGGGACCCACAAGGATGACTGATGTCCAGCTCCTGGTCCCGTATAGCACACCTCCAAGAATCACACCATGTGCCTGAGAGCATTGTCCAAACAGTTCTTGAACTCTGTCAGGCTTGGTGCTGTGACCACTTCCCTGGGGAGCCTGTTCCAGTGCCCAACCACCCTCTGGATAAAAAACCTTTTTCTAATATCTAACCTAAACTTCTCCTGACACAGCTTTATGCCATTTTCTTGGGTTCTGTCTCCAGGCATCAGAGAGAAGAGCTTGGTGCCTGCCACTCTGCTTCCCCTCGTGGGGAAGCTCTAGACCATGATGTGGTCTCCCCTCAGTCTTCTCTTCTCCAGGATGAACAGGCTAAGTGACCTCAGCTGTTCCTCATACGACTTCTCCTCTAGACCCTTCACTGTTGCCCTCCTTTGGAAGCTTTTAGCTTTACATCCTTCTTGTATTGCAGTGCCCAAAACTGTTCAAGGTGAACCACACCAGTGCAGAGCAGAATGGGAGAGTCACTTCCCTTGACTGGTTGGTGATGCTGTTATCTAACGCACCACAGGACATGTTGGCCCTCCTCGCTGCCAGGGCACACTGCTGACCCATGCCATGAGCAGGGACACCATCCACCTGACCAAGTTACTCTGGGCCCTGTTCAACCTGGCCTTGAACATGTCCAGAGCTGGGGTATCCACAACTTGCCTGAGGAACCTCTTCCACTGTCACACTACACTCACAGTAATGCTGTGGGATGCTGTGAGATGTTCATGTATTTGTCATGGAAATTAAGGCTGAAACTAATCTAACTTTATTATCAGTCATTCTGAAGATGAGGTAACTTGGCTAGAGAGAACTTAAAGTAGATGCTCAAACCACAATTAATGCGATTTATTTTAGTGACACTATGTAAGGATAAATAATCAAGAGTAGACCATTGCAGCTCATTTGCACCAGATGCTACATAGATCTTCTGCATTACAAAATAATAAATTTTATCTCCGTCATTACATACTGCCCACTCACATTTAGAAGAATCATTCATTTCTGATATTCACAGCAAGTTGTGAAGCTAGGAGGAAAGGGGAAAGAAAAGAATGTCTATCTCCTGTTCCTTAAGCTATGCAAAACATGAAAGTTTGCTAAAAAAGAACTTCAAAATCTTTATGTGATACTAGTCAAAGCAACTCTGATATACAGAAAAAGGGTACATCAACACAAGGTCTTGTTATCCAGCAAGAAGTCTCTCATATATACATGGGGAAAGCAAGGCAGATCAGAAAGGTGGCAAAATCTCATTCTGCCTTAAAATGCTTTTTGCTGATATTTTTTCTGAAAAAATGTTAAAATATCTGAGCATTGGCAGTTTCCCAGGCACCAGCCTAGAATGATCAATACAAAAAGGAGACTAGAGCAACTGACACTAGAAGAAAAAAGAGGTAAAGTCTCTGATTTGAATAAGAAAGAAACTCATTAGTTCTTTCAGAAGTACTCTATCTCATCCATCAAACACGTGTCAAACTTTATCCTTAGATTACTGAAAAATCAGGTAAGTAATAGTGGAATTGCAAACAGTTTAGTCATGGAGGAATAGTGAGACTCCTCTTTTTTAGAGGAGTTCTCCTTAATTCTCTTGAGGCAATTCACAGTTGTTTCCCTGCTGCTTCTTAATGCCTCGGCAGCCCCTGGCTCTTCTGGAGTGCTTAGAATTCCATCTCCTTCCTTTGCTAAATCTAGTTTAAATCTCTAAGCTGAGCCAGCTTGTTGCTCAGGACACTCACGAAAATATATCCATGCAAAGAAGACTAAAATCATTTTCAGATCCAGATCCCCCAAATTATCAGGAATCCCTGGCTTTGCTTGATCCTTCTAGTATAGCATCAATTGTGGATCAGATAAGGAGTTGATATTGGATTCTAGCGAACAAACTCATTGTGAATGATTATGAAACAATTTATCCAAAAGAAAACATTTTTCACTGCTCCCAACCTTCAAGTTATGTTTGGCAGGGGTTAGTTCAGGCTGCGTGACCCAGCCTTTTCCACGGTGACTCAGCGTTACATTGCCTACATTTCTTTGTAAAGCAGCCATAAGGTGAAGTCTGTTTTCTTTTCTGTAGAAATAGGGACAGCAGATGGCTCGTGGAAGAAACTAAACTACGTTTCAGGTCCCCCTGGGGCTTGTTTAACTCAACCTTTCACATAAATAGTCATATTGTGTTTACTTGCCAATGAAGAAAAGTCTATTTTCAAGTTCTTTTATTTTCAGAAGACATAAATGTCAGAAGAGGTTGAGATAATGTTCAAGCAGTTTTAGTAAATAAGTAAAAACAAAATTTAAATTGCAGAGGGAGGATAATAATATCAGCACTGCTATTGTGAAAGGCTAAAATAAAGGCAGAAAATGCATTTCACACACTTTCTGAGATTTTGCAATAACAAATCTTCATCTGCCATATGCAGATCTGAGCTGGTAATGAACATTCAGACCTTTAGTTTCAGGTTCTCTGATCATTTTGTTTAGCTTTTATGTGACCGACACAGTTTTAAATTAATTTGCTTTGGCATTTATAAGAGTTATTTCCAACAATTTATATATATACATACTTTTTATATCTTCCTAATGGTGACCTGAACTTGTAAAAGTGTCAGAAATTTGTCACTTCAGTGTCTACTTGTAGTCTACAATAAGGCACAAGAAATAGTCCATCGTTTGCAATGCAGGCTGATACAAATTATGTATTTTCTCAAACAATTAACAAGGTTTATAGATACTTTCATCTAATGTTTATGTTACAAATTTATCTGACACAGGACTGTCATGTTAAATTATCTTCCAAAGGTCTAATCAAAGAGATATATAAACAAACATCCCAAAGGAGATGATGATGTTCGAAAAAGTTCTATCTCCTATCATTTAAGGATTGTGCACATCTTGTTACTGAAACATTGAAATTTATCTAAAAGATCTCATTAGTTGGGATTAAAGAGGATTTTCTTGTTTCCTATTTCTACTACACCTTTCCATTTTTTAATGAACTTCTAAAAATGTTTCCTAATTAATACATGTAAAGACATGGAGTCCATCACTTGGAATGAGAACCTAATCAAACACCATGTAATGATATAATTGAGAAAGAAATTAAAAATAGGGAGTCCTGTGAATGATGGAGCCTGCTGCCTTGCAGGGAAAAAAAAAAAAACAACAAGAAAAAAACCCAAACCAAACATGTTTTATTATCTGAGTTAAATGCCTATCCAGTCTATCCTAAGACAATTGAAAAGAAGTGTCCAGAGAGTGTCCAGAGCTGCTCTCCTCTCTGATGGTAAGGTAGGATGCATGCAGGGTTTATGGCCTTATGTCAGGGAGCACTTACTGACTTCCTCAACAGCAATCTCACAAACATGTGTGTAGTATCTGTCTGTACTGGAACATCTTCAAAGTGCCAAGTAACTCTCAGCCTTGCTCGAGAAAAAGACTACTGGCACCATCTCCCTGTCCTGTGTTCCTGGGACTTGAGTAACGAACTAACAAGACATCACTAGATGCCAGATTTTAGTTAGTAATACAACCCTGGTACAACAGTGTTGTTAATCAGGACACAAGCTTTGAGAAATTCTTTATTAGGCTATTAGGTCACTGCTAATGCTATTTGCATAACACTTCTTTCTGTTGTTAAATTAAATATACCCTTAATGGATGGGATTGACATCTCAGAAGGAAAATGTTGCTTACAGTTGTTGAAAGATATTTCAGACCTCATTTTGTTTCTGGGGAAAAAATGCTAGATAAATTGGTGTTACTTCAGTTGTCCTCTGGGGATATAATGTCCTCCAATAAGTAATATGGGACCTAGATAACAGCAAGCACCTTTTCTGAAGAGAAAATACAGAAATATTATGTTATAAATCAAAGACAAGAGTGTAAAAGAGAAAGGTGCTTTCAGCTTGAGAAAATTGAAAGGAGGGCAAGATATCAATGAAAACACTATCTAGGAGTGGATAGCAGAGCTTAATGAAAAAATAGTCTTCAAACAGCCCTGTCTGGAAACCTAAGAAAAGTGTAAATATGAAGAAGGGGAAGAAACCTTTAAAGTGATCATTGGCAACATTATCTGAAAAAAGCTTTCGAAGTTGAAAAAGAAATATTTTAGAAAGTGAATTTGTAAGAGTACATGGTAACCTACAAAGCTCTGTCATGTTTTTATCTTGAGATTTCTGCTTGAATTCTTTCCCAGATAAATCTCACCTTTCACAAGAGGTGATGGCAAGAAAAAACTTCTGCAGAGGAAGAGAGAGGAGCATGGCACAGCGGCTCTGGGGTGCAAGCCATCCTCCATGCCAGGGAGACTGCCTGGAACTGGGAAAGCTGGTCTTTTCAAAGCATCTAGACTCCCGTTTCTACCTCCAGTGGTTATCTCTGGGTGAATCTCCAACATATTTCAACCCTCATCAGAGTTCTCACGCTAGAGCTCTTGGATGTTTTCAAATGTACTCTTTTGCCCTCTCTTTTAATGTCTAAAGGGAGTTTTGTAAATTGTTGGTGCAGCAGTCAACACTTTGGCTTCTGGGAGCAGGTGGTTTCTTCAGAGCTGTCAACAAACTTTTAGGAGATTTTGCACACCTGTTATTTATCATTTCTGAGGCCACATGCATCTCATCCTCCAGGGTGAGGCTGTACACACGTATGTTTTAAGTTATGTTTAAAAATTAATATGCAACTTGATATTTATAGGAATCTTGACCTTGGAACTTTTCTTGCAGCTGTGTAAGTTTTCCTTATTTAGGGATGATCATCTCTTTTCAAGAAAGGTCATCCCAGTTACCTGAGGAATATTTCCCATATGCCATATTTATAAAAGAAAAAAGTTAAAACCATCTTATTTCAAGTGGGAAACAGTGAGTCACAGTGATGACAAAGAGAAATATGATTCATGACACTTGTTCAGGTATTTCAGTTCCTCAAATATCATAGGTAATGATTCATCAATTCTTTACAGATTTCCAAGTCCCTCTAATATTTTGTTCTAACAGCTGCTTTATGATGGCTGTCAGCTTTAAGAACCTTACTCTAAAAACTAGCGAAGTCTTAAAAGTATGCACTGAAAAGTTTTACAGAAAGTAGAGGCCCCTTGCTTTTGTCAGCAATCCCACAACTTCTCAAACAAAATTACTGACATTTTTGTCTAGATATCTGAAGTGTTCCTTGCTGTTTGGATCAGGAAGTAAAGTGATCTGAGGAACAAAGGGAAAAAGACTGAGTGAGAGGTGGTAATTGAACACAGAATCTGTATGTGAATTAGGAAGGGCAGTCATCTTAGCTGTTACAAGCAGGGCAAAATGGTGGATATGGGTACTATTTACTTTTTATTGCCTCACGAGAATTATTTCAAACTGTTCATTGATCTTTTAGGAGGCAGGAGGGGTCTCCACAGCACCTGGCTTTCTGTTCTCATTTCCTCTTTGCTTCAGGCTTTTTATGAAATGATCCTTTTGCCCTATAAACTTCCAGTGAATCTAAATATAAAATGAACCAGGCAGAATGTAACATTCAACCCCCCTTGACTACTTACTGCCAGGAATTTGCCTCTGTGCTCAGAGATTTAATAGCAGAGCTATTGCTCATGTAGCATCTACAACAATAGCAATCATGGCAATAGCGTTCTCATTGCTAATTTCATTTTTGTGACTGTATGGATGAGCCTCTCTCTTGCAGCATTTACTATTTCAGTAATAATGAGACTATTTCTTCTAAATGTATAGAATATATTTTATGAAGCATTTGTCTTTCTTTTTTATCCTTCTGTGTAACTGCATTCTCATTCACAGTATTTAGCAATTCATAAGTCTTGTATTTCTGTCTAAAATTATATTTTCATATATTTGAATCACAGTGTTACAGTCCATTGACATTATCTCTTAATGTCTATTCTGTGGACTCTTTTAGTACAGATTATCTATTTTCCTGCCACGTTTCCAATCCTGAATTTCAGTAGTCATTGTGGTTAGGATGCTCGACTTGGAAATGGCCCCTTTTCTATATGCAACACTCTTACCTCCTCACTTTCCAGAAATGTATCTTCTGACTTTCTTCTCTGCTTTCACACAGTTTATTCCTGTGCACATTAGGTTTTGTTTTAATCTTTATTTCTCTGACATTTTCAGCCCTTTTTGCCAGGTTTGCCTGTCTACCCACACTGTTTTCTTACCACATAGACATGTAAGACCCTATAGTCTAGAGGGGCTGATTCCTCCTGCTCTTCACTTGAAAAAACATTTGCATGGCAAGACATTGCAGTGCAGGAAAGTGTGTAATCACATTCCTTTATAGCATGGTGCCACATCTTATTTTCTTCCAAGGGCAGGAAGCCATTTAAAGAGTTGTCCAAAGACTGAAGTTCTTCAGTTCTGAGGAAGGGCTTCCTCAAGTGCTGAGTGAGGGGTGGAATGCCACCAAAGCATTGTGTGTGGATGGAGCCTACTCACTGTTGAGGGGTGCTCCTGACAGTTGCTTGTTAAAGTTCTTCCAGTACCTAATGAGCATGTATAAACTGAGGGGTTTAGAAAGTGATGATTTCCTGAATTCAAAGGATTTCCAACAAGCGGTAGCATAAACCCTTGCTGTTCCTCAGTCAGCTAGGCTGATCACCTGTATCACACATCACATACTACTTTACTGGATCCAATGACCTTCGTGTTTTGAATAGCACATCTTCAAAGCAAATTGCACTGCTTTTATTTAAGGATGAGGAGAGTTTAAGAGACGATGGATTTTCTAAGCAGTTTATTCAGGAAATAATCTTTTGGAGTGTTGTGTTTAGTAGCTTATTTCTTATTAGAATTTATCTGATTCAATTTCTTAGATTTTTTATACCTTTTTCACTAAATAAAAGACTATGTACTCCCCTCTGTTTTCTCCTTGTGAAGGCATTATACTCTGTAATCAAATAATTCGTCAATCTTCCCCTTTAATAAGCTAACCAGATTTAAGCATTAAGCTTTTAACAGCAACATGTTTTCTCCAGAAAATAGAATAAGTACTGTGGTTATCGCCAGAGCTCTCTTGAGGCTTCTAAGCCCCACTATGAATGCAGCCACCAAAACTGCATGCTGTATTTCAATACTAGCCTCACCTATGTTTCACACAGGGATAAAATTACTTTTACTTCATGGATTAAAGTGTTCAAACAGTCCTTTTTCACTAATACATGTCACTCAGAGGTATTAATTAGATTGTTTCCTCCGCTGAGAATTTTAATGCTTTACGGATCCTCTGCTTTCCAGGGTACAGCACTGCATTCTGTTGGTATTTTCCATCTATTAAGAGAGATTGTGTTGTGTGGCTTCCCTGTCTTCAGTATTATTTACCAATTACTCAAAACCACTAAATTTTAGCAGAAGCACTTTTTCTCCTTGTTTTGTAATTTCCATTGTTAGACATCACAGGAGAGAAGTGGAGCCCTGCACAAATCCCTCATTAAGAGTTTCCTGGACTGATGACACTAATAACATGATTTCTTCTTCATATGCTACTCAGAAGTGCTTATAAAGTAACTTGCTCTGGTTTGTAGTTTATAGAACATTGCACTGGTTTTGTTACTGAACCGTAAGTGATCTGTGAATGCTTGAATATTCCCTGTATTACTAATAATTACAAAGCAAGAGTATGTTGAGGGCTCTACATAACATTGTTTTGCATTTATACCCTCTCTGTCTTTCCTAAACAACTTACATTTTACTTCTGTTTTGAGCAGAGAGTTTTCCCCAAGCTTTCAGTACTGTGGCTTAACAGTGTGTTTTTGATTCCCGAGAAGGTAAATTTTCTGTTAATCTTACACATTTCATGTCTTCATATCGCTGCAAATCATTGTGCACTCAATTAGATGGGTGATTTTTTTTTTTGTTTATCATTAGTAATCCCTTCCTTCCATCTCTTACCTGTCTAAGAGGCTTCTTTCCTGAGTAAAATAGCCCCTTGTTCCAACAAGTCACATCTATGCTAGTAACAACTTGTCATTAATCTTCTCCTGCCCACCAGCCAAGGACAAGCAGAGAGGTAGCATCCACCTGGCCTTTCTTCCAAAGCCAACTATACCTCACAAAGTCCCCTGTCTTTGGTACAGTCAATGACATGGGTTTGTTATTCAACTCTTTTCCCATCAGTCCTGCAGTTGCATTTCACATTTTTGTGCCAGAGTCAACTCACTATCCTGCTGCAATGAAGGCCCTTGTTTGCATTGCATTCACAAGTAGATACCAATGATTTTTATTATCTCACAATGTCTGGAAGGATTATTAGTCGTGGCTTGTTATATACTGAAAGGTTCCCTATAATTTTTATATGTTTTATTAAAAATAAGACATAGCACAAACCATAACATAGAGAGACCTCTGTAATGGAAACTAGTCTTAGAAGGAAATCACCAGACAGCTGTGTCTAGTTAGTGCTGTCAAGTCCCCATAAAACACATACTCCATAAACTGTAACTTAGTACGATACTATTAAATCTACATTTATTTGTCATGCACAGCCTTCTTCCAAACAATTAATTTCCTGTTGGTAATACAAAGTTTTGAAGAATCTTGAAATAGTTGATATCTAAAATGAGATGGGAAATCTGGGTGCCAACTGTTTTTGTGTTTCCAAAGGGGAGATATGTCCCAAATCATTCTTGCTTATATTTAGCATAGATGAAACTTAAGGAAGAGTAGTACAAAAGCAGAAAGTCATATGAATTGTTCTGTCTTTAAGGTCTAGGTGTCTGCATTTTATTCTTGTGATGAAGAAGAATATTTTTTAAAAGGAACATATTTTCTGCTTTCGATTTTTTGCAGGAGAGTGTTTTCTGGAATGTTAATATAATTTTAGCATTTTCATGGTTTTCAGTTTTTCTAGTATACACAAGAACATATACTCTCATTTAGGTACTTCTAAGATTTAAATGTTTTCATGGAAATTAGTGTATCATACCTTGCTGAGACAGGATGTGTGAAGTCCACCTTTTTGATAATTGACTAAATCATTTCAGCTGGCTTAAATCACTGGAAGGCCTTGAAATACGTTCTTTCTTACTGAAGTCAGTAGAAATTTCTCTATTCATTTCAACTGAGCTACAACATGTACTGGTCTTCAACTAAGTGGCTGGGCTTTTCCTTGGACACAAAGAATATTTGTAAAAAAAAACAGCTGAAGGATAAACTCCTTTTACATAGAAAAAGATTTTCCTATCTCTTCAATCAAAGCCAGGCTGATACTTTCTTCAGTTTATTGTAGGAGGTTTTGTTTGGGCATCTCTTCATTATAAATTACTTTCCTAAGATGTCAAAATAAATGTAATTCATGAAATTATTTAAGCCCTAGGAAAGTCATTATGTTTAGAAAAGATGTGTTGTAAATTGACCTTTTATAAAAAACACTTACTGTCTCAGAAAATCTGCTTGTATAAATATTTTAACTGAGAACATCCTTTATTATTGCCTTTTGACATGAGCTGCCAGGTGTTGAATCTATTTATATTTTAGTTTGCTTTAATTTCATTTTATTCATTGGTTTGTTGATTAAATTTCATATGAAAAATTCAAGAAAATGCAGACAATAATAGTAAATATCAATTATGTAACCTCTCAGATGAGCCTGTTCAACAGAATTGCTAAAAACCCATCTATTTTCTCCATGCCAAGCAGTAATTTCTTTTAAATATTATGAAACATATGAATAAATTGCATTAGTATAGTCTAATAGAGCTGTAACTTCAAAGACAAAACCAGAGATTAGGGGAGAAAATGGACTGGTAGTTCTAGATCAGCTGTGAAAGGAATAAATGGAAATACAGTTTAACTTTACATAACAAATGCATCTGCTACTAAAGCTCAGCAACAAAACACCTAACTCATATAGATTGGACCACTGAATTCTGATTCAGTTCTCACTCCGAAACACTGTTCTGTCAACAGCGTTAATATCTGAAGCATATTGTAACAGTTTTTTCCTGTATGATTTCAGAACAATGCTTTAAAAAACTACCCAGACCATCACAGACTAAAACAGGAACACCTCAAATGAACTTATCAAGGTCTTTTCTTGAGAGGTGAATATACAAAGACTTAGGACTACACAACCTTTTAAATGACATGAAGAAAATAATGCCTGAAAATAGCATGAACAATACGAAACACCGTATTATATAAGGAAGATAGCCATACAACTCAGCCATCATATTTTCCATACATTTTTCTCATTTTCAGTAACCTTTTGGTAAGATTGCAGAGGTATGACATCAATGACATCAATACAATTATTTCACTTTCAAGATATGGTAGGGTGTTTTTAAAGACACTGTATGTAGAATATGGAATGTATGTGTAAACTAATATATATATATAGGAGATAAAAGGATGCCTAAGCTCTTAATGAATGTGTCCCAGGGGAAATAATCAGAAAAGGCAAGTGCAGCAGTTTGGATCTGAAGTGATGTGTTGTTCAGAGCCTGCCCCATTGCTCTGTCTCGAAAGGAGTCCCAGACCTTGGGCACAATGGTTGAAGCAAGACCTGGTTTACACTGTCATCAGCCTTTGGCCATCTGTGGCTTTATGCCCAATCCTAAAAGTACAAGTTGCCAAAGGTACAAAACCAAACTCAATACATTAGGCAGATTTTTTTACCCCCTAACATTTGTTAAAGTATCAAAAAATGAATGTTTTCATATGGTAGAACTGCCCTCACAGGCTGTTGTGAACATCTCAGGTGGTTAAAGAGTTTGAAAGATACTGATTGTCTGTCTTACTCTTACCATTTTAATAAAAAGCAGTGTCCAACAAGACCAATAGGATGAAAATATCCTGGTTTTAAATAAAAATCACCCTTTTGTTTTGGTTTGATTTTTGTTTAAAAAGCTAGTAGATAATCTTACAAGCCTTAATCTAATGTTCACAGAGTCAGAAGTGGGCCAATTTAAGATACTTCCTAAGTTACTTTCTTGGAGGCAAATTCATCCTTATTATACACCTCATCATTAGTTTAAGTGGAATTATTCTTAAGAGAAAAACCAGGAAGAGTTTCAAAGTCTTTCAGTGCCTGGAAAAAATAAAATAGACCTTACTGTATGGCAGTAATGTGTTATAATTGCCAGTCATATGTCATTTCATACTCAGGTATGACTATTAGTTCATCTGTAAACAGTACTTTCTTAAAACTATTGTGTTCTTTAAATATTTGCGACACCTGAAATATATATATATAAATTACATTAGTTTCATATGATTTGTCAACATTAAAAATCTTCAGCTTTCACAATTGGTTGTAGTACCTCATTTTTCTCTTATTAATATACATGCAAATTCCTGGACTGAATTACATTACTAGGGCTAGTGGGTTATGAAGCACGATTCTATTTTATAGATTGCATGTTATGAGAGTAATGCAAAATCAGCCTCCAGATCAGTTCTTTTCTTTAAATATCTTCAACTGCTCTTTGAAATTGAGGTTTTTTTCTGAAAAGTAATTGCACTCATATGTGAGCTTGAGATATTTCTGTCTTTTCTTCTTTGGGTGTTTCTTTTACTAAATACGATGTATTTAAGCTTTTAAAAGCAATGAGTCTCTTTTCATTGTATTTGTGTGAAGGCTGGCATGATGAGGAGCTTCCTGTATTCCAAGAATACAGCATATGTCCAAGGCTGAAATATGATCACATTGAGCCAAGGCTTTTCTTATGTTTTTGTAAAAGTTTTTCTCAGTCATTACTTTGCTATCTTGACATTGACTATTTGCACTTGAACTTTTTGTAAGCTGTATGGGGAATTTTATCTCATCCTGTTCTCTCTACATTTCTCTTCTAAATATTTATACTAAAAATGAGCTAAATAAACAGAATTGCTTCCCAACCCCCAGGAACCTTTCTAGTGACTTTTCATCTCTTCTTTCTTCCTGCTGGACTGAAACACAAAAAGATGACTGTAGAATTTTCAAGCCGTGATGAAATTGTTGCAGTTTTGAGATTGTCCTCTACAAGGAAAGAAATCCATTGATAAATTGTGCTCATGTCATTTGACTAGCCATTATCATTATGCATAAATTCCTCCTTTGAAAAAATAATTTGATAATCTATCAAAGAACCGGATGTGAAAATTGCTCTTCAGCAAGTTGAAGCTGCTAATTGACCTGTGATGTAGGTAGTCCTGCAGTTTCTTAATGGAGCTACTAATTGCAAGATATTTGGGCTTAAAACCCGGACAGTATTTTAGAAAACATTCTTTGGTTTAAAGCTTTTTTTTTGCATTCTTGCCTACTTGAAATGGAGTTTATTCTGTTTTCCTTTCCCTGGACATTTCAAACACTGAAATGTGAAAGGCAGAGCAGAAGAAATATGCTGGATGTCTACATTCTCGAAAAAGTTTCAGCTGTGCATTTTGCATAAATGGAGTCTGTGCATCCAGCCTGCACTGTATAGAATGTACGAAGAGTTGTTAGAAGATCCTGTAAGATGATGTGGATTCAGCTCTTAACCAAAATTAGTCAGTGGGCAGACAATGGTTTGCCATCTATATCACATATGGGCTACCACTACTGTCAGTGCGACCCATTGCTTGGGTAAGTTCAGTCTGCGGATGAAAAGAAACCAAGCATTTACAGCGAATCTTCAGTTTATGCTGAAAGTCAAGGAGAGAGCTCTGTGGGAGGTTGTGGCCATAACACTCTTTCTGTGTGTGCAAATATAAATCTCTACATCAATCGACTCAGCATACAGGTTCAGGAATTTTCACAGACTGTAGTTTGCCACATGGGAGAGGCATTTGTGGATAAGTGGCTGCCATTTTTAGTTGTCCAAAAAGCTGTCCTGTTACAGATGTGGTAGACACTTCCCGGTCAGGCTGCAATGTTGCACTATAACATCTGGACATTCCCAAAAGTCCCCAGATCACATGGATTGCTGCAGAATATCCCACACCCCTCTAATCGTGCAAGGGGAACTTTTCCTTAACAACATTTCTATATGTAAAGAGAAACTAATTTCTCTGTTGCACACATAATTTTTTCTGGAGACGGGATGTGAAAATGGTTCACACATGTCAGAGATTAGCTAAAACCCTTCTAGAAAATATTTGAACCTGCAGTAAAGAAAGCAGTAAAACAACTTTTGGAGAATAAAGCACAACCTGTATTTCTGTAGATAATGTAACCCAAAATGCTTTTTTGTCCTTGGGATATAAGTCACGGACTGCAGCAGTGATGCTGACACACCAATTTTGAGCAACTCCCACAGCATTTTGACAGTCCCAGAGCACAGGTTTTCACATGAAATATAGTTACTCCATCTGCTACTTCCCTGGCATGAGATGCTCTTCTTGCTTTCTTGCCAGTGTGGTGGGAGAAACACTCCTACTCACACTAGCTATAAAATACACATACCATAATTGTTTTTCTGTTATTGCTGCTCCTTTTCTTTGTTGCTTTACTCATCATCATTGTCATTTCCCCCCCACTTTCTTTTGTCTTATCTCCTAACTTGTACCGCCATCAGTCTGGAAAAATTTTGGACAGAAGCACTCTGCTGAAGACCACCTGTGCCTTTCCTGCCTTTGTCTGTACTTGTTCACAGTAAGAAATAGGTCATTCCTGCAACACTGTATGCTGATGGGCAGCAATACACAAAAAGCTGTCTAGAGGCTGTAGACTCCTTCAGTTGCACTTTGTCTCAAGCATTGCTGTTCTAGACATCTTGCAGCAAGAGTTTTGATATCAAAGCTGTCTCACCTTCACAAAACATGATATTCAGTCTTGTCTTTCCTGTAAATTGCACAATCTGATTGATGTATTCAAGCCTTTCAAATATAGCTCTACCCATAATTGTAGCAGAACTCTTCCTGTTGAGAAGTATCAAGTATTACAAGCTGATGCACATTTTAGTTGAATAGCCAACTTCAGTTGCTTATTCTGTTATTCATCCAAAGCTATTCTGATTTCACTGGCTCATTTTTTGCTATTCATTTCTGAATCTGTCTCCAATTAGACTTCGGTGAACCAAGCAACTCAGAACATCATATAACGCTTATTTTTCCCCTTCATAACAAATAAAGCCTGTGAAACATAATGTGTGTGATTGATAGGCACACTGGTTGGTAAGTAGGTAAATACACAGGTAGGCAGACAGATCTATAGGTAGATGGATTTCAAAGATTTTTCAAATCAAAAAGCATCTTATTTTAATGATAGAAGATTTTTCCAAGAGCAAGACCATGTCTAATTGTGAGCAACAACTGAACTACTCGCAGCCTGTCATATCTCAACTCTTGAGATTTTTATCTTATAATTTTTTCATGTGTTACTTCAGAGACATGGAATTACCTTGTTGTTTCTTGATAGAATTGTAGTTGATAAAAAAAAAATATATTTTGATTATAAGATCTTTTATAACCCTAATCTTGAGATGTTCAGGAAACAGTCTTGAGTACATGTAACAAACACATTAGCCTACAGAGGAGCTGTGTCCAACTGAAGCAGCAGATGTACACTGCGACCAAGCCAAAAAGTGATGATAATGTGGTTTTACAATACATACTGTCTGTTCAGTTAGGCCAGAGCATGAAACTTCATCTCCTGCTGCATACCTGGGAATGCGATGCTCCACTGAGAACGAGGACTGTCATGTTCAGATGACAGATGTAAGTCAGGATACGAAAACCTGTCTTTTCCTCATCTGTAAGAGATAAATGTCTTGATAACTGGTAAGGTCTTCACTGGGGAAATGGAAGAAGGCTATGTTCTCTATCTGTTGTTTTCTGGTAATCCAGACTTGGACAGAAACCATAACCAAGCTATGACTTTGTTCTCTTATCCATAAAGCACAGGTAGCAGGCACTTTTATACTGAAAGACCAGTCTCCTTTGTCTTACATTTACCTCCTTGACCACCTTCACCACTTTTTACCTGATTTCAGACTGCTTGTACATTTTTTCATCTTTTATTAATTTCTTATGAAAACAAGAGTGTCCAATGTGGAAATTATAGCTGCATGTGCTTTTCTCTCAGTGCAGCTTCCTCTCATTTGCCACTTCACTGATGACATTCATGTCTATATTTCGAAACATGCATTTGAAGTCACTGTTCAGAACCAGGCACATCATAGTCTTCTGCAGCCCAGTGTCCAATGGAAGAAAAATGAGGCAAAAGGGCAGAAGGATGCCATAGGAGATTGTGACCAGATCCTAGTTTTCATGACTAGGGACCAGGACCCAAAAGATATCTGTTGAAGACAAATACCTTCTCCTGCAATTTGGGAAATACACAGCACAAGGGGAAGATTAGATCTGTTCATTTTCTAACTGTAATTCCTAAAGTTAGAACCCCTGAGAATTAACCTGTAAAGAAAGGCTGTAAAATGATCTTTCTTGGACAGCTGCAGATCCAGCTAAGAGGAAGCTTTAATCAGTATTCAAATATGAAGAAACCTGGACTCATAACTTTTTAGATACTGAAAGGAATCGATGAGGTTGGACAAATTTGCAATGACCTGGAACAAATCTATTCCTCTGCACAGGGACCAGATCATCCTGCCATTATTTATGTATATATTTATTTTTGCAGAGATAGCTCATTTATGAGTTCCTTCATGGAATATGATCCATTATTTTCAAGACATCTTGCACTGTTATTCATATTTCATTTAATTGTAGAGGTGACAAGGGCTAGCAGTTAAATGGAAGTGTGATTATCAAGAAGAAAGAGGGATTGATGCTGGTGAAAGATAGGAGACAATGGAAATGGATAAAGCAAAAGAAATCAAAACTTTCTACAAAATCTAAGGTCATTTCCATGTCATACAACTGGTTTGAAAAAACCCGAGATATAACATACTTCCCCTCAAGGTGAGCTGAAGAATTTTGGTTTTGTTCTATTTCTTCTTCCCAAAGGGAGTAGTAGTATTAAACAATGATATTTAGATCAAAAGCTTGTCCATAAAGTGGTATTTCAACTCTATTATCAGTTAGGTAGATGAAGCATCAAGATATAATATGTTTTAAATATGGCATTTGTGTCTCGGAGGATGTTCTTTCCTGAGTACAAAAACATTTGTTTTAAGACACACATTGCACAGTATGTAGGAAGAAGAAAAAACCAAAAAACCGAAATCAACAAACTAAAATTGAAAACACCAAGACAAAATAGCTTATTGATTAGAAATCACTCCAGTCAAGATAACAAAATAGAAAAATAAAACTTAAAAAAAGTGAAAAAGAAATAAAATTGAGCCACATAATCTGTATTTTCAGCCAGATCAGAAAAGTGCTTTCTTTATGCTCTTTCTCATACTGCTTGTTTTTAAAATATTCTTAAGCCTACTTTGACAATTGTTTCCATCTATAGGGGAAACATATGCAGGGAATAAATGGATGATATGAAATTGCTAGTAGAATCCTTTAGTTCACAGAGTTCATAGGATTTAAGGTCATAATTTACAAATATGGCTCTATCTCCTGATATCTTGTATCTTTTTTTCAGAAACTACATTCTTCAGAAATAACAAGTTGGATGAAACTGCCTTATCAGGGATTGGTTTTCAAGTAAAGATAGTTTCATCATAGGCACTGAAGAAGCAGCTTGAAAGAGGCACCACAACAGGTATGTTTTGTTTCCTGGTTTCAGAATTTCATGCTACATAAACAGCAGATATAATTTATCAAATATATGCATATGTTGGGTTATCTTAAAAGAAAGAAAAGAACGCAGAATTATTGATCTGCTGTGTAACCATTTATCATTATCTGCAGCTTTTTCACATTTATTTAGAAGATGGCTTGGTCAACTTACCCTGCACCTTTGTTTTTCGCTCTTATATTTTGTTTAGAAAACCTGGAGGGAATTACTCAATTTCACGCCTCTAATATTTGTACATATACAACTATTTCCAAAGAAACTCCTGGGATTCAGGTCACATTTGCTGTCCCACTAGCTGGAATTCCTAGAAAAGAGTGTTTTGCTAATGCTACAGACAAAACCTTCTCTGAATTCTGCACTACTGACCTCCCAGGAAGTGAGGTTTGGGAGGCTATTGTCTTTCTCTATTGAGTTGAAAATTGAGACCAGTTCTGTTAAGGTGTGGGAATAGATTCTATTCTGGATTTTTTTCCGCTTAGTGCAACTGAAATTGGCTGCTAATCATTTAAGTCATTTTTCTGATGCTTTAATTTGTTTGTATTAATATCAAAGAGAATTTCTTTAGCTAAAGAGTTGTATCTACCCTGTCAGCAGAATTATTTGGGACCCAGAAGTCCATATGTTTCACTGCCTGTGAATTGTCCTGCACAGCTTCTTCCTGAAAGAAATATCTACCAGGTTTTCAAGTATTTACAGCTTAGGCTGTGATTTTATGATGGCCCTAAATCAACAGAAATGGAAACTGTCTCACCTAACCTTGGCTATACATTCCCAACTCTCCTTTTTTGCCACCTCTACTACTCATTCTGATGCTCAGTGAACCGGTTCAGTAAACTGATCTCCCTGAAAACCAGCCCAAAAATAATAAAAAGTGATGAGTTTCTGACCAGACTAGTTTTCTGATTCATTCATGTCATAGAGACATTGGCACAGGACTGGTGAT
Organism: Chiroxiphia lanceolata; assembly: GCF_009829145.1. Taxonomy (NCBI): domain Eukaryota; kingdom Metazoa; phylum Chordata; class Aves; order Passeriformes; family Pipridae; genus Chiroxiphia; species Chiroxiphia lanceolata. The sequence goes on along the minus strand of NC_045637.1, from coordinate 39,448,808 downwards.
GGGAACATGTAGCTGAAGATAATCGGGAGACATGAATCCTTCTGACAGTGCCAGTCTGCCCTTTAGGTGGTTTCAACAGGAGCTGGGACCTAGTATTTGCCTCATCTCTATTTGGTGCATTGCTCTTATCTTGCTTGCACTCTCTGACTATCCTTCTTAAATAAATGTATTTGTCATTTCCCTGGGTTTGCACTACTTCAGCTCTTATTGTTCCTGTGTCCTTCAAGAAGAGGCTAAGGAGACAGATCTGAATCGTGAGTCTAGAGTAAGCACTGCAGCTTTTTACTGACTTTTTCATAATGAATTACAAGCAAGCTGGTAAAAGCTCCAGTCCAAAGAAAAGTCTGCTACCTTTATTGTTACCTAACATAAAGACTGTAAATATACCCCTCTTCATGTTTGCAGTTTAGAAATTAGAATTCTCTTATATCATTCTTCTGTTTCACTAGACGGAAAGCCAGAGGTTGAAGAACAGTTTCAGCAAAAAGCCAGGGACAAATCCAGCATTTCAAGGAGCCCCTTTGTTGCTGAATTCTAACACAGACAAAATGTACTTGCCCTCGATCTGTGTGTATGTGCTCGGCCTTCCAGGGACTTGATGACATTTGAACCCATTGTCCAACATCAGCCAAGTATGGAAAGGTCTGAAATTCTCAAAAAGAGCATCGAAATCCCTGTAAGAATCATAGAAGAAAAAGAATGACTCTGTAATAAAGAAAAGTGAATGCTGGTCAGGGGAAGGTTTTCTCCTATGGAGCATACATGCTGCTAAACAAGAGGAACTTGAGAGAGAAAAAGTCTAGTAAACAGCACAAAACCCCAAGAATCTTTAATCTGAACCCATAATCTTTTAGAAATCAACATCAGCCTGTTAACAAACAAAATACATAAATATATACAAAATCAGAAGACAATAACTGTAGAGCCCACTGAAGTGGGCCACACCACTCTTCAAATATTATGTGTTAAGATAGCTTAAAATGCAATTTTGCTTCTTGCCTTTCCCTTAGGTAAGTGGATTATCCACGTGTTCTTCCTTTCAAAAAGTTCTCAGTGACAGTGTAGACCTAATGTTGTTGCAGAAGTTTATTCATTCCTCTTGCATCAGTATTCATCAACGATACAGATCCAGTCTGAGCTTGGCAGTGACTCAAGGGCAAGCAGTCACTTTTCTAATCAATGCACCTTCAAAAAAGTCATTTACCATCCAAGCCTAGACATATAGCAGAAACCTGCTTTGCCTTGCTCTACTTAACATCCAATCTATTCTCTAGAAAACTGAGAGCAACTTGAATTTCCGTTGCCTCACGCAAATTCGGAAGGGTGCCACATGGATTGTTAAGGTTATCAAACACTGTCTCTGGAGCTCCATATAAACGGTCTTCGAAATCTTTGAATGGCAGAATAGATAGGCTTGCACACAATCAAATCATGTAATTCCTCTTTAGGATTCATTCTGAGTACTAAGAACTCTTTATTTTAACTTTCCTGAGCACCTTTCACCTATTGTTCTAAACATTATCCACTATTCATTTGAGTCAGGTTGTTCTTTTATCACAACACCCTCTGAACACATCCCAAGTCTTGTATCAGCCTGTGTTTATATGATCAGACTATTGTCAGAGGGCTCTGTGAAGACTGACATGACCTTGTTTTGTAAGGATGACATCTCAGTTCAAAAATTACTTCAATAAAACTCAAAAAGCTCTATACAATTTAGTGGTCAGATTCACAATCCAAATGAATTTTTCCACAAATATCAGAAGTGTAGGAAGCCATGTGTAAAGACTTATTTTCCTTATTCTTGCTGCTAACACTCACTCACCTATTCCTGGTAATGGGGACACTTATAACCCTCAAAAGATGTTTTCAGTGCATAGGATATTGCCATTTTGAAAGCACTAGCTGGGTGAGTCATCACTTCCTATTGATAGCACCAGACTTGTGCAATTCTGCTGTGTCTCCTACTCCTGATAAAATTGCTATATGATGCAGCCATAATGCATGCTACACTATGGACCTCAAGGACTTAAATCTTATCAATCAGGGAGTGCAAGAGCTCTAAAGGGCCACTGGGCCAATGCATAATTTAAAACCTAAGATTTATATGGCAAAGAGGACTATCCTTAAAACCATTATTGCATCATTATTTCAGATTAGTTCTAAGGATAGTTATGCAAACTGACACACTCAGCTTGAACAACTGAGCAATTACAAAACAGTATATGATGGAAAAGGGCTCCAATAGCCCTCAGGTGTTCCAGAAGACCCTAACAATTCAAGTTGCCCAACAGATTTATGGCAAGCAGACAGAGACTGCTTTTAAGAGTAGCTGTTTCTCCTATCTCTGTCAGCATTACATTCAAAATGCACTCAGGGTGTGTTTTTTTAGTTCCTCCAGTAGAAATAATATTCTATTGACAAATGCTTGCAATATTCATTGAATCATAGGATCATCAAGTTTAGAATCAGAGACCTTGAAGATCACCAAGTCCAACCATCCACCCTGCACTACCACTGTAATCCTAAACTCCTAAACCACGTCACCCAGCACCAGATACAGGTCCCTCTTCAACACCTCCAGGGATGGTGGCTCCACCACCTCGCTAAGCAATCTCTTCCAATGCCTGGCCATCCTAACAGTGAAAATAATTTTTCTAATATCTAATCTGAATCTCCCTTGTCTCACCTTAAGGCTGAAAATAAGGTGAATGCTTATTTTCAATAAGCACTCTTTTAATCCTATATCCAAGGGATTTTCTTAACAACTATGTCTTTCTTCAGTTTTCAGATACTCTCTTATGCATCTGTAAATGTAGGAGAACAAAGAAATCGCTCATGATCATCATGCAGAGACCACCTCAGTCTATGCATTTTAACACATTATGGTGAAACTGTTCTCTACCTCTCCTTTAGGTTATCAATCACTTTTGTAGCTGCAAAAGAAGAGTGAATTGCCTTGTTATTATGTTCAGGGCAGCCACCCAGCAGTAAAATGTCCTGCAGTTCCTTGTTGGGCTTTCTCTCTCTGGCTCTATAAAATGTCTGAGTGAGTTGTAGGCAGCAGTCTCACACTGTAGGCATCCAACCATCTGACTTGCTTCTGTCCAAGCACTTTGTGAAATGACATGCCATTTTTGAAAACAGATCACTTTAAGATTAAAATTGAACTCTGGACTACAGATATGTTTGTCACAAAGTATTCTGGTCATGTCTCACAAGTAGGAATTATCTGCTGTGACAGAAAGTGGTAAGTAATGATCGAAATTACATGGTGGTTCATTCTAAGAGACCACATAATCAGCCTTTTATCTGACCATTTGAACTGTTCTGTAATAGCATATCTGATTTCTTTCATTGTTAATAGTACCTATCCCTCATTTTCCTTTTTCTTCCTGAGACCTGGTAGATGCCACACCACTCTTCAAATGATTTTTTCTTTCTTTAAATTCCTCCTTCAGGCTGAAGTTCCTAAAATTACCACATCAATGCACTCATCAGACCTCCAGGCAGGTGATCCAATTAGTGACTTGTTGCTTGCCATGGTGGAAAGACATGACACCAAGGGTGCTCCTGAGAGGATTTGAACTGGTTTCTTCCTGAAAAGCAATAATGAATGTGTGCTGGATGTTAGCATCTCTCGATTGCTGGCCCATAGGTAATTCTGAGTAGATGTTGGGTAGTTCGGTCCTGCTTTTCTTTATCAGGTCTGCCAAGTTTCCTGCTTGAATTAGGCATATTACATGTTAAAGAACACTTTCCCGTGGTTCTCCATTTCCACATCGTGCTTCTCCTTAGACAGGTCTTTCCTAGCACTGAGCAGTTCAGAGAAGTTCATGTTTTCCTTGGCAGAATAGCTCTGCAGTGAAAATGAGTGTAGCTATAGAACTGAGCCACAGGAGAAAAAATCCACCACAACTAGACAATCAAAATGTGACTTGGAAGTGAGGGGTCTCCTTAGGGAGAAGGGAATGTGAAAGAGAGACAGAGAAGAAAAAGACAGAGGAGGTAGAAATGTGATTTAGGAAAAATATGGAGCGAAGGGGACAGACTAAATGACAGAGATTCTGTTATCACCTGAGAAAGAGGCAAGTTAGTCATCTGTGTCACTGATGATTGTCTTGCCACCAAGCTGCACTCTCTTATTCTCCTTACCCCTCAGTCAGTCAGAAAGCTCTGCATGCTGGAGCACTCTTCCTCCCCCTGTGCACCCTAAAATGTATCATTTGCTCTTCAGGCAACTGTCATGAGATGCCATCCTACAGCTTTGGTGACCTTACTCTAACGTAATCCTCAATCAACTTCACCGTAAAATTATGCCTTATCTTTTATCACCTACCCTCAGAACAACTGATCTTCATTGTATTTTTTTAAGGCACCTTACTCATAGAAAGAAAATTTTGTAACTGCTTTCACAAAGACCTATATTATCCTCAAAATTTCATCTGTTCAATCTCCTTTTCACACTTGTTTATCTCCTCTTTATTCTCTGATTCATTATGTACTTCCTGAGAGGCGATATACAACCCGCAGAGGACCCTACGGATCCTCTCAGATTCCCAAAGCAGGCAGCAGAGCAGAACACTTACTTTTGGAGTCCTGCAAGTGACAGTTCTGCTAATACCTCTCAAAATACGGTGTTTGGGTTTCTCTTTTCCTGGACATGCATCTAGTGTAATGTGTACTCAGTTAGGGGACTGAGATCTTCATCCTAAGGTAAGCCTCATCCTGGGTACTAACGTAACATATTTCCAGCATCTCCTATTCACAGATCTTTTTGGACACCAAGTCTGACTATATGGATACGTAGCATAGTGTCACAGTACCCATGCTGCAGGATCTAACCTCCTTGCTACCTGAAGCCAATGGTTTGTGCTCCTCAGCCCTTTCAGAAAATGTTTCCAATGCAATGGCTTAAATTCATCTTCGTGTTCTGTCATGGAAGGGACTATCTGTACTTACTGGACTGACTGAATAGGGACTGAAGAAGCTGCTACACCCAGCTGAGATGTGCTTCTAGAGACCCCTCAGGGATCTCTCCAATAAAGCTCTGTACCATTTCTCCATGTCTGTATGGCATGGAAACTTCTGTTTCTTCATAATTCTACTATCTTGGCCCACACTTTCAATCTCCTTCTTACATATATGCTAAGTGATTAAAACGTTAGCAAGGTTTTAATAAGATCTTGGTTTGTTTGGAATTCTTCTCCATTCTGTGATATATTCTGAGGCTCTACAGGTCTCACATTTTTTTTGGTTTTTGTTTTCCTTCTGGGTAATTCCCAGCCCGTTATTCCTCACTTTGTGCATTTGATTTCCTCAAGCAGCATAGCCTATTGCATCTATCTTCATCCAATTTAATCAGAAATATTCCAGACCACCCATCCCTGGATTCATCAAGTGTGAGCTGAATCTGGATCCCGAACTTGCTTTTTTTAAAGAAGTTTGAATACATATCCTCTGTTGGAGCAGAAAGTTCTTAACTGGAAAGTAACTGTTAAGCAGTAGAGACCTCCTGCAACTCACAGCGTGAGATTCCCTTCAGCTTGAAGTGAACTGTAGGTAACTGCATCTTCATGTTTGTGCCTTGTTGCTCCACAGGTGTCTGTAAAAGCATTGGGGTTTGATAATATTTCTCTTGGGTAAAAAATTAGACTGACTGCCCTGTAATCCCTGTCCTCTTTCTTTCCTTTTTTTCAGACTATGTCCTCCCATGCCTCCCCTGGTCTGTCTGGGATCTCACATCTTTTTCAGCTGCTTTGTTCCTTAAGTACCCTGACATGGATTTCATCAGGCACTGCTGACTCCAGTACATCTGTAAGGTCTAAACACCCTTTAATTTACTCTTTACCCTGCTCTGGTCTGTGTTGCTCCATTTCCCTATTTACTTTGTTTCAGTATCTGGTGAAGACTAATCTCCTTTCTGCAGCCTGAAAGAAAGCAGGCACCCAATACTTCATTTTTCACTTTACCACCTGACTTCTGAGCTTTTTTATGAAGTAATAGATTTTCTTTGAGGTCTTTCTCTCTCTTCTCCTGAACACTTTCGCGTTGCCTTGCTGCTTCTAGAGGATTGTATTTTGAAAAGAAGAAAACAAACAGCAAACTGAAACAAAAACTTTAGAGTTTTCCTATTTGTTTGGGATCTTTTTTATATATTTTTTGTTATTTTCCTTACAGTCATCCTTTATTGTATACCTTCCTTTTCCTCCTGCTTTTGACATTTACCACTTGTTTTTTTGGTTTTCCTCTGGGAAGAATTATCCTTATAATTTAGTGTAACAGTTTAACCTTATTGTTTTCTATTTATCATTTGTTTGTTTTTCTCTTTTTGAACACAAAGAACAATAATGGTCAATCAGTGGCATTTTAGACACCATGACTACTTTGTTGACTCTCAGATCTTTATTCTGCTATTTTCATTCCTTTCTTTCTCATACTAACTGCTGTTGCAGCCTCTTCTACCTGCATTTTGCCATCAAATTTGCAGCCATCTCCTGTTCTCTAGTCATAAATGTATTTAAAATTTGCCTGCACTGCTAGCAACTTCCAAAGCCTTTCTAAAACAAACCGGGGTGAACACATTGCCAACTGGGTCAGTGTTGCTTTTTGTACAGATGGGCAGCTAGGAAATTAAACCTCCCATTGCCTGGTTGTATGGCACTGCCTGTCCCAGTCACTGCAATTGCCTGGTGCTCATACCCTGATCCTTCAATCAACCTACACATTGGAATGGACTCTCTTCTTTTCCTCTTTACCTCATACAACATTACTTTTATCTAATTTCTGAAAGCAGTACACACATGCTTGGTAAGTTGTTTAACATGCCCTATGTCTATTCTGAAAAAGAAGCTGTCACTTGCCCCACCCAATTTCAGGTGCCACTTAATACACAGGTTTAATGCTGACCTATGCTCTCTTGTTTGCCTCTCATGTCTGTTCATTAAACAAACATCTCAAACAGCATATTGCTGTATTATCTTCCTTTCTGCAATTTACCATCCAATATATTTCATTTGGTTCTCTCCCATTTTTTTGCCGTCACCTGTAAACTTCTGTCACTAATTCCTTTTAATCTGGTATTAAATGATTTAACTGCTAGAGGATAATGGGCACAAGCACATTTGCAATCATATCCATTAAATTAGATATGTCAGTATTGTTTCTGGTTAGTCATATGTAGCCACATCTAAATAATATTATTGGCCTGTGAACAGATCATAGCTATCTGCTGTAGTACAAGCTCTGTAGATGTGAGATATCGTCCTAAAAACATCATTTTAGAAAAAGGAACTCCTTGTGATGGATTTCAATCATATTAATCATATTCAGGTAGAAAAGATGTTGATTTAAAAGCAGTTACCCTGCTACAAAATTGTGGAGTCTGGTAATCTGAATCATAGATAACAATGTGATAAGCATGCTATGGATTATAGCTCACCATTTTTTTTCTTTTTTTATTGGGTCCTAGCACAGGTCATAGGATGTTTCAGCCAAAAATCCCCTCTTACTGCCTCATAAAAAATCTGTTAATTTTTTCCCTTTTTTAATACAAAGCAACATTGGCACAGGCTTTGTTTTTGTAACTCATGAGATTTTTACCAGCGGATATACCCAATTTTTGATTATAATGCGGTGCAACAAACATTCTTCAAATCAAAGCAAACAACTGCTGGGAGTTCTTAGGCCTGTTATTATCTTAGCTCTAGCAAATACAAACTCCAGGCTGCACATTTGGTCAGCTATAAAATGACTACAGATGTGGGCCATATTTCATCGGAGCTCTGTTTATTAAGTTGTCATATTTCCACAGAGTAACATCCAGAGAGGGAGTTTCAGAGTTTTTCCCTTTTAAAATGGAGGTTTATGGATTCCTTCACCAGGGGAAGCAAAGTTTCTCACAGTAGGAACGCAGCACCCAGCATTTGCAGCATGGACCCCACTCAGATTGGGCCAGCTACCTGGTGTTTGCACTTCCCATCTTCATCTCCACTGGCTTGTCAGCCCACTGCCTCCTCAGGGGATCCTAGCTGGGGCTACACGCTCATCAGTGTAGACAGCCCCAATGCATTTGGGGTACTCTGACACTGGTTGCAGTCATCATGAGACGATTTTGTCCTGAGGCCACCATTCTGTGTCCTTTTGTCACTTTGGTAATTCTGTATCAGGAACCTGAAGCAATTTTAAACAAACTGAATTTATTTTTTTTAAAATTCCCATTTATTTCTACTTTGAAACTAGAAGACACATAGCTGTTTCCTTAAAAGAGCTCAAAATTCGTTCTGCTTCTTGCATCATGCTTAATTAATGATATCAACCCATTTCAATTCTTACTCCTTTGCTTAAATCACTTTGTATCTCTGGTAATATGAATACCCATCTGCTAATCAATACACTAGAGATATTCTTATTGATTTTTTCTGCCTTTTTCAAAGAATCTGTTCTAGTAAATTATCAACTGCTGTTATCTAAATAATTTCACTGGGTACATTCATCTGCAGTAAAGCAATTTCTTATTGGTTAACAATGGGGTGGGAAAAAGCAATTGTATTTTATCAGGTCTGAAGGGTACACACACTTCCAACCTGTTCATGGGGGAATTGCCCCCATTCCACTGGAACTGGTGTGGCACAGCATACGTGGTCACTGGAGACTCCTTTGCGGTGCCCTTTCTGCAGCTTCCACTGCTTTGTGGATACTAGTTTTGCCATCATACTTAGTGGGCCATAATGGACCATATATGATAGTCTAAAAAGACTTCAGTGGAGGGAAAATTAGTTCTTAATTGAAGAAATTACTTTTAGACTGTGAAAGCAATTTGTCCAGAAGGACTAGCACCCTGCAAGGAAGGAATATTAGACTTGAACGACATACTCTCAGGTCACCTCTTGACTCACGCGCTAATTGAAAAGCCTTCATGTGCTGCAGTGCTGCACAGCCTACCTGACTGCAGAGCAAAGCTTGAGTGTTACTGACAGCCTGGTATTGGGGGAGTACATCAGGAAAACAAAAAAGAGGAAGAGGAACTATTTAGGAATAACTAAACTGTTCTTGCACCTCCCTTGTGTCTTTTTGTCTATTTATAAGGTAAAAACACTTCATATAAAATCTTACGTAAAAAGTAAAAGATCTGGAGTGACAGAACTAGTCTGAGAGTGGATTTCCTCTATATTTTCAGTGTCTCTGTTTCAATGAGACTTTGATTTGCCAAGCCAGATTCCTGTTTCAGTCAAAGTGAGAGATAAAAGAAATGTTAGCTCGCCTGCTCACTTGCTTGCCTTATGCAGATGCAATGGTATTTCCTAGTGCTGCATTGTATTGCTGCCATCCAGTATTCAGAAAAGCCAAACAAACTAATACATTTCTCTCAGTAAAATTATTTGGAGTGTGATGGAAGTAAATTTGTTCTGATTTCCTTTCCTGTTGCTGAAATCTTTTCATTCAGCTGTTTCATCTTTTCAAGCTCTCATTGGCAGCTGTGAGGTCTTGGAATTTTCCAGTTTTAGAGATTCCTTCATCCAGCTTATGAGACTACAAGAAACATTTAGTAATTCAAGGCAACATCATTATTAAGATTTTCTTCACCATTGAAAATATTCTCAGATTGGGTGAAACAGGCTTGCTTAATGCCACCATCAGATGGAGAAGCCTGTCTTCCCAGAGAAGCACAAGCAGGAAAGTCTGGTTGGTCCATTTCTAACAAAGCACAAGGGAACTTGGACACTTGTACATCAGAGAATGGCAAAGCTGAGATCAGTACAGTGAAGGTTTTTACCTAGCCTAGGAAGGTTACCTGGAAAATTATCTGTGTGACTTTTCTTTCCCAATAGGAAATTGCTCCCTCTAAAAATTATCACAAAGCTCCATAAAGACTGTAGCCTTTATAAACTTTTCAAAACTGACTTTTTTTTTCTTGAAAGATGAGAAGTCTGAGAAGTTTCATAAGCCTCCAAAGACCTGACAGCCAGAAAACTCTTACAGCTTTCCTATTTTTTCACTGATCCTAAAGCAAATACTTGTAGAATGTATGAGGATCCCTATTGACTAGTGATCATGCCAATTTTGTTGATTGCCAATTAAGTTCAGCTGTAAAATTATTTGGATCACAAAAGTCATAAGACTATATTGATTGCAGTGTGCTGATGCTGGCTAAAATAAAAGCTTCACTAGTCATGTGTCACCATAACCCTCATAAATAAAGGGATGTTAATGCTGGATGTAACACCAATAGCAAGGCAAACTAAGAGATCAGTGGAGCTGAAAATATTATAATTTGTGTAACGAGTGCAGAAAAGATGGCAATTGCTCTTTATATTTCCATCAAAATTACATAGATGGCATTGATAGCAATTTAGTGGCTATTTTGCCTTTTGATACTCCCATGCTGCAAGTTAGATTTATCTTCCTAAATGAAAGCAAGAATAGCAAGCCAAAGATGAACATTTGTAGCGGTTTGTGCAACATGTATGAAAATCAGAAGTAAGGAAAATTGAGATCTTCTGGAATGAAGATATTTACTTAATGGTGGTCTTACCTGTAAATCATGGAGAGATATTTTTTAGAGTTAAATAATAGCTAAATTTCATCTTATATATTTTTGCCTGGTTATTGCTGAATAGATACTGTGTGAGAGGACTGTAAAGACATTCTTACAAATTCAGATGCACATGTATTTTTGTAAGACCTGCTGCTCAGTCAACTTTTTTGTATTGAAGACATATTAGTTAACTTTTAAAAATCCTCATTCAAGAAATACAGGATAACACCCTCAAGAAACCCTTCCTGATTCACTGAAAATACATCTGGCAAAACAGTAAGGATAACTAATGTTCCTCTGTGGTGATTATTTTATGTTTTACACCAAATATACTCAATTAAGAATAATGGCAGAGTCTTTGTAGCAGACTTTGGGAAAGTTACCATAATACTAAAAATTGAAGTGCTTATCATATGTAAGTACTGATTAAGATAAGTTTTGTTAGTCTGGAACCATTCTAGTGAAAAAATGTAGAATGGATAATGTAAAAAATTAACATTAATGTTACTGCACTTTCTTCTCTGTTTTGGTTTTTTTTTTTTTCTGGATAGACATATTTTGCAAAGTGGAAAGGTATATCAAGTTGAAACAGCAAAACTGAACAGCAAAATGTTCCCATTTAAATTGAAATAACGTAAAAAAAAAAAAAAAAGCCAACAATGTAAGTACAATATAGTTGGATTCCAGGCAAAACTGCCTCTCTGCCTTCCCTGTCCTGGCTTTATTCAGAACTACCAATGAACCAAAACCACACAGTATTCAGATGGTTCAGGGTTCTTGGATGGTAAAGAAACAACAGTTACTAAAGGGCCTTTTAAAGTATCAGAGAAAAGCACAATGGGAACCTAAGCATGGAAATCAAAGCCAAAGAAAATCAAATGGAAGTATAACACAAATGCTTGATATTAAGGTTGATTTCTGCTGGAACCAGTTACAGAGAAAAGTGGTAGATTCAAGGCTGCAAACCTTTCAGGCACACACTTTAGCCAAATGTCAGCCATTGGGCTCCACACAGAAGTATCTAGAATAAATTTTATGGCCTATGATATAGAAGAGATCTGACTGTGTGACCTAATATTCCCCTTCTGTCCTAAAATCTATTTAAAATGAGCTTCAGTGGCACCCACTAGAGAAAATGAATCTCAAACATTAGGACAAAACCTCATGTTTTTGGTATGATTTTTAATGGATTATTTTCATGAAGTTTAAGAGAAGCTTTAGAGAAAGCAGTACTCATTGAAAGTGTATAAATAACTCTCTTGCTGAGACTGAAACAATGACTCTGTGTATACTATTGGCAGTGCAAACCCAAAGCAATCCTTTTGAAAGAACAAACTATTCTTGCAATGTTTGCCAGCTGGAGTGTTTGCTTTGTGCTTAATTCAAAATATATCTTTGGTTCATCTTCTTTACGAAGAGCTCTTCTGTTTACAGTAACTGTTAACTTACTATAATAGTAGAGGCTGTAGACAATACTACATTGTTTTACATAGCTTGATGTTATCAGGCAGAACCAGACATCATTGGCAAAGCAATAACACCTAGCATGGAACTTCACTTACTAATAAAAAAAGAAAGAAAAAGGAGGGATATAAATGTGTGTTTGAGAAACACAAGAATAATTGCTATTTTTTACAGAAATGAGAGTATCTGCTTTGCCCTTGGTTCATTTGGCTGATTTTACACCCAGGATATTATCTCTCATTCCTATTACAGTAAGGAGTCAGTTCCTTGTATGACCTGGGGTCTTGCTTTGCTTAACACTAGAGAAACAGAGGAGCTGTGTGGTATCAAGGAAAGGTGAGGGAAAGAGAAGTGCAAATTTTTTACCAGTTGTGGTGGGATCAGCTATATGACTTGCCATGCAGTAAAAGTTAGGTCCCATGTTTTGTGGTACTGCAGTTCATTCTTCACGAACTAGTCCAGGGTATGCTATTTTGATTTTTTTTTGCTATTTTTGTGAATCTTCAGGGACAGAATTACACAGCAGCAGGGCTGGCAGACTGGGCAGCTGTTGCTTCTGCAAAACAAAAGCCTCAGTCAGGCTTGTAGGAGGTTTGTTCCCTCTGTGGATCATGTATAATGGAAGCACCTAGGGTATGACGTCAGCATCATCCCAGTTCATAAAAATTGCTGACCTAGGATGCAACAGGTTTTTATGTATTTCCTTTCTGCTTTCCCCTTTATACAAATTAAAACTGTATTCCACCAGATTTGCTCAGGTTTCCAGTTTTCAATGAAACAGCCCCCAGTCCAGAATTGCTTTCTTACCAGGAAGGTCCTTTCTTATTACCACAAAATGTTCCTTCCCATGCATGGTCTGGCTCTCTCATTAATTCAGCTTTGCCTAAATGGCCAACTTTATGTCAATTGTAGAATGGAGCCAAGCAAGGTTTTTCACACAGTTCTGCTTCCCATGGAACCTATAACTGAATCTGGCTCTGTCTCTTCATTAGGATTTTTGCTTGTGTGGCAACTCATTTTCCAGATGTGCCAGTGCTGGAAGACAGCGAGAAAACATCTCACTTTGTGTAGGGATAGGATTTTCTGTTGGAAGGATAAAAAGATCAAGAGGTAAATGCAATGGACAAAAGTAAGTTATTTCAAAAAGCACCAGAGGAAGACACCCCTTCAATCCATACCCAAAACAATTTCTAAAATATCGCAAATGTCTTCTATGTAATGGCAGGAAACTGGTAAACAACAAAAGATGATGTCTTTATACTGGGCAATCCCTTCTGCCAGTAGCCTTCAGACCAAAATTCTTCCCGATTTCCCTGCAGTCAAATAGCTTTGAAACCAGCCTCAGTAAACTGCATGTTCTCCTGATTACTACCATTTCACAGAGAAAGAAGTCAAACACTGGAACAGGTGCACATAGAAGCTGTGAGATCTCAGCCCATGGAAATACTTAAACTGTGACTGGACACAACCATAAGGAACCTTTTCTATCTTCAAAGTTGGCCCTGCTTTGATAAAGAGTGAGATCCATCAGAGGTCCCTTCAAGCCTCAGTTCAGCATCAGCCTCCAAGAAAGAGAGTCAATGCTTCTGTGCCTTGGCTCAAACTTGTTGCATTGCCTGTTTAGATTATGGTTAGGCATTTTTTGTTAAAGCTGCTGGTCACATTTTTCTGAAATTGATGTCCTTCTTTGAGTCCTTGTCAAATATTGCTTATCAATATTAGTTATGCTGAATAACGTCTTTAACATATTTTTTTATTGCTGTTTACCACAGTGAGCTAGGCTCCAAGTCCAGTGGTTATTTGCTAGAACCCAGAGCAATGTGAGCTATTTGTCCTCTAACACCACTATTATTGTTCTTACTGGATATCAAAAACATTTGACTAATACTTGTTTTAGTTTCACTGCCCTCTCTTGAACTACAGGATATAAATCATCTTGTCCTTTTGCTAGCTGCAGCTGTTGCTGCTCAATCTACTGTGTGATGCAATTGTAAAAGTCCTTTGAAACATTTCATCTCCTATTCCTACAGGTCTTGATCCAGGTCTTGGTTACTGTTCTTCTAATACTCACTTTACCTTAGTGTTCATAAATAAACACAAATAAATAAATTATCCCCTTCCTCCCTACCTACCATCATGACATGTGTCACTCATTATCTGTTCTCCATTATTCCTTTGATTATTTTTCTCTAAATATTTCTCCATTGTGAAAGACTATTTAGAAGAGCATACAGTGAAAGGACAAGGAGCAATGGCTTCAAACTGAAAGAGGGTACATTTAGATTAGATATTAGGAAACAAAGCTTTACTGTGAGAGTGGTAGTGAACTGGAACAGGTTGCCCAAAGAAGTTGTGGATGCTCCATCCCTGAAAGTGTTCCATGACAGGCTGGATGGGGCTTTGAGCAACCTGGTGTCCCTACAGGGGGGTTGGACCTTGATGATCTTTAAGGTCCCTTCCAACCCAAGCCTTTCTATGATTCTATGATTTAAACATGGTCTCATACCTTGGCCTTTAATTTTTTGTTGCACACCAAGAATTACCTACCTAGTAAATAAACACTGTCATTCCAACACGGTTTACCAATACATATACAGTATTTACTCCCTTCCATGGAACTGGAGGGACTGGAGATGGAGGCCATAACCCAAAGCCTCCTAGAAGTTGGGATTGTCAGCCTGGAGATAGGTTTTCCATTTTGTTTGCTAAAAGGGAAGAATGTAAGTGATGGGAGGGGCCAAAATGGAAAGTCAGCAACACTATGTCCCCTCCACACAAAAGCACACATCCAGCCAAGCTGGTAGGTTTTATGGCTGCTAACGGACTAACAGACCATAAACTTTCTTTTGTACAGTAAGGAGCTGAGGGTTATCTGTCTCCATGTCTTCCCAGCATCTTTCAGTTGAGACCAAATAAAAGTCCTTCCATGCATTGGTGCAAGCAACCTTGTGGCTTTCTCATAAGCATAGAAGTAGTTTGCTGAATTCCACGTAATGGCCTTTTGAACAGGGTCTGCACAGTTCTTGCAACGTAAAGAACTTTACCAAGATATTCAGCTTTATTCTTCAGCCATAATATGAGAGAATGAACAATAATTTTTGATAGTTAACCAAGGTTATTTGGTCGAACTACTCAATCCTTTATAGATCACTTAATGGCAATGAGGGTACAATATTTTAGATACAGTATCAAATTAATGTCTCCAAGTTCTCACCTTGAACACCATTCATTTCTCAGTGCACAGAGCAAGACAATTTACAATGACTTCCAGACAGTAAAAAATGCATATACCAGTATCGAATTATTCTCTGTCTTGGGCAGCTTTTCAGTTTGGTGGTTTATGAGGCGAGATTATTTCTCTAGATGCATACATAGCCATATATTACAGCCACCTGGAACACATGTGTTTCTGATGGATGGCAGATGCACAGATTTTGGCCCCTTTCTCTGCCCTCTATAATCACTCTGAGACCTTTTTCATATAAAGGTCAGATGATGTCTCAGGTGTTCCTTATGCTCTTTAGATGTTGGGAAAGTGAAAAAGAAGTTTTTGGATAGAAAATATCATGGCTCTCACTTGACAGTTTTGTTGGTTGCTGTATTCAGGTTGGTTCATATTTTTACGCAACCAAACAAACCCATTAGAGAAAAAAATTGAAAAAAAAAAAGTAAGAACTGCTATTAAAGCAGTCAGGATATTTTAATATCATTGAAAGCACAACATAGCCTGTTTTTTCCTTGCTGTCCTTGGGTTTATTTTTAAAGGTGTGTATGGAAACACCAGTCTTAAAATAGTGAACTTTTGCTCAACCTCTGTTAACAACTAAGCATGGAACCATAGCTTATGGGTAGGAAGGGACCTTAAAGATCATCTCGTTCTAATCTCCTGCTATGAGCAGGGACACCTTCTACATGTAATACGTTGCTTTTTTTTTTATTTTGTCATTCACTAGTGTGTTTTGTGCTTTTGTGGATCAGTGTCATTTTATCTCAGCTTTCAGTCTTGAAATCAGAGAATACCACCCCGATACAACAGTGTCTTGATTCCTTTTCCCAGCTCTGATCACATAATTCCTAGGTGGCACAGATAATGTGAGTGTGTAATGGCTCAGTAAAAAAATTAGAGGTCACTCCATGACATTATCATCTTTGAGCTGAAAAAAGAGAAGCACTATGTAAAAAATTTTAAACAATAGGAAACTTTACTGCAACATAAGCTAGCAAAATACTGGAAGACAAGTCTATCAATTGCTATTAAAAATATGGATACAACATAGGAGCTCACTAAATAGCTGAAAGTCATCTGAATGCCTCTTTCCTTTTTACTGCTTTTTAACAGATATTCCAGCTTTCATGCTTGTACTTAGTCCTGTAATATTGATACACAACCTTAAACCCTTATTTAGGGTTTCTTACACAGTTAGGATTTGCTGTGCTGTACTGATGATGACATTCCTGGCCATACGAGGAACTTCATAGATATTTCAAATGGTATCTTAAAATACTCCTTTCTTATATTTACATTGACTTTAGTTAACATAATAACATCTCGCTTTATTCTGTCCTATTTTATGAAGTGGGATATACATAGGTAGTGCCCATTTAGGATCTGGGTGAAAGACATCTGCTGCATGGAGCTACAATTTTATGGTCACTACGCATCAGAATGTGATCCTGAAGGCAAATCTTCCTAGAGAGGCACAAAGAGACATAAGGACAGTGCTAAATGCTCCCCTTTGCACTCATTTACACAGGACTGAATGTGTTTCTTATTATTCCAGATAACTTCCTTTATAAAAAATTACCTAAAAAGAAATTACTAGTTCATCAGAGAAACGGATACCTGTACTATCTAAGCGATGATTTAAGTGGTACTCAACGGAAAGGAAGAACCCCAGTACTACTTGCCCAGCAAAAGAGTCTGACCTGATGGTTTTCATGCTTAAGCAAGATTTTGGGTTATAAGTAGATAATTCTGTTAAAAAGAGTAGCACCTGAAAGCAAAGCAAACCACAAAGCAAGGTGAGAATGAGAGGAATAGGGTGCAATTAGAAAACAGCAGTATGTTACTGTATATCTCCATGATGCACTCACGTTTTGGACATTGTGTGGTCTTCTCCACTCACCCCTTATAGGAAAGAAAATAGCAGGATTAGAGAAGAGGCATGGAGGTGGGAAATGATGATCAAAAGTGTCAAGATATGGTGTGATCCCTCTCTTTAGCCTGGGAAGAAGATGACCAAAACCTATGAAAACTGCTGCAAAAATTGAGGATAATGACTCTTTCTATGGTCTCTTCCTATGTTAGGACTGGTTGTTTCACAAAGCTGGCCGGAGTCAAGCTCAAAATAGTACAGATGAACATTTTTCATGCAATGAGCAGCTAAGCTATGAAATTCCTTAGTGTGATGGGGACTCTAAAAGCTCACAATAGTTCATAAAGGGATTAGGGAAATTCCTGTAAGGAAGGTCTTCTGATGACTACAAAATAAAAAGAGCCCCATCTCCGTGTTTGCCTGAGCTTTAGATTACCAGATGCTGAGGGAATTTTCTGGGCATGTAACACTACATGAACTCTTTGCATTCACACAGCTTCCTGTATGTCTGGTTTGCTCTCACCCAGAACAACCATTTTTATGTGTTGAAAATTCCCCTGAAAGCATATCAGATTTGTTACAGAAAGCCAAATGGTCCAACTCTCGCCAATGGTAAAAGCAGCTAAAACTTAAGGCTTTAGCAAGAAGATAAAAAGTGCTATGTTGAACTTCCTCTGGCTATGATGAACTCTCCTCTTTTACAGAAGACTGTCCATGATGTTTGATAAATATTTGTGTACTATTTGTTTACTATTATCTTTGCGCACATAAGGGGTGTTTGCAGATTGAGGTTCAGCTGCATCCTGCAGGTCAAATGTCCCTGAAGTAGAGCATGCCAGCAGATGTGAAAGGATGCTGGGACTGCTATTGCATATGCTTCCCTTCTTTTGACTTTCTTATCATCTGCTCCTGGTTGCTGCTGAGCCCCATCAGTTAGGTCTGGCAGGCTTTTGTCCTGTCTGAGCAGTGCTGCCCTGAGGGAAATTACTTCCAAAAGCATGTCATTTTAATGGAAGGATGAGAATTACAGCTGGTGTCATAGGATGACTGAAGCAGTAGCTGGACTTCAACCCATTGTGTGCACTTTCTGCTTGGGCATGAAGCATCTCAGATCTTATGCCAACTCTCCTTACCTGTTGCTTTGCAGGATGTGAAGCCATCAGGGCAGGAGACTCTCAGCTGCAGGGAAGACAAGAGGATGCTCTTGCCTTTCATTCCACAAGACTTTGAGGATAATTTTATTCAATCAAGGTTGCTATTATAATAAAGTAAGACATCTCATTCATGTATCGAATGGAACATAAATAGTTCATAATAGAACATATGAAAAATCTCCCACCAAAACTATTTATATTCTCCCGTTCATGCCTGAGTCACAGTGATTCCCATCTTCTTTAAATTTAATTCTGATCCGGGCAGCTTTTTTAGTATTTCTGTTTAAGGATTTTCAATTTTTTCATTATATTTGTTACTTACAGATTTGTTCTTCTTTATTGTACCATCATCTTTGTTTATTACCTTCTAAGCATATTTCAAGCCAGTTGGTTTCTTACTGGTGAAAAAAATCCCTTGTGGGAGCCCAGAATGTATCTTTAGATGAGGGACAAGTCTTCACACAAAAAGTCCATCTATCTTTTGTCTTTCTCCTCTCTTCATTCTGTTTGCTCACCTTCTCTCCATTCTTCTGACGCAGTAGTTCCTACCCATCTGGGAGCCTTATAGGGAGCATAATTATTGTAGCCAGGTACGATGCTGGTGGGAATTGAGGAGGACTGAAGGCTGTGCCTTGGGCTTGACCATGCTGGGTATGTGAGGCAGTGGCTGGCTGCAAGCTCAGACTTTTTTCATTCCAAGTAAAATGGTAAATTATATTAAGTTTGGACAGGAGGAAAATATTGCTGCATTTTCTGTCCAGAAGGAGCCAAAGCAAGCCAGGAACCAAGCTAGGAGGAGCTGGGGTGGTGTGAAGGAGAAAGAGATCTTTCCTCTTTAATATTTTGAGCAAAGCTGACAGTGTCTGCAGAGGGAGTTCAGGGCTGATGTAGCAGCCAATGAGAGGCTAAACTGGAATGTAGGAATTGGCTGAGTTAGGCTGGATGGGCTCACAGCTGCTTTCGCTGAAGCTTGAGTTGCAAAGGTTTGATCCCTGTAAGGGGCTGGAACAGTCAGGGTCTGGAGCAGAACAGGCCACGGGTTATAAGTGTGTTTGATGAGAGGGAAGCACTCAAGCAGATCACACTCTCCAGAAAGCAGAGGGCACAGAGGACATAGTTTTGAGAATTGCTGCATTAAGTGTGTTTTGCCTGTTTATCCTCTCCTGAAAAGATAGATGAAGCAAATTCCTTCATTTTATTGTACCTTTTGGATTACTGTGCAAATGATATATCACTGCTGTACGTATGTTAAAAGACAAAATGAAGGAAGAAGAGACAGAAAAGCAAGATGGGTTTTGTTGGTCCTTCAGTCCTAAGGAGAATTTGTTTGACTAGCTTGAGACATGGGTCCTGAAAATTGTCTTGGTGTTTATTTTGCAGGGAGAAACAACAGATCTGTGGGACTGAGCATTATGCTGAGCACTCCACAAATTCATTAAAAAGTACTGACCCCAGCCTTGGAGGTTTTATTTCCAGTACATATTTAATGTTCTTTCTTTCACTGTTAAGTGACTAGAAACAATTTGGGGTCCTTTATTTTTGGATGCCTGCTTGACAATTTTTGGGTGAGTCTTACAGGTTTTTTTCTCAGAAGAGAGGCATGTCACTCCAAAATAAAACCTATTTTTCTCATACCTGTGAGAATGTAAGACAGAGATACAATCTTCAGCAGGTTCAACAAGGGACAAGGTAACATAAAGAGACAGTGAGGAACTAGACAAAGGTGCATCTTCTAACATCCATAATGCCATGACTGTGACTGCTGGGTAAGTACCAGAGAAATGAGTCACGGAAAGTGGTCAGGCCTGGTGCCCTCCCTGAATTCCCTTCAACTGATGCTGGCAGAAGTCAGCTATAGCAAACACAGGTTGAACCTGTAGGGACTTCTGGGCTGAACTTACAGAGGTTTTAAACTGTTAAGCTGTAATGGGTCAAACACTTGAAAACTGAAGAGCATTGATTACTCCTGAAAACCATGATCAGCGCAAAACTGAGGTTGAACAGTGAAGATCTGCAATTGAGTTGTCCACCCACCTCTATGAGTTAACTAGAACAAAGCTACCATGTGTCCTCTTTTGATCCCTAGTCTCATCTCCTTGTGGTTTAGGGGGAGGAGTGTGTGGTCTCTGGAATCAGAGGCTGGAGTTGTAGGTGGTCAATATGCCTCTGAGTTTTGTTTTTCTCCTTTGATAATAGTCCTTGAAAATAGATCAGCATCTGAATCAAATTCCTCTTTCGTTATCTCATAAATATTATTAGGTAGTCCTACAGAATATTTTTAAATTGAGACAAGCCAGTTTCTCTAGTAAAAATAGAGAGTACAGAAGAAGTAACATTTTCATTCCTGGTTGGGTTGTTGTTGGTTGTTGTTGTTTTTTGCTTCAGAGTTTTGGGGCATTTTGGTTTTGTTATTTACAAAACTTCATCAAGATATTACACATGGGAAAAGTGGTGAGGTTAAGATTCACATGAAAATAAAAAACTTGGCAAGTAATATGTTAGCATGCTTTTCAATGGGAAAAAAAAATCAGATGATGATTCCAGTGCCTTACATTTTACACCCCCTTTTATAAATAAATTGTTTCATCTCTTCTACAGACACAAGCCCTTCAGAGCTCCTCCACTGAGATATCCACTGAGATATCTACACTCTTTGCCTCTCATTCACCTAGATTGTCTTTACTATTGTTTTTGTCGCTTTGCTTATTTTCTTGTCCCTTTGTTTATCTTCTCCTCTTCTTGGCCACTTTTCAGGAATGCCCATGCTGCAATGTGCAATCACAGCCAAACTACTTCTGCCAATCAGTCTTTAAACACATAGAGTACCAAGGAGGGAAAACAGCATATAGTAGGGATACCCAGTCGGACTGGAGACAGACTGAGAGCATAGGATGGTCCTGAACAATAATTTTAGTAGAAAATCCAGGGCATGCTCACCTCATCAGAGCACGACATCTATGTAAAGTGTAAGTTTTTTAGAATCTAGTCTGGCATTATATTGAGTCATTTGAAGATAGCAAGATGCCTCATAGCTGTCCCAGGCAAGCATGTGCTGTGAAGCCATAGCCACAGAGATGAGAACAATTCCTCGCAAAAGTCTGTCAGCTTTATTTTGCTGCTAGAAAACTCTACTGATGCTTTTTCAATATATGAAAAGTGAAGATCAAAACAAAGCCAATCGACTCTTAATATTATGCAAGAACAATGTGAGAATATATCAGCAATAACATTGCATATTTTAAAAAATGAGCATTTTAAAGAGATGTTGCTACTGTAGATATGAAAATACTAAGTAAAATTTAAATAAATTCTAACATTATGAAGGCTCTTAAGTAAGACAAGCATGGCACAGATTTCTCATCGGAATGAGAGTGTCTATCATATGAACCTTGAGGTACTAAATAGATAAAGAAATACAGACTTTATATAACTCAGTCATATTGTCCCAAATGGGATTTTATTCTAGTTGAATATATGCTCAATAGACGGTTTTGCTGTGACTGCTGTATTTCTAAATTCCTTTAGACAATTACTATGTACAAACAATATCTCAGTTTTGTATTTGCACAGGATAATTTCTTCGGCTATCACCAGTCTCACTGACACCAACATATGCTATTTGTTGGTTTGTCAGTCAGTCTGTTTATAGAAGATGGACTTGATTACAGCTCCAGCTGGGAGCTTTATTGAAGTAAATTCTTCCAGATACAGTTGTGGTGAAACCAGATATTAAGAACTACTCTGTGAATGTCGAGAATTTTCTTTTCTTGCCTTTCCTTGCCTCGCCTCACCTCCCTTCTACTCTCCTCTCCTCCCCTTTCTCTTCCTCCCCTCCCTTCTCCTTTTTCCTTCTGTTCTGCACCCTCCTTTCCCTTTCCCTCTCCCTTTCCACTTCTTCTTCCCCTTTCCCCTCCTTTTTTCCCCACCCTTTCCCCTTTCCCCTTTCCTTTCTTTCCCTTCCCTTTTTTCTGAGTTTGTGCACAGAGAAGGAAGTTTTATCTCTGAAACTTGAAAGACCTACTACTTTTTTCTAAAGGTATATATCTCAAGCACAAAGAGACCAACATATGTCATGCTGGTGTGTTACAGGTCCAGATATTAACAGGAAAATCCCAAAATGCGATGTGATCCTGTGCAACATTCAAGACACAAGGAACAAAAATCATATAATAGCACAGCAGTTCATGTTGTTGGCATGAAGAGTTGTCACCAGGTGTTCATAGAAAGTCATGAGAGAGCTTGCCAAGCTGCAAATAGAAGTGTATTAAACTCAGTTGTGTGCAGTTTCAATGCCCTAGATGTTTTTTAAGCATTACCAGAGGCAATTTTTGTTTTCAGCTTTGGGTTGACATTCAACTGAAACTCAGTGATGCTCAGCCAAAACCCACAAGTCTTGCCTAGTTTTGAATTAAAATTCTACAAAACCACAGTGTTTATCATGGTTTCTACATGAAGTAATAATTAACTCCAGGTTTGCTCAAAACTTTGTCCAAGTTAACTAAAAATTCTATAAACTGTGGGGAACCTGGCTGAAGTATTGGGTAAGTATGAAAACATGAGATGATATTTGAGTTCAATCTGATTCTAGGTTTTACTGAAAAAGTTTCAAAGTAGTGTAGCTGCAATGCAATTATTTTATCCCAGAGGGTAGGTATTAATAGAGATTAATTTAACTTAAGTCCAGAAATCTGTAAGGGTTCAGTGTTATCCAGGACCCCATATTTACAATAAATACACTACAATACCTTTTCTCTAAAGAATTTCTATTTAGAAAATATTCTTTTTACTCAACCTGCTGATTTTCCAAACCAGAAAATCAAAAGTTTGGGGATGTAGAGGCGGTGATGGTTTTTTTGAGGGTGAGGTTGGTATTGCAAGCAATGCATGTTCTTAACTAATTTCATGTAAATCCAGTACTTTCTGTTCTCTGATTTGCTATCCAAAGCATTCTTATGGGGGTATTAGTAAGAAATGTTCACTCATGTATATTTGGAGTCATTCAAAAGCGAAAAAGAGATGGGGAGACAGTGAGCAGGAAGAGAGATGGAATAAGAGAGAAAAAGTCTGTTAGGGTCTTCGTTTGAAAATCATGAACAAATTTCTATGGATGAAAATATTACTGGAAAATGTTTTGGCAGAGGATGATTCTAGAGTGAAATCCTGACCTCAATGGGATCTCTGGAGGTTCAGTTTGTCTATACTGTACATAAGCTTCATTGGAAGCAGGGTTTCATCGTGGATCTCAATGTAGGGGATGTTTATTTTCATAATTTTTTTATTTTCTATGAGGGATTTGGATCTCATTACAGTTTCTGGACTTTGTCAGGAAGTCTCACACTGCTTAGCACTGAAGAAGACCACATGAAAGGTCAGGACATTTCAGACATATTATCATATCCTTAAGTTCCGCATATGAATGTGTAGCTTAGTAAATCTAGAGACCAGTAATTTCAAGTAATTAAATGCAATTTTTCCAGAAAAATCTGCTTGGGGGAAAAGGATACAAACCTCAACATTTATGCACTTGTAATGGGTTGTTCCTGTTACAAAGAGTTATGAAAAGGTGCAAGGGTGAAGAACAGCA
Organism: Chiroxiphia lanceolata; assembly: GCF_009829145.1. Classification (NCBI taxonomy): domain Eukaryota; kingdom Metazoa; phylum Chordata; class Aves; order Passeriformes; family Pipridae; genus Chiroxiphia; species Chiroxiphia lanceolata. The sequence goes on along the minus strand of NC_045637.1, from coordinate 39,424,973 downwards.
TCAAGGCTAAATCAACACTATTGTTTAACATTATATTATTCTAGGTATATATTATCACTAAAGTACAACAAATACTGGAGGCAAAGTATTCAGTGTTTAAATTTGAAACATAATTTTAGCACCAAGTGTGCTATATAGTCACATCCCTATCACTTTAAAACAATTTTAGTATTAAGTACAGATGGAGCATATATATGCATGACTTTATTAGCAATCACAAAAATCTATGCTTTAATTAATTCAAAGTCAACTGCTATGTAAAGATTTTGCACTAGCTTAACCCTGCTTTAGTAAAACAGATTCTCTAAATAGGAATTAAATGACTGCCAGGAGTTTCACTATTTGCATCATTAATTCTGACCCTGTATTTGCAAGACTCTCTCTCCCAAAAGTAATTCATCTCAGTTATCATATCACACCACAACTTCACACTCAGTGCCAGGCTTCCAATTTCTCCCCATATGGCAACTTCCTCAGCTACATTATGTACAGTTACTGTTCAGCAGTCTCAGGGAAGTGTGTCTTTTGCATAGCTAGCTTCACTAATAAGCTGGTCAATCTATTTCTGGAAGCAAAACAGTGATTCTTTGTTAGTGATGTGAATATATTTAAGTTTAAAGTAGAAAAACTATCTTACCTTTAGGAATTCCTGGTTTCTCAGGGTTTGATTCCAAGAGCTAGCACTTCTCAGGTTTCAATTTCAGTTAGTGGAGAGAAGGGCACTGCACATATAAAGTTCAGAGACTTCAAACAATTCATGCATTCCCAGGTTTCTTTCTGTAGATACTAATTTCTCAATATGTGCCCTTTCTTTCTAGTCTATGTCAGATATTGAACTCTAGATCCATAAATAGTCCTGCAACACCCATCTTTATTTGTTTGCGGAACTGAGGGGGTTAGAGTTTAACGCAAGAGGAATACTGAGGAACCCTTCCTTTTTCATACTGACAGTCTCTCTGTGCTCACAGTCTATGGACTGGAAATCTCCCATTTAGGTATTAGACACAGAACGCATTTGGTACTGCTCAGCAGCGGTGTCCTTAAGGGAGTGTCTGAGGAAACTGGTCTGGGGAAATTAAATTCCTCTTTTCTCTGCAAGTACAGAAGACAGTACATATAACTTACACTTCAGATGATGATGGATTGACACCAAAGGAACAGGAAAGTAATAATCCTTAGCACTGAGGCATGTGGAAAATCCTTCAAAAGAGGAAGTAACCTAAAGCACTCATGTAAAATATATTCAAAAGTCACAAGATCAGAGAGACAGAAGATGATAAGACTGCACAAGAAGTAGTACCCACTGCAGCCCAAAATGAGTTTCACACTGAGGAAGCCAACTCTTAATGGTTTGTGTTACTGGATATTCAAAATGTGTAGATGGGTGCATTATAAAAGATTTTCAATTAGTCTGTATCTCACATCTCCACATTTTCTTAGAGTGTATGAATATAGAAACATCCCTATCTTGCACCTAATGGTGCAAACACATTCATAGAATCACAGAATCATAGAGTCATAGGATAGTTTGAGTTGGAAGGGACTCTCAAGAACACCTAGTTCCCCCACAAGCAGAGACAGGTTTCTCAAAGCCAGACCCAACCCAGCCTTGAACATTTCCAGGGATTGAGCATCCACAACTCCTATGAGCAACCTATTCTGGTACCTTACTACCCTCACAGTAAAGAATTTCTTCCTTATGTCTAAGCTAAACCTACCCTCTTTCAGTTTAAAGCCATTCTCCCATGTCCTGTAACTACATACTCTTATAAAGTCCCTCTCCAGATTTCTTGTAGCCCCCTTCAGGTACCCCCCCAAGCCTTCTCTTCTCCAGGCTGAACAACCCCAACGCTTTCAGGCTTTACTCCAGCCCTCTGATCATCTTCGTTGCTCTCCTACTGACCCCCTTGAACAGGTCTATGTGTTTCTTATGTTGGAGGTCCCAGAGCTGAACACAGGTGGTATCTCACCTGAGCAGAGTAGAGGGAAGATTCACCTCCCTTGACCTACTGGCCACATTTCTTTTGATATCACCCAAGATACAGTTGGCTTTCTGGGCTGTCAACATCTTGAATTTCATAAGGTTCTCACAGGCCCAGCACTGAAGCCTGTCCAGGTCCCTCTAGGTGGTATCCCTTCCCTCCAGTGTGTCAACCACACCCCTCAGCCTGGTGTCATCTACAAACTTGCTGAGGGTGCACTCAATTACACTGTCCATGTCTCTGACAAAGATGTTAAATAATACTAGTCCCAGTATGAATCCCTGAGGAACATCACTTGTCGCTGGTCTCTTCTTGGTCATTGCACTGTGGATTGCATCTCTTTGAATGTGACCATCCAGCCAATTCCTTATCCACTGAGTGGTCCAAAATGTAGGATGTAGGCATCAATACCACAACCTCTCACATACTGAGTGAACACCCTACCATTTGAGCTAATTCCCCTTACTTTTAATGGACACTGTTATATGGGCTATAAGCCAATGTCTTTTAAAACCAAATAAGTCAAACGTGATGGTGAAACAATTGATAATAATAATGATAAAAATTTTAACAAAAATTTAAAGTGTGATATACAGAGAATAGGAAAAAAAACCCCACATTATAAAGTGAGCAGGTAAAATAATGGCAGCTCCTTGAATTAGTGTCCTGTCTGGGAATAGGTCCTATCTTTGGGCATCTTACAGCACGTATCTGGGTCCTGGACAAACAGATTGGAAAGCCAAATAAGATTTTCTATTCCATCAGGTGACAGAAACCGGAGCTAAGATTCACAGACATCCTTTTGCACGTAAGAATAGAATTTGTTTGACATTATAATTTTGACTGTGTTCACCCTCCTCGCATGCATCACAGCTGCTGTAAATCATTAACACAATAGTCTTTAAAGATAACACTAGAAGAATAGTGGGGGTTTTTATCACTTTTTTCCTTGCTTAAATGCTTTTGCTGTGTTTGAACACTTATACAAAGAGAAAATACCTTTTTTTTTGAGCACCATCTTGAAATCAGTGGTTACGGACCTTCTCTACCTTGTCTACAGGAAAATGCCCTTTGTAATTTGAATGGTTACAGATTATTCTGAAGTGGAAGAGACCCACAAGGATCATCAAGTCCAACTCTTAAGTGAATGGTCCGTACAGTGACTGAACCCACAACCTTGCCATTATTAGCACCATGTTCCAATCAATTGAGCTAAATCTCTACTAGAGTAAGCAAGAGTAAACATGAACAGTAAGAAGGGAGAAGAGGTGCCTACCTCACACAAACAGAGAATTTTCTCACCTGTAACTACTCCTGCATTCCAGCTAATCACTTTTTGCCTGTCCTTTTTCTCCAAGTCCTTACAGGTACCTTATGTAAAACCTTCTAAAGGACTTGCTTCTAAAGTGTTACCTCAAAGAAGCAATCTACAGATTCAAAGAATCTCATGATGATTCAGCCTGGGAGGGACTCAGAGTCCATCTCTAGTCCATCCTCTTGGTCAGTGTAAGGTCATCTGTAAGGATAGGTCTGGTCTCCAGGGCTTTGTTCAGCTGGATGTTCAGTGATGGGGGTGGCACAAACTTTCTGGCAATCTGTCCCAATGCATGTCCCAGTGGATATCCTTCTCCTTACAGTGAAACAAATTTTTTCTGTATCCGTTGCAAACTTCTCCTGTTTCAGTGCATGCCCACCAAACTCTGCAAAAACACTTAACAAAACAAAACAGAGAGAACTGAGATCTTCAATCTTGGCGACCTTGTAATAGCCGTTTAAATCAGAAGGATGATCTTGGCGACCTTGTAATAGCCGTTTAAATCAGAAGGATGCTTTTCTGCACATGCCACATCTCCTCTTCCATGTTCCCTGAAATATCTCCCAGGACTGTCCATCAAACTGCAATGAAAGATGAAAAGTCATGGAAGTACCCTATATCACATAAACAGGAGATATCAGTCGTATCCATGTCTTGGTCTCATGATCATGCAAGGTTTTAAAATGTATTTAGCAGCTCATGTTTTTTAAGCAGCAGTGTCATATTCTTCACACAAATCATATTCTTCCTTAAAATAGTGTTATCCTAAATCTGTCAGTAGTCTGTATATTTATGTGATTGCATCTTTCCTTTTGATCTGATCATTGGCTAGATGCAACTAGCAGGTCAATTTACCAAGTAGCCAATACTAGGGAAATTTTGCCTCAGAATGACCTGACCATCTAAAATCAGTTCCCTGTAGGAAGCTTAATATTTCAAGTTAGATGTGCTCTAATGTATTCCTTTGGTTCAAAACACGAGAGCACAAATAAGTGTGAGCAGCCATGGGCAACTATACGGTCACATACATAAGGGACAAAAGCAGAAGTAACAATAAGAGTGTTTTGACATTCACTGAAGACAAATCATCTAGCATTTGGAAGCAGTAAACAAGATTCCTTAACAAATCCACCAATGCAGTAGCAACCAAACTGAGGAATGAGGGAGGCAGACTGCTGGAGCTATACTGCCAAAGCCATACAAATAAAAGCCACCATGTGCAGCTGGAATGCTCCCCAAATATAGCATCCTGATTCTCAAATGGAAATGGCTGCCCAGCGTTTGCTGAATGATGCTGTAGCCCTGCTTACAGCCTCCATTTATTCTGTTCTCCTAAGGCTGAGGATTATTGATCCCCAGCTGTGTGTGGGCTTTGTGCCCACACACGTTTTTTTTATATTAAGATGATCCCAAGTACCTAGTTTCCAGGTTTTCAGCTGCTTTACACTGATATTCTCCTCCCCTATTCCAGTCACTAGGTGATCTAAAAGTTGCTGTGCCTGGCCTCTGGGAGATCCTCAAGATAATTCATGGAAAAAGAGAGTTGGAGTAATAACACCTGTACCACTTCCCTCTCTATTTATCTTTAGTTCCCCCCTACCTGTAAGAAACAAGAATATTCCCCTCTATACAGAAATTTAACAGTATCCCCTCACTACAGACAGAGATGATTTAAAGCCAGTTCAACATTCAGTTAACCCTTCAGAAGGAAATGTATAACTCAGTAGGGAGCAGTAATAAAAATAATGATGTACAGTGAAGGAAAAGAGCACTCTTTTCCTGACCTGCGAGATTCATTTCATACCAGGGATTACTGAAATTCTGCAGAACACTTCACACATAGCTTAGTTTTTCTGAGTTTCAGTTCCATTTCCAGAGGGAAGAGGGAATAAACTTTCAGTGAAGTTGTGCTAGACTCCTAAAAAAGGACAGCTGAGCATGTGAAGTTGGGAAACATCTCTCTAGTTTTTAAGGAGCAATTTACAAGGGGGATGGCTAAGGTCTAACTATTTTATATATTTTTACACATTCAAAATGCATGTTTGAATAAACAGTGGAAAACGTGAATGGACTTTAGTTATCTGAAGTCGTTTACTGCCAGCTGATACATTGATACATTCCAAGGTGTACAGTTTCATCTCTAGCTGCCACTTCAGAAAGACACAGGTCTCCCAGAGTTCCTGAGTGACATCTGCCACTCCCACATGGATCTCTTTATCTGGCTATCTCCAGAAAGCTAAAAATTCATACTTGCTACAAAAAGTGCCCCACAGCCATTGAGGGTTCATGCATGCAGAGATATCATCTAGTCTTTTAGATTTCAATTCAGGAAAATTTCAGTAAAATTAATGGGCATTTTGTCTGATGACAGCATCAGACCTTCAGTATATGGAAAACTTGCATCCACTTCTGATACTTCAACATTCAGCATCTGATCATTGCATAGAAATAGCTTGTGTAAATTCTGGCATGTTTGCAAATCCCAGGCTTCTAATGAGAGATCATAGAATCAAAGAATGTTTTGGGTTGGAAAGGACCTTCAAGATCATCTAGTTCCATTGCCCCTTCCGCTAGATGAGGTTGCTCAAAGCCCCGTCCAACCGGCCTTGAAAACTTCCAGGGCCACCCACAACCTCTCTTAGCAACATGTTCCACTTCCTCACCATCTGAATCATAAAAAATTGTTTCCTTATATCCAATCTAAATGCACCTTCAACTTAAAGCCATTGCCTCTTGCCCTGTCACTACATGCCCTTGACAAAATTCCCTCTCCAGCTTTCTTGTAGGCCCACATTAGGTACTGGAAGGTCTCTCGTAGCCTTCTCTTCACCAGGCTGAACAACCCCAGCTCTCTCAGTCTGTTGCCGTAAGAGCTCCAGCCCTCTGATCATCTTCCTCACCCTCCTCTGGACCCATTCCAACAGGTTCATGTCCTTCTTAGGACAGGGGTCCAAGAGATGAACTGCAGGTGAGGTCTCACGAGAGCAGAGTAGAGAAGAGAAGAATCACCTTCCATAACCTGCTGTCCATGCTTCTTCTGATGCAGCCCAGGACACAGTTGGTTTTCTGGGCTATGAGCACAAATTGCTGGGTTATACTAAATTTCTTGTCAACCAACACCCCCACATCCTTCTCCACAAGGCTGTTCTCAATCTATTCTCTGCCTGGCTGTATTTGTGCCTTGGGTTGCCTTGCCCCAGGTGCTGAACCTTGCACTTAGTCTTGCTGAACTTCATGAGGTTCACACAGGCCCACCTCTGAGGCCTCTCCAAGTCTCCCTGGATGGTATCCCTGCCTTCCAGCATGTCAAACACACCACACAGCTTGGTGTTGTCAACAAACTTGCTGAGGGTGCACTTGATGCCACTGTCTACGTCACCAGCAAAGATGTTAAACATCGTCGGACCCAGCACCCACCCCTGAGGCATGCCACTCATTACCTATCTTCACTTGGACTTCTAGCCATTGACTGCAACACTTCAAATGAGACCATCCAGCCAATTCCCTACCCAGAGAGCAGTCCCTCTGTCAAGTTCATCCCTCTCCAGTTTAGAGATAATGATGTTGTGTGTGACAGTGTCAAGACATGAGTCTTCAGAACCTTTCCGTGCCAGAAACTAACACCATTCATTTTTACTCTACCAAAAAAATATTTTTTCCATAATTTTTCGCTAAATGATGACTAAATTACACAGACAAGTGATGACTAAATTACAGAGACAAGTGATGACTAAATTACAGAGACAATGGAAGGGGATAAGTGTCAAACACCAGAGGTATTCTAAATATCCATAGGTGACTATTACTTTTAAAATTTAAATATTTTAAAAATACCCGGTAGGACATGCAAAGCCTGAACTCAGAGATGGTGAAACTCAGACTAATTTCATTGTCAACTCTAGCCCCTAATTCTAATTTAATAGGACAGCCATGTAATTAAATTGTGATTAATATAATTTATTTAGGTTTAAGATGCATGTGTGTACTGAATATGAAATATATAAGCTTCTAATGACCTGCTGCTACCTAACTTTATTGTCTTTCTTAGCAGGAACTCAAATGAATGATATCCCAAACTGAAAACATCTCATACTGAAATGATGGCAGAGAAACACCAAAATGAACACTAGTTCTTTAAATAGTGTTAAACTAACGTTAAGCTAACTAGCATATTTGACTAGTGTTTAACTAGGAGATATATATATATATATCAAATGTATTCTACAAACCAGAACTATTTACATGTAAAATATATACAAAAGATGGACTGAGAAACATTATTTGAATAACTAATACAATGAAATAACGAATTATGATTGTAATCCTTCTCTCTCTAGACCAATTATCAGAATGTGTTGGTGTGCGCTGAGCTGGAACTCCACTCTGCTAGGGCTGCCAATAACTCATCTTGAATGGCAAACAACTGAAATAATCTCACTCTACAGATCCAATCTCACGTATGGGTACACGTACAGCTTTTCTCTCAGACTTTTTAAAATTTTTTTTTAATTTGAGAAATACAAAAATTTCTTACCCTTAGAGGAGATGCTCAACAACATGTATCAGAGGTGGCATCACAGCTTTGCCCTCTTCTCCACTAGTGTCGAATCATCACCATTTCAGAGAAATGTGGTGCTATGGCTGTTTACTTGAGGTAGGACATTTTTGTATTAGTAGTTCTTTGGTACTAGTTTGTGGTTTTACAGGGCAGAGGGAAAAGGTGTGTATCCCCTAGACATCTAAACCTGTGTGGAAAATAAAGTGTTTGGATCCCAAGTAAATAGTCTATTTTCTTTTCCATGGGTTTAAACAAAAAATTTTTCAAAATAATAAAAAAAAGCTATTTTATATTCTTTGAAATTATTCAGAGGAATCATGTCTCTTGTTATCTGAAAATATAACATAGCTCTAGGTCCATCTTTCTTATTCTGCAGCTTATCCTCGGTGGAATCTTCTGGGTATAGTGCCAGATAATTGTGACACACACGCTTGAAAAAGTGCCATTTGTCATCCAAATTATTTGAATGTCAGGAGACCACCAACTGAGTGCAACGAAAAGCACTGAGGCTAAAGATTTCTGTGTGACTGTTACACTTGACTGCCCTTGTGGAAAACACCCATGTTGCTGCTAATATCCAGATATTTCATTTATATAAACAGCATTTCTCTCTCTATATATATATCTATTTTTTATTTTACAAGTGAAAGTCACTGGATTTGGGGATTAAATTATCACCTCTGCTTGCACCATAAATAAGCAGAGATCTGCCTTCCTCACCTCTGAGTGCATCATGAGGCAGAGGCTGGAAATGCACCCTCAGCCTCTAACCAACAGTGTTTGCACATCAAGGACTGTTATCTTGGGGAACCTGCTGAGAACAGCATGAAAATCACTTAAACATTTTTTCCTTTACCAAAGACTACAAATAAACTTGCTATAAGACTGCTCTTCATTTACATTACATAAGATGAATAATATTAGCAGGAAAACATGCTAAGAATGATGTTCCTACACATGGTAAGTGGTAGCTGTCCATGTTGTTTTGTAACATTCCGTACCAGGACAGAACAGATGATCTTTGATCCAAAAAAATTGCAGTCAAGTATAGGTCATGACACAATTAATAGGTCAACAAATTTAGAAACAATGCATATTGGTCCATGCTACTGACCATGCTGGCTGTGCTTTAGAGTGTTTTTTTCCAAGACTACCCAGGAAAGGAATGTTTTAAGATAGCTTTTAGAGGAAAATTAATATCTTTTGCGCATACCTATGGATTGTTCATTGAGTGTAATGGGCTGCCTAGCAGACAGCATAGAAATATTTGTTTCCAAATTGAACAAGGAGATGATGAAAAGGCAAGTGCTCAGGGCTGATTAGAAGCAAAAACAGGTGTGATGGAAGTAGTCCGAGAGAATGCTTAGGACCTCTGCAGAAGAGGATAACAGAGATGACAGCAAGGTAAGGGTTTGCACAAGAAGAGCTCTGCACTGGGAAAATTGGCATCTGATCCAGCTGGATGATAAAAGGCATTTGCTTAAGAAAGTTTTGTTGAACTGACTAAGATGTGATGATAAGTGATAAGTGATAAGTGATAAGTGTTGGATAGTGGAATAAGAGGCAGTATCACAAATGACAGAGGATGTATATTTTTAATATATATCTTACAATAAATAAACCATATTTATTTTGAAATGCCACATAGCTTGCAGCTCAGCTGGGAAGTAAACTTACAAGTATCCGCAAGCTTAAATCTAGTTCTGAAAATACTCTAGATTTTTAATTCCCAGCAAAATTAAATTGCAATATGTGTAACTAATAATAAATGAGTGCTGTAAAGTGATACCAGGAACCAGCTGGAACTGGGAGCTCACAGACATCACACTGACTGAGAGAAAAACGAGGACGTGCTACCTCATGATGAGATTTCAGGGAATTGACAGTTAATGTTTGATGCAGAGCAGAACTTACAAACAAGATTAACAGTATTGCAGCTAACGAGAATTTGGTGCTACAATGATACTCAGCTAAGGTTTTAAAGGAGAGGTCTTGAGCAGGGAAAGAGATTTGTAGGTCATCTGTATTGAGAGGATAATTGAATTTGTGCTCTGTTGATGAGATTAAACAGAGGTAAGATATAAAGATGAGTGAGAATGGGAGCAAGGACAGACATATTTGGGATCCCCACTGAGAGCTAAGGGAAGGCAAGGACATGCTTCTGACAGATATGCTGAAGAGAATACGAAGACCAGGGAACACTAGAATCACAACTGGTGAGAGGAAGTGCAATTTTAAGAAAAAGACCAGGGTTGCCTCTGACAAAAGGGACTGGCATATCTAAGGATGGAGTATTTTCTTTAAAATTTTTATTAGAAGACATTTCTGAAGACTTCATTAAGTGTGGCTGCAGATGGACACAAGGGGAAGAAGCCAGCTTGGAGAGTCAAGGATGGAACTGAAACGTGTTACCTGAGATTATTCAGTGAGTTTAGAGATGAAAGGAAGAAAGAAGATAGAACAGTAGTTGAAGGAGCAAGGGAAAGTCAAGAGTACTTTTAATACAGGAAAGGCAATAAATCTTGCAGTAGGAGGGGGAAAAAGCAATTAGGAAAGTCAAAATACCATGAAAAAAGGCAAAAAATAGTGTATTAAGGAGATCGTGAATGGCATGCTACAGAGATCCTATAACAGTGCAAGCATAAGGAGAAAAAAGCAGGAGAGAAACTTGGGATGAGAGGGAAGAAAGAGTTGTCGGTGGGAATGGAAGTAAGATGAGAAAGATCATGTATTAATTTTTCTTCTGAAGGTGTTGGGATACTTTATGAAAAGGAGAGCAGTAGTTTTGAGAAACAAATCAAAGATGGCAAAAAAAGAAAGGTGATAAAGATTAGTGTCACTATGAATACAAAAGGAAAGATAAATATGTTGTTGACCCGGCAAATAGATTTATCTGAATTAAAGGAAAGGGAGATGAGGATGGAAAGAACTGAAGAGCTCGTGAAGCTGGACATAACTGTCCAGGAGGAGAGAAGCTCGGAGGAGAAAGAATAGAATAGGAGGAATACAAATACTTAAGTCAAAGGGAATGAAAGCCATGAGCAGTAGACAAAAAGAGAAAAAATGCAGTCTGTGCTATGAACATATTGTTTTGTGCCCCTCATGACCCAGAAATCGAATCTGCCTCTGTGCACATTTCTGTCAGACAATTATAATGAAGTTTTTGTGTTTCTATATCAAGGCTAATGTGTTGTTGTGATGTTGTCATCTGGATTCTTAAAAAATGTGCTGACACCATTTGTTCTTTTGGCACAGGCTCAATTGAGCCCTTCTGACACCACTGGTAAGGACCATCTTCCATCAATGGGAATAAGGTAGCAGTTTGTTTATATAGGATGGTTGTCCAGGGGATAAAGCAAAAAGGCAGAATCTTTTCTCCCGTGTTAGGATTAGCTCCACAGCAACAGAGTGGTAGGAATTGCAGCTAGAGCTGCTTAATTCCTACCAACATAAGGGTCTTTGTTATTGGTACACTAGGTGTTTATGTGGATGAAAAAACGCTTTATTAAATGTAATGCTTCCCATAGAGAGAGAAGTCATGACCCCATATTTTGCCAGTTGCACTTATCTCCCACAGTTTGAACTGACAATGTGATTGGGAAAATAAAACTGTTGTAGGTTGCAGAAAGCAGACATTGCTGTTTATCTAGAGAACCCTGTTTCAGCAAGTCTTCCATCTACCAGGGATCCACTGCTGTAGCTGATCACGTCTCTTTTACTCTTTTGTGTCATTTCAGACACCTTTACCATGTATCTCTTTATTTCTAAAGTTCTTCAATTGGGACACCAATGACCAAGCACAGGGGCATTGTACAGGAAGACCTAAGGTAAACTAGATACCACAGATGTTCAAAACTTTCCTAAAGCAGGTAATTTATGTAGCTGCTTTTATCCAAATGAGTTAACTGAAGCCACACAAACAAAAATCTGGGTTAAGGGTGTCATGGAAGATCTCTTCCACGACATGTATGATTGATACAAACAAGAGAGCAAATCAAGCCCTCCTGCTCATAGAAGAGCATTTAGAGGGTGTTTTGAGTGACAGCAGATAGCTTCCATACTTAATGATGAACAGTCGAGGTGTTTTGAGTGGCTCTCAGTAACATGTTTCTGGAAAAGTATTGTAGGTATTGTAGTAAAGATATGGAGCTTAATCTCAGTTTAAACTCTTCTAATGCAAGTACTTGAGCTGAGTTAACACTGACTGAGAACATTGGTCTTGATCTCTCTACTTTTCCTGGCTTTGAAAAGAACATGACAATGCCCAACTCCTTTGTACTGGTAAGCCAAGTGTTAGTTTGCTCTAAGATCTGTACTACTTTCTGATGCCACTGTAGACTGCTCTTAAGAGACAAAATTAGTCCAGACAATTATTTATTTTAAAATTTATGTCTTTGTATCTCTGTCAATATATAATTTAGTATCACTATTAACACTTGCCCGAGGTAAGTCCAGTAAAGTAATAGAGATTGCTTAACAGCATCAACAGCTCCAGATTTTTTTCTCAAAAATTACTTAATGCCAGCATTTATACATGTCAGGAGACCTTCAGTGGTGATCTGAACACTTGTATAACCTGCATGTTAGGTACTTTTAGGTATTGTGTAAACTCTGCCATACTCACCTAACCACTCAAATTTTGCTGTCACTGCTTTAGAAAACACAAAACCCATCCAGGCCAGTATGTCCACACAGAGCAGAGCAGTGTAATGTGAAAACTCTGGGTCCATTTACAGCAAAACTTCAAGCATTCTTGAAGTGTGAGAAGCTTTTAGGTCTGGGCCATGTTGTGGTACATTGAAGTACACCCTGGCTGGGTTCCGAGACAGCATAAAGGAGTCACTCATGCTTCCTCATGGTATGTCTGTGGGCCAAGGGGTGCCATTCTGCATATCATATCACCTTATGGGCAAATGGATTCAAGAAGGGAAACTACAGGGTTATAGGATATGGCATGGGCATGCAGCCTCACACCAGGGCTGCATAATGAACCAAGGCCCAACATACTATTTATGCTTTTTGTGAAACCTGATGATGGAAACTTCTAAAGAAAGAAATAAGGTGAAAAGGTGTCATGAGAAGCTTCCATGATTCAAAATGAAAAGCAAAATGAATGAGCTTTTCGTGTTACATCCATGAATTATTTTGTTGATAAAACAAACAAATGGGGGCTGAAAGTGGGCTACCAAAGTACAGCACAAACCTGCAATCATTACACGGAGAAGTAGTCCCACGACCTTTCTTAGGATGAATTTTTATGACCAGAAGCCACTCTTTTAAACAGAAAGCAAACAAGCAGCATACTGATAAATATTATACCAATAGAATGGTCTCTTTTTTTGCTATCATATTTTCTGTGCATATATTAGTTTGATATATATTTTATCTTTTATTTAAAGTTGTTTTCCAAAATTTGTATATGGTAATATTTTAATGTGTTCTGAGGTACTGCAGATCTCCATATCTTTGATAATGAGTGCATTAAAATACGCATTCCTGGGAGAAACAAAGAGAGGAGTCATTCACAGGTTGTGACTTTCTTTGCTCTTCCACTTTTTTTGTTCTTACCTCTGTTCCCTTGAGTCTGTCTCATAGAATCATAGAATCATTTAGCCTGGAAAAGATCTTTAAGATCATTGAACCCAACAGTTAAACTATTACTGCCAAAGTCACCACTCAACCATGTCCCTAAGCACCACATCTACATGCTTTTTAAATACCTCTGGGGATAATGACTCAACCACTTCCCTGGGCAGCCTGGTCCAATGCTTGACTACCCTTTCAGTGAAGAATTTTTTCCTGATATCCAATCTAAACCTCCCCTGGTACCCCTGATCTCCCCTGGAGATCATTTCTTCTTGTCCTGTCACTTGTTACCTGGGAGAAAAAAAACAATCTCCACCTCACTATGAGCTCCTTTCAGGCAGTTGTAGAGAGCAATATGGTCCTGCCTGAGCCTCCTTTTCTCCAGGCTAAACAACCCCAGCTCCCTCAGCTGCTCCTCATAAGACTTGTGTTGCAGAGCCTTCATCCACATCACTACTTTTCTTTGGACACATTCACTGTGTCATTGAGCTGTTTGCAGGTTGTCATCTAGAAAGCAGGTAACACAACAGCCAAACTTCACTCTTGGCTTGAACTTAATATCACAGAATATCAGCCTGGATTTACATACTGATGGATGACTCAGGGGCAGGTGTGCTTGGCTCCAGGACAGAGTGAGGGCTATGCAGCTGCTCCTGATTTATAAATATCCCCTTTCCCTTGCCTTCCACTGAAGCTCAGACACTTGTTTGATTCTGTGTCATCCCACACTGTCTCCCCACTGGGCAGCTTTCCTCAGATGAAAGACTCGTTAGATCAATGCCTTCTTGTCCCTCTGTCAGATCTCAGAAAAAAATGTTCATCCTGTCTACAGCCTGACTTTGAGGGTAGGTCACTTAGGGTCTGATTTTAGACAACAGCAGGTTCTGCCCTGTCGAACTTCTTATCAGCAGCATGAACAGTTGCAGCAAGGAAAATGGAAAAAAACTTATAGCCAAGAAGCACGCAAGGAGAGCACAGGTGTAGCTCACACCAGGTGACTTTGTTCAGAGTCACTGGGAAAGGGGAGATATTTTTGAGACACTTGCACAGGACCACCCACATCCTTTATAAGTAATTATGAAGACAAATTACCTCAAATTTATTCTCATTCAGTGTCCTGTGGCTTCTAGATGAAAAGATGGGGATGAACAGTTGGAGTGAGCCTATCTGCATCCAGCATTAACGTATCCAAATAGCTCCATGGGCTAGTGGCAGCTTGAGTGCAAATCAGAACAGCCTGAGGGCAGCCCTAATTTACAGCAATTCAGCCAAGCGATGGAAAGATGGAAAGAGAAATCCAAGAAAAATGCTGGTGATAACCCCTGGGACTGAAAGATTTGGGTCAAACTCCAAACTACTGAACTAGGCAGAACCAAGTTCATTTTGGTTGATACGACAGGAATCTGCCTCCTCTGCATATCTTAATGCTTTTCAGTAAGCTAGGATAAAAAACATAAGATGCAAAATTAAAACAAACATTTGTAAAGGATCCTTGAAAGACACGAGGGATGAATAATGCTGGAGAGGATTCTTAGCACTAAGATGGATGACAAGAAAAAAATTAAGATGGAAGGTGGGGAAGGATGCTTGCTGTGGGACTTGAATATCTTATGAAGGAGGGAAAAATGAAAATAGAGAAGTAAGAGGAAATAAGGTAGAATGGAGCCTTGAAATAACATCTTTCAGATCTGGTATGGATCGCCATGAATAATGCATCACTAATTACAAAGATATAAGTGCAGCCATGCATCCAGTCTCAGGCATGTCAATTGGAATTTAAAGGGAAATGAGAAATGTGATAATACGTCTATTTCTATCTGAAATCATGTCTATTACGGCTGTTTTCAGGAAGAGTTTTCTTTCACAGAGATCAGTTCCTTCTCTTTATGTAGCAGTGAAGCCATAAACGCATGCCTGTGAACTGGTAATCTGTTTCCATGGAAATGAATGGGATGTCACAAACGTAGCGCTATGACTTCATTTCAAGATCGAGTACAAGAAGATAGGCAGCCAAAGAGGGATATCAGGTTATTTCAGGCTCTTATGACTGCCCACTGTATATCTCCTCTGTCTGGGCAGACAAGGGAGAGGAGGGAGAGAGTTAAACTGGACTGAGTCATCCTTGAGGTTGCTTGGGTGGGATATGAAGGTTATGATGATGATTGTTCCTTGTGGGATGGCTCCTCTTGTGAAAGGCAAGAAAGGCAATTGATTTGTTATTATTTTTGTCTCAGTTGTGTGGTGTTTTCAATTTGTTGTAAGAGCTATGTATTCTTGTATTAGACTGTACTAGAGAAAGAATAACTGAATAAATTATTTGTGGTAAAAAAATGAAGAAGCTAAATGTGAGAAAGATTTCTTTTTTATGACACTAGAATATTTTTATTCCTTTATATATGCCAGCTTTTCAAGATGCAAATCATGAAATAAAAGAACATTCTTTTCCGTTCCATCAACTAACACAGAGGACTGAGCCTTCCTTTGAAAAGCAGTGAGCAACTAGTTTACCAACAAATCCAGTTTTTCTACAAGCCATTTTTGTTCAGTTGGACCTTCTCTGTTTTCTTATTAGACTGTCTCTGACTAGGTGCTTACATTTGAAGCTGAGATTTCTCAAATCCTCGACTCCTTCTGTTTCAGTGTGCTGTTTATCAGAAGTGTTTAAACAGCACATTGGACCATGTTTGCCCTGGCCATTCTTCGTTTGGAAGTCAGAGGTAATGGGTATACAATAACGAAAAAGAAGATTTCTTAAAACCAAAGAGTATTTATTTTGAGAAAAACTTCCTTTTCAAGTCTGCTAGATCTTTTTTTAATTTTTTTTTTAGATCTTTGAACACCCAGGCATTTTCCTGTCCTGACATTGTCTTTTAACAACTGTTAAGTGTTTGCTGAGAAGTGGCTTATCTCAGCCCATTCTTCCCTTTTTGCTTGTTTTTTGTTTTGTTTTTCTTCTGCTTGTTTTTTTTTTCTCTTCACATTTCCAGGTAAAATAAGCCAATACAGTCATACAGTGAGCATGGTGAGAACTAGCCCACAGTATTTGTAAACCCTTATAGAATGCTTCTAATTTTGTCACAGACATGGGAAAAGCTTGATGTTTACCTTCTTCCTTTGTAACTTGTTAAAAGACCAGCTGGAACATTAGACTGTGATTTTACAAAACAAGTCTGTTGAATGTTGTCCTGTACCAGGTAGGCAACAGAGCAAGACAGAGAGCTTACCCAGTCACACCCCTGTCTCAATAGATAAGGATAAAGCTGTGGCCTCTTCCTTAACAACTGTCCTAGTTACAGGGGCCAGGACCAGTTTATCACTATGTGGGTATAACCAAAAGTATGTATTCTACATCCTCCATGTCATTTCTGATTGACTGTTAATAATGAATCCTTTACAGCAGCTGCCCAGGGCACACCTGACACCTACAAGCTGGGCAGTGGGGCACTTCTTTGTCTTCACACCAACGACTCAGCTGTGATAACTCCCCTCTGTCGGGTATATGTGTGTGTGAGGCATTAGCACCTTCACACCCAGCCTGAGGGATCATCTCAACTAATGGGCTATAATGGCCTGGCATAATAGGCAGCTGCAAGGACTTAGATCCATCAAAATTCTAAAAATATCCCATGATTCACAGAGTTAAATTACCCATTGTGAAACTCCCTGCCCTGGGGGAGGTATTGGGCATTCCCACCTGAATTTGAGCATATATAATCTTGGGGTTTTGGGACTTTGGGTACCATTTGTCAGATCTAGAGAAGGATCAGAACAGCAGTACTGTGACTGCTGCTCTTGACAAGACTGCAATTGTTACTTTGACAGAACTGTGACCATCATCTGGATCAACAGGTTTTCCTTTTACTTTGCACCCAGGGGGTCCACACGGTGCTCAGTACAGGGGCTAATGAACACTGTTCTGTTCTTATCCCAGGATGGGGGGTTATACATCTGTCTTTGGGGGTTAAAATCAGTTTTTTCTCTGTATCACTGTATTTATTGTAATTTTTTTTTTTTTTTTTTTTAGTAAATTGTAGCTCTGACTTGTAATCTCTCTTGAGTTAGGTTCATTTCTCCTGCCAGTTTACTTTTAAACCAGCACAATGACTTTTCCCCCTCAGATCTTTGAGAATAACCAGATCTTTCAAAAAATTTGATAACTGAGTAATTTGTCCACTGGCAAGAAGAAGAAGCTCTTGATAAACCTGTTTTTAGTTCTGTGATGGAAAAAAAAAAAAGCCATGAAGCTGATCACATGTCTGGTTTTGCCAGTACAGTACAGCACTGCACAAATGATTTGAAATACAAATCAATTAGGCATCAAGTATCAAATTCTGGAAGTGCCATTGTTTATCTGGACAGAAATCTAATTACTCTCTGATACATTCAACCTTCTTGATGAGAACTATGTTTCGGATGGACATTTCTGCTGTATGTTGTTGACAGAGAACTTAGAACATTAATTATCTTCAGTGAAGATGTATTATAATGCTATTGCTTGCTAAAAATAAACAAATAATGGGGAAAAGGTTTTCCTTTTTTATCCTGTGGCTGTCTGGAACATGAGTTTCCTCAACCCAGTAACAATTATTGCATCATAATTGGCTCAAAAGTAGGTATTTTCTGCCTATATATATGCATTTCAGACGTATTCAGGATGCTAACAAAAAGAGTGACATTAATAAATCATCTAAATAGAAATAGATATTTCAGGTTCTCCGATGGGTTACTTACACCCATAGTGAGCCATGTATTATTAAAACATAAGAAAGCAACTGAAGAGACCACAATCACTACTGAGGAGATACTAGAACTTCATAAAAACATTTTAAGAAGCCCTTGAGGAGTAAGTTGAGATACAAGACTGAATTTCAGTGTATATTGCCAGACAGTCCTGCTGCCAGGCAGGTGTTATATACACAATCTGAGCATGTCAGTATAGATCAGAAAGTGCCCTTCCCGTCTGGCACCCGATAGTTTGAAGCCTGTATCACCTTTAATAAAAATTAAAGCTGGCACTGCCAAGCATGCAGGTACATCTATGCCCTAGCACCTCAGAAGGGATGTGAGCTGGATGGATGCAGACCATTAGAGATGAGTGCAGCTGTACTACTCCCTGAATATCTGTTTGGTCAACAGATTAAACCCAAAAGCATGGCAGTGACCAGGCCCTCCTATTTTGTATGCATTCATCACACACAGCAGCGTCTCAGGCTTCCTGGTCACTGACTCTGTCTTTTTTTCCTGAATCACCAATTTGTTTGCAGGCCACATTTTCTTTCTTTTGAGTTACTTTGTTACTTTTTGACAGAGGAAAATGTTTGCTGTCACACTGCATTTGTGATTGAAACCCCTGGCTTGAAAACTGATGAGCTACTTTCCTTGCATAATTTCCCTCCTATGGTCTGTGCTGTAAATAGAAGGAAAAAATAGCAATCTATGCCCCATGGTCATGGCAGTCATTATTTTTCTTTATTTTTGTAGAATATCTCCAGATAAACAGTGGGAAATCTTTTACCATGCAATTATTTAAAATGACATCAATTTAAATATGACAGCATTGCAATGTTTTGTTTAACTGCCAACTCCAATTAAACATTGTGCATCTTTTATTACTCAGGTCTCTGGGGTTGCAACAATGTATGGAATCTGTCCAGTTTTAGAGAGTACTCCATCTTACAAGACTGTTATGAATCATCTTGCTCTGACTGAGATCAATTCTAAATTTGAGTCCACTCCATAGTGAATTTTAATGCTGGCATGTCTTAGAACATTCTAATTGCAATGTGCCCTCTAATAATTTGTTTCTTTTTGGTTTTTAATTCTCTCCAGTCTGTGAAAGCATCTTACATTCCTTAATTTAGTGCTTTTTACAGCCTCAGAGTATCCTACCAAATTCTCTAACCTTCATTTCCATAAACTCAACTGATGTGGTAGGTGGCAACTGAAGCTTGTGCTGCATGTAAAAAAGGGCTCAATCACTTGCCAAAGAACCACAAAACCAGAATGAGATGTGAAAGAATATACGAAACAGATCATTGCCACGTAAATACGCCAAAACAACTACTTCCCAAGAGTGAAGACGAAAAAATAAAACAAGCTTCCAGATCAGTTTTTGTTCTTTTACATTACTCAGAAAAAAGACAATATCTTTAGCAGTCACTTATTCACTGATGTGTCCACTTGATGCAGTGATGGCCCAGATACTCCCATGTGTGCAAACTGTCACTTTTCCACTGAAAGTAAAGGTAGATCTCTGGGTAATGAAATAAATTTGAATAGGCCACCCATTATCTGATTGAAAAAGTGACTATAAAATTACCCAGCCATTTCACAGGCTTAAAAAAAAAAAAAAAATAATGGAAATTGAGTAAGACAAGAAGAGCATGACCCTGAGATTATCTCAGTTGATTAGAGAGTGGTGTTAATAACACCAAGGTTGTGGATTCGATCTCTGTACGGGCCATTCAGTTAGGAGCTGGACTCGAATATCCTTGTGGGTCCCTTCTAACTTCGAATATTCTGTGATCATCAGAATGTCCTCGTGTTGGGCACATGACCTCGACACAAAAGGTAGGTTATTCTCTATTGATGACCTTCCAGTGTGGTGGAAAGAGAGAGGGTTCATAGACTGAGTCAGAGTAGACTCATGACCTTGAAGCTCTAAATGCCTCTTAGGAGGAACCAGAAATAGATATCTTGACCAAATTAGATGCCAAATGTTCATGCTCCCCAGAGAAAATTAAATTCTGCTTGTGGAGCCTAGACTTTGTTCATTTGGCATCAAACTGCTTTAGCACGAAAGACACAAATTTCTTCACAAGCTTACAGAGACAACTTCTCAGCTTTTTTATTTAAATAATCCTAAGGACTGTCAGACCAACTCTCATGGAAGTTTTGCATTAATAAGAGTTGAGATACCAGCTTCTGAGTTATCTATTCAAACCTGAAACAAAAGTCAACAAGCAGGAGATTCCCAAACTGTTGCTTCCACATGTGCAATCACATAGAATCCTGGCTGCCTGCAGATTTGTATGATTACATATTTGTTTCCTCTCTCTCTCTCTCTCTTTCTTTTTTCTTTCTTTATTTTTTTTCCCCAGAGTTCTGTTGCACAGGAAGTTCTTTGAGGGAATAAGTAACCAATGTCAATAGACATCATCAACTGTGTGAAGGGTTTTAGGCTGAAACTCAGGACACCAAGGATTTCTTTTAATTTCAGATTTTACTGCATTTAATTCTGTGTTCAGGGCCTTGTACAATTGCCTTTCCCTGTCTTAGGCAATGGACAATCCTCCATAAAGGAAAAATCTTCTACATTACAAAAGAAAAATTTCAGATAACTTTTGTTTTTCTAGATCTGACTCCATATTAATAAATTACCATACATTTGCATTCTGGGTGAAGAGCTCAGCAGCTCTATCTACTCCATGACTTAAAAATGTGATCCAAAAGTAGCCAGGGTGACTGTTGCTCATGATTAAGTGGCTGCTGTTAGATATTAATCTCACTTTGACTTGAATATGTTAGAGTCAGTCCACAATGAAAGCAGAACACCTTCCAGGGGAACTGCAGAGACTTTATTTATTGATCTAGAAGCAGAAACAATCTAGAGGGTCGTTTGTGGCTAGTGCTGCGTTGTTCCTCACAGACAGTGGTGACAGACAGGAGAGAATCTCTTTGGAAGATCAGTTCCCCGATTATTGCTGGGTCCTCTGCTGGCATCACTTGCATTCCCCTCCTTCTCCTTCTGGCTTCTTTTATGAAAGATACCACTGGATGCCTCTTTAAAATTCAAAAGCATGAAGAAGCAAGAATTGCTTCAAGCGTTCCAGGGTTGTTAGACTATATAGGGGAAATGAAAAAAGAAAGCAGATTTTATGATCCAATAGCCACACTACTGTTGCTCTTCAATCTATACCTGGCCAAGAGTTTTTAGATATTGACAGGAAAGCATAGAAGTCCAACTGATTTTTTTTATTTTTTTTTTAAGCAGTTCCTATATCTCCATGCCCTTAGCAGTAGGATACTAGTGACATTTCTGTGAACCCTCATGACTGCAGTAAGGACCGTTGTGCGTGAGGGGAATGTGGTGGGAGACTCAGGAGCAATCAGAAGTGTAAATGAAGCTTCAGACTAAAGCTGAAGGCGCAGTCGTGCAAATATTCCTAGTTTCAGATCTTCAGATATTTAGTTTTTTTTAACACCTCTAAGGAATACTAAGCTGCAAATATTGCCAGTTCCAAACATCTATAACTGTGAGGGAAATGCTTTACTTGTCTTTTTTGCTTCCTTTCCCGTTTCATAAATTTTAATCATTCAAGCAGTGTTGAGCTTTGAATTTCTCTTTAGAAGGACAGACTAGAAACATTTGGTTTTAAAATAAAGTTGAGGGCCTCTCAAATATATGATTGACTAAGCTGAAATTTGATTGACAGGACTTGCAGTGGAAAACCTTGATGTGAACCCACAGTGGTCGGCCACTGGAGGTCACAGGAAAAGGCCAGCTCAGCTATGTAAGTTATCATCCCCTTTCTCTTCTGTAAAAAGGGAACAGCATTAACAAGGGCTAAAATTTAAAAAGGCAATGTACCATTTGTGCCAAAATGAAATTTCTGAGGACCAAGTTTTCTGATAAGGTCATTGCAAAACAAATCTGCTCTGAACAGCTGAAATCACCACTCTAGCACTTCATCTGAACATCCACAGAGAAAATTTGCTCCAATGGCAGCAAACAAAAGGCAGCCAGGGCTGGTCTGCTTGATCTGCTGAGAGACACTTGGGGAACAAACATGTATGAGGAGATATAATTCTGAACTTCCCAAATCTGCTCCATGAACACGTTGTCTGCTCTGCATCTGGCTCATGGCAGTGGCTCTTAAAAGGCTTCTCACAGTGCATGCTGGCTCTGCAGCCCACTCAGAATGGGTTGGTTTAAGTCATGGCAATTCAAGCTTCAGGGATCAGGTGATCTACATAGTAAAAAGCACTGTCAGTCTTACTGGTAGTCTCAGTGGAGATTCCAAATAAGACCAAGGACAAAGAGTCATTAGTGTAGGACACTGATCATCCTGTGCCAGAGCAGCCTCAGTAGTGTTGAACATGTCCCACAGCAATGTTCAAGAGAGGAGGTTTGCAAAACTATTTGCAGAGCTGCTGAGTCCCACTGGGTTTCCAAGGACCAGGAGGGATACAAGTCCCTTCCATCTTCAGAAAGGGCTTGAACTTCTGTTCCATATTTGTTTTTACTTCTGTTGTGGTTTAACCCCAGGCAGCCACCAAGCACCATGCATCTGCTTGCTCACTCCCCCACCAGCAGGACTGGGGAGGAGAATCAGAAGGGTGAAAGCTATGAAACTCATGGGGTGAGGTAAAGACAGTTTAACAGGGAAAGCAAAAGCCACACACACAAGCAAAGCAAATCAAGAAATTCACTTCTTCTCATGGGTGAGCAGGTGTTCAGCCATCTCCAGGAGAGCAGGGTCCCATCACACATAACAGTTACTTGGGAAGACAAACACCATCATTCCAAATGTCCCCTCCTTTCTCCTTCTTCCCCTCATTTTATATACTGAGCATAATGTCATATGGTATGGAATATCTCTTTGGTCAGTTGTGGTCACCTGTCCTGGCTGTGTCTCCTCCCAACCCCCCATGCATCCCCAACTTCCTTGCCAGTGTGGCAGTATGAAAAGTAGAAAAGGCCTTCGCTCTGTGTAACCACTGCTCAGCAATAACAAAACCATCTCTATATTATCAACTCAGTGTTCAGCAAAACAGAACAACTTCTGGATGCGAGTGATGAATTTACAAGAGTTCTTCATGAGGAGAAGAATCCATCCCTTCATGACAAAATATATCTTCATAGAAATAGAAGAGTTCTCTCAAAGCTGCAAAAACAGCAGGGATAAAGAACATTAACATCAAAAATACTGAAGTATTCAGGCACTGATTTTCTGTGATACCTGTGAAATCTGATTGCTTTTAATGCAGTCACACAGCTACAATTGATTGGGAATATCCATCCTGTTCATAGGGAACAGAAGGATAAAATTTGTTACTCCGATCTACTCTGATAGAGCTGTTGGAAGTTAAAGACACCTTTTTTTTTTTTTTTTTTGTCAGTACTGTGTTCACATGTTCCAACAGGATGACAATAAAATTGAACCCTTGCTGTGCTTGCTCCCAGCCGAACAGCTCTGAAGACACACCCCCTGCTCTAACAGCATATATGGTAAATGTTCACATGTGGGTAAAGTTTCTTGCTTTTTGTAGCGGTTGCATTCTCTGCTGTTTCTTGTAGTATAGAAATAGTACTTATCCTGGATGCACATACCTGAAAAGTAGCTGCTAAATTTGGATAACAAATTCTTAATAACTCCTTCAAACATATTTTCCAAGTACATTGATGCATATTTTTAGAGAGTGATTTGCAGAAGTGAAGTCAAAAGCAGATATGTGCTTTGTTGCTTTCTATGGCAAGACTAATCCAAACAAATGTTTATCCAAAATCTGTTTTCATCAAAGTATTACCAAATCAAAAGGCATATAACAAATAAAAAGAAAAAAACAGACTACTGTGTTATAATTTGAAAGCTTATAGGACCACAGATATCAAATATGCACTGGAAATCCAATGTACAATGGAATAGAAAATGTTCTTTAATGCACTTGAAACAGCGTAACCATTGGAGCTAAATAAGAATGGACAACAAAATTTTTCATCACCTTTGCTGACCAAGTACACTCTGGTTTGGTGTCTGTATCTCCTCTAGTGTCTTACAGTAAAATAAAAATGACACATTCTATGGCACAAATAACTTCTTGTTTGTCTGCTTTATGTTCTTGGTATTGCTTTGCATAAACATCTGCCACAGCTCAGACACTGAAACCATGAAACACAGAAGACATGGATTTGCTGAAGACACTTATTGCCGTATGATACTGATGAGTTTTAAATCACATAATAAGTGTCATACAACAAGCAAGAAACTGGAGTAAAAAAAAGAAAAAGCCTTCAAACCAAAAATGCATATTTTTAATTTCACCAGCTTTACCAAACAGACCAAATTAAATTTATCGAGTTGAAACCTTCAGGAAATAGAAATGTCCAGAACTAGTGTCCAAACCACAGTCATTCCAAACAATCAAAGAACCTGCCCCACTGGAGCTAAACTTTTTGTGAGCTGATGTCAACTTAGCAAATAGTGATAGCTAATTTTTTTAAAACTCAAAACATTATGGGTTTTGTTTCTAAAGGCTTTGATTGGAATATTGTCCAAATGTAATTTTTTAACCCAAAGTGAAACAAAATGCAGCAATTCCAAAAATTTCAGTACATGAATAATTAGGAAAGATGCCCAGGATTCACGAAGATCTATAAGCCAGATGAACAATTTAAACATGTAGAGACATTATGAATAACCCTCACAGTCTCCAGATCCTGTAGTGCCACTTGACCATGTACAAGAGGCAGTTTTGATAGGAAAGAAGAAAATTGCTCTCATCTTTCTCTATCTAAGACTGTGAAGCTGTGACTTCACTGCTGAACTCACTCCTTTTACCCTCCGTTGTCTCCTGAGGACAGAGAAAAAACAGCTGAATGGAGCAGAGGCAAGTAGCAGTGATGATGATGCACTTGGGGTGTAAGAGCAATTTAGTATGCTGCTCCTGGAGTTAAAGCTGTTTATTAAGCATCTCATTGACCAGCCTCGCAGTTCTGTTCATAACAACTACCTTGGGTTTGAGGAGGGCTCCTGAACATCTAGGGCTATTCCAGAGGCAGAGAAATCTCATCATACTGTGCTAAAATTTTTTAGTAACAACTTATCAAACAAGGTTTTTATGGGCCTGCCTCTGCTGTTGATGGAGTTAAAGCCCTATTGACATCAAGGGAAAGAGGATCAAATGTTCTGTCTTCTCTACAGAGTGAAGAGCTCCCAACAAACAGTTTAGTGGGGCTGTAGCTAAGCAGCAGGAAATTTGCATTTTGTCATAGATGCCTGAGGCTTCAAGATTCTGCCTTTATTATGTTTAATTTAGCACTTGCAACAGCAAAACAGATAAAGCTACACAGTACCCCTGCAAAAATAAATAATTTCTTCAGTGTCAAGCTTTGAGCTTACTTAATAATATTTCCTCAGAAACTGAGATGGTTATCAACAACAACAGTGTTTATCAACTCAAGAAATTATAACAATCCTGTGGCAGTGTGAACTCTATTGTGCCCAGCAGTTTTCCTTAGGCCTGTAGGACTAACCTTTTCTCAGCTTGGGACCCTGGAGTGAGGAAAATTACTGTCTGATGGATAGCCTATTATTTTCGCAAATGCCAGTACAGGGCTGTCTCTGATGTCCATAGTCTATGGCTGCAGGGCAAATGTCACACTGGAGATTTAGAGGATTTGCAGCAACACTCATTCCAGACTGAATGGGCCCTATATTGTGATCCACTGAAAGACAGCTTTGGTGAATCCAAGATGCAGTCTGTTGAGGAAGGGGGAGGGAGGTGGGAATTGTGTTCCACTTTTTTATAATGATCATAATTTATCTTCAGTTACAATGGCATCTTAGAGATTTTCTTTATTAACACCAAGGGTTTATTAACACAATAAAGTTGTTGGCTGTTATTTTTATTAGCGAGACTGGACTCTGTGTGAGACAGAGCACAGTGCCAAACACTGTACTATAAAGACAGGTCAGACAAAGGCAGTGTTATTGGTGCTATCACTTCTATGTATCCTTTGGAGAACTCAGGCATGCTCTGATTATGGAAAACTAGAAATGAATCAGGAACTAATTTGAAGTCTCCTGGAATACAAGCCAATACATCAAATGAGACCGACTTCTGCTATCAGTGCTTCTGTGATAAATGTGGTGGCATGTTGGGTGGAAACCAGAGAAAATGTAGAAAAGAAACACTTTATTTAATCAAATTAACAATACAGTCTGTTATAGGTCCATTATTAAATTAGAGCTTTTTTTTTTTTAAATTTAGTATTATTTATGTCATTTTAATTCACACATTTCAAAACAGCTTATATTAAAAATATAAGGGGTTAAATTGAATCTTTAGGCTGTACACCATCAGGTACTACGTATACCCCTCAATACCCTTCTGTATATACTGTTTCTCACCTATGTTCAGTTTCCAGATGCTAATCATAAGATGTCCTTTTCTCTTGTGTGGTATTATGCTTCTTAAACCTCCCTTTGCGATCAAGCAGAAAAAGAGCTTATGTGAAATAAAATATGCATTTTCTAATGTGCTAGTTGATGCTCTTGGAGGTGCAGGAGGAACACCTTTAGACAGTAACTTAAGGGTAAAAAATTCCCCGAAATGTCAAGAGTTTGACATTTTTTCTTTTTGCCATTTATCTTGGTACAAGACTAATGATTTGTTTTTCTCCACATAGATCTTCAGTTCACTCCAGCTGAAAGTAGGTTTCTGTTCAAAGCATACTTTGAAAATATTACCTAAGCCATGTACCACCTGACTAGAACCCAGTCATAATTTTTTCATTTATGGGAACTGCCAACACCCTCAGTCCTTCACACAGCAGTCTGTTCTTGGCCATAGGGTTTCATTCCACAGCATCCTGCAACTGCAGCCCCACAGTGCAGGGAATCACACTTCTGTTGCTTCCAATTCAAATAAAGACAAAATCCAGCAGACAGCTGGATGTAAAGGAAAATCTGACTTTTAAAGATCTTGAGAATTCTGTATTTAAAATTTTATTTTAAATATTCTTCCTTGTTGCTATGATTATACACTACTCAACAAATGTAATTTTCCCGAATATTCTGGTATGCCTTATGAAAACCGTAAAGCAGGTACTGGCAGGCAGAGATCCTGGCACCAATATAGTGGGGCTAGAGAATCAGAGTGAACAGAAGTTTGAATCTTTCTTTTTCCTGTAAAGTGCATTTCCAAGCTTCATCCAGGCCCCTTTAGCCAGGCCCCTGTCCCATCCTGAGTTTGGAATAATTATCTTTTTACTGCTGCAGGAATACTTCACATGGAAACTGAGGAAACCTTTGAAGTGGACTTTTGCACAATAAATGAGTCTCCAAAAATAAGAGGACAAAAACTCAGGAGAGTTTATGAATTCTTTGGATGGTGCTTTCCCAACAGAGGTGCAGGAAAGAGTGTACCAGAAGTTCCCTGAGGCCACCTAGTGTGGATGGCCTCTCTGTCTTTCTTTTACAGCCTTCCTCTCCTGAAGTAATCAATGCTGTAAAGGAAATACCACCATTTTCCCTTATCTCCAGGGTTGCCACCTCCCCTTAAAGACTTTTATCATCTGCAGATTGCAACAGTAAGTTAATGCAGTGAAAACAATGCTTATGCAAATTATACCCTTGAGAGCACAAAAAGTGGTTGAAGTGCTGTCTGTGTGGCAGAGCAGGGAGTCATTGCCTAACAGCTGATTGATCTTCTTTACTAAACAATCCTCGTTCCACTGAAGAAGAGGCTGAGAAGATGTGGCTGATTTCACTGGGGAATGAGCCTTATATTTTTTTCATAGCATTCTACTCATTCACTGAACCATCACTGTCTACAGTTCAGCTCCAATGAGCTGTAGGGCTGTAACTCCCTTCACAGAATCACAGAGGGGTTCAGGTTGGGTGGGACCTCTGGAGGACACCTAGTCCAATCTCCCTGATCAAGCAGGGGCACTTACAGGCAATTTTCCAGGACCAGGTTCATGCTACTTTCAAATATATCCAAGGACAGAGGTTCCACCATCTCTCTGGGTAATCTGTGACAGTCCTTAGTGACCCTCAGAGTGAAAAAGCATTTCCTGATGTTTAGAGGGAATCTCCTGAGTTTCAATTTGTGTTCATCACCTCTGGTCTTGTCGCTGGGCACCACTGAGAAAAGTCTGGCTGTGTCCTCCTTTCATCTCTTTGGCAGGTATTTACACACACTGATGAGATACCCCGAGCCACCTCTTCTCCCATTTGAACAGTCCCAGCTGTCTCAGCCTTTCCTCACAGGAGAGGTGTTCCAGTCCCTTAATTGTCTTTGTAGCCCTTTGTCAGATTCTCTCCAATATCTCTGTATATCTCTTGTACTGGGATGCCCTGAACTGAACACATTTCTATCTGAACACTCAATAAAATATTATTCCAAAATAATTGTAAATTTGAATTTGTCCTGGGGTTTTTTTGCTGGTTTTATCATGATTTCTGTATATACTTCATTTTATACTCTCTGATCAGATTTCATGACATTTTCTTAAGGAAGAGTGAGGAGTACAACTTTTAACTGTTATTTTTTAGTGATTATTATCCAAACAAATGTAGATATCTTCTGAGAGGCTGAATTTGTATGCAGGCCAGACTGTATCTAGGTTACTTGTATTCCTGTCAACTTCTATGAATCTCTTAATTTTTATTAAACCCTACAGCCTCTTTCATTGTCACAGTTCTTCATTGTGTTTGCATCTAGAACACCATAGGAAACACCCACTGATTTATGTATCTCTTAGGCTTTCTGGGTCAAATAGGAGAAAGGAAGTTGCAAAAGAACAGCATGCACTGAAGGAATACTGTAATTGCATGAAGGTTCCTTAATTTTGTAGAGTTCACTGTATCTTTGAAAATGCTTTCTTTTCTATTAATTTTTAAAAGAAGAAATATTTAAACTCATCTTCCCTGCAGAAACAACTGTTTTCAATGATGTTTATTCCACACATGGTATAATCCACCCCAGGTTATACCCAAATTTCATGCTGGAAGATGGTTGACTGAGGAATGATTCCAAACACAGATCTCCTTTGCTTTAGCTGACTGTGATCCCCACCTTCTAATCTCTCTCTTGTAGAGAGCTTCTATGCACAAATCCTTCACATGGCCTCTAATAAGGAGAAGGCAGGACATGGCACTTTACTTTTACTGCTCCCTTAGAGGTCTTGGCACACACACCCAGAGATATACCTTGGAGAACTAGAACCTGATCAGCCAACCAGAGAGGTTGGGGAGAAAGCAGGAAGTCCTTTGGCTCTTATGGATCTCTTGACATTACATATATGCAAGACAGTGAAACTTCAGCTTTTTCCCCCCCACCCCAGACTACCCACAACTACCGTAACACGGAAAGAGAGAGGTATGGGGAGTTGTGAAGTCCCTGCTATCTTCTGTTTGAAGCTTCTCATAGTGATGGACCTATATTTCTGCAGATCTTTCCATAATCTTGATGGCAAAACTTAAAGACCCACTCAGAAAAGGGTCTTCTTATGCCTGGTGCAGAGTAGAGGGCATTGTCCTCAAGACATTCTTCTGCTCCATACTATCATTTGGGACATAGTTTCTGCTTTGTTTCCTATGGAAGTAGTCTCTGCTTTTCTACAGTAAGGATGGAAAATGAAATGAGTAACTTTTCTGCAGAGACATGAATCCATTAAAGCCCAACCAATAAGACTGGATCATTTGGAGTCATATCATTAAGTAAACAAAATGAAATAAAACCAATAGATCTGTTTATTATCTTGTTTTTCACTGAGTGGAGAAGTAGAACATGAGAAAAGCTCTCAAGGCAGTTGTTGGAAAATAATCCATAAGGGGGTGAACTAGAAAGAAAACAAAAATAAAGCAATTGTGTAAATCCAAAACCTTCTGTTATTAGAATAGTTGTGTACTTACTCAGGTGCAAACTCAGCCCCTGTTAGTCCCTGGGAAGCAACTGTCCTTCTTTTCATCCCTGTTCCCATGCTTGATGCAGTGAGGCTGGCCAAAGATTGTTGCATGTGGCATCCTTGTCCTAATGTCTTTGTTCTGCTCTCCCGAGGCTCTGCTGAGCTGCTACAGCCTCTTTGATGTTGGCAGCTCAAGAAGCATGAAGACTCTTACTGAGCAGGGAAAATAGAGGGTGAATAACCCTCAAATAACAGAGCTGAAGTGAGGAACCAGAACAAAATGTCAGGGGGGAAAAAAGGGCAAGTAAGGACAAGACTGAAAGAAGAAAAGGAAAAATACATTGGTCTCCGTTGCCAGCAGAAGGGACAAAAATAGTTACTAGAGAGGAGATTTTGGCTATATATCCTGGTGGTTTTAGAACTTTTTGTTCAGTTAATTAGCAAAGTAAATCCAAGCACAAAAGAATTGAAATTATTTTTCTTACAACGGACATTTCTTAAAGTAAAAAAAATTAATAGTGGAGCCAAAATTTGTGAAACAATCAGCTTTTTTTCAGGTTAAACCAACCAACCTTTAACTCTTAACAAAGACTGGATATACAAACAGGGAACATTACAACCTCCATCTTGGTTGCTTAGAGTAAGAACTTTAAGACTGGCTTTTTTAATATGAAGAAATTCTCTAGTTTACTGAAAGCTGTTACTTCTTTAGTCATTACAACCACTGTGCTCCAGTAATGGGCCACCATCTAATTCTACTCTGCAACATTACTACTTGTCCTGCTTGTTTTTGAAGGTTTACAACAATTGCATTTCTGTCAACAGAAATGGTGACAGTCCACGGAATTTCTCAACGGAACAACAATAAAGCTGGTGTTAGGTCACTTTTGTAAGAGATACAAGCTCACTTCTCTTAAAGCTAAGAAAGGGTTTAAATGGGGTCTTGTGCACCCTGGGTCAGCAGAAAGTAAAATCGGCACAGACTTAGTAACCATGAAGATAGTTTCTCCCTCATCCAGTCTTCTCCTATGTAAAGCTACTTTAGGAAATAGAGGGTCCAGTCACACACACTGAAATTTTCACTGGAAAAGCTTAATCTGGAATTAATTATATCATTTACCCATATACCAACAACCCTAATTACTGTTTTCTAAACATCGTCTTTTAGTTCATGTTTATGAGATTAATTAAATAAGCACATCCAGAGTTCATTTAGTAATATCACATCCTTTGCAAATTCTAGTGTACTTTGCATTTTCATGCATAAACTGTGCAAATTTTCCCCCAGTGACCAAGAAAAGCAGAAATGGGAAAAGATAGTCAGTGTTTGAATTCAGATTGCAACATACCACCATCAAGATCAGAGCAGAATTATTGGCTTCAGCTTCCCCTCATCTCATCCGCTTTGTTTGTACCTTGCTTTCCTCGTCCTGGATGTGCAGAGCAGCTGTGGAGGTTGTTATCTGCTCTCTGTGCTTCAGGAGCTGTTCCCCCAGCAACAGCCATCAGCTGGTACCAGGCGAGAGCTGCCTGTGGGTTCCTCTGGACCTGAGAACATCTGGAGGACTCAAATTATTGCCGTATGCTGGAGGAGCCCTCCCTGGAAAGTCAGAGAAAGGCCTGAGCTATGTTTGCAGCACTTGAAGCGTCTCAAATGATACCTAAGACCAGTTCCACGGGGGAAGAGAGCATAAAAATACCTCAGATATGGAGAAAGAAGGTGTTCTTTCAAGTGCTGCACTATACCCAGCTCTAGAGCAACTGCCCCTGAGAGCCATGACAAGTATTCTTCTTCAGAGCAGGAGCACAGAAGGAGTAATCAGTAAGATATATTTCCCAAATCTATTCACTAAGTGCTGTAAAACATTTTTTCCTCCTGCAGAATGTTTTCGCATTGTCTGCTGGTTTCCTGCTGAATTATTGGATTACAAGCAAATAAGCAATATGTCTTTTAAAGGCTTTAGATAGAAATGGCTTGGAATTTCTTCATTCACAGAAGATCTTGATTAAACTTCACAAACTTTGCAGCAATTTTCATAAGAAGCTGCTGCATAAAAACATTCTCCCTCCCCTCATTTGTTATGGTGAATCCAGACTAATTCTATCAAAGTCA
Source organism: Chiroxiphia lanceolata (assembly GCF_009829145.1). Taxonomy (NCBI): domain Eukaryota; kingdom Metazoa; phylum Chordata; class Aves; order Passeriformes; family Pipridae; genus Chiroxiphia; species Chiroxiphia lanceolata. The sequence continues at coordinate 39,392,783 of NC_045637.1, read as the reverse complement.
ATAAAATTGATCTGGATTTGTACCATTGTATCTGACTGGAGAATTTAGCTCACAGTATACATTAAATGATGATGAGTACACTGTATACGCTTTGTATGCAAATATATTTGCTCTCTTACCCATTTTCCCTCTCACTGGATGTTTATTCCAATATTATTATTTAAATCAAATAGATTGTTAGCATCACAGTCATAAAGCTGAGCTCCTCTAAAACAGAAAATGCCAGAAATAAGCTACCACTTTGTTATGCTTTTTATGATGATGCAGTTGATGGAGGAACCCTATTCCATCCTGTTATCTGCTGCATGCTTTAACATATTCAGTACTCAGCCTTTATACACTGTTTAGTTTGTTCTCACCAGCTCACTTAGTGGCTGAGGGGAGACCAAAGAGAAAAACAGAAAAACAATCCTTGAGAGCAAAACATCTACAAAAAAGGCAAAGTCCTGAGGGAATTACTGGAACAGACACTGTGTTTCTTTCTCTCTTTTCTTTACTGGTAGAAAGATGTACAGTCAGTTACTTAATCCTTGTAAGTGCAGCATCTCATGACAAAGCTCTACCTCTTTTCATTTTTTTTTTATTTCCCACTTATTTGAACAAGTTCAGAATATGTCCCGAAATGCCTTTTACTCTCTGGGCTTTCTCAGTTTTCTCTGTGCTTGTTTGTTATTCTTTTTTTAATAAATGAAGCAAATTTCCTTAAAAGACAGCCAAACAGAGGCTATCATAAGATATGCACACAAAAAGCACCATAATGGGCTGTTAGGATGGGGTAAGGGATTGGGGATGTTTCAAGGCTGTTGGAGTATACCCAAGAGACTTCAAACAGAGTCTTTGCAAAATCCTTGCTCAACTCCACGTGATTGTCATTTGATTTCACTTGACTTCACTTTCTTTTTTTTCTTTTTTTCAAAATACATTGTTCGCCATCATCAGGAATTGGAACATTTAAAAATCCCTTATTATGATCCAAAAGGTCATTCAGACATGCCAAGCCACATCCTTGTATACCCAGTTGTGCTTTAGATTTCAGTGGCTTTTCAAAAGTAAGAACTACTAAATGGGAGTAAAAGTCCTTAAGCACTTCCATTCAAAGAATAATTCAGCTAGGAAAATATGGTATGAAAGTGGAAGTCAAGTTGATGCAGCCCTTCACAGCACAATGCATGTGAGCTCTTTGGTTGTTCTGATTATTTTTCCTTTTGGAAATACCACAGGATATAAAAAAAGCTCCAGCTAGCATTTTGCCCTCCAGCACACTGGCTGAATGCTGACACACTTACTGGTAGGAATATATAAAAAATAGGACAAATATTTCAAGGAAGGAATGCAGCGTAAGGTCTTGTTGCCCAGCAACCATGTGTTTAAAAGGACATCTGACAGTCATTGCCAATGAAACTTGATGGCCTTTTAATTATCCACTGAACAAGAGGTCAGCAAGGTACCATAAGGTTATAAGGCTTATAAAGGACTGTGAAAACAGCAATAAAAACATGGGGAAAATCGAATACTTCAAAAGGATTTTTCTAACATGTCAAAGTAATTTTGATATCTGTCCTGAGTTCCATTTAAGGCCTTCATGAAAATGACCAGACTTTTTAAAGAATGTTGGTAAAATTAAATTCAAAAGAGAAATATCAGCATATGTTCTTATTTGTTCTTATCTTGTCTTCAGTCATAAGAGAGAGGGATCCACAATATACAGGCACATTAATATTTTCAAATGTTCTCGATCATCCAACTTTCAAATGTTAAGAAATAACTTTATGACTGCTGTGCTGTGAAATATTCCAGCTGTAACTACTCATGGCTGCACAGTGTCAAATTCTGAGGTGTCATTTGAAGCGTGGTACCAGTAAGTCAGCTTTTTGCATTCAAACTCTCTAAAATATTCTACCTCTCTAAATAAGGAACAAGAGACTCACATCACACAGTCCAAAGGGAGAAGTACATATGGAGGCAAATTAAACTTTTTTCACCTTCTTCACATATTTATTTTTTTCTTTATTATTATGTATGGCAACCTGTTGATTGCTGTGGTCTCTTCTGGCTTTATAAAACCATTTGATTTTGCATTACAATGGTACTTACATGGCTCACCAAAGAGAAAAAAAAGATCTGGTACAGTCTGTCTAGGCAAACACATTGTAAGAGACTATTAAGTTTACAGTCTCAGTACAAGAGGTGAAAAAAATGAGGCCAGAGACTTGCTTCAGGTCACTGAAGCTAACTTCAAATTGAAGCCTTGAGTCACAGTCTCTGTCAATATTTTTGTTCTCTGGACTGCACTACTTACCCTCCTATTATAAAATAATCATGCTTGCCTCAGGAATTTTAGGACTTGAAAGTTTTCCTCAGGGTATCTGACAGCGGTAATAGCAATAGGTGCCATATTCAGAGCCACTGCAGAAAGGCAGGAGTAGGAAATAGCTGGAGAGAAGGCGATTTCAGCCCCAACACAACATGAAATGAAAAAAAGGGTAATATAAAACTGCTACCCTTGGACACAAGATGTATGCTGAGCATGGGATCAGGGAAGAAAGAGGAGAATGGCCTAGGACACTGGAAATAAACATCATTTCTCCCTGTCCCTTCTGCCAGCCCAGACTTGTCAGTATCTTCCTGTCAGTATCTTCCTCAGCTGCCATCAGAAGAGCTAGAGACACAGCCCAGAGAGTGATACGTGAAGTACTGTGAACACTGTGCATAATCCCATCTAGGTGAGGAGGACTGAGGGGCTAGGAAGCTTGGAGCCCAGTGTAGGTGGCTGCGGAGCCCAGGAGCCAGCCAGAAAACACCCAGCTTCACTGGAAGTCAGCACCCTATTTGCAAACACTGTTGGTGAGTGCCAGGTGAGCACATGCTCTGATGCCCATGGAGCCTGCTGAAAAGCCAAGGAATGAGCAGTGAAGAAAACCAGCATAAAAACAGGCAGTGGGAGCAGCTGACTTTTCCAGTAAGCACTCTGCCACCAACACAGAGCTCCAGCCCAGGAGGTGTGAACAGGCTGTTGTCCTGTAACATCTCTAGGTGCTCTCAGCTGCTTGGGGAGGTGACAGTTTTCACTACTGGTGTGAAACAGATTTCTTGCTTCCTCAGACAGAAGTGTTGTTTCCATCTCCTTCAGCATAAACAAACAAGAGCCCTGTGATCTTACAGGTACCTTTTTTTGCAAGACATGCTTCTGAACCCACTCCAAATGCTTGCTCCTTGTATATTCACTGTCTACTGTGTACAGGAAATTGTGGAACAAATAGTAGTGTGTCAGTGTCAGAGAAAATACTTGCTGACAGTTTATGCTTGTTCTTCAGAGGTTTTCTTCCTGTGATTTATTTAAGACACAAATCTGATGAAATATCTACCAGACACTTTAAGCTGAATCAGAAATATGTGTCTGTAAGGAGAATGCCAGAAGTGCAACATCCCATCCTGTGTATCAAAAGAAACTTTCATCCCTACACATCGTCCTTTTGACTAAAAAGGTCTCCACTCTTCTTGAAGTATTGTGTCTATACTACAACTGGACTCCATCACCCCTGATTCTGACTAATGTAGAGGAAAGCATAGATCTGGAGTGAGAGTGCCTGGGTGAGATGCTGTTCCCATTTGGACCTTTGGAGAATTCTAGCAGAAGGGAATCTCTGAGGGTGCTAGCTCCCCTACAGCTCTCTTACATGTGTCTCTTCATTGGTCTTCAAGGCTGTGATGACCACAGTTAGGCTAAGGTTTTGCTACATTATCAGAGACATGAGGAGAGATTGCAAAATCAGGAGCTAGAGCCCTGCTAAGCCTTCTCCATGGAATGCAGACAACGCAAGATTTCCCATCTAATTTTGTATTTTTAGCCACAGGAGATGGAAGATTTATACCAGCCAGTGCTTTAATATAGAGAAGTCTTTGAAGTTTCTGACTGCTGAACCCACAGCTTCATCAACATAATCAGCAGACTGCTGGAGTCTCGGCAGTGGCCACAGTTGTCATCTAACCCACCTTACTGGTGTTTTGTCACTGTAAAAAACTCAACAACTTGGGCCACAGCATTTAACTTCCTGGCTGAAAAATTAAAGAGCTGTGTAAATATTTATTGCATAGGATGTACCAAAACCTAGCTCAGTTTCTGTTTACTCACAATTCAGTGACTGCTTTTCTACCAATTTAGCTGTTGTTCGGGGAATCACTTTTGTGATGCTCGCAGCCACAGAAAGATGGCTCTTGAATTTTAGATTTTCACCAAGATGTGAATTTTGCAATGGTAAAGGCTAGTGTCTGCTTGGCATCAGCTGGCAGCATAAACAAGGACAGGACTGGTGCATAACCCTCTCTTCTAGCAAGAGCATGTGCTTCCTTCTGACTTCTGTGATTAGGAAACAAAGCAACACTTGTTTTAGCTTGATTCACAGTGTCAAGTAGCCAGTCCAAACCTAATTTTGCTCTGTCAGGTTAAGGGATATGCATATCACTTGATAATCTTGGATTTGACTGGATATTTGATGCTCAAAAAAGTTCACAGGAACACAGCTTGATTCAAACCAGTGGAAGGAGCTAAGAGAACACTGTCTGAATATGTTTAGTACACATACAACTCCAAATTCACTACCTGTAGTTTTTAAGTTATATTTTCCTTTCTCTGCCACTCTCTCAGGTCAGAACTGGGGCAAGCAGGGTCTACTTCCTACATTTTAACCTTTCCAGAATTACATGCCCTCCCTTTTTACCTTGCACAGTAACAGGCTTCTGCTGATACAAATTGTCTGTTTTGGTAATTGGGCAAGATTTGAGTTCTAAAAGGAGGATGAGCATCTAATAAGTGGCATTATCTAATATGACTGTTGAAAGAGTGCTCCTTATCAAAAAGAGTGTTTTGAAATGATGGATAATCAAATAACTAACAAAGTCCACCTGGAATTCATATCATCCCAAACAGGCCAATCTCCATTTTTTTAAGTGTCATCAGGATTGGGCTATAAATCCCCCTGGTTGTGAACAAGTGTTGTATAAAATTCTCTAAATTTTGGTCAGCATCTCACAGTATCATGTGGGATTGTGACCACCACAGTACCATCCCACCTCTGTCCTTGGGCCCAGGAGCCCCATTTCAGTTCAGGCTTGGTCTTACCTCTGACCCAGTCTCACAGACAGACCTTGAACATGTGTTGCAGCCTTGTTTCCAGTCCTGTCTTTAGTCCTTTCTTCTGCTACTCACAACTGGTCTCCCTGGATGGATCCTGAATTATCACTTGTTTTGGGGGGGCCTGTTGATGGACCCTGTCACCAGCACTCAGCTCTGCCTGCTAGAGGACAGTCAGTGAGAGCACTGTGCACACCAGGGTTGGCCTCATCTCCTGGCTAATCCCTCTGCTGATGGATAACCATTCCCCGAAGGTGTCTAACACCTGTAGCATCGAGGATCTGAGACACATTGCAGCTGGCAAGCTGCACATACTGCTCTGTGAGTGGAGAGACAGTTCACTGGCTTCCACCTGTCCCACTGCTAGCAGTCTTGCTCTTGAAGACTCACTTTGTCCCTTGTTCCATTTCTGTCTGATGTTCACATTCCTTACTTGATTTTATTTCTAATGATTTTTTTTCCCCTGCAAAATCTCTGGCTGGAAAGTTCCAGGGGTAGTAGCCCGACCTCATGAGCAATCTGTGGGCATGCTGGGGGAAAAGAGTTGATGGATCTTGTCATTCGTGTGTATAAGCCTCATCCCCTACTCTATTTTATCTGGTTTGTTCAAAACATGACAGATAGTGGTGCTGAAAGGGTAAAATGCTACGACAATACAATGCACTCCTATTCAAAGAAGTATATTCTATGATTCCTCCCCCTCCTCCAAAACTATGAACATAAATCCTGTTGCCAGTTACATTATCACCATGCATTGCAATCAGGCATTCATAAGATTCAAATCCACTGAAGTCATAAGCAGTCTTGAGTTAACACATCCAAGAAGGTCCAAGAAGTATTTTGCAGTACCTGGTTTTCTGGTTTTGCAACATAGTTTGGTCCTTTGGAAAAGGGGGTCAGAAGAAAGCAGGCTCAATTGAAGATTAAAAAAAAAAAAATTAACATATATTAGTATGCTTGAACTGCTTCTACATCTGTTTCAACATAATTTTCTACATACCCCCTTGCCACGATTCAAACTTCACGTCCTGTCTCTGATGAAGTCACTGGTATTCATTCTTAATACAACAGAATGTTACTGTTACATAATATTTATAGCAAGCCTTCCTAAATCCTCTAAATTACTTAAACTATGCAAAAATTCAAGCTATGTATCAGGGACCAAGCACAACAGCTTTCAGTTGTGAGAAAGAGTGAGAAGTTTAACTCTCAGTTTCCTGGATTTGTCAAGCTTAATCCTAACCCAGAACATTTGTTTTAAAGCATTTCTCTCTGTTTGGGGAAATAAAGGAGCATTTGTCTCCACTGCCTGTGCACACAAAGCCAACTTCAGTGTCTCCAACCATCAGATATAGTACACGAAAAAGATGCATTCGTGATCTGTGTTCTTCTTGTCTGGGCACATCACACTTGTGCAGCAGATGCATGATCTTCAGATGTCTTAGCCTTTCCCTAGCATATCCCAAGGGTTCCTGTTACATGCTGATTCAGTTTTCTAGTCAGGAAGCATTGAACCAGACAAAATAGCTCGAAAATTACCAAAAAGTCAGAAAATGAGCCTGGCAGGAGCCTTAAGAACTCCAGCCCTCTGCACAAAATGACAATCCAGGCCCCTTACAATAGTTTCTTTTCTGCTTTATTCTTAAGACCTCAGTGCTTGCAATCACATCTCCTCCCTATGTGCATACACACTTGCTCCCAGTAGAAACCTTTCATAGTCTCTGATCTAAATCTTCCTTCACACAATCTGATTTTATCCCCCCTTATCTCATTCCCCATAGTTATAGAGACAATTTATTCCTTTTCTGGTTTTGTCTTTATTTGAAGGCTGTTATTTTGTCTTCTTAATCTTCCCTTTTTTTTAGGATAAACAAGCTCAAGTCTTTTAATCTTTGCTCATAGGTCGTGTTTTCTAGATCTCTCTCTGTTGGTCTTTTCTGCCATAACTCCAACTGTTCCACATATCAAATACTGAATATCTTCACTTGCCTTAGATAGGACAGCCTTGCTAAAACATTCTGGCATTTCCCATCCTATGTGCCTAAGTCACAGTAATAGGGCAGATGGCATCGACCAGAATGTATTTGCTTTTTGCAGATACAGGCTGACAAGGCGATGTTTTTCCTCCTGCCAGTATACTTGACCTAAGGAGAGATCACAGCAGCAGAAATGTACAAACTTACTTCCTGCTTTGACATTTTGATCAACTCTAAACTCTATACTTTTGTAAGCCTAGTTTAACATTTTTAGGCATTTCTATGCATACATATACTTATAAGCATGTATATACACGTGTATATATATATAATGAATACAATCAACATATCTCAGTATGTGCATGTATAGGTAGTGTTATATATAAACACATGCATATATATCTGGTAGCAATTCTTCCTTCACTTCCCTTAGTGCAATGTGGAAGGAAGTACAATTTCTTTCACCATAAAAGAGCCTCTGCAGCACAGGACAGATGTCACTAGTCAGCAGATTGTTTTTGCCTGGAGGAAATTGGTGAAATTTTACACTAAAGGGCAGAGAACTTTACTGGACCTTTTGATGCTCTCCCTCTGTAATGTCACAGAATCTTGTTAGCACAAAGACAATAAAGCAGTCTTGTTTAAATAACCCGTTACTGTTCGTCTCTTATTTAGACCACATCACCAAATAAATGACTGCTGTGCCTGTTTTTTCATCAATCCTTCTTTGTTTCAGACTGCCATAGAGGTTTTCCGGATTAACTCACAAGTAAATTAACTAGTTCCTGCTGAATGGACCACACTGAAAAGGGCACTCACACAGAAAAGTTGTATACCTGACAGAGACTGAGTATCTGTTTCTTGTTGAGCAGGACTAAACCCAAGATGCAGACATCAGAATATTAGTGTTGAAATACACATGAAGTGACTGGAAACTGTGCATGCATAACGTGTTGTTCACTGGCATGTAGAGGTGGTGAATGAGTAGGTCTTGAGTGTCAAACAGTTTTTCTAAATTTATCTCTATATGTCACGTGGATCGAGCCAAACAGCAATCAGCCGAGCTGGGCTGAGAGTAGTTGGAGAGACTGGTGTGGCTGAAGGGGACAGGCCTCCTCCCTTTTCCTCTTCTTCCTTCTCCTCTCCATTCTCACCTTGCTGTGACCTCCCAGGAAGATGATTCAACTTACTAAATCATCAGAAAACTAAGGGGAAAAACAGGGTAGAGTTTTGCTGGCTTAGTGAGTCACCCTGGGGCCATCCCACTAGACTTGCTCCTCTCAGTCCTGCACTGATCAGCCAGGACCTTCTACAGCTTTTGTGCACCACCTTGTTACATGCCAGAAGTTGACCAAGACCCATGGACACCAGACACCACCACAAAGTATGTGAAGATTAAACAACTCCTCCATTTGCTTATCCATTTGATAATATTCCACCGGGAAATGCAGCTGAAATTACCTTGGTATCAACAGAGAAGGATTGGGTTTTGGAAGACAGATTCAGAGTAGAAGTCCAGCTTTGCCTTCCTCAATCAACTTTTGAAGAAATGTATATCCCAGGGAGGCACAGGGAGTCCTAGGCTAAGTGCTCACTTGAAGCACTAAACAAAGCTTAGTTATGAGCACTCCTCCTACCCCTGAAGTGATATTATCAAAGGCTGGGAGAAGATGATTGGACACAAAATCCTGAAACATAGATATTTTATCTGAAATAACTCACACAAACAACAACAAAAGCCCAAACCAAACCAAACCAAACCATAAAAAAAACCAAACAAACCAAGACAATTTTAAAAAACTGAATTTCCCATTAGAATTGCTAATTCACTGAAGTGATAATAGGAAAATGCACCTTCAGAGTCGTGATTAATAAATAGCAGGTCTAGAAATTAGAATATCCACAATTTTTGTTATCAATTTTCAGTCCTATTACACGTAGGCTAAATGAAAATTTTGCCTTAAAACTATGATATGGATTAAACATTTTTGTAAACTTTAATAAACAGTGCCAGTACTAAATATTGTATGTTGTTATTTATTAAAAAAAATAAATAAAGATAACAGAAGAAAAACACATATTTGCAGAAATAGCAATGGAAACCCACAGAAAATAACTTGGAATATTTTTCATTTGTGAAAGCAAACAAATCTTTACTGTTATGTTTAGACAGGCAAGACTAAACCCCTAACTTTTCACTGAAGGTAGAAAAGCATCTGGAAAATAATTTGTCTGTTTAAGTTACATGGACTTCTCAGGCCTAACTGTGGTATGTTTCTTGGATAAGGGAGGACCACATCTCTTGAAGTCAGTGGAATTATTCTACTAGAAATGAGGCAAAAAACAGATCAAAAAGCCTGAAAAACTGACCTAACAATCTCCTGCAGCCAAGCTTTGGCACTGTAATAGAAAGCTTAGAAGTATATTTGTGTGTGTGTGTGTATGTGTGTGTGTGTGTTATCATTTTTGTGCTATTCTGGAGCTTCCATTTCTATCTCTGGTTGGAATATTTGTATCAAAACAATTGAAACTCACATTTCAGAGCAGCAGAATCTGTTTATACTCATTGTATATAAATGACTACTCCAAAGACTGAAGTGTGGCATATCTGTATTCCAATTCAACCTGTGACTCCACTATGCTCAGTGGTAACGCAGCCATCAATTTTAGTATAGCCACATATCACCTGAAAATTTGGGTGGAAGGCCAAAACCTACAAAAAAATCTCTCCTCTTTGGCTTTTCTGTATGAATAAGTGTCACTCCACTGTATGAGACCATACCTCTTCCTATCCACAATTAAAATTATTGTTCCCTGTAATTACACTAGTGAGTTTGTGGATCTTCTGTCCCTGGTGCAAAAATGGTAGTCCCTTTAAAGTTCAGCTGCATTTTACTCCATCTTGCTTTGCTGTGGTTATTTTTCCTTTAAGAGGACCAAAGCAACAGCAGAAGAGAAAGATGATTCAGCAGACTACTGCTGATATCAGCAGAATCACCATTCAAAAATGTTAGGCTGGGCAGAAAAACTATTCCTTGTCTTGCATTCCAGAGAGCAAGTTAATTTTCTTCTTCTCCTCAGTGTATAATCTGACAGCAATGAGCAGAATTGATATTCTGAACCGCCAGACCAATATGGATGATACAGAGATTTCCTGACCCATCTCCCCTTGCTGAGCCACAGCTGCACTGAATCTTGGCTGAGGTTCTGGCAGAGTTGGATCAGTTCTTTTATTGTACATTTATTTTCCACATTCCTTGAATTTCTGGATTGAAAACACTATAATATAAAGTAAAATACCTCTTTTCCCCAACTTTTGATTATCCAGGATGGAAACAGAAGCACAAAAGGTAAAACTTCGCAAACTTGCTGAAGTGTCTCAGGATACACCAGATTTCCTCAGTTTCTGATGATGTACTTAGAATGTTTCAGGTCTTGAGTTTACACAGCTGACAATGCCCAGCTAAGATAATATCCTCTTCATGAGGTATCATCCTGGGCAAAGACAGTCCCTCAAGCACTGGCATCACAGAACCATTGGCATTTCATGTCTGTGAAGCTCTGGGACCCCAGGCAGATCTGGAATGAGTAGAATGGGCCCTTAGTACTTTCCTTTCTGTTTAAAACAAACTTTGGTTTATACCCCAATGCAGTTCATAATGTCTGTTTTGCCACTGGCAGAGTATGTTCCATGTCCAGGTAGTTCCTCTTGCAGTCTTCCTTTCTGCACAATAGCTCTGCACAACAAGTAAAATGAGAATGCTTCCTACAGGTTTTAAACTAGAGGTATTGTGAAAAAGCATTCTGTATTGTGTTGAGGTTTCAGGTCAGGAACTAGTAGAGGCTTTTTTTAACAGTGTGCCATGGGAATGCTCAGCTAAGAGAAGTGTGTCCTTAGGACCTGCTGACATGTCTGGGAAGAAGAAGCATGGCTCTTCTTCTACAGAGCTGGTGATAGATGACAACCCTGCACAAAATTGGCATCCACATACAGAGTACTGTCAACTTTTGTGCTGATGTGAAACTTCTTTTCCAGGGATTGGCACTCTGTGTCACTACATTCATACATAAGGCAAAAGTCAAAATCTTTTCTCCTAGAGCAGCAAGTGGTTGCCGGAGTATTGGAATCTTTATTTCTTTCTCTTTCTTTCTTTCTTTTTTCTTTCTTTCTTTCTTTCTTTCTTTCTTTCTTTCTTTCTTTCTTTCTTTCTTTCTTTCTTTCTTTCTTTCTTTCTTTCTTTCTTTCTTTCTTTCTTTCTCTCTCTCTCTCTTTCTTTCTTTCTTTCTTTCTTTCTCTTTCTTTATTTCTTTCCTTCTTTCTTTCTTTCTTTCCATAAATCAGCTTGAAAACATCAAATTTAAAGAAAAACCAGGAACAAAACATATTTTCATAAATTACCCTCCAGAGCACAAAAATACTTTTACAAAAACATACACAAAGTTCATTGTTCAGGGAAAGTAATTTTATTCCTAACTGTTACTGCTCACTCTGAGGCATCTCTGTTTTAGTTTATACCTGCCTCTGTCTCAAAGATATGATCCTAACAAATACTGTTCACTCGTACATGCTCTGGATGAAATCCTATTCTCTCTGAAATCAATGACAAAACATCCTCCAGTACAGCCAATTTTTTTCTGCAAGTATGACTACAGTTTATTCCCTCTCTCAAGTGTAAGTTTCTCTCTGCATGACATTGGCATACTCATTCCATCTGGCTCCTAAGATATTAAATTTCCTACTTGTTTTTACAAATGTATAGCCAATGGTTTCCAGAACTTCATTTCCTAGATCGCCAACTTGCACACAATTTGTCAAAACTTAGTTAAAATATTCAATGTCCCCAGTGGCCTAAGGATGATAAATGGGATGTCTGTTCCTCATTTTTCTTTCCTTAGGAAGCTCTAGAAACTCCATTTATGTGAATAGAAATCTACTATCAGAGACTAACCAAGAGAAACTTGTCTGGTAAGTGATACTTCTGTGCATTTGCTGATGTAGTCAATTAAAGTAATAACCTAATATCCATGTGTTGGCAATGTTTTAAAATACTTCACTAGCCTTTTCCCATGTATGGCTGACTAAGGAATCCAGATGCAACACTGACATGAATATTACAAATGTTTTTTCTACATACCTGGCAGAGATGCATCTAATCATTGCTGATTAAAACTATAAGCCAACTTATTATTGTCTCTAACTGTACCCCAAACATAACAGGATAGCTAGATAGATGTTTTGACATATCCCCGCTACATGTCATGCAGACACTGAGCAGCCTTAGATTTTGCTCAGCGGGAACAGTTATAAATGCAGACAGCACAAAGACTCTTGGGCTGCTGCCCTGTGCCTGCTTACAAGCAGTATAGCATGCTGCTGAAAGAATGACATCTGAATGATACTGTAGCAGTAAATAACATTTGCTTTATCTCCATTACAGCCCTGCCATAAAGATGTTTTAAAGACAAAAAATCATTCTTATGATGCAATTTGTTGGATTCAGCCTGGAATTTGTGCCACCAGCTCTCTAGCTGCATTCCTTCATGCTTCATCTGCCCAATTATCAAATCCCCTGTTGTACAAAGACACAATTCAGCTGTTCTGAGGGCTTAACTGTGCCCTCAGATACAGGGATGTGCAGTGCTTTGCATCTTGTAACATCAAAATGCACAGCAGCCAGTTTTCACTGAGTGCACCGACATGCATCCGCTTCTGAGTCCTGAAGTAAACAAGTAAACATGATATGAAAGATCATTTAAGGAGACAAACATGCATTTAGATGCAATGAATTGCTAACCCTGTCAAACCATGAATGCACACCAAAACAATACTAAAACATGAATGTTGGGAGACTGGATGCTTTGATTTATTCACACTGTCCTCCCAAAGTAGATATTCTGTACGTGCAAGTGCACTGTAAACTAGACTTTTATCCAACTTGCTGAATATCTGACATTCTTTTTTCATTTTGTTTAACCAGCTATTCCCTTTCCTCTGAAAGATTTATGTCATGGCCTTACTTCCACATCAACTATCTCCCTGTCAGTTTTTCTCTCTGATTATCAGTCACTTCTGAGAAAATCTCTATGATCTAAGATGTTTTATGTGTGCTTGCAGCTTTATCACACGTTACAAATGAGGATTCTTTTCTGTGATGGAAATTCTTTTCTGTGATGGAATGACCAACAGGCTGACACTGAGAAAATGTTTAAAGAGAAATACTACAGAAAAAGAGGCTGCAGAGAGATCTCCATTGCAGAATGATGCACCAAAACCCGCTTTTGATCTGAGCCATGTGTTTGTTCAGTCTTTCCAGAGGTTTATGGCATACTGCATATTTTTCTATGCAAAATATTAGAGGTATCATTATAAATTAAATCACTGACAGTAATGGGACTAAGGTCAGTCAAAGGATATTTTCTAACCATCAGAAAGGAAAGAACGGTGTAAGTCCTGCTTTCTGCCATTACAGAGCCCCAAATAGCACCCAGTGCCTCTGCAGGCAGGCATGTCGTTTCCAGAGAATGGCCCATTTCATGGTGCAGAGGAAGGTTTCCACCTCATCTCCTTTGATGTATCCTCTCCCCCAGCTTGTCAGTGAAAGGAGACAGGAGCTACCAAGGAGCCACTCAGAGCGCTTAGGTTACAATTCTGCAATTGCCTGTAATTGGCAATATCTAGCCCTCCACCATGTGCACATATTTCCCTTAAAGGAATCAAACAGGGATAAAAAGCTCATGAACAGTAACAGTGGAAATAGCTGGCTATCATCAAGTAATGAGAAGTCTTCATTTCTTGTTCAGCTTTTTGAACTACTTCACCCATTACAGTAAAGTTATGAAATGGAGACCAGCAGACTGGGGGGCTTCCTCTCCCCACTGAAACTGTTAGACTTTTGTAGCATGTTTAGCTGGGGAGTACACAAGCAGAACAATTTTTTAAAAGCACCCTTCATTTTTACTGACAGGCTGAGCTGTCAGAATTCATTTCACAGACAGATAAAATCAAAATGCAGATCTCTGCAGGAATAAATACCTATGCAGCCAAGGCACTGCTTTGCTATGATTACTACTCAAAAATATGCCAGGTATGAGTTCAAGGAAAAGCTCCCATTAAAACAGTAAATGAATTTTAAAGGACATGGGGCACTGAAGCCTTCTTAAAAGATTTCAAGAAAGATTTTATCATTTCAGAAGTGCAGAGTTGTCCCTTGAAGCATAGTGAGAGGTTGGTAGGCTCCTGAGAGAATAAATAAAATGGAGATGTTCATTTTCCATTCTCAGTAAAATACTGATGAAACACCTTTGTCAAAATCTATTTGGCAAACTGCTTGGTGTATCTTGAATTACCACATTTTATGTTTCTGGACATGAAGAACATCATCTTTCAAGATCCTCCAAAATAATAGTTGTACTGAAACAAGAATATTGAATTTTGGTTTATTACAGTCCACTAGGTGATAAAATTGTCAGTGTTTAATTTGGACAATTTTAATGAGTGGAATAAACACTCATAAAGGTCAGTGTTTTTCACACTGTTTTAAAGACACTATCTGACCATTTTCTGATTTTACCAGAGTTTTTGGCTTCATTATCATAAAAATCATTGCCTGGAGAGAGCTGCAGACTTCTAAATATTAATGTGCATTTTCTGTTTGGATTAATAGGATTGACTGGTAGGTCAGTGTTCCAGACAAACACTAATTTATCTTTTTTTAAAAAGAGACTTGGTTGTCTTCAGAGTGGTGCAAGTATCCTAATGATTGAACTGTATCTGTATTTGATGAAAACAAGGTGGGTAAATAGGACAGAGAGGTGAGTCCCAGTGATAAGAGGGAAAAAGCAGAACCAGAAAAAAAAATCACTTAAGATTCCTGAGATGCACAGCTACAAGAGAACTCCATCTGTACCCTCATGCAGCACTGCCACCACATTTGTACATATAAATATGCATATATGTGTATGGCCATTTGAAAAGATCTTTGCCTTCATTGTATTTCACTGGTAAAAAGAAGACAAAGAGCTTCCTACCTTCGGACCAGCCTTTAGAAGCCCCTGGGGCTGCAGCCCAGCTTAGAGCTTAGGAAACTCTACAGCTGGCCGAAAGGTTTAGTGAGCTGTTCCTGACAGTCTCAGTCATTTCTGCATTTGTTCTCTCTTTCACTTAAGGCTCGGAAACAAGGAGTCCTGGGGACTTGTGCACCAAAGCCCTCTCTGCAAGTCTCACCTCAGAACTCCTCACAGGTTGTTGTTAGCAGCAGGTTGTCGACCAGTGGAGTCAGACAGTTTGATTTGGGTCCCTGGCTGTGAGGCAAAAGAACTGTGAATAGAAGAATAGCAATGTGCTCCTTTGCAATTAGGTATTTGTATGATGAATAACCTCATTTGTGAGAATGATCATGAATAGCAAATAAAAGGAGGTATGAACATGATCACACTGAACAGCTGCTCAGAACTGGAACAAATGTTGGCGAATACTCATTTGCAGTATTCTTCTAGCTCTGGATTTTCTTTTCTCCCCCCAAATATGGTCTCTACTTGAGTGGCTTAGCAAAATAAAGACAGATGGCAATGGATTATCTCTAACACTTCATTAATTGCAGTGCAGCCATTACGGTATTTCTAAAGCAGTCACCAGAGCTTCGACTCGTGATTTCCTTTTAACTGAGTCACATGCAACTTAGTGAGTAGGGACCTAATAAGAAATTGTAACTTATTAATTAAAAATGCCTATGTCATAACAGCATATAAATACCTTAGCAAATTTCATGGCTGAATACATTGTGTATTTAGGAGAACTT
Organism: Chiroxiphia lanceolata; assembly: GCF_009829145.1. Taxonomy (NCBI): domain Eukaryota; kingdom Metazoa; phylum Chordata; class Aves; order Passeriformes; family Pipridae; genus Chiroxiphia; species Chiroxiphia lanceolata. The sequence continues at coordinate 39,376,878 of NC_045637.1, read as the reverse complement.
TTTCAGCGTAAAATAAGAAGCAACAAATTCTTGCAGAGGCATGGCTGCCTTATACTATCTTGCAATCATGGTACAGATAGTGAATGGAATCAAGCCAGATTTTATAGCCTAGTTCACCCTGATGTCACTCAGCTTTCAAAGTTAGGAGCCTAATTTCCTTCTTCAAAATTGGCTTAGGCACATACAGACAAATTGAGAGATGATTCAAAGCCTAAAGATTCAGATAACACACAGTAAAATTACTAATGCTACCAGGTACTTAATTCTAATGACCACAAAGACTATCTGGAAATCTCTTGGATTTATTTCCTTCTGTTTAAAAAAATGTGATTCATTCAATCCCATAATGGAAGTAATAGCTGGTTACTTAAGTAACCCACTACCCTCATACCTCAGGAAAAGTGACGGCACATCTCATTTCTTTATTCTCCTTTAGATAAGCAGTAGTTTGAAATATATGTGAAGAAAACACCTGTTGAACAATTTTGAATACTTTTATTTAAAAATATAACTGAGATAATGTACAGAAGGCAAAAGGACTATAACTATAAAGGATCTCTCAATTCTGATAGAAAGCAGTTTTAGGTAGTAACCCAGAGGCATTTACTTAAAACATTGTCACATTACCTTTCCTCTTAAAAATCAAGAGGAGTTGATGTACCTTGTCACTGCAGGTTAGACAGGAATTTTGCAACACTGACATTCCAAATTCAATAAGTTATCAAAGTTCACAGACATTCATCCAGTGAAAAGCTGGCTGTTTCCAGCCACTACACAACCAGTACAGCTTTCATGTTCATCAAGAGGGTATCTGCAGCAGTCAGAAGGATGAAAACTCTGTGTTGCATGTCTGTGGTTAGACACAAAGGAGTTAGGGAAAAGAGAGATGGAGAAAACGTGTAAGCAGGTGAGGGTTGATAGGATTGCTATTAGGAAGTGTTTCTGGGGAGAATGCTCTCTGGTTGCACTATGATCCTCAAGGATGGCCCAGACCAGCTAGAGACAGTGTGAAGGTCCAGCACCACATGAGATGCATCCTTATGGTTTGCTCAGCCAAAAGTTGCTGTGCTGTCCTGATCTCTCACCCCAGGCTTTCACAGGCAGCAGATCCCATGGTACAGTAATTGTAAGTGCCCAACTACACTGGCAATAAGGTGCCTTGTCCCATGCATATGGGACTCTATCCCCAACCTTCTTCCAGAGGGAACAGCCACTCTTTTTTCTTCACGGGCCTGAGGAAACTTCTATCCCTTCCCTCCTTTCTGCGATGGCACCACTCCACCAAACTCAGCACAGACTAAAGAGAAACTGTTCATCCTGCCAACTGGGATCTTTGGGTCAATAAGCAGCTACAGCAGAGAGAGAGGTGTACAAGAAAATTAAGTCCAGCAGTGGAACAGCTCAATCCCAGTGTCACAAAGAATAACCCAGTGTCACAGCAAATAAAAACAGAGTCAGAAAGAGCAACAGAAATTATTTGTGCCCTGGAAAATCTGACTTAGGCACCGAAATCTGAGGTGTTCAGCCCAAATTTTTCTAAGCAATTATAGTCTTAGTTTGGCTAAGCAATAATTCAGTTTCAGTCTAATAGTGCCAACATAAGAAAAAATTACTGGCTGTGGTTGTCTCTTTAATTTTGCAAAGAGAGAAGAAAACAAGAAAGAAAAAAAAAGCAGATGAAATAGGAGCAGAAGCTAAACAAAATCAAACCAGAAATAGCACATTCCCAGCAGCAAGGGTGGACAATTAGCCACTGGAACAGTGTGCCACTGTATGTAGTGAAGACATTAAGTCTCCACAGCAGGTTAGATCTGTCCTCCTCTATCCAACCACAAGTTTTGATCTTTATGCAGAAATCACTGAGGTTTTTTGACATGTGCTGTCCTGAATGTTGAACCACATGATTTTTGTATTTCCTTCTGTTCTATCAGACTATTTATGGACTACATGATCTTCATATGCCAGGTTGGCAAAAACATGCAAGTGATGCTATGTCAACTCCTTGTTCTACTTTTGTTGTTATTTGTTACAAGGGTTCTCAGAAGTCCAAGGAAGAGGCAGACTCCCATCAGGCTCTTCCCAGCTGAGTTAGAGGATGGAAAGAGGATGGAATGCAGTTGTGCCTCCCAGGAGGTGTTGCAATGCCTAGTGTCTTCCTCAAGTGGAATCTGATGCCCTGGCTTGGACACTGCAGCTCACCCTCCAGGGCCTGAGAAGTGCTGGCTGTCTCAGGTGGGATTCAGGACAGGAAGCACACCGAGGTGACAGATACCCAAACTAGCTCTTAGAAAATGCTGAGAGAAAGTTACTTATTTCTGCCTCTGTGTGGCCTAATTTTGAGATGCAATGGAGTAACCAGTGCTACCTCTGGACTCACAGATCAAAAACTGCTCTTAGATTAGACAGCTTGGGTCACCCTGGCCCTTTAAACCAAAGAAACTGTCAGTTCTGCTTCTCTTCAGCAATTTCCTGTCAGAGGGCACCTGGCCAAACATAGGCATTCTTCAGACCCAAGAACATGGGTTCAAATCCAGCCCAGTTTAGATACTGTGAATGCGAGCACTTTTCAGAAGTTGCACTGAACATAAGGTGCCGGAAGTCTCACTGGACCATGAAAAGGAAAATCAATTGGAAATATACAAAGTTTGGCTTTTGATTACAGTGGGAGTAGAATTAAAAAATAACAACGTAGAGGTATAGAACAAAGACATCAGTGTTTCCCTCTCTAATGGGCTGTCATTATTTTTATCATGTTTTTTCTTGAATCTAGTCCTTTTCGCACGTCAGGTGCTCTCTATCATAGTGTTCATATCACATCTTAAAAGTCCTATTTCAAATGGATCTTTGCAGTTTATCAACTACAGAGTATTCATATCTCTTTAGTTTTAATTGTGCATACCACAACTTTGCAGAATCTTCTGAAGGCAAAGATTTCAAAACACATGGGCTAACCATGTGTTTTGAAAACAATGAGTAACAACGATAAGTAGCAATAATTATTTCTGCTAGTGCTGGGAAAAGGGTGAAGGTTAACAACTCATTCACAGCAGAGACACAGAAGTGTTTAATTTTGTAGCAGCACAAGACTATTTTTCTGAGGTTAGTATTCAGAGGTTGGTCTTACACTGATCTTTTGATGGAAAGATTCTTTTTTTATTATGGCTGAACAAGTACAAAGAAAGCATGTACACAGTAACTTTCCATAGAAATTCAAAGGAGGTCTGAAAAATAATTTTTAGGTGTTTTAGGGGCTAAAGTTGTGGGCAGCTATACTAGTGACTCTTTTCCATTCTTTCCTCTTTAATTTTCAACCAATGTATGAGTGCAGGAATTGTTGCACTAGAAATGCAGTCCAGTAATTTCAACTACTATCCAACAGATGTTTCAATGTAGGGCTTAAGAACTTCTCAGTAAGTCCAGGTGGGTTAGTCCTTTATCATTATATCTTCTCCTGATCCAATAGAGATTAACCTATGCACGAGACTTTCTCACTGTTTCCCAAAACAACTGTCATTGTTCATAACCACTTTAAATCTTTTAAAAATTCCTGATTTCATTGTCTTTTTGTTGTAGTGAGTTCCACTTTGCAGATCAGTTTTTTCACCACTCTTTCCTGAACTTGCTCTTTTCCTCTCTCCCGTGCTGTTCATTGTATTTTAGATGGGGCTGCACACTTGGTTACTACATTATACCTTCTACAGAGTTTATCATCCCATTCTTATCTCTGCAGCATATCCTGCCTTTTATTGACTGCATTCAGCAGATCCCTCATGGCGCTATGTGAGAGCCCAGCTTCTCTGCTGGGCTGATAAGGTTAATTGAGAATTCTCCAATGTCTGGGTAGTTCATGCTTTTCTCTTCAACAGGCACGAAATTCACTTACCATCATTCGTCTGGATAGCTGAGGTCTGAATTCTTCCTCAGGTCTCTGGTTCTTCTAAGTCATCTTGACTCATCTTTTTCATTGTGATCACTCCTCCTTCCAAGTCATGTGTGAGTATATATAATAAACATTATACACCTAAACAAGTTGATGTATCATATCCTGATCTAAACCATTCTCTTTATCGCTGCTTCCCCACCTGCTCTTCTTTTTGAAAACAAGTCACAGGAGGCTACAGAAGACAACAGCCAGCTTCGCTGGGGACCACATCGAATCATCAGCACTTCTCTGACACTTCAAAGAAAGCCAGCCTTAAAGGTGCCAACGATGAGCAACATAGGCTAAAAGCAAGGTAAGATGCTACCTCTTATCAAAATAAGCATCATTATGTCTCAAGTTTACACCATAGGTATTGAAAAATTAGCAAAAAAACCCCATGCACTCCTTCAGATGTTTGGAGAGTCTGAATGCAGGATTGATGTTGATAATACTGTACCTTGTCTACATCCATCTGATTTGATTAAATGCCAGGAAGCAGTGTAATAGAAACTTTATTTAAATCTCTGTTATGACTGTATTTCAGTCTTTATCAGGCATTTCATAACAATAAAAAATGCATCATCATTTTTCTCACAGCACTGAAACTTAGCTGGTATTTTGTAAGGCTTGTGGTTTCTGTTCAAGTATAAAACAGCTCATATTTCCCTCTTACCTAATGGTGACCTTAACTTGCATCCTGCACTATTGAACAGTAGGAGTGTTTCCTATAAGACTTGGAAAACCTACCTTTAACCTTTCACATGGAATAAAGCTCCTGGGAATCATAGCAGATAGTTTTACACGGAAATCTAACTGCCTGGGGAAGAGCCCTCATCTTCCAGAACAAATAGGCATTCAGAAATATAACAACTATGAATTTGATCGAGTTTGTCCAAGCTGAAGATGTGTCTTTATAGAACAGCCATTAAAAAAGCTATTGCTATGCTACTGTTACGAAGGATGGGGGAAAAAGTTTAAGAAAAAAATGCTTTGAGAGATTTCACCCATTAAACATTTTCGGAGTACATCAAAGTTCAGTTAATTCCCTGCTACTCTTAAGCTTTTTACATACAAGGGCACTTTCTGCTTTCATCTTATCCTTTTTCCAGATGCATGAATATTGGAGGATTGCTATGCACAAGAGCTGCAGATTCACTGGAGGAAGAGAAGTTGGTTCTCCCAGGAGTTTCAATCCAATTTTTCACATTAGAGCAGTGATAAAGTACAGTTGCATTTAAAAAGGACTGGCACTGTATTAATTACAGTGACTGGACTGTTAGGTTTGTAGTAGATGGTCTGTGCTAGAGATACAGACATTGTTGCTAGTCTGGATAGTGCTTTGTACTGAGCTTTTGTACTGCAAAAATTAGATCAGAACAAGTTATACACTCACACTGAGCTTACTCCTGCTTTCTTTGGCAGAGCAGCCTTAATTTTCATCTGAATGACAGTAGTTCAGTTTAGGCACCTTAAAGCAGTGAGTTGAGGAGGCTGACATGGCTCCTGCTGTAAGGAAGTGAATTTGGGGCAGTCAACACTGATTCTCACTCCTGCCTTCTCCTGCTCTTGCAGTCTGACACCTGGATCCTTTCAGCATGCAAGGATAGCTGTGCAGTGACTGAGCTGTGAAATACCCTATTGGTGTAATGCTGTCTGGCCATACCAGCAAAGGGTATGAACCTACCAGGGACATCTGAATGCAAAATATTTTCAAAATACCAATATTAACAGGTTGCGTTTATTACAAAATTCTATTAAGACACAAGAATGAGAATGGTCTTTGTGTCCTTGGAAACCATAGAGTTTTTAAAAATCAATTTTCTCACCCAAACCAGGTCAAACAGGAAATAAGGAAGGTTGTCTCAACTTGGTCACTCTTAATAACAAGAAAGAGTGGAAATTATTGAAAGCTTTCACCACAAAAGTGTTTCATTTTTGTTTAAACATTGTACAATTCTTTTTTCTTTCCTACAAGTTAAATCAATATGCCTAAATAACACCCATCACAGAATGAACAGTCTGAATTTTTTGGCTTGAAAAGAGAATTAATTTTGTTGAATTCACAACATTTTTGCAAAACCGAATCCCATAAACAAATTCACTAAAATCGCTCCTTTTTCACAAATACTCTTGAATCTTTGATAAAAAATAAATGCAATTTTTATTTGCTCTTTGAGTAAGTGTGAAACTCACTGTTTCTCATGTCTTTCTTTTGCAAAAATCAGAGCGCTCCAACTTTTATAACAACGTGATTAAATCTTTTATTTTTCATCTCTATAAATATTTTAGCAACTGCTATAGAGTGCAGGTTAATTTTTTTTCTCAGTATGGGAACAACTTGTCCTTGGGAATCTCTTTTCCTCATTTTTATAAGCTTGCACAGATATGCTTAAACCAGACACATTAGGAAATGTGCCGTCAGTGCGTTTCACGACCATAGCGGTTTTACTACTATTGCATTTGATTAGGCTGCTTTATTCATTCCAGTTATCTTCTTCAAGGTCAAAAAAAATCAGTCCTGCAACAGCTGTTTTCAGTGTGCTCTTCCTGTGTACTAACCTATACCCTCTCAATAACACTAGGTTGAACAAAGTAATTAACTGTTCATAAACAAAATGGTGATATATTATAACCACAGAAAGGAGAAAAAAAGTTGCTACTTCCTGTAAATGTAAAGAGATGTGATTCTTAATAAATTGAAGGGGAAAATGGCACCGTTCCCAGTTTTTCAAGGCTGTACGTATAAGGATCCATTTATCACCTCAGTGACAAGTTCTGGAACTCCTGTCATTAACGCTGAAGCAAAACACATTTGAATGTCATGTCAATAAATCATTTGCCAGCTAGAGGGTTCAAGGGTTTTACAGTTGTTAATCTGGCTGGTCTGGGAATAGAATTCGCACACCATTTTCTTTCATTACTAGGAACAAAATAAATCCAGATTATTGCAATCATGGTATGAAAGAAGGAGCCTCAGTTTCAAAGATTATTAAAAATGCAGAATATATACAAAATTACATGACGAAGTGATGTATTTGTTTTTCTTAATCTCATACACTATGTAAAAAAGTGTGCAAAATCCAACTGTTTGCCAATGACTTAACTGACAACTGAACAGATTTTTTTTTTTTTTTGTTTCCCAGATTGATCGTACTGTGTTTTACCAAGACCCAGGCAAAACAAACGGGCGCTGAAGCACAATCTGACAATGAGCTAATCAAAGCTATTCTGGGCAAATGGTAGGGAAGCACTGCGGACTTGCAAGCCTGTAAGGTCAACATCTGTCAGGAGTTCACTCTGTCCTATTGAAATGGAGGTCAAACATCAGCATCTCGCCTGACTATTACCGTCAGTGAATCAAGAAGGGCATATATGACGGGATCTCTCAGGCAACCACATCCTGGCTGTTTAATCATTGCTATATTAGTTTATGCTCCATTTGTGTCTTTCAGTGAGTATAATACAACTTCACACAGTGGAAGGCACTATCAGAGCAAAGAGGTAGAAGCCAAAATAGCTTCTTCAACAAACATTTTTATAACACTTGCATTCTAATAAAAAGTAACAATCACACAAATCTTTTAAATGTGAGAGATGCAAAATCCTCTCCCACCAATACCTTAACCAAGTTAATCTCTTTGTATTTTTGAAGTCAGGAAAAGTTTGATCAAAACAAGAGTTGTTCACACAGAATTTTTCAGTTTTGAAATATAACATGCTTTTCATTGGATAAATAAACCAATAGACCAGAATGGAGGCATGGTGAATAGAGAAAGAAAAATGTGTGAATGCCTGTAGAGCAATGCAAGGCTGTATGGTGGTGGTGGTGAGCAATGTAAGCTCAGTTCTGAAAGTGTCACCTGTCATTTACAAACCTCTTGAGCAATCGCACGTTTTTTCAACCTCACACTATGGATTAGAAGATTAATCAAGCACAAATGTGCACATACCATCCAGTGGAGAAAGAGAAAGGAGATCACTACACCATAGGGGCCCCATAAATTCTGGTATTTGTAACCCAGATATTACGGAGGTTCAGTGCCATTGTGTCAGCCTTCTTCTAAGGCAAAACACCAAGGCTGAATATTGATCTTGAATTAACATATAGTACAGGAAATGTACAAAACACCATGGAGCTGAAGGGTAATATAAATGAGTCTGATATATGTCAGCTTTATAAAGAAAAAGTTTAGTGAAAAAAAGTGGGTTCCCCAAAGTTAACATATTAAACTTGATTACATAGCTCAGTTGGTTGCAGAATACTAAAAATTTGGAGCACATAAATGGTTCCTGAATATTTATGAGTGGCCACAGTGTTGTAAGGAGGAATTGATCAGGACTAGAAAAATATCAGAGTTCCAACCAAGCTCTTATGAGCCACGTGATTTTCACCCAAGGCCATCACAGAAGGACAGTGTCTGCTCCAGCCAAAGTGTCATGATGTTCAGGGGCTGAATAGGATTCAAGAATAAGCAAGGACTGCTCATTCCCAAGGAAGAGATGGGCAGCTGGAAGACACAAAATATCTCCTAGAATATCTGGAGCTACCGAAGAGCGTGGAGGGTTACCACCCCTCTTGGACTGTGCTCTTTGCTCTGCATGCCCATGTGTACAGGTTTGTTGGCTATGGTGGAGAACAGCCTTAACATCCCACTTGTCAGTGAAAACAGAGACTTCTGCCCTTGAAATGAGAGCTTCTTAGGGTTTAATCACAGCTAAGTTCATGAGATGTGGGAAAAATGTCAGTACAGAACCATAGAATATACTGAGTTGGAAGGGACCTATCAGGATCATCAAGTCCAGCTTCTGGCCCTGAGCAGGACACGCCAAGAATCACACCATGTGCCTGAAGGTGTTGTCCAAATGAAGAACTCTAAAAATATATCCTCCTTAATTACTAATTCATGAGACCTTCAGAGCGAGGAGTGTATCAGAATGGCTTACTATACAGAGAACATTTTATAAATAAACATTGTGTTACACATATTAATTACTTCATCGGTACATTATTTTTATTAAGTGACCATATGAGAGAACAATGACTCTTGAGGGAACAATTAAATGGGAGGTTAGTTGTTACCAGATTTAACAGACTATGATTAACATACCTTTGATAATAAAACATGCTTCAGAAATGTAGTGAGTAGTTCTTCTGCTGATTTCTTAGTACTTCTTTTGCCATGGAGATCATGGAAAATTTCCTGTTGTGTTGCACGGAGATTAGACTGTACATAATAGATCTAACTGAAACTTCAGTTGCACACTTGCAAGATGAAAAGCTTTGGTAGAGTTTACAAATATAGCAGGAAAGAGGTCTGTTCTTGATCAGTAGGCAAAATTTAACTTGCAGTACCTGAAAGATTTTAAGAAGCCTAATTCTGGAGAATTAAACATTTTTTTCCCTCGGTTGTACTCAATGAGTACATTCTTGAATAGATTGGCATAAGGTGGATTTCACTAATCTGCCTGAAATCATAGGCAGTTTCACTTTGAGGTAAACCTTATAGTAATGAAAATTCTGAGAAAAACTGTAATTTTAAATGTTTACTGCAATTGGTATCCAAGGGAATGTTAATGATTTGAAAAGTGTAAATGCTCATTTTGAGAGAGTAGTTTTTAGTTGCATTTTGATACATGCTTGACTTATGAGCGAAATTTCACTTCCACTTCACCCAGAGAAAATGCTGGTGTAACAGTCCCTGGTAGAATGATCACATTTAAACCAAGGTCCAGATCCATGAGTCTGACAGCAGGCAAAATAGCCCCCTCCAAGGTAAATTCCTTTTAATTTGGGGAAACGTAGTAGCATCACCAATGGAAGTTTAACATGAACATAGGACATATTTCATCATTACAAGTACAGTCTTTAGTTTCCCTGTTTCAATAGCACAAACCCAGCTTCATCATCTCTTAACTTCTTCCTGAATTCATTCTCCTTTAGCTCTGCCCAGGAATGCCAAGCACTCAGGCAGTCACTTCATGGTGCTGATAGCAAGTGTTGGAAGGGAACTGTTAGTTAAACAATCAGGTCTGGGGAGGGGAGACTTGCTGAGGAGACCTTGAAGAGGTATACAAGGTCTGGGTGTAAAACACAGAAGTTTGAGAGCCAGATGGTCAAGCAGAGGAAAACCGGGGAAGTGGAGTAAGCTCCTGCTGCTGGCCTCCAGCTTGCCCGAAGGTCCTCCTGCAAGTGGCAAGCAGATTGAAGGCAGGATGGATACAATGGCAGGCAGCCCTGGAAAGGCACAAAGCATTTTAGAAGAACCTAGATTTAGCTGAAAGCTTTTTGAAAAACACTTAGTGAGGCGCTTCTTACCCAGCTGTAATGGCCTTTGGCAGGTGGATGTTCACTGATGAGGTTTTCATTTTAGGCTCTCTGTCAAAAAGAGAGAGAAATAGGCAGTCTTAAGCAGCAGTTCATCTGACCTATTTTAATGTGTTGCTGAGGAGAGATTGAATTGCCCAGAAATACATATTTCTAGCAAGATGAATTTGTCAAATGGTCAAATGAAACCCACCTTTACTCTCAGCTTTGGGAAGAAGAGATTTCTCAGGAGGAGCCCAGTGTGGAATGAGTGTGGATAGCTGTGGGTTGATTACATTTACTTTATTTGCTCTGACCATTATTTAAGCCTGTGAGAGTACTGCAGTAATATTATGCTTAATGATGACAGAAAGTGTCAGATTCCCCATGTGTTCTGCACAGATGGTCCACAGTGACCCCGATTGTGTATTTAATGTGCACAGAGATCACTTGTACCACACATAGGCAGGAGATTTGAGGCCTTCCCGAAACATCAGCCTTGTCACACACATGGTGAAAAGTTGATCTTCACATAGTAGGAAACCTGTGATGAAGAAACTATTCCAGCCTGGTTCTTTGTTATCCATAAATCCCAGGCAAATGTACACATTCCTTACATGTCACCATGCAGCTCTTTCAGAGAGCCATGGGAATATATGTGGGGGAATCCAGATACTAAATAGCCCTACCATTACTGTCATCCTCAGAGGGATCAGTGAGCTAAACTACCATGATGGCAGACACTTGGTGTAACAGAGCCGTGTCACTGCAGAAAAAGCACTTTGAGGGTTGATTTATTCCAGGATCCTAACAAAGAACAAACTGGAAAGTCATATAGGAATCCTACACACTGAAATTTCACCTCATATTTATCTGAAAAGTAACTGTGTCTTTAGAAAGATTTGCCAGTATAATTGAATTTACATATATTTTCTGTTAGCTAATCAATTTTTAGCATCTAAATCTGGCTTCTTTTCCTCATTTCAGCTAATATTTTGAATCAGTTTAAGAAAAAAATCAAGGCACAATATTTTATTTACTGTGCTACTATTTTAAACCATAGTTCAAAAGAAGGATCATATTTTTTGTAAAATGATAGTTTCAACCTATGTTTCAACCAGCTGCCACTGATATCATACCACCAGAAGCTTTTCTGTTTTCTACAGTTTTGTGCAGTTTGGGCAATATATACAGTGGTAAATCAGCATGAAAACCACAGACATTCTAGATTTGTTTCTGTTTCAGTTACACCCGAATCAGGTATTTTGGGCCATGTTGTATAACATGTTAATGTTTGACTGTAAGATATTAGTTGCATCTCCTCTGAAACTCTACTGCTGTTTTGGTAAAAGTCTAGAACACTAGAGCTTTAAAAGTGCTTTATTGAATTATAACAATGCAAGCTTGTTCAACCTAAAGCCAGTTGTACACTTGCCCATGTGTATGACTAGATTTATAAATAAGAAGTGAAGAAATCCTCATTGAACAGTTAATGGGTTGGGACACTTTCTGGAACTGAAAAGCCTGAATTTGATGTCTTCTCATGGTAGAAGAGCACTTGAGGAAACTGCTTTAACTACCCCACTAGAGAACACTATATGGTGCAGGAAGAAAACTGTGAAAGCTAAGTTAGGTTTTGTGAAAAGTCATTAAAAGACTTAATGAAGCAAGGCAAAAAACTCTAGTTTAGTCGGGGAAGTGGGCTTTGGCTTGCCTGAGGAAGAGAGAATAGAAATTAAATTTCTCTTTTTTTTCTGTAAATGGTTCTCAGAGTTACATCTCCATTTTCTATTACTTGCATTTGTTAAAGTTGCCCTCATTGAAAATGAAATGTTTTAAATTTGTCATGCCTTGTTCTTCAATGTGAAAACCGGGAACAGAATACTCTCGTTTTGGTTTGAATTGTTCATTTTACTCATTTGATTTGAGAGTGCCAAAATTTTAACCAAGCAGTCAAGGGAAATTGAAAATGAATTATCTACTCAGTCCTCTAGCTGAAAAAAATAAAAGAAAAAATCCCAGGAGTTATTTTATGATGGAGCTTGACAGATTTATATACAGGATTGCATGATGTGCTTGTGACAGCAGTAGCCTTGCATGTAACAGTCAAAGTGAGTCTTTACACTCCTGTTTTTCTTTAAGCTTTTTCTTCAGTGTTTCTTGCTGCTGGCATGAATAACAGGAGGAAGCTGAAATTTAACTTGTAGTGTCCAGAGATAAAGGAAGAATTTTTATTTTACTATTTTTTTGAATGAGAGTGGCTGAAAAGTCCGTATTGAGGAGAGATTGAGGAGTTGGTAGCCATGGAAACCAGGCTGATGCTGGTGTCTTTGTCTAAAGGAATCAAACCGCTCAAAACTCCCAGAAACATCTTTATAAGAGTAGAACTGACAACAGGAAGAACAGCTATTGATGCCCTGCCAGTAGAAATGGGGAATGTCAAGATTGTGGAGGGCTGTGACCATGATTTAACAAGAAATACACAGTATAGACAAGAAAATTCCAGCGAAAAAACCCCAAACCCAAACCCTAAAAGCTACAGAAGACATCGTGGAGCAGCTGTTGGGAACACGGGTTTGAATGTAGGAGGAATGACTCAGTTCTCAATTAAGTGAGTTGTGTGTGCATGAGTGTCAGTTGCACGTGTATAGATGGAACTGGGGCCCAGTTCAGAAAACAGTCAGCAGCTTTAATCCTTGCACCGAAAAGCTAACTGCACAGCATTTTCCCCCCCTACGTTATAGGAACAGAGATGATCTTTGGAATCATACACAGTTCCTCTTCAGAAGTGCCAACTACCCACAGCCTGAATTCAGTGGCACCACAGAAACATCTGCTCTGACAAAAACTGGGAAATTCCTAGCAGCACTTTGTCCATCACCACAGCAAGAGGGAAGATGGTTTCAAAACTGATTTGGGAGAAGACTATCTCTAGGCAGATGGCATTGGTCAGGGAGCCTGCTCACAGCAGGCTGATCTCAGAGCACTGTCCTTCCTCAATGCTTTCTCCTGAGCAGGGCAGAAAATACACACCAGCGTCTCTCCTCACATGTGTGAGAATTCAACACCTTTCCTTAACGCTCATCCTCCCTGTACCCAGAGCTGTTCCTAACCTGGCAGCAAGCACAGATGAGGATATCTAAAACTGCAAACGTAAATCCAAATTTCCCTGCTAAAAGCTGTAGTGGTCTGATCAGCAAACAGGCTGAACCTCTGATCTCACATATGAAAGGGGCTATCTTGGCTGCACAGAGCTGTGCTGACTCCCGGCCAGCACACTCAGGGCATGCAGAGCTCAGCTTTTTGTACTCTTCTTTAACAGTGCACCATGTGAGAAAATCTCCTGGTTTGTTCCCAGCCCGTACCTTATGTAATATTTAAATGTAGAGATGGGATACCTGGAGGAGAGACCTACATTTATACGTGTGCTATTCCATAAAACAGACTAAACCCTCAGGAGCTGCTAGCAGTAGCCTAACAAGCTTTCACCCAGACAGATATATAATAGTTTTTAGTGCTGATCAACAGAAAAGATTCTGGGAAGTGACCTTGAGAACTACTGTCTCAGTGTCATATATATTTTGAAACAGTGGAAGATTCTGATGCTTTAATGCAGTAATTTCTGGAAAACGATATCTGGAAGGAGTAGTGAAAATCTGTCACAAAGTAATTAGATTTTGCAGTATTTGCACCACTTTTAATGCTATAATAACTCGGAGTAGTATCTGTGAAAGAACACCAAGCCTTTTTTTCATCAATAAATGCTTTATGGTATATGTTTTTACATTTCCACATCCATTTATTCATATCTTTATTTCTGAGGAAGACAGTATTTATTAAAAGGAATATCCTTTTAAAATGTGTCATTATGGTAAAGCATTTTTCACGTGAGGTAGAAAAGAAGATATTGCAATCATTTTCATCCTTAGGTGTTAGTATAAGGAGATTTCACATTTTTTTTAATATACTCTTTATTTAACTGAGAGCTTCCATAAAAGTCAGAAGACTAATGTCTTAGTCTGAAGAATAAAGTCAATGTCTCAGCTAAAAATACTTTAAAACCAGAAAAAACTGCTTAAATTCAGCATCTTGCAAAATATATGTTTCTCTAAATGATTTCTTTTATGTCCTGGATGCAAAATGAATGTAATATAAACTACTAAGCTAGCTTAAAGCACAAATTGAGTAAAATAATTGTTCGTGTGCTTAATTGCAAGTATATGAGGTGCGCAATTCCGGTATCTGCAGTGAGGTCACTCACAAGTCTGAGCACAAGCATTTAAGTACTTTGTTGGATCAAGGCTTTAAGAAAATTACTGTTGCAACAGAGAAATTAAAGTTTCACTGACGGGACTCAACTGTAGGGAATTTAGCATAGGTAATACCACTTAGAGAAATCCTTTGTGGTACCTTGTACGTTGTACAAAAACAGACAAACAGCAATGTATTTTCTTCTTGTTTTGAAATACAACAGCTATCTTTCTTGCCTTCCTTTTGACCTATAAGTATCAGAAGTCAAAGGCATATATCTGACCAGATTTGGGGTTGTTTGTTCGTTTGTTTGTTTTGTTGATTCCAATATAAAGTAATTTTTATAACTTCAGAGGTTTGAGGCAAAAAGAGGAAGCCAACAAGGAAGGAAGAAAAAATAAACTTGCTTGGAGAGGGAAGATTACCATGAAAAAGAGGGATGAAGGAAAATTTTAAGCATTATCTAGAGAGAGATGAGGATGGTAGAGTGAATGAGGTATTGTCAGATGAGATATTGTCAGATAAAAGCTGCAAAGAGCCTTACATATGATTGTAAGGAAGCCTGAATTCCATGAAGAAGATGTATGGGGACTCTGGTGAGTGAACCTGAGGTTGAGTAAAGTTTAACTTGAAATGGTATACATTGTATAGGTAAAAAAAGAAGGCCAGTAGGAAGTGATTTAATGCCAGTTATGAGATGATCACTGTCATGGTTTTTATTTTTTATCACATACCCACCAAAAAAAAAGGTTGTTATTTTGAATGTTCCAGATTAAATAAAAGAATCACTGGAAGTCTTAATGTGAGGAGGAGAATAAACTGAGAAAGATCAAATCTAATACTGAGCTTCAACACTGCAGAGAAAATTGGTGATAAAGCAATGGCATTTTAGGAAGAAGTAAGAGAAGTTCCATTTTAGAGCGGCTTGATCTTGAGAAACAACAGGTCATCCAAGAGACAGTAGTGGAGAAACACATGTAGGTACAACATGCTGAGAGGGAAAAAAAGATTTTGAATTTGAGGTTCAGAAGCACCAAGAGGAGAAATAAAACGAGAATAAGCCAGGCCACAAGCAAGGAGTGGTGAGCAATACAAGGTGGAGATGCCCAGGGAGCCACTGAGGCCCCAAGAGAAGCTTCATCCAGGAAAATCCAATTATTGAGTGATCACAGATGAAAGCAGAGGAAACATATTTTTTATGGAGTTGGGAGAGAGGGGATGCTGTCAAAGTCTCAGTTCTCCCTCTCCAGAATGAGACATAAATTGGAGAAAAAGGAAAAGAAGCAAGATTTGGGAAAAGGGTAGACAACAGAAATAAAGGTAGCAAATTACATTTGGATCAGACGTTAACAAACAAGAAAATGTGAAAACTGAATGTGAGGTCGTCACAAAATCTTAAAAGACCAGAAATGCTTTGTGAGATGGACTGTTTTAAACTTTCCTCCAAAGAATTATACCCTTACAGGGGAAGGGTGTGTTTATCTAAAATGATGGCTTTTTGTTCCAAGTCTGGAATGGTATTCGGTGGGTATTAAGTGGGATGCGTCGCAGTTCAGCTGCAGGTATAAAGCAAATGATGCATTTCTTTGCTTGAGGCCCTCATTATACTCTGTAAACAATCAGAATGGAGATTTATTCTCCAGTCACTGACTTCCTGCTCTCGGGGAAAAGCACGAGGGTACTTTAGAAAGAAAGTACTAAGACACTGATTATCTGTTTCTCCAAGTCAAATTGGTTTAGGTTTCTCTAGGCCTCCTAGCAACAGCTTTATTATTATGGAGTAATTTCCCCCCAAATACTCCTATAACAAGTCTCAGATTAATGTTTCAGATAAGAAGAAAGTATATTCATTAACTCCCAGAGCCCATCTTTTGAAACAGAAACCTTGAATGAAACACATAAGTATAGTTTTGTTTTGATGTGCTGATTTTTTTTGGGGTTTTTTTTACATTATTTAACAGTGAATGGTTAATGATGATAAATATACACTACATTCATTCCATAAAAGAGAAAAAATAATTCCTGTTAGAAAATGTTTTCCTGCAATATTAGCATATTTCACATATTATCTTTTAATCTAGATGTAGATATGAAGCATCACACACACATGCATCACTTTTGTTTACTTACAAACCAGCTATACTGCATATTATGTTGGAAGTAAACATTTATATGAAGAATTTATTTAGCTCTACAATAATTGCAGTTTCTGTTGTTTACAAAGTTACGGAATTCAGATTTCTTATGATATCCAAGGAAAACTATGGTATGTTAAGAGAAGTGAACTAATCTCATAAATATGTACTCTTTGTTTCATGGTAAAATTTTCAGAAGTTGTTACGTTACTCAGATGCATACCTCCTAATAAACATTTTTCTTAAATCCCCAAGTAGAAAATCTATTACGTAGTCTCATTTTCAAAAGTACTTTAAGCACCAAGAAGTCACTGGGACTTGAGTTGACATGGCAGCTCCCGAAAAAAATATTTCTTCAAGCTTGTAATGACAATAAATAGTGTATGGAGAAAAGATATGCAAAGGAGCATTTCTCTCATTCTCTAATTTTTTTGCCATGATACAATTGTGATTTTTCAGAAGGAAGAATATATTGTTTTGGTGCTTTCTCTTGCTTTAACTATAGGTATAATCTTCCCAATTGCTCTCCAGAGGAATGGAGGCTGAAAACATTTTCTTCCCCCCTTTCAGTATTTTGCTTTGCTCTGGGCTGCCATAGTGATAAGGTCTCCTGTGTGGCCAGCAGCTGGCTCTGTAGTGTCACTTTGTTCAGCCACACCATGAGTTGCAAAGGACTTGTGCAAGTGGATGCTTGAGGACACAGGTTTGCCAGCACGAATGTAGCTCTGCTACTGGGGGAATGTGGGAAGCTCCTTATGTGTTTTCTTACCAGGGACTCTCTTAAGAGAGAGGAAACAAAGAAGAGGAAATCAAAGTATCTACAGTGTTTCTAGAGGACCTGACTAAAGAGGTAGGAACTGTTACATCCATACTGTAACATCCAGGTGCTTCTTGGGTAATATTGCAGAATGCCAACAGTTTCACCTGCAAAATCTTTTTAGCATTAGAAATCTTACTGGTAATTACAGAACACCACTTGCTTGAGGGCAGAGTCAGTTTATATCTGATTCACTGTTTTCCTAGAGATGGTTGTTCTATTCCTTCCTTCAAGAAAAACTCAGGTGATATGCCAATGCAGACCTGGACTCATTGTGCAGGAAAATGTACTCTGTAGTCCATTTTGGTCAAGCGAGATTTAGCACCTTCTTATGATTGAACACAATTCAGGTGCAGAGAGCTCCCATCACTCTTTCTACTAGTGGTAGACTTAACATTAGACTTAACATTAGAAATATGGATAATTTAAAGTTAGCAAGCATTCTTATACAGCCAGTGCTGCAAAATACTTTGAAGTTTTAAAAAAGAAAGCTTTCAAAATGTGAAGAATAACATCTGGCAAAGATTTGCAGGAATACACAGTGGGAATAGATGGTTTCATTAAAAGTCACCTGAGGCCTAGGAGGGTAGTTGTTCATAATACAAGATTTCTTACAAACAATAGCACTTTGTAGCATAATGCAGGATGGTGATTCAGAGATGAGTGATTCTTACTTTAAATTGTGTTTTGAACATTTGGCAAGAGTACACATCAAGTTTAACATACTCCATATGTACAATATAATAACAAGAAAAAAAATTTAAAAAGGTCTTAGCTTATTATCCAGTTTTAGCATAATGTGCTTCATGCTTCTCAAAACTTGACTGGGGACTAAACAGAATATACTTGACAGTTGGACAACCTTTCCTGCCTGGTATATTCAAATTCCTTCTAGCGAAACAGGGTAGATGTTGCTACAAATCAACTCGAGTTTAACAAAAAGGCAGAGGACAGCACATGTTGCTCCCCACATCCTTCATTTTGTGGGTACAAAACCAAGCTGTCCCTGGCTGGTCTGAAGACCCTGCACAGCAACGTGCTAAGTACGAGGGGAAACAGTTTGGCACCTGCAAAGCTTACACATGAAATCCCCAAAAGTTTTCAAAGTGCTAGGGATTTTAGAGAGATCTGAGATCCCTTTTTTTTTTTTTTTTTTGCAAAAGAACAGTTGCTTTATATGAAGACTTTTATTGCCTAAGGACCTAAGCTTGCTTCTGCATTATTGAAAATACATATTATAGTACAGCAAACAAGCAATGATTTATTATGGAGTCAGGAGGATTACCAACATAGTTTTGACACTTTCTTTTATGAATAAAACATATTAATAACAGCGTTGCAAAACTAAGTAAGGTAGAGCATAATATACTGAGGCAGATAATAAATGTCATAAATTTAAATAGACAAGAATATTTGTTCATGTTTCTCCTTGAAATCAGCTGTATGCAGCCTTCTTAACTATTTTACATATCTCTGAAGAAACTTTACGTAGCACTAAACCTGAAGGTGAATGTATGTCTTGAATATATGCTTAAATTTAAATCTGCAGCATTAACAACAAACAAATATTTCCCTAAAGGCTAACAGTGTTCTGTCCAGGTTGTTAATAGACTGTGAATATTACATATACCTAGTCAAAAATCAGGGAAATGCTTGAGTGGTAGCTGAAGTCTATCACTGACAGCATGAACTAAACACAAATTAAATTGGAGGCACCCCTCAAAAGGAATGCTTCGTGTTTCTGAACTCAGGTTGCGCTTTGTATCTGTGTTAAACATTGTAAAGGTAGGAATTACAATTGTAAGTAAAGTTCCATATATTGTTTGTGAGAATATGCCATTAAATATTGCACAGTGATTTTCCTGAAGCTCTGAATTGTATTAGGGCTCTTTTAATGGGATATAAACCAGAAGAATCCAATCTTTCTTTACATGCACCAACAGTTCCCATCATTTCATTCACATAAAATCTCCTTGTTGTTAGTGAAAAATGGTTGCTGAACAAAGTAGGATATGTCCCAGTATATGGTAACTGTAATAAAATATCTCCCACTTGAATAGCTGGGAATGAGTTTAGAAATAATTCCAGAAACTCTGGACAAGAAAGAATAGGTAAAATTTAAAAATTTAAATATATTTATTTAAAGAATGAGTGAAATTTTTATGGGTAAGTTTTTCTTGTAAGTTATACTTTCAGGTTCTGTAATGTAACAATAATGCTACACCGTATCATTTCAGTGTTGTTTTCCTCATAAAAACCCCACTCTTTTATAGTTATTTTGCACACCCTTTTAAATACAATTTTAGATGACATTGCCACTTCCAAAAACATCTACAACAGATCTGTCTGGTGTAAAATACATTCCTGCATTGCTGCACTTAGCAATCGACTAAGCAATTTATTACTCCTTTAGTTAATCTATTATATAACAAGGCACTACATGCCTAGCTGCATGTAGTTCCTTCTAGCCAAGATCTTCTAACAATTTACACATTTTATCACAAAATTGAAGAGGCCATGTGAAATGAAGAAATAATAAATATTTATTCAATTACTAGAACAGAAGCACAAAGGTAGCATCTCTGTTCACAGCTGTGGAAAGGTAAGCATTTGGAAGCTGTTTAGCACCTGTGGCTTCTCTGGAAGTAGAGCTGAGTGCAGTGTTGGCTCCATCCCTTCCTAAAAGCCTACTGTATGGCTTTTCTGCTGCAACTAAGTCCTGTGAGCAGCCAAGTAAAGAAAGAAGGCAGTTGATGCTCCACTTCCATAATACAATATTAAAATCCGTTCGGTTTTTTGGTTTTGGTTTTTTTCTCATGGATAGACAATGTGTCTCTTCTATGATTTATGCTATTTAAACATGTTGACTTGCATACTTTTCCTGTTATTACATTCAGTACTTTGAAAAAGTGTGCTGACTGATGTGAAGTTTTATCTGACAACTCTTCTATGTAAAAGTGCT
This sequence comes from Chiroxiphia lanceolata, assembly GCF_009829145.1. Lineage (NCBI taxonomy): Eukaryota > Metazoa > Chordata > Aves > Passeriformes > Pipridae > Chiroxiphia > Chiroxiphia lanceolata. Next base: position 39,356,487 of record NC_045637.1, on the reverse strand, counting down.
GTTTGGGGGTGATAATGAGACCACCAAGTAGGAGCTGATATTCTGCTTCAGCCACTGACCTATCCTGGAAGCCCCTCATCTCTCTCTCTTCTGGTTTTCTGACGTAAAATATTTCCTTTTGGAAAATACTTCAATGACTTTAAAGATTTGTTCCCTGCTAGATTATACTTTTCCTACTCTCAAAGAAAATAATGGGCAACATGTGAATAAAGAATTCATCAAAAGTACATACCACCTTATGGCTTACTGCTCTCATTGCCATTTCTAGTCTACAGATAATTAACAAAGAAAAGCAAAATGTCTGAATGAAAATACAGTCATGAGCTTCACTGAAGTCAGTGAGAGAGCCCCACAAGTTCATTCAAATGTCTTCCCTGGAATAACCCATTTCTTGCTGAAAAACTGCATTGTTCTTATGGGGGTTAAACATAATATTTGTTTTACAGTGTGACTTCATCACCATCCAAATTGCTTCTATACTACACATACCAACCACCCCACCTGCTCCTGCTGTGTATTTTAAATAACTTTACAGAATCCTTTTTATTTGCAAACTAGAGTGTCTCACAGTCAATGGGACTTCATCACATACCTGTTTTACAAAAGCACATTTATTTCATAGGGTGCTGAAGTCCTTATTGATTGTATATAGGAATTCAGATTAGAGTTTACAAACACTATTTTATCTGATCTGCTACATTGTGATTCCTTTCATCTTCAATTTTTCTCCTACTTTTCAGCAATTTTGTATTAGTTCTGATCCATTTGTATGTCTCTATTCTCTCTTTTAATACTCTCACTTCTTTTTATCTTTATCAGCTTATTTCTGCTTGCTTTTTCTTCTTGTTATGGTTTTTCACTTCTGTCTTCTGTATTTGCACTCATCCCCTTTCCTTCCTTTCAAGCTAACAAATGTAGACTGTATTTACAGACTGGATTTTTTTTAAGAATAACATATCAAAGTCAGACTACAAATATTACTTATGCCTGATGTCAGTTATTCACTGCTTGTCACTTCCAATGCACACATCACTAAAGAACCTTCACTGACACTCTGGCCCAAAGTATAAAACCTCTACCACTACATTTCAAAAAACAACAAATCTTTTCATGTATCAGTTGTCAAAAGAAGCTCTCAGAACAGCCAACAGAGAAAGGGACACAGTCACTACCCACATGCACTATATAAATATGATCAGATACCTACTAGCAGCAAGAGCTGATAACTCGGGGTGGGGGGAGGCCCTTTATGAGTAGCTCCAAAGCAGTAGTAACATGGATTGATTTTTTTCTCTTTTTTTTTTTTTTTCCCAACCTCCCCTTGCCAGGGTATCTGGTGCACTCTTCAAAGCAGGTCCTGGAGGTAGCAGTGCCTGGAACACACCTGCAGCTCCACTGGAGGAACACTGTGGGTGAGTGCCAGCATGGTATTGCACATTTGGGGCTAGACAATGTATAAGGCCATGTTGTGCTGCCTGTTGTGCTGCTGGATGAGCTATTCGTGGCAGAGAAGCCAAGTGAGGAAGAAAAAGCAAGGCTTGGAAGGTCAGGTAGTTTCATATTCTGCAGGGAGTGTTGCTGCCACCCCTCTTCATGTAAACTGGAAAAAAAAAAGAAAAGGGAAAGAGCTGATTCAGGGCAGCAATTCTTGCAGATGAAGTTCTTGAGAAAGTGGCATCTGTTCCTACTAGTAGAGTGCTTTACCAAAGAGGAGAAAAAACATGTACATAACTATAAAGGTAATACAAGATTTCATGTGTTAACCTTATACTTCAGCCTTTCATTAAGACTTTTGCTTGTCACATTAGCGTGTTACTGTGATTGCAAAGTGCTTCAGTATAAGCAGCCAGTACTTAAAAAATTGTACAAATACAAAAGATAGCATGAAATAAACATTATGATTAATTTATCTTTGATATATCATAGTTGTTTAAATAGCAAGTTATTAATTTCTACATATAATTCAGCTCACGCTCATCTTTTAATATTCCTTCTTTTTTTCCTTTACTGTTCCCAAGATCCTTGTAAAGCTGACCATCTTTTCTGAGGAAAACAATAAGTTACTACATCTTTAAAAAAGGCTACAGCAACTTTCTTTCAAAAAAAATGAACACTACTGTCTGGGTTAATAATTTACTAATCCAGACCATGTCTAGTTCTTGAGAACTAGGTGTGTTGTTTTGTCATTTTCCCCATGTGCTTCTGAGCTAGTTCTGCACCTCGCACAACACTTTAATAATGGAGAGACCCTGAAATCAGAACTCACGGCTTTTGGGTTTATTCCCACACCGCAACTCGTCTGGCTTGGGTGATACTCAGTCACACTCAGCAATCTTGTCCTCTTTTGAATTTTCTAGCTCCTAGGAATTAAAGGAGAAAGCCATGCAACAGGCAATGAATGACTCCTGTAGTCCCTCTCCCCTAGTGTTTACTGTGTGCTATAGGATCTGCTAGATCTTTCTCTTCTCCTCTTCTGATCTAGACTTCCCTGATAGCATCACTTCCCATGCTGGCTTGATTAGCTGAAGAAAAGAAATGCCTGCCCCAGTGTTTGAGAGCTGTGCAACAGCCAGAGAGCTGCAGGCTGATGTGAGCATAGGAGTAGGGTGGGGTTTTTTTCCATGGATGAATTATGTTCTGCACTTTAGTGTCATCACATTTTCTATCTGTTACTAATTCTGTTGTTATGTGCCCTTCTCTAATGCGATCATGAGTTTGTTCTTATATTCCTCTCGTAGAATACTGAGAAATGTGATGCTCTGCGGTTTTAGTCCCTGTAAACAAGGCAGTTCTCCTCACACACAAAATTTGTAATTATACACGACTATATTGTGTTACTGACAACTAATTAGAATCTCTGTTGAAATGACATTACTTTATTACATATCATTAACATAACATGTCAAAACTAGCATGACAGTTATTTTTATATGAAAAATAAGCTTACTTTTTTAAGTGAAAGCAACAAAGTTACAGTAATTTTATTATCAGTATTTTAATATATTTTATATTATTGTTAATGAGGCATGGTCATTTGGTGTATGATCACACCAAAATCACAAAAAGGGAATTTTTCCTTTAAAATATGTTAGCGATTATCAATTTCGTCCTCTGCGTTTATTATGCAGGTTAAATAAAATTCAAAAAGATGAAATGCCCAAGGGGGTGCCCTGAAATTATAGCATTAAGATAATGTTTTGCTACATATTCTTAGAGCACAGGGTACACATTAACTAATTTACTCTCCTCCTCCCTGAAGTAAATAATATTATTATCATATTGCATACATTTAAACAGAGACAAAGAATTGAAGTGAATTCCTGGTGGTCAGACAGGAAGTAAAATGCTGGTGTGGGGGGATAAGGACAGAGGGCTCTGCACTTTTGAGCAGGCTGAATACCAGGATATCACATACGCTTCTCACTCATGGATTTAACTGAGGGCAAGGACAGTAAACCACCTGTCGCTGTGAAAACGTGTTTTGTAACTACCAATACACACCTAGAAAGAAAATACAATGTTCAGAGATTGTAATTAAAAGTTTCTTACTACCTATAACAAGTTCAGGAGTAAAATAAGTATATAGTCACTTAGTCACTTCCTATAAGGTTGCATGATTCTTGTTTATTGGAGCAATCAAGCAATCACTCTTGAAGTGCATTTACCCGCTAGGTTTGAATGGTTTTAACTAGTTAATAAATACGTTTGTCATCAGGGTTCTGTAGGAGACATTTGTGAATTTAAGCCATAGTTTGCAAGGTACCTACAATTTTTCCCTGACGATATTATGGTGTTGGTAACATAAAAAAACTAATGTGAGGGTAGCATTCCCTTGGCAGCACACTAAATATGCCGCAAGACACATAACCAATGGGTATAATTTGCAAATGTGTATGGAGAATCAGTCTTGACAGTTTTGTTTACAAAGGCAGGCAGCTATTTGCTGAGAAGAGATATGACATGCTATTCATTTTGCTGCTGCTAAGCCAAAGGGATTGGAACTATGATAACAAACTGTTAGATTTGATTGTTGGAATGCTTATGCAATGTTAGTAATAAAGGGTGTTTAAAAGCATATCTCGTTTCTTCTTGGGCAATCATATGGTATTTCTTATAATAATCTTCCTGGGACACTTAAAAGGACAAGCTAATTAAAGAACTGATAACTGTCTGGCTCAGCTTTAATGGGTTTGTGTTCTCTAAGTAGGTGTATGTAGGAAATAAGGGCAGACATGTCTTTATTTCTCTTATTGCATGGGTTGAGGCAAGATGTCAAGTGATGTAGTTGTGGCCTCACACCTTTCAGTTCCTTAATTTTGGCTAGGATTTCCTCCACACGCCTTCCGAAACTGGAAAATAAACAGCTGTAACAATCTCATAAGTAAAGCCTCCTAAGACCTAAAGATAGGACAAGAGTAATGGCTTTAAACTGAGAGTACGTTTAGATTAGATAAGAAAGAAATTCTTCACTATGAGGGTGGTGAGGCACTGGAACAGGTTCCCATCCCTTGAAGTTTCAAGACCAGATTGGACTGGGCTCTGAACAACCTGCTCTAGTAGAAGGTGTCCCCGCTAATGGCAGGGTGACTGGAACTAGATTATCTTAAGGGTCTCTTACACAAGGGTCTCTTGCACAAACCATTCTAAGTAGTGCTGAGACCTTCAGGGAGCTGAGAAGGGTGTTTCTGGTTTGTTTCACCACACTATTGACCACCAGAAGAATGGGTTAGCATGACTAACACTTCTCCTTTGTCATCAGTCCCCTGCTTCAAACAATACTGAGAAAGTACTTTTCCCAGCATTTCTAAATACCTGCACCATTTACAGCCTCTACTAACACACTGCTTACACATTTTCTACAAAGCTTATGATTAAAGTAAAAAAAAAACCCCAAACTTACATAATACTGTCCAGTGCACAAAGACTACAGAGCTTGTGCAAGCAGATGGATATACATGAGGGGTGGAAATGGAGGACTCAGCCAGTTTTTTGTGAAATACTGCTCACTGAGCTTTGTTCAGTGTGTTCATGCAGCTCAGTAACGTGCAGGTATGGACTGATCCAGCTGATGGCTAAAGTGGTGTTTTTTTCCAGCCATCTCATCTCCACCTCGGCTGAGGTGATGGCTGGATAGGCTGAGCAGGCAGATCAGGTTGACCATCTGAAATGATGCACATGCCTCACTAATGGATTTAACCAAGGCTGAGTACACTAGAAGATGTAGGCGATGGTGCAGGTTACAGCTTGGTCTGTTGAGCTTGTTGCTGATCCAGTTCACACCTCCTGGTCAGCTGACTGGAGGGCCTCAGAACTAAATACATCCCACAGGTGTAGGGGCAGGGATGAAGGCTACACCACTTAGTATTTGAGTTGCTGTGCCTAATTCAATCTGAGTGCCACAGTAATACAGGCAGCAGTCTGCATTTTTAAATCCTTACACATAAGTTTACATAAAGAGAATGTATGCAAAGCCCAAACTTTCCACAGACAGGATTTTAGAGATAACCAGCTCAGTCATTCTTACTCACAGTTACAGGTGATATTCTGAATATCATATGTCATGCCAAAATACAACTGAAATCCTCTTTGAATGCAAGCAGACCACAGGTTTAGCAGCAGCTGTGAGATGGAGACTTACTGTTAATGGCAGATTCAAGTAGCGTGAACAATAATGAGGCTCTGTTAAAGGCGGACAGAGCTTGTCTCCATTAGAACTGGACCTTGAGAATCTGTGTTAATTAACACAGTTTTAAGTGGTGTCAGCTGTTTCTGAGTAAACCTATTGATTAGGTCTTATAAGAATATGGATTTAGAAAGACAGTTATTATCAATAGGTGGGGGTTTAATTTTTTTAATCTCAACACCTTTTAAAAGTTGTGAAATATTTTAATGGACTGACAAGATTAATGCATTTGATAATAATGTTTTTTGGAAAGCATAAAGAAGAAATCAGTCTTGAATACAATAGTTTTATATTCATTTCCAGAAGTTCTTAACCTAGTTCCAGACAACACAATTTCTTATGCACATTTTTTACTCCCATTGAGCAGTCTTATTGAGTCAGAGGAGTTTAATCAGGTATAACCATGTTTATAAAATTAGTTTCTTACTTTAGATATTATTTATAAATCAGGAGTTTATATGCTTATTTATTTATAAATCAGTATCTCAAAATGCATAGATTTGTGTACAAGGATAATCATGTAAGGTACCCCTAAATGTCATCCTAAGGCCAGGGTGCTGGTTACATTAGAGAGATACGGAAAATGATGAAGTCCATGGATGTGCATGATGAGCTCATGGCTGCAGCTTGCCTTGCAGTGAGAGGATCTCTCACCACTGCTTCAATGGGTTGGTCTTCTGTCTGAGGCAGAGGCTGGGCTGTCACTTGTCTTGATGGTGAGAGCAAAGACCATATTTTAGTAGTTATATTAAAATTAAAAGGTGAGACTTTAATTCCATACTTCTTCCCAGAGGGAGCAGCTGCACAGTGCGGCATAATTTAGTAAAGCTATCCATCACATGATGCCTGGATGTGAAAAACTTACCACGTAGTACTGTAAGACACAACTCTGTAGTCCTCGTTTTGTCACTAAAGGCACAGCAGAACCACTATAAATATGCCTAGGCTTTAGCAAATGTTTGTACATTGATCTAAAGTTAAAATACTGACAAACCTCTCTTTTGACTAGGAATTGACAAGTTTTCTGGCCAGAACAAGTTATCTAGTTTTACATTACTACTCCTTCCCTACTACAGACATCCAGCCTAAAGAATAAAGAATGCATGTCCAGTAAAAGTTGGTCACACGAGGTGGAGTGTCTGTGTACTGAACAAATTAAGTACCCTTCGTGTGGGCAGGGCGTTTGTTCAGCAGAAGCTACGGGGCTGGTGGTTGGCTTCTGTCCCTAGTGCATAATGCAGCAAGCAGATCTCAATAGTACCTAGCATGTATGATGTAGCTCTAGCACACTGGCTTTACTTAAGGCTGCCTGATGGCTTCTCCATGCTTATTACATTGTTTTATATTTTCAGACTTTTTACCCCAAACCATATCCTTTTTTAATTTTAAGACAAAACAAAAAATTTATTTCCTCCCCCTCACCCAGCTACAGGAACAAAGGTTAAAAGTCACATACTTTTGATTCTCTTTCTCTAAAGCTGCCATGTTACCACATCTAGGAAGCAGAAGGTCCTTGATGATGTGGAACAGCTCACATGCTGCACATTTCCCTCCTTCCTCACATTACCTGTATCTTTCCCCGGGCATCTCATGGACCACACAGAAAATGTCTAGGCAATAGGTAGGGGAACTGACAAACCACCTGCTTCTTTGGAGCACAAAAAAGCAACCTGGTCTAGTACTAAACTTGAGGAGCTGGCTTAGCACCAAAGGAGCAGTGCTACATTAGCGCTCTGTCTGGGAAGCTGAGCTCTGGGCAAACAGTAAGAGCTCCAGGGTGGGATCTTTTAACTGCTGGGGCTTAATGAACGTGACAGGGAAAGAGTTTTAAGGAGGGCTGCTCAGTTAGAGAGCATATCAAGTTTGTATCTGGTCTTAACCCTAGAGTAGTCTAGTTTTGTTACTGCCTTCTTAAAATGTCCCTTGTGAATATACAGTAATGAGTTGTTTTGCTCATTCCACCTCTATACAAATGGCTGAAATCTAGCTACCCTTCAGAGAAGGCATCATACTTACCATTTTTAAGTCTGTCAGTCTCTTCTAAGCGAGATGTGAATGAGGGGAAATTCTCCTCCCTCTATCCTTTTAACTGCCATGACAGGGCTGCTTGTGTTGACCTCAAGTACCTGAACTGAAGGTCTGAAATCGATAAGGTTGGGAGAGGTTTATAGGATGAGCATTAGAGCACTATGATCAAAAAAAAAAGAAAAAAGTGCTTTTAAAGGTACCTCAATGGTCACTGAGCAACTGGACAATAGAACAATAGGCAAATGAGTGGTAACGTTTGAAAGAAGATCTGTGACCTACCACAGACAACGGGGTAAAGGTGCATCTGAAACTCGTTTTTCAGTAGTTCTTGGTGGCTGCCAAGGACAGAATGCTAAGAAACCAGTCTTCACGATCCCATCTACCCTAAGCAATAAAACACCCACCCTTAATTTAACAGGAGTCAGCTCCTGAGGCATAAACAGGCAGCTGAAGCACCGCGCGTAGGCTGACTTCAGTGCTGGATACCGAGCAGCGCTTGGCACAGGTGAAGAGGTTTTCATCACAGACATAAATTAACTTCGGCGAAGTTACTCCGTGTCTGCCAGTGGCGGAGGAACAATCTTCGTGTGGGAGAAGCGTCCAGCCTGCCACCCACCGCCCTCCCCTGCCGGCGCCGCTCGGCCGAACAAAGGCAGCAGCGGCGGGTCCCCTTTGTGCGGCGCGGGCAGGAAAAGGGGCGATCCCGCCCGCTCGGAGCTCCCCGCCCCGCCAGCCCGGCCCGGCGGCGGCCGGGAGGAAGCGCCGGCTGCGCGGCGGGCGGGCGGCTGCGAGCGGCTCGGTCCGGCCCCCGCGCCCGTTCCCGCCCCTCCACCGCCGATCCTCCGCCCCCTCCGCCTCCTCCTCGCGGTGGCGGCGGCGGCTTTCTCGGCTCCGGCTCCTGGCGCTTCTCCGCGGCTTCGCCTCGCTCCTCTCCGGGAGGCTCCCGCGCCGCGCCGGCCAGGACGGTGAGTGCGGCGTCGGCTCGGGGCTGAGCGCGGCGCCGTCCCGCAGCGGTGCCCCCGCTGGCCGGGGGCGGCCCCGGGGAGCGGGGGCGGGCGGGACCCCCACTACCACCCCCGGCGGGCGTCTGGCGAAGGGGCTCCGGCGCGGGCGGGGGTGCGGTGCTGGCGGCGCCGCGCTGCCCCGGGGACGGGCGGGGGGCTCGCTCCCTCCGGGCGCTGCGGCAGGAGCCGCCCAGCCCAGCCCTGCCCAGCCCAGCCCTGCCTCGCCGCCGGGGGTCGGCGGGCGGGCAGCTCCCTCCGGGGACGGAGAGCAGCCCCGTGGGGTGTCGCGGGTGGGTGCCTCGCCGGCCGGGCCGGCTTCTCCCCTGCCTCCGGGAGAGGCGGCTCCGACCCCCAGCTGGCGAGCGGGTCCGCGGCAGAGCGGGTAGAGCGGTTTGGCTCCTCTGAAATGCCTCGCTAATGTCAGGGGAAAACATATGGCCCAGGAGAAAGCTGCTGGAAGCGATAGCTGTTGAACTCCTCCGAGTTATTTGCCCGGGTCGGTGCGAAGTGAGAACTTCCTCCCGGGATGCCCTTTCGGGGGATGCGGGGCTGAGCACATGGCTGCCTCCCTTGGGTCTGCCCCGCATCTGTCACAGCACCGCCTGCCACGGGGCCTGCCGGCGCCTGCTCTCCTTTCAGAGTGCTAATCTGACCTCAAGAAAACTTTAACTGGGCGAGGGGAGGAGGCTGATCCAAAGGTAATATACTTAAACATGTTGGGGTTTTTTTCCTTCTCCCTTCCCTCTCTCAGACAAGGCCTCTGTGAAAAGGAGGAAAAGAATGGAATTGTGTCCAAGGGTCCAGTGTATATGGCAGCTCGTAGTGCAGAGAGGAAGGTTAAAACTTTCAAAGACCTGTCACTGGCAAATTAACATCTCCAGTGAATCATAGCATTAATTTCTTTAAACTTGAATTTTATGGTCATTTGCGTGTTGATCCTTGCTTGTGTTTGAAGTCTGCAGATACTGTGTTCAGATATTTAAGGATGAAATGTCTCAGTTGTGTTTGAAATGACAATGCTGTTGTGTTTTGTAAGCAGCAAGATAGCTTTTATCTTTAATGTAGACTATTTTATCATTCAGCTGTAAATACTTGCTCTGTTTGTAAATCTGCCACTGATTTGTTGGTTGGCTTTGCAAAGGTCACTTTAGTTCATCAAATACAAGCATTTCTTTTTGGAAAATACCTGTATTGTTTTAATATGGTACTTGGCATTTATAATTTATTTCACATTTGTACTAATGTGCCATAGTAGCCAGGCTTTATAAAGTAACTGTTCCTTGGTTCTGCGTGTGAAGCCTACTGGCAGATCTCAGTGTGTGGTGTACAGGAGGTGTGCAGCTTGGCTTGTGTCTGATGTTAAGTGTCCTACTTATTTAAAAATGTTGGGAGCTCTAAAAAGGTCAGTGTAATCCATACCTCACGTGCGCTCAACTGACCTAGAATTAACAAGATAAAGCACTTTTAAGCGTTTCTGGAGTAAAAGTAGGGTGTTACTTCCTCATGCTAACAACGAATTGGTTTTTCAAAGCATCCAGTGCTATGATCCCTGATTTGAAGGGTGGCAAAACACCCACCCCGCTGCTGCAAAGGCTCGGCTTAAGCTGGTGAGATGGGTCATGAGAGCAGAAGGCACCAGCAGTGTGAAGGTGCTCCCTGAAGAGATGAACATGATGGTGACGGCGGCCAAGGGAAGTGGGTGCAGAGACCACCATCAGGGACAGTGGGCAGCCCTTGCCGTGGTGTGGGGCTGTTGGAGCTGACAAGCTGTGTGCCCTTTCAGGGCACTCATTTTATGTGGGTTAGTAACTTAGCATGTCAGTTGATATTTCATGCTGTGGCACTGAGTTTCCCCTCTGGGTTTCAGGAGGCAGCAGGCAGGTGCCTGTGCACCGCAGTGGAGATGGAGGCATACCAGGAATGTGGTGGTTTGTGTGATTTACTGCCTCGATGCCTTGCACTTGCCTGTGCCAGCAAGTTCACTCTGTTGCACAGAAGGCCCAGACTACCTTCATACCAGTGCATCCATGTTAGAAAAATCATGTAGCAAGCGAAAGTTAAGAGGGCAGCAGTGTTTCCCATATTCATGTGGAGACCATTCACCGTCACTTTGCTAGAGAAGTTCATGTGTCCTGCTGTAGCACTTGGCCAAAAGCACCCTCCTTTCCTGCTCCTCATGGGCTTGTGGTAGGCATGCTGGAAATCTCAAATTGTTACTGGAGGCACTTAATATAGGTGCAGTCTTCCACTGGAAGGGAGATGGTTTTCTGTTAAAGGTTCATGCTGTGCTTCAAAATCTGGAGGGCTAAGTTTGATTTAGTGAGGCAAAACTCAGTCAAATTGTAGAATGTAGCCTTGCAAACCTGTTACAGTTGCTCAGAGCTACAGAGCAGCTTTTAGATACTGTGCTAGTGTATAAAGGGAAGGTGTTTCTCAAATGTGCTTTTGTAAGTACATTTCCCAGTGCTGACTAAGTTGGAAGTCAGTACAGTGGATTATCATAGGGTAGATTTTGGCCATTAATTGTGATGGAACGCAGAGTAAATGAAGGGTCATGTTTACAGCCTGCCCAGAACCAGAGGGTATATCTTTAAATTCTGGAACATCTCTGGTCTCTCACTGGCTGACAATGTTTCTTGCTTTCCACTGCTAGATTAGAGCTCCTAATTTTGAATTAAACTGAAAGGTAAGTATATGTCAGCTACAAAGTGTTTTTATTTCAAGGAAGTTTCATTTTAGCAGGGCACGTTCTGAGAAAAGAACTAGTTTGTTTGATTTGTCCACAGGGTTGAAGACCTGTAGGAGTTGGAGGTTTAAATAAAATTAAAAAAAAAAAAGAAAAAAGAAAAGGCTTGGACTGTCTTAAATGGAAGGTACAACGGCTGCTTGGAAACTGCATTTTAAGGAGGAGAGAAAGCTTGCCAAGAGGGGCTGTGGACCTTGCTGTGAGAGTAAGATACTGCAAGTTACCAGAAAACCTAAAAGGAACAAAGTGAAGGAGTAGATTGACTGTTGGAGAGCAGAAACTGCAGGAACAGGATCTGAATTGCCAAAAGCTAGAGGATGAAGAAATTTAAGATGAAGAGGGGAAAAATAATAAAAGGAGGAGGAAAAGAGAACTTGGCTATGTTGTTGTGAGGACCAGGCTATAGTTGAAAAATGTATCTGCTGCCTCTAAAATTAGCAACTGTAACCAGTTTTAGATAAGGATAAAGATTTGAACAGGGAAGAAAGATAGGGTAGAAATAAAAAAATCCATGGAAATGACCAAAATAAACATCTTACGCCTGCTTCCAGAATCCAGACTAAGTCAGCAAATGGTCTCTGTTTTGGGAGTCTGAAAGTGTTGGCACAGAACACTGGAGCCAGGTTAAAAAAACCCTCAGGATTGGTTGTTGTCTGTCAGGTTGAATGTAGCAGTTGAGATAGTAAGATAGCAAAAGACATAGTTCTGTTTATTTTAAAAGGAGAAGAGAACAAAATCTTTACACCTTTTACTCTGGTCTCAATAGTATTCAAGGATTTAGAACAAATTTGGAACAGAAAAAGTAATTAAGTATACAAAGATAAGTGGAAAACAGGATAAAATGCATCATGGATTTGCCACAATTAGGTCATGGAAGACTAAAATCTTATAATTACTGGTTAAATACTGAATGTTGTAGACAAAAGGAGCAGAAGGCTTCAGTTCTATGTGTACACACCATGGCGGGCGTGACACTGAAAATAACTAAACTGGAAATGCGAGGCTTGGCTGAAGAATGGTGAGGTGTCTCCTGAAGGAGAAATTGTGACTCTGCGTGAATAAAGGAATTACTGATCTAGATCAGTATTAGTGGGGAACTGGTCTCTTTACTGCACCATACTGGCTGAGATAACTGTATGAAAAGGATAATTAGCTAACTTAGCTGATGAGGCTAAGTTAGGAAACCTAGTCAGCACTGAGGTGAGTTGGATTACTGCACAGGAAGAATTGAATGTCTGTGATGACTGAAGCAATAGGAATGACAGGAAGTTAAATAGCTCTAAAAGCAAAGTTATCTACTGAATGAGTATTAACAACAAGTCTACTATCAGCTGGCAGGTCATCCCTTAAAACAGGAGTGGAGAAAAAGGCCTGACTGCCACAGTCAAACAGGGGTACTCTTATGTGATATACTGTGTGTGAAATGGAAGCAAATGTGATCCTCAGTGAGAGCTCTTCAGTGGCGATAGGCAAGGTATTAGGGAGACTTCAAATACTGTACATAGTTCTAGGCACTTATGTACAGAAAATATTAAATTCTAGTGGAACGTGTAAAGGAACAAAGATGATGCTGTATGAAGAGTCTGGAGTTACATGAGAGTCCAAGACTTAAGGTACTCTGGCTTTTGTGGCTTAATAATGGCAGAGATGGGAGATAGCAACTGCTTATAAATTCCCTGGGGCAGACTTTTGGAGAAGAGGAAGGGTCATAAACTGAAGGTTTGTTCTGTGATTTTGGATTAAAAACTTGATGTACAGAAGGATGATGTGATGGCTTGCTTAATGAATGTTAGAATAACGTACATGAGGAATTCAAAATGAATTTCCTAACTGTCAGATTTTAGATGCCCTGCTATCTGTAGGTCTCCTAAGTACCAGCTAAGTGTTGAAGTTTGCATGTGACTGTTAATGAATTGAGCAGTTCAAGTTACTGAAGCTACCATATTTTATGCTTTGGTGTTCACATGTAATCAAAAGAAATAGAAATCAGTAAAGGAAGTGCGATGAGCAGAAGCACTTATTTTTGGGAAGTGTGTGTTGTCCAGTCACTTCATGGTGAATGGAATTTATAACAAGTGAAAACACTCATCTATGACATTAGTAGCTGCTGCTTTTTCTTCTCCTTTTAGTGCATAATGGAGTAGAATCAAGCTTGACTCATAAAATATTAAAGATGACCACAAATTAATATGTGTGGGACAGAAAATGCATAAATGGATGTGCAGGCTGGGGGTCAGGTTGGCTGACTTGAACCTATAAATAAATAAAAGGATTGTGCTCTCCTGTTGAGTGTGTGCCCCTATTTATCCTCAGTCTGATTTCATGCTCCCTGGTCTTAGGAGTGTTTCATGGTACCGGCTGCATCCTCTTGTTGAGGACTGTGCTCCTGGGAGTAGGAGTAGGGAGGTGTTTCCTGCAGAGGGGACTTGAGCAGAGCCTTGTTCAGTAGAGGAAGTGCAGGGCTGTTGAAGACCCGAGGTGGGGGCTCCCAGCTGGAAGAGTGTGTGTTTCTCAGTGGCTTCATTTTGCAGGTGAGTACCTGAACCAGGTGCTGGGGCTGAGCTATACAAAGGCCAACACAACCTAACTGTTGGGAAGAAATTGAAGTATGAGCTGCTCCAGTTGAGACACTTTGCTCTTGAAGATGTGACTGGTACACAGCAGAGTCATGTGCCCCACAGAAAGTGTAAAGATGCCATATGTGATTTGAAGGCTACACCATGTTGACTTAGTTTGACCTTTGCTACAGCATCAGAGACTATTCTCCTGTAGCAGATCTCTGCATGCCCAGTGAAACTTCTAGAAGTTTCGAGATGACTCTTCAAAAAGAAAGAAGAATATATGATATCTGTATGGATGTATTTTGAGAAGAACCATTGAAAAAAATAAGGTGCTTTATGAGTGTGTTTGTACAGCAAAGAAAGATCAGTGTCTTGATACTGCTTTATGTCTGTTTATTTCAAATTTATAAGGCAGGTGTCTTACTTCCTTAGAAATAATCCAGTTGCAAACTCCTTTGCAGCATAGTTTATTAAAAATCTGAACTATTGAATTTTAGGTGTTTGATTTAAATGCATGTGTGTTTTTTTTAAAGAGGAGCTGTGTAATGAGCTCAATGTGTCAGGATCCTACATAGGAAGTAATTGTGAAGAGAGTGTGTTGAGCCATCAGAAGAATAATTTAACAATCCCAGAGAAAATTGAATTTATTGTCCTGGTAGCTTTTAGCATGCATTATTAGGCTATTCACTTACTGTGATTTTTCACGTACTCCTACTGCTCTTTTATACGAGTGTTGGGTGTATCATTAAAAAAGATGAGACTAGGCCTATGCTTTGCATTTGGATAACATCTTACACTTGACAGCCTTAAAGTTCCAGATATTAATGCATGAGGTGGAAAAGTTATTTTATATTTACAAGGGAGAGATTAAACCTAAATTCAAACAGTCTAGCAAATCAGAGAGTGGAGCACTTGTCTTCTGATGCTTTGCTGTGTTCTTTAAAAACAAAATCACTCAAATAATTTCCTGTTACAATTTGAGGTCTTGGAAAAGTCTGCATTAAGAAATGGGAGGAAATGTTTTAAGACTTTATTGGACAGGGAAGGTAACAGTAGAATCCAGTATTGTCTGCACTTCAAGGAAGTGAAAAGGAATATCCTTCTTGTTAATAGGTCAAGGAACTGTTCGTGATGAGCATGATCAGGCTGGGAAGCAAAGAAATGGATTGGAGCAAGGAGCAAGTGGTATAAGAGATGGAGGTAAAACCTTAAACATGCACATGTAAAAGGGTACAGTAAAGGCAATGTGATTGAGAAAGCAAGAAGTATGGAAAGACTGTGAATGAACAAAATGTTGAAGGGGAGAATGAAGCAGAAAAGCTTATGTGTTGCACATGAACTCAGTATTACATATGAATTTAGTATGCACATTAACTTGTATCCAAATTAAATGGAAACCTCATGTTTTATTCATCTCTGTGATGTAACAGTGGGTTATCTATTAACTACTTGGGTTGCACTGTTTAGAAAAGCCAAGCAGAACCTTAGAATAAACTGCTGGAGAAATTTTTAGATATATCTGTAAATTACATGGTCTCTTGCACAGTTCAAAAACAAAAGAAAGAAAAAGAAGAGTTGCAGGTCGAAGAATGGGTAAAGAAAATTCTACAGCCTTGCAGTGTTTAACTTTCAGATTTCCACATGGTACGTTTTTTGTGCAAATAGGAGCACTTCTGTTGTGAAGGGATCATTGAAGAGTCATCTTCTTCATCCAGTACCTCTACACAGTATTAAACAAGTCTATTTTAAGTAACTACCCAAATTCATGAATGGACCCAGACCTTTGGATTTGTAATGACCTTTGTATGTTGTCTTTCTTTATTTGACAAGTTAATCTGTGTGTGCTACTACCTGGGAGGTCAGGTGGCCATGAGAAACTAAACTGTTTCCCATATGTGTGTGTGCATATATAGATATATGTAGTTTAAATTAGGATGGAGGAGAATCATTTAAGTAATCGTTGGGTAGAGCACTTTTGAGATGATGATGATGATGGCCACAACAACCCCATGCAGCGCTACAGGCTGGGGACAGAGTGGCTGGAGAGCAGCCAGGCAGAAAGGGACCTCAGAATTTGGATTGACAAGAAGCTGACCATAAGCCAGCAGTGTGCCCAGGTGGCCAAGAAGGCCAACGGCATCCTGGACTGTATCAGGAACAGTGTGGCCAACAGGTCCAAGGAAGTGATTCTTCCCCTGTACTCAGCTCTGGTGAGGCCACACCTGGAGTACTGTGTCCAGTTCTGGGCCCCTCAGTTCAGGAAGGACATTGAGGTCCTGGAGCAGGTCCAGAGGAGGGCAACTAGGCTGGTGAAGGGACTCAAGCACAAGTCCTGTGAGGAGAGGCTGAGGGAGCTGGGGCTGTTCAGCCTGGAGAAGAGGAGGCTCAGGGGAGACCTCCTCACTCTCTACAACTACCTGAAAGGAGGTTGTAGCCAGGTGGGAGTTGGTCTCTTTTCCCAGGCAACTATCAGCAAGACAAGAGGGCATGGTCTCAAGCTGTGCCAGGGGAGGTTTATGTTAGATATTAGAAAGAATTTCTTTACAGAGAGGGTAATCAGCCATTGGAATGGGCTGCCCAGGGAAGTGGTGGATTCTCCGTCCCTGGAGATTTTTAAGAAGAGACTGGATGTGGCACTTAGTGCCATGGTCTAGTAACTGCAGCGGTAGTGGATCAAGGGTTGGACTTGATGATCTCAGAAGTCCCTTCCAACCCAGCTGATTCTATGATTCTGTGATGATAACGTACATTTTATTTGTAATTTATTTCATGTATATAAAAATTCATATTGCTGTGATCTGTTTGACAGACTGGTATTTCTCTTCTTGTCTACCTCCAGTGGTTTTAGACCATTTTTTTTTAATCTGTTACTTAGGAGTATCTTGTCACTGCTCATGCAATCACGTACTTCAAGACTACATTTGGAACAATTCAGATTTATTACTAACATTTTTAAATTACTCATATAAGTACAAGTAGGTAATGTGATAGATTTCACGTGCATGTTGTATTTAATTGCAAGATTCTTATCTGTTGTTTTGCCTTTCTGAGCCGCAATATTACTGAATTATATTGCTGTTGAGTTCTCCCAGTGTGTTAGTTCTGGGTGTTGAAGAATTGCAAGTGAATGTCAGTCCTGAATGAACTCAAATGGTAGGCAATGTGAATGGGATTTCATGGGTAGCTTTTGCTCTATTTGAATAGATGTTATTCTGTCGCTGAAGATCACTTGCGGCTGTTGATCTTCTCTCTGTGTAATAAAACGTGATACAATATGTAGGTACTTACCAGTAAGTCAGTTAATTTCATTAATTAGTATCTGCTAATCAGAAACTAGAATCCCAGTTCCGCAATGTGAGATTTCTGCAATGTGTTTGTACAAATGGTTGTGGAATATTTGCGGATGTGAAGGTCTGCTCGCTGAGATTTCCTACAAGACCTCCATAAATGCTTTGCTAAAGGATTTCAGATGTTTCAACGAATTTTGTCTGTATTTATTGTTACTGTGCTGTCTGCAGCTTGTACTGTTTGCTGTGCGAGTTTGAGGTTTATGCCTGTTGTAGTACTGTGTCCTATTTCATGCAAATGAAATGATGCTTATAGCTGAGGTGAATCCCCCAAATCTTTGTGTATTTTAAACCACACATTTCAGGTCTTTTCCACTAACCCCCCTTTCTTTCTGTTTGATAGACTGTGAGGAAGAGGAGAAACTGACTCTAATGAAGCACAGTGTATAGGAATGGACAGTGTTATCTCTTGAATTTGGAGAGAAAATGTTGTTTTCCTCTATCTTTGCTGTAGCCATTTCAGGCATTCCCTTGTGATGCTAATAAACAAAGTATTTAGAAAAAAAAAAATCTTGTGGTTTTTTTTTTTTTTTGATGGCCTGTTTATTATAGTAAGTTTGTGCTATTATAAAGTTTCTCTTTTAGGAAAGAGATAACCTTTTTTTCCTGTTTAATTGAAAGATGATCAGTGTCATTTCTCTCTTCCTTCCCTCTCAATCCCCCTTAAAACAAAACAAAACCTTCAGTCCTCAAACAAAAGTGTCTTTGTTTTTACATTTGTTTTATGAAATTGCTTGAATCCTTTGGGAAAAGCTTTCCTCTCACAGGAAGAGAGAGAAAAAAAAAAAACACCCTCCTAAAGCCAAAAACAGCAAGTCTGCTACCAGACATTACTTTGTTTTGCTATCTGAATAGTAGCAGATTGCATAAAAGAAGCAATTTCTCATCTTAATGAATGAAAAGTGCAATTGCAGAAATGCACACAAATAGACATACGGTTTTCACTCCGCAAATGTAGAATTGGTAGCATGCAGGGCATACCTTTCTTGAAGCTTCTTTGGACTGTCAGTGGGAGTGGAATTTTAAATGGGATATTTCGCAGCTCTGAGAGGTGAATCAAATGCTCTTTGGCCTTTCTGATTTTGTTTTCTTTTTTGTTACCATATATTCCTAAAAGTGTCTTGGTTTTACATCTTTGTGCTGTTCTGATACTGTGGCTCCAGTTGTGAAGCCATCCATCCTGGTATGCTAGGCAGATGTGTGAATAACCCTCTCCTGATCTAGGAACCTGGCAACTGACAGGAAACATGCCTTAAGTGAGAGGCTGAACCAGAAATACAAAGAATTACATGAAGTACCACCCTGCTAATTTGTTTGCATGGGCTTTATCCAGAAACTGTACCAAAGGACAGGAGTGCTGATGAGCTAGAACAAGATTATTGCAGCTGACTTTCTCCCAAATGTAATAAAGATGCAAAATTGAGTCAGTGGCCTACTGTTCTCAATCACCTGTATTATTATACAGGCTGAAGGGATCAAGGATGAAGGAAAATTTTGAGTAAATGCTGAATGTGAATGAAAAAATAAGGAGGCCTCCCTTAACACCAGGAGGTAAGGGCTCTGTAGAGTAGGAAATCAGACGCTGGACTAAAAGAATGATATAGGACTGTCCTAGAGGACATCCTTGTAAGCATTTTATGGAGAATTTGGAATATGGTGGCCTCCCTGGGATCCAGTGGCACCTCACATCTTGGGCAGCTCTTGAACTTTGCTTGACATTGCCTCTGTTGGTGCCCTGCATTGCCATTATATGTGGAACCTTTGCAATCAAGGTAATTTTGATACTGTGCAGCCATGAAACAGCTGTGTCTTTGTGACTAGCTTGTCCATAATGTGATGGTGAAACCTGCATGTTGTTTCCTGGACTTACTTTTTAATATCCTAACCTTGTAGGTACACCTGCTTGTCCTTCCAGTGCCTGGGAAGAGAACTGGGCACTCTGAAAAGCCTTCTGGAGTAGCATCCATACCACTCATAAACAGGCATGTGCAGAGATGATTATATGAACATTCACCTTATATTTGAAACATTTTTAAGTGCTCTTCAGGAAGACTAGACCAGAGAATTATAGAAGCTGAATTAACTTGTGCTTTGCTGGCTAAGCGGCATTAATGTTTTCATTACTTGGCCTAAAATGGAGTAGGCAAAAGCTATAGGGAGAGGCCCTGTCCCCCAGCTATGCTGAGCTTAATAAAAGATAGGATTTCTCCTTCTAAACTTTCATTATCCAAGAACTGCTATGAAGGTATCAAATAATGCTGTTTAGATTGTTGTAATCAACTAATTTGATTTCCATATTACTTCTGGATGACTGTTACTGAAAAGATTTTTTTATAAGGTGCCCTGTCCCACTATGAAATCAGATCCTTGCACTCCATCTCCTATGTATATTTTACTGCACTGTGTGGGCTGCACTACTGAGCCAGAGAGTAGAGAGCAGTGTTTGCCTCGTGCGCTGTCATTACGGTCAATGCTAATCAAATGCTACTAATACAGTAGGCTTGCTTTACTGCTGAATAGCAGGGTGATAGTATATATTTTGGTCAGAGGGGATCAGTGGAGCTGTGGAGCGGCAGAACTGCCCACCCTATAGACCCATGTACACTCTCGCAGTACTCTTCGTTCCCATTCTGCTGTGGGGCCAAAATGTTTTCTCCAAGAACAGTTTTCTGTAGGTGCTGCAGCTGAGGTGGGACGATGTGGAGACTGGAAGGATAAAGACTGATATCTGGAAAGCCCTTACAGTGGATGTGGTTAGTATTGCAGCACTGCAGGCCTGTGGCGTGTCAGCTGTTACTGCAGTTTAATGCTGCAGGAACTGCAGTATGAGTAGGACAGGAAGGCAAGGAGGCAGCTTGTGTAATGGCAGTTGTGGTGCAGATACTGTCTAATTCAAAGCTGACTGTCGTGAGGTTCCAGTCTTTCTCCTACGTCTTTCCCATGCCTAGAACTTCTACTAATTTAAAGCTGAATTTCTAATGAGAAACAAAACCTGTTCCTTAATCAGTGTGATTTGCTTTCATGGAATATTTCATTCAACTTAGTGCAAATTGTGAAAGCCATGTAATATTTGAAAATTAAATCAGCTGTTTTTGACATTGAACTAGACTGAAGAATGCTGTCAATCCCCATGAGGTCCTTCTACAATGAAGTGTAATTTGGTACCATAATATACTGTGCTGAAAGAAGCAATAAAATAGTTCTGCACTTAGTCCTTTTTGCGTTGCATTTCTGGAGCTGCAACAGTGGATTTCCTGTTGTTTCCTTAATACTTTCCCTTCTTGTTAGGCAATATATAGAACACCAAACTTCTAAAATCCACTTAAAGTGTTCTGAGAATAACTGATATGTTGGAGTGGAGAAAATAGCCTCTTGTTCTTCTGGAGAACAGTCACATGGACACTGGTTTTTTTTTTTCTTTCTTTGAAGTTGTTTTGCAGAGTTACACATTGCTGCACAGATATTCCTAGGCTGGGATTTTTCTGAAGTCAATGTCAGAACTCACTTTTTCATACTTGCAAAGACTGTGGTCTCTGACAATGAAATATACCTCACTTCAGTTCTGTTTATCTTGTTCACCAAGTCAAACAGCTCTTATAATTTTTATCCATGATCAACTAGCTCATTGGCATAACAATTAATAAAAGTGTAAATGAGAATGTCAGAAACTCTGTGGTCACCACTCTCTAAACGTCACTGACACCTCTAGTAAGTGTTCTCCAAAGATAAGGAAGGAGGCAGAGGCTGGATATGGAGGAGGGAATTACAGTGCTAGAGTATGGCTGGGTTAGTTGTGGCTGCTGTGCTTTGTACCTCTGAAGGCTCCTGAGAAAAAAGGGAGTGTGCCATTGGGTTACTGTCCAGTGTCTCATTTATTTTTTTTTTTTTAATATTATGATGTCTCTGATCACAGCTTCACAGCCTTTGGCAGTTTAAAGTATAGGAGAACTTCTTTTCCCTGGTGGGAAATTACAGAACATACCTGCTTAATTGTTCTCAATTATGTGATGGTTTTGGTTTTAACCAATTCTTTTCCAACTTGGGAAGAAAAGGGATTCGTTCTTCATGAAAAGGGCTGTATTCTACAACTTCTTCAGATTATTTAAAAATACATTTCTAAGCATCTAAATTATCTTGATTTATATAGTTGGTCTTCAACTTGAATAAGTACAAAATGTAAAGCGACATAAAATTAAGATGTCTGGTTTATTATGTTGTCTGCTTATAAAATATATCTAACTATTAAGAAGGGAAAATATTCTTTGGGAAAAAATTCAAATTAAGTAATGCCTTATTGTCTCTGTTGTTACTTTTCTGTTGTCTTAAATTCTTTTCAGTTACGTTTTTTTCCCCCTTCTAACAATCTCTAGGATGTGTATTTGAGCTAACAATTAAATTCTTAATTTTTGATGTCTGTAGTACTTTTTACCTTTATACTAATGTATGTAGATGAACAGGTCAGGACTTGACCTATATAATAAAAGTGCCTTAATTTACTTCTATGTACATGCCAGCATGTGGGTATTTAAATAAAAAGGGAAAAGAACAGATGAGCTGGTGCCTGGTGCAGTAGTTGTATCTGGAGACTGATACTTGTGAAAGGAGGGCAGCTATGAAAATAGCCTTCATCTGATGCTGGTTTTCCCCCATCCCTACTGTAAGGGCAGCTTGTGGAGACACACCTGCAGTAGGGTGGAGCCCAAGAACCTGCTTGGGGCAGAGTCTTTCCTCAGCCTTCCATTCTGTCTTGAAGGCAGGCTGCATGTGTTGGGTTTGTCCTGGCAGTAGGGTGCACCTCATGGCCATGCTCCCCAATATTCTTGAAAAGAGGCAGCCCCTGGAAAGCACAGAATGTCCCTACTGTGCCCCAGGTTCAGGCTTCTTGCAATAGCCCACAGTACATGACCTGGCCTGCCTCTCCCCTGGAAGTGGGGCATGGCTGGCCTCTGGGTTGGACCATAGGATCTACGTAGCCATCCCTTCTGAATCCATTGGTGTCCCCTACCTCTAGTTCTGTGAGGGGTTCTTGACAGGAGAACCACAGCTCACTTCAAGGGCTGATGTGCCCGGAGTCCAACTGTGCAGTGCACTCGTAGGTCGTAGTCAAGGTTTTGCATTTTCAGTAGAGAGAAATAGCAGTTCCTTCACATAAAACACTATCAGAATATGCAAAACAGTGTTCCCAGGAAAACGTGCATGCATGAGATGGGGAAAAGGAGTTGACAGAGGAGCTCTGGTTTATGATTTTCACCGCTGACCATGGGATCTGCAGGATTCCTCAACAGTGTCTGCAGGTAATCTTGAGTCATCTTGGAGACAAAAGGCTGAATCTTCCTCTCTATCCTTTGGTATTTTTTTGTGTAACATGATGGTGTCCACATGTGTACACACACAAATAATATTCTTTGCTTAAAAATCCTAAATGTTTCTGTAGGGACCTGATCTAATCTTCTAGATGAACTTTCCCTTTCTGCAGCTGGTTTGAACTTAATCTGGGGAAACAGTTACAGTACATGTTCTGCATCCAAAGGAGAAGTGTTGCTCCTCAGAGGCCATTAGCTATGGTAGGAACGTAGTCCTTAGTGGGAGGGCTGGGCTCAAGCTCGTGTCTTGCCCTGCACTTGGAAGGGTTGTCTGTGAGTCCTGAGCTACAGCATTGCTCCCGTGTATCTTCTGAAGGCTGGTGACAAGGCAGCATGAGATGGGCACCCAGTGAAATGTATTCCCCAGGCCCTTCTCCCGGGTTCTTCCCTAAAATATCTCAATGCTCTTACTTTTATCTTACTGTCAATCCTCTGAGTTGCATTGTCTGGAAATAGTTACTTTCTCGTAGAAGTTCTTGCTGGTGGTGTAACGTAACTTGGCAACATCTATGAGAAAGTGGTTATATGGGGAAGAGGTTATTTTGAGATTTTTGTCTTAATTGGAAAAGTACCAAAAGCTGGGAAGTGCAAAATACATGTGCTTTTTTTTTTTTCCTTGAAATTTCACACTGCTTTTCCAAATAAATTCTCCTGCCTTTAAAAGGGCGAGTCCTTGCTCAAAAGCAGTGATTCCCAAATGTTCCTATTTGAGCCAAGAATAAAATCTTTTTATGCAATCTCTTCAGAGCCTGCCTTTGCGAAAGAACGAATTTAGTCTTCTTTTCGAGACTTTATTCTCTTTATAGAACATAATGAGTTTGCTTTTCAATAGAAAACTGAGAATTACAGTGAAGAGGCTCTGTTATATTTTGGCTTGATTTTTATGCAGGATAAAGCTGTTTAGTATTTAATACAGTAAACTGTTTAAAAGGATAAGTTTTATAATTACCATGAACTTTTAAATAACCATTAGTATTAGTACTTGATTGTCAGTAACAGCATGGTGTAATAATATTCAGAAATTAGCAGATACAAAATAACTATCTGAGCCTTTGCTCTTACTAAGCAGGATATCAAGGCTGTGGCTTTATATGTAGGAAAATGGTTGCCGATATAGTCAGAGCTTTTTAAGATTTTTTTCCCCTTGTTTATCCTTATTTGCATATCTTAATTATGTAAACATCTTAGTTTGGAAGCTGAAATGCTCTTTTATTTCTCCAAGTATCTTTCACTATCAGCTCAGTGAGTGCCAGTTTTTAGGAGCTTGTTAACTTGCCTGACAGTTTCGACATAGTCAAATATGGGAGCTGATACCGGACTGCTTAAAAATAATAATGATTACCCTAAAATTCCTTTTACCTTCATTTTAAATTAGCAAGCATGCATATAGTGTATAGGAATAAGTAAGTTCTCCCTTGTTCTGTGATAACTGTTGGACTGCGGCTGACTCTTCAGGCAGTAGAGAAACCTAGTGGTAGAATATGAAGTGGTATTATACCACTCCAGATAGCAATCAGCTTGTCATATATGCTTGAGGGGAAGGGTCAGAAAATAGCCTGCAGACATTTCCACTTCCCATTGTTAAATTGTGGTTTTGTTATTGTCAGTATTTGGCTACTAGTGGGGTAAGAGATGCACCTAGTTTATGTGTATATAAATTCAGTTCTACTAAACTTCAAGAGAAACAGTACCAAATGTAAGCAAAATGTCTCTTACTCCTTTGGAATTTAAACTTTTATGACAAAATGACTTAGAACTGGAAGCAGTAGTTTTGGTTTCAGAGGACAACAGAGACTTCTCAAAGCTGCTGCACTGGAAAGTATATTGGTCTCTGTGGTTCTCTTTTTATTGCACTTTATGCTAAACCTATAATCACAGGATTTAGAAAACCCCTCCCCATGCACTTTTTAGTAATGACCTAGTCTTTCCATGAAACAAAATGGGTCTGTGGACTTCTGGATGTTCATTTAGCTCCCAGGTGCACCAGAAGAGCTCCCAGATAAAGAGCAGGAATTTCTGAGGTCCCAAGCCCAGCTGGAAGTTTCCCACTGTAACACCTAATGCCATGTTGTAGTACAAAAGTATCAGAAAAGATTGTGTGAAGCAAAAGGAAATGAAATTTAAAGATGAACCTTGTTCTTTTACTACTCATTTTGAAGCACCAGATAAATGATACTATTATTTAATTGTTAGAGGAATTCATTGTGTTTGAAGGATTCCTCCTCCACTCTTCAGTTTGTGAAGACCTTTACCAAATGCGTAGACTTCACTGGTTAATCCAGGAATTTACATAAAGGTAATGCAAAGTTCACAGAGCAGTAGTGTGGTATGACTGTGTCGACTTGAACTGTTTAGTATGTTCACAAGAAGAGGGAGTTTTTTCTCTTTTCTTGAGCTTTTTCCTCACTGTCAAATCAATTCCCAGAAATGGTGGGTTGTGCACGTGTCACATCCAGGTATCATTTCTGGCAAAATCACTGACAAGCTGATGGTGTGTGATTATTGTTTGTTTTTTGAAGAAGGCAGATACTCTACTTCCTAAGCCAAAAAGAAACTTTTCTCAGGCAAAGCTTGATCTCTTTGTAAGCACTTTTAAATCCTGCCTGTGTATTGCAGGTGCGTGCCCAGACCACATGCTGCCTGGTGACTGCTGCTTCTGTGAACAGAAGGATTAGAATAGAGTTTCAGCCTTAATCCTGTGTTTCCTGTGCAGATTCGCTTCCCAGTCTTATTCCTGTTTAGTAGCCTATGTTTTAAAGTGCATGTTTTTATTTATACTTGCTCGCTCCCCAAAAAAAGGCACTGAGTGGTATTTTGATTTTTATTATGGATGAACTATGTAAAATGTTACGCCTTCTTTTTTCCCAGACTCTTCACAGAGTAGTAATTAGCCATGTGCTATGCAAGTTTGTGCAGAAAAATGAATTGGTTATCTATTACTTAAAACTAAATGACAGCAGGTTTATATTTAGATTATTTTAGAGTATCTAAATTATTTAGGATATGAAGTCTTAATTTTTTTCAATTAATGCCTTAGTCTCCTCTTTGTTACTTTTAAACTTTACAGTAAATATATATGGTTTTTATGTACAGAATTGTATGCTATAATTAAAAATAACAGGTTTTGTCTTCCTGAGGGCTTGAACTGACATTCAGGATTTTGTGAAATGTGAAAAATCATTTGTTCACTATTTTAGTGGTCTTGCTTTTTGTACTTTTATGATCCCTGCAGTTTTAAATGTGGTTTACGCAAATTGAACTGCATCTAAAATTTAATATTGGCCGGGAAAATATCCTACAACTAAATTTGTTCAGCAATATAATGGATCAAGAAGTTGGTAAAAGACTGTTTTCTCCTTATGCAGTTTCTTTTGCTTATCCTTGAAAATTTTGTATTTAGGGAGCAATTTAAATCATCTGTCAGCATTAGTTAAAACAATAGCTAGCATACAAGCTGGTTTAAGCAACAGGAAGATTAGTTTCTTGGTGCTCTAACAAATTGAAAGGAAATATTTTTGAATCGTGTAATAATGGCACATGATAGATTTTTGACTAAAGAAAAAGTGCTAGAAGCATATGTTTGTAGTGTGTTAATTTTTTTTTAAGATTTTCATGTCTTAATTTCAGTTTCTTTACCAGTCTGTTGAAGGACTGGGCTTGGTGCCCTAGTGAATCCTCCGTTGCTTGTGTGAAAATCTAGTCAAAACTTCAGGGTTTTCCAAACCTCTAAGTCAGTAAGATTTTTGATGTGTAGATGGCGTTAATGTATATGTGGATGCTACAAAAGTAAAAATCCGTGGTAAGACTTACAGGAGAATGTGTAGAGGTAAATGTAGTTACAAGGCTCTTGAGAAAAAACTTCAGATGTTGACAATTTCACTGATGTGTTTCTGCAAAATGATTGCCAGCATTTTCTCATTCTTACTACACAAAAGGGTACTTAAGTGAAAATTAAGCCTATCTGGAGGAACCGGTGGTTCCTAGCTCTTGTGTCCCTTATGAGGGAGCTGTGAGCTTGCCCCCCAGCATGGGGAGGGAAAGGAGAAAAATGAGTTCTTCCATTTCTGATCCATATATTTGTAATCTCCTATTGTTATTATTCAGAGACCTAAAAATATATTGGATTCTGCTTCAAGAAGATTGGATATATGTAAGTGGAGGAATAGAGGTAGTTTAGGCAGGAAAGCATCTCTTGTATAAAAATACCTAAATAAGTGTAGAGTCTTCCTTTGGCATGCCTTTGAGACAAATAAATTTGTTTTCTATACAATTGAGTGCTGTTGTTTCTGGTGGTTTTTTGTTGTTTTTGTTTGTTTGTTTGTTTTCAATTCTAATAGAAGCTCAGCAATAAGCCTTGAGCACAGAATAAATTCTTTATCCTGTGTGATTTGTGTGTATTTGTCTTTTAAATCTATTTAACAAAGTAGTTCAACAAATTTGGGATTAGCAATGTGCTTGTTAGCTTTGCTGGAGGAGGCTGGGACAGAAAAATGGGGAAATTCACGTTTTTTGCATTAGATATGATGAGCTGACACAAAGATTAGCGGTATTATGCATTTCTTTTCAAACAGTTCCTGACCTCATGGGTGCAAGGAAGTTGTGATCCAGCTGTAGCAGTATAAATTTGGCAAAGAAAATAAACACAGTTTTTGTGCTGATTTGTATATTGGCAGAAAGATATTCTCAGCTCATAGACTTTCCTTTTACCTCTCACAAATTTAAAAATAGTGTTGATTTAGTGCCAAGTGTCTGTTGTGACACATGCCCTTGTATTGTATTTTAGTGCTCTTTGCTGTTTATTGTGCCTTTATTTTTTAATCTGGATCCACTCTGACACTTATGATATGGAGGACTGTTAACACCAGTAAATCAGGTATTGCTCACAAAAGTTTTTGATAAATTTAAAATCTGTATTTCATAATGTTAGTAACATGAAGTCTGGACTGTAAAATCCTACTTTTAATCTAGGCTTATTTGGTTAGGCTGTGTTAAATCCACTCCTAAAAATACTCAAGCTTTTTTTATTATTATTATTTTCATTTGAGATCAAATCTCTTTGAACTGTGTAGACGTGCACCTGTGCTCATTTTAATCCCTGTGTAGTTTTCATCAATTATCACAGCAGGCAAGAAGAAAATAAAATTGTAAAATGCTTTTGAAAAGTAAATACGTTCAACTTGGGGTTCAGGTTTCTGTTTTAATCAGACATCATCTGTATTCATGTTCTTAGACAAAACTGGGTAAGGGAGGGGCACAAAAAGCTTTTTTTTGTTTTCATTGTGAAATATCTGTTTTGAAGTGCTTTGCTGTATATTGAGTATAATATGTTTGTGTTTGTAGAGGAAGGCTGTGTTGTGTGTGTATATGCTGGGTTTTTTTAAGCTGGAGAAAATCTAGGTCAAGAGATTTTATTCTTATTAATAACTTAAGGCTTTATTCGACAAAAATTATCCTCCATGACTAGAAAGCTTCCTCACTGGGGAAACGCTGGTGAGGAAAGAGCCTGCTGCTCTGAAACATGGATGGGAACAGTTCCCTTTCCATCAGCGTGTTAACATGTTCACCTTA
The DNA here is from genome assembly GCF_009829145.1 of Chiroxiphia lanceolata. NCBI lineage: Eukaryota > Metazoa > Chordata > Aves > Passeriformes > Pipridae > Chiroxiphia > Chiroxiphia lanceolata. The sequence continues at coordinate 39,328,187 of NC_045637.1, read as the reverse complement.
AAACAGAGTCACTGAGGTTTGAAAAGACCTAAAATTGAGTCCAACCATTAACCTAACACTGCCACGTGTAGCGCTAAAACATGTCCCTGACTTCATCACTTCCCTGGGCAGCCTGTTCCAATGCTTGACAGCTCTTTCGATGAAGAAATTTTTCTAATATACAATATAAACCTTCCTTCACATAACTCGCTTGTTACTTGGTCAGAAGGGACTCTGAACACACTCCAGCACCCCAATGTCTTTCTTCCCCCGTGTATTTTTGATCACATCATAAAAACTCACAGGAGCACGTTCTTTGTGTGTTTCTCAGTGCAGGGCCCTGCTTGGGGCTGGGGATCCTGGGCATTTCCCCTGGCCATGTGTGCCTGCAGTTCAGTCCCATGCCATGGCCCCAGCCTTCCAGCGCTGCCTCTGCCTTCTGCCCCCTGTGTGACCATGTTCCACCCAGAAGAAGTCTTGTGGTGTCGATATAACAACATTTGGCCACGGGATTCAATTTTTTTTTTTTTCCCTGAAAACATCCCTGTCAGCAAAATAAATAAATATGGAAGCTTGACAATTCTTGTTTTAATTCATTGGGAGATACTAAAATGTGAAATCCCTCACTTGGCCTTGTGTAGCTTTCCTGCTTCTCCTCCTCAGCAGCCACTGCCCTGCGTGTTTATCTACACAGCACCAGTGCTTTGGCCTGGTGTTAAATATCTATACTGGAAACACTGAGACGAGTGCTGTTAAATAAGGAAACTGGAATTATAGAGAAATTCTTGGCTCTTCCAGCTACAGTAATCTACTGTATTAGATATTGAAACAAATTTAGGAAAAATAGTTGTATGAACCTTTTAATTTTAGCTTAAGCTTCTGTGTCACTGTAGAACTGAAAGCAAAGGTAGTTAAATTAGGATAATTAATCATGGAACAACTTACACAGAGGGATGTAATGAATTTTCCATCAATTTGCAAGTTCTGTAAATCAAGTAAGAGTCTTCTCTTAAAAAATGCAGTTTGTAATCCATGGATGTTGTACTTGACAAAAAAAAATTAGGTTAAATTAGATGCCATCCCTGTTGGCATCTTGAAGTTGTTTCTGGAGTAGTTCCTTCAAATGTGAGGGTTTAGAACTAGTTTGTATTTCCATGTCTAACAATGTATCAAGGAGTGCAAACTTGAGGCAGAAAAGGTCATTTTAATTAAAAAGTTTGTGTTCAGGACTCCTGTATCAACACTTTCCTTTTCTCCTATTCCTGCCCAATATCTTGTGGATGTGGCAGAGTTTGGAAACCCTGTCTGTCTGCTGCTACAGGTCCTGTCAAATTAAACCTATCTGCCCAGGAAAATTTGGGTTCGAGCTGACAAAAATCAAGATATATATTTATCACTTTTAGGAAAAGTCTTCCAATGTGTGGAGTTGCAGGTCGTAACTTCCCAAAGGGAGATGTGCAGAAGCTTTAGACATTGTAGTCAGCCCATGTGACTAATATAATTGTGTCTTCTTGGTGAATAACTTCTGTAGATGTGAAGCAGACTTTGAAGCAAATCAGTTGACACCCACACAGGACTAAATTATAACATCCTTATTAAATTGCTATGCTGTCTAAGTGCTGAAGTATTGACAATACAGAGAAAGTTTGTTCCCAACAATTCTTTGGATGTTGAAAATCACTTGAAATTTGATGGATTAAAAAGTTAACTTGCAGAGTTAGGTTATTTGCCTGTGAAATGAGGAAAGATAATCAAGATCATTAAAAGCATAAAACATGACAGAATAATGTCAAATGTAGTTTAGGAATACCTATCGAATTTTGTTCACATCCCACATATTTTATTTTAATTTTTTTTTAGTTAGTGACCAAATGGTGACTTTTGGTATACTACTTTTTGTTTAAAGTGTAATAAAATTATTCTTTTCTGGTTTGTGTTAAGCAAATTGAAACACATTCTGCTTGAATTGCATTATATGAAACACTTTCTCAGCAGGGACTGAGAAAACATGCTTCTGAAAATTTATCCCCTTTGTATTATCATAGAGAGGTGGTAGATGCCACATCCCTGGAAATGTTAAAGGTTCGGTTGAACAGAGCTCTGAGCAACCTGATCTAGTTAAAGATGTCCCTGCTCACTGCAGGGGGCTTGGCCTAGATGGCCTTCAAAGGTCCCTTCCAATGCAAACTATTCTATGATCCTGTGAGGATAACTGGAAATTTAAATGCATTGTTTGTACAGTATGCAAATGTAGCAGTAGAAATTATAGCATTGCAATAAAAATTAAGATAGATACCTCTTTCGATGTTGGACTTAATTAAAAGTTTGTTCCTTCTGTCTGTAGTGCTTTTATTACTAAATTTTGTATGTTACACAGGCACCTCCTTAGATGCCTCATATATTAAACTTCAGAATGTTCAAATTCAATGTTTGGGGTTTAGTACTTGTTTGGGTGCCTATCTTTGTAGATAACTTGCACAAAATTTTCTGCAGGAACATCATGTTGTCAACTTTTGCAAGGAGGAATGCCATATAATATTTTATTAATCTGATGGAATCATCAAAATGCACATCTTTAGGAATATGTGATTACCTCCAGTGAAAAATACATATTTTGATATAGAAAAATGTTGCTTGTGTTTTTGAAGATTTTTTTTTTGGTCACCAAAATGACCAGTATAATTTCTTTAGCTGTGGATTCTTTTAAAATTCTGAAGGTTAAGCAGTGTGTTAGAGGTCCATCTCCATTATTTAAAAAGAATTGCTAGGTGGTTTCAGAATCAGTGACAGGATAGGATGATCTCTCTCAGTTACCCTTTGGCTTCAGGGTAGAAGAGAGTCCTTCCTTTATGGACTGGTGATGTGTGACTGACTAGTTGAAAGTTCCTGTGCATCTTTTCATTTATGACTGGTGCTTTGAAATAACTATCTGCTTTGTGAATTCTGTTCCTGCTTTGAAAGCTTTTTTAGAAATACTGTCTATTCTTTCCTTCTTCCCTGGCCTCAGTGCTGTTAAGTGAGGATAAGAGTTATCAAAGGAAGACTATGAACGTGGCAACCCATGGAAATGCCCTATCTCCTGTCTGTGGCTTTTTGCCCTGCATCTAGTGACATGATGACTGCTTGATATTTTTATTTATAAGGTGTAAGAAAAGCTTAAAAATGTTACATTATGTTATGCTAAGTTATGTTTATGTCAGAACACAGTGAGAATGTAGTCTCTTAGGTTACTCCTGAGGTTTGACATTTGACAGTCAAGTGGCCCAAATCAAGATCAAACCCATGGAAGTATTCTGCAACTGGTGCCCCTTTCAGGCCTTACCACAGTGACCCAATACAAGGTTGATAAATGTTTATAAAAGGAGCAATAAGTGGCAAAGTCCTCAGAAGAGAAGTGTAAAGCCTTTTGATTCAAACTGTTGATTTATACTGCTCTTAGCTGTAGTGGTTGGTTTGGCTGCTTGCCCCTTGCCTGTTTGCCAGGTTCCTGCTACTTGGAGGTGAACAGGGTCCTGGATTTGCTACTTCTGTAGTATGGAAGTGCTGTACCATTGCACTGAAATTCTGTCTATAATTTTCATTAAAATCTTTTAACCAGTGAACATTTTTTTATAATTAGCTGTAAACAAAGAAAAGTAAGCAGTCATGCCATCTTATGTATTTTTTACTTCTGTACAGAATTGCCTCAAATGACCTGTTTCTAAGCTGTTTCCTTCTCTGCTTCTCAAAATTGTGGTGTGCAGCATGAAAAAGTTATTATTAAATGCCTCTGATGAAGGTAGACTTTTGCAGAGCTGGCATGTTATGCTTAATTCCTACTTTTCTAACCATCTGCTGTTGTCCGAAGCACTGAGCCCATGGCCTGGAGATGGGCTCCACTTCTTGTAGTCCAGGGAGGAAGGCTTTTGGTAAGACATCCCATTTCCATGCTTCACTGGGCATGATGCAAGGACTCCTTCTGCTGCTTCATTAAAGTTAAATCATCGATATCCTATACCCGGCACTCTTTTTCTCTGCAAGTGTGATACTGTTTTATTGTTCCTATCAATGACGATAGTGAAATATTGAAACAGGTCACAAAGGAAAGCATTAAACTCCTTGTAATTTCTTGCAGTCCAATATTAGGTATATTTAATAAACAGCAGTCATGCTTTAATGTAATTTATAGGAAAAGTTTTTAGTGTGTTGACTTAAGCCTTCCCAAGTCCCCATCTTGGTGTGGGGTCTTGGGAAGCTCCCCTGCTTTAGGTCTGATGCAGACAAAACCTGGATGTGAGAGCCAGGTCCCCAGGCTTGGCTGGTGACAGGGATTCGACTGACTGCTGAAGCAGGCAGCACATCTGTGCCTGGCTGACATCTATACGCCCTTGTACTTGCCTTTTTTTCAGTGTTGATATGTTTTTATAAATACTTTAGTACTCACTGTCTTCTGCTTTGCAAAGTAAGTTTTAGAAATAATCTCTCCTTTATATCCTCTTTGTATGTTTGACCCCATGGCCTGACTCCAAGTCAAAGGTTTGTATATCTTCTTATTCCGAGCAAAGTGGACTGTGGGGTTTTGTTTTGAAGCCAAACTGTAGACTTAGTATTTCCTGTCATGGATAATGTATCTGTTTCATGTCTCTTATTACTAACATTTCATTTGTTGACTGATTTAAAGTCAAAACTGGGTTCACCTGTTTGTTTCTTTTCTCCTTCACTTGTAAAACATCTGAAGACAAACAATTACAGTTGAATAATCAGGAACCAAGTTAGTCTTCCTGGTTACACTGGGTTGTGAAGAGGGAAATGACAGTCTGGGTATGAAGCAGGGTAAGCAAGTGGTTGTCCTCAAATGAATAGAGATTAAAATGAATTCTTGCTACTTTGGGATTTTAATAACTTGCTGATGAACAGTCTTTACCTGGAAACTTGCATGTAGAAGTGTGGGCTGGAGAGTCTTTCAGGCCAGAGGAAAATTTGCCTTTATAGGCTGTAATGTCCATCTGTTTTTTGGTCATGCATAATGAATCAATAAGTCAATGACTATTTGCCTCAGCTGATTCGTCCTGCTACTTGTCTCTTATTTCTTCTGAAGGATCTGGTTTTTTGTTTGTTTGGGTTTTGTTTTTGTGGGTTTTTTTGTTTTGTTTTTCTTTGTTTTGTTGTGTTGTTTGATTTTTTTTTTTTTTGGTGGTGGTGGGTATTTTTTGGTTTGGGTTGGGTTTTTTTTGTTTGGGATGTGTGTGGTGGGGGGTTTTTTTTGGTGGGATTTTGTTTTGGGTGGGGTGGGTGTTTTTGTCCTCTGCATTTGCAAATGTCTCATTATTAATAATTTGTGCTTGTTCTAGTTCTCAGGCTTATATTGTAAATTTGGTTCTTGTTAAGTTGGCTAGTGAGCAAACAAATGTGACCTAAAACATCTCTGAAAGGTGTGCATGGCTTGGTATTCAATAACTTTCCTACTTCCCAATTTCCCATAGGTCTGATGAAAGTGCCATATTGCCTCTAGTCATTCAGGTACTTTGGAGAACCACTCTGCAGTTCCCTGGCATCATTCCCTGGCAAAATTATTTGGGCAGGTTTTACTTCAACATCTAACTAACTGTGTCCTGAAAACCTGAGAGCTGTTTTGATCTGATCGTTTAATCAGATTGGATGTCACTTTTATTGTTTCTAATGTGGGTCATTGTCCATTGGTCACATCCAAGGGAGAAGTAACACATCTCATGTGGGGGTTCAGTATCAGGATGGAAGGGTTAGGACTCTCGTGTCTCTTGCACAGCTTGTCATATGCAGATCTGCCAAGATGACAGAAAGATTAGAGGCTGCAGCAAATTTGTTTTATAATTTGCGTAAAAATCTACTTCTCTTATTGTGGCTGGATTTGCTACAAAAACAGTCATGAGTCCAAGTCTGTTGAAGGCATTAAGGTACATTTGTGTAACTTTGATGTTGCAAAGAAAGGGTTTTGGAAGTGTCTGTGCGTTCCAGAGTATCATTCTTAAAATGGTAATGGTGTTGCTATTAAAAGCCAGAGAGACCTTGTCAGGTCTAAAATCTGTCTCATTCATAGTTTTGCTTGTATTTCCATGCTTTTCTTATGCTTACTAGAGTTCCAAATCTACCCAGCAGATCAGTATGGCTGATTTCTGAGAAGTTTGTTGTGAGAATGCAGGCAGGGTAGTGTAATATACGATTCCCTCTTCAGCTGCATATAATTAATTGCTCTCATGTATATTTGCATCAATGTGTTAAGATTTCTCCCAAATAGCAGTCAAAGATGGTTCTAGCATATGGATGCTTCTACTGTCTGTTCTAAAGTCAAACCAATTACTTAGCTTGCATCTTATGAACAACAAAGTGGTTATCTTTTGTGGGGACTATGAAAAATTGATAAAGCTAAATTGCAAACTCAAAAAGAGGAGAGTTCAGAATTTAGTTTACTTCTGGGGTTATACCCTGGCTGACATTCAGAAACCTTTATATTTGGGAATAACTCTTTGAGATAGCATATGCTGACATCTTCCCTGGATCATCAATAGCAACTCAGAGAGTAGACTGGTTTCTTTTTAAATTTGAAAATTAACTGCTTTAATGATGTCATTTTTAGGACATTTAATTGACTTTTTTTAACTGACAGAGAAGTCACCAAAGACTCATACAAAGGGTCTCTTATTTTGCTTTAGTATCAACTTCCATTCCCTGTTTTATGGTTCTCTGCAATGTTTGTAGCAATAAGGTGGTATGGTATTTTTCTATTCCCTTTCACGGGGAAAACTTAAGAACCTTGATTGTTCTGATTAAATTTCTGAGTCTTATTTACTTAAAATGAATCATGGTAACAGGCCCCTTCTTAAATCTATCTTCTCCTGTCACTTTGTGCTGGTTTTGGCTGGGACGGAGTTAATTTTCTTTATAGTAGCTGGTATGGAGACATGTTTTGGATTTGTGCTGAAACCAGTGTTGATAATACAGTCATGTTTTTCTTATTGCTGAGCAGTGCTTGCATGGTGTCAGGGCCTTTTCTGCTTCTCACACCACCCCACACTGGAATAATTTTACTTTTCGTCATATACCTTGTTTTCCTTACCGTTTGTGGTCTGTCTTTGAACTCTTAAGTTGGCTGTTGTCACTGAACCCAGGAATGCTCACAAGTGTACAGTCTTTCTTCTTTCAAGTCCCATGGCAAGAGATGTATATTCACAGAGACTGAAGAGGGTAGGAGATTGTACATTAGTATATGAACTCAGTTCATAAATTCCCAGTTTCAGTTTTTAGTTGGTACCCCTTGAACTGTGTTTGTGCTTTCAGCTGGGGGGTGCTTTCAATCATCTGCTGCTTTTCAGTGGAGTTTCTTGAAGGAATAGTTTTCCGTAACAGTTGTGTTTATCCTCTTTGATAACCACCTGTCTTAGCAGACCTAATTCTGATTGCTTTTTTGTTATCATTAATTTGTTTGGCATTCCTTGCGTGCACAAAGAAAGTGACAGGATGGAAACCCATCGGACAGAACAAAGCTACTGCTTTGTTCAAGTACTTTAATCTTCCTGCCCTTCATTTTCCTCTAAGACAATTTCTTTGTGAAGAGAACAACCATCTCTTTTTACTCATCTTTGGAGTCCTGTTTTACTGCGCTGCCCACTCTAATTTTTCTGTTGTGATGTCTATACATATTTTCATTTATTTTTTAACTCTAGAAGACAAAACCTATCCTGCAGAACCAGGTACCGTGCTGGCCAGAAAACCTGTTTCTCTGTGTTCCTTTTTTTTCCTTTTATATTATTATAAATGATACAAACTTTTAATGAAACCCTTGGCCTTAACGACTAGAAAAGAAAGTATTTGACAATGTGGGGAGAAAACTAATGAAGATAAACTGCTTTTTGTCTCTTCTTGTAGCTATGATACACACCAGCAAACAAAAATATTAGTGTGTTGGACTTGGTAATCTACTTCTAATTGAAGCTTTGTGTCAATATAATTAACATTTAGGAGATTAGTGCACTTTGTGCTTCTGTAAATGTACAGTAACTCTCCCTTATAATATATAGTGCTGATCGAGAGTCTCCTAGTGAAATACTCACAGCTGCAATAGTGGTAGTGAAACCATGAGACCTTTAACAATGTTACTACCTTTCAGTTGTCCAGTTGATGTAACTCTTGCTTGAGAAAATTAGCAGTATTTTCATCAAACTTTGTGGTGAATAAGGCTCCTCTTAGTTCCTTATAGGTGTTTTACTTTGCAATGAAATTTATTACTATTGATCTGTGTTGGGGTGAATATTTTTAACAACTGTGTATAAAGTCAGAAAAAGCGAATGTTGTTCCATCTCAGAAGTAAAACCTCCAATAGTAAAGATACTTATGCTTTTATTAGCCAGCAAAAGTAATATAGAGTAATAATTAATGTAATGCTATGCAAAATGCAAACATATTAATGTTAATTGTGGGAACTGCCCAACTTATGATTTTTCTGTTTAATTTGATTCTTTCACCTTTTCAGTGGCTTAATCCTGACCATGCAAACAGATTACAGTTTAGTTTTATTGTTGTTGTTAATGAAAACGAATCTGTCTACAGGTATAGAAATTGCTGGATTTAGTGGATATGGCCCCTTCCTAACAAAACTCCATGAATTAATGTTTCTGAAAATTGTGCTCTCTAAATTGACACCTTTCAAATCATGTTTGATGTGAGCTTTTTTACCTGAAAGTTATGGAGATGTGAGAGTAGTGAGTCTGTACCTCCTGCCTGTGAAAATTTAGGTCTTCATGAAACAGGTTGAATAGTTTTGGCACAATACGCATTGGTAAATATTCCCTTGTTTCTAGTTGAAGGCTGAGATCTTCTATACCTGTTCTGCTTTGTTAAATAACTTTATTCTCTCACAGATGTTTGGCTGAAGAGAGCTTTCATATCTCTTTTGACACAGAAAGTATATCTTATTTATTTGAATAGCTAGATTCTTCCACTATCTTCTAGTTTCAGTTTCCTTACTTCAGTTTTCCTCCAGTGACAGTGATGAAAGTAATGTCTTATCAAGGCATCAGGTTATCAAATGCTTAATCGTCTGCTGCTGTGCATCTATAGCAGCTTATTTCTTTGTAAATAAATCCCACATTTTTAAAGACTTTAGTTTGGATTATGGAAAACTCATGGTAGACTTGAGTGAGGTTTGAAGGTTTAGATTGATGCCTTTGGGGTTATTAGAATATAGATCGATGCCTTTGGGGTTATTAGAATAAGGAGCCTATTCATTTGTTCATTCACGAATCCTTCTAAATCAGGTTTGGCTTCTCTTCTGTGAGAGTCTGTGTATTTTTGTAAGTATTAAAACTTTGATTTCATACTGAGCAAGAGAACGAAAGAGAGGAAGAACATAGCAAGTGAGGATGAAAAGTCTTTTCAGAAAAAAACCCCAAAGACTTGTTGATACTGGACAGCGAAGCAGGAAACTACGTGTGTCATAAAAGGCTCCAGCTTGTTGGATAAAGGCTGAAACTCAGGATGTAGTCTATAAATACAAAACAGTTTCATAAAAATATTTTTAAAATGCAGTTCTGAGCACTTTAGAGAAGAGAAGCTGACTGATAACTGTTCAGCTACCTTAATATATATATTGGTACAGATGCATGCACACATATACATTCATAACATACTTTCATCTGTAAACATAAATATAGTCAACTCAGTGACAAGTATTTCCTGTAGGAGCCTGATAACATTACTAGCACTAGATGTAAATTTGGGAGCTACAAACCATATTCTTTGCAGATTCTAAACCAGCAACTTAGTGGAGAAATAAAAAGGAAGGGAGTCCAATTTCAACAGGCAGAAGGGAAAGAATTTGTGAAGCTGAATATTTGCCTACACAAAAAGTTGTGAACTTCTTTTTCCACAGTATTTTGTCGCAAGTTTTTCTTTTTAAGCATTACATCTAACAACCTTCTGGGGATTTTTGGGATGTCTTCTATCTTGACCAGTTGATAGTTGTAGAAATTTTCACTCAACTTGGAAATAAAAGTGTTTGTACTTGAACTTGCTGAAGCTGTTGGCCAAGAAATACGTCTGGAACAGATTTACTAGCTGCAATTAATGACCACATTCACTTTTTTCCCCTCTGACTTGTCAAATATGAACTTACAGGGATCTCAAACTACGAGTTGCTACATCCTTTTGCTTGCAAAGTTGCTTTCGTTTTTAGACTGAAATGAGTGTTGTTCAGAATTACTGAGTAAAGTACAGTAATTTGGAATATCAGAAAAATTTGTAATAATACAAGAGTGTGTTTCTGATTGGTAGTCTCTTGTTGTGCTTTGTTGCAGGAAACGAGGCAAGGTTGGAAAAATCTTTTTTTTCTTACCATGTTTTAATTTTTTTTTCCTTTACTGAATACCAGAATAACAATACTACAGCAGGCCTGTAATAACGGAGTAGCTGTAATGCTACGTCACTCTGAATATGTTTATGCCTTCATTTTTCTCTTGTTATTATTTCTAATTTATAAGCATTTACATGAAGATACCCATCTCTCTGAAATCCCTCCATTGTTGCCCATTTCTGTTGTACCAGTTTCAAAGGCAGCCAGCGTCCCAAGATGAGACTTCATCCACCCACCCAACACAAACAAACCCCATTGTACTCATGTCAAGACCCAAACTCAGTCAAGTTCCCTAAAGACTGGGAGGGAGGAAGCCCAAAGTAATTGATATCTGACAAATATTGCTGCCCGTTTGGTGTGTTAACTGTATGAGACACCTGTTTTCTTGAATTCAAGCTTAAACAGTTTTCGCACATATTTCTGAGATTTTTGTTAAAGGGACCCCGTGATTCATCACATGGTCTGTGACGTGGTTGCAGTCCTGTTTCTAGACTGAATAGCTGATTAGAAAACTAAAATAATTGAACAACTGCAACTGCTCAGAATGGTTTGCTTGAAAGAAGCTGCTGTGCCATCTGCTTGTGCCACTAAGGGTGCTTGATCACATACTGTCAAATAAAAGCAAACCCTAGAAATCTCATGTACCCAAGTACTTTTCTGTATGATTAGAGCTGATCTTACCTCAGGTGGCATTTTGAAAAAAAGAACATAAAGAGGGACTTAGGTCATGTCTTGTGACCTACCAAATTCTGTATGGTTGTTTTGCATGTGAAAAGCAGTGGTGAAACACATTAATTTCAGGAAGGCATTCTTGTTATCCTTCCCTTCTGATGGAGAAATTTAAGGATTTTTAGTTTTAATTTTTCTGAGCATAAGACAGTGTTCTGGAGTGGATATTTAACAAAGACTGCTTTGTCAGCTGGATGGAAGTCACGTGCAGGGAGGTTTGCAGTCTGTGTTTCTTGCCTGTCGTGGCACAGCACTCTGCAACTTCCCTGAGAAGATGTGATGTGTCACATTTGTGCTCTTTGCTCTGAAGCATTCCCCATGCATATCTCTGACAACATGGGGAAAATAATGACATGAGAGAAATTCAGGATTGATACCTATAGGTCACCTGTGAAACTTCAGAGCTTGGAGATTATGCTGTTAGGACTGGCAATATAAATGCTAGAGACCATCTACAGCTGACTGGATGTACAGCTGTCCGGTACTGCTGACTACCTGTTTGCAGGCTTTCAGTCTCCAAATGAAGATGAAGGGTTCTGATTTCTGAAATTTGCATTGTCTAAGCCAAAGTTCAGCCTTTCAGGACCCTTGTCCATTTTCAAACTGTGGCTTTGATGATGCGCAGTGATGAAGCTAAATGCCTTCTCTGTTGCTGTGTCTCCAGGTATTGCTACAGGGAGCCTCTGGGAGTTCCAGGGTGAAGAGATCTGTCTTCATCTGGAGACCTCTGCTAAAGGTGAAGACCTCCTAACAGGCCAGACAGCCTTAGCAGGACTCAGAAATCATACATCAAGGTAAAACAATTCATTTTTCAAGCAAATTGAATTGGCTGATACAATTTTCAAAATAAGGATTTTTTTTTTTATTGCTAAATAAACACAGAAATACATCTCTGAGCTTTCTCCTTTTGTGTGTATTCCTCCTTGCTACCTACTACAAATTTTGTAGTAGCGAATGCTGGAGTGGGGTGAGTGGGAGACAACATAGTGCATTGTTGATTAGAGCCAGAAGTAACTCCTTATATTATTAGTAAGAAGATATATTTGCAGTTCTTTGTTCACAAGGGAACAGGCTGTTTCTGAGCTCTACAGCACACTCTGTTTTTAGAAACATATCCCACTTTAATTGTCATATTCAGAGCTCACTTTGACCACAAAAATATGAAAACACACTCTGATATCTTCAGCAATGGGAGAAGGACAAGATTTGCATGTCATGAATTTCTGTTTATCAGCACTGTAGTTATTTCTTAGTATGGTCATCCAGAACCCATTCTTGCTTGTAAAGGACAAATGCTGATGGAAGAAAAAGAAATGTGACCCCAAGAACTTTTTTGAACCTATAGATGCTATAGTCCCAGGCACTCTGGGAGATTTGACTATGCTATGGCTTTGTTAGCTTGCCAGGATTTTGAATGTAGTGATGATATATGCAGAATCTTTCCTTCATACTGACAAGATTAATTGAACTTTGTGTAGAGAGTTGGCTGAAAAAAGTGAGTAGTAGTGGAAATGTTTTCTACGTATGTCTTCAAGATTAAACGTAGGTACTTCTAAAGGTCTGCCAACTTCTCTATTTTTTAAAAATAGCTGTTGCAAGGTGTTAACTTCAATGTTGGAAAGGTTCTTAAATAAATATTTCTCGATTCATCCAAAAAGAACTGCAGATTTTTGCAGTTAATCCTTTATTGATCTTTCTAATTTAGGCTGAAATTAGAGCTCTGAACTAGAAAAAAGTTCATTGTCCTACCATCCGTAGAGTAAATCAAAAGTTTTGCGAGTAGCACAATCAGTTTTTCAGCTCATAACCTTCCCTTCTGATCTGCTGTACATGCCTGGGAGTCAGACCACCAAGCACATTTAGGCCCCCTCATCCCTTTGTTACACCATGCCCTTTCTTTCTGCTTCTCAGTTCTTTGATTTCAGTTGCAACTGTGTTTCTCCAGTCTACTGGCAAGGTCATCTTGAACAATTGAGGATGCTCATTATTCAACTGAGTTGACAGAACAGCAAAACTGATGATGATGATTATACACTGATTTCAAACTGAAGGAAAAAACCCAATCCAGAAATACTTATCTCCATAATGTTTCCTTTTGTTACATCTGCTTTAGGAGTACAAGAAACAATGCAAGTTGAGATAACCATGGACTAAAAAAATATAGTATTTCCTCTGAAAGTTATTTAAACGTTTATTTATTTTAAAAGTCCAGTTTTATGCATTGAGAGAGTAAAGGCTTCCTAGAAAGTATCCTTATAATCCCATGGGCTGCATGGATGTATCTAAGTAGGGTGGTGGTGGTTAGGTTTCATGTACAACAATGTTAGTGTACTGTCAGTGCACAGCATCCAGGATTAAAATGCAGCCTTGAATGCTGTCACTGCTTCCAGCAAGGCAGTTTGTTCTGTGCCTTTCTGTCTCATTTCCCTTTGTTGGAGGGGTTTGTTGCTAACCAGAAACACATTATATGAGACAGCCAAAAGTTCTGGTGAAAATCAAGAACAGTTCATAGCCATGAAGATTTTATATTTGCCCTAGATTCTTTTTTTTTTTCCATTGGTGCAGCTGTAACTGTTGTTGTAAATTATATAAATAATTGATCAAGGAGTTCTTGTTACCTCAAATAATGTTATGCTTATTACTTCTCATAACTGTGCTGCTCTTTGTTGTACTACAGCATAGCTCATACCCTGCTCTGTGTGTGTGGGTTTTATTCCCTTAAAATTTTCTTCTGCTCCCGACCCTTTGCTCTTTCTCTCTTCCCCCTTCCTGGCAAGAACATGTTGTTTCTGCTTCAGTTTATTCCATGATTTGACTGAAAAGCGGGATCTTTTTTAATCAACAGCAACCCATTTAAAAAAACCTCCACAGCCCTGGGAACTGTGCAGTGCGCACATCTGTTTTCACATAAGCATGAATTGCTGGCTTTACAAACACGAAGCATGTAGTCCTTGCCACAGACTTAGCTAAAGTGTTCTGTAACTTGAGACTCTATTTGAAATAAAAACAAAATTGTATAGCTTCTTTACCATACTAATGGAAAACATTTAATTTACTTCTTCAGGCCAACCAAAAGTATGACGCAATGCTGCTCAAGCAGATTTACAGTGCCTTTTCTTCCCTGGAAATCAATACAGCTTGGAAGTGCTGCTATGGGAGCTGGCTAGTTGACTGCGATCCAGCTGCATTCAAATGTAAACTTCTGTACCGCAAACCAAAACTGGTGATTTTGATTTATTCAGGCATCACTCTGTCTTTGAGATATTATGGTGTTGGATTTTATTCTTTGTTTTATTGCCATTAATGCTAGGTTGAATTTCAAAATAGGTAGTTCAGTGGGTTTGTGATTTTTTTTTTTTTTAAATCATTCAGTGATTTTCTACATTTCCTGAATTAAAGTACTTAGGTCTGTGGCAGTGATATCAGCAGAAGGAGATCTATGTACATGGCCATGTGTGCCTTTCAGTGGAGTCTTTTTTCCCTTAAACAGAAAAATAACACCACCAAAAAAACAGACCTCCACTCAGTGTGAGCATTAAGGGCTAACATAGTCGTTTTCCACTTTGTACAGACTAAGCTCTGAACATTAAATGTTGTTTGATTTTTTTCCCGCTAGAAGAGGCAAAATGCAAGTGTTCTTTAGCTGAGTCCCAAATAGTTTTTAAAACAGAACTATGGAGTTTATTTAATAAGTGAAGCCAACAGTGCAGATTTTCATAGTGCACAAACTTTTATGATGCCGTTGTTTCCTTTCCGATTCCTCACTGCCTCCACTAATGGTTTTGACTTTATTTCAGGTCTCTGCTGTAAGAGGCTGTTGGTGTTTCTCTCCTTATTTTTTACCTTAATGGGATTTCATCTTTTCTAAAATAGCCCTTAGAATGGGATCCCTGATGCTGCCTTGCTCCCTAGATGTATTTCTTTGAGAAGTCTGTCACTGATGGCCTGTGTACTGGTCATGCTTACTTCTACCAGAAGGAAAATCATGACTTGATACTTTCCTGCTAGCTTGCCAGAAGTATATTTAATCTTTTTTTAAAAAAAGAAAAGTTCTACTTCCGTTTCTCACATAAATTTGATTCTTTTTTTTTTTTAATCCTCCATTCATTTTTCTCTTTCTTGTATGTAACAATCTCACGGTGAAGAAAGAGCCTGAGACGAATTGAGATCCTTTTCGTAGGGATAGCTTGGGATGTTGTGGGTTAGTGAAGAGGAAGATGGGGATTTGAGTTGTGTGGGTCTGGGGTTGGAGGTTTTTTGGAGGGTTTTTTTCCTGAGATGAATACAATGAAGATGAGAAAAAATGTTGCTGATAGCTGCATTATTTTCTTTGAAAAGGCTACCATATGATACTTGATAGAGAAGTACATAGAATCCAAATTACAAATATTAATGGTTTGGTTTATTTGGAGGAAAAAAGTGAAAACAGAGATTTGTAACAAATTTCAGTGCAGTTTCAAACATTCTTTAATACAATTTTGTAAATTTTCAAACTACTGAATAGTTTTACTCATGGTATAAATACTGATTTTTAAAGATGCATAGAGTGGGAGAATACATGGTGACAGTGTGATTATCACGTTTTCTATTAAATATAAGGACAACATATATCCAGTTGCTTCTAACTTAGACATAATAAAGATTTCAGCTATTAGATATTGCCCAACAATCTTCAACAGCTTAAGTTTATTCTCTGAAATGCTTCCTGAAGATGGACAAAATGCCTCATTTAATTGGGGTGGCAAATCTGGATCCCTGGTGTTTGTACAATCATAAATGTCTCCCTGGCTGCTATTTGGGAAATAATGTCTTGTGTTGCAGCATATCAAATTACCGGAGATACTGCCCTGCAAGGGCATCTTTCAAAGGAATGGTGTTCTAAGGAACAACACATAAATCTTTACAAGAAGAAGAGACATTCAACCATTTCTACTCAGACTATCTAAGTGAAACAGAAATGCAATTAAATTCAGCAAACAGGCTGACACATTTTGGCAATATGTTTAGCCCATAGGTTTTCTGTTTGACTGTTCCAAAATTCTTGTTAGTATGAAAGGTCTGTCGTTTAGCTTTCCTTTTGCCATTTTCTCTATACTAGCACTGGCAGTCCAGGCTGGAGTATGCCATAAAGACTTTTAAAGCTACACTTTGAATAAAGCTTACATTTACTACAGAATATTTGCTTTGCATGGTTACAGTACAAGCACTGTGTTCCTGTGTAAGCACTGTAATGAAGTTGTTAAGAAGAAAAGAAACACTTATAGCATTTGCACTAAAGTTCATGGAGCATGAGATAGCTGCGCTGAGGATGCTGGTACTTGGAAGGGATTAAAAAAAGCTTCTCAGAAATAAACAAAAATAACATTCTCAGAGTAGCAAAACAGTATGCAAGTGATGAGAATAAAGGCACTAATTATTATGTAGAGAATAACCTCACTTGAAATGCCACAATGTGATCCACTTTATGATCTGACTTTCCTAAATATGATTTGAAAAGCAGAAAGAAGTACAGGGCATGACCTAAAAATGGTAGTCTGGAAGCTTCTTTAGGTATGTTGGGTCTGAAATGTAGTTTTTCCTCTTGAGTCAAACCTGAATAAACTGTTTTGGGCGTTCATGTTGTCCTTATGGTTCCAGCTCTGCCAGACATAGCTATTGCTACTTTATTTTAAGAATTACTTGGAATTTGAGTCCTGTTGGAAACAGAATGTTGTCAGGAAGATGCAGTCTTGCTATTAAGAAACTTAAATAAGATAAAGCTAATCCTATTGTATGCCTCTACTTTCAGAGGTAATGTAGACACTTGCCTTTCCTAGTTTTAGCACCATACCATTGGCTACCTGCTTTATGGGATTTCTGTCCCTTCTTTTTTTTTTCTGAATTGCCAGCTCAGTTAGACATTAATTTTCAAAATGTTTCACACAGTTGTGTATGGCACTATATTGTGCCAATTTCCAGACTTCCAGAAAAATAAACCGGCTCTTTTTTTTTTTGGTGAGTCAAAGAAGATGAGAAAAAATTAATGTATGTGTACTCTCTTTGATTATGGAAAATTTAGGTTTCTTTTATGTCAGATGTTTATTTTTTTAATTTATTTATCAGTAGAGATAGAGTAAGGATTAGGATACTGAATACCTGTGAGCTTTTGCTCAGATGATTTATATATTTCAAAAGCAGAAAATCTGTGCACATAATAAAAATTTTTGAATTGTCATTTTGGATTGGTACTGAGCCAAACTTCATAGTCCTGCTTCAGGAAGAGCTAGTATCGGTTGTTAAAAAAAAACCAACAACCAACCAACCAACAACAACCAAATTTAAGAATTCTCCTACAGGTGTAGGAAGATAATCTACTCCCAATATTTGTTTTTGCCTTGATCTTTTCTGTTTAGAGATAAAACTGCAAACTGACTTGACAACATGGTTATCTTTTGAGTAGTCTAAACCAGCCCTAGGTTTCTTAAAACTTGCAGGATAATAGATTTCTAGAGAGTTAGGGTATTAAGAGTGTATGTTCTTGAAATAAGTTGATTTTGAAAAGGCATGCTTTTGAGACTCTCCTAAAAATTAGTAACTTTGTAAATCACTTAATCCTAAGCAGTGGTGCATGTCTGTAAGTAATTAGCAGTTGTCTCTTTTTCTTTCTTCTAAAGAATCTGAAACTGACCAGATAGTTATCCCAAGTTTTGACTCACTGGGAAGATCTAGATAATGAGCAGAAACTTTTTGTTCTTTTATCAGCAGCTGACTTGCTGTGTGGCCTTGGGCATGTCCTCCTCACTTTCTTGCACCCGTTTACCATTGTACCCACTGTTGTTGCCACCACCATAAATTCTTTGTAAACCTTGTAATCAAAATGCAATTGGAACTGTTTATTTTTCTGAGTGTACTCAACTTCATTTGCTATGCAGTTTCTCATGACAGTGTAAAGTGCAGTGGAATTATGCAGTTTAGTCCATAAAGAATTTAAACAAAATAAAACCACCTTGTTTTGTAATACACCACATGTATTACAGTAAAGTGGATCTGAAGAAAACACACACAGTTTTATTTTATGACTACTAGTCTATACAAAGACTGCAAGTGGGGGATAAAGCTATTTGCTTAAAATTGGGAATACTGTGACTATAAGAGTTAAAATAAGAGGGGAAGAAAAGATCTGTCTTAGAAGGAATACGTGGCAGTCTTAATTTGCCTGAGTCTTTAGCAGAGATTTTCCACTTCTGTTTTCTGCCAAGTAAATTGAATTTATGGAGAAAAGCTAAACTCCAAGTGTTGGACTGTTAGTATCTTTTAACAAGGTTAATATGGTGAAGCAAAATATTGATAATAATGAGTCGGTGTTTAACAGTGGACTGGCTGAGAGATCCTTGTGTTCCTATGTATTGTGAAGATTGAGTGTCCCGTAAGCTTATTGTTTTGTGTTTGGTACTTACTTTTGCATGCATGCCAGGGCATGCTCTGGGAAGAAGCATAAATGTTTTTTTCCTTTTTTCTTTCACAAATACATTTATTTCCTGTCTAGAGCTGGAAAAGAGGAGCACAAGAGGGGTTTTGTTAAATACAGCAAAATCTAATTACAGCTTGATTTAAAGCCACATTTACACAATGGCTGAGGGGTGAGTTCACTTCCAGAAAAACAAACTTGTTGGCTTCCTACTGTGCATCAGGGAATCTGAATATGCATGTCCTGGAGAGCAACTACCTCCCTCTGCTGGCACCAACTTTTCTTATGTTGTGCTGCAGCTCTGCTGCATGATATATGCAAAGAATAGTGATGCATGAATTTGTTAGTGTATACTCATCTTACTGATTATGCCGCAGGTAGTACATGCCACGTCATGTGTTACATGTGATAGGCTTGATGTCTGTCTTCTACGAGCTGTAGAAATCTCGTTCTTCTAAATGAACAGCTGTTTCCTCCAATCTGTATTTTGAACAGTTATGTCCCTGGTGATTCGAAGGAAAAATATTGGTGAATAAACTACATTTTCTTGACAATATGGTTTTCACTCAGTGCGCATCTCTGAAAGGTGCAAGATCTCATTTTGATTGCCTGCTGAAGTAATTGAAAATGTGGTTTTCTTTCTTCAACTGGTTTAAATGTCTTGCTATTCTTTTAGCTCAGTTTCTTAGAGGAAAAGGTTGTGCATCTCCAGTTTACTGAAAGTTCATAATTTGTGGTATGTTTTTCTCTTATGGTGATACCTTTTGCTTGAGAACCCCATCACAGGTGGTTTCATAACAGCAGCTCATAATTGAGATGATGGTCTTTATTCTTTTCTTCTTTCCAGCTGATGATTGCCATTTTTAGCAGAGTTTTGTATTATTGGACTTGCAGTTTATGCTGCTACTACTCCTTCCGTTTCTGCTACTCTAGTTCATAATAATTGGAGTAGCAGAGTTTAGAAATTAAATATATGCACTGCCACTATCTAGAAAAATCAGGCTAAGTGGAGGTAGAAGGTGGCTGATGGTGAGACTGAAGTTGCTGTGCTGCTCAGCAGCACTACTGAACCATCTTTGGAAGCTGCTTCATGAAGAGATTTGTGTTAAAGAGCGGCTGGGGCACACGGGTTGGTGTACACAGGAAGTCTTGGGGAAGGAGGAACAGGCATAGGTCAGGAGAGGAGGGAGCAGATCACCATAAGGTTGAGTAGGACCACAAAAACAAAGGAGGGACAACAAAGCTTGCCCAGGAGAAAGCATTGCAGACACACTGGTGGAGAGGCAAAAGTAGAGGAGCGCCTGGCGTGGACAGCATGTGGATGTGAAGTGGTTGAGGGAGATAGGACTCTCTGAGCTGTGTCTTTGAAGTGTGGTTCGTGTTGCAGAAAGGCCAGAAAAGAAGAGGGATGCAGGTCTGCAGAATGCTTTTACGAGAAGTGGTGAGACGAGAGAGTCTGGCAGGGTATTTCTGACAGAGCACCCAAATTGGTGATCCCCCCCTGACAGTGGGTGGGCCAGCAAGTGAAGAAATGTGAAGTTGCAAGAGGCAGAGAAACGGGACAAGATCTTGTAAGATGAATCATTTTTTCACTGCTAGAGTGATCTCCTTCCTTTTTTTGTTTGGTGCCTCCTCATTTCACACTTCTCAG
Organism: Chiroxiphia lanceolata; assembly: GCF_009829145.1. Taxonomy (NCBI): domain Eukaryota; kingdom Metazoa; phylum Chordata; class Aves; order Passeriformes; family Pipridae; genus Chiroxiphia; species Chiroxiphia lanceolata. Next base: position 39,308,018 of record NC_045637.1, on the reverse strand, counting down.
AGAATTTCAGACCCAGCCATGTTACTGTGATATTGGTGAACTGTATCTGAAACTGATGATGGGGGAAAAAGAGGACCCCAAAGCTTGCTGTGATCCTGAGAGAGGTCAGTGAATGGCAATCACATCTCTGTGTATAGCTATATACAACTGCACTCCAAGGACTATAAGAGAGTCTCTTTGCCATGAAGTCATACCTAGGGAACTGTCATTCTTAAGTCTTACACTTCTATTAAGTTTACACAAATTTTTGAAAACATCAATTCACCGTTTCTTGCTGCTTCTTTAGATATTTCTGCGCTTTAGTTAGGTCCTTGCTGGAGTTCCTGCATTTTCTCAGAGAATTAGTGAAGTGAAGGTCATCAGTTGCAGAAAGAGATATAAATTGTCTTTTCCAGCACTGTTTTGCCTGCATTGTATGTGACCTTCAAGCCTTAAGGTGCCCCAAACTCCGAGGAGTGTGATCTTAGCCTTTTCCATCATATAATGTTGAAGTTCTGACTAGTAAAAGGCAGAGATAAGAAAGCAGTCAGGTCCCACCTTTCAGTAGTCCTCTCCAAGCCAATATGGTGAAGAAGAATCCTTGAGCACATATGTGAGTGTCCAGGGATCAGAATTAATGTTCTGTGTGGCTGCTCACTGAAGGAGAGAGATGCATTCACACTGGAGTACAGTGTCCAGTGAAGTACTCATTGTCACAGTTCTTGTGGTCCTTGTTTGGAAATGTCCCTTGTCTCCCAGGTGGCTCTGGGCACTGGGCTCTGACCACACAGATATATAAAGGAGTTTTGTGGCTTTTACATCCTGTCATGTCAACTGGAATTTCTGCTATCAGTTTCTCTAGAGGAGGCAACTTGAGGAGCAGAAGTGTATGGATTGCCTCAGCTTTTTCTTCTGATTATTTTTTATAGTTAAGCTCTTTAAAAACAAACAAAACAACAACCAACAGTTTGGTAAGCTCCAAGCTACTAGTCAGTGTTGACATGCAGAAATGACTCAGTATGAGCTGCAGGCTTTGTTCTTTTGGAAGCTTTTCTTTCAGCTGTGACAGTCGTAAAGTTTTTTCTCCTAGAAGATCCACAGATCTTCCACCCCCCTCCCTAATAATTAAACAACCTAGGTGTTCCTGCTGTTTCTTTGGTGGATACATTTTCAGAGATGCTAACATTTTCAGATACACTAATTGCCAGAGGTACACTGTCAAAATATTAGGTATGTGATTTTATTACTTCCTAGAATGAGCCATAAAACCTAAAAACAACTAAATTTTGGAGTTTGTAAAATTTTTAAAAGGAAGATTAACTTAAATTTATGAAGAAGAATATTCCAAAAACATGTAATATAGGAGAGAGATTGTTTTCTCTGTTCTGATTACCTTGAATCTTCTCTCTATTGTAAAGAAGTTTTACTCCTGTGGTCAGTCTAATTTTTGCTTAAGACAAAGGTTTTTAGGGCCCTGTTGGAGTGAGACAGTTTACAGAATTTAGGCATTTGGTGGGATAGCCCTCCTGTTACACCTACCAGATATGACTGCATAAGGGACTTGATGTACGAAATGGGGCCAGTAGGTCACATTAATCAATTGACTGCTAATCTCAAGCATTAAATGCCTACTGTGGATTTTTCACTTAACCCTGGTTAGCACTGACCAGTAGTGATACGGGGCACTGAGCTACGTAGAAGGCAGTGGCTGCATGTTTTCTGCACAAAGAAAAGCTCTTTGTGAAGGGCAGCAGCTCTCTTTATATGCAACATGATGAGACTTAAATGAACTTCCAGTGGAGGACTTCAGTCCTGAAATTTTGCCACTGTCATTGCCAGTTCTGGAGTTGTCTCCTAGTTTATCAGAAGCTGCATCATGCCACCAAATGTAGCTATTCTTCCATAAGGGTAGCTAATGTCATGGTGGGTGATTCAGAATTACCTGCTATGCAATGAAATTAAATGCTTCCATTCAGGCCTGTTTCTTAGAAGGTATGTTGAATGAAAAGAATCCCTATTTAATTTTTCCAGAGGAACTAGTACTAGACTCTGTGATATCTTGGAGTCTGACGAGTACAAGGAATAGAAAATAAATTCTCAGTGTACTCTTTCATAACTGATTCTATTTTTTCACTATTGTCCCTGAATCTTCCTACAATGGCAGCATGAAATAAGAAGAGCTTGTTACTCCCAACAATAGCAAGCTTCTTAATAATAGAGTTCTTAATACACTTAAGTATAAATACTTGTGCTAGATAAATGCACAGTCTGGAACCTAAATTAGCATTCTCTGACATGTATGTGTCAACATCTTCAAAGTAGCTTTCTGATCTATAATGTATTTAGAGACATGTTTCTGCATAGATCTGCTTAATATTGTTTAACAAAAAAAAAAATAAAAAAACATTTTTTTGTCTCTTCTGTTGCTGCTACCTGTTGCAGCCACAACTTGTAATTTATACTAGGTTAGGTGCTCCAAACTTTCAGAGGAGTGTTTTTTCTTGTGTCAGATAAACAATATGTGATCAGAAGCACTCTACAGTGAGCTGCTCAAGTAAAGACTAAGCAAAAAATCAGTAATTTCAGTGTGATTTAAATTGTCTTTATCTGGAATTGTTTGGCATTAGAATGTAATCAGTCTGATTTCCAAGCTTGATGTATTTGCATCAGTTCTAAATGAAGTTTTCTGTTACCTGTGGATTGTTCCAGTAGGGTTTTGTCTTCTGAAGAGCTTTCTATTTGTTGTCTGTCTTCCCTTCCTCTGTTTTACTCTCAAGAACAGGTTCAAAGAAATTAATAAATCTATATACACCATGCTTACTTTGCGACTATTTCAAGTTACATCTTAATAACTTCTATAGGAACATTTTCTTCTGCAATGCTCGTTCACTTGAGTTTTCACCATGATAGGCAGCCTGTAATGAGAATGTTGACTCAGCTGAATGATATCTTTGTTTTCTTTATTCTGTAAGTCAGATTGCAAGATAATTTTAAATTACAAGTATTAGATCACATTTCCTTGAGTGATTGCTCATGATTATACTAAGTTGCTGCACTCACCTATTTTAGTTACAGTCAACATTTTAAATACCAGTGTTAAGGTAAGCAAGAGAAGGTGTTTATATAGAGTCCTGAATGATGATAGCTCCATATCTTGTTAGCGTAATATTTTGAGTCTCTTCAAATTAACAGTACTCCTTGTGTATAAAGAACAAAATGATTCATCTTGTAACATAAAATACAGGTAATCTTGGGAAGGGGGGGGGAGAAAGGATCTGTGAGATGTAGCATGGATACACACATAATGTAGTCTTCCATTCTTTTATAGATTGTGCAGCAGCAGCCTTTAATTTTTAGATGCTTTAATTCTACTGCAGTGACTTCAATTCTACTGAAATGAATCACTGATTATCTAAAGCATCAGGTAACTATACCTATATTTAGCTTTGTTCTATCTTCTTATCCTTGTTTCTAGCTTCATTTTCTCAGTGGTAAGCTACAGGGAGTTTAATTAATGTTTAGAAAAACAAACACCCAAAACAATGTGGGAAGTGTACCCAAGTGTTCTCACGAATACAGCCTCTGCAGGCTTATTCTTGGGATGGTCAAGGCATATGGAGGATAAGTTCTCTGTCTTCTTTCACAGTACCTTCAAACACAACATACTTAATTCCACCTGCCAACAGGCTGCACTTTTCAGTTGGAGCTGATACTGTTTTTAAGAAGAGATTCTTCTCTCTGCTACCTCCAGTGGTGCCTTTGTTTTGGTGGCTGGTCTTTGCCAAGGCCTGACCCTGGCCTTAACTGCATTTCTTCTTCTCTGCCAAGGAACTGCTGTGTGCTAGAGACTGCAGTATGTAACCACAGGTGGAGGTGTCTGCCTTTTTAGCTCACTGTATCAGTGTGCTGAATTGCAGGGGTTCAGACAAGAAATCAATACTGTTTTTCCATCTGACTGCCTTGAAGACTATGTAAATTAAATCTATCTGTAAAAACAGTTAGGTCCACACTGCAAGAAATATAGGTGGCGAGTATGAGCTGCTGCTTGTGTTGCTGCTGGGAAGGATCTTGCCTGGATAATTTTTTTTTCAAAGCAGTTACAGGTATGTTCCCCTGAGATTTGTAGTAGTGAGATGCAAATAATGTATACAATGACAATTTTACTGTTTTCCTCACAAGTTCTGTAGATCTGCCTCCAGCAGGCTTTGAAAGCTGATGAGGTGAGTGAAGATGTACTGCCACCTGGGAGGCATCCTTTGTTTTCTAGATTTCTTTGCCTATTAATACCTGTTAGGTGTAGATTTTGTTGCCACTTTCTTTTAGATACATGCTTTTTTAATTTCCCTTTGGTTTTGTTCTGTTCAGGCTTTTTTCTGACATAGTGAATTTCTCAAGTGCAGACGTGCATCTCATTCACCGCCAGCAGCTTCTACAGATTTTAGTGTTTGTTGGTTTTTTTTTTTTTTAATCTCCTGGCCATCTCATATATCCCCAGTCAGTTTAGTTTAGTACTTTTTCCTCTTGTATTTTTATTTTCTTGAGGAAGTTACCTGTAAGTTCTGCCAAGCATTAACTCAGACTTAGCTGCAGTAAGACTGGAGGAATGCCATGGGTTGGGAGACATGAAATATTCTAGTATATAACATAATTGGGAAGACTTTAAGGAGTCTCTGGTTTTACTCCAAATTTCTTCCTTTACTACTTTTGGGAGTGGAAATAATATGTACACAGAGACCTAAAAAATAAAAAAATTATGTGACTACTGCAAAACATGAAAGATACTTTTCAAACTTTTCCTTCATGTACTCTTAGATCTGTGAAAGTCAGTCTTAAATCCCGAGTTCTGAATGAATACAGACTTCTGAACATAGTTCTTTGCTCTAACTTATAAAGTAGAATTTTAAAAAAGAAATCGTAAATCTAATTTTGTTGGGGTTTGATCTCATTTTATTGATGTGATGCAAAACAATAGTAGAAGATACTTTTACCTGATGTAGTGTACTAGTTTACCACAAAAGATTATTATATTCCAAGTACTCAAAGAGAAAACGAGCCTTCTAAATTCTTCCCAACATCAATATTTCAAAGCTATTTCAATTTGTTTTAAATGAAACGGATACAGAATTATATAAATGGGGAAGCTGTAAGTACTCAGAACAGCTTGAATACTTTAAGTAAGATAAATGGTTAGATTCTGCGGGTTAACCATGCACACGCTGCAGCCTATATGCTGAACTGATCAGTGTGTTATTTACATTACCTCAGTCCTTCCAAATAGGAATATTTATGCTAGTGGGTGGGATCTGGTGGTATTGCCTGCAGCAGTCCAACTGAATATAGAAATTATGACTTTTTCAAGTTACGCAGTGTTTTTCATAGTTCTGCATTTTCTGTTATAAAATAATACGGGCAGTGAAGTCAGTGTTAAACACGCAGGCAACTTTGAAACTTGCTCGTATTTCCCTTCTCTAGCAGCCCTTTTACTGTGGTAATGCTGCTTATGTTTTGACTACAGACTGTTGGAATTTGCTTTGAAAATATCAGTGTCTGTTTTATTTGCAGATTAGTTTTGGAGCAGCCTTTTCTTTAGATTCTGATTAAGGCAGACGTTTCAGGAGCAAGAAGAGGCTTTCTTGGTTCAGATTGGTAAAGACTGCATTATTGTAGAACATGCAGGAGATACATGTTTGAGACTGACTGAAAGGTCCAGTTCTGACTTCACTTAATTTTGAGTGCTCACCTTTTGACCTTATTTTCCTATGTTCGTACCTAGTTTCTGTAAGGACAAAAAGGATTACTGTTATGCTGTTAAGGTTGCATTGTATGGGATTACTGATTTCCCTTTTCACCTCTGACATGTTTGGGACTTGAAGACTCACTGCTGACATGTCACCCACTTGATGTAATGGGAAACAAATGATCTTAAAAATCTACTGTCCTTCACTGAGTGCCTTTTTAGAAAAGCTGAGGTATACTTGCTGTATATTGGTGCTCACAAACTGTATCTGAGTTCACACTGAAGACTAGGTTCAGACCTGTAACGATTACCCTGCTTTATTCCTAATCTTATGTTGATATAAATTCTGGACAAAATAATAAATACCCACCAAAACTGATGTGTGTGTAAGCAGTGTTGAATTACAGTGCCTGTGAGACAAAGGTTGTTATGTACTTGTATTTTGCTTAGTTTAAAACTGAAAATTCTGATGCTTGTGCTTTTAGAAACCTGTTCTGGAAGTGCTGCAGAGTTGCAGCTAGGACAAAGATCTGAAAGGTTCCATCTAGTTTGGGCATTTCATGAGAATGGCCACCTAAAGAAATTTTGGTTATTGACAGCAATAGTATTATAAGTGGTGACTTAATTGAAGCTACTATGCCATGAAGACGTGCTGTGGAGAAATTGGGCATCTTTTTTTTGCCCCCAGGCCTAGGAAAGGAAGATGAAGAAAATGCCTGCTGCTTTGCCCAGGAAATATTTGAGAACGCAGATCAGTAAGTAATTTGTCCCCACAATGTGACAGAGTTCCCCTGCTGCATGTTTCCCATCTTCTTCATAGCACTCCTTAGCTTTCATGCTAGTGTTAGTAGGATCATCACTCTCCCCCTCACCTTAGTTGGAGCACGGTGCAGGGAGGGGAGTGTCTGCTCAAATGTTCAGAAAAGGGTGGAAAACAAGGAGTGGTAGTCTCTAGGCTTGAGGGGTGAGCACTCGTCTGTCCCCATTTATGCTAATTTTTCATAACCCTTGTTATGTGATTTTTGTGCTTATTTTGCGTTAGAGGATTTGGCAAAAACAACAAGCAGTTCTTGGAAGAAGGGTCTGGGATCTTATCAGCCCTGAAATATTTAACTTGCTGGGTCTACAGAGTGCCTGAGATGCAAATATGCTCTTCTTCAGGAACATTATATGGAATAAGAGTCCTGATGGCTCTTTCATAAAAGGGCTTTTGGCTTGCTCTATTAAATAATTAAGCCTCTCTTCCTGGAGAGGCTTTTCGTCTGTGCCAGCAAAATGCTTCTGGTTTCTTGTAAGAAGACCGTGAGACTGCGTTCCGGTATGGCGAGTCACGGTTGCTGGTTTTATATGGACACAGTTTCTAGTCATTTAATTACAATCTTTCGAAGATTAAAATCTAAATTTATTTTACTTTTGGCTGAAAGAGCTTGACATTCAGTAGGCTGTCTTCAAACTCATTAGCCTTGATTTCTGTGGTAACCAAAGCCACTGCATTCAAAGCTAGTTTTCTTCTGGGCTTCATTGTGCTGAATATCTTCAGTTCTGGTGTAAAGTAATAAGATCTGAGAGTTGCTCTGAAACCCTGAATTATGGGTGTGGACTGGAGACTTGAAGTCTCAAAGGTTTGCAGTCTCTGAGCTCTCAGAGAGCTGGCTGGCAGTGGGGAGTGTTTTGTGCAAGTGCCTTTATGCATTAGCGTCTGCAAAGAACCACATCATATTCCAACAGTCGCACCTTGACTTGCTTTCTAGTTGCATCTTTCAGCTCAACATAAACACCTTCTCACATAGAGAGACGTAAGAGAGTAGAAAACAGTCTTTGAAGAATAAAAACACAATGGGGTTTAGAGTGCTTGATGGGTCTTCATTCTCATCACGCAAGATCAAAGAAAACCTTGGAGCTGCACTTTCTACTCAGAATTGGAAATAACATTATTAATTACAGAAGTGAGTAAGTCTGACAGAGTTTTTCCTTCAAAGGGAGGAATGCTACACTTCATCCTTCAGACTTTGCACTCTTTGCAGCATAGCATTTTTTAAAAATTACACCTGTCCTCTAATGGAAGACTTGTATTTAAAGTTTTCCTAGGCCAATCTTATAGATATATCAGTTAGGTATACTCAGCATCAGATTGTGTCACCCATTTCAGTAAGTTGGTCATAATAAATATGATACTAAATAGAGTAGAAGAAAATGCCAGCAGTGGTGAGGAAGATTAATAATGTGGAGGTGCTGGAAGTATACTTATTATATTGCAAACTCTTTTTTCTGCTCTTCCACTGAGGGAAATCTGTACTTGTCTGTCAGCTTTCTGGCTTAAGTGATGCTCTCAGGGTCCATATTTTCCACCACAGCAAGTATAAAAAATGTATCTTCACTTACAAAGCCCTTTTATGGTTTGTTCCAATGTAGTTTTTACCCTCCATGTCCTCCTGAGCAGTTGAATTTTGCCACCATTATACTTTGTGTTAGGATTTCAGCATCTTACATCAGTCATGTTTTGGCTTTTTTTGTATTGCACTCTCTTTTTAAACCTGTTTGTTATGGTCCGCAAATGTGGACCTTGACTGACCCTTGACTGGTTGGAAGCAGAGGCTTTTTTTTCTATAATATGTTTTACAGTCTCTGACTCGGTAGGGTCATGACCATTGATTTTATGTGAGTCAGTCATGCATTATATGGGGTCCATGTCCTGGATGCGCTATTTAAGGCTATTTCTGTGCTTGCTGTAAACAGTGTGGTCCCTCTCTGTGGTTCATCAACTTTGTGGCCATCTATCTGGTCAGCCAGAGGCCATGAAGTGGTGGCTAGGAGGCACTCAAGACATGTTTTGGTCTCGAGAGGTTCTTGGTTGTGCTGACAGGTGTGTTGCCTTCTGAAATGGACGGCTCATACAGCATCTCTGCTGGTAGCTGTGAGGAAAGGAAGTGGAGGGAAAATAAGTAGGATGGAAAGACAAGAGCACATTTGTATGGTTTCACGTGATTGCTGAAACATGGTATAAGGGGTGGAAGAAAACATTGTGCTGAAGGAAAAGTAGAAGGAACTTGAGGAGAAATGGAAGGTTGACATTGCTATGGAGATGTGTTGGAGTGGTATGTGAAGGGAAGCAAGTTTCAGGGTTATGTGAAGTCTTTAAAATGACCTTTCATTTGGGATTTGTGTTTTCTTACGAGTACCAGCAGACTAATACTGTGTTCTTCCATGTTTGGTTTTGTGGCCAAAGTGTGAGTGCTCAGAATAGTAAACCTCTTGCAGGCTTTACTTCAGATTCGCCTTTGCCACATCTATCAGCAGTAGGATGAAACATACCTCACTGACAGCTTAACTGCTTTTTGCCTCATTTTCCACGGTGGCAATGATGGACCATCATTTCAGTCAGTTTGGTCTGACTGTGAAGATACTGCCAATGTGTAGGTCTGTGGAGGTGGGTGTGGGGCATTTTTTTGTTTGGGTTTTTTATGATTCTGAGATAAAAGTAAATATGAATGCTATAAAAAATAATCCGTTGGAATCAATCTTAGTGTCATCCTGCAGCAAATCTCTGGCATTCAAATAGAGACATCTCTGCCTGTTATTAAGCATCTAGAAGAGTTCTGTCTGGGATGTTTAGGGATATAATGAGCATCTTTGAAAAAAAAACAACTTGAAGTTTCCGGTTAGCTGTCCAACTTCAAAACATGATCAACAGCATTGACATTTATGCACACATGGACAGGTAACTGCTTGCTTACCAATCAGAATTGGGATCAATCCAAGAAATGTTCCTGTGTTCCACAAAATGAAAATAGGTTTGTTCATTCTGAGTGCCGACCTTGAGGCCTGGCATTTGTGACTTCCAGAGAAAAGTTTATATAGTAAACACTAGTTTATATAGCAAGCACATTTTCCTCCACAAATGATGATGGGTCTAGTGATGAGTTTGACAACAGCTGGCAGACTTCCCAAACACCACCAAATACTTCCTAGGAAAAAAAAAGAGTCCAGCAAATAGCTATTGTGAAGTCAAAGGTAGCTTTCAGAAGAAGAAAAAAAAAAAGCTAGATAAATTTCTTTGGGAAGGAAACTTGAAATGTAGAAAAATTTGTGGAAGAGAAAATTGTCCCCTTATCTTTTAACTTGGGTAAATGTCAGAAGTACCACCCAAAAATCTTAAGATTTTGTTGTTATTATGTAAACATAACCATGGAATAGTTTAGCTTACTTCTAAAAGTCTAATGAATGCATCAAGCCAAGTAAAATATTCATTAGAGTAATTGGTTCAATTCAACCTCTCAAGGTTACAGCTTGGAAATATATACCCTATACTACATATACACTATATTGCCTTTAGAAATGCAGCACGTTGTTTCACCAGCCATTTTGCTCAACTCATTTTCATTCCATATGTTTACTGTACTTTGCAAAATCTAATTAAGTAACTGAAGTAACAGTTTGCAAGGAATATTTGGTATATTTTTAAGTCAAAGGTTAAGTGGTATCCAGACTGAAAGGTGTTCAGTTGCAAGACACACGAGACACATCAGAAATTTTTAAAATATTCTTGTATTAAAATCATTGCATACGTAAGTACTTACACAAGTGATCATAACATAGTGAAAAGTTACTTGTTCCCAAAATAGTCATCTGTTTATTAATTCACTTAGATATGACTAAATGAAGTGTAACATTCATTAATGTGCTAGCTAGGCAGTTTTCACTGTAAGATGCTGGGTTTGGTGTCATATGATGAATTCATTATACCCTCATAGGTTTTCCTCTCTCCTCCCCTCTGTGATGGGCATCTGCCTCAGACCATATGGGTTTGGAAAATTTTAATTGAAATTCTCCTGTCAAGGAATTGGGCTAGAGAAAGCGTAACTTGCTTATAATTTCTAAAAATGTTGTAGAGACCTTCTGTTTCTATGTGGAGGAGCAGGAACTTGAAGCTGAGCACAGGCGGGTAACTTGTGCCAGAGACAGGCTTTTGCTTTCAATGAAAGTCTGCCGAATATTGGCCAACTTGTGTACCTTTCACGATTTGTTCATTTCCAACAGAGACTTGCTGGAGTCTCTTGTGACTGTGTCCTCATGAAACCTGTGTTCCCTCTCTGGGACTTGAGGAGTCCCTTCCGACTGCGTCCTTATGAAACCTCTCTTGGCTTCTTTTGCTGGCACACCTATACATGGCTGTATCCTGTCTCTGGTCCAAATGCTCGTGTGCTGTCACCACAGGTAGCAGGGCAGGCTGATGGAGCTCTGCATTGTTCTCAGTTGGAGTTTAAGCTGTCTGCCATTGCCAAATGTGGGCTCTTGTGAACGACTGCTGGCTCCAAACATTAGCCCTGCTGTGCAGTTCCTCATATCTTCCTTACCCAGCATATCGTTGCAATGGTTAAAAATGAGTGTTAAATTTGAGACAGACATTGGGACTCTTCTGACTGACCTTCTAAGCTAAGCAGGTTTAGTGAATATTGATTGTATTCCAGAGACAAGTAGGTGTTTCTTGAAATTCAGTGTGGCAGCAGTTGAATGGTCCTTCAACTACAGCTTGCTACCATGAGATTTTAAAAAGAAAGCAACTTCTGGAATAAACACCCTGCTGCAATGGTACGTTGAGAGTCTGCTGCCCGGGCAGCCCTTGCTGGGGACATGGGCTGTACATGCCCTTGGAGCCAGCAGCTCTGTGAGGAGGAGGCAGGAGGCTGGCTGCTGTGGAGGGGTGCTGGAGCTGAACAGGATGAAGCAGCGAGGACTTGGGGAGCTGCTGGGCTGAGGAGGGGGACATGTAGGGCTTAAGAGTTTTCATGGGAGGAAGCCAAAACTGATAGTCTTGTAGCAGCTGCAGCCCGTTTAATTCCTGTTTAAGTTTTCTTGGTCATTTTTTCTCTTGTCATATGTGTCTTGGTGGTTTGTGAATGTGGATCAGATCAAAAGAATGATTTAAGTCTCTTTGATTTTATTTTTTGTTTGCGTGTATATCTTTTCCTTTGCTTAGTGAATGTGAGCATTTCCACTAGCTGGATCAGAGGACTAGGTTAAAGACTATTACTGGTTTTATTCCCCTGTTTCTGCCTTTGGCAAAATGTTAGAAAAACATCATTTTGGATCTGATCAACAAATGATTGTGCATTTCTTTTTTATATGCCTCTTGAGCACTTAAAATTAAGTTTTTAACCCCTGTATAATCACCTCCCTTGCCTTTCTTCATTAAATATATAGTTTCTTCATTTCAAGTAGTATGGCTGAGAAAATTGGAATATTCCACAGTATTTTAAAGAAACACAGTTTATAAAAATTGATGAGTACCTTAGATGATGTAATCTAAAAAGGAAGACTTAATAAAACAACCTCCTTCATTTATTGCAACACAAAACTTAATGTTGACTGAACGTTGAATAAAGGAGCAAAAATGTCACTATTCCTGCATTTCTTTTTTACTTCTAGTCATTTATAGCTTTAAGAATATTTTTCTTACAGAGATGAAGTCTACTTGTAGCACAGAGTGACTCTTTCTGAGCAATTTTCACTGGCAGATTAAGAAAGCTCTACATAGCTATTTACATACTGTCAGTAAATATGGTCTTGTGCTGTTACCATATTGAATTCTTGTTCCACTAGTAAAATTTTATGTAGTAGAAAATACAATTTTTGTACTGAACTAAGTACAATAGATAAAAATGTTTATAGACAACCTTTAATATCATGCACTTGCATTGTGCCTCATACTGCATGGTGCTGGTGGTAAGAGTAAAGAATTAGGAAAAATGCCAGTGTGGGCCTATCAGAACTCATTATTGCAATGGGGTTCAGGATCTTGCTATTGTAATGTTTATGGATATGGTTCATGTGTAACTTACTGAAACATCTTAAAAATTTGTTGTAGTTTGTATATGCATAATGCTGTAGCATTATAGTATTTTTGCAACATCAGTCATGAAAAATGTGCTGTATCTCACAAGAGAGAGCTGACACTGGCACTGGCACTTCTGATAATCAGGCTGTGTACTTCCATCTTTGACGTTTGAAAGCCTTTTGGTCATTGTAGAGCTTAGGTGATTATATGAACCATGCGAGCACGGGAAACTTCAGAAGAGTGTTTTTCTGTTTGTGCTAGTCAGAGTGAAGATTAATTAAACGTACTGTCAAGGCAGACTAAACAACAAGCGCCTGTATCTTTTTTTCATGATTATTTACCTGATATTGTAGAAGCTGTCAGAATCTTTCAAATACACAATGTTCTTTTGGGTCATAACATTCCTTAGTTTTGAGGACTTAGATATTTCTAAGATAAGCATAAGTAAGGATGTTGGGCTTACTTGTGTTAGTTCACCATATGTCTGAGTCTTTGCTTACTGTAAGTATTTTTCAAATGAATTAAGTTGTTTTGCATAATGTCAAAAATTTCCTTGGCATTTGTACCATAGCCTCATGAAAGCTTGGTTAGGACCTTATGTGCCAATGCACACAGAAGCCCTCTGATCATCTAAGTATCTGCCCACAGATAAACATAAAGGACACAGGGGGTCTTGTTGACTTCTGTAGGGCTACTGTGCACTGAAAGCATGCGTGTGGTGCCTCGCTGATCTGAGGTCTACATTGTAGTCTGTGTAGTAGCGTATAAATCCCAGACCTACTGTGTGTTTGATGCTGGTAATGTGTACATTCAAAACAAGAAGTCCTCCTGGCAGAATAAACTGCTGCATCTTATTGTCTCCTCGAAATAGTCCTAGCAAACTCCAAGTGGTCAGCTACTCAAAAAGCACACCTAAATATATCCTTTTTTTCCAGAGATGGAGACAAACCCCCTGATACGTGAATCATTTGGAAAAAACAACAGCAGCGAAAATCCCAAACAGGAGTTTTACCCTGACGCGCCCAGACAAATAACAGTCCCAAATGTTGATGCTTTCGGCTGAAAGGTGTAATCTGCCCGGCTCTCGCTGCCTCGCTCGCGGTGCCTCGGCAGCCCTGTGCTACGGCAAAGGGCTATAATTAGATGAGCAGCCTGCTCAGCAGCGGTGCCAGCCTGCGAGCCTCAGCGAGCATGTGCTGGATTCTGCATGTGCCTGGCGCTTATTGGCGGCCGAGGTTGCTGCCTGCCGGTTTGATAGGTTTCCCCAGTAATCTTTATGCTGCATTACAGACATAGATACAGAGGTACTGTGTGCTTGCAAGGGGAGAGGTGCTCAGCTTGTAGCGTAAAGGAGAGCCCACAGATGAAAGGCACCGGTCTTTGTTGCAAAGCATCAGTACTTAAGGACTGCTAGCCGGGAGCGGAGAGGTCAGTGAAGGAGTTTTACTTGGTGGTAATTACTTTCAGGTCTTTATCTCTCCGGTGAAACAGTCATGCATGAAATGAATACTGTTAATCATGTCATCTGTTTAATTTGATCTTGCTTTCATTAATATCATGTATACTCGGGTGGGAGAGCCATCAGATTACAAAACATATCATTAGAGGGGATTCAGTTCAAAAATAGAGTGTATTTATATGGGAATAGTGCTTTCATTTGAAATTTTGAGCCTGTGCATGGGAGTGATTTTACTGGTTGCCTTTTGTTATGCTAATGGAAATATTTCTTTTATTGGAATGTTTTCTGCAGAGCAGTTGAATCAGAGCGTTTATAACTACTGGCATATGAAAATAAATCTGTATAAATAGTGATTAATTTAAAGAATAATTCTGTGAAGTGTTCTTTAATATGATCACAGCAATAACTTGATGGTTCTCTTGCAACAAGGTAGAGGGATGAGGAGTAATATGCTATTGTTCTTTCAACAAAGATGCTGGAGCCTTCATGTTTGGGTGGATTCTTTGTTTCATCCACTGGGTTTTATTTTAAGTGGCTTTCAAAATGAAACTAAAGCCATTCTGCCTGGTAGATTTCAGTATATTCTTTGCTTGCACATACATGTATTTTATACGTATTTATTGTTCTCAAAGGCTGAATTTTGGCCCAAAGCCTTGTTTATTGTCAGAACTGCCTTCAGCAGTAGAATGAAACAAGATATATATATGCCAGTCTTTTAAACTGTGATTCTGAGACTATTTCAGTATTTATCATAGCGTCATACTCATTTCTTTTCATACTTGACCTGCACATCAATTGATCACAACTTTTCCTATAAAAAGCATGCATATTTAATGAGCACATTCTACAGTGAAAGCTGTTCAGAACAAAAGAAAGCAAGCATAAAGTATTCAAAAATGTCTCATAATGTAGTCATGCCTCATTTGATGACTTTTGAATATTAAGGCTGACTGGTGAGACTTCAGAGTTAATGCCCTTGTCTGTGTCAGACTCCAGAGCCCACATGAACTTGTATATTAAGTCACCAGTCATCTGGCTGGCTGGCTGCCACCATGCGTCCGAGGTACGAGTGGATTGTCTCAGCCAGGATCAGAAAGGTGTTAGGAACAGGAGCTATTTTGGTGTTAGTCTTCACTCTTCCCTCTGCACTTATCCTTGAAGAGGTTATTTCTACTGTATAAACCAAAGCCAAATTTAAGTTGTTCTCTTTTAAAGTATGTGGTTCGAAACTGTGTTACCTTCTGAGTAGATGCCCTTAAATGTGAGCATTTATTCAGTTACCAGCTTCATATGGCTCTGGGTACAACAAAGACACGAGCTTTATTATTTGTGATAGTATATGCAAACAGAAAGGTATTTGGGAGGTTTAATCACAGCTGGTACCTAACAGTTTCTTTGAATTTTTGCTATTGACAATAACAGTTACCTTGGTGTCTACTTTAGTCAACAGCAAATTTTTTTGCCATTTTCCAAAAGTTGTTTTTCAAAGTTGTTTCCTTTTATGTAGACTTGGAAAATGGCATTTTTGCTTTGTAACAGTTAAGCCTGAACAGGGAGGACTCGGGATGTAAAGGCATGTTGTTTTCTCAGGCTGTTTCATATTCTCTCATTGCTCCAAATTACCAACCAAAAATATTTTATAGATGTTCTGGGTTGATTTATACCTTCTGCCTTTTTTAGCAGAGACTTACCTTAAGTAATTTATCTGCATTTTTATGACCTTTGCAATAGCATCCCATGAAGGAGTAACTAACAGCAATGTTAGTAATAATGAAACGTAGAAAGTAATATCCTCAGCTGAATTACGTATCTACCATATCCAGATTGTGTTTTCAAGAGACAAGAGTCTGATATATTCTATTCCATCTATTGGGCTATTATTATTTGTAGGTAACATAAAGCATGTCTGGAAAAATGCTGTAAAAGTTTGTGTATTTTTGGTGGTGGATACAGGTAATGTCACCACCCACTGGAACTGAAATGCTGCACCAGCAGCTATGTAGGTGTGGATGCCTTTGCATCCAGAAAGAGCTGTGATGATCTGTGCAAGCATCACCAGAAAAGGTGACAGTTGTGAAATTAGAACTGGTGACAGTGTAATTTAAATTTGCAATACCTTAACAGCAAGGAATAAGCTACTTTTATTGCTTCTGTTTTTGTTACAACCTCATTTTTCTTCTGGGTAAACTAAGAAAACAACTTGAAGCAACAGTTTGTGTGGATTACTCTCTAAAGAAGTTGTCATCTTTGTTGATATAAGCATATTTTAGCTAGAAGCAGTGTATTCCTACAGGAAATGTAACACACTTCAGATTATTCTCAATGAGATTTTATATTCAAGCTTTGTCAGTGAGTTTCTTGATGTAAAAATTTTTAACTCTTTGTTAGGAGATGTATGCATACCGTGTTTGCTGTGTGCCTTTGTGAACTCTTCTCATTTCTTATATATTGTCCAGTAGTTAAATCTCCAAGTCCTTTGTTATATGAAAGGGAAACTTTTCTTTCAGAAAAAGAATACTGTATGTATATTTGTGTATGGGAAGGGCACAAAAGTATGTTGTGAAAATCAAGGTCTCAAGTGTTTAATTTATGTAGTTATATAAATATGTATGAAATATATATATATTCTGCCATGTAACGCTAATATATGTTGGTGTAGAAAACACTTTCAATGTCATACCAATACTCTCATTATCATAAAAATAGTCCTTGAAGAGTAATGTTGTCAGAAACACTAGATTTGGCTGCTGGCTGGAGATGGATTCATGCAGTAAACTGAGTACCTATAATAAACAGTGCTACACTAGCTTTTCCTTATTAAGATATTATGTCTTTTTACTACTATGCATATAAGTGAATTTTGCATTACTTAAACCCATACCAAGTCTAAAGGGGAAAGATGATAACTTAAGGTTAATGCTTTTTTTTTTGGAGCCTGTTAGCAGTGAAAGAGATACTCCAGAAAAAGTCATAGGGATTTATAATATTACCACAGTGTTTATTTTGCAGGATTTGTACTTACAGTTTTTAAGTTGGGTAGCAGCAAGTGATATATGCATGAAGGTTTACATTAGAATGGGAAAAGTGACATTGTGTCCTGAAGTTCCTTTTTGCTTTTTCTTTGGTTTTGGAACCAACTCCAGTTATTACTGATAAAATGACTGTCTATTTAAATGGTCTAGACATTCAGTAGCCCATCTGTAAGTGGTTATTATAAGACTTTGAGAGTTCACGGGAAATCAATAGCCTGTTTTCTCTATTTCGTTGGGCAAAGGTCATTTTATTCTCTCAGTCTGGAGATTTTGGGGCTGTGTGGTGTGGAGACACAGGATGAGCCCTCTCAGTGGAGATTCCCTCTCTGAGCTCAGCAGGGTGTACCTTACTTAAGAAGGCCTTATTGTTTTGACACTCTTCCCACACTGATGCAGCAGGACTAACCAAGAGGGTCAAAAATGTGACCATGTTCTCTGTATGCAGATGGCTGTTGCTCCAGTTCAGGGACATATGTGCTCCCACGCTCAGGGACTGCACACAGGCAAGGGTCAGTGGTGGAGAAGGTCTGCCCTGGCCCACTCCTCCTACAGGGCTCTGCTCACCTGGCACTTATCCTGGGAACTAACCATGTGGATTTAGAAACTTAGACAGTGGATGAAATATGCCTAGCTTTGGGCATCTGAGTGTAAAACATTTGCAATGTTGAGGGGCAAGTTGTGTTTCATAGAGCAGGCAATGGAAGTGGCAGTGTCTTTTTCTTGCACTTCTCACAGCTGCAGTGTTATGGTGAATTAAAAACAAAATGGATATTAATTTTTTTACACTTAATCTCCTGTTATGATTAATTTTAATTGTTTTTAAATGTATTACCTGCAGTATTAAGTGTGACTTGATAGATTAAATGTAGAATACAACCAGCAAATATAATCCTGGATGCTGTTGTCTGCATAATCCTGATAATGAGATTCCTGTTTTAATTTCACATTGTCTTTCATGGATGTGCTTCAGCCACCTGTAGGCACGCATATGTGCTGCAGTCTTTCCATGAAACACCTGAAGCTTCCAACCCAGATCCTTGCTTTGTAAATATGTCATTTTTAAGCATGAATTGTTATTTGGTTTTGTGCCCTGTCACGCAATTGTCTCATACTTCTGTGATAGATGTTTTATGTATACTCATGATGATTCTATGACCATCTATTTATTTGGCAACATATCTGTTGGGTATTGTAGAATGATTTTACTATGTCACTCATACCTTCCTGAGTGTGTATACTACAAAAATCCCAATTAATGGCAAAGAAAGATATTAAATTCTTGTCTTTCTTTTAAGGTAGCTTGGCATTTTGAAATTTGGTAGTCTAGGCCAAAGGTTGTTCTTCTCCCTGATTAGGAAGGCTGTAGAAACACATTCTGTAGCAAAGTAATGCAGTGTGTAATAGAACTTGTATGGGTTATTACGGCTGTTTAACTAGAGAGAAATGTGGATATCTAGATTTACAGTGACATTCATATTTTCATGAGTTTGTGAATATTTGGCTTTTGAATCTATTTAGGGTCTATGGTTATAATTGTTTTTAAGATCTTGGTACTGGTTTTACATGTAGTATTACTGAATGAGAGATGTTAATACGATGTGGTATGTTGGCCTATAATGCAAATGGATAATATGATACAGTGCCTGTGCCAAAGTGTTTCCTACCTGTATAACCTAGGTAGAAAAAGCCTAGAGTGGAAGGGAGAAACAGAGTCAATAAAGATGAATTATCTTTTATGTGACCACAAACTGTCAACTTGCAAGATAGGCTGAACAGTCTGTGCTTCAGGATTATAAACCATTACTTCAAATGACTTTAGAAAGAGTGAAAAATATAAGATCAGTGTAACTATTCCTGTCTGCATAAGCACTTGCAGTACAAACTTCCCAGGGTAAGGATGATTTCCTTCTGTCTCAGTGTGTCATAATTGTCATCTGGACATTGCAGGTCAGTGACATTGCAGTCATCTGGAAATAAGTGTGCAGCTTGTATTTCTACTGTGACATTACAACAGCAGTCTGGTCAGAAGATGTATGAGGGACTTGATAAATTACATATTACCTTCTTCCCTTACTCTTACATCAGCCATGGTCCTGTCCCATGTCTTGCCCACTATTTTCCTTTAGCATATTGTGGAGTGCAGAAGTTGCTATTTTGGACCTACCTCTCCATGGACTGGGTAAAGCCCATCAGAGGCAATACAATTGCTGTAAATTTTCTTTGAAAGACAGATAGCATGGAGGGTGCAACAGAATTGGACCTCAAAATATGATGGTGTCATCGTCCTCCAGTGATATGGTACCTCTTGTTGCTCTTCCCCACAGTTCTCCTCTCCTTGCTACCACCACCTTTCTAAATTTGTCTGCTCCATTTTCCCATTCAAATAATTATTTTTTTTTCACACTTTCTCCAATCTGTCTCTCTGCCCTTCAGCTTCTACCCACCATTCAACTATGTGCTCTTTGACATCTTTGCAGCCAGCCCTCCCTTTCTGGAGGGTGCATACCTGTGATGATTTCACCTGAAGTAGAGTTAATTTTCTTCGCAGTGGCTAGTATGGGGCTGTGTTTTGGATTTGCACTGAGCACAGGATTGATAATATAGAGATGTTTTTGTTATTGCTGAGCAGCGCTCACACAGAGCCAAGGCCTTTTCTGCTTTCTGTACTGCCACACTGGTGAGGAGGCTGGGGGTGCATGGGGGGTTGGGAGGAGATACAGCCGGGACAGGTGACCCCAACTGACCAAAGGGATATTCCAGAGCATATGACATCATGCTCAGTAAAGGAGGGGGAAGGAGGAAGGGGGTATGTTTGGAGTGATGGCATTTGTCTTCCCAAGTAACCATTATGTGTGATGGGGCCCTGCTTTCCTGGAGATGGCTGAGCACCTGCCTGCCCATGGGAAGCAATGAATTAATTCCTCATTTTTTTTTGCTTTTGTGCAAGGCTTTTGCTTTCCCTGTTAAACTGTCTTTATCTCAACCCACGGGTTTTCTAGCTTTTACCCTTCTGTTTCTTTCCCCAGTCCTGCTGGGGGGCGAGGGTGAGTGAACAGCTGCGTGGTGCTTGGTGGCTGCCTGGGGTTAAACCATGACAATGTCCAAAAATATCAATTAGGCAGGGGTGCCCAGGATGGCACACAGGTAAAGAATGTAAGTTCTCTTAGCAAAGATGCTTGATTTTTTTTTTAGCTAATATTTATTTATTTGTTGGAGCAAGATGTCCTTGGGTTCTGCTTGGAAAGCTCATTCTGACAAATATAAATCTTACCCCTGACCTTTTCAATCTGACATATCTGCTTTTTTTCTCTCAGCCTGTTACCTCTTTACTGAAAGCAAGCATCTCCATTCATCTTTCTGTCGTTTCTAGATCAGGCATTTCTCAAGTGATTTACAAACTTTGCTGACCACTTTCTGCAAACAGGGCTCCTTTCCATCATATCTCCATGCTGGTACCTCACAACAGCCATGCTTCTCTAAGAGCTTGACTTAGGGAGCTGCTTCTGCCTCTCCTGCTCTTCAGAGGTGTCTCAGGCAGTGGTGGCACGTTACTGACCTAAGTCTTGACAGCTTCACTGCTGCCTGAAGGGCTCTAAGACATGTAGGTGCTTACTGCTTAAAGTCACATTTATTTTGCTCTTTTTTTTTACTGGCTCTTGGCAGATTTGCTGCACTGGGTGCCTAAAGGATCCTGCTACAGGCTCTCCACTGGGAGCCAAGCAGATTTTGCTCCCATCCCATGCTAAAGTGTACAAGATTTGGGTTCTTCATCTCTGGCGTGGCTTGATGAGATTTTTTTCTATAGTATGTGTAGAAAACCTGGGATGCTTTTTTACTATCAACTCTGATTTTTAGCTGTCTAAAGAGCCAGAGTTTTTGCAAGTGTTTTCTCTTTCCTTATGCTATAAAGCAACTTATACTTTCGTATGTTACTTCACCATGACTCTGAAGCCTAAATTTGCAACAAAAACAAGTCTGCAACTAACTGTTAAAACATCCGTTCTTAGAAGATATCTACAGATACTAAATCCATCTGGTGTTGAATTACCATTGATTTTTAAATTTTTTTTTGCAAGCTTGCTGAAACTGGATTGATACTTTTCTTGTCTCCAAGAAATATGTACTTCTGCCATTTATAGTGATTCTTACTTCTGGCTTTGTCGACCGTAGTGTTTGAAGCATTAGGATCCTATACAGAGTTTGTTTGGTTTCTTCTCCTGCTTTTCACTTAAATTAAGTATGCAATTATCAGTGTATATGAATACCTGATGGGGATGAGTAAAGAACATGGAGCCAGGCTCTTCTCAGTGGTATCCCATGACAGGACAAGAGGCAACAGGCATAAACTGGAATAGTGGCAATTTCATTTAAATGTAAGAAAACAATTTTACTCTAAGGATGCTTGAGCACTGGCATAAGTTGCCTCGAGAGGTTGTGGAGTGTTCATCCCTGGAGATTTTCAAAACCCAGCTGGGCCATGGCTCTGGGCAATCCACTATAGGTGGCCCTGCTGTCAGCAAGGGCTTGACCTAGACAATCTCCAGAAGTGCCTTCCAGCCTCAGCTGTTCTGTGATTCTGTTACTAGAAGCCTCCAAACAGCAGACCAAACAGGCCTTGCAACTCTAGGCAAGTTATTTTTTCTGTATTAATTCTGCTATCCAAATAGTTAACATTTTATACCTATGCCTAGATATGAATGTGCACGTGTATAGGTATGTATATACCTACCTGTTTCTGTCTCCTGTCTAAACATACTTGGGGGCTAGGACAAGCTGGAAAATATCAGAGATGGAAAAGGGAGGAGCAGAATGTTTATATATATATATATTTTTTAAATATACTAATGCCATTTCATACAGGCCACACTGATTTTCTGTGCTTCATGGAGCCATTGAGATATTTTTCCCTTACACTTAAATATGCTACCTGTGTATAGTAAAAAAAAAAGTGGGATAAAATTGCTTTAAATAAAGCTATTTTTATTAGATGATTTCTCTTGGGGGCTGCTTATACATAATTACATTTTTGTTCCAGTGCACATTATGTTTAAGTGGGCACAAATCGTCCAGGAGGAGATCTGGAGGAGAGAAAGCAGAGAGCAAAAGGCTCTGGGTCAGAAGAGGGAGGGTTCACCCTCAGCTGAACTCCTCTTTCTTGAAAAGGTAGCTCCAGATTAAGCAGTAAACATGTAAAAACTGGCCTGAGTTTATGTATGTGTATAGAGGACTCAGTACTTTGTATTTATGCAAATACTTTTTGGAGTCCTGTATGAGCATAATTCCTGCTTTGCTGGTATTCAGCCCTGATTCTACAGCCCACGATAGCTGTGTGGGTCTGTCTGATGGTGTTCTTTAAAACTAGGAAGCTGGACAAAGATGGCTGCTAAAATTATATGTAGTCTCTTGGTGTATGCAAATAAACCACCAGGTGATCCTCAGGGGTAGTGTTGGAGGAAGCTGCCTGTGAGCATCCTTGGTAATGAACTTGATAACTTTGTGGGGAAAAAGGGACGCTTGAACAGCTCTTGATCATGTCCCTTCAAAGCCATGAATCTTGCCTTATAGCCCCCATTAAAGTCAGTTTTCCCCTTGTTTAAATGATCACCATCATTACTATTATATTTTGGGGGGTTGAAGAGGTTTTCTTCGTTTATATCTTGACCAATATTAGTGACAGAGCATTCAGACCTGAGATTTTATATATGAAGTTGCAAAACCCGTTATCTTTGTTCCCATAAGCGTTTTGATTTTTACTGTTAAAGTACATGGCAATGCCATGTTTTTTCTTCTGTTGCTTCACGTTCAAATATGTTGTGGGGTTTACTTTTTCCTGTTTGTTGACAGATCTTGAAATAACATCTTAGACATGCACTTGCAAAAATAACAATAGTAATAATAAAATCTGTTTGGAAGATGGAAGAAACAGTTCTCTATTTCTGAGAACTTGTTTAGTTCCACACTTAACACATCAGCTTCAACTGCAGCCACTAGGAAGTTTGAAACTTTTTTTGCTGTTGAATTTTCAAAAATTAATCTGGTAAATCCTTTAATCCTTATGAACTGTACCATTCACTTTAGTTTAGTGGTAACACTTTTTACACTTGAATAGATTCCTTTCTTGGGTCCCTGCAATTGTCTCTTGAAAATCATTTAGAAGTATCCAGTAGTAGTGAAGAAGTTGTCTCTTAGGTATCACAAACGTGTGAAGAGTAAATAAGTTTGTACTGACAGCTTCATTCTCCCTTCCCTGCTCTTCTTTACCTTCTTCCCTCTGTGTTTTTAAATCATCCCTTCCTCTGTCTTTCCTCCAGCTCTTTTTCTTCCAAAGTCTGTAATGCTCACATGTGCTGTGATTTTCAATTTCAAGGACTGTTTGGCCATCTGAAACAAGAAGAAAAAGTCCTGTTTGTATTTTAAAGCGTGAAACTTGATTTTCATTTCCTTTTCATGATATATCTGGAAATGCTGCAAATGTTTGATGTGAAATTCTTCAATAAGGGCAGGGCCTGCCTGTAATTGAAGCTGCCCAGCAACCCAGAAATAGGCTCAGCATGGCCAGCAGTGAGCAAGCATGGGCTGTCACTGGTTTAGCCATCGCTTTCTGGCGTGGTTCTGCCCTTCCCAACTCCACAGGGAAGAGGCAATAGAATTGTCAGAAGTTCCTGTTCAACTATTTGAAGTATTTACATGGTGTTCCCCAAGGAAGAGTTTACTAGCAGTGTACTAGGTTTTCTTTAGGGACTTAATGTCACATCTTCAGAATGGGTTTAGCAACATGTACCAGGATAGGAGTTTCCTGCTTTTCCTCACAGCTGGAAAGGAGTTTTCATTAAGTGTGAAGGTGTTGGATGAGCTAATTTTTTAGGATGTTTTCTTCCTGAAGTCTGCCAGTTGGAGGATGCTGTCACACCAAGCCCAGTGGTGATGAAACAGCAATTGCAAGTTCCACAAAGGTTGACTTGCACCAGGTGCTTTTGTGCAGAACACTGCGACAGAGGTGTGACTTCCTGAGATTGTTGCCGTAGCTTGAGATCGTTACAGTGTTTGGTTTCTTCAAGCCAGGGGTACCAATCAAAGCATGACTATATACCTTGCACCACTGCCTCAGTGCCCTTGCTCTGCAATGGAAAAATTTGGAAGCTTTATGTTTTTGTAAAGAGGGCAGAAACTCAGCTACAGTGATGCCTTTGGGGACTCCATTTGCATTTTGTCTTCAAAATGAAGTTGCTTATTGCATTCAGAAAATAAGTTGCTAATGCTGAGAAACAGGCCAGTGAGGTTAATTTTTACTACTGGTTCATTTCCATTTTTTACACTTGCAGGAGAAGTCAGGTGGCCCAGTTATGAATGCAGAACTGATACAGCCTCGAAAAAGTAATTGCATTTTTCCTTCCCAAAGAGCAAAACCATACTAGGTGTAATTCTGTTTCACTGCCTATTGTACCTAGCATGATTTTAGGATAGTTTTGGAGTCCAGGGGGATCTTCTTAACAACCCTATTTCATATGAGCTGTCACCTGAAATGATTTGTGCTTCTTTAAATGTACTTTCTGTTGAAACTAAGTCCTTAAATAGTCTGCAAAAGTTTTTAATGCTTGTGTTGCCTTCAGTATGGTTAGATTACAACTTTTATTTCCATATGGATATGGGATTTGTCTGTAAAATTTTTAACTACATGAAAACAGAGTTAACATTAGTCTCTCTTCTAAGTCATCCTCTGCTCAGCTGGAATCTTTGATTTGCTTTCAGGGCCTTTTAAACCCCTGACTTGTTCCAATATTTCTTATTGATAAAGGTCACTTTCTTGTCTAGCTAGTGCAATTTCTATCAAGTTAGTCTACTGAGAGCCTTGTGTCTTAGGGAACCTTTATGATGATCTTTCCAGACAAAGTAGCACTGAGACCAGTTTCATAATTTCTCCCTAAGGTAAAAATTCTGCAATCCACTTGAATCAGAAAATATAATTTTCTTTCTGCCTTAAACCTGTTAATCTTTTATAATAATAATGAAAAATGAACATATTAAAAAAAGAGCAGTCATCACATACTATAGCAGTGGAATAAAAACTGACAAGTCCTTCCTGCCCCTGCTTTATTTCTCTCAAGGTCCTCACAAGCAGGGGAAGCCCATATCTTGAAGATTTTCCCAGTGTAGCATGTCTGAGATGCAGGCTTCTCTATCTGCCCATGCTGTGAAATCTGCCATCCGTGTATCTCATTCTACTACTGAAGTACTGTGCTGTCGTTTTTCTAGCCTGGATGAGAGCAGCCTTGTCCCACTTACATCAATTCTGAATATTGCTTGAAAGAGCATTTCCCAAGCCTGTGGCTTTGATCATATCATCTGTCTTTACATATTTTTGTTGGTTCCTTCTTCTCTGTTGTACCCAATATTGAAACTCTTGGTGAGATATCCTAACATTATCTGTCATCTTTTATTTATTATCAGAATGTTGATTTCTTGTCTTCATGATGCCATCCGAAGTCACCTTGTCATTACACTTTCAAACAGTAATCTTTTTGCTTTGTTTTGCATCCTTTCCACCTGTGAAGAGCTAATACTGTTTAAATCAATTCAGTGTGCTCCACTGTGGTTTTGGTCTTCTTTTAATTTACCTTGTATCACCAGGCAATCTTTCAAAATGAGTATTAGTAACATTTCTATCAAGGCCTAGAAGAAGATCTTTTCAGAAGGACCTTTATTTGTGCTTGTTATAGGGCATCTGCAGAATCATATCTGCTGGGAAGACTTTTCCATGCAGGTGGTAGGGAAAGGCTTGTAATGCAACAGAGACTTGCTGTGGAGTCACTGATCACAGAGAACAAGTCTATTCCAGTGGCATTTCTAGATGAATGGATTTGTATGCAATAAGAATTATCATCAGTTACAAAAGCAAATTGTACAGGGAAGGAAAAAAAAGAATAATAAGATAAAAGGCAGCTTAAAGAATGATGAAATGAAATACAACTTGTTATGATACTATTTGGTATTGAAGGTACTAAACATACTCAGTATGTATTTTTTGGAGCTTCACAAAGTAATTGTGACTGTGGGAGCAAAGGGAGCCATGTCATTTTGGAAGACTTGAGCATTGCATTATGGCCTGGCAGAGGGAATGCAACCTACCTTCAGGAGCCAGGAATTGCAATAATTGTTGCACTTTTCTTCCACTGACTGAGTGCTTTTCTTCATGAATGAAACAGGAGTGACATGAGTCCAACCTGTGTCATGGTTCCAAGTATTAGTTAAGTAACTGTTTAATACCATCCTGGAAAGCCAAAGGGGGTTTTGTTGTTGTCCTTTCAGGTTTGGTGGTGGGGTTTTTTTAACAGATGCCAGAAAGTCTTAAGGCCAGTTTTGTTTGCCAGATTATTCAAAATTGTGCTACATTCATTGGCTCCCACTGAAGGCAATTGGCAATGCATCTGTGTGGTCATGCTGTTAACAAAAAAAGAACAACAATAAAAGTTTTTTTTTTAAAAAAAAAAGAATACCACCAAACCTATTTATTGAGGCCTTTACCTGTATTTCCAGTGTTCACGTAAAAACACTTAGGAGTGTGTGGCTATTAAAATCACTGGGTCAGTGTTAAAAGAAATCAGAAAACTTCTGAACATTAACTGCTACTAGGTATTTAGGCAAGATTTGCAAACAATACCTTTCTTAAGAATTAAGAAAGTATTATTTATTACTGTTATACTAAGAATTATGAGCATGAAGAATGTAATGAGTCCCTCAGATGTGCCAAGTGAGTTGTTTGTGAAACACTGTCACAGAGATCTACTTGGTACCACCACATTGTCAGACATAAAACTCACTGGTGATAACTTAGAGCAGATAAGTTTTGAAGAAGTACTGGGTACTAGTTTAAGGGAGGTAAAGACTAAAATTAAGGAATTTCCTGGTTTAAGCATTGAAATAAATAAATTACTTATTTACAATAAGTAAACAAGATGCACCTTGAAATTCAAATGGACTCTGAACATTTCTGTTTCTTAGAAATATGATGGCATGTTTCTTCTGGGTTTACCTTAGGGGCAACATTTTATTAAAATTATTTTATTTTAAAGGTAACACATGAGAGAAGTGCATGAGTACTATTAAGGTTCACAGAAAACACACAAAACCACTGGGGCCAGACGGATTCCCAGCTCTGGCCTTTTCCCTGCACTGCAGGTGGGAAGCTGAATAGGGAAGGGTCCCTGAATGGCCCCTGCAACCCCTCACACTCTGGGACAGCTCGTCCTCAAGGTGGAATCCCTTGTTGTCACAGTGCCCATTGCCATCAGTGAAAAGAAACAGGCAGGTGTGGGTATGGCTTCTCCAACCTACTTGAGTGGTGGAGGTGGTCCTTCTCCTCTACCAACTGTGGAAGGGACAGGATAGACAGCTTATATGTGGCTGCACTTAGTTGGCTATCTTGCTGTCCTTAGAAAGCTGTTTCTGAACCTAACTGCTACAGTGGTTAGAAATGGTTTAATTTTCAGCATTAATATTACTTTTACTTAGCATAATATTCTATACTGATAACTTCAAACTTGTTGCACTGCAGTGTGGTGTGGAGGTTTTTTTCTCTCCATATATACTCTTCTGTGGAGTGAAGCATCTGTAAAACAAAAAATTTTTTTGAGCATAGCGTCCTTGTATCGTCTTTTCAAGTTTATATAAATTATATGTAGCTAGTGGCAGTTTACAGAAGAGCAGTGGAAGAGTTTTTGTTCCACATCAAAATCTGTGAATACACACATGCACACACACATACACACACACACATATATATTAAGTCTGAAAATTTGAAAACACTTGGCATGACAAAGGTGTGTCATCGTGAAGAGTGAAGTTTTGTGCAATTTGGCCATTGCTTCCCAGCGAAACTGGTAACAGGTGTGAAAATTGCCAGTAATGGTCACTGCCTATACATTGCATGGCTTGGGAAGAAACCTGGTCTCTAGCACAGGAAGGCAAGTTCAGGAACAGCTTTTCCAGCTCAATTGCTTTTTGAGGCAGTTGTGGTTTGTTTGTGTGCTGTAACCGAGGAAAGGGTGTAGCTGGCCTCTTTGCAATTAAAAATAATCTCATCACCAGCACACAGGTGCTTTGCTTTGCCTCTCTGTGATTCTGGGACTTTTGGGATGGATGAGTAAGAGGAAACTGGAAGCAGGTTTGAAAGGTGAGGAGGGACATGCTGCTGTTGGGGCTGGGGCCATCCTGGGTCTGCGATGTGGTGGTGTTCTTCATTTAACTGTCACCATGTTGAGAGATATATGTGCCAGTTCATCCACTGAAATCTCTTGGGGCTTTATAGCAGTTGCTAAGCAACTGCAAAACACTTCAAAACGGTGTTTTTCTTCCTTACGCTTGGACTGTCCTTGCATCAGGTAGAGGAGAGGGGGAGCGAGGAGTGAAGTAGGGGGTGTCAGCCCAGCAGCCACTCTCCTTCCTTCCACGTGTCACTGCTAAGGTGATGGAGAAGCACCCAGACCTGTACCACTCTCCTCTTGCAAATTAGCAACTTTTTTACACTGTCACAGAAATTTCATTTTTTTCGTGTTCCTAAATGTTACCCTCGACAAGAGAAGACACTATAATTTAAATGTTCCTCTGACAAGGAGCAAAATTCTCCAGTGAAACTTAGTTGTGTTAGGGAAGGCAATCAGTTGTGCAGCAAAGGGACATAAAATAAGAGCTCTGCTGCTGCTGACCCACAAGTGCTCTTCACCCTCAGAGGGCAGGCACGCTCTCAGCATGGTCATCAGTGAAAATAACTTTAATTTTTACACCATGACAGCAATTCACATGGTATAAAAACAACAAGGTGTGAACCATTTTAGCATTTGGCATTCCAACTATTAAGTCATAAATTCTACAGTTGGTATTTCAAATTATTTCCTATAAATTATGTCTTACATGTAAGAATTATTTTCAAATGATTGGAGCTTGAAATTGGCTGATGTTTCATGCATTTTTATCATTAGAATACAATGTCCTTGTTGGCAGTACTTCAGTTTTGGTATTTGATTTGTTTTCAAGAACCTTACTTTTACAACTCATGTATTGTTTTCTTGGCAGAAAGGCAGCTGCTTGGCATTCAGAGCCACTAGTTTGCAGTAACAGTTGTTGGTTCTGGTCCTTATCGGTTTTTCTTTCCAATTAAGATGCAGCTGTTATGACTTCTGGAGTGTGAGAGGATTATTTTACCTAATGATGTAAGTGGGATAATCCTAAAGTAAGGATCTGTCCTTCAAAAAAGCTGGGGAAAGAGCAGGTTGTGAGACCTCAAAGTTTAGTGAGAAGTACCCCAGGCTGTGTTTTTTGTGACAAACTGCGTAAAAAGATCTGGTGTTTCTTTTCTCATGTAAATGATAGAGAATTAATGATTCGGAGAAGATTATCCTAAAGGATTTTTCACACTGCATCTTTTATAACATAATAGGGGAATGTACAATTGCTAATGCTTTTGAACTTAGTTTTCTTGTGACATTTGGAGCACTTGCAGATACAGGGCTTTTCTACTTTTTAGTGAATGAAAATAAGATTGTGGGATTTTTTACTTTTTTGCTCAGGTATGTGTTCAGTGCTGTATATGAAAAATCCCTGAGCCACCTGTTATTTTAGCTATAGCCTATAAACTGTAATCATCAGGAGACAAAGCCACACACACAAATTATTGCAGTGTATTGCAGACTGTACAGTTCTGCTAAACTAGCCATTTAAAGTCAGGAAGTCAAGCAGGCTAAAGGTGGACAGTGATACATTTGAGCTTTATGTGTAATTTAATTTTGGCGACCCATTCATGCATATGTGTTTTTTAAAAAGATTATAATATACTCTTTCCCGAAACACTGCCCATACAGCAAGAAGTTACTCATACCTAAATAAGTGCATCCACATTAGAAATCACACGAGTTAAACTGTAGTGCCATATATACATACATAGAGAGATTCTGTGTGGGGTGTCTGCATATATATATGCCACTACACACATATATACTATATTTTGGCTGATGTTCTCCTTTATGTCTTCCAAATGTGACTTTTTGGAAAGCTGGGGGTGGAGTGGTACAGGAATCCCAGGTTACTGGCTCATTCACTGCTGTTTCGTGGGGCTAAGAGAGACAAGGAGCAACTCTGGGCTTGTATAAGTGTTTTTGGAGGGATTTGCATAGTGTCTTCAGACACTGTTTCTTCCTTTCTCTCCAGCTTTCTGAAAGGAATATAAAATATAGCCAGTTGTTTCAGTAGATTAATCAAAAATGCTTTGGCATTACCTCTCAAGTATAAATGACTGCATCATCTAGAAGAATAAAAACTAGTCAGCCAGATCAAAAGTATTATCCCACTAATAAAGGGACCAAAAATTCCTATTAATTTTCATAATAAAAAAATCTAACTTTACAAATCATTGAACTCAGAGATCAACTTAGAATGTTAGTGCTATCGGTAGGTGATATTATAAACCAAGACATCAAGCTCTTATTGACACAACCAGGAGGAACCAATGACTTTTTTTTTCTCTTTTATTTCAACACAGCAAGAGTCAGATATAAGTTCATGTAATCTCAATATTTTTATAATTTTTCTTTTTATAAACAGCAAGACCCCAGGAATACCCCAAGGAGGTTGTTGCAGCAGGCTTATGATAAAAAAATATACGATGAGATAGAAATATCTTGTAATAGAAAATATCCAAATACAAGCCGTCAAGATCTTATTTCAAATACTTGATGCTATTTGAATAAAGACCGTTGTGTGAAAATGTGCTGGGTTGGATGTGGCTCCTTGTCCCCATGGGGTCCTATAGTAGCCCTTGTACAAAGGCACTGGTTAGTGAGAGATGGCTGTACTGAGAGCATTTATTCCCCAGGTGATGGTTTTCTTTTTGAG
This sequence comes from Chiroxiphia lanceolata, assembly GCF_009829145.1. Classification (NCBI taxonomy): domain Eukaryota; kingdom Metazoa; phylum Chordata; class Aves; order Passeriformes; family Pipridae; genus Chiroxiphia; species Chiroxiphia lanceolata. The sequence continues at coordinate 39,277,092 of NC_045637.1, read as the reverse complement.
ATACAAAGGAACTCATACTTTTAACAAATTTGTGTAAATGTAGAACAGATACTCTGGTCTGTTTGGATGACTGTGAAGATGATGTCTTTTGAACACTGAACTTCATATGGGAATGTTTTTAACATGAATATTCTCAGTTTGAAGATTGTCTGATCAAGGATGGCAGGTTGACTTTTAGGGTATCCAGTGCCATTTAGCATGCCCCAGGGCAGCTGAAACAGCATGATGGGCAGGATCCTGGTGTGTAAGAAGTTCTGAGAGTGAGGTGTCACTGTGTTTTAAATAGTATTGTGACAAGGAAAGAATGTCTCTGTTTGTGAGCAGTCTGCGAAAGTAAAACCAGAGATGGGGTGTTGAACCTTTATGTGCCTGGGAACTCAAACTACAGATACCCTTACCAGTTCCTAAGAACTAGTTTTTGTTGCTGGTGGTGATGATTCTGTTTCTGTTTATATAGGATCTGTTCCTGCGTGATAAACAAAATACATTCTTAATAACATTTTTAAAAATCTGTAAGAATAGCAAAACTAATAATAAATAGTTAAAAGAACAAACACAAAGAAAAATTTCCAATAAAACTCCAAAGCCCCAAAACTGAAAAAGCAAGAATTTTTATAACTTGCTTGGTCACTAACTTGATTATAGTGGATGTATAAAAAGTGGTGCATTTTGGTAGTACATTATGTTACCATGGTAACATTGACATACTAATTTAGAAACCCTTCAGGCTGGTTTTGAGAACACGGACATTGCATTAGTATACCAAAATATGAAAAGACTTATTGTCAAAGTAACTGCTAAATGTTTAGGATTAGCCCATGAGGACTTTTTTCCCCAAAACTGCTATTAGTATTCACATACCTGAACCAGAAACAAGTTAATATTCATTTCTTTTAATGGTTGCACTGAGTTTGTTATTAAATCATTGTTTGCTTTTCAGAATTGGACTTTTGGGGTCCCATTGTGAAAGCTGAGTTACATACAACTGCTTAGTCCCTCAGCTACAGGGGGGGCTGTTATTAGGGGTAGGTGCTTCATTCTTTTGATATGTGGACTGTATATTACACTTCAAGTCCTGGATATTGACAGATTCTGCATCATCTTACTTGTGTACGGTCACAGATTTTTTGGCCTGGCATTGAATTGTATCAGCTGGACCTATATTGGTGAGTTTTACTGCCATTTAATTTCTGCATATTTGAAAAAAATAAATCTGTTGAAGTGCTACATAACTCGTGCCGTACTACTTCTCCATTAATCAACAACCAAAAAAATTGCCAGCAGTAGGGAGCATGCCTGTTTTACTTCCTGTCATGGTTAACTTCCTATTTGGTAAAGTAACTTGTAGCTTCAGTTCCTTGGACCTGTTCTCATAAGACCCTCAAAGGCTGCTGTGAGCCCTTGTTTCTATCCAAAGTTGGCAAGAACTGGAGTTTTGTGTGGGACTATCAAGGCATGTGCATGCCTGGGGTGCTGGTAAGGTATGGCCTTTTCACCAGATCTCATTTGGGGGATTTTTGGCAGCAATTGTTCACTCACAGTAGAAAATAACCGCGTTTTTCTGTTCCATATCAATATTTATGTGTGCACAACTGGATTGTCACTTCTTTACCTAACTCAGTAAAGTTAAGAAAAACTAATCTTAGCATGGGAAATAAGCATTATTTATTAGATCTCAGTTCAACTAATTCTGCAGTCTAAAGAAGACTTTTGCCTGAAAATAAGTGACAAAAAGATTGGAATATCAAGAAATACAGTTAAAACAGAGTTGACTGAACAGTAACCTCTTTGCAGAAGTATATTTAGCCAAGTCTGCTTTGTAGTGACTTGGTATATTTCTTATTTCCTGATAATTTTTTAAATCTTTATGAGGGGAGTACAGGTAGGTTTTTATCTTAATTTTTAAGTGGTACTAAATTGACAGATCTGGAAATCAACAGGTAAGATTAGATCACAACACTAATTTGGCCAAAACTGAGGCTATACTAGATCCTGAGCTTTTATTTAAAAAAATCAAAATAAAAAGGGCTTTTTAAGCCTTTCTGGTCATGAGGATTACTGTTAAATCTGTGAGCAGAATGCAGCTGAAGCACTCAGATTCTCAGGTGTCTCTGTACTACCCAGAGCTCAGAGGTGCTTTGTGTCCCATGCCAGCCTCAGAGAGTGTTGACTCTGAAGCAGAACAACTGCAGCCTGTGTCTGAAGGCTGCTATATCTTCTCATCTGAACATGCAGTGAGTCTTCCCATGTGCAGTCCTCCTCTGCAGCTCGAGGGGAAAAACACCCCAAACCAAAACAACGTGATACTGTGTTTGTGCCAGGATTTCAAGCTTTCCCATCATGATTAATGTTGCGCAGGTATGAATTTATAAGGAGTAATCAGTGCTGTGAGCAGGGGATGTCATATTTATTAAATAAAGTAGATAAAACGATTTTTAAAGCAAAACTGAACAAAGCTAAAGGAAATCATCCATGTTTCTCACCATTAAATGCACTCAGAATTGAACTAGGCTATAAATTGTGCTTCTCCATGTCTTCCCCACCTCCTTTTGGGGAAAGGACATTATTTTTAACCTGAATCAATCTTGATTCTGCTGCACCCCTACAAGCACTTCCACCAATGTAACCCAAGGGCTTTTTCAGAAGAGAGAGGAAGGTCTTCCTACCACACAAGAGGCAGGCAAAGCCATGTTCCTGCTGGAGTACAGCTTATTCAAGTGCAGAGGGTGCCTGCAGCCACCCATCCTCATCACCATGCCTCTTCTTTGGACAGCCTTACCCTGCCCCAGACACACTAGCTACAGCATCCTTGTGATGTCTGCTGGGCCAAAATGGCCTCATTTTAATTCAGAGAGGTTACTGATCAATGGCAAACAGTACCTAAGGAAGCTGGTCTCAGACTGGGATGGACTCCTGACCAGATCTTGGGGTAAGGTTGTGGCAAACACCCATGAGACCCTTTCAGGGGGGTGTAGCAAAGAGAGGAGCACTGCCTCATCTCATCAGTATGGGTGGAACATGGGCAATGTCTTAATGGCTGAGTTTGCATGCTTGGTGGCAAGAGTGAGCCTCAGCCCCTGAGACCGCAGCTGTGGTGTGTTCCAGCCTGGCTGTGCTCCCCCTTCCCCTGCAGCATGCCGGCCCACCCAGATGCCATGGTGCGGGGAAGCTCCTGCTGCTGAGTTATCCCAGCTGCGCTTCAGCTGCCTGCTGCTCCCTTTCCCCTGCAAGAGTAAATAAATATTTAGAGTTTGAATTACATTACCTAGCAAGAACAATTTCCTTTTTTCACATGCTTTGCTCCTTATAGCTCAGTAATGGCAGCAATAACATTTGGAAATTACCTAAAGATAAAGAAACCTCCAAGTGTGTCTGGATTTACCTGCCTGAAATATAATTTGACAACCAGTTGCTTAATTGAAGAATTTGTGTCCTGCCCAAGCATCCTGTTCAGTTTTACCAGTTCCACATCTCTTTGCTACTAAATGTTTTTTCTGGATGTCTGAGAGGCTCTTCTCATCTGTGGTTCCTAGAGAATCAGTATCCTATAGTTTTTCAAGCTTGAAATAGATTACATGATTCTGGGAGCAGGTACTCATAATCTAATTGAATTCGGAGGGTTTGGGGGTGGGTGGGTGGGTGTTCTTTTTTCTTTTATTTATATATTGAGTGGTTGGAGAGGGTTTTTTGTTTGGGTTGTAGTTTTGTTTTGGGAGGGTTTTGGTTTTTGGGGTGTTGGTTATTTCGTTTGTTTGTCTTGTTTTGTTTTCTTTAAGTGTAGTACTTGCCTGCCTGCCTGTTGAGGAGACTAAGAGGTGAAGACAAAGCCGAGGTCTCCCTCCAGCAGAAGCAGCCACCCTCTGCCATGCTGTAGTACAGAATGTGAAAACAGAGGCTGTTTTGTTTCTTTCTATGCCCCATATCCAAATGCCCACTCCCAGCATCCTGATGCAGGCTGTTTGTGGGCCTGTTTTTGAAGTGCCAGTATAGGACAGCCCTGTCCTCTCCTCATCCCTTCACCTGGAAGGAAGATGTGGGTGTATAATCACTGGGCTGTTGGGGCTGTCCCTTCCCACAAAGGTGGGGTGCTCTTACCCACAGCTCCTGTGCCAGCACCATGTTTGATACTTAAGGTTTGGTTTTTTGTGCTAGTGCAGTACAGACTGGTTGGATTTATAGAAGAATGTCCCAGACTCCTTTTCCAAGCATGTTGTTTGGATGGGGTTTTTTGTTGTTGTCTTTTATGCTCTTTTTCAAAGGCTGCATGTTTTCTCCTCGCTCCAGGGTTATTTTTGTTTGGTTTACCCTAACTTCCGTGAACACCTAAGAAGTCACTACTGTGGTCCTTTGTGCATTTAGCAATGCTCCCCACTAGGAGAAAGATGGCTTGCAAGACTGGTCATTCACAGTTTTTGTTTCCAGTGCCCCAAGCTTTTATTTACCTATACATTAACGTTTGCCATGCCTGATGAGACTGGGTTTTGCAGTTGGTGTCAGTGACACAAGTTGCGTGTTTTCTAGCAGTCTAGCAAAGGGATAGACAGAGAACAGAGCTGTTGTCACAACTGGAATTAACATGCCATATGGTCCCTACATCACCTTTCTCTTCTATATTTATCTACCGCAGAAAAATTATTGAAAACAGTCTTCCATTTCCAAGCTCCAATCTTCAGTGCAAACTGTTTCTTTTTCTTCCCCGACTTCCTGCATTTTGTTTGCAGGAGGCACTGTTGTTCTTAGACTAGCAAATAAAAAAATAACTCCCCGGCTGCTAAAAATAACCTAGCTGTAACTCTATAAAGAATCAATTTCTGCATTTTTTTTGCTTTTTAAGCACGAAAGTTGTTTAGTATTCCCAGTAGATTGGCGTCTCTGTCGTATCTGTTTTTCTCCAATATGGCAATATAATCTCTGATCCATGGATCTGTTAGTGATGTTTTCTCTTCAGTTTGCAGCTTCCCATTGCTTTATTAAAGAAGTTCAGTCTAAGCTTATATAACTTTAATTCTGGGTTGTCGGGGGTTTTTGTCTTCAAAATAGGTTATATATAATTTCTGCCAGTATTTTACGACTTTCACTCAAAATTGCTTCAGCAAAAGTAATCTGATGAGTAGTGTAATAAAACAGGATTTAGCTGTGCGTGTTTCTTGAAAAACTTTGTCCTGCTTTGTCTCTCCAAAAGGCTTCATTTTTGTACTTTCTAAACTAAGCTGATGATATGAAGGGGATTCAGATGCTGTTTGAATGACATTTGAATTATGAAGAGCTGAAAATACATGTCTAGACAAATATTCAAAGTTCAAAAGAATCTAAAGAGGTCAGAAACAAAATGTAAAACTGTAATTAACTGTACAAAAGTTAATCCCAAAGAAAACTATTGCACATTATAGAGAAACCTCAAAAAGAGTAATGCCATAAAATACTTGGGAATATTACTATCAAGGGTCTGAAATACGATGGGATGGAGCCTTACAGCTGTTGGCTATGTAAAGGTACCCAACTGTATATACTGCAGAGGCGACTTGTAGACAGTTGTAGATGCTTTATCCCCTGTGGGAGATGAACAATATTTGAAGGATTTCAGGGAAGAAAAGCACAAATGTGAGAAATTAAATTGAAGGCAAAATAAAATTGAAATACAAAAGAAATTTTTAGCATAGGTGATGTGACAAGAATCATGAGTTAACAGAGAAAAACATAAAAGTACTCATTTCGTAGATGCATAAACCCAGAGAATGGTCTGCTACAGAAATTGGGAAAAGGCTCTAGCACTTGTGGTCTCTAGTACTAGATCTTACAAGCCATTAGATGGTAGAGAATAATCTTCAGTTGTCTGGGTAATGGACTGGAGAAGGGATCAACTGCTTTTCCTAACGTCTGTAATTCCTAATTGCTTATTAGACTTTTATATGTATGAAAGTTATGGGAAGACTGTCTGTCTCTCTGATTTTCCTGCAGATCTCTCATCAGTGAAAAAAAATTGTGTCCTATGAATGAACTTTCCTCTTTCTCTAGAAACCTATTAACTAAATTAGACAATATGAACTTTACTTACTGTGACAGATCTGCTTTCTGTTGGCATGATACAAAGATGATACTGGCTTTTCTTCCCTTTATAATTTCATTCTCAGGTCTTTCATGTAATGTATGTCCATTTACATGAAGTGTGGGGGCTCTTTTTACCCCAGATTGGATCTATTCTGACACATCACCTTATTCTGTTTTCTAAAATTGAAAAACAGATAATCCTTTAGATTGGAAAGGACATTTAATATCATGATGTCCAACCCTTAACCTACTGCTGCCAAAGCTACCATTAATGTGTCCCTAAGGACCACATCTCCACATGTTTTAAGTATCTCCAGGGATGGTGACTCAAGCATTTCCCCGGGCAGCCTGTTCACGTGCTTTTGGGGAAAAACTTTTCCTAAAGTCCAATCTAAACCACCCGTGATGTGACTTGAGGCCATTTCCTCTTTTCCTATTGCTTGTTACCTGGGAAAAGAGACCAACCCCCACCTCTCTAGAATCTTCTTTCAGGCAGTTGTGGAGAGCAATAAGGTCCTCTCTGAGCCTCCATTTCTCCAGGCTAAATAACCCCAGTTCCTTCAACTGCTCCTCGCAGGACTTGTGCTTCAGACCTTTCACCAGCTTCGTTGCCCTTCTCTGGACACTCTCCAGCACCTCAGTGTCTTCTTTTGTAGTGCCCAAAAGTGAATACAAGACTCGAGGTGCGGCCTCACCAGTGCCAAGTACAGAGGGACAATCATTACCCTAATCTTGCTGGCCATGCTATTTCTGGTCATGCTCCAGGTAAAACATCCAGTAACATTTATCCAAAACTCGTTAAAACAAAGTTCCTTCTCATAGTAGGACCCGTCCAGATTGGTTTTCCCCTTCGTGAATTGTTTGCAATGATTCTACGGCAAGCTTGGCTGCTTTATTTGCTAGTGAATATTCAGTGGGTTTTGCTTCTCTGGTGAGCTCTCTGTTAATCTTTGGCTAAGCCTATAGCCAGTGGGAAAAAATCCTCCCAGATTACCTTACTTTGGACTGCCCGTGCTACCTGTGCTCGAGGGTGTCCATGGGGGAGCACTGCAGTTTTGAACCAACAGGATAAGAATTATGGGGCAAGCTAAAATTGCTATCCATTAAGCCTTTCCCCTCTGGATTCATGTGTAATTGAACAGTTGTGCACACAGTTGTGCAAGAGCCATTCTTTTATATAAATAGACTAGTTACTGTGTTGCGTGAAGTGTATAATCCCTTTTTTATTTTTTTTTAAGAACTACAGTTGAAAAAATACAAATGTTGAGTCCGACAGCTAGAAATCAGCTTGAGTAGGTGTGGTTGTAAAGGAGCTGTTGGAGCTTGCCCTGCCTGGGACAGCTTCAGCCACTGCAGGAGACTGGGTGCTGGGAAGCTCAAGCTCCAGCCCTCCAGGGAATAGCAGAGCCCCAAGGGAAAAGAGTCAGGGCTTCCTCCCTTTCACCTTCCACTAACATGGGACCCAGCTACATTTCTCACCTTCCTGCAGCTACTCGAGTTTTACTCTCTCGACTGTGGGAGGGTTGGCTTTGCAGAAAGGTGGGTAGTCTGCTGGTTTGACAGCCTCAGCGCCCCAAGTGCTGTATTTATCACCAGGGAGGTCTGGCCTCGGTGCCAGCTCCCCCCCAGCGTTTGTCAGCGCTGGGTCGAGGTGCCGGCACGGCAACAAGAAGCCTCCAGCAGAGATAATTCTTATCATGTGTGCTGCTGGCTCAGCTCTGCTTTTCCTCACATGGTGACAATTTCTGCCTGCCATCGGTTCCCCCTTTGTATCCCAGTCATGCAGGCAGCAAACACAGCCAAAGGATGTGTCCTCATGCAGTCTTAGTGTTTGGGACTTCAGTCTCCATCAGCAAACTTTGGGAAAGTGAATTCTTCTTCCTAATCACTTTGCCATTTCCTGACATATTTGTCATAAAATGTCTCCTATGCTGACTTTGTTCTTTAAATTGCAGTGGGACTGTTGTCTTGTTCAGGATGCGGGTCAGCAGGAAAACAGTTAAGTGTGGAAAAATACACCGTTGCTGTTCACTGGGGTCAGAGCGACCTAAATTCAAAATGGTCTGTGCTCCGTGGCTGATCCAGCGTCCTCAGGCTGCAGCCTGTCTGTCTTCTGCAGTTGCAGACTAAGAACAAATTTTGTTGAGGAGCAAGATTTCCACCAATTTAATTTACTAAAATTTGGAGTTTAGAAATCTGGGGCAAAATGGAGGGAAATAGTGAAAGCAAGAGAAAGAAATGCAGAAAAAGAGAAGTTGTAATTGAGAAGTTTGAGTGAAGCAGAAGTTGTGTTTTGGTCATATGCTGGAGTGTGTTTCAGCAGTTCAATTTGTTAATTTTCTAGAACAGGCATGAAATTTCTATATTTATGTATATTAAAATTAATAATAGATTACAAAAGCAACCCATTAGCTTTTTTTGGGTGGGAGGAGAAACTAAGAGCTGCCTAAAGGCATTTCTAATTGTTTGGGGTTTTTTTAGTTTCATTTTTTTAAGAAAGCTCCTTTTTTATTGTATGTTTTGCTGTTGCCCACACTGATGCTGGAGGAGAGCATCTGTGCAGTCTGCATAGATTGATTCAGAGGGTGCTTGGTGCTTCCTTCAGGTCACGGCTGCCACAGTTTGCCGCTGTCTTTTAGGTGTGCATGAACCGGGACACACACGTCCGAGATGTGGGAGTGCGAGTTTTAGGAACACTCAGCAACAGCCTCCACACATGCCGAATGTGATGCCTGCTCACAGGAAAATACAGAACAGAAAAAGCCAGGGAGGTTTTCCTGAGGAATAGTAAGGTGAAGCTTGTAGGAGCATGCCTCGCGTTGCTTTTGCTGTTAAAAGCAGATACATTTTTTTTTGGTTTCCTTCTAGGCCACAAAATGCTCCTGACTTCTTTCCTGATGCCCAGTGATGGCACCAGTACCCCAGGGAAGGAATCCTGCCCTTCCCTCTTGGACAAGGGACAAACCCTGGGTCAGTGGTGAAAACTCAGGAATGTTTTTTGCAAGGTCTGTCTAACTAATCTGGAGAATTTTTGGGGTTTTGATAGGGTTTTGAGCACAACAAAAGTGAAGGTTTGGGTTGGGTTCTCTCCCACACCTTTTTTCCTTGATTATGAGAAATTTCTGGGTGGTTGTGCTGGTTGAACAATCCAGAGGAAAACAGCAGCATTCCCGCAGGGGCTTGCAAGAATTTATACTGGGTTTTTGCTGACACCTATTTTTATATCAGAGATGGCAAAAACATACTGACATATCTAGTCTGTCTGCTTGGGAATACATTTCATTTCCATATGCATCCAGCCTTGCAGTGGGTTTGATAAGTTGGGTTACTTGTTTTAACTCATCTGCACTTCTCCCTTCCCTTGGAGCTGATCCAGAAAAATATCTTAAAAGAGAAGGCTTTGTGTGGGGAGAATGAGATTTAATTTGCATTATGAGGAAAATTTGAAAAGTTTTCACAAAATGTGATGACTAGATTTGATATCCTGTAGTTTTAGTTAGTCCAGAAGAGATTTTTTTTTCTTCTCTCTGAATCCTAGTAATCTGTGGGGATGGTGATCATTATTATTTTTATTCTTTGGTATTTTGATCTAGGAACTAAATAATTTCTTTAATGAATAGGTTTGCTCTCTATCTCTGACAGTATTTCTGACATTTTCCACTTACTCTTATCTCCCCCTGCCATGAGGTAGGTTGTGTTTACTCTGTATAAAATATTTTGCATTATAAACAGTGACATTTGCTTAGGATTTTCATCCTTCTCTGCGGGAATTGGAAAAGTATGCAGGGTAGGAAAGCAGTGGTTTTTTTGGCATTCAGAACAAAATATATAAATAAATACTATAAACATACACACACATATACACATCATTTCATGGCTGGGCTTCGCGAACGAGGATTTGGGAAGGCTCTATCCACATTTGTTACAGGCACGCTGGTGGCTTATGAGGCCAATACGAGATAGACATGTCCGATTGCAAAAGGCACAGCAGAAAGACTCCTTAGATGGTGTATTCTGCAAGACACGGTTCTTTCTGCGTTGCCTTTTCTGCTCAAGAGTGATCCTGCATGTGTTCTCAAAGGAGACAGCAGCATTATATATGGTGTGTCTCCAGACCTCCCGATTGGAGGCCAGAGTAGACCAGTTATGGTGATCAATATGGCCAAGGCTGAGATGTTGTTTCAGGGTGTCTTTGTATCTTTTCTTCGGGGCTCCTCTCATGCGGCAGCCAGTGGCAAGTTCACCATAAAGCAAGCTCTTAGGGAGGCGGTGGTCCTTCATCCTGGAGACGTGCCCTGCCCATCACAGCTGTGTTCTCATCAACATGACCTCTATACTTGTGACTGCTGCTTGCTCTAGAACAGATGTATTGGTCACAAAATCTGACCAGTGGATGTTTAGGATTGTGCGGAGGCAGCGTTGATGGAAGCGTCCTAGGAGACGCAGGTGGTGGCGGTAGATGACCCATGATTCGGAACCATACAAGAGAGTAGACAGCACTATGGCTCTGTAAACACTGATTTTGGTACTTTTCTTCAAATGTTTATTACGCCAAACTCTTTTGTGGAGTTTTCCAAAAGCACTATATGCCTTTGCTAACCTGTTGTCTATCTCTCCGTCAATCTTACCATCCAAGGAGATGAGGCTACCTAGGTAATTAAACTGCTGGACTGATTCAGTCCATCACACAACAACCAGTAAAGTATGAATTGGATACTGCCCCCCCTTTAGGAGAAACCCTCAAGGCCATACAGCAGGTGAAAATCGGCAAGGCAGCTGGGGTTGGTGGAATTCCACCCGAAGTCTGGAAACATGGGGGCCTTGCACTCCACACCAAATTTCACGAGTTTGTGGTGCGCTGTTGGGAGCTCGGTGAACTACCATCAGACCTTCGTGATGCTGTCATCATCACTTTGTATAAGAAGAAAGGAATTAAATCAGATTGCTCAAACTACCATGGTATTACTCTGCTCTCCATTGCAGGCAAAATCCTGGCAAGAATACTCTTGAACAGACTAATACCCACCATAGCAGAAGGAATCCTACCTGAAAGTCAAATGTCGTTTCAGAGCCAACAGGAGCACCACAGACATGGTATTTGTTCTCAGACAACTACAAGAGAAGTGTAGGGAACAGAACAAAGGTCTCTATGTAACCTTTGTCGACCTCACCAAGGCTTTTGATACTGTGAGCAAAAATGGTCTGTGGCAGATTTTGGAACGTTTAGGTTGTCCCCCCAAGTTCCTTAAAATTATCATCTCACTACATATACACATATATGTAATATAAAGAAGTTAATATTTCCAATTAGAGAGTCTGGAGGAGGGCAGTGGATGGGGCGAAGAGTCTGGATCACAGGTCTTAGGAGCAGTGGCTGAGGGAGCTGGGGTTGTTTATCCTGGAGAAAAGGAGACTCCCTTCAATAAGGGGACCTTATTGCTTTCTGGAACTACCTGAAAGTGAACTGGGGGTCAGTCTCTTCTCCCAGGTAACAAGTGGTAGGACAAGAAGAAATGGCCTCAAGTTGCACCCGGGAAGGTTTAGATTGGGTATCAGGAAAGTCTCTTCACTGAAAGGGTGGTCAAGAATTGGAACAGGCTGCCCAGAGAAGTGATGGAATCACCATCCCTGAAGTGTGACACGTGGATGTGGCACTTGGGGATACAGCTTAGTATGATGAACATGGTGGTGCTGCATTAATGGTTGGACTTGATCTTAGAGGTCTTTTTTTAACCTTAATGATTCTATGATTCTAATTATCTCTTTTCAACTTCTAAGCTTTCTCCTGCAACACTGAAATTAATGGCAACATTTTGACATTTCAGTTACTCATTTTCTACTATAGCTACAGATGGTGAATGAAAGAAGGTAAATGAATTCAAGCAGGGAGAAAAAGCTATTTTATAAGGATTAATAAGGTAAAGTAAAAAAAAGATCATGAGTGAACTTTTAAAGAAGTGGCAGCATGGCATATATTTATCTTCCAAAGCATGCATGACATCACGTGAGAAAGGTGCAGTCTGCGACATTGATGTAATGTGAAAATGTAGCACTGACAGATTTATTTAGCAATTTAGGGGGATGTTACCCCAAGTTATTGTGCTTCTATGTACTTAAAGAGAAATGCACGTAGGTATTTAGGTCTTGCACATTTACTGACATGATTTTTTTCAGAAATAGCAGTAGTTGTTCAACTTTGTGCACTGTGGAAAACAGGTATATATTCATACTCTATGTTTTTACTGAAGTCTTGGAGCAGTTACAGAAAACTAAAAGAATCTAGGAAGAAAGAATAAAAAAGCATATGCAGTTGTTTATTTTAAATACTCCCCAAATTGGTGATTCTGACAGATTTTTCTTGTGGGCTGTTGCCTCCCGTACATTTTAAAATATGAGGCTTAAACCCCTGATTTTTTGATGTACCTACTTATTCCTGTTTTGTCTTATCCTTTTGCTTTTATCCATATATTTTTATCCATATATTTTAACCCTATATTTTGTAGCGAAATTCAAGCTTTCGAAAAGGTTCACAAAATCAGCAATTTAGCGTATGGTTTGTCACTTTTATAACAGCTGTAAGATAAATAAATAATAAATAAATAAATAAATATTACAGCACAAGGGCAGGCAGTTTTTGTGATAGCCCCTTTTCATATAAGATTACAGCTAAAAAGAGGCGAAGTGCTAAGTTTCATAATTCACTGAAGTTTGACACTTTTAAAGTTTGTGTTATAACAGCACTTCATAGGCTATAGATGGGGCTGTTTCAAGTTCTGTTGTAAATCTGACTTTACAAGGCTCTAATGTTCTGTAGGCTAATAAAAATCACTCTAGGATTGAATGTATGAAATAAAAAATTTGGTGTTTTTAATATATTTTAATGCTCAGGGTATTTTGTCATCTTAGGTTTTTTTTTCACCAAAATTGCATTGTTCTTGAATTTTGTAATAAATCTTAAAGCTTACCTTCATGTCTGAGGGGGGAGGGGGAAGAAAGCAAAGGAAAAAAGAATAAGGCATCCCAGACATAGAAGTCTTGTGTCTGCACAGTAAAGTTTAAGGTATCAACATGAGCTTTTGGCACTGGAGAAAAGGGCATAAATATTGAGCATGAAATATAGTGTAATAATAAGTGATAACGTTTTCACATGGTTTAAGTATAAGCCTTCCATGAGCTACAGAGGATAAGCTGTAAGCCCCAGAAAGTTGGCTTTTCTGGAGGACTGCCCCTGTGCACTGCACATCTCTCCTTGTTTGAAATGCCTGAGTTTAAGCAGGAGAGGAAATTGTCTGACCTGAAATTTTGAGGTTTCACGTAGTTTTTGCATAGTGTTGTTTGAAGGATTCACCTGTTTGGCAACACACTATGAAAATGCAAACAGTTTGGAAGCATGATCTAAAATATACATCTTGATTCTGCATAAGCAGCGGTAAGTTACAGGAGAATTTAGCCCTCAATCAGCGTGCTGCACTTTGCCATGTAGGTGATCGTGGTTCAGGGCAGTGCAGGGCTACCATAACATTCCCAGAAACCTTGCTCCCTTCTCTGTGCAGTAGTGATGTGAGAACAGTGAAAACTTAGGCTCAGGAATACTGTATTAACATTTCCCTCAATCCCCATGCAACTTTGTAATTCATGCTAGTTGTGTTCAGTACTGAAGTAGTTGTTTCTGGCTACCTTGTCTAATCTGGAAAGAGTGGAATATCACATACAAGGGTGACACCAGCCCACCTGTGACCTGCAAGGCTTTCAATGGCCTTGTCAGCAGAAAGGAAATCCATTCAAGAGCAATAAACATAAGGGCAGGAGGGACTCTGGAACAAAGACCTGCAAATTTCTCTCAGCTGTTCTCCTTCCCCTGCATCTGTGGGCTTGATCACATTAGTTTACTAAGTGAAGTATAATAAACTTTCTGAGGGTCAGGGGTTGGTGGCAGTAGCATGCTATCCTCCTTCACCAGGCTGTGTCCTAAGCATTGCTATTCTGTGCCGTTTCCATGCACAGGGCACATTGGATTTTTTTGCTGTTTGGTGAAGAAGAGAGAATTGAGGAAGCTGTTGAGTCTGCCCACCACATAAACTATGCTGTGCAGACCCACAGGAGCCCCAGCAGTCACAAACCCTGGCAGACAATGCACATTTTGGACAAGGGCACACTGTTGTTTTGTCTCTAATTCAGCCACTGGGAGGGACCCTGTGGGCTGGGCTGGGCTCATTTGGACTGACAATCAGGCTTGCATTGCGCAGGTGCACATGAGACCTGCCAGGAGAAGAAGGGGAAATCAGCATAGAATAAAAGCAGCTCCAAAGGATAGCATGTCCTGTGACCTTTGTCCCTGATGAGGTGGCCAGCTGTCAGCTCCTCCCATCCACCTCCAACATGACCTTAAGTACAGTTTAAGACTGCTGGCTGTTTATCTAATGTCTTTTGTTGTTCTTTATACGCACTTGCAGCAACTTGTGTAAGGATTCAAACATGAGCATAAAAGTGTCTTTTCAGATTTTTAGGTATTGCCTTCATTCTGGGTATTTAAGAAGCTATAGTCCACAGCTTTCCTTACAGTTAGGCAAGAAAGTAACTTTTCTTTCCGTTAAGTGCTGTTGTTTCAAGGTAGGGAGGGAAGAATTGAAAACTAAGGGGACTTCTGAAACTAAGTCCCATTTAGATATCCTCTGTGGTAAAAAAACAGGCTTTTTTATTAGTATAGTTCTTTATATAGCTAGACCTTCACTTCAGCACTTTTGTATGCTGCATTGTTTGTGTTTTCAAATTTGAGCTTAAAACTGCTAGGGCAGCTGGGGACTTCTTTTCCCTAGCTCTGGTATGTGAGGAATTACTGGACTGGAAAAGAAGTTCTCCCAAGAAGGAAGACAGGGACAAGAACTTCAGGTGAGCACATCAGGACTCCTCCTAAAGGAAGGACATTGAGGTATGTTTGGTGGTGTGAATGCTTTATTTGCCTCAATTTGCATCCTTTGAATTCATATTGTACTGAAGTCATGCTCTATCAGGCAGGACAGTTGTTCAAGTGCCCAATGTTGTGAGCATGCATGACAGCAAAATCCTTTTATAATGATAGCACCTGGTTGGAGTATATCTGATTGTGTGTTAGACACATTAGACATAGGAAGTTTTGTTTTAGGAATTGTAAAATAATGTGCCTGCAGGCAGCTGTGCAGCTTTGGTGTGAGGAGGACTGTGGAGGATGGTTTCAGAGGTGTAATACAAAAAAAATGCTTGCTCATTTTAACCCTCTGTGCCCTCTGTAGTTTCATTTCAAAGTAAGCAAACTCTTACTTGATGCAGTTTCTGTTCCTAGGAGGGTTTAGTTACAGGGCAGAAGCACAGACAAGTTTGAACACAGATCAGTTGTTTGCTTTGGTTTTATGTTCACTGGTATCAGCAGTGCATGGTGAATTGGCAGCACAGCAAATCCTGTGATAAGAGTGAATGTGTGGGCAGTAGACTCTCCCCGTGTTCCAACTTGAAATCTTCTGGATGTCTTCTACTGTGAATGGGGTTGAATGTAACTGGGGGGTATGTTATTACATATGATGGGAAAGCATCTGAGTGATTATTCTTGAGAGGTACTGTTCTTATTTGAAGGGAAAGGAGGGGAGTGGAAACTTCTCTGTGCCGGCATTGTGATGCAGAGTGACTGCTTGTGGGTGCCATCTCTGCTTGAGTTGTGAAGGCCACTGAATAAAGCCGTGTTTAGGCACATACGTTTTTAATGGCATGATCGTTTTGGGATGGCTTTGTGTACTTGTCTACTACAAGATTAGAAAACAGGAGTAGTCTTACTAAGCCTTTTGTCACGTTTGTTGAGGTTGTAGAAGCACACAGCAAGGATTGCTTTTGCATTGTGTAGAAAGTGAATTCTTCCTTGGAGATCTGCTTATTTTTACTTTTGGGGGTGTGCGGATTTAACTAAAGAACATGTGTTCACACAGTTATGCCATTTAAATTAAAGTGGGGTGACTCAGTGTGTATTCAGTGCTGCAAGCCTACAGCAACTGCAACAGAACATTTTATTGTCTGAAGACAATGCTAATAATGGCAGTATTAAAACAGCGATGTAATTTCACAAGACGATATTCTGTTCCCAGAACTGCAAAGTGACAAAGATATTTGCCGTTGTCAGACAGGGGAACAGGAGCTGACCTGCAGTGCAAACAGCACCCTCCGCTTCCGCTGGGCTGGGCTGGGGTGCCCTGCCCCTCTCTGCTCCTGCTTTCTGGGACCTGCTCCAGAGTTAGTCACACCAGCGAGCACCCTTGCAAAGCGAACACTCCAGCAGTTGGCTGTGCTGAGAGCTGTTGTCACACAGCCACTTCCCAGAGTGATCCTACTCTAAGCTGCTTTCATCCAGCAGGTGAGCCATCCACCAGCATCCTGACCAGCCGAAATGGCTGGGAGGGCATGTTCTGCTTCTGGCTGCCCCTCACCTATCGCTGCTGTAGTGTTTGGCTCCACCAGGTATGCAGTTGGCTGAAGGAGAATTCAGTATAGGTGTAGTCTTTTGCAGTTAATACATTGTGATTTCCATAGCATTTCCATAACTTATAAAACAGCGGTTCAGAAGTGAAGTGTTTTACATTGATCATGTGTTTCTTTACCATGAGCTTTCATAGAGGGATTGTAGGATGAAAGCAATGTGGCTGTGGTGACTAGTGAAGGGCAACTATACTGTCTTTGTAGCTGAGGTGTAGCTTATAAGTGGAAGTAAATTGTCACTAAGAAATTAATAAACATTACATATATGTTATTAATCCTTAGCACTACCTCTTACTGTCTAAAAACAATAGTAAGTTCCTTATCAAAACAGTTGTTAATAATGCTTGGATCCTGAACAGGTGCAGTGGTGGGAGCTATATAGATTTATTCTTTCATAGGAAATATTAAAAATAAAACATTTCCACCCTCCTAAGTATTCCTTTTCAGCGGGTTCCTGGTATACTGCTGTAATAGTCTCATTGAATAATGACAATGTGGACAACATGATGAGAAAATGAACCAAAGAAGAGATTGTTGGCGGTGTGGAGACACTGGTTAGAAATCTCACCAACTTTAAACCACATTTGTAGTGTCATGACTTACATCCAGCGTGGACATCATCTGCAGTATGAAGCCATTTGGAGGTTTGATGGTGAGCACATTATATTAACATTGCAAAGTTTGCTTCTCTGCATTGGTAATTAGCAGGTAAAATAGCTGTAAATCCAGACTGAGATCTTGCACTGAACACCTTTAAGACGCAAAGCCCCTGAGGACTTGCTTCTTTAGTAACTCGTGGGAGCCATGTGACAAAGTACCATGTTGTGGTTGTGCATTGATTTCAGTAGCTTCATTTTGGAGTTGTGCTCATCTCTTAAAATGGATGTTTTTAAAATGTAGTTTGTGTTTGATTGGAATACTGAAGAAAAAGAGCTGATTTAAGGAAAATTGAATGGGGGGAGAGTGTTGCATGTTTTACAGTGTTGAGATTCCAGACATCTTTGCTGTGAAAAATGGGCGTTTAATTGCCCAGTTTCTGTGTGGGTTTGCTGAGTTGCTTTAGTTTGTTTGTTCTCTGCCAGTTTCTAATAATGCTATTATTTGTTTTCACTAAACAGAAAAAAATTAATTCAGTGATCTCTGTTGCTCAGTGTCTGCTGGGAATACTGCTACTGAATTGTATCACTGCAAATATTTGTATGTTCTTGCTTGTGCTGTCAGTAGAAACGTTAGGGAGAGCCAAACAGTTAGTCTAACTCAAGATTGCTTACATGTCCTCTATTTTCTTTTGATGAAATCATTGCACCGTTCTACCTCAGCGTGATCTTCCATGAGCTGCAAGGAGCAGATCACATCATTATTATTGAGCTGGCTAGTTCAGTCAATGTGATATGCACCACAGAACTTTATGGGGTCCCCTCAGCAATTTCCCTCCCTAGTATATGTTTTGTGGCATGAGAACATCTCCTTTGTTTCTAAATAGCAATATTTGTTATTCCCATCACTTGGTTCTGTCTCCTCTGTGTACCCCTGCATACCTGTATCTCGAGTACAGTGTATTTGGGGCCCGTGTGCAGTATTACAACATGCCAACCAGGCTTGCATAAAATGGCACAGCCCATCAGCCCTTGTTTAGCCCCTACTGACAGTTAAATGCTGGCATTAGCAGCTTTTGACCTTCTCATCCCTTTCTTGAACTGATTCTGTAATGCTGTATACACAAAGGAGTCCTGCACAGCACTGCCTCTTAACTCACTGTCTTGATGAATATGTTATAGGTGCCTGCTGCTAAAAAGGAGAGATCATACTTTTCTTTGTCTAGGTAGTTCTTGTTCTCCTCCTCCTTGTGTTTTCTTGATTTTCTCAAGTCCTCCTGTTTTGTGTGCTGTTGACAAGTAAATCACTGAGAGATGCAAAAAGCAGAAAAGCAGAGGAAATGCCTGGTACATACTGAGAAGCAAATATCTCAGTCTTTCAAGAATGGAAAAAAAGGAGAGATAGAAAGAGGTCAATATATATGGTGATGAATTTAAACATGTGCTTATTTATTACTCTGCCTTCAATGTCTGGATCATCTGCTGCTGAAGATAGTGTGAGGCAAAGAGACACTGTCTTTTGGCGCCATTGAAACAGAGGTAGCAAGATGAGATCAGAAAATCATACAGGTTGGAGGGGACTTCCAGAGGTGACCTGCTGACTGGACTGGGTCCCGTGTGATCAGGTTGCTCAGGGCCATGTGCAGGACAGTTTGAGCATCTCCAAGGATGAAGGTCCAGCAGACTCTTTGGGTTCCTGTTTCACTGTTCACCTCCCTGAGAATAAAGACTTTTTTCTCTGTATAAGGCCTGAATATCCTATGTTGCAGCTCTGGCCAATGGCTCCCCTCCCTCTCTGTGTACCTTTGCAGACAGTCTGTGTTCCCTCCTGTCAGGCAGTAGCAGACAGTGGATAGGTCTCCCTGTGACTTTCTCTTTTCAGGGCTGAAAAACACAGTATTCTCACCCTCTCTTCCTCTGCTCCAGCCCTACAGCTGGCTCTGGGGGGTCAATGTGGGTCTGGCACTGGGCAGCCTGTAGCACTCCAGGCAGCATGTCTGCAGGAATAACTCCTTCTTGTTCTGCATCCTCAATAGACCCCTGAGATTGGTTCCTCTTTTCATGTCAACTGATCTTAAGCTCTCCCTTTTTCAACCTTTTTGGGCAACATCTCCCGGAAAGTAACATTTTCAGACACTTGCATATAGTATGATGTCACACCGAAATCTATGTATGGTAATGGAAAAAAACCCCAACAAATAACTGTTAATTCTTAACTTTGTTACTTTTATCTATTGTGTTGTTCATTTTTACAACTGTCCACAAGTCTTGATCTGACTTTTTTCTTGAAGAACTTAAAATGTGTTTTCTGGAGTAAAATTAAATATTTTGCAGTCAAATGCAACAGTCCAACCCAAAAAGGTGAATGCTACTGCAGGTCAAGGTTCTATGTGTAAACCATATTCTGTTAGCAATTGAAGTGGAAAAATGGCTCTTAAATAGTTTTTTCTGCTGCTTCCCTATTTTTTTAATATTAAGTTTCCCCTGGTATTTCAAGAGCCTGTATACAGATATTGTATACTCTTACAGCAAATCCAAACACAGTTTAGCAGGGCAAAGCACAGTTGCAGACTGGCTCAGTGCCCAGAGCCTGCTTTTAACCTCTGCAAAGGCCCTTCTCTTTCTCAGCAATGCTGAATGTGGTATAGATATTTCACATTTTCTTGCAGGAGAGAAAAAAGAAAATCTCAGGATAGAATTTCTGAATTTTAGTGAATCAGATGTAACAAGTACTGGCCTGAAAGAAGACATCAGATTATAAAGATCCTAAGAAACAGGATAAGGCATACTGTAAACATCCAGGTTAATGAGCAGAGAGCTATGGCACTTGATGAATTCTCATGTAATTTTTGAAGATAGCCATTATCTCCCAGCTGAAAATTCACACACAGTTTTTCTGTGTAGATATTCTAAAAGCATTATGGTTTTCAGAATATGCAGTGTGAAACAGTAGGTTTTTAACTCTTTTTTTATGTGCTGACCATTAAATATTGTCTAATGTATGTAGGAATTCTGTGTGGCTAATTTAGACTTTGGACAGTACAGGTATATTTGAGAATTCCTGTGGGGTAATCCACACACTCATCAAGGAACTATTGACTGTAAGTTAAAGCAAGTAGTATGTCAAGAGATTGACTACTTGATTTTATGTTGTTATTTCTCACTGACTAAAGAAATTGGATGTGTCTCTCCATCCATAAAGTAATCTCAACATAATATTGAACCACTCTTGAAAAGCTGTTGCTCATAGCATGATGCTCCTTTTGGAACTTGACATAATGTGCATCCCTTTACAAGGTGCATGCATAAAATATTAGAAAGGTGGAGTTTGTGACCTAGTTAGGATTATGTGCATGATCTCTTCTCCTTGGCTGAACTGAGGAAACAACTAGAGTGGGAGATATCTTTATATACAACAAACCTTGCCTTAACTTTTGGTTTGGTTTCTTTTAATGAAAGGGTTATTTATGAGTGTGTGCTCTTTTGATTTGGGGCTGAACATAAAATAGCTAGACATCAGAAAACTTAGTATGCAGAGTGAAATTTAATTAGGTAACAGCATAAAATCAAAGATCCTTTTGTAGAAAGGAAGCAAGAATCCTCTTTTGGTACTAGAAGCGCGTATGTAGCTAAGTCCTATTTTCATCTCCTCCTCTTCACCGAGAGGTGTTAGTAATAGGCACGTGTGATCTGCTACCAAGGGTGATGGGTCAGGGATATGAGGAGGAATGGACTGCATTCCTTCATCTTGCATGGTGCCTTCTTCATATAGCAAAGGTGCATGAACTCTAATTTTTTAAAAGGCAGTCTTTAACTTTGTACATTCCAGTTTGAATTGCTAAATTTGGTCTTCACAGACACCAAGCACCTATGTCATGATCTCAGTTTGACTTCTGGGTGCTAAATAGCTCTTGAAAGTATGCACAGAATCTCTGAATTCAGGCTTAATTAACCATTTGCATGAAAAATTGAAGCCTAACTTTTTCAATACCTAATTTCATCTTTCTTTTCTTGGTAAAAATTTTGCAAAAGTATATCTGTTCATAAAAATGTTTTTATATCTGTTAACATATACGGTAACTGTTGGGCCAGGTAATAAACATCAGATGTGCTCCAGTTTAACTGCTCCAACTTTTAAGTTATTTATTTCAAAAATTGCTTTTCTTTTGTGGTATATTAGGCAAAGATGAATATAATTACATGTGTTCAAACATCTGTTCAATGTTAACTCTCAGAATGAGAGGTTACGTGCAAATTTTTGTAACTCGTAATAATTGTGAGACTCAAAAAAAACCCCCCAAACCAACATACAATAACAAAAATACCCCAAAAAAAAACCCCAAAAAACCCGAAAGAAAAACCCACAAAAAAGCACAGCTATGCAAATGGAGAAGTAGAGGATTCCTTTATGGGAAACACCAGATACACATTTTGAGCGAGATAAGACACTGACACATCCAGATGTGAGTATTTCATATAAGCCATCAAACCTTTTAAGTCACCTTATGCTGGCAGTACCAAAGCCAGCAAAATTTTCCCATGTTTCATGCAGGCAAATGTCAGTGATGAACTGAATTTTATTAACTTAAACATTTTCTGTTTCTCTTCTGTGGCTTTGTAACTGTCTTGGGTTTTGTTTTGTATTGTTTTCCTCGTCTGTTATATTGGGGTTTTAGTTTTGTTTTCAAAAAAGCAGTGAGATTCATATTTTTATGAAGAAAGAAATGCTTGGGAGGTACTTAACATAATTTTTGTTTTCAGTTATGGCAAACACGTTGTAAGTAACCTATGTTGTGCAACTTGTGGTTCCAACCTCCTGCTGTATTACATGCACTGTGTACTCCTCACCAGAGCACAAGCAGCAACTTCGAGCTTCTTCTCCTCTTCATTTAGAGGTTGACCAGCGTGGGCACACAGCATTCCTCTCTGTGTGTCTGCACATGTCAGTGTGTGGTCTCCTAATTAAGATTTGTTGTCATCCAGATAGTTCAAATAAAGTTTCATGTGTGGTTGTCACTTTTCCTGTTGTAGTATTTCTGTGATTTTAATGTTCCAAGGACAAGACTTCTCTGAACATGCATGAAGGCAAAAAGCAAACCAGCTGTGGAAAGTATATTTAGGTATAAATATTTTAGCATTTCATATGGAGGACAGACTGCAAGATGCTTTTAGTTGGCATGATGTTGTCTTCCTGAGAATTGTTTTATAATAATTTTATTGCATTTTTCTTTCGTTTCAGTTTCCATTATCAAGGGGAAAGAGTCTTTGCTTTAATTATTCTTCATTAAGATTCATATCTCTGAGTTTAAACTGAGATAAACTTTGGCAATTCTCAGGTTGTGGATATCTAAAGAGAAGTGAGGTTCTGGCTCAGGAAGCAAACTCCCTGTTTTCCAGCAAGTAAAAAAAGGAAGAATCAATTATGCTCCCTGAATCCTCACCTTGGTGCCTGTGTGCTTACCCCAGGCACAGGGCACACCGTGCTTCTGAGTTAAGAGATGCTTAAGAAGATATGTCTTTGACAATGCCTTTGAGAATTTGTTATGAGATATGTCCCTCTGCTGATAGTATCCAGGAGGGATAGATGTCTCTTTCATTCATTAGATGCATCTCAAAGAAGAAGTCCAGATGTTAGACTGGACTCTTTCTCCGTTTTAAACTCCCCACTGGGATCTTGCTTACGTGGGCAAACACGTTGGTCATACCTTCCTCTGAGATTTTGAAATTTTGAATATGCAGTGTCAGTCACAAGACTCAGAGGTTTGTTTTTCTTGTAGCATGGTGCTTTTTATTGTAAGGATATTGAGATGACAAGGGACCAGCTAAAGGGACTACTTGTCTGTAGCTATGCATGTTCCACTTGCATTTCAATGACTCTTAGTTCTAAAGGTCTCAACCCCAATATTAAGATATTACTTAATGAGTCTTCTAAACATGTCATGTTACTAGAATCTTCTGGCACCACAGATGGAAGGAGAACTGTCCTGACAGCACCCAGTCTGCATGTGGATGTCCTCAAGTCAGTCAGTCTTGAAAAGGAGCCGTCACTCCTTCCTGAACAGTTTGCATATCCTTTTGCTTGCCAAATTATAAAAAAAATACATATCTGAGAATGGTAGAAATGTTTAGAATTTATCTAGCTACAAACCTAATTTTAAGATCCTCAGATCTCATAGTGGTTTTTAAAGTTTTTCACTTGACCTTGATTTCACCAGCAGATAAAGAGAGACTGTTGAAATTAGGATAATGAGCCATTGCAGTATGCCATCTGCCCAGCCATTGTGGAGTGTTTTTCTAGGCATTCCAGAAAGATTTTTGGGAGAGAAATTTAAATGAGTGTGGGATTTTATAGAGAAAAATAACTAAAGAGAAATGTCAGTTCAGAGGAGAATGTGGTGGTTCACACCCATATAATTGGTTCATTTGAAAAATATTGAAGAAGTTAATATTTTTTTTAGTCTGTGTCTAGTCCAGAGTTTCTTACCTTGGTTTGAGTACTTCCTGTCCTGGTGCTAGGTATTTTCTGCCCTTACAGAGGAGATTAAAGCTTCTAGCTGAAGCTCAGGTAGTAAACCAGCTCAGCGTCATGAATTTTTGTAATGTTGAGAAGTTTGACATCAGCTGTCTTTGTGCTGGTTTAGATCTCAGATGGTTGAAAGTATTTTTTATTTTTTCTTTCTCTTTATTTTCTCTCTCTCTTTTTTTTTTTCCCCCCCAAAGAGAATTGAAAAGGTAAGGTCAGTTGCTTTAATTATTCATTATGGAGCCAGAATTCAACTATATTCCGTTCACCTGTCTAGTAGGAGCCAGTGACCAATCAGTTCTTTGCACAGATCTTATCTACCAGGTCTTTGGCACTATATCAGCATATCTTTTGTTGATTTTTAAGAGGAGCACTGTGGGAACACTTATTGTTCCTAAAAGAAAGTACTGTAGAGGCCAGTCTTTCCTGTAGAAGTGAGGCAGGTTGGATGGAGCTCTGAGCAACCTGGTCTAGTAGAAGGTGTCCCTGTCCATAGTAGAATGGTTGGAACTAGAGAACTTAAGGGTCCCTTGCAACCCAAACTGAAACTATGTTTCCATGACATGAATCTGCTGGTGCTGGCCCTGTTAAGTTATTTAAATGGAAACAAAGATCTAAGAAAGAGTGGCAATGAGAAATAAATGGAATGGTGACTGTGCACCGCTGTCAGGGCACACCATGGCAGCCATGCTGATAGGGGTGCTCCACTGTACCCTACCTGCAGGGAGCACCAGAAAGAAGCACTGAGCTCTCAGTGGTCATATGTGCTAACAAACATTTTCAAACTCTACTCTGCATACAGTATAAAACTGTATGGCAACATACCTTGCTGTATTTTCAGCTGAACCATACATCTACAGGAGAAATGAAATCCTGGACCCCCAGAAAGAAGTCCAAGAAAGAATTAAAAAGCACCAAAAACTCAACTATATTAGTTGTCAGACATAAGTTCTGTTGCCTTCTTGGAGGCCAGGCATTTGGTAGTGGTTTATCCCAACCAGGTTGGTTCTTCCAGTGCAAGGCTGGCCACATATTGTAATGCAAATTCCACATAAGGAGTGGGACAAGCAAAGCCTGTTTATTTATCATCTTCCTTTTGTCTTTTCTTGGAGAAAAATGTGTGTAACTTGGTGGTGGCCTTTCTGGGTTGCTCTGTGTTAGGACTGGGCCATACAGGTAGATAGCTGGGGGAATCAGGGGTCTGGCATGGTGCTTGCAAAAGGGACAAGGTTTTCTAAAGACATTAGAATTACACTCACATGAGTGATTAGAACTTGAGAAATATTTATATGACATCTCTTATGCTAAACAGTGTATTGAATTGGGAAAGGAGGATTTGGTGCCTTTAGTTATGCTGATAAGTTCTTCCACTGAAATTTTTGCTACATTCTTTGTTTTCTCTACTTTTTCTTGCAGTTGCATGTTTATGTTTAAAAATAGTCACTGTAATGTATTCGGTCCCTCTCAGCTGTGTTAAGTGTTGGGTTGATTAGGAAGTTTCTCTGAAATGTGTTGCTGAAGGTCACTATCTTGGACTGATGAAGTGCTGCTGGAGATTTATTACCAGAGCAGTTCATCCACTTGAAACAGTGCAGTTAATATATGGTTCTGCCTTGGGCTGTTCATCCTGCAGCTACAAAATCCCATGCTGCCTGTGGAAGGATTTGCTCTCCTGTTGGTGGAGATATGAGTCCTCACAGGGTTCTCCACAGTGGTGCTTCATGGTTCCATGTACGAGATGCATAATCCCAGGAATATTGTGCTGACATGTTGAAGAACTTTCGTAGTACTTGGTCTGACCCCACATTACTCTATAAGCCTTATCCATTAACAGTTTTGTCAGTGCACACTCCTTTTGCAGTTGCTAAATGGCATTTTTGGTGTTTTGTTCCATAGCATGAATGTTGAAACCAGTCATGCTCTGAAAAGCTCCGCAGAACGTTAATCTGTTTGAGTTTTGTGTGTATATCTTCTTTAGTCATTTCTGTCCTGGGTCCTGGTACAAGTTCAGTGAAGACCATGTAGTGCGTCCCTTCCTGGTGATTTCACAGTGGATACTGTGAAATGAATACTCTCTCAGGAAATCTTTGAGACCTGAAGCAGTTGTTTATTGTGGAACCAGAGGATTGTGGCAACCCACTGTACAAGAGCTACTCCAGTATTAATACTTCCACTTTTGTTACTATGACCTCTTTCTAACACTTAGAAGATGCAATGGGCTATACATTTTTACCATAGTATACACTGTATAGTGTTCACTATGCAATAACTATTTGTTAGTCATATGCTGAGAGTCATATCATAAATGTGTCTATTTGAATTACTAGCATTGGAGTAAACTACATGTATGTGAGTTTTTATGTCTGTATACTTGTTTCAGTAAAAAAATAAAACTGTATACTTGTTGGTATGGGAAGTAGTGAACTTTCTGGTGCGTGCCCTTATGTGTTGTCTGTTTTCTGGAGTTCTCTTAAAAACCATTGTGCTGGTGAGTCTTCCTCAGCTTGGCATTTCTGCCCTTCTGCTGACTGTCATCAGCCTCACAGCAGAGAGGAAAACTGCTTCTTCCCTCACTCCATCACTGCCTTTTTGCACATAAAAAGATGTGTAGAAAGGCTGCATTCTGCAGCAAAGCTGTTTTCCTCCCAAGTGAATATACTGACTTATTTTTACAACTATTTTTAGCAGGTGACACAAAATACAAATGTTTGGATTTTTTTTCTGTGTGTTTTAATATCTTGTTTAAATCCTCAAAAAGGAGCTAATAATTTTGGAGAGAAAAAGGAGAAGGTATTGCATATAAAATGAAAGATGTATTGGTTGACTGGCAAGGAGTACGATACTGCCATAGTTTAAAAAAGCATTGTCTAAAATAAGTACTTTAGGAAAGGGGAAGAGGACTAAGAAAAAAAGAAAGCAAAATTTATACTTTTTCTGTAGTTTTGTGCCACCAGTTGAACGCTATGGTTCTCCCATTAATACAATAATCACTTCAAATAGATGGTCCTGTGCAGGGCTAAGGGTTGGACTTCATGATCTTCGTTGATCCTTCCAACTCAGCTAATTCTGTGATTCTGTAAAAAGTGAATAAGCTATTCCTAGTAGACCTATAAAAATTAAATAGTAGGCATTAGTTGTCATTAGTTTGGAATATATCCTGTCACCTCTCCCAGCAGGGAGGTGTGGAAGGTTTTTTAAGCACACAAATATTTTGCTCTTTGACCTTAACTCTGAATATGGAAAAACAGATCATCACTGTAGATTCCATATTTTGATGTCAAAATCAACTAGCAGCTGCCCTGAAATAACACTAACATTTACATGTTAATGTTTTCTCTCTATTACTTGCAAAGTAGCTGACACTGATTCCATGCCCTACTAAAGCTGTGTCATAAAAATAGTGCTTGGTTTTTTTCTTTACAGTATTTTCTCTCTTCTTCATTTGAAAATAGCAAAAAACAAAACAAAATGGTTGTTTATCTGTAGCAAGAACTTAAAATGCAGAATTTTGTGTTGTCCTTCATAAGTGAATTAAAAATTGCATTTAGACATTTGACCCTGTTTACATTTATACATTGATCCACAGCATGGATGCAATTTATCTTGCACCTCAGATGCTGTTGTATGTGAACTTGTTTTCTGAGATTTCCCAAATGACTTTTTAATTAGTTGTTATTATTACACAGCTCGTAGATTTTTTCCAGTGCACAGCCACGTTGATTTCATCACTTATCTCATCTTTCACGTGAAATAATCCTGATTGCTGTTGTGGCTGCCTTGCACTTCTTACCCTCACTTCTGCTGGCATGGACCAACCCTGGTGTGTGGTTTCCATGACCTTCAACATCACAGCAACACTGACCTGTATGCAGCTTCAGTGTTACTGTTATGTTGTGTTCTGGTTTTTCTAATGCCTTTTTTCATATTTTGTTTTCTTGTCTTTTTTTCAGAATCCCCTGGAACAGTACATTCCCCTGTTCAGAGCTTGGACAAGAGTTTGGCATTCTGCTTTTGCAGGTACTTTTTTGAATTAAAATGGCCACTTTTTCCCAGGGGTTGATAAAAGGAGGGCAGTTCCAGAAGGACTTTACCATGTCTTCTTCTGCTGTCTGGGGAAGTATGTTCTGTTCATTAGCTGCAAATATATAGCTCAGTACTGTTTCAGAAGGATTGAGGCTTGCTCTTGCTGGCCTCAGTCATGCAGCAACTTATGTGTCAGTGTTGCAGAATCCTTTTTGGAAGTACTCCAGTAGTTCCAGGCTTTTTCTCACCCCCTATTCCCAACCTGTACTTCAGTTACAGCCATACCATTCAGTAGGTTGTGTTAGCTTTTTATGATGGAAACCTCCAATGTAAGTGAACACTTCTAGCCTTAGTCCTCCAGAGCTGTTATTTATTCCTGTTATTTATCTGAATCCTTTTTGGAAGTATTCCAGTAGTACCAGGCTTTTTCTCATCCCATATTCCCAACCTGTACTTTGGTTACAATTTTTCCATTCAGTAGATTGCATTAGCTTTTTGTATAGGAGACCTTCACTTCAAGCGAGCACTTGTAGCCTTAGTGCTTCAGAGCTTTTTGTTATTTATTTGGTTATTGCTACTACATTCAAAACATGGAATCACAGAGAATCACAGAATGGGTAAGGTTGGAAGGAACCACGATGGGCCTTTAGTGAATCCGTGCTGACTACTCCTGATGACCTTCTTGTCATCCATGTGGATAGAGATGACCTCCAGAATGAGGCACTTCATCACCTTTCCAGGGATGAAGGTGAGGCTGACTGGCTGGTAGTTCCCTGTGTCCTCTCTCCTGGCCTTTTTGAAGGCTGGATTGCTTTCTTCCAGTCCTCAGGTAGAAGTCCATCCAGAACATGCTGAGCTTGATCTCAAGGTCTGAGCAGGAGATGAGCATTACAGCTTAAAATCTTATTCATCGCTAAAGCTCCTAAAGAAAAGGGGGAAATCCAGTATCTCATCCAGTGGAAAGAGTAGCTTCATCCTTGGTAAATACAAGGAAACCAGCTGAAACCCAGAAGGGCAGGAGGGGATGCCAGCTGAACATGTAGCACATTGTACCAATGGTTGTACAATTCTTGAAAGACCAATAGGGCACTTCTGATATTTCACTGTAGCAAAGAGAAAAATCAGTAATCAATGTCTTATGTGTCATATGTCAAATCAGCAACACACTTCACTAATAGTTAGTTTTAATTCCACTCAGTAGAAAGCGTTTTGTGTTCATCTGTTTTCAATCACCATACTTGGCTCGAGAACGTAAATTCGCATCGTGTCGTGTGGGGTCTTAAATTAATAATTATCACTGCTGTTTTATTTAAAGACAAAAATGTTAAGTCTGAGAGTACACATGGCTAATTTAAGGGTAAAAATCTGTTCCCAGAATGTAGAAATCATCTCAGAAGCCATTTCTGTCAGCTGAGGAAATTAGGAACTTGAAATTCCAGATATGTTGTAGTACAAAATTAAAGGCAGCAAAACCATTTTAGCTGTGCCAAGGGCTGACACGAGGAACATTCAAAGCCTGGTAAGTGATCTGTGTTAGGTTCTGTGATCACAAGTTAACCTCTACTAATTTTACAGTCACATTTCATATTTTTACCTTCCTGATGTCATTCTGTATAGGATTTATTTCTACCGTCCTAGAAATGGGATTCAGTGTTTTGTGTTCATACAGATGCTGCAGGAGGTCTGTAGTTTTGTTGGAAATATATTGCTCAGTTTGCCAACAGAAAAGATTGGATTTGTGATTTATGATGAAAGCAGCATTCAGTCCTGGCTGCAGTGACATAGCCCTTTTTATTAGCTTTTAAAGAATGTCTCGGAACCAGTCCAGATCAGTGATGAGCTGGTGCTAGTGAGCGAGGGACGTCTTCAATGGATGGACGTGGTTCCCCAGCAGCAATGGGGATAGTGTGCTGGCAGGGCAGCTGGACAGGAGAGGTTGCCTTTATGCAGCAGGCATGAGCAGATGAAAAAACGGAGATCAGGTGTCCTCACTTGAGGCTTGGCACCTTGGTTGCTGCATCATATTATTTTTATGGCTTAGGCAGCTTAGCCCTGAGATACTCTAGTTCAGTTAACTACTAAAAAAGTTTGCTGATACTCATCTCTCAAGAAGTTAAAGCAGTAGCTATAAGTTTGGGATATCTCTGTCCAATTTCTAGGTTTGGAATAAATTTCTTTTGTTACTTTGGGCAGTCATACTCAATCGTGTATTTAATTTTCAGTTTGGAGATTTATCTTCGTTTACAAAGAGGGGAGATCTGTTGATGTGGCTATGTATCACAAATCTTGGAGGAGAATGGATATACAGCAATGATGGAGTAGTCTGATACTGGAAGGGAGGGTAGGAATGGAGGAATAGTTAAAACAGTTTTTTTAAGCAGTAGTCTATGGCACTTGTGAGGACGCGGTCAAGAGCATCTCTAGTTCAGGACTCCCCAGGGACAAACCAATTGTGTATCTCATCATGCAATCAGCACATAAAGGGAGCTGAAGCATTGCCAAAAAGAACTGGATTTACCAAGTGTGCTGCATTTACTCCACTATTCATTTTCCTCTTGAAAGTGCACAGGGCTCTGAGGCGGGTATCCTTCTGTGATCTCCTCCTGCCAACCACCCCACTGCCAGCTCCTTCACCACCAGCCTTCTAGGCTCAGTGGACAACCTACCCCAGGCACGGGGGCTGCAGCAGAGAGGTGTATCTCTTTGCTGCGACCCTAAAGTGGTCTGGGTTAGCAAGAACTTTGCTTCAGGAGGATCTTCATGCCAGCTTTGTTTCTCCTGCAGGATATATGAGCTGTGAGAGAGGAGAGGAAGGAAAAGCCCTTGAGGTGTCTCTTCCACTTTCCTGTAATCCCTCTCTGTCCTTGTAATCTACTCCTGCTTCCCAACCCACTATTTGGTGCTCCTTTCTCTGTTCCCAGCACCTTTTCCTCTCTACTCTTCCTTGGTAATTGCATTTCTCCTCTACCTCTCCATGTCTTGCCATTTCTTGCTCTTCTTGTGTCTGTCCACACACTCTAAATTCCAGTCTTAGGGGTTTTTAGTTTGTTTGTTTGTTTATTTTCTTGGCACTGGGATGTCTTAACTCTCCTTTCACTGCCTTCCTCTCTTCATTTAATTAAATACACTGGTCATGACTTGATACAGCTTTTGTTTTCCTTAAGATAATGAGGGTTTTGTGGTTTCTTAAAATTTGTGGTCAGGAAGAATTTCCATCATAACTTCATCAGACCCCACAAATATGCAAAAACTATTCAAGAGTCTGATTTCTTAAATGCAACTTTCTAAGAACATTGTTTTAGTGAAGAGTCATTAATTTAAACAGTAATACAAAAACACACTCCGAGTGTCAAACTTGGCTATTAAACAGAAGTTTGGATGCCCATTAACAAGTAGCTAACTGAATGTTCATCTTCAGTTAAATAGGTTGCAAACAGTTTGTGAAGATCTGTGGTTTTAACATGTGGGCTCTGTGGGCACATATTTCCCATATGGAAATCAAGAAGGAAATATACTCAGTGTATTCTAACATCTCTGCCTCAACAACTGTAGTAAATACTGGTAGTCTGAGGTGTTACACACGCAGGCGTGTGATCATGCTGTGCACATGCAGTGTAGCACTTGCGTTGAGTTATACAGCTATATCATTGATTGCAACATCATCATAACATAGAAGACCTAAATTGCATTGTGTTTCAGAGCCAAAATTGGTATTTTTAACCATCAGCTTAAAGTAGTATTAAATATACAGACGTGTTTTTGAGACGTAGTGCTTTGCAGTCCCTCAGTTTTCTTTCTTGACTTCTAACACCATGTATCTTTAGTCTTGAGGCCGGAGGAAAGGGGAATGAACTATTCTGTGCTATGGGAAAATGTCATCTTCTCTAGAGAAAAATATAGCTGTACCAGTCAAAAATAAGAGAGCGTTCATGGAGTTGTCCTGAAGGTTGCAGTGCCCTGGAACACTGCTGTAAGTCATGTGTGGTTTGTTTTTGTTGGATTTTTTCCCAATTATTAGTTTTTAAAGACTTGATTTGTTTTTACATAGTCAAAATTTTTATAGCACACTTATTTAAGAAAAAAAATGTACAATATTTCATGTGTGTAAAGTTTCAATGCTTAGAAATGGTTAACTCAGGGCAATTAGATTGTAGAAATTACTTTAAAACAGCCATGCTGACCTTACTGCAGTAATAGCTCATGTTACAAAAAAGGCTGTTTAATACAAAGAGCTTTGGCAAAAAAGATCCCACAGCTAATCAGAAAAGCAGCTCAAAGTCCGCAGTTGTCAGAATTAGGCCACTCTATTGTACTGCCCTGGCTGAACATTATCATTTTTCTAAAGGTACTGGTTTTACCATACTCATTTTTCAATTGTGCCTACTGTACTACCTATTAAAGGTGGCCTTGTAGGTTCTTAATGTCAGTAAGAGACATTAATTGGCTATATTTTAATATTTATTTCTGAAGATGAAACAGTTGTTTTCCTGTATAGAGTTCATTAAAAAGAATTTTCCATGTAACAAGATAAGCTGTTAGGAGAGAAAATATTTAAATATCTATAATCTAGATGACTTTCTGGTTTCTTGCTTGTAAAATTTTGGCAAGTAATATAAGAAATATTCCATATACTTGGGCACTGTTTCTTTCAAATATGTTTTCAGAAGATGTAAGAAACTTCAGAAAGGTGCTATTAAGCTTTGTTTTGAAACTATGAAAATAAGTATTTTTAAAAGATTCTCTTTCTAATTAAATTTCTAAAGGAAAGGAAATTTTAAGTATGATATGGTTTTTTCCATTTATAATAGCTCTTTATGGTTGCTGGTTTTTTCACTACATAAATTGTTGGAATTGTTTCTCTTTTCTGGACTGTATTTGTTTACTTTGGGTCTTCATGTATTTGAACATTTCTGGAGTTTTGCAGGGTTAGTAACTGCAAGTGAATGTCTAACTGCTGTTTTCTTTGTGGGTTTATGGTTATTTCTCAGACAAAATCTGTTCCTAGCTATGATACTATGTTCCTTTAATGTATTTCTCATTGTAAACAATTTTAGAGAAGTTTTGACAATAAATAAAAGTCTGAACATGGCAACTTGAGATTTCAGGGCTTTTGGCCTCTTATGACAGTCTGGTACATTTTTTCCTTTCCCACAAGAATAAATTGGCAGCGGCATTTGTGTACATAAAATTAGAGATTGCTGCACTCTTCTGATAAATGAGAAACTGGATCAAATCCTTAGTCCCCAAGCTCTGGGGCAAGTTTCCCACCTCCCGAGGAAGAACCAAACTGGTCTCCCTGTTTCAGCTGAAATGTCCTACTTTCTAGAAATTACTTAATTGCACTGGAGCAGGGTCAGTAGTCTAATTTCTTTGCCAAGTACCTTATGTGGTCTTTTTTACTCTTTCCTTTATTTAAAGAAAGCTTGCAAATACTTTTTCTTTCAAAGTGGAAGCCTTTCAAAGGAAGTGCTGGAGAAGGGACTGTCTCTGCATACTGAATCACAGAATTGCTGGAGTTGGAAGGGACCTCTGGAGATCGTATAGTCCAACCCCTCTGCCAAGAAAAGGTCACCTAGAGCAGATTACACAAGAACGTGTCCAGGTGGATTTAGAATGTCTCCAGAGAAGGAGATTTCCACAACCTCCCTGGGCAGCCTGTTCCAGTGCTCTGCCCCCCCTCAATGTAAAGAATTTCTTTCTCATATTGAGTGGAACTTCTTGTGTTTTGGATTATGGCCATTGCTCTTCGTCCTGTTACTGAGCACCACTGAAAAGAGTCTGGCACCATCCTCTTGACCTTTGAGATATTTGTATAATACTAGGTATAGCCTAGTACTTTAAGTATCTGCCCTGGAGGGCTGCTTCTAGTCTGCACTCTAAAATCAAGTGGAGGAAGAGTGTTTCCTTTGTTATCCTCAGCAACACTGACTTCATTTTTAGGGCTGGCAGGTACCTGCTGGGTAAGATAGTGTGAATGAGTAAGCTGGGCAAGGAAATCCCTGGTTCCTCTGCAGCATGAGAGTGACTATCAGTCTTAGTTATGTGCATGTCTGTTAGTAGAAATAAGAACTTCACCTATGCTGGGTGGCATGGGTGTGCAGGGCATCGCCATGGGCCTCTTCCCCTGAACATCCCTTCTGTCCTACATGGTTAAGTTCATTCCAGATTTCTCACCGTTCCTTTCCATAGAAAATAAATAGGGGAGATGGGCAACCACGGAAGTCAAATATGGGACGTGGGGAAGGTGTCCAGGTTTTGACTTGGTATGATGTTCAGGACATACATAGCTGGGGACTTGTATGCAGACAGAAGAGCCCAGAAGTGCTTCCCAACTTATTAGTTGAGGCAAAAAATACTGGCAGAGGAACATATGCTTCAAGGTGAGATCCAAGCTTAAATATCAGATACTCGAGATTTTATGAACACTGCTGTCACTTAAATGGTGAACAGAGAGACTTTGTTTTCCCAAAGATTCTGCCATTTTAGGTGTGCATATTTCAGTGCTGATTAGTTTTTAGTACTCAGCTTGAGGGTGCTTTCATAGGTTTGCATGAAGCAAAATGCCAAATATCCAAGGGAGGTCATGTTGCCTTGCTGCAGTAGCTATGGAGGTGAACCTACAGAAGTCTTCTGGTTTTGGGTCATCAAGTCTTTGGCTACAAGTCTGTCTTGGTAGACAGACCATTTAATATAAACATTCATTTTGAAAATCCATACTTTCACTTTATCCATTTAAATCTGGCTTGATTTCTTAATATTTCAGCGTTTACATGCAGAAGTTCTTTTAAGCCAAGGTGATTAATGTTTTAGGGCTTACTTCGTAGTGTAAGTTAAGACCAAGTCTGATTCTGTATCTGCACTGGTGGTGACAAGTATGCTGCAGTAGAGTGCTTTAGCATTCATAGAAGTTTTCATTTAAAGGATTTAGGACTGTGTTTAATTTATCTCAGTGTGTTAAATGGCTCAGAATTGGCATTTTGAAAATGCTGCTGTCAAGATGTATGTTCTGTAGGTGAGTTAATGGTAATCATTATATTGGTGAGGATGCTGCAGAATTTGTTTCCCAGCTGCCTAGTTACTGATGACACTTATGCTGTTGTTGAGGACCAGACTTGACAGTGTTGGGGGGGGCATGTGGGTGACTGATGTATGGAATCTGAAAATCCTGCTAATGAGACAGTGTATCTGTGGTAATACTAGAAGGAGAGTGCTTTGAAGGTGTATCTCTGCATTTTTGAGGTAGAAGATTTTTATTTCCTTCTTCACAAGTGCATATGATTTCTACTGAACCTATTGCCACAAAGATTTGGTTAGCTTAGAATACATCTCACTCTTAAAATGGACTTGTTAAGAATTACCATGGATTTGAGATGGGAACTAAAATGAGTAGTGTTCCATTTAAAATATTTTTGCTGAGCTTCATAATTAAAATCATTTTGTTGTTCTGCCTCCCTCTGTTTTCTCCCAGTGTGCAGCAGTGACCCCCAATTAAATTTTTTTTACCCCACACATTGGAAACATTACCAGTGGGGAAAAAAGGTGGTTTACCAGGATGCCAAATCCAAGCATGGCTGTGAAGGACAGCTGCCAGGAACAAAGAGATGAGGTGCTAGCTTTTCCTATCAGTAGAGAAGAAAGGAAAAGTGTAGGCAGATATCACTGCTGCTTCAACTAGACCAGAGCAGGAGTTACTGCATCTTACAAATCGGGATAGTGCAATGGGGAAGCAGTTTGAAGAGGAGGTAAAGAAGTAGCAGAGAAGTAAAAGTCCCCCTTTTTCTAGGGAGGAGGGACCAAGCAGCTGTGACATGGTACAGTAGGAACCCCAGGGTTTGATGAACATCTGAAATGTGACAGAGCACCAGGTCCAGGGATCCTGTATTGAAGAAGGGGGTTGTGTTGATTTCTAAAAATGCAGAAGAGATCCTGGGAAAATTGTATAGGCCTAGGAGACCCCAGGATAAATTGGGAATTGTGGTCTTGTTGTAGGGAGGAGACTATAAACTTAAAACATGGTTGGTATGGAGAGATGCAAAATTAAAAGGATAAAAATGGTTTGGACTTGTGACCATTGACACTGGCTGATGAACAGAGAGTAAGGATGTTTCCTCTAAAGCTTCAAGAGGTGTTTAGAGCATCACTCTCATAAAATGCACACTGAAATAAAAGTATTCACATAAGGCTAGAGTTACAAACCTAATAAAAAATTACATTCCTTATTATACTTTTTTAGGCTCTTTCCTGATTTTTTTGTTTAAATGAGTGACTGAAATTTTTGCAAAGACTACAATATGGTGTAAGCAACACAGGAGTCCAAAGAAAAAAGAATTGGTTTCCACTACAGCTTTTATAAACACAGTCTGTAATAATCACTCTAAATAATAGGATGTGTTATATTGGTTTTTATCGTCTAGTTGGAAAAAGGGAAATTTCGTTTCTGAGCTTTCTTGTGCATTTGTGCAGCTGTCTGTGCCTGTTGAAGGAAACCAGTTTTCATGTGTGTCAGGTATCTACAGGGCAGTATTTAACCCAGAAGCAAGTATCACTGAGAGCTGATTATTGCTTCTGGGTAGGAGATGTAACAGTGATGGATTTCAGAACTAGAAAGAAACGAAATATTTTCTAAAGGTTTTCCTTTCAAAGAGGCGTCTCTATCCAGCTCCTGATGGCATACATTACAGAGCTAGTATGTAAGTATAGCTGCTAGGTTGCTTTCCTGCTTTCCAGATGTTTGTATCTCTATGGATTTTACAGAAGCTATTTCTGTAAAACAACAGTTTTAGCATTTCTGGTTACGGCACCATCCTGCTTTAAGCCTCATCATTTTCACTGCACATTGAAATAGAAAGAGTGCTAAGTGGTGTCACTGTTTTATTTATGGAGAGTTTTGTCTTAAAAGTCTTTGAGTATGATGTAAGAGCAAAGCAGAATTAGTTTAAATATATCAGCCCATTGTATGTTCATCTATGCACACTAATACAAAGTTAATGCTAGTTGTAGTTTGGGGTTTTTTGGTTGGAAGTAATACATCAGCATTGAAAAGTAGCCACCTTTGCCAAAGTTGTTAACCTTCCCACTTGGTGAAAGTTTCCCTTGTCTACATAATTCTGCCACTCTTGGTTTTAGGTCACTGTAGTTCACATTATTTATGACCTTCTGAAGGCCTAAATGTCTGCTTGAACAAACAGATATTGCTCTTCACTTACTGTTCACTGTTTCATGTTTTAGGGGGGAACAGAGTTGAAAATAGGCACTTTCATTAGTATTTTGAGTCATGGTAGATCTGAAAGACTATTTCATCTCCTCGTGCTTTATCTTGACAATTAATATGTGAGACCAAGTCTACACACTATACACATCTTTATCTAAAATTGACTTCAAAAATGAAATATTGCTGCCATTCTGGATATGGATAACCTTATATCAGTTTCAGCCAAGTTTACTTGGGCTTTACCTGTATTTTTAAGCTTAGATATGTGAGGTTTACAATGAGAATTATCCACAGAAGAACTTGTATCAATTTTAGGCATACACATTAGTATAACTTAGTGCCTTGACCAGTAGCTCAGTGATGCCCTCATTTAGAGGCTTTTCAGTGACTGTTAAGAAACTGGCATCTTCATAATGTGACCTGCACTTCTGAAGTGCACCTAGTTGTTAGGAGAGCCAGACATTTTCCATCTGTGTCCCATGTTCCTGTGCAAATTTTGTTTCGTGATCTCTTTGAGTCCTTTTGCAATCACTTCTTGCTTGCTTATGCTGGAATTTATGTGATGTTTATGGTGCATCTTGAGGTAGTGGTAGTTATATTTTATCACCTGGAAAATAAAATTGACACAGGCCTTTAAATATCAAGGAAAGTAGAGTAAAGGCTGTCAGCCTTCATTATATTTATCCACTGTGCTTCACCCTACCTCTTGTACAATTCTTTCATCTGCTGTCCCAGAGGGATGAATTAAGAATACAAGGTTCATTGTAACTTTGTCAGGTGAAGCTATGTCCTCGCCGAGGCCGGGGACAGAAATTTCACTAGTTTCATTTTCGTGTTGCTTTTTGCTGCTGTTTTTGCAACTTTAATACTGTCAAAATAGCAGTAGTGCTCTTCTGTGGATACTTTTAGGGAAAGACTGGCTGAAACTTGACCAATGTGTAGGAGCAACAGGGCACAGAACAGGGGAGGGAAGTGGGTTAGCATCATTCAGTCTGTGTTTAGAATGCAGTTTTAGGTATGGGAGAAAAAATAAACTCAGTTATTGTACAATAATATTGCATTCATAATACTGCTAGAAATAAATATTTGCCAGAATGAGGTCAGCTCATAAATTTTTTGTACATTTTAAGAAACTGCATATTTAGAATATATGGACCTGTAATTCCAAAGTTTCTGCATAGTTTATCTCCTCCTGCTGTCTTGGCTTTAAATCAAGGAAAGAATATTTTATAGAGGATTTATTTGTAGCTAATGTTAGTTGTATAGCTACTGCTGCTTTAGGCTCTGTTATGTTCCCCTAAATCATGTAGACAGTGCATCGGTTATTTAAATATGAATATCTGACAAACTTAAGAGTGATTAGAGCACAATACCTAGAATGTGCTAAAATTAAGTGCTTTGAATCTCTACCTCTGTCTCAAATGATTCCTGAATTGAATTGTCTGGCTGAAAATGCAGCTTTAAAACCCTAAAACTTTGTTTTTATTCTACTCAGCAGGTCTTCAATGGATGCTAGAGGAACTCAGTTAGTCAGAACTGTCAGAAAGATTTTATTAATGTATGCATAGTATTAAAAAGAACTATGTTTAATGTGTGCATAAGTTTTTTGTCTTTTTCTTTAAATAATCTCTTAAGTCTAGTAGTTATTATAAGGAAGAGCAATAATGGAAATGTAGAGTGAATCCTGAAAAACACAATTCAGTCCATAGAAGGATGACAGCTACAGAGCAGACATTTGGATGTAAACAGAGTAAAAGGAACATTTCTTGGGTCCCTAGGTATATTTCACACAGTGGGAGTGGGTGAAGAAAACCTATTTGCCTTTGAATTTCTGCAGGGCAATACTGGTACCAGAGATGTACCCAACAGGGAATTCAGATGCCTAAGCAGTGAGTTTCTTTGGAGTTTAAGCCAGAAGAAAGCCATTTCTATACCCCTCTTGCTTCAATGATGATTTTCACAACTGGAAACTAAGTGGCACAGTTTTGTATTCCTGAGACTACACTGTACTGCTGCTGCTCAGCCTTTATCGTTACCAATGAAATTAATAAGTAGCAAGCCCCTCTAATGTCACTGTGGTGTTTCAGGTACCCATGGACAGCAAAGAGGCTGGTAGGAGTTGAACTGACTTTCCTAGCTAGCAGCAGAATCATGCTGCAGCCAGCACAGGCAGGAGAAGTTTTTTCATTAGCAATTTGCATTCATCCACCTCTCTTTCATCCCACTTCCTTTTCTAACTGTACTTGGTTAATAATCTTTATCTCTCTGAGATTAGAGTACTGAATAAACTTTCTGGTGACATTCAAATACAGCACTTCAGTGAAATGGATCAATTTAAACAATACACAAAAAGTTAGTCCCTTTTCATAGATGCATGTTCTTTCATTTATACCACCAGCCCCACAGGTATAAAGCTTCCATGTCTGGCCATGTAACCCCAGGCTCCCTGTGCTGGCTCAGGTGGACATTTCTGTCCTGGCTCCTCACCAGGTCTTTGCTTTTCTTTCTAGGCATTCCTGGAGCACATTGCCAGTTGCAGCTTCTTTCCATTGACTTAGGGGCACTTGACCCCATAGGTGCTTGCAAACAAGCACACTTGTTCTCTTGGATGAACGTGCATGCACAGTGGGGTTTGTTTTTCTTCTTTTTTTTCCTTTTAAGTGTGGTGTTGAAGCCAACGTGGATGCTTAGCCTTCTAAGCAATTCTTGCTGGAATTAAACAGGGCTGTCGAGAGCGAGGAAATTGTTAAATGCTGGGCAAAGACTTCCAAAAGCAACTCCAGGCCCAGCTCCAGGCTGGGCCTTGGTTTCGCCCAGCTAGGATCCGTAGTGGTGTGTGGAGCTGCTCACCAGGAGGATAATGGAGTTGGCAGCTGTCCTCTGGGGCAGGACCTTGGTGGCCCTTAATGACAGTCATCAAGAAAGTGGTCTCACTTATTCAAGTTGTATTAACTCAGTTGAGTGACAGTGTTTAGTACAGAGAATCGGGTTGTTTATGGGGTTTTCTTCCTCCCTGCTCTCATGTAGATTTGATTTCTGCACACAAGTGTAGAAATACTAAATATACACACCAATAGAGTATTTATATAGGCACTTAGCCATCAAGCTTTGAGCTGGTGACGTGGAAAGATTTGTGTGTACAGAAGAGAAATGTGTGTGTGCAGATGCATGTTGGAATTGCCTTGAGCGGATTTGGAAATTTCATACCTAATTTCAAAACAGTACTAATAAATATGTTGATTCAAATGAGGAAAGGAAGCTTTTTCTCTTTCAGAAAGACTTAGTTAAAATTCAGGAAGTCAAACTGCCGAGGAGTTAGCACTAGGATTTATAAAACGACATTGAAAGGGAAGCTTAATTAACATTTCACTACCCTTTCAATTGCACTGAATCTGTGTCTGGTTTATCACCCACCTAAATGTGTTAGTTTGTATTTGAAGAATGTTTGTGACAGTGAGCCTTCAGGAGAAAGCTCAGCTTTTTCCTATAATCTCATTATGGCATTTGTGTATTCTATTTGCTTGCTTTGACCTTGGATAATACAGAGAGAATATTCAATGTTTATATCATATATTTCTGGGCATCAGTACTTGAGGTTGTTTTCTTTTAACTGTTAATGTAGCTTTAGCTGGAATTTAAATTTTTTGGTATTTTTTTTTTCTTTTGGTCAAAACAATGTACACGCTATATTAGTAAGTTGGGTATTGATGGATGAGCACACACAGGATGGCAGTGCACACGAAAGCAAGTCATCCCAGGTAAGGATGCTGCTCTACATTCCTTAGGATAGAGTAAAGAAGTAGCAGCTGCTTTTCTTTCTCTCCCTGAAGAACACAGTGATAATAGAAATGGGATATTAAAAAGGGCAGCATAGATTAATGGGGCAATAATAAAACAAATGAGACCCATTAGCGAAATCACTGCTTGAAAAGTAGATTCTGTGATAAGTGCCCTTCAGTACCTTGTGGAGGGAAAATTGTTTCAGCACTTGTAATGTCATCCATGATTTTGGATTTTAGACTGTTGTGACAATCTAAGTGATAGAATCTTAAAATAATTTAGATGAAGGTAATCTTCATTTGTACTTACTGCTTGGTAGAAAACTTGAATGATTAAATCTAAATGTTGAAGACGAGTTCTTTTTTTTCGAATGCAGACGGAGTGTTTTTGCATGTTCCCAGAATCTTTCATCAAAAAACAAGGCAGTTTTGTGTTGTTCTGTTAAGCCTGTAAGGTGATCATGAGAACTTGAAAAGCCTTATTTTATTGCTGGAGCACCGGTGCTATGGGGACTGATGTTCAAACAGACTTTGAACTGGCATTGGTGGCTGTAGCAGCATGTCCTGTTTTTTAGTTGTTGATTTAATATTAGATTAATGATGAAAGGTGTGCATTGCATGTAAAACGTTACATGTCTCTGTTTGCTCTCTGCATTTTAGACCAGATAGTTTTCTGAAGTATTTAATGAATAGGGAAAATACAATTAATTTCTGAGATTTATAGGGTACATTGTCTGTAAGGAGAAAAATGTTTGGGTTTTAGAGATAAAATAGGCTCACAAACCAACTTATCAAAGCCGAATATATTAGTCTGAAAGTGCTCTTTCTCAGACCATCAGGAGATAAATGGATCTAAGTCTCCGAATTGTCACATTTTTCTTCCCTTTCTCCCTCTAGAAATGCATGGATGTATTGTTGTAGGGTCTAATTTTTAATATTTTTTTTTTTTTATTTTACAGTGTAATTTTGTTAAATGAGAGTGTAAACATTAAGCAGTACATGTCTTGTAAGATGCTTGGGGGAGCAGGGCCTGGGCACCCTGAGCACTGTGCCTCCGCTGTGCGCCAGCAGCACATCCCATCCAGCAGTGGAAGAGGAGGGCCGGGAGGCGGCTGTTGCTATCGCTCTGATGTCAGGCACTCTCACTAACGTGTGGTTGGTTATTCTGCATTTCAGATCACTGCCGGTAGCGGAGCGCAAAGGGAACGGCGAGACTCCCACATCTTTCAGCGAGAAGAAAGGAGTCAGCGGAGCAGACTAATACGGACTTGTGTCGGGTGCCCTTGCCCTACAAAGACTGCCTTTAAAAGAGAAACGCAGTGTTATTTAATGAGCTGTGAGATGAGGCACTGCTGCTAACGCTCAGATCCCAGGATTCATCGGCTATTCATTGTGCTTAATGTACATGTTTCTGCACCGTGCATTTAGGAGATCCCAGAGAAGAATCCAAAACGGCTGCGGGGGAAAGACCACCAAACATGCCTACAGAAACATTACCGACAGGTAGCATGGTGAAGCCGGTCAGCCCTGCCGTGACTTTCACATCCGCCGTTCCTCTCCGCATCCTGAACAAAGGACCTGACTATTTTCGCAGGCAGGCGGAGCCTAATCCAAAAAGACTGAGCGCAGTGGAGAGGCTAGAAGCCGACAAGGCAAAATATGTCAAGAGCCAGGAGGTCATCAATGCCAAGCAGGAACCTGTGAAGCCGGCGGTGCTGGCGAAGCCACCGGTCTGTCCAGCGGCCAAGAGAGCACTGGGAAGCCCCACCTTGAAAGTCTTCAGCAACAACGCAAAGACTGAGAGTGGCGTCCAGAGGGAAAATCTGAAACTTGAGATTTTGAAGAACATCATCAACAGCTCTGAAGGCTCCAGCTCAGGTTCAGGGCATAAGCACGGTCCCCGAAATTGGCCACCCCACAGAGCTGATTCAACAGAGCTGAACCGACACTCATTCGCCGAATCTTTGAAGGTTTACCCCACGCAGGGTCGTAGCAGCCCACAGGAGAGCAGCTCCAACGTCAGCAGAAGGCTCCTAGATCAATCGGCAGAGACTTTCTTGCATGTCTCTCACAGCTCTTCAGATATTAGGAAAGTAACTAGCGCAAAGCCCTTAAAAGCAATACCTTGCAGTAGTTCA
Organism: Chiroxiphia lanceolata; assembly: GCF_009829145.1. NCBI lineage: Eukaryota > Metazoa > Chordata > Aves > Passeriformes > Pipridae > Chiroxiphia > Chiroxiphia lanceolata. The sequence continues at coordinate 39,234,277 of NC_045637.1, read as the reverse complement.
GCCCCACCTCTGCCTCCAAAGCCCAAAATCGCTGCCATTGCCACCCTGAAATCCCCAGAGATTGAGGCAGTCGAGTCTGGATGCGGAGTTAGTAGAAGACCCTCCCTACAGCGATCAAAATCAGACTTAAGTGACCGATACTTTCGCGTTGACGCAGATGTTGAACGATTCTTTAACTACTGCGGACTGGATCCTGAAGAGCTTGAAAACCTCGGGATGGAAAACTTTGCAAGGGCTAACTCTGATATTATATCCCTCAACTTTCGCAGTGCAAGCATGATTAGCTCAGACTGTGAACAGTCTCAGGACAGCAACAGTGACCTTAGAAATGATGACAGTGCCAATGACCGTGTGCCATACGGCATTTCAGCCATTGAAAGGAATGCCAGGATCATCAAGTGGTTATATAGCATCAAGCAAGCTAGAGAGTCACAGAAAGTGTCCCATGTGTGAGAGAGAAATCCACCATAGAAAAAGCAAGGACTGTATCTTTGTCTGTGAATATTCAGTTTGTGAAGGGTTGTGAAGTCTACTTGAAGTCTTGTACCCTTCTCAAATCTCTTTGTGTTGCTTGTTGTGCAATGTTTCCAAGTTGCATGCCTGTCAACATGTGAGCTGACCTGGCTTCCACTTGAACAATAACTAACTACAAAGCCTGGCTGAGCATACACATTATCTGCCAAAAGTTTAAGACAAGAATCTGATTAGGGCTTCAGTATAATCAAAGTGTTTACATGGAAAGGTTATATGACTTCTTTGGTATTTATGTGGTTCCTTGTGGATTTTATATATGTCACTTTCTGTCTTAATACGGATATTGTCAACTGATGTTACTAGTTTCTAAGTTGAAACAGAATCCCTCTGAGGGGGGAAGAAAAGCAAAGTTGGCCAAAAAAAGAGGTTTAGGCATATGACGATAGGCACAGCAGCCTTATCTCTTGTAGGAAGTGCGTTATTGGCACATGAAAGCTGTTTCTAAAAGGCAAAGAATGCTATGTTCTTAAATTATGTATCATTGTTAAACTATATATCCCTACTTGTAGTAAAACACTATTCTGTAAAGGTTTCTTTTTTCTAGGTAAGCTCCCTCCGTTTTACAGCAGAAATAGTCTAGTGAATCTTCTTGACCTCTCATAAACTAAATGAGTCTTGCATTTGGGTTGGTGGAAGCATTTTTAATGATTTTGTATTATCCCTGTTGGAAAAACTTAAAGAAGGTCAGAGTGAACAGACGGCGCAGGTGTGGGATTTTGTGGGTTTAATTTTTACTCAAAGATTCCTGGTCTTAAACTTTTGACAGGAATAATTAGATCCTATAGCTGATATTGAATGCCTTTATTAGTCAAAACACATCATGACTACAAACTCCATGCTGTCTTTTAAATTTTTTTGTAGACCTATTTGAACAGTTAATGAACAAAAATGGAAACACACAGCCATATCAATATAACGCCTCCTATTCAGAAGTAAATACACTCAGTAGCTGAACTATATCTGAAAAAATGTGATTATGTTGTCTTGCATATGTTATATCTAAGGCTGTGAGGGTTTGTTACAGCTCTAGGAAAGTGTAGAAACATGACAGTATGTAGCTTTTTTTCTTTTTTTTTTTTTTTTTTTACCTCTTTAACATGGTTAGTGCTGCAGATCAACCTGTTACAAATCTTTTGACAATCTGTGTCTTCCCAGTGGTTTAATGAACTGTCATTGTCATTTCAACTGACAGTGGTGGTGTGGTAGTCGAGAAGTTGAAAGTACAGTGGTCTGCTTCATTATTATTGTATACATGCTTTGAAGTAAATTGCAGCACTACCTTATACTACATCAGCTAATAGGAAACTTTTTTATTGTGTAAATGCTGTAAGACTTTGTATATACTTTAGTTGTTACGAAATCTTTAAAAGGAAGAGTGTTATGCTAATAAATAGCTCCTGGTGCAGGTATGGTAGGTTTTTTGTTCTTTTTTTGACCCCTTCCATTCTTAAAGCTATATCAGGAACTCAATTGCAGTGTCTTTTAGTGCTGTAGAAGGTCTTGGTTAAATAATAGTTCCAGTAAAAGGTTTCTTTTACTAAAGTGCTTTTCAGAATATAATTTTTTATAAAATAACTATATAGCAGCATGATCTGTCTGAAGAAATAGAAGAGGTTTTCAAGACTCCTAAAATAGCTTGCTTCTTCCTTACCTAGCAATGTTACTGTTCCCGTTTATAGCATCTGTTCATAATGAATCACTGCAGTCTTCTGAATTATTCTTCAGTAGTGCTTATTTATATATTTGAATATTAAAGATATTTTACAAAGTCGGGTTCTATCTTTTCTCTAAGAAGCCTGTAGCCCAACTTCTTACAGCTACAGTTAATGCAGGCAAGACTGGAAGTGGAGCCATGTAGTTGTTTGTTGCCTATGGAATTATCCCGCATCCAGTTTTAAATAAGTGTTCTCCAAAGGATTGTTCATGAAGGGGGGAAGCACACATTCAGTTTCAGGAGGCTATTCTATGATTTTTACAGTTGACTTCACAACCTAAGACTTACAACATTCCTAGCTTGGACAAAAAAAATGAGGAGCTCTGTATTTCAGCTACAAGCACATTTGTGACATTTCAAGCTCCATGGGTTTCAGTTGGCATTGACATCACACTGGTTTTTCAAGCATATTTTTCCAATAGTAAGTTCTACTCAGTTCAGTGACTATTTTGCCAAGGAAAATAATGCTTAAGGGATTAAAGCCAAGTGTAATGCAGCTGTACAGCAATGAAATAAAGAAGTTAAAACCAAAATAAAAAATGCACTCACATTGTCCTCTCTCAAGTGTTTTAAGAATGATGAGAAACATGCTATCTCAAGTATTATCAGCCAAAAACAGTAATAAAGAAGCCTTTATAACTAGAAAATGGATTAGAGCATATCCTAGTATTCTGAAGTGGTTTCCCAAGGTTTGTTGGGAAACCATAGGCTCTTGAGAAATCAAATTAATTTCCTTTTAATCCACAAAGGGTTTAGGCTTGTGAGCTGTCTGTAAGAGAGCATTTCCTCACCTGAGATCTTAGGCAGCACCTTTGAAACAGCACAGGCTCTGCCTCTGCTGTCGCTGCTTGTTACAATGTTCACACGAATAAGACTTCAGAGAACCTACAGACTTTACAGGACCTTCACAGTCAGCTGAACTTGCAAGTCCGGTGAGAGTGCAATAATAGAAATCATAGGATTGCAAAATGTTCACAAGGCTTTGAACAAGGAGGTAAAAATTGCCTTCATTTGTCACTTTGTTACCATTTATGCAGACAGGATTTATTTGTTTATGTTCTCGCTATTGCCTGTACATTTGTGTAAAACCCAAATCATTGGTATCTGATCTGTTTTTGTATTCAAATGGGAATAACTATTTTGCCTTTGCAGACAGGTAATCCTGTCATGTCGAGAGAGTCCGTTATTTGTCTCTGCCTTAGGAGATTCCCAAGTGCTAATGTTGTATTCATGGGGAGTTGTAACCAACTCAGATGCTTCATCAGGGATCTGTTCTGGTCATGTTTCTGCTGTGTCCAGCAGGCATTTACCCAGGTACAAAGTGCACAGCAGGTGTTCACAGCTACGAAACAGCTCTTTTTGCAGCTCTGGAGGGAGATTCAAGTCTGTGGTGTCCTGTGAAAGCCGGTACTGAGCCTGGTGGTGGCAGTCCTGACTACAGCAGTGAAGAAAAATGCAGTATGTCTTCAGTGATTAATATGAATTCCCACTCACACGCATTACAAAAGAAACCACCACAGAGGTTTATGGTGGTTCTGTTACTTTGACTTGCCAGGGAGGGGATGGGAGAGTAAAATGATGTGGCCAAGTACACTTCGAAAGCTAGATACAGCTTTGCACAGAGATAAACCATTTGTCTGAGTGAAAGAGATGGGCATCAAAGTAAAACTGGTCTTTTAATCACTTCATATTGTATAGTAACAATGTCATGAAAGATGAGAGATAGAGGATCTGTGCCACAAATTTACATTCAACAAATTCAAGTACTGAAATTGTCTCTTTTTTCTGAATACTGTTTCTGCAAGGGAGTGCATTCTGCTGTGAGCATATGCACCATCTGAGTGACCGAGGGCTTTTGAAGGGTAAACACAAAATGATGATGCGTTTGGCAGTAATTCAAAAATCAAAAGGCACACTCAGACAACAGAGCCAATCAGTATTGCTGACTTACCTCTTTTTGCAGCAGCTTATCCATCCGTGGAGGCCATACGCACTTGATTCCAGTCATTCAATGTAAAACAAAGTGCTTAATGGGGCTCTGCGGTACAGAGCTGAATAATTCCAGTCTGTGGGAGAATAGGAAGGGAACTAAACCTTAAAAAGTCTTTCTGATATCTTTTGATTATGGGATGATAATATTTAGTATGTTGTATTCAGAGCTGACTTGTTCATAACAAACTTTATTAAGCGGAGTAGTCTAACAAATCTGGGAGGTTCCATTTTTCCAAGGCTATAAAACTCATGTTCGGTGTGATTAATGGTGTCACACTAGTAGCTGAGCACATTAGGCTTAGAATATAAGAGCATCTGGAGCTTTGTTCCTATGAACAGTAAGGGTCCATTGCCTATTTTGGCGATGAATATAAATGCAGACATAATGTGCTATACAGAAGAATAAATTGGTCAAGGTGTTTTGTCCTGAATTATAATATAACTCTATATCAAAATCCTTGTTAGCAAGGCTTAAACAGTCACTGATATTCTGAATTCATCTGACATTCCTTGCTGTCAGCAGAAAGACACCAATAATCTGCCCTTTGAAATATGTCACCCATAGCTTAATGGAAAGGCCATTAAAATTGTCTGTTCAGTGTAAGGACTTTTATCTCCTGATGATGGCATCTGTTAAGTGAACCTCTAAATAAGCTCATTTCAGTCAGAAGTATTAACCCCTGAATGTCTTTTATTTTTCTCCCTGGAAGCCCAAATGGTGATCAATAGCTGCAGCCTACCATTTGTTACACTTATTGCATTACTGTTTAATACTCAGATGTTCTCCCCTGGGCTGCAGTGCAATCTAAAGTGGAGACACCTACACTGCACCATCTGTCTTGCCCTGGTAGGTATGAACAGCCTTCAAGTATATTTTACATTTGATCACGTAAGAATTTGGTTGTGGCTGCCCATCAAAACTGAGTAATAATTAGTGACTTTAAAAAAAAAAAAAAAAACAGTCATTTATAGAACAAAAAACTAGTCTCTTAAATGTCATTCTTCTAAATTTAAAGTAATTTTCATGATGATTTAATGACAAGAGTATTAAGAGTGCTGGTATCTGTGCTATTATTTCTTGCTTTTGGCACAGCAAGTCGTCTCCACCTTCTTGGTGTCTTGCCTTTTCTGAGTTTTCCCAGCTTCCTTCTTCCTTTCTGCATGTTCCTTCTCTTGTGGTGTCTGGCTTTTTCATCATATTTTCTTTGAAGCTTATGACCAAGGTCGTTATGTTCTCCTCACTTAACCTCCTCCCAAAGCAACTTTCCCCCAACTTGTTCTGTCTTTTATAATCACCACATTCATGACAGCCTGTTACCAAGAGAGTAAGTCTGTGGCTACAGTTGTGCTACCATGTCCTGAACAGATAATAATCTTTTTAATGGCTTATTTTTCAAGTTTGCAGGGTGTCATGCTATTTGCAGGCAAGATGAAACAGGAGTTGTTCTTCAGGCAGATGTAGTAACTGAAAACACTTGTGAAGAGCAGGGTGTCGAGCATATCTTGAAATGTCAATGTCTTGGTCCAAAATTGTCTGTATTTTTTGCTCTACCATATCTCTTGCTATTTTTTTGGCTCCGTGTAAAATGCTGTCTTGAGGACTGCAGCATGCAAAGGTCATATAATTTCCACTGAACAGAATGGTACAGGCCCACTATCCAAGAAATATTTATTGATTTCCCTTCTGCTGTTTGTTAACGGGGTAGCTGTGTGTCTTGTACCTGTGACATCCAGACTACTTGCACTGCATGCACAGTTCCCAGGCAGTCAGTCAAAAAGCAAATGCCTAAAAAGACTCATAAAAAACGAGTACAGTGGAAAATGCAGGAGGGGCAAAGCCTGTCCTCACCTGCTATTGTAAGAGACTTTCAACTGTGGTAAGAGAAGGTTTAAAAGCTGAAGTCCCCAGACTGCCATCTCATGCAGCCCTGGGGCTGAAGGTCCAACAGTTCAACCCTGTGTATGAGAAAAGGATATCCATGTATCTGGGAGCCAGGATAAATCACTGTATGGAAGAAGGCAGCACTTGCTGAAGCATGCTACTGTTTCAGTAAATACCTGCTACTCATGTCTTAAAACATGAAAACAAAGAAAGAAAACAGGGTTGAAATTTGAAGGACAGCTGTGTATGCAAATATTTTCAGGTGAGATGCGGAGGTGGGCAGATAGTTTTGCTTTTTAAGAAAGGAAGCTTTCAAAAAATCTTTTAATAAATGACCTGCTTTTCAAGTATATTAATCTTTTATGAAGTCTGTCTTGCTATTTTGAACTGTAAAAGCTTTGCTACTCTGAGCACACAGCATTTAGAAATGTACAGGCAGTGATTTGGAGTGACTTAAATACTAGGATAGGATGGTGTTTTGCTGAATATAAACTTAATTTTACTAAAATTTTGTGCAATGGTGTTTTTTCCTGTATTTTAAATTGATTGTGAGGGGCAATAGAAAATTAACATAGTCTTATTTATTAATTTTGGCCTACAAATAAGACGGGGAAGTACAGGTTAATGTGTCTGCATGAAAACTGTAGTATTGGGTTTTGGCAAAGGCTTGATTTTCTTCATCCCTGTTTTGCGTACCTCAGAGCATATCAGCTTACATGTATGTGGCACAGAAGTCACTCATCCCATCTGAAAATGCCTTCTGCAAGCTTATGGTTTTGTGTCCATCTGGTGAATTTTCTACAGGAAAGATATTGAGGTGCTGGAGCATGTCCAGAGAAGGGCAACGAATCTGGTAAAGGAGCACAAGTCTGATGAGGAGCAGCTGAGGGAGCCGGGACTGTTTAGCCTGGAGAAAAGGAGGCTCAGGTGGTACTTGATGACTCTCTACAATCACCTGGAAGGATGTTGTAGCAAGGTGGGGGGCAGTCTCTTCTCCCAAGCAGCAAGTGACAGGACAAGGGGAAACAGCCTCAAGTTGTGCCAGGAAAGGTTTAGACTGGATAGTAGGAAAATCTTCACCAAAAAAGATTGTGAAGCATTGGAACAGGCTGCTGAGGGATTTGGCAGTCACCATCCCTGGAGATGTTTAAAAGATTTGTAGATGTGGCACTCAGGAACATGGTTTATGTTCAAATGTGGAGAATTTGGCAGTGAAATTACAGGTTTGGGGTTTTTTTCATCCCAAATTCTGTACAGTCAAACAGAGCCAAAGAAGCTAATGAAATGTGTGTGTGTGTGCATATATAGCTATATAAACACAAATAGAATAGGGCTGGTAGCAATAGGACAAGGCATAATGTTTTTAATCTGAAAGAAGGTAGAGTCAGATTAGATATTTGGAAGAAATGTTTTACAGTGAGGGTGGTGAGACACTGGCACATTGCCCAAAGGTCGTAGAGGCCCCATCCCTGGAAACATCCAAGGTCAGGTTGGATGATGCTCTGAGCAACTTCATTGAGTTGAAGATGTCCCTGCTCGTTGCAGGGGGATTGAACTAGATGACCTTTAAAGGCCTCTTCTAACCACACCAATTATGATTCTAGGTTTTCCCCACAGTGATGTAAGGAAATATTAAAAAGTGCCTGGATACTTTCGTCTGGGAAGACCATGAAAATACTCCAATAATCTGCCTAGATTTTTGGATACCCAAATTCTGGGCCCATTGACGTCAATGGGAATTTAACTACTGATCTTTAGTAGGACAGGCAGCATTTCACTCACTGTGAGAACTTAATAGTTTGGGCCTATGGGTTTTTGGGAATGGGTTTTTTCTCTGTATTGTAAATATCATGCACTAGTTTTCTACCACTTCCTCACCTATTATTCTGTCTACTCGAGCAGTAAAAGGGTGAAAATCTCTCCAGATGCTGCAAGTAGGAGCCATAGGAGCAGTGAAACTTTGCACAGATGAGGCAAAGAGGAGGTTTGGTGAAGAACAAACCACTAGTACTGGTGCAAGGAGGTCAGGACCTACCTGCCAGTACATCGTGTGTCTCTACACATAGTTAACACATTATCATTTGTTTTCTGAATTTTTACTGAACAGCTAATGACCAGATTATGGAAAACCTGGGAACTAATGAGCCATCAGGAATATTTATATCAGACGTCAGGGATGCCCCTTTCGCTCATCTCTAACCACCAATGAGGTGTTTCAGGAGCAGTGTATGACTAGCGCTATTTTAAAACAAATTTTTCTTACCTCAAACCACATTTAAGTAATAAACAGCAAAGTTGTCATCTTGATATCAAAATATCTTTATGGGAGGTTTTTTATTTGAGAGAGAGTTTCTGAAATGTTTGAGACAGACCCTGCTCCTTGGAATTCACTGTTGAAAGGTGTGCACGTCTCCTGTGGCTGTCCTACTTCCAGCTCTGCTACGGAAGAGGGAGCAAGCGGAGCTTTTCAGGGCCGTGTTCTGGCAATTCCCCCACCATGTGCAGGACATTTCTCTGCTGTCAGGGCTCAGAAACATGTATGGTTTAATAACCCAAAGGCAGCTGTGGTGTGGGATTGAGGATTTTTCTGATGGACTCATTCCCACACAAGTACCACACAACTGATGCTCAGGGTCACACTGGGTTTTCAGCAGGCTGCTGAGTGAACAGATATGTAACACCGTGAAATTGTGGAAATGCATTGAAAACGTGTGGAAGGGAGTTTCCTGACCATGTTTCACTGAGCAAAAAAGGGTATTTCACATGGTTGAAGAAATCATGGCAGAGCACTCAGATTCAGTAGATACTGGGCAAAAGTCAGCAGTCTGATGGGCTTACTGAAGGACAGAGCCAATGTGACTTAAGGAGCAATGAAGTCCTGCAGCTGCATTAGCCCGATCTGGGATGCAGCACAACATGCCAGGCGTGGGGAGGGCTGGGTGCACTGGAAGGATGGATTAGCTCTACAAAGCCATGCCACTTGCCAGGTTTAGGCAATTAATTATATTTTAATACAATAATTTTAAGAATAATGCATAGCCTCATATTAATGCACAGTAAATCTAATCCATTGGCTTTATGTGTTTGTGAATGGTGGTGATTTGTTTTCTTTTTTTCAGTATTAACTTAGAGAAGTAGTTCAACATGAGTACCTGGCAGCTATTGACACCCAGCACCTTTTTTTCACTTGCCAGATGAGAGCTGGTCATGTAGATAATAATATGAGGTTGTTAGTAGGTTGTGCATAGCTGAGTTATGAAGAAGATTCAGAAAAATATTATTAAAAATAAAACATACAGAAGCTTTTCCTGCTTTGATGCTGACTATTGCACACGTGTCTTTCCCAACAGCTACAAGTAAGTTGTTGGGCTCCAAAAATATTTTTAGACTTGATGTTTTTAAAACTATTAAACAACAAAGCAGAAGAGAGAGCATGAATTTTTAGAGCAGCCTTGATGTTAGTGTATCCTGATCATGTCCTGGTTTGGGGTGGGGGACAGTGGAGGGAGAGAGGGCTGTTTTAGCACATGGACAGCAGGGAGAATAGAAGGTGTTGCCATGGGATTTAGATGCTGAAAAAATCTCCCAGAGCAGTTAATTAGGGGTGAGAAAAGAAAGGGTTTATTATGCCAAGGCAAAGATGTTACGACGCGCTCTCCTGTGCCTCAGATGTTACATTTTATAATACCATCCATCCAATCCCAAATGTGTCCACCTTGTGGCCTTTGCTCTGGACTGCCCCGGGTCCACCCCCTGAAAATGGGTCTGAGGTGTATTTTGGGACCCTCTGTTCATCCCATCTTCATCTTCTTCAGAGCACAAAGGGTGCATAGTTACCTAATTCTTGACTTCATTTTGTTGTTCAGGCCCTGATATGCTGTTCTGCCAACAATCTAGGCCTTGCCTTGACAAAAGACTAAACATTTCTACTGGATTCGGGGGTAGGAGTGATACAGGGAGCACAGAATGGGGTAAGAGGGTTAAGAAATGTGTAAACAAGGGTGCTACAGGGAAAGGGATGTAAGGGATGCTGCTTTTAGAGTCTACTTCCACTACTTATAAAACTTACAAGTATTAGAAAAATAAAAACCATTAGGGGCTTAAGGCATGAAAGGGGGAGCAGAAATGTGACCTGAAAACAACATTACCTGTGGCAGTCTGACCATGAGGCCTTCCTCAGGAACAGTCTGCAGGAGTAGAGCTTGTTGCTGTGTTTATATGCCAAGCATTTCAGAGCAGGGATGTGGAACAGTTTCACCGCCCAGTGTTCCCGAAGCACGTGACTGAGCATGGCTGCTGGTGCTGGCTTTTTAGTTTTTATTACTGCTCCCATGATACATCCCTACAGACTCATTTGTAATGCTTCTCTCATTCCCCTAAGTGGGGAATGCCAAGATAAGAATACTGGAGGTCTTTGTACTCTCAGCATTGAAACACAGCAGGGATGAGAGTGATACGAAAGGTCCAGGAGTCCAGGAAATTTTCCTCAGAAACTACTGATGTGCAGTAGTGGAGGTGGGAACTGCATCCTTGAAATGTTTTGGAAAGGAATTACGCATGTCTTTGAACAAGATGCTAATCCCAGGCTCCCTCAGAGCTGGAAACAAATTACCACTGCTTTCAGTCCTGCCCTGCACACAACCTCAAAGGTTTTTGCTGCTGCAAATAAGCAGCATTTCTACAGTGATTTAGTAGGTATGGAGGGAAATAGCACATTCAGGAGCTTGCTGTCTGTTCCCACCATGCTGCAGGAAGATACACTTCTGTAGAGAAGTGCTTCTTGCTCCGTGTCTCTCCTGTGTTTCACCACTGCTGTTTCTTTCCCAGATCCCTGTTTCCACATCAGCTACTCAGAAGCTGAACATCCTTTCTCCTCGATCTCATCATTCTGATGTTGAGTGGTGAAACCAGAAGGCAGAGTTGCAGCTGTTTGGCTCATCCTTGACATTTTTCTGACAACAACCTGGGTCTCCACTTTATTTAAGACCAACCATATGAAACTGTTTTATGAAGCATATCACTAAAATCTTAGTTTTCCTGTTGCTTTTTTTACTTTAAGCTGAGGTCATTTATCTTCCTTGCTTGATATCTTCAGTCTTTCAGCTTCCTCAGTTTGAAGCATTTATTTCTTTAGGCAACTGTTTCTATATACTTTGAGAGACAGTATATTTTTTTAACATCGTGGTACATGTAACTCTGCTAAATTATTGTATGCATGTAGTTAGTCCATTGGATAAATACGCATTTGTGACCAGGATGAAGGAACAGTAAGTGCATGGAAAATTTTAAAAATAAACTTCTGAGAAGCAGTTTGGAGCAGTTCCAGTCTATCTGAACACTACAGATGTAATGCAGGCTGCCTGCATTTGCAATGCACAGTAAAAATTATCAGAAGATTCTGATTAGAAAATGGAATGTGTAATGGGAAAACAGACTGTTTTCCCATTAGAAATAACTCATTTCGAGCCCTGCTTATTTTTCAAAAGTTCATAATAGAACTTACATTGAGAAAATTTTCTGTGGAACAGGGGAAATAAAAAAGCCAACTTCAAGTTAGAGGAACCTCAAATCAAATAATTCAGTTGAAACAGTTCTGCATTATTTCTAGCAAAGAATTTGATTGACAAGTCATAAAAGAGCAGTAAATCTCTGCTTCCAGGGATCTGTGGTCTTTAAGGGGCCCAGGGTGGAAGGGCCCTGCTGCCGCCTGCAGCCCACCCCACTGCTGTCCCAGCCCACTGCTCAGAGGCAGCTGCTCACAGGCAGAGCTAGTTCCATGTTTAACGTAAGTAGGTATATTGTGCAAGTTGTTGCTCTAAGATGGCTGCTGCTTTACCAAATTCTCTTTGCCCTGCTTCCCAAAGACAAGTCTCCTTCAGAAAACACGAGCAACTGCAGTCGTTGTGTGGTTGTCTCCTCTGGTATTGCAGTGTGTGATTGCATCCCATTATCTTCAGGAATATGCATTTTGCTCCATCTAGGCAGCCCCCACACCACCATGAATTGCTTATGTGGCCTATAAGAGCATACACTTTGCACACTGTGCAGGTATTTTGACAATACGATATCACAATTGGTTATGGACAGTGAAGCAACTGGTATCCCCTGATGTACCAGCTCTCATCTGGCATGAAGTGACTCATGGCTAAACTGGGTGGATCTTTGAAGCCTGGAGAATTCACAGACATCAAAATCAACATGTCCCATGCTCAAGTCACCTTGGTGGGAAATGCTGTGCTCTGAGGCCCTGAAGACTGCACCACAAATATTGGTGTTTTCTACTCTTTGTGAGCTTTCAAAATTCTCTGGAAATTGAATTTTGAGATCTCAATCTTTTTTGGAGAGGACTTTTTCCTGAGATAGGGTTGCTTTTGTCAGCACAGCTGCCAGCTGTTGTTTCTGGCTAGTCTGTAAGATGAAGCAGGCATTTATAGCAGCTACAACCCCTCCTTTTTTCAGTTCATTTCAAGAAAAATTTGAAAAACATAGAGATGTATTCTCTGTAGCAAAATGTAGGAATAGAAACTCCAAGAGTGCTCATACTACAGAAAAAGTGTCCATGGTCATACCAAATATTGCAAAATATGTACATTTGTCACTGAAAACTTTAAATAAATGGAGGCCATGGATTTTTCTTTATACAGATTAGGTTTCAGAGTGCAAAACAGCTGCATTTTGGCAACCACTGAGGAGTGGAATTGGATTGACTGCCTTCTCAAACAAAGTGCCACCTCAAAATGTGAACATGAGCATCAAAATGCTGCATTTCAGCTTGGCAGTCAGCCCTGGTCAGAATTTGAACAGGAGACTTCTTTGAGATCCTTGGATACTGAGTGAAATGTCCCTGACAATTCAGTATGTGTACAGAGATAACATATCAGTGTATCAAAATGCAGCAGGCTTTATGCTGAGGACTCAACATTTTTCTGACCTCTTCTGCTTAGTAAGCACACTGTAACCTTGCTATAAATAGGGTTATTGTCTTTCCTTTGCTTTTAGAAACTTTATCCATTATCTCTTTCACTTAATCTGTTTTCTTTCAATGTATTAAAAATGCATCATATACCTTTTCATTAGTAGTTAAATTTCTGGGCTGATTGCAGTGATTCTTTGCATGTACTCTGCAATTTCACTCTGATTTTTAGTCCTTCCTAGTGATAAACTATAAAAACCACCAAATAACTATTGCTGAGAATGCCACACTGATGTAACTGCAACCCTCTGTAGCTGAAAAATATCAGTGACATTCCTCTGTTCATCTAATCCTCTACTTGAAGACATCATCAGATCGAAGCCAACCACTCCGCCAGTGTATGCTGGGTTTTCATTTCCAAAAGAAATACCACAACTTGCAGAGCAGAAAATCCCCTGTATCCTTCTATAAAATTGTACAGAATTAGACACGCTTATGGCTGTGAAAGGAGGGAAAAACAGATAAAATTCTGACCTCCTGTAGAAATGGAACTCCTTTCTGTTACTGAGGCCCTGATTTCACCCAAGAATTACAATTACTACTTCGTTTAAAAAGTAGCTGGTCTCCTTAAACGGCATTTTTGAGAAGTGCATCACTATCACCCCAGGTACAGATTTGAGCTAATGTAAAGTGATACACCACTGTGTAATGCAATCTCTAGAAATTATTTCCTCCTGAGTGAGTTTCGTTATGTTTGGTTTGGTTTTTTTTCCTTTTAAATACACTCATCTTTTTTTAGGCCAGATGAGATCACTGTAATTGTTTTGCCTGACTTTCTCCGTAGCACCAATTATATCCAGGCATGAATTAATTCCCCTTCGAATTACACTGTATTTCAGTTGAGAAATCCTATTTTGATTTGAACAGAGGTAGAGAACCCACAATAGCATTTACTAAGTCATTTCAGAGGTTGATAACACCCTGCTTAGATAAATTGGAATCTCCTTTGCAGTCTGAATTTGTCCAGCTTCAAACAGCAGCTTCGAGGTTCTGCTGTACATTTGCTTGCCAGGCTGAAGAGCCCACTAGCACAGTTTTGCTGTGCTATGTCCTGCATAAGGGCAGAGACTGTGAGTGTCTGCCCTTAACCTTTCCTTGGGCAAACTAAACAGCTCTCAGCTGAACAGTGGTTCATCCTCCCTGCTCCAAGGTGTCCTAGCAGAAGTGACCAGCATAGCCAAGATAAGAAGGTCTGTTATCCCTGTGTGCACCATCAATGTAGTGCTGATGATATTATCTTGTCTTTGTGCAGTCTTTGCACATATTGGAGCAATGGTTGAGCTTCACAGGCCGTGTCTGCAATAACTTATCCCTGCCAGCCCGACCAGAGCCTTCTTGCCCCTTCCTGCCATACACGAGGCAGAAAGTCACCAGATCTTCTAGCACAACACCAGATACCTTTTCTCCCTAACCCACTTCAGTCACAATGATCCATGTTAAAAGAACAACCCACAAAACAACAGGAAAAAAAGCAACTCATTGTTTGAAGTGTTAAGGCTAACCCAGATTCTGGTGACAGAAAGGAGGTTGGGAAGTGGTGGGATGAGCAGCTACCATAGGTCACCTATAGTTAGGACATGGTGTTTGAGCTCAGAGAAAACTTATCTCCAAACCTGTGAAGTGAGCACATTTCCACTGAACAGTCCTTATTAGGAACCCCTTTCTCTGGAATATTTACGCTTAACATAGTACCCAACTGTGCACTATCCCTTAAATACACGTGGCCTTGTATTAGTTGACAGTTAACCTCAACAGACCTCTTTCTGATCGTGAACCTTTCTGCAGCATTTGTCAGGCTCTTTGCTTGCTGTGGTGTCACCAAAATAATTTTTCTTCATCTTTTCTTAATTCTTTTATCTGTTCAAAAAGCCGATGGTTCTTCTAAGTTCTTAAGCATTTGCAATTCTTAAGATTGATGATCTATTACTAATAATGTTTTATAATTTTCTCTTTCGGTGAGTTATTTTTGTAAGTCCTTGACAAATTTTAGTGAGGGACCCTACCGGTACACTTGTGGGAACAGCCACATCTGTAACCTTCAATATTGTATTCAGAGGTCACTTAAAGACAGCTACAGTGTTCATCAGTCTCCATTTGCCACCTGGAGTAGTTACTTTTTTCTCATAACTCCTTTTTCTCTTCAGTTTACTCAGAAATGGAGCCCCAGTGTCATGGTGTCCAGAGCACAAGCTTTCAAAAGAGCTTAGGTCCCCTCTAGCAACTGATTCTTATAACAGGCACCACGAAGTGTCACCACAGTGAAAAGGTTAGCACAGTTGTGTCTGCATTATCCTTTTGCTGTCACACTTTAAACTTCCTCCGAGGTTCCTCAGTATTTTAACTAAAAAAAAAAAAAAGTTATTTTCAGCATAAGAGAGACAAAACAAAGTGCTATATTTGTATAAGTGTCCAGTTACTGTGGATGGGGCTCATCTCTCAGACAGCATGTCAGCTGATTCCTGCTGAACTCTATACGACTTGAAAGGGTGACATTAATTTTTTTGCCTCTTACCTGCCTAGTTCGTATATCAGTCAACAGTTGTTGGCTTTGCAAAAGTGATTCTTGCTCTCTTAACCTGCAAACTTGCTCTCCAGAGTTCTTTGCTGTGACCTCACCCCAACCTGCTAAATTCTGAGTCTACTCAGGCTTTCTTACCCACACACAGCACAAAAATGATATTACCATTGTCCGCTTAAATCGACAAGACAGTGTTGGGACTGTCTTAAAACTGTTAAGCCAAAACTAAATATTTCTGGAAACCTCAAAAATGTGAGTTTAGAGTCGGAAATTACTTGAAAATTCACCTGTCACAGGTACTACTGCAGTTTCAGCATCATATAAACATAAATTAGCCTTTCTTTTAACTTAGTGAGCTTTCTAATGAAACATCTTGGGACTCCTTCTGTTTTTAAATTTACTACACTTTAATTCAGTAATTGGTTTATGACTGTAATTACTAGTCTTTCAGACAACACTTATTAAAAACAAATTAGGTTGCTCCAAATTCTGGTGATTTTATGATCATATAGATCAATATAAATCACAGTTAATTAAGCTCTTTATCACTTAGGTTTTCCATACAAGTATTTATTTCCATACAGTGTATTTACAGCATTGCAATAAAAGGCAATATTCCTTCCTTTCCACACCAATTTAGTCATATTAAAACAAAAATGTGTTTATAATAACAGAGGCTGAAAAACAGAATTTACTGAATTAGTCTGCTGCACAGTAACAAAGATATGATGGTGTAAGTTGACATGTCCATCTGCGGGGGGAAAAAAATCGTGAAATATGAGCATAATCGAAAAAATTCTATTAAAAGTAAGGCAAAATAAAGCAAACCAAGTTAAATTTGAATATAGGTTTCCTTTGCAAGTCTTATCAGTTGTTACAGAGTATAATTCTGGCTGCACTATAAAGAAAAAAAAACCAAAAACAACAGATACCTTAGCTAGTTAAGAGTCCAAATATTCCTTAAGATGTCCAAGCCAATATGTGCAAATAAATATAGTCTGGATTTGTTTTCTTTATTACAAGATCCACTCTGTAATAAATTTCTCTTTGATGGTCACTAACCCTCCAATTAAAGACGTTTGTGTTAAAACAGGGTAGAATTTACCAACCTTCAATGCCTTAAAATTTATGTCAGTGACTCTCTAAATCACCCTCTGTTGCACTTGCTGTAGGGAGCTTATTCAACAAAGCAATACTGTGCCTGTTTCTAAGGGGTAGTAAATATGATGTAATGCAGATTGTGAGGTGCCTTCCACTCATCCCAAGAAACATATTGGTTCTTCTAAAGTCAGGGAAGTTCTGTTACTGACTTCAGTGGAGCTTGGATGTCTCTGTCAATTTTAAGTTTTCAATGATTTTACAGCCAGTGCCTTACTTTTTTTGCTAATATTGTTGATTTTTATACCAGGCTGTGTAACTTGTGTCCCTGCCCTAGATTCTCACTTGTCATTAGACTCTACCCTTTGTGGTCCACATTCACATCTTCGTGAAAGTTTAAAATATGTCTGTTTGGAGTAATATAATCAACAGAGGTGTAGGGAAAACTCTGCTTATGTTTTTTTATAATGTTATAACATTTTCACATTACTTTTACAGTTTTTATCTTCTCCCTAGCATATAGGTGCTAGATAAGGAAGTACAACTGGAGAAAAGAAAACTTTAAGGTGCACTATCCCCACATGATATTTGACTAGATACTAAAATGTTAATGTTGATCTGAGGAAAGTTATTACCTATCTCTACAAACCTGGTCTCTTTCTATATAGCCAGACTAACATGGCTATAACAATGCTCTGATTATTATGCATGCAATACTAGACACTATGCATGAAGAAGATGACCCATAAGCATCTCATCTTCTGCTAATTTTTATCAGCTTCCAGATCCTTTGTTTTCACAGGTACAGACTGTTGCAGGAGTCTCTGAGCGGTACAGTTAAAAAAAATATGCTGTTTCTCCTCAGTGGTTTTGTCCTGAATCAGGATCTTTCAGTGATAACTCCACTGAAACTTCCAGGCCAAGACTGAACAGTTGCAAAGTCTGATCTTCAAAAAGGTATAATTTAAAATACAGGTGGCTTTTAATGCTTAAAGAAAGAGATCATCCTTCAGCTCCTGCCACCCAAGTATTTTGCTGCATTGACCTTCTCCATCATATTTGTTATGGCTTGAGGAATGCTCTAGTTTAAAATTATGAACTTGACTTTATTCTATTTCAAAGGTGTTTGGAATAGTTTTCAGTCCCAAGCATGATCCTGCTTTCTTGGGAAACAGATATGTAGGTTTGTGGAAGAATTTAGTGAATCTTAGTGCTGTGGTGAATTTTTGCTTGGGTTGGTTTTTTGGTTGTTGGGGAGTTTTTTTCCAGTTTTCATAAGATGTGTACTTTGTATGTTGCCTTTTTACTGGCTGATAACAAAGAGCATCAGTTGATTACAGGGATCATTTATATTTTTAAAATACTTAATTTCAGAGTTATTAACGTGTTCCTTTACAGTCCTCTAGGGCTGAGGTGCTCCAGTTAAGTATAATTGCAAGAACTACACATACACTCTTAAGCATGTATCTGTTCTGTTTAACAGATCACAGGGTTGTGTCTGTCTGAGAACGCTAGAAAGCAGTAGGAGCTGCTCTCACCTTTTGCTCCATGACGAAGGCCATGTTAAATGAGAGGTAGCTGGCTGTGCTTTGGAGGCTCAGCCAGGACACCATGAAGGGACTGGCAGGTGGGATGCCCATCTGCAGCCCAGCACTGGCTGCCCAGTGTCTCCAGGGCTCTGAATAGATACTTACTTCAGCCGAACAGACTAACATCATTAATAATTTGTTAAACCTAGCTGCTGTGGAGATGAGTATTTTCAGGCTGCTGGGTTTAAGTAATCATCCAATGTACCAACATTACCTGATATAATCACTATGGGGTTCCTACAGTCAATGCTTTATGTAATACATCTCTGGGAATGTCTGTCCTGTTAGTTTAATTGACTTACTGAAGAAGAAACAGAAAACGTGAGCTGATAACATGCTACATCTCACATTGGAGGTGCTCTAGGCCAGTCAGGGCTCAAGCATCTCACAAAAGCAATATTTTCTCACGTGGATCCCTGTTCCCAAACACTCTGCAACCTATCTCTTGGTGTGGTATATTGATAATTTAAGTATATTTATTAAGATATTAGGAGCCATGCTTTCTTAATATTCATGAACTCAATCCCTTTTTTCTTGCCTTGAGAAACAGATTAAGTAAAACAGCAAGGTGGATGTTGGAGTCAGTTTGAAAAGGAAAAGGATTTGTGAAATACTTTGTTTTAAATGTTATTTTAGCAGGTGGGAGCAGCATACCTGTACTGGCTGAAAAAAGAAGCAGAGAAAGATCATTAAAGAGAAAAAAAAGTCCTCCCTCAAATGTTACCAAAATGTCACATCACATACAAAGTCTTTCAAAGAGGAAGATATGGTCTTTCCTGACGCACGAGTTTCATAATATTGTGACATTTACATTCTAATGATAACTAAACTTTGATCTTTGGGAAATTTTAGAGCAGAGCTTTATTTGCTGTGATTTTGCCACCTCCCTGAGGGAACTAGATGCAGCCTGCAAACCTCACAGGAGTTACACAAACAGAAAATAAGAAAGTAAAATATTGGGAAAGATGGCTATTTGGATTATGTGTACACAGAGAAATCATGAGGATTAACCAGGTTGAACACTGGGTTTGGTTAAGGATAGCTACACAAAACCCATGCAAACACTCCCAATGCACTTAGGAGGACAGGGAGCTAAAGACATAAACCTGAGCCTATCTATCCTTTACTGACAGTGGGTCTTGAGAAGCTGGGAGGTAATGGGCTAAAGGGATTGCAGAGCTTCAGCTTTACTCCTAATCTATGTCACAGAATTAACACTAACATAGGAAGGAAATCCTGTGAAAACCCTCCTTAGGAGGGAGTGAATGACATCATTCTGCACACAGTTTAGTAAAGTACTGCTGATGCTGCTCTCTGAGCAAGGTGGAGGCCACAGTGCCTATATACTTTTGCAGGGTGTGCTCTCATATGTCCTAGTACAAATATCTACTTTAACAATTAAAGTCTGGCTTGATTCAAGAATGCAGAAAGGATTTGCACTTCTGGTGAAATACAGGCATTTGGATGCTGCTCAAGGCAAATACTCATTGTATACTGGAGCCATTCTTACTTGTCTCTCCCCTCAGAGCCTCACGGAAAACACTTCCTTCAGTGTTTTCCTTTCAAAAGCCCAGCAGCTACTGACTTTTAAGGAATTATTGTATTTGCTTTGAGGTGCTGGGAAACTGGTTGCCTTCAGTGTAAGTAAAAGAGGAAAGAGCAATTGTACTGGGTTTGTACCCTTGAGTGCTGGATCCTGAAAGATACATTGTGTTGCCCAGTGATACATTAGAGTGAGTAGGTTCCTTGCAACAGGGAGATAGTAAAGAAGAAAATAGGTGGTGCAGAATACTGCATGACCGAAAATGTTGTTTTGCTTCAGGAATCATCTGCCACCATACCTATCCTGAGCAATGTTGTGCTCCTCCAAAATGAAGAAGCCTTTAGGCTCTTTAAGGTCTCCCAGAGACAAGTACCTTCTGCCCCAAAGTGATTTCATCAAATGCCCTTCATAGTACCATGTGGGATAGAATCAATTAACTCTTAAGAATTAAAAACTGAGCTACATTTAATCAATTCAACTACTTGCTCCTGGATGAAAATTCTGCTGTAAGAAAGAATCTTCTTAGTGCCAGAGTGCTCAATATAATATTCTGTGGTGTTGTTTTCAGAGCCAAATTATCAAGTGATGTATATTCTGTATATTGCAGTAATTTAATGATACTGCTCATATGCATCTTTCTGCTGCAACTGATATGTAGCAAAATATCTGCAACGAGAGAAATATGGGTTTTACTGGTAGAATTCTTGCATAAGCACTTCATACAATAATTCCGAACTTCAAATAATATAATATTACGTTGAATAAAGAAATGCAATTCTCCCATCTGAAAATGAAAAATGTATTTTGTGATTGGCATGGAGTCTTTAAGGGTTAGCATACAGGGTTCTTGTATGCAGGGAAATTTCTGTAAAAGGAAATACAAACTTCACAAACTGTTCTTGGTTTGCTTTGTTAAAAACACTCAGTTAACTAATGTTCTATATTTAATTACAGTCAATTTCAATTCATTATTTCAAACAGATTTAAAACCTAATAAGCATCAGACTGCAGAGCAAATACTCTTCCTTTGTGCACAAAACCACTTCCATCTTCTCAACCTTTTGTAATGTAAGTGCAGGAAAAAGAATTAAAAATATGTACACAAAGAGAGATACACTAGAACATTTTGTCTATTCACTGGAGTGGGATAGTCAACATGACAAGAAAAATTAAACTGGGATTTAGAGACACTTTTTTACCTTGTAGAATGAAGAGCTTTCAGGATTTTACTTTAATTACCTTCTTGTTCAGTTTTTCTTTTGTTGTCTGAAATATCAATGAGACTTTTGTCTTCTATTTTGTCTTACTTTGAATCTCTTGAGTAAAATTGCCACCTTCAAGTAAGAGCAGAATAGAACTAGAGACAAAAGCACAGAAATGTTTAGACAACAGATTCCATTAATAAAAAAGAGAGAGAAGAAGAGGAAGAAAGTACATCTGACTGAAGCAAAATTTCTAAATATTTTCATTTCTTGCTACTGCAGAAACTTTCTGACCTCCTGCAGGGTAGTTTCCCAAAACTGCTGTGAAGGCAGTAAGGTAGAAGATGGATGGTAAGAGGGCAGTGCTCTGCCTTGCTCCCCCTGCTGAGCTCTGCCACAAGGCAATGCCAACTCAGCTCTGTCCTCTTCCAGTCCCCTAACCACTTGTTACTCCTAAACTCTTCCTAACTAAACTTTTAAGCTGTCTTGGAAAGGAAACACACTGAGAAAACCTGCTTGCTAACTCTGGGCATTAGGCACATTCAGGTCACTGTAGCTCACCCAATGCAGCAGCTGAAATGAAGCAGCATCATAGAATCATAAAATCATGTGATAATTTATATTGGAAAGGACCTCTAAAATCATTGAGTCCAACCATTAACCCAGCATTACCAAGTCCACCACTAAACCGTGTCCCTAAGTGCCATAACTACACATCTTTTAAATACCTCCAGGGATGGTGACACATCAAAGGAAAACCTTTTTCTAAAGCAAAGAAGTTTGAATTAACCAAAGCTTATTAGAATAAGGATTAGTAGCAATACCATTTCTAGGACTACAGTCCTAGCATAAAAATATTTGTTTAAAAGAATTATTTTTTAAAGAAATAGACTACATTATTATCATAACCGTATTAAACCGAAAACATTTTAATCATACTTTTGTCTCAGAACCTAACAGTGAAATAACAAAATCTCCACAACTTTGCTTTTGGTATGTAAAAGAGAACACATCTAAATTAATCCTCACATCTTTTTGCTGATGGATTGATGAATAGTTAAATCCTAGAGAATAAAAGCAGGACTCCCTAAGACTGGAAAGCAGAGAAGCTGAACTAATGCTCCTTCAAGCACCTTTTAATCTACACCAGTGATTTTGAAGAAAGTAGGATGGAGTCGATGAAGGACTTAAGATACCAAAGCTGAGGGCAGATGAGCTCTTCTTTTCTAAAAGAAGTCACAGTGCCTTGTTCCCACATGAAAAATATTCAAGTGGCTATGGACCCTCCATCAACGCTGCTGAAGCTAGAGTGGGTTCCAGCTTAAACCCAGAGAGGTCAGCCTTGAGCAGAGGCACTGAACCTACCAGGTTGCTGTAAAACAAGGCCAGGTTATCTACCATAAACCTCTCAGAACAGAAATGCCTTGGCAAAGCTGTGAATTTGCTTGAAAGACTTCACAAAGAAGCCAGCACCATGCTGTGAAAAGTTTCCATTCTGAAGAAATAGCACTGCTCTGCCAGCCCAATGTGCTCACAGAGAGCCTCTGGTCAGCTGGAGGAAACAGGATACTTGTTAAGAGACAGCTTAAGTTAGTCAACCCCTAGCAAAGATATATGAAAACATTCAAGGTGAGGTCTTTTATCTCTCAATTACATTTTTAAACTGGGCTTCTGCTGAGGAGAGGGGAGCAAGATCTTCAAAGTTTCTTCATCATGTGTAACCCAAGAATATAAGATTCCTTGATGATATTTAGTATGAATGTAAATTGCTCTTCCTTGGTCTTTGTTGTCCTTTTTCCAAGTTTTTAATGGATTTAGCCTCTGGGTCACTTACTCTTGAACAACTCTAGTGTAGCAAATGATAGGTGTTAGTCCAGTTGTTCTGAGACCCAGTAAAGCACTGTGTTCACTTGCAGCAATCCTTGCCATCCCTGTGAGAGATGTACTGTACTTAATGGCACAGCACCCAGTTAAAGTTGCAGGTGTGTTGCAGACATTATTTTGTGGATGTAAAACCATTTATTGTCTCTGTGCTTTGTGCATCTGAAATGAGGAGAACATTTCACTTGTAAGAGGCTGAGGTAGTATTAATTTGCTGAGGTGTTCATAGGATGACAGAACTGCACCAGTGCTTAGAAGATTTAGCAGACTACCATCTGTATCTGACTAAGAGATTTTCACTGGATAGACATTGTGTGGGGGTTTTAAATGGAGGTGGACTATGGTGTGTGTCTGCAAACTCAGAAGAACAAATCTCATTCACACTTCAAGGTCTAAGCAGAGCTTCCAGTCAGTTCAGGAGGAAATCTTTCCTCTTGCTTTCTTGTCTGCCTGTGAATGGCTTAAAGGCATTACAGAATATTTTTCCTCTGAAAAAAATACATCTACAGAAGACAAAATTTAAAAAGGTTGATTCTTACCATAGGGTTACAGTTGAATTTTGAGTTGAAATTGAATAGCAGCTGCCTTAGCCCACTATGTGGCTTGTAAAGTGAAAGCCTGCCAGACAAAATATCTACCCGTTTCTCTGCCTCTCTGTCGATCTTATGTTTATTCTATTTCATGGCCCAGTCAGGAGAGGAAAAAACAAATACTCCTATATACAGGTATATTATAAATATACCTGTGAACTACTTTCCCAGGGAAAGTTGGTGGAAGCCAAATGTCCCACTCCCCTTATTAAGGCTAGCAATCTTTATAAATTACAGTCTTCTCTCTTTCTGTAGATATCTCCAAGACCCATTGCCTTCAGCCCTCTGCTCTGCTGACAGCCTCAGGGAGCAGCATGCCTGGGTGAGCATGGATGTCTCTCCCCAGCTGTGTCACCTCTGCCCACATCCTTGCATTGCACTCACTGCTATGGCTCTCTTCCCCACCATGTGGGAGGGTAGACAGCATTTTTGGAATGAAAATGCAAGGCCAGATAAGAAAAAGAGAGAAGGCTAAAGCCAGGTCTGCCTCAGATGTCTGCATTTCTTGTCAGCAATTTGTTGCTTAGGAAGATGCAGAGAGCAACCTGGCAATTTGCATCTTCCTATATAACACAATTTCTGTGATGAATTTAGACCCTCAGTACATGTTGCCTGCCAGAAATTCTTGCAAGAACACACCAGACATGAAAAAAGGTAGAGAAACAGCCATGACTGGACCCTGGCCAGCCCAGCTAGCGTGGTGGTGTATGTGAAGCCCCTGGAGCCTGTCCAGGGACAGGATGGTGGGGGAACCGCTGGCAGCACAACCTGCTTTCCTTCTCCCACATGTGGCAATAGCCAGGACACAGTAAAAGGGGGAGCCAGACCTGGAAGAAAAACAGTGGGCTATACTCATGCGACCTACTGCACCACTGAACAGCTGGAGATCACTGATGTTTATCTCTGTGGGAAATATGGCTGTTTCCATTTTGACACCATATTGCTACACTATTTGCAAGGAAGAGCAACCCCTTCTGAGGAAAAGCCGGTGAGCCAGTGGCCAGAAAAGCTACACAATAATTCAAAAGGCTTTGACCTGTTTGTGTATTACACCACATCTCTGTAAATACGTGTTGTTGTAATGGTAGCTCTGATACTTCTCTGTCAATAATATACTGAGAAGTCTCTCAGAGTGATGTGTGCACAGGTAAATTGTGCTGATTAGCCCTTCAAGAGGGGCTAATGAAAATCACATTAACAGTATTTAAAAAAAAGGTAAATAAGGAAATCTTTTGGAAGTGGGCAAATATTTGGTGTCAGTCGTGTTTCTATGAACAAACCTTTTCAGAGTGACTGCTGATGCCATTGTCTATAAAGAGCCATGCATGCAAGTCAGGAGTAAAAACTGATGTTGCTAAAATGGGTAACATATATATTTTTTTTTACTCATACATTACAGTATTTGCTCATACAATACAGTGTGGTAATCATACTTTCAGGATTATCCAAAAGGAATTAAGTCATTTTCAGGGCGATGAATACAGACCAAACAACTTAGCAAAGCCACCTAATTTCTAATCTAAGGGCTTCATCAGGTATTTTTATCACTAACACTGTAATTGTAATTCTTGACTAAAAAGAAGAGTGGTGGGGCTAATGGATTCAGTGAATCCAGCTTCCTAAAATGCATTTATATGGCCATTCACCATAACAGCTTGTGCAAGATTAGGAGATATTTGGTAACCTGCTCGCTTTCACTAATATCATGATAAGAGCAAGCTACATGACTGTTCCTTTGAAAACACGTGCAGTTCTCTATCTTTCTGGATAACTGCAGGCTAATCCAGCAAGGATTTTTGGAGTAACTCTGGGATGGAAGTTACTAGGGAAAGAACTCATTGTACCCAGAGATGGGTTATGCTTGTAAAAGTACATTCTGCAGGCAGCTTCCCAGAATGATGGTCAAGCAACTTTGAAAAAGATTTGCATTTTATAAGAAAAGCTTCTACAATATGTAAATGTCCAGACATTTAATTAAACAAAATATGGTTGATTATCAATAATGGTACTGTCTGGTGTTTCTTGACTGTACTATAGCCTTAACATCCAGTATTAACTTCTTTTTCCATAAACAGTGTTGGATTTTTAAAATTGACTACAGCACTTGTTGGTTTGCATAACAGCAACTTCATTGCTTAAACTGCTCTTTTCCAAGGTCGAAAGGAAATTGCCTTCTCTCCATCTACAGTATTGCACTGTTGGTGTGGAGCATCAGTCATGGATAGATTTTGTCATTTCTCTCACATGAATCGCAGTCATTACCAAATGCAGAAGTCCTGATTGGAGGGAAGAGGGGTGGGAAAGGAAACCTGTTTGATCCAGCATAGCAAATCCTCTGTTGAATTTGGGAATCCTCCAAATTCCCATCTTCTGTAACATAATACTATTCCTACATCTTCTGAGATGAAGGAAAACAGGCCACATCTTTACATGCTTAGCTAATAAGAATTAGTTTCAATCACTAGAGAGCTAAAATTGCCAATGTAGATAGTAATTTCACTTGTAATTTAAATACTGGACTCAGAAAAGAGAATTCAAAACAGCAACTTTTTATCTACTATCTTGGGATGCTGTATGAGTGCAACAGAAATCATACAGCTGGAGTACGTGGTTTTTCTCTGCTCTTAAAAATCATTATTTTGAGGAGGGAGGAAAAAAGTGGAATTTCAAAATCTGTATATCTGATGAGAGAAAGTATGCTTGTGCCTAATTTGGAAATTAATGAAAAACAGTCCCATGCTATGTTAAAGGGTTTCTTCTGTACATCTGCCAAGGTCATTGAATTCATAAATCCAGGGAGAGTACAGACTTTGAAAGAAAGCAGCTCAGCTGTTTCCCCACAACAGCTCTCTTAAGACTCAGAAGGGTGAGAGAGTTTTCTTGCCATGAAAAAACTGTTAAATACAACTGAAAATATTTTTCCTACATTTGGCAGTTTGAGGTCTCAACAACATATAATGGACCTAGCAATACCTGGGAGATTGCTAAGGACAATGAGTCAGTATGCCCACACTTCTTTCCCAAGATCCTAGGTCTCCTTGCTTCAGAGATCCTACTGTGAGGTTTCTGTGTTGCAGTCTTTCAATAACTGGGCTTGTTGTCAGGCTCTTTGAATTCAGGTCAGTCTGTTCTCTGTTTTTTTCCATTTCTGCTTTGCAAGGGAGTGTTATTGAGCAATTCAGAGTGCATGCACAGGTTAAGCCCCTCAAAGTAGTCCTTCCACCAGCCAACACCTTTCTCCTGAAATTACCCACATGATTTCAGAAGTTTTACTGGAATAGAAGAACATTAGGGTATCAAAATATAAATGCTCAGTGAAAAAAAGAGTTCTGTTTCAATGCACCCAGGCTGTCTCCTATGTACAGCTGCCTAAGTGCCTGTTGGTACATCTGGCTACCTGCTACAGACTCCTGAATCCTGGGTAGTCTCCTGAACCTCCACTCCTGTGGAGTCATGGCACAGGGTTCTAGCTGTGTGATGGGAAACTGGAATACCCTAAGGGCTTCAGCTCCATATTCTAAGACATGCAGAAATCCTGGACTTACTCCATTTGTGGGACTTTCAGATTTTCTAAGTTGTTTGTTCACGGAGAAACTGGACGCAATCCAGGGGAAGGTTAACAGGAGTGTCAGAGGCCAGTAGGGTGCATCCTATAAGAAAATGTTGGGCTTCTTTAGTTTGATGAAGAGAAGGGTAGGGTGAATCCAATAGCAGCCTACAGCTTCTCAGAATCACAGAAACTTGGAATGGTTTGGGTTGGAAGGGACTTTAAGAATCATGTAGTTCCAACCATCCTGCCATGGACAGGGACACCTTCCACTTGACTAGGTTTCTCAAAGCCCCATCCAACATGGCCTTGAATGCTTCCAGGGATGGGGCATCTACAGCTGCTCCGGGCAACTCGGTCCAGTTTCTCACTACTCTCACAGTAAATAATTTCTTCCTAATATGTAAGCTAAACCTACTCTCAGTTTAAATCCATTCTGCCTTGTCCTGTCACTAGATGTTCATGTAAAAAGTCTCTCTCCATCTTTTTTCAAGGCTTCCTTCAGGTACTGGAAGGCCACAATTAGGTCACACTGAAGCCTTCTCTTTTCCAGGCTGAGCAATTCCAATTCTCTTAGCTCTTCCTCATAGGAGAGATGTTCCATCTCTCTAACCAACTTAGTGGCCCTCCTCTGGACTCACTCCAGCAGGTCAATGTCCTTCTTGTGTTGGGGGGACCCAGAGTTGGATACAGCACTCTATATGGAGTCTCACCAGAGTGGAGTAGAGGGGCAGAATCACCTCCCTTGATCTGCTGGCCACGCTGCTTGTGATGCAGCCCAGGATACCACTGGCTTTCTGGGCATTGAGTGCACATTCCCAGCCCATGTCCAACCTCTCATCAACCAGATCCCCCAAGTCCTTCTTGGTAGGGCTGCTCTCAATCTGTTCATTCCCCAGCCTGTGTTGATATCAGGGGTTGCCCTGACCCAGGCATTGCACTTTGCAATTGGTCTTGTGAGATTCCCATGGGTCTACTTCTTGAACTTGTCCAAGTCCCTCTAGATGGCATCCCATCCTTTAGGTGTGTCAAGCACACCACTCAGCTTGGTGTCATCTGCGAACTTTCTGAGGATGCCCTCAATGCCCTACATTCCTTAATGCCATTAATGAAGATATTAAATAACACTGGTTATTTAATAGAACCAGTGTTATTTAATATCTTCATTAATGGCATTAATGGCCACTATGAAGAATTTTTATCAACTTTGCAACACTGGTTATTTAATAGAACCAGTGTTGCAAAGTTGATAAAAATTCTTCATAGTGGCAGACCATATGACAGAGGGTAATAGCACAAGCTCTGTTTTGGGTGGTTCAGGACAGAAGTTAGACAAGCCATCTTTATGGAGGTGACTGTGCAGCACCAAAGAACGATGTCCAGTGAGGTTGTAGAATCTCCATCCTTTGAGCTTTTCAATATTTAAAAGTACTGGACAAAGGCATGAATTCATGCAGTGTTGGTGAAAAACATACTTTTAGCAGGAGTTTGAACTAGAGAGCACCAGATGGTGCCTTCTAATCTACACTTCCATGAATCTGTGGTGATCTGAAAGCTTCTAGGAGTCCTGCTTTACAGATAAGCAGGATCACAGGCAGAAACAGCTTATTTATCTTTTGGAAAAGGATAAACAATCCCCTCTTCTCCTCCCAGAACAGCTGTATTTTTTCCCTCCCCTTCCTCAGGTTGCACGCTTTCTGAATTTCTCGTCTGTGAGAACTGCAGAGAGGTCTCAGCTTTGTCCTGGCTTGTGATGGTAAGCATTTCACATCTGCAGGTTTCCATGGGACAACGTTAAGCATGTGGTCACCCTCACTAAATCACTGTCAGACCCAGACAGGCAGATGCTGATACAGAGCTGAAATCACTAGCACAAGCCTGCCCCAATATTCATTGCACTGTTTCAGCAGATGGACCAGCATTTTCAGGCATCTCCCCTTCCAAATACCCCAGTTCTCTGGGTGGGATTTTTCTTAACTTCAGTGCACTGTTTTCTGTCCAAGAGGAAAGTTGGAGACCTGATCTCTGTCTCCCCATTTGCTGTGGCAGAAGCACATAGGCTTATCCCCCAGAATCAGGCTGCCATTAAGAGTATTTGCAATAATCTCTGCAAAGTTGCCAGAAAACCTTGCTGCTGCCTGCAGTTTACTTCAAACAGATTGAAAGGCTTGCCTTTGATTTTTTTAACCATTCAGCAGCAACAGCAGCACAGTCTGAGCATGTAAAACATCTCCACTGAGCATATCAGCTGAGTCACTGCTTTTTACCACAAACCCCTCAGAGCAGAAGCTGGAGAAATCAATAGCAGTGTGCAGCTTAGTAAAAGTGCTGAGGCTGTGCAAGGTTCTTGTATAGAAACACACCAAGCGTTCATAGCAAGAAAAAGCACCTCACTTCATTAACACCTGAAAAAACCCTTTAAGTTTAATTCGCCAGGCACACCGAGGTGCAATCTCCATAATGAGGGAAAGTGATGGGTGAAGAAATACAGGAAGGAAGTGGAATCAGTGATACCACCAGAGGGGGAAAAGATCAGTTTTATCACTGAGCCTTGGAATACTGTTTATTGCATTCTGTATTGTATCTCTATTCTGAACACATAGCCTGAATAAAGACGAGGATCGAGGATCCTGAGCAGAGGTAGAAGACAAGCTTTTCTTAAACTGTAATACTTAGCCATCTGAGGGCAGGAGTACCACAGGGGAGCTGAAAGCACTCTCCCTTTACAAGTCATCCCTGTAAATCCTGCTATTTCTAGGAGACTGTGTTCCCATTATCCTCTGTGGAAGGGATAACAAGGAGCCAAATCTCGCACAAATACGGGAGACTATGCTACTCTCACCATCTATGCAGAGACAGCTCTCAGCCTGCACATTGCCACTGGGTAGAATCAAGACTCAGGGTGGAAGCCTGTTCCAGTCTGCTTATACACACATACTCACATGTACATGTACACAATAGCCTGCATTCTCCACTTTACAAGTCTCTTCAAAGAAACTTGCCTGTAATTATTGACCAGGCATGCTGCTCCTTCTTCGAAAACCCTGTGAAAGTCTTTGCATACTGCAGGGATTTATTGTCTTGCCAACTCTAAAATTTGAAAGACCTGTTGAACATTTCACTAAGGTAAATGTATTAAAGCATAACACTATCCATCCACTACACCTTTCTTCATTCTAGAGGCAAATTTATATGAAAATGACCAAGTGTCTCTTTCTATATACAGTTTTTTTCCATCTTGCATCAAAGCATCCATTGATCTCACTTTTTCCATCTTCTTTATTATAACTTTAATCTGTGGACAGGCAGAGACTCCATCCAGGAGTATAAGACTTTCCACACCCAGTAAACAGATGTTCTTCATTTGACATCACATCCCAGCACACATTCATTCCTTATCTGCTAACATCTCGTGATTATAATCACAAGGTTCTTCTAATTATTATAATACTTTCTTTATTCAGTTATGCACCTGGTCCATGGGAACTTGTTTGTATTCCACAGGGCATTTGAGCTCTCTCACATTAAAGTCTATGATTGCTGTAGCAGCAGCGGTGACCTCCCCTTTGAAAACTTTCAGCTTTGAAGAAAGAAATTAAAGCTGTGCAGGAAAACTAGGTATACCCAGTCTAAAGAAGTGTAACTAGCCATAGCTCTCCCTGGAGTGAGCTAAAGCATCAAGTCTCCTTCAAAGAGGCCACTGGAACAGTATCACACCACCACTGGATCAGTGTCACAGCACCCCAGGGACCACTGGTCTGTCTTTTTTCACTTTTCACTTCTTGGTCTAGCTGTAAGATCTGAGTAATATAAACGATGTATCATAGGCATACACAGGCCATAATAATACTAGTTTTGCTAGGGTTGAGCTGAGCTTTTGCGTTTGACGTTTTTTGGTTTGAAAGAAAACAACGGTATTTCCCTTATATGATACGTAGACTTCCTAAAACCATTCAGCTTCCCTACTGTCTGGTGAATTCATGCTCTGCAAAATACAACATTTTGCTGTTGAGAATGAATCTGTAAATGGCAAAGAATAGCCTGATGGAGTAATAAGGGGTAGCATAAAGAAGAATCATCCCCAAGCCTTCTCAGGTATCTGGATCTGAATGATTTTCCTTACTACCAATCACTGATAACTTTATTTGCTCTCTGACAATTTCATTAGAAGGAGAAGTCAAAGAGCTGAGGTAAGACCAAGATATATACAGCAAGACAGGAAGAGTGCAGGCATCCCACCTTACAAATAAATCTTCCTTTAAATTAAAGATTTATTTTAACATCTTTCTTTGGTGCAGCTAACATAGCAAATGGATAAAACCAAAACACACCTGGAGTTATTCATTACATTCCCCTTTGTTTAAATCATTTAACTACAAAGAAATAAATAAAAAACACCTCCTTGTGTAGAAAGAACAGGTGCACCCAAGAAGATCTCTTGCCACTCATGTTCAGTGTCCCCCTAGCATGAGGGGAACACCAACCATGACACCCCCAGTTTCAAGGCCTGTGACTTCAAAGTCTTTCTACAGCAGGAAACCTTTTTTAAGATTTAAATTTTTTTCCCGCAAATAAGAAAGCCGCTTCCTGGTACAAGGCGGGGAGATTCCACTGCTCCTGCTGCGTAACTCATTGCTGCCTAGAGGTGGTGGTCATCAGAGGATGCACTTCATCCAATTTATTTCTGCTAAGCTTCTTTTCACCTTTCCAAGTTTGATTGGGCAAAGCTTTAGAGTTCACACCAGGAGAACCCAGCTTGGGGAGGCTTGTTGGTAGCAATACAGACCTACTGAACCCTTCCTTTACTGCCCTAAAAGAAACCGTGGGAAAAACTGCTTAGCATAATGTGAACAAAGCAGTGAAGGTACAATGCAAGATAACACTTTAGAGACTTCTTCCTGGGCCAAAAGAGAATGTCTGGGATGTAAACCAGTGTTTTATCCTACTTGGGGTTAAAAAGACAGCAGGGGCCTCCATCACTAGGTATGTTAAATATGAAGTTGTAATGGCTGATGTCCTCAGAGCATTGGCACAACGGAGTAGACAGTCCTTAGCAATTCACTTTGTGAAGTCAGCTGTTCAGGGGTAATCATTCTTCACTGTGTGTCTTCTCCTTACAGTCTTCTATCCTACAGAGAAAACAGTGCAGCTCTTATTCTTCTCTGCAATTTTCCGAGCTATTTCTTCATTTTTCCTTTAAAAGCACTCTCAAATTCTTCTCCCCCTGCTCCCTACATACACTTGGTTTCCTTTTTCTGCAGACAAGAAAAGCAAACTTGCAATACAAAGGAGGTCTGTTGTTTCAGGTTTTTTTAATGGCAAACCTCTCAATAAGTAGGCAAGGTATCTGATGGTTCTGTATGCTTTCAAAACTACTCACAGGTAGCACGTATTGTTAAGTTTCTGCCAATTCACATTTGAGCCGATCGACTGAGCAAAGTTTCTTCTCTATTATTGTGCATTTGGCTTTGGAGAACCATCTCCAGGAGGACTTTGCACTCTCCCTCTGAGCTTCTATACCTTACCCTTCTATATGCATAGTGTACTCCCATTAGAGGCTCAATGCCATTTGTTACTATTACAGAGGCACCGCAGGGCTGTGATGTGGCTCTAGACCCACGTGCAATCACTCTTGACAGAGAGTACCAAGACTGGCTGTAGACTTAAGAGCTACAAGTGGGTAAAACACAGCACACATCACAGGATAACAGTGAAACAACCATCATTATTTTGTAAGTGGCAATTCTAACCTCATCAGCAACCTGGCATGTGGGAGCAAGGCTTCTGAGAATCCATTCTTCTCTATCTCCATTCTGCCAGCATCGTGTAGCTGTCCGCAAAATCACGTACGCATAATGGACATGCTTGCAGAACATCTTAGGCCCTGGGGTGGTGGTTCAAACTAGCTTTTCTGAGCAAGAACCAGAGTACAGTCATTTGTACCATAAAGAATGTCTAAGGATTAAAAGCTTCTGACTGAAGCATGGAGATTCCCTGAAAAGAGGGATTGCCAGCCTTATGGCACTGGCTGTGGACAAAAGCAGAGCAAGTATGCTATCTGGACATTTGCCCTTGCTAGTTCTTTTATCAAAGGAGATTTCTAGCTATCTACCCACACAATGTTTTGATGTATTCATAGAATATTATCTACTGAAATTTTTTCTACAGTGAATCTGTTCTTTTGGTGGGAAGGTTCTCTATCTGTCATGTCCTTTCATTCAAGTCAGGGTGGGCCCTGATGGAAAGTTGGAGGCTCTACCAGTGGAAGAGGAGGAAGTCAGTCCAGGTCTACACTGAACCTGCCAAAAATGTGAAACCTCGCCACCTATGCATGTATTTCCTGAGAACCAGACTAAACCATTTTCTGCTGAGCAATACTTTTCACAAAACAGTGATCTCAGCTGTTATCAAATTAATTTGATTCAGAAACTTGGTAGGAAATTTCTCAGCGCACTTACCAGACTCTAAACTGCTCTTTACTCAGTGCCAGTGGGACTGTCACTCTGGTCTTTTGGAATTTGTATTTTATTTAGTATTTTGTTTACATATGCCTATGTATATGTGCCAAATACTTGAAAATATATGGTGGATGCTAAGCTCCCTGAATTGCATCTGTACTATTCGTACAGGACTGTAACCACTGTGCCTTCACGAGTTTTCTCAACCAACAGTGGAGTATCACTTGTAACTAAAACTGCAAAGAATTGATTCATCAGTACAGAATTGAACTGAGGTTGAGCTGGGAAAAAAGAATTTAAATAAAGCAAAACCAAGCTATTTCTTTATCCCTCAGTGAAATAAATATTTAAGATTCAATAAAATATTCTATTAAAAAGATTTAATTGTGGAGGGACAATGTAAACTGGTTTTTTTTAGTAAATAAATATTCAGCAAACTAAACATCATCTTTCCACTAATCACTTAAAACCAGAGTATACAGAAATGCTGATAGGAACACCTAAATTAAATGTATTTGTGAAATATTTCTACAGGTCAGCATCTCACTAGGGAACAAAACAACCAAACAATACTAGTATAAAACTAAATTGTCAAAGAGTAGAGATTTTCAGTTTCACTATCATTTATTTTCCCAGAAAAATGCTTTAAAATAGAAAAATTCTGGAAACTAGAGGTGCATTCATTATGAAATGATTTTACATTAACTTGATAAACAATAAAATAATGGTAGGAAGACTTTTCTGCCCTTTGAGGAATGCACTCTTTATTGAGTTTATAATAAACCATTGAGAGCCTACTGAGCTAGGTAATGAATGCAGCACAGCAATTTAAAAGTTCATTTCTGTGGCTCTATAATAGTTTCCAGAGTTTTTTTATCTTAGTAGAGTTTTTATGGTTGTGCAATTGTAGTAATTGAAAGTAGATTATAAAAATTATTTTCCTCCAGACCTTTCTGGGGGAAAAAAGGAGATGAAATCTGTCTGATGTTTCATCTGGGAAAATATGGAAATATAATTTTCATATAACATAATGGTTAGTATGCCTGTACCTGCAATCTCATTATTATAGGGAATATGTACAAAAATTAAATTAAATTGGACATGTTCTCCTGGTTTGTACATCTGTGCCCACCAGCACAGGCAGTACAGAGAAAGGCATTTTGGACATTCATGTGAGCAGAGAGATGGGTCTTCACCACCACAGGTTTACCAGTGGTCTGAAGTATTAATGTTCCCTTGAGCAACACCTACCCCACTCCGCATGACAGGAAAAGCTGTGCTGGCGCCAAGACCTCTCCCAAGCTGTGGCCAGATCTAGCCTAGTCTTTGCAATGGGAACATGCAATGGGAATATATAGGATTAGGTGTTCATATACATATAAATGGTGAAGAAAGTGCAGAATATTTTTCTGTTCATGCTGAAGACAGAAGAAGAGGAAACAGTTATAATGGGGAGGGCTAAGGAGAGTGAATAACAAATTTTATGAGTGAAGAAGATGATACTAGGAGGCTAGAGGAAAGCAGGGCAGCTCTGGGAAGCTCATGTGCAACAGAAGTGTGTTTCTGGGTCTGACCAGATTAGGATTGGAAAAAGATGGCGACACCATAGGAGGTAGGTCCATCTCTCTTGTTTCTAGGCCTGATGGGAGACACTGCACTTTGAAGAAAATGGGACTTCAGAGCCTGACACTGTACATTTATCAAGATGAGAAGAAAAATTTATTTTGTCAGAGG
The DNA here is from genome assembly GCF_009829145.1 of Chiroxiphia lanceolata. Classification (NCBI taxonomy): domain Eukaryota; kingdom Metazoa; phylum Chordata; class Aves; order Passeriformes; family Pipridae; genus Chiroxiphia; species Chiroxiphia lanceolata. Next base: position 39,199,022 of record NC_045637.1, on the reverse strand, counting down.
AAGCATCTCAAGCAAGATGATATGTAGCAAGTGAGAGAAAGCAGACTTAGCATCCTTGCAGACACAAGAGGTCAGAATTATGTAGAAAACTGAAATACGAGGCTTAAATAATACAAAAGCTTGAGAAAAAAAGAAACATCTCACTAGTGATAGGTAACTGCAACCCTTAAGTCAGAAGGGCTGAAAGAGAGAGAGGTTGTACTTCTGTGATATTACCCATCTGAGACAGGAGAGCAGTACGTGAGCCAGCAAGGCAAGGATGCCGCAGGTAAAATAGATGCAGAAGAATGGGATGGGAAGGTGGGAAGTAATTGAAAAAAAAAAAAAAGACCACATTTCTTATGTGTGAATTTGATTAGATATTCCTAGCCTTTGTGCTTTTCAGCTATGCTGGAGAAGGAATTATATGCTGCCTTGTCTAGAAATGCATAGTGGCATTAATGAGAAAAGCCTGTGAGATCTCAAGTGTGCTGTGTCCTGCTGGGGACATGCAGGAGCCCAGTATCTTGGCAATCTCTGAAACAACACACAGAAAATACATTAAACCCAACAAGCTTATAATGCTGTGCATGGATTCACCAACTTTCATTCATATTCTGTAAATAAAAATCCTATTGTCTGAGCCACAGTGACCTCTGAAATCAAGGACACAGGGATATTGATACACTGGGAGGAAAAATTCTCTGATGCTCCATATGCATGAAGGGACTCTGGCTGTATCAGCATTGTGAGCCGGGATAATGGGCTCTCATGGCACAAGAGAGCAGGGGTCACTTGCCGAGAGCGAGATGGGGATGGAGTTGCCATCTGCACATTCCTAATTCTCCTCATGATAATCAGCCCATTTTTCAAAACATACTTTGCATGCAAACACATGTGCTTAGCATTTATATTAGCAACATATGTGCCATTGTTTGAGCCGCAAGCTCGTTAGCATGTTGATGTGTGTGAGGTACCACCTGAAAAGGGTGAAGCTTGCAGAGATTAAAAGGTAAGGGGAATTGGCTGAGGGCAGAGCAGATAGTGGTGAACAATAATACTGTATCTAGCAGCAAGGAGAGTCATACTTTTAATTTACCATGTATTTTGATCGATGGCTCTAATAAACTCTCATTTGAAGGCGTACAAAGAACAGTCATGTCCTAAAGGCAGTGGTTGTAAGCACAAACAGAAACAGTCTGGACTAGGCTTAGATGGATCGAAAAATCAAACCAAAGAAAGAGCAGGAAAAAGAAGATAGTCGAATCCCTGAAGCAGCACTAACATTCACATGTGACAAGAAGGTGGAAGAGATACTATAAAAAAATGCAACTACTGCTATACATGATGATTATTAAAATATCCAAGAGAACAGACTGCATCTATAGTAGTAGTACTTGTGACTGAAAACCATGAAGGATCAGTATGGATGTTGCTAACAGATTAAGACTGATGTAACATAAAGTGAGTGGATAAAATCCCTAGCTATATAGCACTTAATTGCAGTAGAAAGTCTGGATATGTAGAGAAACCTCATCTGTGTCTACATCAGAATAAATAAAGAGGGACTGATTTCTTGAAGTGACTCTCTATTTCAGGGTCCTCAGCAGGGAACTGAGGGCAATTTAAGTACTTAGATGTATGCACAAGCCCCTAAGAAAGGAGAAAAACAGTGCCAGGACTGTTGCTGGTTCCTGGACCACAGGGCTGCCTTTGTGCTAAAAGCCTGGATGGATTTTGTTTGAAGAAAGTATAAAATAGGGCTTTGAATTAGATATGAAAAGGTGAAAAAGGACTACTACTCAAACTACCATGACATGACCCAATGTGAGGCAGAGCTTTGAGGTAGATCTCCTTACACCTTTTCCTTCTGGTGAGCACATGAAAACTATTTCAGTATCTGCAGCTGCATTTCACTAAAAGACAAGCTAGAGTTAAGTTGCTGTTGCAGCCAAGGAACTCAAATCAGCTGCGTCTGAAAAAGATTAGAACAGAATGTCTCATAAATAAATCTTTTGCTCCCCAGATCCCCAACCCCTGTTCTTCAGAGTAGATCCCTTCTTTCAGTATTGCTTGCAGACCAGAAACTTGTAGTGACTTCCTAATTGCAAGAAACTTTACACAGCTGGGAGAATCTCCTTTCTTCCATCACCTTTGAGGTCTGGCTGCATCTCTGTCCTTCCTGCCCTGCTCAGAAACCTCCAGCCCCACTGCATGGCAGTCTCCCTGCTGCAGCATCTGTCCCTGAGTAGCCCAGCTCAGGAACCACAAACATCTCCTGCTGCTGCCTTTCCCTGCTCCCTGCCAGGGCTCTGTCTATCTCAAACGCAGCAACCCAGACTAATCTCATAGCAAAATAGATAGTTCCCACAGCATAAACGGGGAACACAGAAGTACAACCCATCATGCCCTTGCCATGTTTCAGTTGATCTAGGAAGTTAAACCAACACAGAAACTCAATATCACAAGTGTAATCAAGATGAGCCCTTTTCTGCTACATTGTATGGGACAAAATAAAAAAGTAAAATCTATGTAATATGATATATCACCTAAACCAGGGAGTCCACTGGATGCTTCAATCTGTGAACAAAAGCAATTGAACAAGTAAAAATATATACCCCGACATATGTTTGTATGGCAACAGGGCAGAAACAGATGAACAGCCCTGCCAAAGAGTGGTAATAGGAGCGCGGTGCTTGTCTTGTGAAGACACTAATCCTGACATTACTAATAAATGAGAGTACTGCAATGTGGCATAATAAAGGGTGAATATAACATGAAAAACAACAGTGAGAACAGATGGCAATCAGTACACAAGGGGGGAATTAACCTGAAATCAGTTTGGATACTGAACTGTGGCTACAACTGAGCTGGTTTCTGAGCTCAGCTAAACCTGGGCTGCTTGCTACCTGATACCTGAACACAATGTCAAAACTAGGTTGGCATTGGCCCATTCCTCCTCCTCCAGGCAAACACACTCTTCATTACTTCAGGCATACATGCCTGTGTACATAAATACACACACAGAAGTTATTTTGAATAAATCAGTACTTTTCATTTTTCTGCATACAGTTCTTCTGTATGACTAGCATCCCACCCAGCCTGTAATTCCAACTTAAAGGCAATTACCACAGATTTTTGTTGACATTTCTGCACCTTTTGTGTACAGACAGGTTGCTTTGCAGATGCATGGATAACTAGATCATCTCACAGTTGCAAGCTGCCTTTGGAAAGGTTAGAACCTGTGAAGCCAAATTGGGTTTGATATTGGCTGTACAGTCAGTGTACCACAATATCACTGAATTTAAATGCAATATGGAAACGCAAGTGCATGATAATAAGAGAGCCACCTTACATCCCACTATGACTTATTTTTTCCCTGCTTTACTCATGAAATCTTTCTGTTTCATGTTTAGCTTTTTTTCCCCCATAACATTTAATCAAATTTCATTTCATTTTTATTTTTGTAGGTCTCATATGGGTGTCATTGAAACTGAAGCCAATTAAGAAATATCTGCAGACAACAGAACATTGTCAAGTGTGAACAATGAAACTTCTTCTAAGAGAAGAGAGCGAGCAGAGCACACTCTCAACAAGTCTGGGAAAGCTCCAACCTAACAAAAGCTGTGTTTATGTCCTCATTGGAGCTTCTAGTGTGTTGCAACCTGTCTCTGAAGAGCACTGTAAACCGAGACAGAGCTGACCCAGACATTGCAATCAGCAATACCAATTAAGTTTTAGTCTGGTTTAGATACAGTGTACTTCTAAGATGTAGGCACATAAAGCAATGATTGCTTGCTTATGAAGAAGATATTTTAGTTTAAACTGATCTTTTTTTCTTCTTTTAATTCTCAAGATCTCTCTAGAGAGCCTCATAAAGGTTATATGGAGACATTTTGCCTTTCTCTAACCCAATTGCATTTCTTTTATGCTTCATCTCAAGTCATTGGAATTGTCATGTTTCTTTATGGGATAATTATAACATCCCTGTAAGGTTTTATTACCTTAACACGCTGTATACATTCTCAACTCTAACTCTAGTTCAATATGTATTTTTAAATAATTAATATGTAGCCTAGACAGGCATGTGGTGCAGCAGAAAAATTAGACATCAGGAGTGTCTCTGAGGGAAAGACGTACCCTATCAACGTGGCTGTCCTTCCTGTAAGAGTGGCCAAGAGGGATTAGGCTTGAAAAAATTGATACCACCATGTTGCCAGCTCCTTCCTGCTAGTAGAACAGACTTTAACACAGTGTTGTAAACCTGAAGAAGCAAAAAAATATAAGATGATGTATTCACATCAGGAGTTTGATCATGCAATTGAAAAATAATATTAGGGGGGAAAGGGCTGGGGTTTTTTGTGGTTGCGAGTGTGAGAATAAGAAAGTGGATTTGCCTTCTTTTCTTTATGCAAAATGAGCTTCTCACAGGTCTAAGGAAAAAAAAATTTGGTGAGGGCTTGAAGGTGTATCCAACCCAGCCCTGAAACAGCCACCTCTGTACTGCTGTTGCTTCAGCTGTCACAGCAGTGGGGCCAGCACAGATGGATTGCCAAATGTCTCAAAGCAGTCCGGAGTGCTGTATTTTGCAGTAGACCGTGTAAAAGCCTGGCTATTACCCATCACTTCATGTAGCTGGATGCACACTGGGTGCAGGGCAGCTCCAGAAGCTGCCGTGTTGACCTACCTGGAGGGAGCTGACTGAGATCATCATCTGTGGCTCACAGCAAACATGCTGTCCATCCTTTTTCCTGAGCAGAGATGAGAAGTCTTTACAGTTTGGTTTGCAAAAATAATGTTTCCCTTTTCTTTATCAGAAAAAACAGAGACTGGCATGACAGACTTGTGCTCCACAGGTTTATTTTTCCTCAGGCAATGGTACCTGAACATTTGGTCCCACCGGTATGGCCATAAAAGGAGTCATTAATTATAATAGAAAGCCAAAAAAATAGTAGTTATTACTTACAGATTATCTAAGATGAAGGAAGACAAGTGCCACAGATGAAGCAAACACCTGACTTGAATATCTCAGAATTGCCTTGCAGCACTTCCAAGGAGGGATTAACACCACTGATTAACAGGGGCATGATCAATTACAGAAGCCTCAATAAATTCACTACCAAGGCATCTGATATTTTTTCAGAGAAAGAAAATTTGGATTGGTTCAATAGGAACTGATTGAACAGAGAAATTTTTACATGAGGTATCTGCAGACACCACAAAATCTGCACAATACCATCCAGAAACAAATAGAAGGATGCCTAATGACCTAAGTAAATGCCAATGGATAAAATTAATAGCCCACTCCATTATTTTTTGCATTTTTTCCCTTTGCCTTGTAGCTATAGGAAATGCCTATCCATACAGACATTCATTTTAATAAATTTTTCTTCCTTTTCAGTTCTGACACATCTCCTTATGTCTCCTCTCTTGCAATCTCACCATCTCTTGCAGCAAGCTCTTTAAAGCAATTTCTAATTTTATCTTGAGCTGTGAAGTTTTTGAAGATTCTCTGTTTGAAAAAGACTGCAAGAAAAAATAGGCTGAACTGAATAAATAGTTCTTCTAACATTTTGATGTCTCATGGGTTCAGAACGTGTGGGTAAGAGGAGGTTCTGAAAAATGACGAATGTATTAAAGCTCCCTTGTTGTTTTCCGTCTGAAACGCAGGGCTTTGGGTCATGCAGCCTTCTTTACCTAGGTCAACTTCATCATAGACATCTGATGAGGTCTTTGTGTTGCAGCAGCCCAAGAAAGAAAAGAAATGGGGCAGGAAGAGATGAGTAAGAGTCATAATCTTCTGCTCCATGTAGCTGCAGACATATGAACAATGGAAATGTCTACAAAGGAATAAGTCATAATCATAGCAACAAGTCATGTCCTGCTTTGCTGTGAAAGCTTTGAGGAAATAGTTTTACCACTTTTTGCTATTACATGTCTGACTTTAGAATAATACTTATCTGTATTTACAAAAGCAGTCTGAAAGGCTCAGTTAGAAAACACTACAAGAGTATTATATAGGGATACTCCTAAAATTCTTAATAACATGCATTGGATCAGTGCCTAACACTTGCAAACTCTTATTAATAGTAAATTTAAATAGGTAACATTGCTCAGTTATTTTGCTAAAGTAGGTCAGGGCTGGCTTGCTATGTGTTTTTTTTAAACTTAGATGTTGATCACTCAAAGGTAATTTTTCACTGATTGGCACAAAATAGTAGGCACAATGCAATGTATTTAACATGGGAAAAGAATTAAAATGTAGCTTTTGTGCAACATGGCAGCCATCGTACTAAAACTCATATACTCGGAAGGATCCTCTCAAATCCTGCAAATCTATTAGATAAAATTACTCCACTATTTCTCAAGAAAATCAGATACAGCCTCAGACTACCTGGGGGATAAGTTATTTCTTTTTCTTATATCTGAATAATTTTTTCCCTAAGTTTGTAGTTGTCTTTGCTTCCAGTATTTTCCCCAAACACTTTTCAATGTTGTCTGTGGGAGTAGTCACAAAGCAATAGAAACATGCCAAACATATTGATTACTGAGTAGAATGGTTACCCTGGAAACTAAAAATCCAAGGAAAGCTCTTTAAACTTCCTTCCTTTCTCATGTGACTTCTTTTTATACACTTTTTTCTCATATGGTTCCAGAAATCATGGATGTCAGATATAAAAGTACTTGCTCTGAATATACAGCAATGGAGAAAAGGTGATTCACGCCTATGTTATCTATTCCACCAGGAATATAACTACCCACATCTCTGCCTTAGTAATCCATCACTTGCATAACGGGTAGGCAATTTTTATAATTTGGGGGGCAGCGTAACTCTCTCCCACCAACTTCTAAATCTATATTCATATGTGATTTAAGGAAAGAAATTCAAGGACTAGAATTTTCCTGAAGCGCCAAGGCAAGAAAGATGAACAGTTCCTGTAGCAGCCAAAAGTTTGTTTTGCTCTGCATAGAGCAAAAGAAGTTAATGTCTTCTGTGCATGAGTGGTTTTGATCAAATGGTGACTAGATGTATCAATAGTGACCTAACCAGAGGAGCAGCAGGGTCCAAAGCTAGTGATAGTGGGCTCACATGGTTACTCAGGCTTGTTCTAGGCCCAGCCTGATGGTGCCACTGTATGAAGTTCACTTGGGAACAACTTTAGATGGCTTGTTTCCCTGTCTCCTGCTTGGTTCAACTCCAGACACACAGAAGACTGTCAACTTCCTGCTCAAGCAACCCTCATGAACAGGCTTAGCTTCTCAGCCTTTTCATATTTCAGAAGGAATTGCACTTGCAGGCATTAAGCAGATGCCTGTTGGTCCATTCATTTGTAAGCAGGAACTGTAACTGGACTATGAGGAAAGGGGGAAACGTAACAATGATTACATTAAGGTTTGGGGTTTTGTTAGAAGAAGAGAGTCTAAGCCAGGAATTCAGAAAACAGGCAACTACTATTCAGGCTTTGATACGCTGATTTTTTCTTTGAACAAATGGTGGTAGGGAATTTCTTTTTTTTTTTTTGTCCTCTCTACTGGCTTTCCAAATAAAAATGGCTTTGAAAAGCCACAATTACAGAGGTTACAAATAACATGCAGCAACACAGCTGGCACTGGAACATTTCCAGAACATAATCACCTGTCGTCCTGTGATGAAGGCCTATTATTTCCAGTGGGGTCCGACAGATCTGTTGTTAAAAATGTCATCTCTTAATGGAGCAGGTTTGGGACTGTCTGAGCCCTAGCCTGCTTTTGTATGTCAGGTTGTGTTAAGGAGGTATGTTACTCCTTTGAATGATGGCTTTTTATTTGTCACAGGCTTGTATTGTCAATAGAAGCCTTAAGAAAATGTGATTAAGTTACATGGAACCAGAAATTAGCTTGCAATGAAAAGAAATGATACAAGCAAAAGTTTCCAGTAAATATAATCCTAAGGAGAGCTGCATAAAGTCTGGGGAAAAGCACAGTGGTTAATTTTTATAGGTGGAGTATTACTTCAATGCAATGAAAGGTAGTTCTGTAACTCCCTTTATTTGAACAGATGTTTGCCTTGTGCTGTCCTTTGTATTCTCAGGGTTTTTCCGTCAATCTTGAGTGGGAAAGCTCTGCTAATGTCCTTCTAATACAAAGTCTCCTTTAATTATTTCTTTTTTAAGATTGAAAAATGCAAACCTCTCTAGTAAGACAGCAGTGTTTGTCTCACATATGAGAATCACTGTCACTTCTATAAGCAGCTTTCTGATGAGATATAGAAAGATTATAATAGTGAGCACTAACATTTTGACATGTACCAGTCACAGGACTTAATAGTAACATCAAATTGACATATCTCTTTTAGGGGAAGGAGTGAGTCCTTAAAGGAAATACGGTCCTACTTTGCTGTAACTGTTATCACTTTCCTTTGCATGGCACTGATTTAGGATCAGTGGTTGATCAAAACAGTTCAGTCAGTATTAGGACCACATCCCAATCTGACTGATTTTGCTACACAGGTGGGGTAGAGCATATTTCCAATTGCACTCGCAGTCATCTGCTGCTGTAACAGAGCCCAGGCCCCTTTTGAGGCCTCTGCCTATCTGCCACAATTCCCAAGGGACCATTGTTCAGTTAAAATGGGAATATGAAGACTGCTCATATGAAGACTGCTCATCATTAAATACCAGAAGTTTGTGTGATTTTTCCCATTCATGCTTGGCTTATTACACTAAACCCCACACATTTTTAATCCTGTCAGCTCTGAAGACTGGTGTGCTCTCAAAAGCCAGGTGAGCTTAGCTTCCCTGCAGCACGGGAAGGTCCCCTGATGCCACAGATATCCCATTCCCAGCAAATCATGCCAGCTGTCTCTGCCAAATGCTGGGAAGTTCCCAGAGCGACTTCGACCCACTCCGCCCCTGCCCTGTTGTGCTGCCTCCCGTTTCCGGGTGAGCTGTGCCAGCCACGCTGGCAGACAGGGCTCAGCTGCAGGCACAATCAGCAACCACTGCTAAAAAAGTATTTACTGCCAAAGGTCCTTCCCCATGCATTTGGCACGGTATGCTTTTTGAAAGTACAGCAACTCCCTCAGCCTCTGTCAGATTTCCCAAAGCTTGGGCCAGGCAGGATTTGCATGGAGGTACCCTAGAGCAACAAGAATCCAGAGCTCCATTTAGGCTGCTTTTTGTGCTTTATCATTCACTTCCTTTCATTTCCTCTTCTCTCTGTGGATTATGAAGAGGCCTATGTATGTCCAGGAGCTGACCCTTTAAGCACTGTATCCTATGAAGCCACAGGGCATGCACAGCAGCAGCTAGAACTGCAGCATGTCCATTGGTGAGGTTCTTTAAAAAGAAGCACCTCCAGGGCAGCTATGGGGAAGAGATGCTCCTGTCTTTTACGTGTGCCTGTGTGGGGGCATGTGCACGTGTAGGAGTTGTTCTTATTACTCACTCTTGGAAATTAAAGTCTTATGCAATGATAAATGAGGCATTAAGCACAGGCCGTGGTTTATTGGATGGGAAGTGTGTCAGTGCTACATGGATATCGTCGATCCAACAACCTCCTTCTATGCTCCCAGGCCTCCTCGTGGAGATGCTGGACCCAGGCTATTCTTTCATTGTTTGAGTGTTCGCCTTTTAATTTTCTCTGATCTTTTCCTTCCCTTCTCTGTGTCTAGTAATTATCTGTTACTTTGATGCCTTAAGCCCCTAATTTTTTTTTTATTTTTCTAATATTGGTAAACCTTAAAAGTTTTATAAGTATATTTTAAAAGCAGCAACCCTCCCTTCTCCCTTTCCCTGTAGCACCCTTGTTTACACATTTCTTAACCCTCTTACCCCATTCTGTGCTCCCTATATCACTCCTACCCCCGAATCCAGTAGAAATGTTTAGTCTTTTGTCAAGGCAAGGCCTAGATTGTTGGCAGAACAGCATATCAGGGCCTGAACAACAAAATGAAGTCAAGAATTAGGTAACTATGCACCCTTTGTGCTCTGAAGAAGATGAAGATGGGATGAACAGAGGGTTCATCTGAATACACCTCAGACCCATTTTCAGGGGGTGGACCTGGGGCGGTCCAAAGCAAAGGCTACAGGGTGGACACATTTGGGATTGGATGGATGGTATTATAAAATGTAACATCTCAGGCCGGCACGGGTCTTGTAACATCTTTTGCCTTGGCATAATAAACCCTTTCTTTTCTCACCCCTAATTAACTGCTCTGGGAGATTTTTTTCAGCACCTAAATCCCATGGCAACACTTATTACATAAAGGGGGCAAATTTCCTTCATTACTTGATTTGAGGACCTTAAATGGATACTGCTACTGAAAACTGAAAGCCCTGGGAAGAAGGCAGGCTTGGGGGACAGTGGTTATTGTTGAAGGCAACAGCTAATTACAGATGCCAATATGGGAGTTTGGAGTGGGGCAAGAGGTGAAAGGAAGGGGTACTCAAAACCACATAATCAGCAGATGTGGCTTGTTATCAGCAGTGTCATAGCCAGCAGAATTACTAGAGAAGCCCTAGAGTTTTAGCCCTCCTTTATTATATTATATTCCTAATAAAGTAATATAAAATAAAGTGTTACTTGTTTTCACATGAGAAATTTATAGGATGGTGTTTTCACTGTTTCCATGTTTTTATCTCTCCAATTTAAAGATTGTATGTTCCATGTGGACACATTTATGCACAAACAAGTTAAGCTCTTATATAGCCAGAAAGAAGCACAAAGGCTATAGTTAGCATGCAGACTATTTGCAAACTGGGGTCTCAGAGCGACACAAATAACTCTTAGGATGCACAGAAAGGCTCCTAAATTTTAATTTCCAAGTACAAAATATTTTTCCTCACCTTAATCAGCTGATCTGAGAAAATGTTTTGACTCTCCAAATGAACATTGCCTGAGTAATACTAAACCAAGCATTTGAACTTGCCCCTCATCTCCAGATATGGCACTTGCTAATGTTCTAAGGCAAAGAAAGTCGCTTTTTTTGCAAATATGTCATATGGGACCCTAACAGTAATTTGTACTAATAGATAATGGAAGTAGGAAACCAAGAGTCTGGGGTTCTTCCTGGGCAGAAAGGTTCATGTACACACTGATCATTCCCAGGAGATGTCCCAGTCTTGATGCTGTAGGAGAGGTCATGTAAAGAAAAAGCGAGATGCTCACTGTCCCTCTGTTTACCTTGTGCCACTATACAGGAAGTAAATGATAGTCAAGAAGCCAGAAATGGAGAGCTCTAAAATGAACAAATGTTTCATTAAGTTCAGCCTAGAGAAGCAGAATAGCCACATGACCCGAGCAGAAACTGGTTCTGCTTATTTGCATTTAGTGCAATGCCCTTTAGCACAGTTAGGGATGGCTGGTATTTCAACTGGCTTATGCAGGGCTAGATTTGGCATCTCTCATAGCACAACACTGTGCCACAACCACTTGTCTCAAATTCTGAATCAGTTGGTCCTCCTAATGATTCTGACTTATCCCAGAAAGCCTCTCTTCTGTTCATGCTTTCATAGGTTATATACATATTGTATATATACATTTGCAGCACTAAGCACATACATATAAATCCCTGCCTTACCAAACTGTACAAATATTGAAGAAGGCAGGGCTTACTGTGCAATATTTGCTTTTCACAAGGAAGTAGATAAAGGTAGTTTTATTATTTTATTTTTGATTATAAATACCCCCCCCCCCCAATTATATATATACACACTTAAGGGAAAAAAGAAATAGAAGACTCTAATTTAATTGGCACTTGATTCTTCCTCTAGTCTACTTAATTGAAAACTCAGACATACAAAATAATTTGTATAAAATACTAATGCAGATGATTTCCTCTACTTTGATGAGTTACAAATCCAGCAGAAATTACTCTCTCAGACTCTCTTATCCATTTTGTTTTCCAGTCAGGCTTCAGTCTTGTGAAGATTTGATGTCCTTAAGTAGCTTTGTTTTGCAAGACTCAGACCTTCAACTTTAGCTCTGTTCTCTGATTCACATACATATATCAGCTGCTGACTGCAAGAGAGCTAGAAGACCTGTATGGTCTTGGATTTGAGTAATTTAATTGTAAACTTTTTGATACATCTGAGAAATAGCATTTTGCACATTACTGGCACTCTACAATAGGAGGTACCTCCATACAGTTACATGCCACCTTTATAATCTCTCATAGTCACTAGAGATTATATTTTAGACACTTCCTTCTCCAGCTATATGGGTTGCTCATGCCAGCACCTAAACAACAGCAGTAGCAAAAGGAAGAGACATGCAGCAGTTGCTGAAAACACTGTGTTTTCTTACACGTGAAATGAGCTCCCTCACCTTAGCTATTTATCTGTCTTTTCCTTTAATGAAATAAGCCAAGAGAGCAGGAGATCAAGAAATTAGGAGAGCAACACTTGAACTAAAATGCAACAGTTTAAAAAATAAACCCAGCTGGAGGTTTAAAAATTAGGAATGATACCAGACCCAAGAATATCAGCCAGTATTTCTGTTGGGTGACTAATGATTCTGAATTCCTTACTTTTCAGATCCCAGCTGCAGAATTCCTGACGAGTCTGACAGTACTCAGCATTGGACCTCTGGAAATACAATCTCTTTCATCAACTTGCTTAAGAACTCAGAATTGTTACTTGCTTTTCAGATGTATTATTCTTTGTGAATGTACCTCACAGAAGGTAAATATTTGTCTTTTCGTTCTCTTTTACCTTCTTTTTATGCTTCCATGGTTATTTAGTCCCAGGCTGCCAATCCACTCTATCAAATGGACTCTTCAGTTGCAGTTTAGCATAGCAGTATGCCTTAGGATGGAATAAATTGAGAGATTAGTCCAGTAAAGGTATCTATGAGTAACTTCATTTATGGAGAAAGAGTACTTCTGTGACTTTTCCCCCACGTTTCAGGTGGGCTGCAGATTGGACTCAAAAGTTAGAGTTAGCCCTTGGATTGTGGGTACCCAAGTGTATCTGCTGTCAGGTTAAGTCAAGCTTTAGCTGAATCCATTAATGGATTCCAAATTACGTTCACTGCACAAAAAACAGCCCATCTCCTTCTGCCACTTCAATCTGACAGATGTTCAAACCCCCCTGAAGATTAAGCTCTCAGAGAGAATACATGTGAGTAAAACTGATGGTAAAATTCTAGCTTCATAAAAATAAATGGAAAAAGTCCCATCGCCATCTCCAGAACTAAGACATCACACTAAGTCGCTTTGTACAGGGCAGTTCTCTTTCTAAAAGCAGCCTTTATGCATGGAAGTTTCTACAGCGAAGCTAATTTATAATCTGGTCAGGATCTGTGAACGGGTGTGTACATTCATATGTCTGCCATGAAAATTTTCTACCAGCCAATCAACCCTCCAGAGCAGACTGGGAGCTGGCAGAGTAGCTAATTACTCTCACTAAGAGAAATCTGCTAGCTTGATTAATGCCTGTTTACCAATTGTTGCTGTTACTTCAGCTGTAATCTCAGAAAAGGTTTAGCTAAGGATGACTCTCCTGAAAGTTTGTTTTTCAGTTTTGCTGTGCTACAAGCACATCTCATTCCTCACTCCCTGAGAGAGTTCCCTGGACTTCTGCAAAATAGTAGAGATATTTATGAGTATGTAATGGTTAATATAGTGTCTGTATGGCACCATCCTCTTTCATAACATTATTCATCTGTAGATCTAAAACTACATTTGGAAGGAGACATCATCATCATCATCACTGTTTAACAATTTAGATCTGGATGTTGAGGTCAACACCAAAGCTTCCACCTTACTTAAAATCTTCCACTGTGGTAAGTGGAAGTGTGTGCTTAGCTAAAATACACTGGTGGTAAAGAATATACCATTTAGTTTGCTGTTCCAAGACCTTCCAGGGACTAAATAGTACCTTGTCCTTCTAAAGTGAAAAAGAAAGAGCAATTACTGTCTTTTGTAGAATTTCAAGTGCACTTCAAATGACAGGAGTGTTTGTCTACCTGCACAATCCCTCTTACCACAATAATTCACACTGCCAAGGAGACTGTGCTTTTAGTTCCTTAGGAAAATCAAATTGTGTGAAAATGCATATCATCTTACTTTTTTGGGAGTACTACTCCACAGTTCTCCCTGTGAGATCACCCTGGGGTCAGGAGCCAGTACCGAGCTAAGTCTGCCAACCTTTTTTGACTTGCCAGGGCTGTCACCAGGCCCTGGTGCAGTTTCAGATAACGGGAGCACAGCTCACTCTCACTTCTCATGGGAAGGAGGCTACCAAAAAGGGCTGGAAGAGGGACAAATTCTGAGACTCAGAATCCCCTAAATCCCTAAAAAAGTAGAGCAAAATAGTATTTCAGAGCCTGTGAAATTGGCACTGGTATACCTTCTTTGTTATACCAGTGCTGCTCTTTTGCATTTATATATTAAATGATGCATTTGCATTTCAACATTTAAGGCTGGCAATACCAAGAGAGACAAAAGCTTCACCTGATCCACTGTCTGATTTCCAGAGGTGACCGGTAGCAGCTGACTTGGGAGGGTACAGGACTGAGGCGAAGGCAGCAATACCTCCCGCGGCACTCCCTCAGTGTTACCTCCAGAAATCTCTGACTCAAGGGCTTCCTGCCCCAGAAGTGGTATCCTTGCATTTGCACATGTGTGTAAATTAACAAGGAAGGCCCTGTGCACGAAGTGCTCTTGTAGGGTGGCAGCCTCCACTGCCGCCAGTGCGTGACCCTCTGCCAGCACATGCCCCAGTGCCCTCAGCAGCAGCCTGCAGCCACTTGCTTATAACCCTCTTGCTTGTAATGCAGTGAATCCTAAGCGTGTGTTCAGAGGCTCTGAGCTATGATGCTCAGATCTAGATTTGTAGGCAACACTTTTTTTTCCTGGACCTGGCTATGTTCCAACTCAGTGCTCTGGTTTGATCCAAAGCTATGGTTGCTCTTTGACTCTGAGCCCAGGGCCTGCTTGAATAGGATCTGTTGCTCTTTTTTGACACTATTTCATATAGCAATGCCCCCAAAGGAGTAACTGCGTGCCTTTTGAAGCAGCTTTCCCTCTCAGTGAAGTCTTTTATCCCAAATGACTGCAGAAACAGCCAAGCGAAACGTTCCTTCTAGCAGGAAACTCAACTCACACTGAACATAGGGCTCAATATTTGTGAAAACTTCAGCAGCTTTTTGCAAAAGTTTGAAATATAGAGGTGTAAAGCATTCAAACACCCAAGAAGCTGGCAAACCCTACCTTACCTCCAAGCATCAGGTAAGGAGAGGGGAAGGAGGAAAAGGCTGGGAGGAGCACAACTGGCCATGGTGTCTGAAAAGCTACCAATCATTCTTTGTAAACCTCAGCAGGCCAGTGGGGCAGCTCAAGCACATCTCCTGGAAACCAAAATGCATCATTTTTGTATCATTAATCCAGAGATGTGTCACAACTATTTTATCTATGCATATTGACGGCTAGCAAAGACCCAGAGACAGAGCTGAGGCAAGATCCAGCCTCACAGACCAGTCCCTGTGTAAGTAGTGTACGTGCTGCTGTGCACAAAACACTGATTGAAGGAACTGGGTGCCCATTTCAGCTTTGAGAAGTAGAAATATTTCTCTGTAGTGAACTAATTATAGGGTTAAGACCCTTGAACAGGACCTTTTCCATGAGAAAGTTACAGGGCCCTCCTACCTTCAGATCTGTCCCCTTCTCCTCTGTATTGACATGCAAGCTTTCTGGAAATAGTTCCTCTCCCAGTGACACAAGGGCAGTTTATTTGCTTAGTTTGTTATTTAAGTTTAAATCCTAGCTATTTCTATTGTCATTCCTTGCCAATTCAAACAAATAAGTAAAATAAAATTAGTGCTCTGAGGACCCATTTCACATTTCATTGTCAACACGACAATAATGTTTGACACAGCCTCAAGGCAAATGATTAAATTCTTTATCTGTCACACCAAGGAAAGGCTACACCTCTTGGTAATAAGGCTATATTTGTTGTCCCTCAAGGAGAAAGTGAAAAATAAATTCAGGACTAGAAGCCATAAAACTTTACTGATTGCAGGGTTCAGGACAAAAATAGCTCCTTTGGGCTGGGTGATAGATACTCTTTAAGTGTCAGTTGTCGTATGTATCACTAAAATTTCATAAAAAGATGAATTCCTGCACTTAAAACAGTAACGTTTCCCTGGGAAACATGAATGCAGACAAAATTTGCAAAAGCGAATGCTGTTAACGTAATTTTCCTTTTCATCCTTATACAAACTCATATTTATCAATTCTATTATATTAGGTTTTCCTACACCTGAATAATTTTTTAAAGAGTCATTTTGTTATTTTAAAATTAGAACCTGTTTTGGGAAGGTGTTAGAAACTTACAGTGAAAATGCCCTGGAGACCATGTTGATATGAGCAGAAAGATGATAATAACAAGTTGCTATAAAAAAATCAGATTGTGTATCAAAGGCACTACCTCAGAAAAGAAAACACTATTGACAGAATTGAAGCAGTGCAGTCACAGAGGGAGAAAATCAAAAATCTTTGGAACTTTTTTTCCCGTAGCATAGGTCACATTAGCAGAGGTGAATGTGAATAACTTACATTTCTTGTGCAGTAGGTAGTAAAGGAAACATTGGGATTTGGAATTGGTATTTTATGTTAGAATAATTCATGGACGGGAACAAAAACATGTTGAATCATATTTAGTTGTGATAGTGATAGTGGTAAATAAAAGGACAGAAAAAATTTGAAGATAGATAGGCATCAGGAGTAGCAAGAGACTTAAGCCACAAGTGCTGAAGAAATGGTTTTCTTGGAGAAAGGATCCTTCCAAAGCACTGACTGTGCTCAAAGCTGGTACAGGATTTAGAAATGATTTGTTATTTAAAAAGAGAAATACGTGACAATGAGCCAAACTGAGTGGTTTTTTTCTTCAAGTTCTGTCAGACTAAAGAAGTCAGAGTATTGTGTTTTTCTGTTCTGGTTGTATTATCACTCTTACACATTTAGTCATAAAAAATACAAAATAAAAAGCTAGCTAGTCAGTTACCTGTGCTTTTGACTTCTTTGAGGCATTGTTTCAGGAGATACCACTAGTGGGCTTTATCCTGACCGCAGCACCGAGCTGCAGGCTGAACAGCTGATGGAGCAGATCTTGTCACAGTCTGCTTCTGCAAGTCCACTCCTGCTGGGCCAGGAAGCACGGCCCTGTTTTGCACTGCAACAGAAATCAAACTGCTGGTTTTAATGTCACTCCTGAACAACACTTGTTAATATTTCAGAAACAAGCAAACAACTTCTAACAAACCTAGACAGCATCTGGCAAGTAAAAAAACCCAACAAAACAACCAACAGAGAGGGAGAGGGGGCACGAGACCTCCTTGCAAGTCGGAGGTGAGGTCAAGTGTAAGAGCAATGTGTAGGAACTTGTGGAGTATTTTTTGGCGGGAGTAAAGCCCTTGGCTGCCTTTCTGCTGGATTAATTCCTAAATCCACTCATCTGTTTTGCAAAAGACAAGGCAACACTTCTAGAGTTAATCATAACCAATTTATGTTTCTAAAAGTGTCAAAATGTGATATAGAGAGATTATTTTCTTGACTAGCTTGTCCTGTTGAGTACAATGGCTTATTGTTACCGTTTTCATTACAGTGTTAATATTGCCTCATGTGAGTGGAATGAATAAAACCATCCCTATTTAATTAAGTTGTTCAAGATGGCATTTGTACTTCTTGAAGCCATCACTCTTCTTTCCTGGGTTATCACGCCTGCCCTCAGCTCAGAGGAAAAGGTGAACAGATTCCTAAGAGATGGTTGCTTAATTGTGAATTAATCCACCTGTTGGGCATGCTAACTAAATGTAGTGGCTGGCATCTCTGCTGTGACACTAACCTTGTCATCACTTCCACAGCTGCACCAGCTGGTTGGCTCAGTCCCAGAATTTTGATGTCTGCTCAGATGGCATACAGTATGTGTAGATACTGCACAACATGTGGAAATTATTTATGAGAACTTACATTAAATGAATTTCATAAAAGTTATCTATGTTGCCTTTAAGGGATTTATTAAAACTATCTGCATGTTAAGCTTGCAAGATATAAATGAAGTGCCATTCACACCTTGCCCGTAAGATTTCAAAGCAGGTGCACCCATCCTGCAGCATTAACCTGGTCTCTTGTGATGTATTTTGAAGCTGAACTCTCAGGTGAGTATAAGATACTTTAACATATGCCAGAGTTTCACAGTATTGCTCCTTAGCTTCTTCACAGACATGTTGCATTGTGGTTGCACTCTGCTAATTTGGCTAGCAAACTTTCCAGTGGTCTGGACTCTAACAGGAACACCACTACCCAATGTCTCTGATTCTTCATAAACCAACCATGTACTGTTAAACTGGAAACAATGGTTGTCTGTAGTATTTTTATGTGTAGACTAAAAAAACGCCAGCACCTGGCAGTGTAGAAAAGGCTACACTTTTGTGCAGGAGGACAAGCTGAGTTGAATGTTTATAGCCAATCTCTTTGAAGGAGAGGCTGTGAAGTCTCCATCATCAGAAATATCCAAACCTCAATTCAAAACCATCTGGGGCACCTGTTCTAGCTGATCATGCTTTAAGCAAAGGGTTTGGACAAGACACTCTCCAGAGGTCCCATCTAAACTCAACTACACTGTGAGAAAAATAAAGAGGTAGTAAAAAGGGCGGCTTGAAAGTGAACCACACTGCCCTGTGAGGCCCCTCAGGCTTTCCTTGGAGGGAGCCTGCACACCGGCTTCCTCCACACTGCCTTTATTTTATTCTTGCAAGTCCTGAAAAAATCACCCCCAAAGTGGTGCAACTCTGGGCAGCTTTTAAACTTCAAAGGTTATCATATGATTTGCAGATGTTTGTACACTGCCAGCTCCCAGTGCAAATCCTGCAAATCTTGCTGAAAACCCTGGTAATCAATGATGAGAGCATTTCAATTTAAACAGCATATTTTATAAACCACATTATTATGCATCAAGGGAGACATAAGAGTTTTGGCCCTGCTTTCTGACTCCCAGTTTCTAGCGTACTTAATATATGTATATCCCAAAGCCTTGAGTTAAAACAAAATAATTTGTTCCTCTTTTGAAAGGGAACCTTCCGATGCATGTCTGATAAAGCCATCAAAAGCCCCTGTTATTATGTTCTATAATGGTCCACAGGAGTGTTTGATTAGAGCATTTTCCTTGTCACGCTGACAAGCTATGAGATATTATCTGCCTCCAGAGGCTAAATGAAAGACTTGAGGGATAGAAAGGTCTATTGTTATTGCATGCATAATCTTGTGATTGAAAATGCCACACGGGATTAAGACAGTTCTCTGGATGTACGAAGTGAGACATTATATGTAAATTAGGTTTGTTTACCAACACTGCTGTGTTGTAATTATTTTATCCAACTATACTTAAGTTTAGGAATGAACTAGGGAATACTCCAACTGTAATATGATTGCTTTCTCATTTATATCAAATATTGTTTTCTTTATAATGGGAAGAAAGAAGCAGTGTTGATAATGCAGCATCTGTAAAGACCCCCCTAACACAGGAAGCTCAGTAGTGATATTAGATATTACCATTACATCAAAGCTCCAGGCCTTGACATCCTCTAAGATTACTCACTTACCTAAAATGCCTTGATCAGTAGGACAGTTCTTCCTTGTAGGCAAACAGTCCAAGCAGTTCAGGTCCACTTGGAACAAAAGAAACTGATCTTGCTCTCTGCTAAACTTTGTCAGTGCCATGTAATATTTTTTTTTAGGTATTGCGCTAAGGAAAAATAGAAACATTAGAAACATGTGTTGCTATATAAAAATATCACTTACTATACCTGGTTAAGTGCATATAAGGTGAGGAAAATAAAAAGAAGGAGGAATTATGGCACTAGAGGTGCTGGGACACAAGATGTTGGTATGCTTCTTTATTTATTTTTATTGTGGAAACACTGATGCAATCACTGCCAATCTCTGACAATAAGCCCCAAACATATATTTATAGATATATTTATATGATAGATGTATTGCTTTAAGAAAATGCTGCTTTTCTTGGTGGTAGAACAGTTGTTATGGTGACTCTTCTCCTTCCCTCATTTAATACAGGAAGCAGAGCACTAAAATAAAAATCAGTCCATTTTTGGAATTTATAAGAAACCCACTCTGAATATGTAACTCAAGAAAGAAATTTTTTTTTAATATTTAATTACATATGTATTTTATATTATTTGGCTTTTCATTCTGGAACTTGAAATTTTGTGAAAAGATCTAGTAGTAGGAAATATATGGAAGGAAAGTAATTTTTCTATGGTATGTACTATATCATTTGCCCATATATAATATTTATACAGTATTGTGGGCACTGGATGTACAAATATTTTTGCAGGTTTGGTACCTACTGAGTAAAGGTTACATAGGGTTCTTTTTGCAAGACCTCATTAGGAAATCAGATGGATGATTTTTTTTTCTCCTAGATGATTCAGTTTTTAATGCCACTTTGTGGTTTATCTTACAGGGTCATAGTGCTATTATATTACAAAACAATTCTGTAATTTCTTGATGGTACTTATTCATATATTTCACAGGATTTAAGAAGTAGAAACACCCAATATGCTTCTTTATTTTCAGTTTTTTGCTTAGCTCACTGTTGTTTCTAAAGCTAACTTGGAGGTTAAATTCTCCGTGACCATATAAATTACTTAACATTTTATGCCAGTTCACAATTTTAAACAAACTTACTCCAACCCACCTGATAAGTGTTGGAGTTATACTCTATAACTAAGAAGCTGAGGCAATCAGGTGTGCAGGTTGAATCCAGATCAAGGTTATGTCCACAGCCAGTGTAGATGTGATTTTGCAAAAGCTCACTTTATCTACAAGAATTTGAGCAAGTCCGGTATTGGTCAAAGCTTCCAGGTGGACATCAAAGATAGGTAGCTCTGTAGTGTGCTTGATCCCTATCCAGTGGAGATAATGACCCTTTCAAGATATCTTTGCAGACGCTAAAGAAGAATTTGCACTTCCCTGGAGCATATTTCCTGGGAGTACTTCAGTCGGGGAGAGACAGTGCCAGTGCCACCTGCTGAAAGGCTGTAGGCACTCTTAGGACCGTGCAAAAAGAAAGATTTCTATCCAATCCATCAGGTTTGCATACTTATCTACTCAAAGGAAGGCTGTGCTTGAGGAGCTTTAAATTTGTCCCACTAAAAACAATTTTGTAAGTGGCCCTGTAAAGTTTCCCCCTGCTGCTGGACTGCAAACCCCTGCTCCATGCCTGCATGCAAATACAAGGCAGTTCTCATCTGTCAGTACTGTGTTTGTACACTGAAAGCACAGGTCCTGTGAGTCTCACAGCCTTTTCCCGCTGACTTTGTTGCCTTCACTTTTCATACCCTTCCACTTCCCCTGAAATCCCTCAAAGACACCATCCTCTGGCTCCTGACCAGCCACAGTAGGTTTACACCTGGAATTTGGATAGAGCTATGTGCAGGACTTGGACTGCAGAGGGGTACCAAGGTACCCACAGTGCTGATGACCTCAGCCTGAGGCACCTATTTCCATGCTGAAAGGGCCAATTTGACCCGAAGTTCCCATATCCTATAAACTTATGTCACCTCCAGGCAGAGCTCCTGCTTCTCTGAGATGCCTTCTCTTTTTTATTCCTAATGCTTCACCAGATTAATTAATATAAGTTTTGTAAACCAGGTTAGACCAAGGAGGGATATCCTCTGCATGGAACCTCATTAAAATGGAGACTTTCACAAGAAAATATCTTAAAATTCTTCATTTAAGGGCATGCAGTTCAATTAGTGTTTAATTTTCAAATCATGCTATTGTAGTTACCATTTTGCAAATATTTAACTTGCCTTCACAAAAATATTTGATTTATTAGGAACATTGGGAAGCAGGAAAAGAAGATTATATCTCTGCTTTTGATGATAAAATGTTGATTTGACGAAAGAAAAAACAGATGCCTCTGAAACACAAGGAAATGAATCCTCCAACATGCCCATTCCACTCGATCCATTCATACCCATTCATTCTGGCAAGACATGCCAATCTATGGGCTTGCAGGAGCAAAGAAACAAACCCATAACCCACCATGAGATAAGGAATGCCCGAGCACATTCTTAATAAAAGCTCCATGAAAAAACATTAAGTGCTCTCTGGTTTTGATGTGATTATGTAGTCCCCAGGAAGCTGCATCAGGGACTACACACAAAGCCAAAGAGAAGAAGACTGTACAAATCATCTGATTGTAATAAATAATTTTATTGTCATAAATGCTGTTGGAGCAGACCACTCAAAACACTATGATTTCAAATAGCTCAAACAGTAAAAGCTAAACAGGATGGCTTAGAATGTAAATACCTCCAGCCACTTAACTGGTATTAATAAAGGAATGATAAAGTGTGCAAAGGCAGAGCAGAAAAAAATCCAAGTGATGTCTTGAATGAGAAAAACAAGCTCTTTCAAGGGTATAAAAGAATATAGAAAACTTCCTTCAGTGTTTAATGCAGTGGCAAACTAGTCAAGCACTATTGTAGGATTTATCTGGGCTACATGAGAATGAACCCTTGAGAATCTGTATTTTACTTTATGGAAGCAAAAAGACAAAATGTTAAAGGGCACATCTAGAACTCCCTGCAACATAAAAACATGTCCCAACACATTGCCATACTAGTTATACATCAAACCAGGGGAAAATGAAATTCAAACTTCCTTCCTTCTGTGTTGCTGCCAAGGGACAAAAATATACCATAGGATAAAGGTTTTCTGCCAGCCCCAGACAGTTACAACGTAACATACAATTAACTTTCACAGCTGGTCACAGGCTTTGTCAGAAGCCTGGGGAAAACAAAAAATCCTGTGTGTTGAACCTGGTTGTGAATGTACTTATTAAATATATCTCATTAAATCCATCTGAGTTACACTTGCTGCTAGCTAGGTTAGCTGGCTGATGATAGAACCACATGGGAACAGTACAACATGATCTACCTCGTCAATAAAACCCCTTAACTTCCATGGTCTAAATTGCTTTTCTCATTACAGTATATGCAGCCATAGTGAGATCTCTGAAATCATGCCTTTTTCCTGACTTTGGCTTCAATCCTGCTCACAATTGCACACATGCTTACAATTTACCAATGAGACTTACTCTACTACAACATTTGAACCCTCCCTGTCAACTCTCTACGGCCAAAGCCATCACTGTGTTTCACACACATACCTATATGCTATAGTTATCAAAAACTCTACTTTTGGACCCAGGGAAATATGGAGGGACCAGGAGGTTCCTACTTACTGCTCAGACATGCTAACTTAGAGGTTTTTCAACTAGCAGAGTGTAAGCTGATTTTAAGTCACCTGACAAAAGACTTTCACCCCTTGTAGTCCTTGCAGCCATGCTTCAGAGGTTTGCCACAAGCCTCAGGGGTTTTGTGGACCACTCTTTTGTCTGATCTCAGAGTAAAATGGGCAGGGTACTTGTGTGCACCATGCTAAAGTGATATTTGGCTACCAGACTGGAACCTGACTATGTATGTTGGACTTGGAGCATTTAGACCTATCTAAATTCATCCAAATTAGTGAGATTTCAACACAGAATCTCCAAACCAAGTTTTTTAAAGGGATGAACACCTAATGTTAAATGGGCTTTTGATTGCTGCAGTTATAAACCCACTCTAGCAGAAGTGATAGCTATTCAGAATTACAAATAATGCAACTTCTCTAACTACATGGATCTGTTTATTTTAATTAAAATTAACAGTCCTGATATTTATCAAATCGTACTGTAAGGTAAGGTGGATACCAGATGAGGCGAATCAAACTGGATTTAATAATTTCAGTTGTATTCTTTTTATTGTTTCCAAATGATCCCCTGGCTGGTGTATTAGCTTCAGTGAAATTAATGAAAATTTTGCCATGGAATTGAGTCAGAATATAAACACCAACACATGCTGCACATAGAAACATTTTCATCTCTATATCACATCTTGGGTAAAAGCAAAGATATTTCAAACTTTCTTTGCAGTGTACTGGCATAGTTTAATGCCCCCAGAAGTGAATTGAAGACAAGCCATGCTTTTTTGTCTAGAGCACTGAAGGTGTTGGAGAATAAATAAACCATAACTTCACACAGCTAAGGACATGCAAGTATGCTTAACTCTCTTAAATTTCTGTACAGAAAAACACAATTAAAATATGTTTATATATACAAGTAGGTGATCCATTTAAAATAACTCTTAGATATAAATGTATGTTAATTCTATATTTCGTGGTATTTCCTAGGTGTGTCCAGAGAAATCTTGATATTATATGTACAACAGCCCTATGTGAACCACGTAGTTTCATATTCCACTTTAATTATGTTTTTACTTGTAATTCACAGCATGATGTTGCTGCTAGCAAGGAATAACATCACAGCCCTCCTGAGACGACTTTAACATATGTACATTCCTGTAGGAAGGCTGTGAATATAATGGATAAAGTGTATATTTAATTTGTGGCTTCACTACAATTCACCTTTAGCTTTTCTCAAGATTCCCTATTTCCCTGTACCTATTACCAGGAAAAGTTAGATTAGCTCTTAATTGTACTTAACCTTACTTCTTTTTTAAAGCAGATCTTCACGGAAGCCAAAACAATGTGGAAAAAATAAACACAATCATCCGAAACTGATCCATGGATTAGCTTTGTTAGGAAAAAGAAGAGGCTATCCCAGTGTGTATGCCCATCCATCTAATAATGAGCACTATAAACTTTCCTTCAAAAACCGTCTGGCATTAGTAAGGAGTTGTAGATTCTTTGCTAACAAAAGCCTCTTCCTCTGTTTCTACATCCGTTTGCATTTTCACAGAAGTTTAGGCTGAGAGCTAGGCATCAGAGACAGTAGTAAACCACTTAAATAGCCAGCAAGGAATGAGAAAACTGTTTCAAATTTCACTGCAGATGTTGTGTGTAACCCTAGCCTCTCTTAAAAACATACATTTGTAGGTCATACAAAATGAACTCACACACAGACCTCTCTTCTAGAAAGTGAATGATGCTGAGGAGTGTTCCCAGGCACAGGAACTGAGATCATCTTTACTCTTAAACATTAGAAGGGTCTCTGGAATGTATTTGGCATTGTCTGACTTCCACTTTTTCTCACAGTTCCTAGGCACAGTTTGGGAGATAGTATAAGCCAAGGACCACTCCCAAAAGATAGCTAACCGATTTGACCAGGTAGTAGAATATAACATGGAATGTATGGCCAGTCTTCGCGAACGAAGATTTGGGAAAGGTCTTTACCCTTCGAGCCTGCGCAGTGGATTTTTTAGGTGAGACACAGCGTGCGCTGAGCTGAGCCCACCCTTTAATCCTAAGGTTCATCTGCCGGGGCCGAGCAAGCTTGGACGGTGGCAGTGAGGTCCTCAGGACGTAGGTTTGTTTAGAGTGACCTTCTCTTAGATGGATGGCCTTACAGGGCTGACGAGCTCCATCTGCCCGGGGGACTCCTCTGACCGGGAAACGAACCCGGGCCGCGGCGGTGAAAGCGCCGCATCCTAACCACTAGACCACCAGGGGGCCCCAACATGGAATATCTAGTTCCATCTGTCACTACTACCATGGAAGGGGTCCATAAAAGAGAATTTCAGTTTAGGAGTGTAATAAAGCCTTAAGGAAGTCCTGTCAAGCGAATGGAGCTAAGTTAACTTTGCACTTAGGCTACTTTGCACATGAGGGAAGCCTTTAGTTTACACTTCAGTATTTATACAAAGAACTCTATTTCACAGCAATGTATTTGATTTAGGTAGAGAGAGATAATCCTTCCATAGCCTTGACACTTCACTGAAAGCATCTGCTTATCTGCTTTGTTGGCATGTTTCATCTCTGTGCAAATCCCTGGTAGAGGAGAGAAGTTCTTTACTCTTTCAATTAGGAAGCTGTGTTAGATATAAAAGCTAACTTGATGCATCAGCATTGCTGTGAGTTTAAAAACCAACCAAAAAAAAAGCCTAACAGATTGTAGCATGCTGATTCATAGACAACAAGGCCATATGAAACATAAGGTTCACCACGGTGTTCACGAACTACAAGCTTCTGTCAGGATCCTGTTACCCAGCAAAAGCTTCATCTTCTTTAGTCTCCTGAAACTGGATATTCAGTCATGTAGAAAATCAGCTCCCCTTCATGCCCATTTGCAATTTATATTATTTGGGAAAAGCTCATTTCTGCATTTCAACAAATACGTTTTATGGTTCAATTTCCAGGTTCCTTTGTCAAAATGATGTTCCCGCATGTGGAAAGCAATAAGCTCAGGCACTTCCAAGATGCCTAGCTATACCTGAAGAACCCAGCTCACATACAGACAGCTATCTGTGCTGTGCAGATAGATAAGTGCTTTCTGCCTACAGTGACATATAGCTCTGAACTTCTAGGTCCTGGACTTGAGGACTGCTCTAATTCCACTCAGCATTTCACTTGCCATTTTTTCTCCCTTGTGAAAGACACTCATAAGGGAGATTCTTCATTGTTTCCAGGGGCTGCTTCCTTCTCCCAAACCATTTTTACTTCCTGTGGCATCCTCTCTGACCTGCACAGCTTTATCTGTCCCAAATTAAGCTTCTGAATGCTTCATTCCTGCTTTTGTTATTAGAACGCTTACCTCTGCCTGGAAGAGGAGACTTCAGATAAAAGTTGCTGTGTGCTCCCAGATCATATTAATTATTCACCATGATAAGTGCTTTTAAAAAGAGAGGGAGACAACATATTCTATAGACTTTTTTTTTTAAAATAGTATTTTATAGGCATATATCTTTCCCCAGAACAGTTCCTAGTCACAGTTTTAATTATAAGACCCTCTGCCTTCCAAAGAGCAGGACAAGCTCTGCAAAGATAAATTACTTCGTAAGGAAGTCCGAGAGAATACAAAAGAGTGTCCCTCTGAGATCACAGTGAAGGTAAAAAGGAGCTTGTAATAGCATCGTATTCTAATGGAGTTCTTCTGCCAGGCAGGAATAACTCCATAGGCTCCACATAGATCACACTCAGGAAAGGACTCGTGATCTGAAACTGAACTTCCTCACATGACATCAAAATGTGTTTCCATTGCCTTCAGTATGGCAGTACCTACTTCCAGTGAATTTAAACACTGCCAAGGCAGTGCAAGTATTTATACAAAAAAAACCACCGACCAAATATTTACATAGTGGAAAAAAACGTTGCAGACATTGGCAACAGAGAAACTGCAGAAGCTGTGTGACAGGAATGTTCTGTGACTTCATGCAACTCAGAGTTTTGCATTAGTTTCGCTTGCTAAATGCAGTGCATCAGACAACATCACTGAGAATGCTTGCTTTGAGTCATGGTTATGGTGCAAGTCCCCTCTACTTTCCAGAAGGGAAAGCAAGAAACTTGCTAAGCCTAGCCACGTCTTGGAAGAGCTTTTTCTTTTTTGAATAATGCATATTCATAGGTCCTCACACACCAAAGAATGGCAGAGTGTATTTTAATGATACAAAACCTCTAGCAGTGACATATAGCTACTTCAAGTATGAAAGACTACTGGTAGTTCATGTGGTACCAACTGCTGGTACCATGTAGTTGCAGCATTTGGAGACAGGGAAATCATGGCTGAGGACAAAAAGGTGAAGTTACTTCATATATTAGCCAGAAGATTTTTAGTGTCGGTGCTACTCTGACAGAAACATGACTTTTGAAGTCTGGTCTTGAATATTCAGCATCTGGCAAGCTGAAGGAAATTCAATTTATTCAATGCAGCAAGGAGAAGCAAAAACTCAGTTTGCCACAGTAGTTTTAGTAACTGATGCTGGAAATGCTGCCAGCTGTGATATTTTAAGTTTCATCTGAAAACCTGAAAATGCCACTACCTAATCTAAGCACTATCACCACTGCAAGTAATGCCTAACGCTCCCTTCAAGTGCTCTCCCATGATGCTGTGAACTGCCTACGAAGGCAGGAAGGAAATTTTATGCATCACCACAGCTGGATTGTGACATTTCCCCAACTATATGCTTTCTCAGCCACCAGAACAGCCTCAGCATTTCAGAGTCACAGAATATTCTGAGTTAGAAGGGACCCACAAGGATCATCGAAGTGCCTTGGCACATTGTCCTCTGTCCTCAACTTCCTTCCAAAGACCTCATCAAGAACCCTTATGGAAGGGAATCTTTGTAAGTTACTAGGCCTTTGAAGGCATGCCCAGACCCCATGTTTTCTGTGTAATCACCTTCCAGGCTGCTGCAACCTCCCATGATCAGTGGAGCCATAGCATTTCTACCAAGACACTATCCTTCACAGTGAGACTGGTGGCCACCCTCCTCACCATCTAGGACAGGACACTAAGCTTTGGAGGTGGAGGTGAGAGAATAAAGTCAGTAAGGCCTGCAATAAAGCAAGATAAAAATGATAAAAAGAGGTAGTTACTTCTTAGAAATACGTATGGAGCAGGTGGAACAGGTAGGGCAGGTGACTGGGAATCTGGAGAAGGCATGGAAGACTATGAAACTGTGTGGGGAGATTTCCTGTGGGATGAACTGGGTTGGGACTGGCTATCTGGGTTTGTGTCTGCTGTGGGGTGACACACCAGGCATAGCTCCCTCACCCCTGTAACTCTGTCGGGTAAAAATACCTCTCTGAGTGAACCTACCCCATTCTTCACTCAGTGTGACCAGTCCTTCAAAGGCACTTTTATTAATATTTAATGGACTCGTAGAATGGTACCTATCACATCAACAACTATCAACAATACAACTAATAGCATGGGAGTAGTAGGAGATGAAAAGGCACTATAAATGAATGGAGTAAAAGCATCCCTAAGAGCATATATACAGCTTGTGCTATCTCTTGCATCAAAACACTCCCTTTCAGAGATCAAATGAAGAGTTGTAGGGTAAATTTACATGGCTAAAGAGAAAATAAAGTCCTACTGAGAGCAAAGAGCTGGAGAATGCTTTGGTCTTCTGTCTAATGAAACCATTAAAATGAACTCATTTTTCCCTTTATAATGGAGAATATATATCCACATGTTGACATGACTCAAAAGCATGACAGCTGCCTTCAATGCATGGAATAAGAGGCTGCAAAAAGAAGGTGAACTAACTCTGGAAGGGTCAAGGGCTATGATTTTTAAGTGTTGGGACAGAAAAATCTAAGCTGAAGTCCATATTCAGGAAAAAGGTTCATGGTACAAAGATTGTATTGAAAATACTTCAATGACCTCTATGTAATATGAGAGAGCCCTGAAACAGGCCTCAGCTGTTGTCAGCTTCACCCTTTCAAGACCAAAAGCAACAGCCTGGTGCTCTGTATCAAGCTCTTTTGAGAGGCTCTGAGACTGATGACTTCATGTGAATTTATCAAATTTTGGAGTCTGCTTTAAGCTGGTCTAGAAGACAGAGCACACAGGAAAAGAGGAAATTCATGGAGATAATATTCATCTGATCATTTCCCTTAGGATATTCTTGGCTCAGCTTTTCATGGGAAAGCTTTCTTTTCAAATTAAACTCATCTATACTTCATACTACAAAACCAGGACTGTTCTCCAAGTGTCTCAAAGGCTCAGGAGCCAATGTACTTTACATGTTTGCCATCCAATCCATTGCCCAACAAGGCATTAAAGTACTATCTTCCAGCCACACACAGACATTTTATGGCAGGAACGAGAACATTAGAATGTAAAGCTCTTAAATATTGGATATATTTTCAGCCATAGTAAGTATTTTAGAGGAACTGGAACCAAGGTTTCTCATGTTTATTATGGGGTCTTTTGCTTCACACTAAAATGTTCATTTACTGTAGTGCATTACTTTGCACATACTCTTAAGTTGTCCTTCAGTCACACACTGTGCTTTTAGTCCATCAGATTGCCATTGCATTTAAGTATGGAAGCAAAATACTCTTTCCTGACCATCAGCACTGCAGACCACTCATTACTATTTTGTGCAGCATCTGCTCTCACCTATATCTTCTTTAGTCCCTTGCCCTATTCACACCACAAGGTACAGATTCTTTCAGAATGTGTTATCTATACATTTCTGAATATACTTTCAAAACAGTAGCAATGTATGCTGTGCACACCTCAGCTTTGTTCACAACATACTCCTTTTGTGTTCAAGAATAATGAGTAAGTTTATCTTATATCTCAAGAACAAATGCATATGGTTTAAAGTTCTTTCATGTTGCCAGAACAGTGTTTGGGTATCTGTAAAGAAGAATCAGGTCCTACGAGAAACAGGTTTTCAGAATTCCTGCGTGATTTTCCATAAAAAGTTTCCACATAAGAATGTAAGAATACAGAGATTAATCACTACCTGAAACATATTCATTTCCTAATAGCTATTAGGATAGGGAGACAGTATGAATCATTTCTTACCTGCTTCTTCCAAGTACAAAATCTGAGAATTTGATTTAAGCATTAATAAGTTCATGTGAATTAATGGTATGAGAACTGATTTCAGTGTAGATGATATGCCAATGTTCATCATTTCAAATGTTTTGCCAGTTACATAATATGTTTTTTTCCCATAGCATCAATCAGGAAATGCACAATAACATTAAAATCATTGATATTTTAAATAGAGCCTGGAATAATAATTTTTTCCACTTTCTAATCAGTATGAAATGTATTCACTTTGCATCTGTTTATATCATTTGAAGCTAGATAGTAGATATTTGATTCTTCTTATCAGCCAGTAACCAAGAGAATTCACCAAAAACAAAGAAACAGAAGAGAAAGGGTACTTTTCTGGCATCATTTTTATAGCTAAGGAAACCATCTCCTTTTACAACAGGCTACAATACTTATTATATTTCTGGTGTTTATTACATTTGTTCCAGTACAGTTCATTTCGTTGCATGGCAGCAGAAAGAATTTAAAGTCTCATCACTAGTAATGGATACATTTAAAAGCACTGCCTGGTAACTGATTTTGTTTCTCTGAATTTCATTATATAATCTGCATATATTTTTTTTTTCTGACAGCTGATATTGTTCATAGGTTGAAGTTTTTGACACATCTGTTTATGAACGACTCAGTGACTGAGAACACATACCAAATTTTTATATAATACATGCCGTGCAGTGAGGAATGAGTCCTTTTTTTATTATTATTGCTTTCAAGCAACAATAACATACACAAGGGTGTGTAACATGCCAAGCAGGACACTGCAGTGGGATGAATGTAGCAGATTATATGAGCTGGAACAATGTAACTGAACATCTTCAGGTGGTCAGGACTATAATGTTAAACAAAAGACGCGTGAATTTAGAAAAAAGAGCCCTGGGTGCCCACATTACTTAATTGTTAGCCTGCCCTGTTTGGGACTGTTTCAACAGGGTTTATCCTTGAAAAATCTGCGCTAGAGGAGTCAGGTGCAAGGTACTATGTATGCAAGCAAGTCAGTGACACTTGGCCTCTTTAATACACCCATTTATATGTAACTCATAGTGTATCTACATCACAAAATGGAGGGGTTTGCAGAGATACTCAGCGTCCTGGGAATCTAAGTGCTTGAGTGGGCCAGTGTAGGCACTGCTGCCCAGTGTTACACAGATTTTCCCAGCTGGTGGCCAGATGCAGCCCAGATGTATGGAGTGGCAGAGCTGACTGCACGGTGAGATCAATTCTGGACCTAAGGTGACACATTACAAGTCACTGCCTGATACCTTGTAGCCCACAGTGATTGATGTTAAAGTATGGTAATTTGCCAGAGAAAGAGAATCATCTTCTATTGCTTAATTAGTATGGGAATCCTGAGGAACCTTTTGCAAAAGCTAGACTTCCCAAATCTTCGTTTGGGAAGCCTAGCCATGATGATGATGATGATGGTGGTAATTTGCCAGAGAAAGAGAATCATCTTCTATTGCTTAATTAGTATGGAAATCCTGAGGAACCTTTTGCAAAAGCTAGACTTCCTAACAATATCTACTTGACGTTTTGATTCATTTCTACTGCTGAACTTTCTATTCCCCATCTTGAATGTCGCTTAGAAAAGTCCCATGATATCATTTCCTTTAATCAAGACTTTTTCTTTCTTAGCCTGGAAAAAAAAAAAAGGAGGGGATAAGTCTGACACTTTCTCCCTCCTAAAAGATGTGATACTTGCACTCTTTGTTAGTCCTACCTTCAATAACTGCATTGATATTTTTGGACATGACATGCAACATGATCGTGACTAGCAAGTAGTGATTTAATCGTATTGGCTTCCACAAGTGTTTTCTGTCTCCTAATATTGTTTGCCTACAGAGCTAATGATAACATTTTCTCCAGTCATCTCAACTAAGTCTGCTCTGTTGCACACAGCCCTGTTCAGTATGTAACCACATGACATATTCTTGGAACAGAGTAGAATAGGCTGTTGTATGGGCTTTTAAGGCTTTACTGCCTTTGATGAATGACAGTATAAAAACCTATGGGAAGAAGAGGCAAAAAAGTTATCCATTTTCTTCATTCTAGTTTTGTAAGATAATAAAATTCACCAAACATGGCCTTAATTTTACAAAATAAAATATTGCTAAAATGTCAAGGTTCAGTCCTACCTTGACTCTAACCTCAGACTAGCAAGATAAATTTGGCTTGTAGAATAAATAATCATAATATTAAAAAAATAAATCCAAGTAATCATATCAAAAAGGTCACGTACAGCAGAAGGGTTCATTTGGCGCTTCATGGGACAAATCCCTCTGGCCTACCTCATTTCACAAAGGAAACACTGGCAATACCACCAGATGAAGCACTTAGAGCTGAAATACTTATGCACTGTGTGTAGCTAGGGAAAAGTGAGACTGAAGGCATTTCTTCTCCGCGCACATTTGCACGGCCCAGTATTTAACTGTTACATCAACACAAAGTATTGCGGGGGGGCCTCACACCCCGCTTCAGTCCAGCCACGATGGTTGACATGGCTGGACCACCTGAAAGATTTCATTGTATTGTTTTTAAAGCTATAGTATTTACAGTGTAGGTAGGATATTTCCATACTTCTCCAAAAATAACATATGTGGCTGGGATTTTCAAGGGCAGCCAGGGAATCACACCTGCTGCTGAGGGTTTGCAAGACATTAGATCCAAAATCCCTTAATGCTTAGAAAATGCCAGTCACTGTTACCTCGTTTAGATATATTTTTTTCTCAAATATAGCACAGACAATAGCATCTTCAGACCCCCAGATTTGGCATTTCTTTGGATTTTCCCTCTGCCACCTGCCTATTTGCTTCAGCTCTGCTAGCTCGCACTGCCTTGGGGATGCAGTCCAGCACCTTGTTTTATCTGCTCAAGTGAGAACATAAAAAATGTTCCTGTATTTCATTTCACTTCATAGGTATTTTCTCAAAGGAAGAGCCCCACACCCCTGTCCAGTGTCCTGAGTCCTTCCCTCTTAAAAAAACCAACTCCCTCATGCAAAGGAAATATCACATTTCTTTCCCTTCCCAAGGTCCTTTTGCCCAAAGTTTCACCTTTGGAGCACAGCTGGGTGCAATGTCTTCAGGTGGCCCATTTTGAATGCAGTGATGGGTAGATGCCAGGGTTTGCCCAGCACTTTTAGAGAACCCTTAATGCTGCTGATGGTGTTGTAAAACAAGGACATGGGGCTGTAAAAATCGTCATTTTGTTCCATCGGGAAAACAAAGGAGAATATCAACATTTGGGTACTACCAGCACCAGATGGAGGTGAGAGATAAAACATTAAGCGGAACACTACCAAAGCACTAGTGCAGTCAGGAGAGGTTGATGAAGTGGCTTGTCCTTCCCCATGATTTCCTGAAGGTATAGTTGCTCAGGACTTATAAAATTCTCTTGTTAAATTTAAAGGGCCTTAGGTCAAGCCCATTGTAGTGCAGAGTGCTTTACCCATATTGCTGGCAAATAAATCATGTTGCTTTTTGACATTTTCCGTGCTTGATAAGCAGTTGCTGTGGCTTTCACAGTGGTGTGAGACTTGTCAGATTGGTGCAGTTTACATCAAAGAGAAATTTTAACACAAATGCCAGCTTTCTGCAAAAGCCTTCCTTCAAGGGAGACTTGTTTCCCTTACATTCTCTGCCACTCTAAGGGGGTCTGTTTATGTAGTGGAATATTTGTGGATTATAGAAAGGTCCTGTTATTTGGATTTAAACATTTTATTTTAACATTTCATGTGTATTTAGACGGTTCCAGGGTTTCATATCTTTTAACCACTTAGACCGATCTTTTGAAGTCTGGTGGGAGCCATACTTGTCACTCCCTCAGAACAAAGCAAAGCAGATGCACAGCAGTTTTCCAGCCTTGTTTCGTATTCTACAGCCCACATACTTTCTGGACAAAAGCATAAAGTCCAGTAAAATTAACATTGCACAAAACCACACTAAGTTTCCATGATTTCTTCCTTTCCCATGTAAATTTGCCTAGGATTAATTCTTTTAATTAAAGTATAACCTCCTAGGTCGCACATATATTGCATAGTCTTATTTCTTTCTCAGAAATTTCTCTTCTGCAGCAACATATTTCTTGTCGAGTGAATTTTGTGACTCCCGATAACCCATTCAAATGAAACCGTAGAATGAAACAGCAAAATC
This sequence comes from Chiroxiphia lanceolata, assembly GCF_009829145.1. Lineage (NCBI taxonomy): Eukaryota > Metazoa > Chordata > Aves > Passeriformes > Pipridae > Chiroxiphia > Chiroxiphia lanceolata. The sequence goes on along the minus strand of NC_045637.1, from coordinate 39,164,536 downwards.
AACAAAGTGTATATTAAGTATATTCATCACTGACTCGGCTGCAAAAGTATCTTAAATTATCCCTAAAGGTCTCTATCTGCCCCCCATTTTCCCATGACATGGCCACCTAAATGCCTTTATTGTTCCATGTCTTTTAACAAAGGTAGTATCCTGGGATTTATATGATTTCTAATTATATTTGGTTTTTTTTCTTCTTTCCATATGCTAGATTTATCCAGTCACAACTTTGTCTTGCTTGTTGCCAAATCTAAAGTGAATGAAGTAACACATTTAGTTTTACTGTTAATAAAGAGAAATTGTATTATAGATTCTCTAGACGCTCTGCCCAAATTTTCACTTGGTGAAACATGCTGTGAAACAGCCTTCTGAAACTTGGTAATTTCCTCTCATCCTCAAATTTATTACAGCTGTATATTTTGATCAGCAAAGCAAATTAAGAGTAGGTTGTTCTGGTTTAAAGAGAAATATTAATGTCATGTATAAATTAATTCACTGCACTCCACAGTGCTAAATGCAAATAATTTCATTAGTCACTGTCTAATTAAAAAAAAAAAAATTATAATCTCCTCAAAATAGTCCTATCTGTCACTTTTAAATTGATTCTTATATATTACATTGCAACAGAGTTATCATTACACTTTCATTTTAGGTCATTTTGTGTCTGTGATCAATAGCTTAGAAAATTCTACTTTCTTTCAGCAGAATTATCCGCCTCCAAATTGTATCATAATACAACTTTCAGGATGCACACCAAATGCAAGAAAATTGTCAATGTACTCAGCTTCATAACTTCTTTCAGCAATTTCTTTGACATCAAATATACTATTTTCAGAAATGAGCAAGACTTCAGTTACTCTCAGACCAAATTCTTGAGTTTTGAGCCTCTCTTAGGGACATATCGGACTTTTTGAAGTCACAAGAATGTCTCTCCACCTCTCCCCATCTCTATTCACCCCACTTAGTATCAATAAATATATATATTTTTTACCTTTTTTTTTTTTAATCTTTCTGACCTTTTACCTATTTTTGCACATCTCTAGGCCAGTCCATGGACCTGTCTGGAACTCTCACAGTCAGCAGCACCAGCTAAGGACACACCTATTTAATATGTAACAGTCTTGACTGCCCATGCTTTTGGGGACCCAAGTAGGGGGAAATGGTTGCTGTGACTTACTTTGAAAACAAAAAAAAAAATACAATTAAACACTTCAATCTTTCTGAAGGGACATTTTTTTCACCATTTCACTCATGCCAGAACACTTCTATAGAATCACAGAATCATAGAAAGTTAAGTGTTGGAAGGAACCTTAAAAACCATCTAGTCCCAATCCACTGCTGTCACGGCCAGGGACACCACTTACTAGACCAGGTTGTTTATCCAGCCTGGCATTGAACACTGCCAGAGATGGGACATCCACAACCTCCATGGGCAACCTGTTCCAGTGTCTTACCACCCTCACAGTAAACAATTTCTTTCTAAAGGTTTGTTCAGATTCAGAAAACAAACTTTATTTATTAAAGTGCTGCTATTTGAAGAGCTAGGTATTGCTGTCCCTTTCCAGTCATGCTACAGAACATCTCTACCACAGCTTTGGTCTGAGAGCCCTCAGCACTGGTCTGGGAAGATGGGAGCAAGTGCTTGTGGCTGGTTGGAGGGAGCAACCTCTCTCATCTGTTCAGAAGTATGCTTTGTTCTGGTGGCAGGGCTGAGCAATGGTGCTCTAGTCACTCACTACACAGTGAGGCATGCATGGAATACTGGTTAGTGCTAATAGGCATACAAAAGTTACAACTGGACTTTGATAGCCACAATGCAGAACTGGTGGCTCCCAGTGCCATGGCCTCACCCGTCTTTGCAATGCTGTGACCCTTGGAGTTGACTCCGGAGCAAATGTAGTAAGATCATTCTTTTTCCAGCTGCAGAATCACCACATAACTGCACAAAACACTAAGTGCTGAGACCAGAGCATGAGTGTCACCTGCATATCCATACCACAGCTTGCACATATGTTGTATTAGCTAACTAATGCTCAGCCTTCTAGTGACTATAATAGATGTTGAGGTTTTCCAAAGTAAAACTAGTTGTCGTCAGCGTAATGGAAGATGGGAGTCTAACTGTAGCCCTAGAGACAGTCATTGACTCCTGAAATATCAACTCTGTGTTATAGCAGGTCTATATTATATAGCATAAAAGAATGATTCCATATCCAACAGTGGTTTGGTGTTTGTTCCGTTGAAGTCAATGCAATGTACAGCAGACAAAAATACTCATTAACTTTGCCTCATCTTTACCTGAATAGAAATTGTTTACTCTCAAATAATCTCTCATGCTTCAGGATGTCACTCAATATGACAAAATAAGACTCTACCCTGTGGGAAATCAATAGTTTTTCTGTAAATGATTTTAAGATAAATATCTCTTTGGTGGAACTGAATAGTTTGTTTACTGTGAAATTGAAGCACCATGTAACACACTACAGAATACTAAAGCATAATGAAACAGAAAGCTGGTTCTAAATGTAGTCTTTCCTTATATTTTGGGGACAACATATTTTATTAAAGTTGCACTTCTGGATTCTAGTGAAGAATATGGTCCTTTGTGTCATTTTAGCATCTTGCATGAATCTTAGTAGACAGACTCTATAATCCAACAATCACAATCAATGCCTTGTTACGCCATTGAAGAGAGAAAGGGTTCTTTGACAGGATGATTTGGTGTTATACATGCTAATGTGAGCCATAGCATCTGCAGAATAGCTCATGAATACCCCCAATACTGTTCAGCACTCTAGTCAGAGATGTGTTTTACTTAGCTATAGTGCCAAGATGCCGTTTCATTAACCTTATTTCTCTTTCTTTTCTGTAAGGCATAATTCTGTTGTAGCTTAGACTCACCAGGATACGTCATGGATACCAAGTAGAGTAAATAGTATTAACATAATATGCACAGTCTGTGCTTCCAATTTCCATGCTTCACACAGGAAGATGTGTAATGACTAAAGTCTGACAGTTTAATTTATTCAGCCCTATGAGACTGGTTTGTTAAGAAACCTTTCAATTTCAGATTCATTTTCCTTCTCTTAAACCATGAAGAAGGAAATAATTTACTTCCATTCTGCCTTAATTTTTAACTGACCTATGTTGCATATGGTTAATAGAAGAGCTCAGACTTTTCAAATGTCAACAGGATCTCTGTCTCTAGTCTATATTTAAAATTCCAACCACTTCTTGGTATTGACCTCATGCCACGGTCTCTCAAAGTCAAAGAACAAATGAGTTAAATGTATATTCAGAAAAAGAACAAAGTTAGAAATTCTACATTAGAAGTGAGTTTTCACGATGCTAAGAGGTAGTTTGTTATAACAGGAAGGAAGCTGTTTCATCTTCAATTTTAGCAAAGCTAAACAAAAGAGAACCTGTACTATGTCAGAAGTTGATGGAAATAAATTCATTGCAAAAATACGCAAATATAAGTGTATGCTTCTGGAACTAAACTTTTTCAGGCAGACCTTTCCCAAAACCTCAGTTCAAGTCTCTATCACAGGTTTGCACCGTAATCCTAAGCAAATCACTTATGACCAGATTTTTAAAAGTATTTAGACATTAAATCCCATTAGACATTTTTCTGTGTCTGTAGCCACTTCAGTAACTTGGAAAAAAATCAGCTTCTCTGTCATAAAGTTCTATTGCAGGGAGTATAGACATGCTGACTTTGCTCAGAGATGTGGTGGAAGTACATTACATATGGGAGTAACTGATAACTTTAGTAAATTAAAATACAAAGAAAGTTTTCCTTGCAAATCTCAACTTTCCAACATTCACAGAATTCAGACTTTGAATTTTGCTTTCTGTAGTCTTCAGTTGTTGATTTCTAGCAACTTCACTTTCAGTTGTAACAAAAGGTATAATAATTAGCTATGTCAGAACAGTTAACCTGTACAGATCACATTACAGCCTGAAGGCTCTCAAGTTCGTCTACATGTGAAAAAGTTTTGGACTGTGCTACCAGCATAATTATTCTGATGACTGAACCACTCCTGTTACATTATGTCTCCTTCAACACCCGTATTTTTAACCCTTTCAAAGGTATTGTAACCTAAATCAAAACACTGAATTTTCTTACTTGAACTTTTGTAAGGTTACAGTATCCACTTAAAGATGGGTGATTTAAGTCACATTTCTTTATTTTTGTCACACGTTAAGAACACACATAAATAGTTATCTCCATGCGGTTGACAAGTAGCAGTTCTTGAAGTCACAGACCACAATCCTGAATCCTGTAATCCACACTTCACCTTAAACCAGCATACACTTTCCACACAGTCAAGCCTCCAGACTCCAGTACAAATTCCCCATATTGGCCTCCTTGGCTAGCATTGAAAGCAGCTTCTGATGACTGAAATGATCCAGACATTCAACTGTGCAATCCAATATTCCAGTCACATTCTGAAGTGGAAGGGTTTTGAAAATTCAGGGTATATTTAGACAAGCAAATTGAGCTTAATGTCATTACTAATAAGAGAAATACAAAAACGTCCCTCAGTGGCCCCAAATATGCTCATTTTTTATTACATAACGCAACAATATTCTGTTGAGCAAGTCACCATTTTCCCCCTTTCCTTTCACAATAAAAATCATTTCATTTCCTTCCTAATACAAATGTAGCATCTAATTGCTTCACAGATGTGCTGTGCCAGAGGTGTCACCGCAAAAGAAATCTCTCCGTTGATCAAAGATCTCTATCTTGTTATTGTTTCTCTCCTGTAAGAGGTAGGCTGATAGCACTGACCCACAGCATTTGTTCTGGCTCTGCGAGATTAACGTCAGTGTATCCGAAGGTGCTGTGCCTTGCTAATATCTTTGATTCCCGGGCCCATACCAGCTACTTTTTTAAACCAGCAATACTGAACATGGTTTCACAGTCATGAGGGTAGAGATACATAAAAGCAACCCTTAACAAATCAGCAGTTTCTAATAGTGACCAAGCTTACAAGCTGATCAAACTTGACAGCAGATTGATACACATCCAGTAGAATAAGAAGTTGATACCATGTAATACCAAATAATTTCAAACAAGGACCAAAATGCCCTATAGTCACTGACTACTTATGCAATCATGCATGAGATTTGGACTCTGTAAAATATTGCACGAGGAAGAGTCCAGGAAATTTGGCTCTATCATAATTGTACAGCCTTGGAATATCCATCTTGGGAAAGTTTGCCTTTACTAGTGTCTCATCATGTAGAATTACACAGTAAAATGGAAAATGAGTCTTGAAGACCCCCCTTTTTTTTTTTAAGTGCTTTTTGCTTAAATACAAAACAGGTCAAAGAGAGGAATTGAGGTTTACATAAACACCCTAGGGGAAACACCTAGTAACCTGTCTTTTGAAGGCAGAGTGACCCATTAACAGCTGGTAGCTCCTAAATGGCAAATCACAACAGAAGCATGAATTAACTCTTCAGAAATTCTTTTAATTATGTAAGGCCTGCTAATGTTGCTTGTCAGCGCTGTAGCAACCAGTAGCTCTTCCCTGATTAGAGGTGAATGGGAGGATGTCCAGCATCACCAGGGGACACACAGACTGTCCAGTCTGGGACCGGTTTTACTATACTTTTGCAATAGCTGGACCAAAGTTTGTTAACATATTTGACAGGTACATAATTTCACATCAGTTTGAAATACAGTGCCACAACAAGGCAGATAACAAGAGAGTGCCTTCACTCAGAGATGACTAACTAGATTACTAGGCGAAGAACTTGGAGAACCTCAAGAGTATTTTCACAGTCATCCGTGGGGAAGAACATAGAGGCAGGACTGCAAAACTGCCTAACCCTCCTCTCTTAAATACAGATGAGCAGAAATTTCTCACTCAAGTGATTTTTTGACTGCAAAGTGCCATATTGTCAGAGCTGACACGTTAGTGAGGAAAGAGCTTTGGTTTCAACAAATATTTGTCCCTAAAAATATTTTGAGGGAAAAACTGCACATTTTGAACCTGTCAAAATATCAACTAGCATCATTATTAATTGGGATATTCCAGCTCTAGTAAATTATTTATTTGGAAATTCAAGCTACTTCAAACTATCAAAACTAAACAACAAAGAATAAATAAAATTACCTGTGTTATTTTGCTCATGAATATATTTCAAGATTTTAATTTTTCATCCTGATTTAGCAAGGGCCAAAACTGATATTAAAAAAGGAAATTAATGAAAGAAAAACATTTTGCTTCTAAAATTAAGTTGCAGTTGACTCCCAGTTACTCCACTATGCAGAAACCTGCAAGCATCAATCTACCAACTTGTGCCACACCAAGTGACCTTCCCTGAACTCCTGTGCTTTTGCTTTGTACAGAGCACTTCAAAGACTCACTGGAGATGTCTCTTTTTCCAGCATTCTTTCTTTATAGACATTTTTCAGGTGATGTCTTTTTCCAAAGTTCACATATACAGAAATAGCACAGGTGGTGTTCATCATCTCTCAGCTTGCAAGGTGTGCCAGGTTCTAGGGCTCCACCATGGGCTGCCCCCACTAATGCAGATTAATGGGAAGGTGACTTGTAGGTTCAGATTTCTATAATTTGTCTGTAAGAGCCTAGAAGATACCCCATTGGCAGGAGAGTAGCAGTCAACAGCTGACTCTTGTTATTCACATCCTTTAATTGCTTCCATTTACTGTTTCAGCAATGAGGGAAGATTAAAGAACTGTCAAAGATGAGAAATGAAAAATGTAAAAATGAAAGGAAAGGTTGCACGGGCAGGATGCTCATAGATGACTTTCTAGAGCTTGTGCTGAGTTAAAGGTCAGAAGCTTAAGAGAATGGGGAAGAAGTATTGCCCATATTCCCCAGCACTCTTAATTTCATCCTCAAAAAAAAAAAGGAGTGGGGGAGAACACGTCAAACTGTGCCCCAAGAAGGAAGAAGTAACAAAGGATAAAAGAAATAAGGACCAAAAGGAATACAACAAGACAGAATTGGAGTTGTTTCCAAAATAAGTGTTGACTTAATCAAATTTTATAATACTCGGTGCAAATACTGCGAAAGAACAAGTAAGAACTGTGTATAAGAGACAGAAATTTAACAAACCCATGCATTGCAATTACCACTAGCAAATTAAAGAAAAAATTAGTATTTCCTGGGATTAAGTTCCTTACAATGTGTTCCCTGTACTACAACTGACGTTTCCTAAAATTTCACCTTAACTTATGATAAAGCTCTGCTCTGACAGACAGGAAGAAAAAAAGACTCAAGGACAACTATAGCTTTCCACAACTGCGTAACCATGAGATATTTATATTAAGAGGACTTTGTGAGAAATATGTTTTTCTTTGAATAATTCACAGGGTAAAGGAATCAATTTCAGATAACAAGTTGAAGTGGTAGGGACACTGTTTTATGCAGAGACTATTTCTCTACAAATTATTTTTCAAGTGCCTGATGTACAATACAACTTTTCAGGCATGTCTCTTTATGTTTGCAGTAATACAAAGTTATTCACGCAGGTGAGAACTATATTGAAGCTAAAGAAACCATCTCAACTTGACTTTTAGTTCATTGGCAGTGTTTTTTCAAAACTTGTGAGAACATCCACGATTAATATGTAACATGTTTTTAACCTATTTGCCTGAAGCAGTGGAGGAACAGCATGCTGTATATTGTCTTTTTTTTCTCTGTGTATGTAGAACTTAGACCTGTGTGGCATTGGTACACAGCTATAACTCCCAGGCTTCACAGCAATAAGATGACAATATTTAAAATTAGAAAGTGATGTGGTAATGGTATCAGCTGGGATGAAGACTTTTGAAGTGTTGGCCTTAAAGCTGAGCTTGCGGATCCGGCTTATTTGTTGTGTCAGCACCACCTGCTGGTACCTCACGCTTTTTGCTTTGTAAGTCAGGCAGAAAGTTTTCGCTTTACATTTTATTTAAGCTCTAAAAATACTTGAGGAGGCTTTAGTAAGAAAGTGTTTTGTTTTCTAAACTCTTTTGTTATCACACTAAACAATTCGTATTGATATTATTTGGTTTAGGGACAACAGAATAAGAGGTCTACCCAAATCTCTTAAATCCTGAGCTAGGCAAACCTTGCTCTGAAACCAATAGACAGGACCTGGGGAGATGACTTCTGGTTTGCATCATTTCTTACATGCTATCTAGTTCATCATATTTTTGTAACTGAAACAAAATTAGATTCATCAGCACAGTAAATGATTCTGGAAAGATTTGTACACACACTATATTTCATCAGTTGTGACGTTTCTAAGGGAGGATTCATCTCATCTAACACAGTCACATCTAAAGCATGTTCCTGATCCAGCTGAGTGGGTCTTCTATTATTAGCTGATAAAACATACCAACTTTTTTTTACTAATTTAAAGTTGATTTGTACTTTCTTTTTGCTAGATAGCAAAATTTACCAAATAGATGCCCAAGTGAGGTGGAGATAACTTATTCATGCATTGGAAAAGGGAAATGTAGTGGTAATGAAGTCTGTACATTCTTCTGGGAGGCAGACAGCAGGACATGCAGCTATGAACAAGCCACAGCAGATGCTGTCCCTGGTCCAAGTGATGGGTCAAAAGAGGTGGCTAAGAGGCATCACAGGGCAGATAGGTCATTGCAGGGCAAGGGTGCTGGGAACACAAAAATGCCAATGGTACTTATAGAAGGGGCTGTGGGTTCTGAAATGGCCTTAGGGAGGACAGGAGAAGGCAAGAAGCTGATATTTTGACTTGGAACTGGAGAGGGCTATAAAGGGAGAAATGGAAATAGGGAATGCAGGATATAGATTTGTGGGAATTTGGCTTCCTTAGTTCTGTTGAACTGTTTGTCTAATATTTTTATTATTCCAGCTGCCACCATAGCAGAAGCAGTGGAAGGTGTGTTGCAGACACACTGCCTGTAGACTTGCTCTCACATTGATGTAAATATGTCCTCACTGCCTTTCCTCATCAAGATGCTTTCTTACTACAGTCTCATAAATCTGATTTGCAGTATCTGCTTCACTACAGACCAATTGTCAAACCTTTGAAATCTTCATCTTTGTCTGTACTATGTCTCTGCATCCATTAGTGCCCCTGAGGGAGGCAAGGGGATGGTTAGTGGAGCATCAAAGGGAAATAAACATACAGAAGCACTGGCAGGATGAATTTAAATATCCTGATTTTCAGTGCATCTGCAGGAAACATAGAAAGACTTGATTTCAAAATATCCTTAAAAATATGAGAAAACATCTGCTCTCCCTTTATTTTGCACATATTGTATGTGAAGGATTTGTCTGATAGCCTTAAAGCCCTGTGTTCTTTCCTATGTGTTCTTGAACCCTTTGGTTACATAGTGTGAACTGCAAAATTAAGATTGTCAGGGATCCGAATTACTTGAATTTTCCTTTCAAAGGTATCGAAGTGACCAGCCTCATTTGTCCAATGTAACTGGGGGCAGTTCAGTTCTACTCTTGTATGCTACAACTGAAGCTGTAGTTTTGGTTTTGTTTTGTTGTTTTGGTTCACCCACACACACCCCTATCCTGCCCTTGTCTCTCTCCCCTCTTCCTCCTTCATTTTATTCTACTATTTATGTTTCGATAGAAAACTCTGCCTATGTGCAGTTCTTGTCAAATAAAAGCCAAATACCTGTCATTTGTAGATCCCATAGATGAATGATACCTTATTAAATCTTTTCAACACTCTAAGTAACCAGCAAAAACCAAAATGTTGCCTGTGATGAAATATTTGGAGACAACCAAACAGGTGTGGGGAAACGAAGACACTAACGCTCTCTTGCAGTTATTGTAATATAAAGTCTGTAATAAAATCCAATACAAATTTCAGAGCTAGACTGAAGAAATTCTAGGTTGAAGTGATGATGAAATAGCAGAACATCAGACCTCAACAACAACAAAAGGACTAATAAAATATTTTAACATACTGAGTTTGAGAACTGTAGAGCTTTAGAAATTAGAAATAGCAATAGATTTTTACTGGACTATGTTCTGTTTGCTTTGGTGGTGATTTTATTTTTTAATACAAATATGAATCTCTCAGCCCCTAAGAAACTTCCTTTAATTTATCAAAAAACATTATCAGTTGCAAAACTGCTGGTATATTGTGACCACAGGCCATGACAATCCATTGTGTTCTCCCCAAACCTCTTCTTGTTCCTACATTATTTTCTATGGGAAATTTCCCTTTAACACAGTTCACTTCACAACCACAAAGCACAGATGTCCATCTCCTTACTGCACTCCTCCCTTTCCACCACCAGTTCTATGGGACTGCAGCTCCTGGAGAAGCAATAAAACCAGGACATTACCTGCTGCTCACTACTCACAAAACCAGTCTTAAAGGACTATGCATTTTTGGCAAGAAACAAGCAAATTAATTTAAATTCAAATGCTATGTCAGGACTCATTCATTTGGTGCTCGAGTAAGAAAGATCCAAGTTTTCTAATCAAGATACTTCACTGTGCCTTTAAAAGTTTTTATCTTACATATCTTCATTCTCCACACTTTAGTGTGGGTTTGTTTCAGTAATTAGGGAAATAAAAAATAAGACAAAACCAAACCAAACAACCTGGAAATTTATCACAGAAATGCTGTATGAAGCCAATTCAATACTAAATTAGACATTCAAAATCTAAAGTATGGAGAGGTACAGTAAATTGTCATAGCATTGCAAGCAAAAATTTCTCAAGAGTAGAGATGGAATGATCACAAGAGCTACTGATATCCTGAGATTTCAGAAAAAAACTCACTCCCAAAGCTCTCTTGAACTCTTCCAGCTGCCGCACTTACCAGATCAAATGCTTCTCAAGAGTTTCTGCAATGATATTGTGCCTTCTCAGTGTAATGACAAAGTGAACTTCTTGGCAATATCCACCTCAAACTTCCTTTCCCACTGCTAGCTCTCCAAGTCCAGAGGTGTTGGAAATCCAATCCTGGACAGCCCCAGGACAGACAGAATCTCTCACTGTTTTGGCAGGTCATAGCTGCCAAAGCTAAACTGAAAGAAAATTATATTTTCTGTGTAAGACTTAATCTATTGTAGTAAAAAATACATTAAATACAGCAGCCAAGTTCAAATTCTGGGAACTCCCACAAAAACCACATTGAACTATCAACAGTTGTCCTGATTCTGCCAGATGACATCTTCCCTTGAACACTTTCGATATAGGAACATTGTTGACAGATCTTTCTGAATACCCTGTATTCACAGAGTACTAGAGGCAAGAGGCTTTCCTGGAAGAGCAGAGATAGGTGCTTGACAAATAAACCCAATCCAAACAGTTATTCCCTATTTCCTTCAAGAAGAAATAGCAGACAGAAGATCCCACAGATTGCATGCAGACTACGTGCTGCCAGTTAAACCATGTTTAGCTATGGAATGTTAACCAAGTAAACTAATTATACCCTCTGGTCTTCCTACCTTTCTAGATATAGATATATTTAAATAAACCACAGGACTTTTGTCACTTTAAATATGTACTTTTTGTTTACTATTTGAAGATACTTGCATTCCTGTTTTTTATGTTACTGAAAATTACCTTCCAAATTGATGTGCTCCCTAGAAGATAAAAAGGTCTCCCATATATTCCCGGGGTTTTGGATAATCCCATCGGGCCAATATGTAATTGGTTTGTAACTTAAATATTTTGTGCTAGTTTTGTTTGCATAGTAAATTTAATGTAGCATCACTAGTCCTTGAAGTTCAAAGACCTGGGATTATATTGCCTGTCTTACTTCCATCTCAGTTCAATGAGCATTTAATCACATCAAATTTCAGCTCTGTCTCAGCCTCAGGTCTTTATACTCATTGTTCCTTAATGTTTATAAACCTAAAAATATGAGTTTTGATGTCCATCCCTATCTTGATAACTCTTTTTAAAGCCTCTACAATGCTTTTATTTTAAATATCTTTCTAAGAAAGTTACTATTAATTTTATCTTTTTTTTTTTCTCTCTTCATTCTTATTTCCTTTTTCTCTATAAAGTTATATCCAAAATGTGAGGTGGAGAGTGGGTTGAGATTTAGTAACTGTTTTTTGTTATTCTTACTTGTGATTTAATTATATATTTGCTTCTGGTCAGCAATGACTGCAGTGAAATTTTAGAAAAAAAAGACCTGGCTCACTCCCAAATAGGAGACTGTAAATGCTGCTAGTTTTAATCTCTAGGAGGAAAATATTTAGGATAATTGAAGAGCATTTCAGACATAAAGAAATATACAGGACCAAATTTAATTAAGGAACTAGAGCTGCCAGATAGTAATTAAATGTTTTAAATCTATAGCTGTGTGAGAAAACATTGGTCACAATAGTAATTCTTTGCAGATTAAAATGGCTGCTTGGGTTAGACGAATTTAAATTTCCATATATCTGTGACTATATAAATTTTACCAAGAAAAGAAATTATGTGCTAATCTATATTCAGGTGATCTCTTGAAATGTTGTTGGCAGCCTTAACCAGAGGATGCAATCACAGAGAAAGACAGACAGGAATAATGCCAATGTTTAGGGAAGATATGCCTGTCAAAATATGGAACACCGAATTATAAAAAACTGATTCCATAATGAAGTTATTTGGCTTTTAAAGTGATTACAGTTTAGAAATCCTCTCTACTAATTCACTGTGCATCACCACAGGACATTTTGACTTACTTAGACAGCAGCTGCACACCATGAATCAATGCAAGGAAGGCTGAATGAAACAACACGTGACTACAGTTTTATGCTTGACATGGTCCTCATACGAACACTTCAAATACAGAGACAACCCAGGGGAGATCCTATATTTTTCAGATTTCTTTTTTCTCCTAAATCAAGGAAAGAGTCTTTTGCAAGCATACTTGATCAGGATATAAAGTCCAGAATGTGGGAGCTGCATGAAATGTACTATATATAAAATGTTGTATACATATATATATATACATAGAATATATCTCCTCAGCAGTGCCATTCTTCTTCAAGCACAAAATATAGTACTGCAGGAAAAAACCAATTATACCTGTTTACATTCTCCATAAGAACAATATTGTCACAGTGTAGAGCAGGTAGCATCAACCCTTGAGATGGATCTGGGTACCAGACCATGTGGATTTTTTCTGTGTTTTATTTATGGGCTGGAAGAGACTGGTCTGTCCATGTTCTCACTGAGGGTTTGGCTAACTATGAACAAGGTATGAACTCTGCATAACTGTAGAGCTACAGTCTAGCTTAAATGGTTCTATGAGATCCCAGCTCCATTTGCCACCATTATCAGTGTTTCTGAACTGTAAGCTGCTGTCAATAGGGTCTAGAGAGAATAATTAGAAAGCACCGTGTCTTTGAACTGCACAGGACTGGAAACCATGGAGGATGGTTAGCTGGCCATTCCAGCTGCAGCTTCACAGTATTGCAGTTCAGCATTCAGGTCACAGTCAAAAGTTCTCCATGCTGTCTAGGTTGGAGTTCCTTTTCCATAAATGCTGTGGTTTGGATTTTGTGGCAGGATAGACCCACCCTGATAAGGCCTAAAATCCAGTCAAGCTATCATGCAAGCTATCATGCAAGATCAACTTCTGGAGCCAGGTCTTGGTATTAATTATGCTAAAACCATCCTGGTTCACTAGACTTCAAAGACATACTCCGATTTTTGAAGTCTGATTTGACAGATAAGGTGATAGTTGGCCTGTAAAGTGATAGTAGTCAATCACTTTATACTATAAAAGTTCAGTCCCCTCTCATACAGTCAGGTTCTTCTGACATAACAATCTTCTTGGGTTGTGTGTGTGGAGATTCCTCCTTTGTCTGGGGACACCCTCCAAGGATACTCCTCGAGGCTGAGAGAAAGAGATCTCCCCATGAGCATTGGTATGGGTGAGTTACATCAAATCTCTACTTAATAATTATTTCTTTTTGCTAGCTTTAGTATAACTGCTTCAATAATTGCTTTCTTACAGTGCTTCTTTATGCTATATTATACTCTACTAGTAGATTTTTAGCTATTGTGTAGTAAATAGTTCTGATTAAGATCTTTTGTCTGATCATTTGTATAAATAAATTATTAATTTTATATAAATATTCTCATTTTGCCAATCATTAAAAACTGCAAGACAAAAGTTGTTCAATCACACCTCTAATAATTCCTTAAATTTAAGCCTTTGACATAATCCAAGGCTAAGATTGGATTCAGCCGTACCTAGACTGCTCTCTGAGCAGGGGTTTAGAAAGCAAGGGAGTCCTTTCTGCAGGACTCCTTTCTGACTAGACAGCAGGACTTTTAAACAAATTTTATCTAAACCTTCCACTCCCAGCCGTGACAGATTTGTGACTAAAAACCAGCATTGATAACACAGTGGTGCTTTGGCTATTGTTGAGCAGGGCTTACACAGCATCAAGGCCTTTTCTTCTTCTCACTCCACCCCACCAGCGAGCAGGCTGGAGGTACACAAGGAGCTTGGAGGGGACACAGGCAGGACAGCTGACCCCAACTGACCACGGGGACATCCCATACCATATGGCATCATGCTCAGCATATAGAGCTGGGAAAAGAAGAAGGAAAGAGAGGATATGTAGAGTTATGGCATTTGTGCACCTGCCTGCTGATGGGAAGTGGTGAATTAATTCCTTGTGTTTGCATAAGCAGTTTTGCTTACCTATTGAACTGTCTTCATCTCAAACCATGAGTTTTTTGCTTTTGCCCTTCTCATTCTCTCCCCCATCCTACTGGTGGGAAGTGAGTGAGCAACTGGATAGGCACTTAGTTGCTGGCCAGGGTCAAACCACCACATTACAGGTAGCAGAGATCTTTCAGTTTTTACTTCTAAGTTTCTAGTTTTAATTTCTGACACGCAACATTTTCAGGTTTGGTACCTGACTACAGAATTATGACAAGACAGCTAGCAGTTTTCTCAAAGTTTCAGAGTATATCAGCCCAAAATATTAAAGTGAGAAACTCAACTTCTATATTTAGAAAAAGTTTTTAATCCTTAATACGTAAGAGTCAGAAACAAAACAAAATCTCACACTTCTAAAACCACATTAGTATTCTAGCATCCAAGAGTCACCACTTTGAGCACCAATATGCCTTTCTCCTCCAAGTGAACAACCCAGTTTGGTTTTTAGCCATCATCGATGTACTTCATAGTTCTGGAGATGGCCTTGCACGCAAAAACAGACCGAGAAATTCCCTGTGTGCCACAGGCACACTCTGGCCATTGGACTGGCACCATGCAGTGAGGTCTGCCAGTCTCCTGTCAGTGGCCACAGGCCTTCCTCTATCTCCAAGTGCTGAGAGAAGGCCACAGGCAAACCCACTCTCCCATTCACGCTTGCTGGCATGGATACAGCTGGGCTCCTGCTGCCCGAGGGGATGCACACACTGTTTGCCTCCTGGGGAAAGGAGTCTGACGGGACACAGACAGAGGGACAGACAGGGACACCAACACACACCCATGTCCCAGCTCTCTTGGTGGCGGCAGGACCTGCTGTCCCCGTTTATACCAAGCCCCTCAAGATCTGAGCCCCTCAAGATTTGCACAGGTGTTTGTGTCAAACTTTGAAATTGTTTTTTAGTTGTCATTCAGTAGCTGCAGCTGGACAGTTATGCTAAGCAATTGCATTGTGAATGCCATACACTTGGCTAATCTTTTGTTTAAAGAAAAATAGAAGACAATCCCAAGATGAATGGGCTGCCTGGACAAGAGCCAGCAGAACTGAGCAGTAACTAGGGGAAAGAGAAGAGTCCAGAGAAGGGCGATGAATCTGGTGAAGGGTCTGAAACACAAGTCTTACGAGGAGTAGCTGAGGAAGTTGGTGTTGTTTAGCCTGAAGAAGAGGGGACCTTATCGCTCTGCAGCTACCTGAGAGGAGGTTGTATCCAGCTGGGGGTCAGGCCTCTTCTCCCAGGAATTAGCCATAGGACAAGAGGACATATAGTCTTAAGCTGTCACCAGGGGACGTTTAGCTTGGACATTAGGAAGAATTCCTTCACATAAAGGGTAATTAGACATTGGAATCGGCTGCCCAGGGAGGTGGTGGAGTCACCATCCCTGAAGCTGCTCGAGGAAAGACTGGACGTGGCACTTAAGTGTCATGGTCTAGTTGACGTAGTGGTGTCCGGTCATGGGTTGAACTCGATGATGTCAGAAGTCTTTTCCAACCATGGATTCTGTGATTCTGGGAAAGGTAATTCCAGCAGTGAGACGCCGCGACCACCGACTCACAGACCACCTACTCGAAACAGATCCCACATTTAAGTAGAGGGAAGAACTGCGCCTGCGGGCTAATTGGCACGAGAAGCCAGAGATATAACTAGCAAGGAGGGGTGCGAGTACTAACTGACAGAAAAGCCATGCAATTCGCAAACAACAAACGCTGATGTTTGTTTGCTGAAACGCACGAACAGCGCGAAGCTTTGCTGCCGGTGGAGCCGGCCCTGAGGGGGCTCGGGGCAGCGCCGTGCCCGCCGCGCTGCCCCTCCCGTTGCCATGGCGGCCGCGCCGAGCGCTGGCCCCGCCCCGCCCGCCGCTCGCCACCGCCTCCCGAAGATGGCGGACGGCGGGGCAGCGCCCGCGCAGCGGGACGGGGACGTGCCCGCGGCCGGCGCCGGGGCCATGGTCGGGGCCGCCGGCGGCCGCAGGGATCGGCAGCCCCGGAGCAGCGGCCGCCCGCCTAGCGCCCGGGATTTGCAGGTGAGAGGGCGGCGGTGGGCGTCGCGCTGCCGGGGCGGGGCCGGGCGGGGCGGAGCGCCGCGTCCCCTCGGGGGCGCCCTAGGCCTTCCCTGGGGGTGCTTCAGGCCTTCCGTCGGGCCGCCCTGAGGGGAGTGGTCGGTGCGTGGGTTCCCAGCCGGGGCCGCCTCGCCGTGGGCTCTTTCCATCCTTCCGACGCCCACGCCCCTTCTGAGGCTGGGATGGGAAGGATGCCCCTGGAAGAGCACTAGGCCCCTTGGGAAACGGTGGGTGGAACTGGGCGGGAACTCTTCAGGGAACTGGAGGGACTCTCTCGACACTTCAGTACCTGGGTTCTAACTGTGCTTGAAGTTATTTTGGCGCCATTGTATTTCCTAATTATTTGGTAGGAATGTCTTCTCCCGCACGACAATGTCAGTCTCCGCAGATGTGGTGTAAGACTAACGACAAGACCTTTTCCCAGGCGTACATGGGAAGAGTGGAGTGTGATCACAAATGTAACTCAGCACTGGTATTTAAAGGCTTGATTACAAACCCTTTTAGCAGTATTCAGTTTTTGTGTGTGACTTTGACACTGCATGAAGGGTCAAAATATTTGAGCAACAAATCGATTGGAAAACAGGTGAAATGTTTAGTAACTGAAAGTGCCCGTTTCATTTAATTGTACATAATTAACAGAGAAAAATGGATATAGGTTTTTCTTTTTTACCTTGGTTGCTATTTGTAATCTTCATCTTGCTGAGATTAATTTTGCTACAATCATAGAATGATTTGGGTTGGAAGGAGCCTAAAGATCTGCTTCCAACCCCTCTACCATGTGTAGAGAACCTTCCACTAGACCAGTCTGCTCAGAGCCCCATCCAACGTGGCCTTGAACACTGCCAGGGATGGGGCATCCACAAATTCTCTGGGAAACCCACAAATTCTCTGAGAAACCCATTCTGGTGCCTCACTTCCCTCTGAGTAAAGAATCTGTTCCTAACATCTAATTTAAATTTCTGCTCTTTTAGTTTAAAACCATTCTGCCTTGTCCTAGCACTATCTACCTGTGTAAAAAGTCACTCTCTGTCTTTTTTATAAGCCCCCTTTAAGTGCTGAAGGGGCACGCTGAGGTCTTACTGGAGCCTTCTCTTCTTCAGTATTATTGTTGCATTAATCTCCAGTATTGCCTTATTACTGTTACAGTATATAACAGTAATAAAGTCTGTGTTGATACTTTTGGTTCATAAGGTGTTAGTCAACTGCAGCAGACCAGCATTTTGGGTTGATTCTTATGGATAAAGTGCTAAAGCCCAAGGAAAGTACCCTCCTGGATCAGAGTAGCTGACCATCCATCCATCCATCCCTGTACTTGATATGTTGTGGCACTGTAAAAGATGCAATGTGAGGAATGCACAGAAGCCTTTTTATGCTCCCTCAGCATCCCTGAGTTTTTGGATTAGGGATGGTACAGGGTACATCTTTGCCTATTCTGTTTAGTGTCTGCTCTTGGACATGTTGTCTGTGACTTACTCCATCAGCTTTACATATCTAAAAGGTGTTTGCTTGTTTTCTCAGATAGAATGGGGGGTTTTAGTGGTTTTCTTGAGTTGTCTTTTTACTCAGTTTAATTTTCTTAATGGGTATAATTCCTCAGCTCATATTTTTCCCTGCAGAAAATGCCTCACAATAATATGGGGTTAATATGTGTTTGTAGCAGTGTGTTTTGAAGGGCAGATGATGTTCAATTTTAATTTAATGTGTATTCCTTCAACATAAAACTGCAATGAAATTGTAGCCTAGTACCTTTTCTGATGTGTATGATATCAGTTGCATAATGTGAACAAAATGGTGTGGGTGCAAAACTGAAGATGATTCAACAAACAAAGTATTCAGGACAAAAGTAAGATTGCTAAAAAAATGGCATGTTAGATGTCCCTTGCACAAGTTCCTAAAAATGAACTTGCCAGTGATATGGCAGCTTTTAATGAATCTTTATGGAAAAGCTGTTGGGGTATTTGCAGTGATGTCTTGAATTCAAGCCAGCAAGGCTGAATTCATTCTTCATTCCAGTACAAGCTTATTTGAGTTACATTTTTTCAATTTCTATGTAAAATGTTTGTAACATTTATTATTTGCTGCCCAGTCTTATCAGAGGATTACGTAGCTATTTTAGTTTGTTAACATTAATGAGCTGATGCTTAATATCTACCTGTGTATATACTCTGTGATTCTGAATCTAATACAGGCTTAATGTAGCTAGTGAAGCAGTGTGAACAAGATGACAGCAGAGTACAAGTTGCAAGTCAGAATGGCATTTAAGCATTGTGTGGGGTTTTTTTCATAAAGCAGAAAGGAAACCGAATTTTAGTTGAGGTTTCTCACGTTGATGTTTCTAATCTTCTGGAGAGATGCACATTTCACATTAATTTTTGTCTTATTTCTGTTCAACATATAGTTCTAGAGTTGCAGACTTCTAAAGAGTTCTGTTTTCTACAGCTGGCCTTGGCAGAGCTATACGAAGATGAAGCTAAAAGGCAGTCATTGTGTTCTGACAAACCAACAGCTACAAAGATCAGTAACACAAAAGTGTCACAGAGGTAAGACATACTTTGTGCTTCAGAAAAGTGGGGATAGGTGCTATATTAGCTCACAAAACTTCATCATGCTTACTTGTTCCCCTCCTTGTATAAAAAACAATCTAAAGCAGTTCATAATCCAGAATTTTGAATTCCTGCAATAATGCATTGTCTGTCTTCTCAGAATGCTTTCTAAATTGTATTTATTTAAGAGCATTTGTGCTATGTGGTATTCCAGGAATTCCAAAACACTTTAAACCCACTTCAGATAAGACTAAGATGCTGTAAGTGAAATGCAGTGTTACGCTTTGTTTACACAGACAGAATTTGGAAATTTGCTGTCGGAAAAATACTGCAGTTACTGGCTTCTTCAGAATTCAGCAGATCAGTTGTTTGTGTGAAACTTGCAAGTGAGCTGCTTTCAGTGTTGTATTTTTGTCAGTACCTGATGAGACAAATAGTAATTTGGAAAATTATTAGTAGGTGCATTAGTAGGCAGCTATGGGGTGACAGAAATAAGAAAGACTTCTTAATTAATTTGTCTGGGTTGGGCAGGTGGAAGGAAAAACACATATCTATATACAAATCCAGGTTTTGCTAGCCTACAGTGTTTGCAGTTCACATAGCATTTGAAGATTCTGTGTAGTCTTGAATTTTTTATAAAGAAATTTTGCCAGTTTTTAATTAATTTTAAGTCATGTGAAGAAGTTTTTACATCATTACTGTCAGTGATGCCTTAACAAGTCTTGTATTTGGCTTGTCTTTTAATTGCTGCTGCCAGTATGGATCTCTGTTTTAAAGGAGTAAAAGAAAAGATCATAGTCACCAGAATCATGCTTCAAGTACATCTATAAATTCAGATCTCTTCAGGAAGAGAAATTTTAGCAAAGTGTGTGACACTTGGAAAATAATACCTGTTTTGGTGACTTTTTTTTTTGTTTTGGTGAAACCACTTCAGTTGACTAATCAACTACATAGAACAAAGTTTACAAACAAGTAAGCAAACAGCTTCATTTGCAGATACATATCGTGAAGTTTAAATTTCCTACTCCCAACCAAAGGAGGTACCATTTCTCAAATACTTCAGTGTGATAGTTGGCACACATGTGATCTTTGTTGGCAATCACACTGGAATCTGTCTGAGAAGAAGAGATGGCAGCTATGCCTGGTGTCCAAAACGAGATGTTTATTGTAGTAGACTTCAGTTTGCTCTCAGATGAGCAGTGTATTAATTGTAAGGAAACATAGTGCTGCTCTTGAAGTAACCTCCTCAGCTTGCCTTCCACAATTACAGGTATAGAAGATGCCTCTGAGCCCTACTGTCATGTTGTGTGAGCTCCTTAGAGAAACTTACAACTGTGGGCACAGAAACACAAACCCCATAAAACCTACAGTGCAACACAGGAAGAAAATAAATCATTGAAACTAAGGTTAAAAGTATTTCTACTGCACATGATCTAAGTCCATAATAATACATTTTTTTTCTGAGAAAATAATGAGAAGCAGATTCTTCACTGAGATGCAGAATTACATTGTTTCATCAAGACTGATACTTTAAAAAGAAATGGCTAGCTCTGCTACACTTTGGTTTCAAAGGTATAGTAAGCAGAAAAATTGCATAAATCTAAACTAGTGATCTGCCATTACTCATATAGCAGGCTGTAGGTACGTTATCCCATGGTAGTTAGCTGCCTCATATACATCTTATATTAATGATTTTTATCAAGTCCTGCAGGAAAAGAGCATATATCTGCGCAGCTTTCCTGGCATTGTGCAAGCTAACAACCCTGGATTCTGAAACAGCTGTTGAGCTTGCACATATCGTGTGTTATCTGTGGGACCACCAGTGGCATAAAGCAGAATTCTGCATAACCTATGCTAGAATAGAATAGTTCAGTTGGAATAGACCTGCAATGACCACCCAGTCCAACTGTTACTGCAGGATGACTCTGCCATACATGTGCCCTTTCCTGCTTATTCATTGAGAAGCATTCATGGCTATGTACCTTGGCAAAAAAAAAAAAAAAAAAAAAAAGTTCAGAAAAACTACAACAACTTGATATCCTTCGTTTTTGAAAAGGAATTAGTTTCAGAAGTTAGGTGTAAATTACTTAGTAAAGTGTATGTACCAGTCATCTTCAAGCGTTTCTTTTATTCTCTTGGCAGTCTTAAATTGGATTCTCTTAGAAGGCTGAGAAAACCAGAGAGAAGCATGAGTGATGACAAAGAAAACCAAAGGTATTTTTAAACCAAAAAAAAAAAAAAAATTAACAATCGTGAAAGTGATTGGGGTTTTTGTCACATTCACACTTTGGTCCGTCCTGTGTTTTCAAAATGCATGTGAGCTAGGTCTGTCCTGCAAAGGGCTAGTAACTGCAGGGATGCCATGTGACTTGTTAGAGTAAGTGTTAGCAGCGCACAGCCGTGGTAAAACCATTAGCAGAATCTGACTGTAGTGATGTAGGACCTGTAGATGCCTTAACATGTGACTGTGTGGTTGTAAAAATTGTAACTTACACTTGCACTCAAAAAATTTTTTGCCTTTTCTCAAAAATCCTGAGTTGTTCTTTGTATCCCTTGTTCAAATATTTGAGTACTTCCTTTCTTGAATGAATGACAGTTATGAGGATTCTTGTTTCATCTCCTTACCACTATCATTCTTTTAAATCTAATAATTAAAGATTTTCCATATAAATGGCAGTTGAGATAATAAATATGGATTTATGTACAAAGGGAGATGTTACTAAGGGATTGACAGTTATGTGACATCATAAAAGCATTATGGTTGTAGAGTACCTTCAAACCGAATACTGGTTTTTTGGTAACTGTAAAATATGGTGGAGTCAACACATTTTGAAGTCTTTAGCCTGAGAGACAGTTTCACATGGATTAATTGATTTACCTTGCCCCAAGTGGTTAAATGTAAATGTTGAGAAAAACAGGAAGCACTTATT
This sequence comes from Chiroxiphia lanceolata, assembly GCF_009829145.1. Classification (NCBI taxonomy): domain Eukaryota; kingdom Metazoa; phylum Chordata; class Aves; order Passeriformes; family Pipridae; genus Chiroxiphia; species Chiroxiphia lanceolata. Next base: position 39,142,356 of record NC_045637.1, on the reverse strand, counting down.
AGTTATTAATGTTTCCTGTAATCAAAGACAAAACACTCAGGTTTGCCAGATTATGTATTTATATACAGATTTTTTTACAGCATCTGTTCTGTTGGTATTTAGAGATTATAATGCCCTTCTCAAGGAATATCTTGATCTTCTTAATCAAACAGATACAGTTTTGAACTATCAAACTATTTTGAATTATTTGTAGTTTAACATTTCATCTTCAAGAGCTAGTAATGGGACTGTGGTGAGGAAAAGAACCCACAAATTAGCTTTCACAGCAGTTTCTGCAGGTTTTAAAATGCCTTGAAAGGTTAATTAAAGTTATTTAAAAATTTCCATTGCTGGTGTTGGCAGGAATGGAAATATGCTAGATCTGTGAATTAAAAAATCAAATTGTGGCACTGGTCCGGTTTTCCAGAAAAAGTTTCACGTTTGTTCTGCCAAGGTGAGATTAGTTGTGACTATATTCTATCCAGCCCAGGCACAGTCCCATGCACAGGAGTTTCCCTGAGGAGATGTGCCTTTCTGTGAGCAGGTGACATCCACATAAGATGCACGGCTGCATCAGGACTGTGTTCTCTTATAACATATGGCCCTGCTCTCTGACCTCTGAGATCTGGTTGGTTATTAGTGAAATGTCTTTGCAGTAATGTGCTTGGATTACTGGGAAGGTCAGAACCAAATGGAAAATTTCTGTGATCAGAATGAAAGGGTTTTGTGCCAAATTTGTCTCTTTGTTAATTTTTTTTTCTTTTGATGGAAAGATAAAAATTATGTTTGTCATTTAAAGCATTGTTGCTTATGTACATTACTGCTCTAAAGATTTTATTCAGGTGATTCAGAATATAGAGGATTACAGATTTCTGGGGCTTCCAGTAATCCGAGTAAAATTGTGGCTGAACTCTTCAAGGAAGCAAAAGAACATGGGGCTGTCCCGTTAGATGAAGCCTCAAGAGCATCTGGTGATCTTGGTAAAGCTAAGGTAAAAGTTAAAAGCTGCTTTGATCTCTCTTTACATTAGTGTCTCTGAAACTCATCAAACCACATCAGAGCAAGTCCGCCTTTTTGTTGTTTTCAAATAGCAGAGGGTGTGCTCAGCACAATTGTGTGTTATTGTCTGTGCTCCAGTAGCTTGATCTAGAAAATAAACAGGGCAAGAACCAAACAATTTCAGAGGAAATCATTAGACATCATCATGAACTGGAATTATTTGCTTTGTTTTTAATTATAATTGATTACAAAAGAAATCAGACTAAATTTGGATCCCAAATAAAAATCTCTTACCTGTAGAATTGCTCTAGAGGGTAGTGGTCAACAGTTCAGTGTCCAGATGGAGATGGTATCCATGCTGGGATTGGTGCTGCTCAATGCCTTCATCAGTAGCACAGACAGTGGGATCAAGTGCACCCTCAGCAAGTCTGCAGATGACACCAGACTGAGTGTTGTGGCTGACATGCCTGAGGGCTGGGATGCCATCCAGGGGAACCTGGACAAGCTGGAGAAGTGGACCCATGGGAACCTCATGAGGTCAACAAGACCAGGTGCAAAGAGCTGCACCTGTATCAGGGCAACCCCCAGTATCAATACAGGTTGAGACATGAACAGATTGAGAGCAGCTCTGTGGAGGTGGACCTGGGGTACTGGTGGATGAAAAGTTAGACAGAACCCAGCAATGTGGACTCACAGCCTAGAAAGCCAAACATATCCTGGGCTGCATCACAAGAAGCGTGGCCAGCAGGGTGAGGGAGGTGATTCTGCTGCTGTACTTCACTCCAGGTGTGAGACATCACCTGGAGTACTGCATCCAGCTCTGGTGTCCTCAGCACAAGAAGAACATGGACCTGTTAGAGTGACTCCTGAGGAAGACCACAAAAATAATCAGAAACATAGAGCATCTCTCCTATGAGGACAGGCTGATTGTTCAGCCTGGAGAAGAGAAGGCTCTAGGAAGACGTTATTGCAGCCTTCCAGTACTTAAAGGGGGCCTATAAGAAAGATGGGGACAGACTTTTTAGTAGAGCCTGTGTTGATAGGACAAAGGGTAATGGTTTTAAACTCAGAGCATAGATTCAGTCTAGATATAAGAAAAATTTTTTACAAGTGTAGTAAAACACTGGATCAAGTTGCCCAGGGTGGTCATGGATGCCCCATCCCTGGAAACATTCAAAATCAGGTTGGATGAGGCTCTGAGCAGTGTGTTCTAGTTGAAGATGTTCCTGCTTGTTGCAGGGGAGCAGTTGGTCTAGGTGACCTTTAAAGGTCTTTTCCAACCCAAAACTGTTCTTTGATTCTTATGTTTGAAAAGGTGTACAGAATAGAAACTGAAATGCATCACACAAAGCTTGCGTAGCCTGATTATGCTTACTAGGTATAATTTTCCACTTAGAAAATACATGTTATAACAGAGTATTTGGTTTTTATCACAGGAGCAAGTTTGTGGATGCTTTTTTTTTTTGCACCTAGATAAGAATTTTAATAAACTGTTTCCGATAATTATTTCAGTTAAGCTTTTCTATGTATTTTTTTCAGTCATTTTCTGGTGGTGGATATAGATTGGGTGACTCATCACAAAAGCACTCTGAATACATATATGGAGAAAATCAAGATGTAAGTAAAATTCTGAATAGCAGAAAACAGAACCTCCAACAGATGCCTGTTTAATCACGTTTACAACTTTAAATGTCAGTATTACTGTAACTATGTCTATGAGTAAAAAATAATACCTAAATATTAGGTGTGTTAAGTAGAAATTGTTAAAGTGTCCAAAGAGAACAGATGTTCATTGGATATCCCTAAGGCCTCCATTAAGGGATTGTCAGATGTAAATTACTTTGAAATTCTTAGCACCTTCCTTTCGGTTACTTTCCACCAGGTGTTGTTCTGCATTCTCTTTGCTATGCTGACATTTTAATCCTCCTGGGAAATGATTGTTCTTGTGGCTCACATAGTAGCCAATCTCAAACTGGAGGACATTGTTGTATTCTAGGAAAGGTGAAGCAGCATGTTAGAGGCCTTTTGTCATTGTCTGGCCTTTCTTTCCTATCAGTTAAAAAGCAGAATGTGAGGAAGAGGGTGAGAAGAAACAAAGTTCTCTGCACTTTGACATTTTTGTGAATGGCTGGAGAAAGTGTTAAGCTCATTTAGAAACAAACCCAAGAAATAAGGCCAAGAGTTGAGTGAGGATGTGGTTCTGGCTGGGTGGTGCCTAAGTAATCCTTCTGCTCTCCAAGTAATAGCCATCTGTACTCAGCCAGAAACCTGTTGCGGTGGGCTTACTGTAACTGGGAGCAGGGGTAGTTTTCTGAAGGAAGGCCAGTTTTACTGGCTAGGGAAGGGTAGTTATGCTGGACTTCCAGGCAGTTGCAAGGAAGAGGTACAGGCTCTGAAGCTGAAAGGCTCTGGCTGGACCTTATATGTAGCAAAATAAGTAGGGAGGGAAGGAGGCTGATTTCCTGGATTCCCAGCATTTGAACTGAAGGGAGCTAGTATCAAATTAATTGGAGGTCAGCATGTTATAATTTGAGGAAAGAGTAGTTTTGGCAGTATCAGCAGTAATTTGTAATTTTATGGGTTTATTTCTTAATTATCAACAAAAATGTGTACTGCTTTTAAAAGTAATTGGAACGCTGTGAAGATGCAGTCACTGTATCATACTTTATGTCATGGATAGGACATTAAGAGATTTTTTTCCTCATGTGTAAAAGTGGTCTCGAAGTAGATAGTAGTTATTTGCTTTTTTAAAAAAAAATCTAACAATGAAAGTTACAGTCCAGTGCTCTGTTCTTATTTTGTCATTTTCATTCTTGTTTGTGATCTGGTACAAAATGTGTTAAGTGTAGATCAAGGCTTGTATAACTAATCTGTATGAAATTGTACTGCTTTGTTTGTCTGTCTTCACTTCTTTTTTTATTTCGCTGTTTAAATTTCATAGGTTCAAATTTTGCTGAAACTATGGAGGAATGGCTTCAGTTTAGATGATGGCGAGTTGAGATCCTATTCAGACCCAATAAATGCTCAGTTTCTTGAGTCTGTTAAAAGAGGGTAAGTTAAAATGGCAACTTGTTTGATGTATGACTTTCAAGTGAGGTGAAGAAAAATGCTTTCTCCACACGTTTATAATTATTAAAAGCTCCAGGCTTCTTCTCTGCCTGCACCCATAAAATGTATGCATGGGGTATTTAAAAATTTGGAATACTTTGCTTCCTCTGGTGGTTTAAGTCTGAATAGTACTTGTTACTGCAGCTTTTAGTTTCACATATTTTGTTTGCTCATTCTGTGTTTCGACTGTCATTGTATTTTAGGTTTTGACTGTCAGCTCACTGATTTTTTTTTTCCTTCCTTTACAATGAAATTGATTCATAAAACAATTGAGTGTAACTTTCAAACTAAACATACTATTAATATTGACTCATACTGTGTGTGTACATTTTGTATAATTTCATTTTGCAGTTCAGAATGTAATTGGGAAATCTTTTATCTTTTTAATTAAGGGAAATTCCTATGGAACTGCAGCGACTTGTTCATGGTGGCCAGGTTAATTTGGATATGGAAGATCACCAAGAGCAAGAATATGTGAAGCCCAGACTGCGCTTCAAAGCTTTCAGTGGTGAAGGACAAAAACTTGGAAGGTGAAAAAAGCTAGATTTTCTATTCTGTGCTCTGTATTCATATCCTGTTTCATTCCTGTGACTGAAAATTTCAGACTACTTTGTCCAAAAGTGCATAATTTCTATTCACCCAGGTTGGTCAGAGTAAACAGTAATGTGACCTCAGCTCTGCCAATTGTGAGCTTTTTCACTTAACAATTATAGCCTTTGAAGCATCTTATCCAGCTGACTTGATATTAACTGTTGAACTGTACATAATTCTAGGTTTCTGGTCATCATTGCATTTATTCATATAATATATTTGATTGCCCAAAAAAGGTATTACTGATGTGCTTCTTCAAGTAATTTAATTCAATAGATGATTCTTTACTGTTTCTAATCTATTTCCATCTTTTTAAAAAGGAGGAAGTATGCTCAGTAAAACTGAGAAGAGGGTAAGCTCTTGTAGAGGTGAAATGGGGAACAATTGTATATGATAACTTCTTTGCCTGAGCACTTGCCCATATTGTTGAAGAAAATAGCTGGGCAAGAGGGGAGGTTTCACATATAAGACAATGTGCACCCAATTGTGTGGCATTTTTGTTTGTTTGGGTAGCTGATGAAGTCTCAGGTATGTAAGCAATAAAAGGAGGAACCAAATGGTTATCTCCAATCAGAGCTATATTTATCTATACTAACTGTAAAAAAGTCCACATGCTCTGTGGTGGTGATCAATGTCTTGTTAATATCATTTGTACTCCAAAAGGGTGAGGGATGCTCAGAATCTGAAAGCAATTCCTAAAGCAGTTTGTGTCAGTTTAGTGCACTATAATGGTGTATGATTAGTTTTGAATATAGTCCAGGAGATATGTATGATATATGAATCTTAGTATCAGAGGCATTTGTCATTTCATGCTCCATAAGCATAAACAAATATAGTTCTATTTGTACTTGGTTACCTATTTAAAATCATGCAAATGTAATGATATCAGAATTATAAGGCAAATAAATATGAAATATTGCAATCATTGACAAGAAACTACAAAAGCATTATTTCTGTCTATTAGAAAAGCCATATTTATGCTTGGTTCAGATAGCTCTGAGAGGATTTTCATTGCTCATTTGTACTAGCTGTACACGGTAGTTATTCAATGAAAAACACAACTGAAAAATTCAGTTCTGGTTTGACTCAATTAGTAACAACTGGTTTGTTTGGGTTTTTTTTTCCAATTTTTTAGCCTTACACCTGAAATAGTCAGCACGCCTTCTTCCCCAGAGGAGGAGGAGAAATCCATTCTTAATGCGCCTGTTCTGATTGATGATTCCATGCCAGCAACTAAAATTCAAATTAGATTAGCAGATGGAAGCCGATTAATACAAAGATTTAATCAAACACACAGGTAAATTGATTCTGCATCAATGCAGGTAACAGTAACTGTTTTGATAAGTTTGTGTTATGTCATTAAATGAGTATCAGCAAGACATCAAAAAGGGGGAAGTAGAGCTTCACTGAAATGTATAGCTCTGTCATTTCATTACATGGATATACTGATAAATTGACTGTCAAAGCAAAATTCTGTATTTGAAAACACAAGATATTTGATAACTGCAAAGTCAGAACCTTCTATAACCAATTATGTCCAGTGATTTTTTTAAGGACACAGCACAAGCCATAACTGTTCTCAGGATGACTGAAATCTGGACAGCCCTACTATGTAGTCATCCCAACCCTGGGCCTTTCTTAGGAGGAGCAGGTGCATGACTCAGAAAACACTGTGAAAACACTTTATTGCAAAGTGTTTTTGCAATAAAATATGGTGGAAATATACATTCCAAAATGTGGAATATAGTCCACACTTTGGGCAGAGAAATCCTGTGACCCATAATCAAGAGCTCCAGCTTTCTACCTTGTTAAGAGCGTGGCTAAACATGACATGGGTTCTAAATGTGGACTGCAGCCCATTTGCAGAAGGGTGTATAGACACAACATGTTTATTTGCAATTCCAGCAGTGGACTGGACATAATACTGAGAACTAACTTTTGTTTTGTTTTGGATGGTCGACTCCTAATGTGGCAATGTGGGAATTTGGTGGGATTTTTAGATCTGTTAGTAGCTTGCTTGCTCTGATTAGAGCTTGCCACCAATTTTATTGACATTGTTGGGGCAGTGCCACAAATGGTGTTGGCCAACCCCATTTATTTACCTGAGAGGTTGATTTAGTACAAGGTTCTGCAAAGCTCTGCTTTCTACTACGTGGCTGAGAGAACTGTGGGCAGAGGGCAGAGATTTGGGCAGTAGTCCACCAATGCTTAAACAGAATTCAAGCCAACCTTGATTTGAAATCTGCACCATTGTGTTAGAGCACAGGTGAAACACAATCCTGACTTGGAGGTGGTCTTAGCAGTTCCATGTTAATATTTTTACATGGGCAGTTCACCTGTTTCCTCCTTTTCCTTCTTGCTTAGAATAAGGACAATGTGTGGCTTCGTTCACCTGACAATATACGCAGACAACAATGAGGCAATTTTAGCTGAGATGCCAATAGGGAGGAAGATACAGCAATAATTTTTGATACTTTAGCAAACCTGATAACGTAAGCTGATAGTACAGGCCCGGATCCTTTCCTCACAGCCCCTCTGCAGAAGTGACTCAGAGAAACCTTAGGGCTCGTTGGGAGCCTCTGTAGCCGTGCTGTGTGTTCTTCTGTCTGCATGAAGGGGTCAAAGTGGTAAACTTGCCAGTAACATCTGTAACCAAGGGTGTGCTGAGAGGAGCTTATTGTAATCATTATTAACTTTCTTTTAGCTGCAGATCTTTTTAGTTATCCTTGGCTTACGCATGATCAAAACCAGCTACTAAAGTGCATTGCTTATCTCAAAGGCCTTGAAGACTGATAGAAAGCTGAAGTCCCTGCTTATTGGCTACAACAAGTCTGCCAACTTAGTAGTTACAAAAGATGTTCAAAGATTTATTCTCAACTTCATGTCTTAGGGGAGAAACCTCAAATTTCAGATTTTTATCTCCAAAATACTATTTTCTTCATCCATGTCTTATAAAATTAAATTATTACTATTATACTGTTCATGCGATGGTTTTGTTAACTATTGTTCAGAAGAGCCAAGTGAAAGTAGGGGAAACCTCTTGCTATTGAAGTGCATTAATAATTCCCCCCTGCTTTCTCTTCAGTGTGACCATATGTTTTAAGATTCCTCCTTCCATTAATAATTTCATCTTTTTGGAATACAGTAACATGATCTGACTCTTGGGTATGGTCTTGTGCAGGGCTGAGGGTTGGACTTAATGATCCTTATGGGTCCTTTCCAACTCAGCATATTATGTGATTCTGTGAATTAATAATGAAATTTTTGATAGTGATGGTGAAATTACTTGACTTTCTGTGTTAGGTATGAGTTTGTAATATATTCCATGTTGCAAATTTTGTTTCTGTTATATGAGAAAACAAGCAACATTCATTTTAATTTTTCAGGATGTTTTTTACAAGAATCAGAAAATTTTTGTAGGCTACAATCATTAGTCATCTGGATCAAATTGAAATGTGAAATCTAGGACTTACTTAATGGTTTAGTCTGTTTGATGGTTTTGTCTGATCATCTTAATGTACAGATATATATCAAAATGGAATCATACACAGTTTTCATGTCCATATCCTTTTCACAGGATTAAGCACATTCGAGATTTCATTATCCAGTCCCGTCCAGCCTTTGCAACAACTGATTTTGTTCTTGTGACTACCTTTCCAAATAAAGAGCTAACAGATGAAAGCCTGACACTACAAGAAGCAGATATACTTAACACTGTGATTCTTCAGCAATTAAAGTAATCTTATGGTTGTTGTACAATATAGGGAGCCTGCTGTATTGTCATACAATATGTTTCCAACAGATGAAAGAAAGGAAATATCAGTGTCTTTTTATTTCCTCATTTCCAGGGATCAGATTTTTGGATTTCATGTCTTCCAGCTGTAACATATCTACCTTTTTTATTTTAATTCTCAACATTATTCAACCTTTTTTCAGTGTTAAAATTAAACTTTCATATGTTAGTATGTTTCAAACCACATCTTGTACTAAATGTGAAATGAGATAGGACTTTGAATCATTATTGTGAGAGGGGTGGGGAAAGGAGCATTTTGCTGAAGGGGACAGTATCTTTCATAGAGTTGGTAAGATTTGCACTATGGAAATGTTCTATGCTGCATTGACAAACAGCCATTTGAAAACTTAGACTGTAGGTTATGTTTACCTTCCAAATTGTATTAAGGTGTTCTTTTTAATAGGTTTACAGATAATTAATGCCCTAATGTAATTTTTGTATATTCTATTTGTAGTGTTTCATGGTGCAGTATAATATTTATATTCTAGTTTTTCTGTCATTTTCCTTGCATCGTTACTTGTATGAGTGAATCAGTCCAGGAGATGCAAACCTCAACTATTGCAGACTATAGTAGGTTGTTCTTACTGGTATTCTCATTGTTCTACATGTGATGAAAACAAATAAGAATTTCTTTCTTCTTGAAGGTAGAGAAATGTGAGAGACCACTGTGATCTGGGGAAATTATGTGACTTGGAGAAGGCTTGTGGTCACTTTGAATCTGTGTATGCGGTTGAAACCTGTGCAGCTACGTGATTCTTTGCACAGTTACTTAAATAACCCCAAACAAAAATACACCAAGGTGCACAAACACAGAACTTATCTGCTTTTGTGCGTGCCAGTGACAGCATAAACATGTTAATTGGTCATGTATTTTTGACCTGAATTTCAGGTCTTAATATTGGGAATTTTGGCCAAAGGCATTTTGTATTATTCAATGAGGATTTGGTTGTACAGCTTTCAGTATTCTTGTTTGGAAGCTGTATAATTAAAGCCCTTAATCTTTGAAATTATATATTTTTTCAAATAACTTGCCTCAATACTGCAGTAAACAGGTAGGAGTTTTGTGTTGGGGGACAACTGTCTGCTGTGATTTAGTAGTATGCAGTTTTATAGTATTTGGAGATTTGTATCAGACAAGTGGATCACACTCAAATGAAAGATAAATGGGCTGTTTCTCTTGTACTGATATATGTTTTAAAACTTGCTGTTTTCACTGATTACTTTGTTCTGAAAATATCAATATTTGTTTATTTATGCTAAGGTTATAATTTCTCAGTATATTCTTACATTTTTACCTCAAAGTAGATATTTGACTGAGTAAATTTTAAACATGCAATTGTATTTGAAGTATTTTGTTTTGCAGTCTGAATATCTGCATGATTTTAATCATAATTCATTTCATGTGCTAAGTAAATAAAGTTTTATGTTAAAGACCACAGGCAAGACTTCTTGTTTTATTTCAAATTTATGTTGTGATGAAGTGGTGATTGTGTTTTGTGCCAAGTATTTAAGCCTAGACAGAAAGGAATGGACACGTGCTACACATATATTTTATAAAGTAACAATTCTCTATATAAATGCAAGGCCAAAGTCAGTATTGTGGTATTGATCTTGGACAATCTGTGGTTTAGGCATATTTCAATTCAGAATATACTTAAAGTTACATTGCTTATTATTTCTGAAGACCATTACTAATTAAACACTGATGTACAAAGAACAGTGGTTAACTAAATTGTAAATATTTCAGCGCTTCTCAGCACTTTAAAACCTATGGAATGTTCCATCTCATAATTTTATGTCATACCTTTTATTATCATAAGTTCTCGCTCATGTAGCTAGTATCTTGGCATTTTTGGCACAAAACTGTTCTTTGAGTACAGACTTGTGTGGATACGCAGTTAAGGCTGGCTACAAGGGAGAAGGAACTCAGTAGAGGATGATGATCTTTCCCTCGCAGTAAGGCTGCTGAGCTTGGGAGTTTCTCTTAGCTTCCATGAAATACAGGTAATAATCCTATTGCTTGCTCTTGTAGGCAGCTTATGAAAGGCTCAGGCTTCACTTCTGCGTGTCTTCCCTAGAAATCCTTTCTCACACAAGAGTCAAACAAAACCTGAATATTTTCTTTTTAAAAAATCTCAGTAATCATTTATTCTGGATAAATGCAATGTTAGTTTTGTTGTTTTTCTTTTTTTTCAGCAGCACATCGAGAAGTTTGTAAATGTCCTGCTTTAATTAAACTACTGGGCACACTTGTATAATTAGCATTTATTAAGAGTTATCTCATGCTGTTCTTGCTCTTTGGTGAAAATCTGTGCAATATTAAATGAAGCGAGGAAGAGCACATAAGTGCTCCAAGGTGCTGTTTGCCAGCTCCCTGCTTAGTTGCTTGCACTAAGTTAGTGCTCACTTGGTCTTTAAATTGTGTTATTCTGTGCAGGGAGAAAAGACAGACATGCACCTTCCCCTTGCTTGTGCTGATTAAACCTGACAGACCTCAGTGGAGGCACGTGCTGTTCTGTGTGCAGGTGAGACAGGGAGCAGAGAGAGTCTGGGATAAATACTGAATTAATGACACACCAAAAGCAGTAAGCTTGTGGTGTTTCTATAGGATGGATATAGTTGGAATGGGTTCCTGAAGAGATTAAAAGTAGGACTGGTACTACTTAGCTGCTTAACAATTGTTTAAAAATAAATTTTGGAAACCCAAATATTAGTGCAATGATAAACAACAGTAGGCTGCAAATATGAATGTTTAGTAGACTGTAACAATCAGATCACTTGCATCCTTAATACAACCAAGCGTCAATTTATGAATCTGAAACCAACTGTGAAAGACACTAATAGCCTGGAAAGCACTGGCCCTGGAATGGAGTTGGATGACAGCAGAAAAACAGTGCAGCAGAACTGTTTACACCCCTTTTGAGGTTTACAGGTTTGGTTTTGTGACTGGAAGATGATTTTAATCCCTGTGTTTGTTATTGGTGAGTTTGATACTGTTTATGGTGCTGGTCCTGCTTTAGACATAGGACCAAAAAAGTAATGTGAATGATAAATGCCTTATCTTAAAAGAGCTCAAAACAGGTAACTTGCCAGGAATAAAACAGAGAATTGAGGTGATTGAAAGTGGGCAGTTACTTCACAGGGGGAAAACACATTAGAAGACTATTTGGTAGAGAAAAGCATAACATGAATTGCATAACACAGCTGCAAACTCAAGTATTTTTAAAGTGAAATCCAAACACATTTTTCAGTAGCTGAACTACTGGAATGAGCCAACTTCGAAAATCAACTTCTCTGTGTTCTTTTTTTTTTTTTTTAATTCTCACTGTTATGCTGGCTTTCTGTAAGATTTGTTTTAATTAAACCAAATTTATTTGGGTTTGCTAGTAAGACAAAGTAAAAGAAGATGTCCTAATTTTTGAAAAGCAGTTTACCTTTGTCTAGTCATACTTAGAATTAAAATAAATGTATGTCTCATATTTAAAGGGCTGGAGATGTTACGTACATCACTGCACATCTTCAATATTTTCATTACAGATATTCCAAAAAAAGTCTACTGAACATCAAAGAACTCAGATTGCAAACCAGAATTCATCTTCTTCACTTTTTACTTGCAACTCTTCTCCTTAAGAACTGGTCTTGTTCTGCCCATAACTGAAAAGCTCTCTGGCAGCACATCTGAATGTTAAAGGAAAGAAACTACTTTTAAATAGTTTTTAATCTAAAACTGAGAAATGAGGAGGGTATCTTAGTTCTTTTTTGTTCGCTGGGAGCTGTCTGCTCTCGAGTTAAATATGTGATCTATAGGCTGCCTGTTTTAGCTCTTTCAGAGGTATGAGAAGGTAGATGTGTTGGTATTCCACATTGCATTAAGATAAACCAGAAGAGACATTCTTATCTGTGGAATTAAAAAAATCCTTTAAGGAATCATTCTGGAAGACCTACTATTTTATATTTATAAATCTACATCAGTCCAAATTACTTTGGTGAGATCTTAGACCATTTAAGTACTAATGAGCAAGAACTCCCAAATGGCAATAACCACGAGTCATTTTCCATATATGATATTTTTAGCTGGTCTGAATAGAATGGATGACTTATGCAGGGCTGTGAAGTTGGTATTCATTTCGTAGAATTCTTAGTGTCTTACTGGGTGCTGATATAAAAGTTGTGATTGCCTATTCTAGCAAAAAACAAACAAGAATTCATAGTGTTTATTAGTTCTAACCTTAACATTACCAAATAATTGCACTTTGAGGACAAAATAAATTTTCTGAATTCCAAATTAAATTTTAATTAACTTTTTCATGGCAATAGCTGTCTATTGTGTTTTGAACCATTGGAAGCCTCAGAATTTGTGCCTGCATTGTGCAAACCCCAGGCAGATGTTCCATTCTAGTGAACAGAATTCATTTCTGTTTATCTTGCAACTGTTCCTAATCAAGTTATATTAAATCATCATTAATCAGATGTTCACAATGTAAATGGCCCTACAGTCATCTGTGATGCTTTAGTTAATCCATTTTAAATTAGATTTCACAAATAAAAACTCAGCCTGAATGTGAAAATGTAAGTGCTAGTTTTTTTGAAAGCTTGCAATTAATAGAGAAAAACATAGATAAGGTATTTATTTCTACTTCCATTTGAATTCTTCACTTAGCAAGCTGATTCTTGTTATAAAAAATTGAGACATTTTCAACAGAGAAGACTTTGGCTCCAAATGCAAAATAGTGCTACTACTTTTTGTCCATAAATGAGTACCTCAATACATGTGAATACTAGTTTCCACTTTTTATCACTTTTTTAATGTTGGTTCTCTAGTTTTTGATAGCGTTTTCACATGTATGCTCTCAGCTCTTTTACCTATAAAATTATATTCCTGCATATTTTTATCAAAGCAGTGCTACTTCCCATAGCAGTCCCCAAATCTTGTAGTCTAGAAGGAAACACAGAAAGCAGAGGACAGAGCATAAGTGGATATATGTAAGTGGTTATGTTAAAATGTTTTTCACTGAATTATTTGCTCCTGCTCTTATAGTCTAATAATTTGCTTCATTTTCTAAGGATTATTCCTGAACACTGTGTTTCCTGGAAACAGACACAGACCTTAGACCCAGTTGGAACTCCATGGTAACCTCGGTCACCACACAAAAAATTGTAAGCCAGGATTTGGTCTCTGTGAAAGGAGTGAATGTTTCAGCTGGAGAAATCAGACAATTAGACCTTAAAAGGATCTGCTTAGGATTCAAGTTCATTTTTTCCCCTCTGTCTTAAATCCCAACACTGGAAAAGTTTGGATGAACCACTGCAGTTTTATTTTTGACACATCCCCCCACCTCCACCAAAGAACTCAATAATATATGAGGTTTACTTGTCTAGTACTTTTTGTATTCCTGTTGTTGCAGAGCCCAGCCTTTGGAATACAGTTGTCTCTAGGTTTTTTGCGTTTATAGTAATGTGTCATGACTCGAACTAAGAAAGCAAGCTTAGATTGCACATACGGTGAGAATACGGTCATGGTGTCAGCAAATAAATAAATGTGAGAAAACTAGGACCTTGGAAGGATTTTGGAAGAACTTTGATTCTCCACGTTTCTTCTCTAACCTGCACTGACCTCTTCCACACAGAGGCCTTCACCTTTTATTTACTCATCTAAACATTATTTTATGTTTGTATAGAAAGTCTCTTTAAGTTCTGTCTTCCTAAGCAACTCCCTGGAGACTTCTGTAGGTACTTGCCTGTAGGCACACATGAGAATAATTAAATGTAGGTTTGATGCTCAAATCTTAAGGTTTTTTGTGGCTGATTTCATGTCTCTCATTGTGTCTGCAGTTCCTAAAAATAGTGGCTGCCTGGTTCTAGTTGCAATCTTTAGGTCCTACTGCAGTAAAACTTTGAAACAATAAAAAATTAGGTTCGTGACTGCGTTACTGGCTTCTTCAATTCCATCTCCCAGTGCCTGGGCAAGTGCTGGGTCTGATATTGCAGTATCAGAACATGTCAACCTGGCAAGGTCTGTTTGCCTTAGTTGTCTGTATGGGCATTATTACCTAATCAACTGCGCAAGCAGAGAAGGTAGAGATGACCTGGAGTTAGCGATTTCCAAATGGCCTTTACTCGTAGTCAAGGCCAGCAACAAACATGCATTTAGTTTTATGAATTTTCTTAGAATAGTAGCATATCCAAGCTCAGATAGTGCTGCTGTCTTCATACAAGCACAGTAAGTAAGTATTTATTAAATGCTGTTACAATAGTGAGATATCATTATTACAAAGAAAGTTACATTTTGCTAACAGACTTGCCACCAAGATGATTAGAGTGATGGAGCACCTCTCCTATGAAGAAAGGCTAAGAGAATGTGAATTGCTCAGCCTGGAGAAGAGAAGGCTTTGGGGTGACCTCCTTGCAGCCTTCTAGTACCTGAAGGGAGCCAACGAGAAAGGTGGAGAGGGACTATTTACAAGAGCATGTAGTGATAGGAAAAGAGGCGCTTCAAACTGAAAGAGAGGAGGTTTAGATTGGATATTAGAAAAAAATTGTGTTCTGTGAGGGTGGTGAGACACTGGGCCAGGTTGCCTGGAGCAGCTGTAGATGCCCCATCCCTAGAAGTGTTCAAGGTCAGTTTGGATGAGGCTCTGAGCAAACTGGTCTAGTTGAAGGTGTTCCTGCCTGTGGCAGGGGGGTTGAAACTAGATGATGTTTAAGGTACCTTCCAACCTAAGCATTTCTATGATTCCATGATACTCCTAGATGAACAAATTAGTCTCCTTTCCATAGAGTAACAGTGTGATAGGGATTTCTGTAATGTATTCAGAAGAGCTTGAAATTTTGTGTAGTAGCAGTAGCATTATTATAGAAAGCTTGTCTGCAGTTATAAGGATATTTAATTCCTGCAAGACAGGGTTGAAAAAAAATCTGTGACTATACTATCATAGTCATGGTCATAGCAAATGATTAGGGGGAGGTTTTTTCTCCTGTCTTTATCCTGTCATTCTGAGGGAGGAATAGATTATAATTCATGTCAGGTATTTCTACTAGAAAAGCTTCAACAGATATGACAATAAAAGACACTGCCTTCTTACTCCAGCTATCATAGCACCACAGAGCTTGTAGTCTGCACTTCTCATGCAGGTGGCTACTCTCCTTTGATAATTGTCATTCATTTCTTTCTGTTCTTGCCTCCTTAAACATCTGTTGCTGAAACTGAGGGAGTCTTCTGACAGCAAAGTTCCATTCTATACTATCAGGGTCTCATCTATTATGTTTCACCTCATCCATTTTATTTGGTCTTCTGCAGCTAATGCTTCTGCTTGAGTAATGAGTTGCTTGGGGGGTTGATCACAATAGTTTGTATCTCAAGAATTCACCTTCTTTCTGAGAGCCAGATTTTTGTCTGTATTTAAGAAATTATTTGGAAGACATATACTAAAGCAGAAGAAAGGAAAACAACTCTTGCTTTCTATGCCCTGCACTTCCTTTTTTTTTATTTTTTCCATAGCTAAGCTAAATTTTTTATATCAAAGACCTTGAATCTGTTTTTTGACTAAGTGGACAATCATCACCTTTAGCCCAAGTTTAGGACACTTTGGCAGTATTGCCATCCCAGTTTCACCCCAGTAATGTGATTTTAGCCATCATTGCAGCTGATCTGTCAACCCATGACATGCCAAAAACTGCAGATATTGCAACCTAGCTGTGGGAGAACTTCCCCTTTCTGTTGTTTCTTCTCTTTCCTTTTTTTTTTTTTTTGTTCCTCTGCGTCCTAAAGCAGAACAGTCTGGATTGTTGTAGAAGTCAGCAGGAATTTGTTCTTGTTCTGCGAGCCAAGGGGTTGTCGAGATAAGGAAGTTAAAAGACAAACAAATGAAAAAAATCTCAAGCAGCAAGAGTGACACTGCTTATGATCTTCTTCCTATGAGCAATGCATCAGTTCCTTGAAGGTTAAACAAGGCCAAGTGCCGGGTCCTGCACCTGGGTCAGGACAACGCCCAGTATCAATACAGGCTGGGGGAGAACGGATGGGAGGCAGTTCTGTGGAAAGGACTTGGGGGTACTGGTGAATGAAAAGCTGGACATGACCCAGAAAATGTGCGCTTGCAGCCCAGAAAGCCAAACTTGTCCTGGGCTGCATCAAAAGAAGAGGTGATTCTGCACCTCTGCTCTGGTCTCCTGAAGGATTTTGACCAGATGTGGGGTCCTCAGCACAGGAACACGGAATGAGTCCAGAGAAGGGCCATAAAAGTAAACAGAGAGCTGGAGCACCTCTCCTGTGAAGACAGTCTGAGAGAGCTGGGAGTGTTCAGCCTGGAAAAGAGAGGGCTTTTGGTGGACCTTAGAGCAGCCTTTAAGAACTTAAAGGGGGTCTGTAAGAAAGATGGGGACAGACTTTTTAGCAGGGCCTGTTGCAATAGGACAAGGGTATATGGTTTTAAACTGAAATTGGGCAGCTTTAGACTAGATATAAAAAAAAAGTTTTTTATGATGAGGGTGGTGAGACACTGGAACTAGATGCCCAGAGAGGTGGCAGATGCCCCATCCATGGAAACATTCAAGGTCAGACTGGATTGGGCTCAGAACAACCTTATCAAGTTGAAGATGTCCCTGCTTATTGCAGAGCGGGGTCTGGACTAGGTGACCTTCCAAGGTCCCTTCCAACCTGAACTGTTCTTTGATTCTAAGAATTGCCTGGCTGAGGCAAACCAGATGTGATGCACATGACAAATGAAAAGATGAAGGTTTGTGGGCCCATTTGGACCACTGTCATCTGTGACAACTCTTTAAACAAGGACTTCATTCACCTTATTTCAAAAATTATGGGAATAGGTGTCAAGAAAGGGAATGACCCCAAAGACTAAAGCATAACCTTTGCCCATGGAATCATGTCTTTATAAACTTTGTTTAATATGACTGAATTTTCTATTGTATATTAGTGAGATTGTCATTTAGGGTAGAAAGTAATTCTTTCACAGAAGAGTTTTCCAGTTGTCTTCTGGTTTCTTTAAAATTATTTCTTTGAATGATATTATTAATGTAATTTCTTTCTGAAATTTGGGGGGAAGTAACAATTGAAGTAAATTTGACTTACACCTATAAGTCGAATGAGACAGGCTCTTCTTACCTTCTCTTACTAGAGCCTGTTTTTTTTACTCTCTGTATAAACAAGTAAATTAATAAAATTCTCATGCAGCATCAAATGCAAATATATAGAAGCTTATTGGGATAAATAGAAAAATAAAACAAAAATGTAGTATTATAAATAGCAGTCGGTGACTTTGATTTGTGATTAAGAATTGGGATAGGTCTTCTCTGTTATATTTTAAAGTAAACAGAAAAGATGCAGCCCTGCACCTGAATGCTTACTGTAAATGGTTTGTGCAGGATGCATCTCACCAACTGATTTGAATATTATTGCTCTGATAGTCATGAGATGCTGCATAACAAAATCTAACGTCAGCAGACAGAAACATCTCTTCAGTTTCCATATTCCATATTTATGCATACAGCAATAGATAGAAAATCATTCTTGGAATCTACTCTGATATATATCTTCTGTAATTTCAAGTTAATAGAAATATACAGTTACTTTCTGCCCTTATAGTAAAAGTTATAGAGGAGACTTTCAAGAGCAGTACACATTGTTTTCTCTTCCTGTGGTGAAAGTTTTAGATTAAATTCCTGTTGATGTTGACAAGATGGGAAGCAAACTAGTGCTAAGTGTGTTGGGGAACTTTTACTGTGTAAGAACTCCAAAGAATTGGCTGGTAAATGTTTTCAAAAGTAAATGTTATATAAGTCTGCATAGATTTCAATAACCGAGTGCATGGGAGGAGAAAGGTAACAGTCCTGTGGTTAAAATGGAAAAGCAGAAGTTTTAGTTACTAGGGAAGTTATGAAAATAAATTAGATGATAAACATTTAGTAGATCTGACCTAAGTCAAATATATTAGATTTTTCAGCAAACCAAAAGACCGTGACAGCCAATATAGATCAAATTAAATAAAGTGCTATGCTTTCCATCTTTCAGTCCTTTAATTTGAAGTAATTTCAAAATGAAAGCTTTTTAAATGGGAAGAAGATCAGAAATGTGTCATTTTGAATATAATGAAAGGAAATAATTAATTTGCTTATTTCCAATCCAAGAATTTCAGCCCCATATAACTGTTTCAGTTGACTACAATGTGCATTTTTTCCCCACAAAAGTTGTTGGCCAAAGTGTTTTTCCAAATCTGTGCATTCTTGACTCCATTGGCTTGTGTAAAAATTGCATGATATGATCCCTGAACCAAGAACACTCTCTCTCCAGGACCTCCTCTCAGAGTGCAATCAAGCACAGTAGTCTTCAGGACAGTTTTATTATTTATATGCTTAAAAGCTATTGTTCCTGTTGAAATCAAATTTTGTTTTTTTGAAAGCGGATGACCAAGACTGAATTCAAAGCTTGAATTTCTTTGATAGTCCTCAAAACTCTGAGAGTGGAACTTATATCAAAGATTAGACCACTTAAATGTAGGTTTCTACCTGACCGCATTTATTTATGAGCAAAGTGTCCACGTCCCATTCTATTCAGTGGAGTTTTAGGGCTTGATCAGGCTGCTGTCCCACAGTCAGATCCCAGAAGCTTTTTAGTCTCCAAAGACATCATGAAGTCAACAGATTTGACACTTGACTTTTGGGATGTATGTCTGTATGAAGGGAGTCTAGAGAAACATGAAATACTACAGGGCATTTCAAAGGTCTTTAGATACCTGTATGGGGACAAATGAGTCAAACCCCTTGTTAGTGCCATCGTTTCACTTTAGAGATTTATTTGGCTTACCCTAAAGTAGTCACACCTGTTTTGGCAGCTGCTGGTGTTCAGCTGCCTGCATATGCTGACCAGATCTCCACTGGCTATATGAGTTTTGAAACCTAATTCATGTATGGACACCTGTGATCTGGCTCTCACTTTGTCTGTCTGTCACTCTCAAAATAGGACTTCGAACTTTTTTTAAACTTTTATTTTCCTACAGTCTTTGGTGGTACAACTTGATATTTTATTTTTCAGACTATAACATATTTTCATCTAGATACGTGGCACCCATTTGTATTCTTACCATATATTCATTACAAAAATCTGTATTACACTGAAAGTAAGAACTTGAAGTAAAGGCTATTAAGTTATGCAAAATACCTGCCTCAAAATTATTAGGATTATTCCCCAGATAAGCATAAAAATCAGTAAAAATCCTTAGTTACCTTAGTACCTTAGTTTCCTTAGTTACCTCTTGTTACCCAGAATGTTTTTGAGAATATATAAATTGTAATCATGGTTCTATGGTCCTGGTGATAGTTGCACACGTGTTTTATTTGGTAGGCTCCAGACACATTATACTCTGTATGGTTTCACTGGTAGTCCTCTGCACAAAGGGTCAAGGCTGACTGATGGTGCAGTTTGATGTACTGATCTTTATCAATAGCTGTAGTAGTGGAACACCTTGGATGCTGTTCAAGGCCAGTTTTCAAGGCTGAACATTATCACCTAATATCTTTGATCACAGTGGTGGCAAATATTTGCATAGTGCTTGCATGTGGATTCAGTCTGTTGTATTTTATTTACAAAGTAACTGTTTGGAATAGGGTCTGTCTGAGGTCTACTCTGGAAATTGAGCTTCATGGTTTCCACAAAAACATGCTCTTACAGAGATCTTCTCCTCGTCTTCTGACTCCATCCTATCATATCTCCTGAGAGTCACCCTGTCTGTCACTCCTTCCCCTAACCTTTTGTTCTCTCTCACTCTTTTGTTACCTAATGCAAGCTTACTTCAGTAGTGTTCATGTCATGTTCCTTTCTTGCTTCACAACTTGCTGAATGCACATTAAAAATCACATTCTGGAGCACTGCTTTTAAGTGCTGTTCTGGCTTCCCCAGTTGAATTTATATCTGCTTTAATCAAGTGACACTGTTTCCCAATGTCTTTAGTTGGGTCAAGACTCAAAATCAGTACCTCATCCTCACCCTTGGTCACCCATCAGTAATCTCTGTCACTGTCAGTGGTACTTCTCTTCAAATGTTGTCTTGGCTTCTGCATAACTGCTGATAGGATAGAGCCTTTCCTAGCTGTTCTCCTAATAAAACATTCACCCAAGTGTTTCCTCCTTGCACTGCAGCAATTTTCCAAAGTTCTCCTCTCCTGCTACATCCATTCATATTTTTGCTGCAAAGGGCATTTATCTATGCTGTCATCCCTTCTTTCTTGCTACCTTGTCCTTTATCCTTTATAGTAACAGATAAACTATGCTTTTTTTTTTTTTTTTCCACTACCAAGGAGCTTCATAGCTTAATCCCCACCTATCTGCCATCTGGTATAATCTAGTTCTCATGTTTTAGATCTAACCAGATCAAGTTGCTTTGGTGTCAGTGATAAACTTGACTTTAACCAACCTGTTGGTCTCTTCAGACCACTAGCTGACATGCTGGCAACGTTGCCTCATTGTTTCCTTGCCCTCTTCTAGATGGATTGGTTTCACCTTGTCTTTTCCTTAGATTACGACATCCCTGGGAGAAGCATGGTGGTTTTGTTCTGTGTTTGTACAATTCTTATAACAAGTCCTGATCAGTGTGGAAATAATATCAATAAAATAGATAACAATAGTAAAAACATTCTTAGCAGGGAAGGCCGGGGAATAAGTGTGTAATTTGTGCCACCAGTTAACTTTAGAAACCACTCATGGGGCAACATGGGGCTGGCCCTACAGTCCTTGCTCCGTACACATGGAGCCTCAGCAGGTAGCTGGAGCCTTCTGAATTGCAGCCTGGCAACTACCTTTTGGCATTTCTGTTCCTCCAGGGGGAACCTCATGTCAGATACCGCTGCAGTGTGGTGTATCTCTGTATATCTGCATCCAGCACCCCCAGACTCTGGCTATGGTTTCTGCATATTCTCAGAATTTCTAGTGCTTTATCATATCACCAGATTTCAGGAAAAGTCCTCTGACTATAGTCTCTTTACAGACACGGGAGAAGCTCTTCTAACTGCAGACGTGGAGCTTCAATGGACAACAGTTGTTTAGCCAGGTCTGCTGTGTCTAAATAATGCATCTAAGAAGCTCATGTACCAAGAGTATGAGGCACAGTGAACAGAACTCATGTAATTGACTATTCCTTGCATTGTTAATGGATTCCTCCGTTGTTTTTAACATTGGCTTTTAATCCTCATAAGCATATTATTTCTTGTTCCAAGATCTTATATCAAAGAAATAAAATAACCATGAAATGAGTCAGTTCAATGTGGAGGGTATATTTTTAGAAAGCCCCCCCTTAACTGTTTGCTTTTCCCGAGGCTTTGCTTACTTGGGCAGAGCAGTGGAGCTGAAATGTTGCATAAAGCAGAGAGGAAGTCTTTGCCTCTGTAAGGAGCAATTATCTTTAAAGAAGGGAGCAGAACTGAGGTCACTGCAGGTCAGAAAGACCCAGTTCCCCTCTTGCCTGCTGATGCAACCCTTTGGCCAATGTTCCTCACCCTGTGCTTCAAACCAGCCATGCAAGCTCGTGGGGATGAGGAACATAGATTTCACAGACACAAAATGTTCATATCTGTCTGCAATTCCCTTGCAGGCTCTGGTTTACCTTCAGAATTCAGATGTCTGGAGCGCAGGCTGAGATGAGATAGGGATCTGGCGCTGTTCTCTCTATAAACAGTGAGAGGTGAGACTGGCCATGGCACAGCTGGCACAGACGCAGGCACACCACAGGGGCAGCAGCAAGGACTGTCCCTGTACTCCCACCAGCCAGCACTCCACACAGGGTGCTTACCTGCAGCTAACATGACAGAGACCTCCCAAAGCCCTCCAGAGCCTTACAGAAAGCCAGTTGTTCTCTTGGAATGTGCTGACCACTTGTAGGTTGAACACCTCTGAGAGCAAACCTATCACTTAGAAGCCTTACACAGATCCCGAGGAAGCTCCACTCATGCTTACCACACCCCTGGCTAAAGTGGACCTCTTGCCATACCTAGGGTGATGTGACCTCTAGTTTGACTTTTTCCAGCCTATGGTATTTAATGACCTTTTTGTGGATGTTTGTGTGTCTCAAGTCTGCAGTTACTGGGGGCTGGAAGATATCTAGTCCCCTTCCAATTGTATATTATACAAATGTTACTGAGAAATAATCACATAGCCCATCACACTGAAGAATTCTCAAAACAAGAGTGATTGAGTCAGCCAAAATGTTTTAATCCTTCAAAATCTCTATGGGATCCTGGTATCTGGTGAGACAAATTTCAGAAATTACTGTTATCCTTAAAAAGATAATTGGGGTCTGCAGTATCTTATTTATAAGTGAATTAAGTAAAATTAACTTTTCACTTAAAAAATCTATGGCTCTTCAGTGAATTGTTCTGAAGTGACCTCTCTCTCCTTTCATGACACGTGGGCCACTGAAGATCGTTTGATTTGAAATGTGTCCCACAGAGTTGTCTGTCTTGGCAGAAAACAAAGTCAACAACAGTTAGCAAGCTGGGTATTTACACTGATAGCAGTCCATTTAATAGTATGTAACCTTTTTATTATTTATTTCTAAGGTTATTAGGAGGCAATGACTGCTTTTACCACCAGACCTCCTATATGCAGCTAGACATAATTATGATCAAGCCTTGTCTGTTTGCTGTTTAACTGTGTGGACCCGGTGGTGTAAATGAGAGTGGATCATAGAATCATAGAATCACAGAATCATAGAATCATAGAATCATAGAATCATAGAATCATAGAATCATAGAATCACAGAATAGTGTGGGTTGGAAGGGACCTTTACAGGTCATACAGTCCAATCCCCTGCAATGAGCAGGGGCATCAGGAGATCTTGACCCTGTCTTCAGCCTGCTGATATGCAACTGTAGCACTCTGTGCAGTTCATAAATGACAAAAAACTAATTATGCTGCTACAGCTCTCTGTTTATGACAAGATGATGAACAACAGCTTCTGAAGCACTCTGTCACCAAGTAAGGTATAGTTATCACTAAAATTCATTTCATGCTTTCAGAAAAATTGTCCCATGACTTTTCTTCTTTTTAGTTCCTCTTTTATTAGATCAGAAACTTGCAGGAAAGGTCTCATCATGTAAATAAAGTTTATTCTGAAGTTTCTGAAGTAAAATACAAAAACAATTGAAGAACTTTAGGCAGGGCTTGAAAATCTTTATTCAAAACCACTGTTCACAAGTGAAAGAGTGGCTGCCTGAAGTAAGCTCTTTTACTGGGTTCCTACAGTTCTGCTTCTTCTTGAACCCAAAAGTGCTGTAATTTTGACTGAGAAGAGCAGCACTTTGCATGCAGCTTTGACCCTCAGCCTATCAGGTCCATAGACCAGGATGTCCTCTCCCTCTGCCATTGTGAGCTCCTCAAGTCCCCACACAGTATCGTGGCAGCTACTTCCTTTAAAAATTTGGCTAGGATGGTTTTAGCTTCATTCTGTCAAGCAGTCCCAGGCTGAACTTTAACCTCAAGAAAATCACCAGCGTGCTGCAACTCACAGGGGCAACTCTAAGCCCTGAGAACCCCCCTCCAACCCTACCACTGCTGCCTTCAAGTGTGGCCGCTGCTGCCTCGTGCTTATGTTGCTACAAAGGGGCTGGTTCAGTTTGCTGGAGGCAGATGATTTGCCCAGGGTAGTTTTATAAGGCCCTTAACATCCAGCAAAAGCTTATCTGGAGTAGTTTCTCTGTGGATGAATCCAGGTTAGTGATCAACAGCTGTGGCCAGCATGGTTTCAGAAATGTAAAACTGTCTTGTTTTCTGACAAGGTGTCTTGTTTCATTAGTAAGGTCATCATGCCACCTCCAAGATGGCCAATTAGTTAAGATTTCTTTTAGCATGGAAACTGTAAAACATTTTCACTGCCTAGATCTGTTCAGCCAAAATGCCTCCTGCTGGATTAGGAGCCACCTACCCTTGCTCAGCTGGCTATGTCTTGCTCATAATCCCAAAATCACTCTGCAGAGACACCTGACTAGCCCAATGCAGAGCTCATTTGGGTCAAAAAAATCTGTGCATTTAAACTCCTTGATATGCCTAATCTATGATAGGCTTACATGTCCCCCAGGATGTACTCCTTGCTCTTTACAGAACAACCACAAGGTTAGAGTTGTCCCTTAGATTGTGGGAGAGACTGAACTCGGTAACCTCTTCTTCCTCAGGGACTTCAATCCCATATTGAAATTGAATCTTTCCTCAGTTAAGAGAGCACTTTAGCTATAAGGGCACTGTCAGGATGTCATACGAACCATCCTGTTGAATCCGTTACATTTTTTCACAGAAAACAGGCTACAGATTCCCCGGGAAAAGGAGTGAATGCCTGAGCTAACCTAATGGCTAGGGTGCTCACCTGGGGGGTGAGATCTTTGCCCCCTTCTGCCCATATCTCTTTATGCATTTTACCCAGTAAAGTTTTTATTGTGAAATACTCACACAGCCCACAGCTGCCTGCTTCCCACCAGCCTGGATCTGACCACTATTTTTCTAATTGCTCTTATGGTCTTAAGTATCACTTTTTTTTTTCCTCCTGAGAAAACGACTGCTTTTAGGAGAGGCATCAAAGAGAATTGCCCTGTTATAACCTTGTGGTGTTGTGACACTGACAAGGCAGATGACTATTGATTGCTGAAGTATTTGATTACATTAGCTGAGGCATAGTGCCACAGACTTTGTACTCTTTCTTTTCTCCCCTCACTTGCATCTGTGTGACCCTAGTAACAGGGGTTTAACTGAGGTTAAGAAATTAGCCATGGTAGCAAACAAAAACATACTCGTATATAGCCCAATATTAAAAAAAAAAAAAAGAAAAAAAAAGAAGAAGAAGAAGAAGTCCCTATCCAAGCTGTTCATTTGCATGTCTTTTTTCACAAAGTGAAAGCATACTCAGGGGCTTATGCTGGATCTTTTCGGCTGCGTAACAGTAGGTCAAACGTTAAAGAGTGTCACTGTGCCACAGAGTCCCCCAAAGATATCCTGTATACTCCTCATGTTACAGAGGTCCAGAACTAGCAGAAAAGGCTGGTTTCCTCTGTTGTATACACTGAATATCAATCCACAGGTTATGGGTCCAACCACCCTTGGAGAACTGCTACCCCAGTAACAGAGGAGTGGTGGCAGGCTGAGTGGTGAGGACCACGCTCCCCCGGGAGTTTGGGCAGGAACACTTGAGTTGCCCCTGCAGGCCCCTGTTTGGCAACAGTGCTGGTTTCTGCCAATTTATTACAATTCTACAGTTAAGTCAGTAGCCTGTCCACAATGTTCAGGACTCAACTTCAGTCCGTGGTGTGAATCCTGTGGTGTTTTTACCTTCCCCTGAGTTCTCTACTGTTGGTATTCCCTTGGTGTGTGAGCCAGCTGAGGCAGGACACAAGAACAACCACAAAACCGTGGATGAAATGCAGAGAAAATCTGGTTTTGTTAAAGCCAAACCATGAGTTTCTAGCTTTTATCCTTCTAATACTCTCCCTGATCCTACTGGTGGAGGAGTGAGCGAGTGGCTGTGTGGTGCTTGGCTGCTGGCTGTGGTTAAACCACAGCACTTACCAGTGGGAGCATCCCCAAAGCAGCACCCAGGAGGAGGCCCACAAGTAGGAATGCAGGCACCATGGAGCTCGGTGCATGCTAGGGAATCACCAAACCTGCTCTTTTCACTTGTACATCAGGGATGTGTGTAAGTGTAATTTACCATCATTTGATCTTTCCCACAGCAGGGCAGGAATCTCAAGCATGTTCAACAGGGTGCCTCTAAATCTATCACAGGCCTGTGTTATCTAAGCACTGATGTTGTTCGACACACAAGGCTAAACAATGATTAGTATGATGTGTGTTGGTTTTGACACCCCAGCTGCAAGCCACTTGAACGTGTTCACAATGCTCCTCACCAATCTTCCATTATTTTTCCACACTTGGGAAGCTGAAAGTCAGATCATCTCTAAGAACTACTGAATACTTCAGTTTCTTGTAGACCAAAGGAACTGAAAAAACCCCAAACATCAAACCACAATCAGAAAAGCCTGGAGCAATCAGTTTGAAGGAGACAATGGGACATAAAAGAAAGCTTAATTTTCCAAGGAAACTAGAATTAGTTTAGCAGTTGTCTTATCTTTTTTTCTGCTGTTATATGTTGAATTCCTGTTCATCGAAGAAGTATATTTTGCTTAAAACATTGCATAGCCTTGCTACCCTCAAAAATGGTTGTTTTAAGCAGGAATTGTTTAAGAAAGGGGGAGTAGATACTCTAATGATAATAACATATTGCAGGGCACGTGTAATTATGATGTCAGGCTTGCATGCATTCTCCAAATCAGACCTAGCTTACATTGAATGTGCTATAATTTATATAAATCATACAAAATATAATTGACAGAAGTATGAAAATAAGCTGTACTGAATATTTGCCTTACCAAGAGAACCAAAGTAATAATTCAGAACACTTTGCATTATCTGTAATAGTTTAATATTATACATATTGCAAATGGAAACGAATTGGTGTTCTCTGTTCTCCTTTGAAAATGAAAAAATATTAAATAAAATTACAAAGACAGCACATAGATAATAAACAATCACACACTGCAAAATCTTTTTAGTTACCTTTGATATTTAGCATAGTGGATAGTGAGAAGAGAAACTAATAGATAATTTAAAGCAGTTCTAGGACTCAATCGAAAATTCTAGGAAGAGCTCTATCAACTAGACTTGATGTCTTGCCAGAATGTGAAATTTGAAAATATGTAATAGCCCTGTATCTCCTTGTGTGTGATGAGGCTTACTTTTCAGTCAAGGACAAAAGGTCAGACCATAAGCCCTTAGAAACACACAAAACTAGGATAACAACTTTTTAAGTCCATTTGTTCTTTTCATCAGCAGATGATAAGAAAGCTATTTCTTTCAGATGTTTCACTAAAAAAAATGGAATTTCGTGACATACATACATCTGTCATTTGCAGCAGAGAGGGATGGGGATGTTACAGAGAACCAAATTATACTAACCCTGGAACAATTGTTCTTATGGACATGCCACCACTAAAAATGAAATGCAGGGGCATCCTACCCATGATAACTTTAATGGAATTAGACTAGGAAGACCTAAGGAGGCTTATGGAAATACAGAGTTTAGGCAATGGGTCAAAAGCCAGCCAGAACCACTGATGAATATAATGTGGGTATTTATTTATCTCCATACTGGTATTTGAGTTGGCTAGTTTGAAAATGGTTTAGGGGCTTTGGATCAGTGCAGAAATCTTTGATAATGTTAAGACCATAAACAAAAAATAGTCTAGAAATGCATTTGGTTCAGCCGATATAATTTATTTTAATACAGTTACAAGTTTCTGAAAATAAGTATATTACAGTGAATATAATACAAGTCTTGCAGTTTCACTTGAACGTGAACATTTTTGTAGGTTTTATTCAAGTCTTTTTCTAGTTTTTCATAAAACCATAAAGGTACTTCCCCAGGAAACTCTTCTCTCCCCACTGTGAATCTGCCTCTACACAACAAAAACTTTATTTCACCTGTGGGGAGAACCACCATCCCCAAAAATTTCAGTTAAAAAAAGGAATAAGTTTTAATTTATTAGTTAATTAGTTAATTAGTTTAATCTTGACAATTATTTTGAATTAGCTGATGAAATTCTAAGTAACTGTGGGAAAGTATTTGCTGACAGAAAAAAAGCTGCTACTGTACAAATGCAATTCAAAATCTTAACTTGCATTTCCAAATGATTGATAAAAAGGGAGACATTTTCATCAACACAGTGCATTAAACCCACTGCATGTTGGTACCATACTGGTAAACATTTTTCATTAGACTGGGAAATTAGCATCTTCGTATAGATTTCCCCCCAAGACTTGAAATGTTTCGTTTGCATATATACATAAAATGTATATAAAGTATGTGTTATATAGTATATTTATATACTACATAGTCTATATGCATAATGTAAAATATATACTCATAAGCATTTCAGTCTATACCTGAAATCAATATCATTTGATGGCTGCAAAATACCCAGTCCTGCACGGGACTGATCTAGAGAAGGACATTGCACATTATTGTCCACAAGCTCTATCTCAAAATATGAAAGCATCAAAGTTAAAAATTGTTTAATTTCATGGACAGCAAATAACCTGCCAGGGCATTTTGCTATGCCTGTCCCAAATGGCATGTAGTAATACTTCAGCTTGCGGCCGTTGCGGTAGAAGTCAGTCTTTTCTTCTCCATTCTCATTCAGAAAGCGATCATATTTGAATGTCTGTAATTAAACACACGAAAGAGTCACTTGATATTTGAATGCCCCCAAAGACCAGATAAAGCCATTGAGACATAAAATGAAGGCTGGGAAAGCAGAGCCTCTAGCAGTAAACATCGTACAGCACGTACAGCATGTACAGCTGCTTTAGAAAGGGTAGCCACTGAGAAGTTCTGTTGTGCAGAACATGATCCCAGCTTCTTTGCTAGTAACTCTTCTTTCCTGACCTCTAAAAATAAAGATTATAACCTGCATCCTTGTCTGTGCAGCAGAACTGGAAGAATTCTCATTCTCTGCCTTTGGGAAAATACTATCCTTAACCTTGTCCTTCTTCAAAGACCCCCATAAGGGTGATCTTCCCTCCCTGAGGAAGGTAGTAAGTAGAAGACTCTTTGGGCTGGCAGCACACTTTTTGGTTACACTAAAACACATTTTGCAGAGAGTGTTTGCACTGACTTTATTCTTTTACTTGCCCAGATCTCCAGGTGTAAGAACAGACTGTCTTTATAAAGGCCTGTTAGCTTCTGCCAGAGCTCCATGCTTAGGGCACTTTGAAAAATACTTACCAAGGGATCGGCGTAGATTTCTGGATCAAAATGCAGCAGTTGAGGATAAAGAGCTACAACATCATCTTTGCGAATATTGTAAAAATCGTTCTCTAGGTGCAAAGTGAAATCCTCCTTGGCAACTCGGAAAGTCATGGATGCACTCGATAGCCTCATTGCCTCCTTGATGATGCTGTCTGTTGGGAGAGGAAAACGAACGATTACCATGGAAATAGTATGTTTACATTCTTGGGGAAAGTCGTGCATATTGAAGTATTTCAGACCCATTATCAAACCCTGAATTTATTAGAAGAAATATTTTATTTATAACTTTTTAAATGCCTAAGCAAGTATCTTTCTCATTTCTTTTTAGCATTTCTATCTGTTCTGTAGATAACGCCGAGAACCTAATCCATTTTCCCCTAGAAAAATGCTTATAGTTGATGCAACAGAATGTTTGAAAGTGAGACACTGTCATTCTGAGACAAAGAATGAACCAGTGAAAAATGGAAACATAACAAGAAAAAGAACCAGTGCAGTGAGCACGATATTCTAAAACTTTAAGAGATGCTACATAGAAACCTGTGCTCAGAAAAGAAGTAATTTGGGTCATTTTTTTGTTTCAATATACGCTGACTTTTTTTTTTTTAAAGCAAAAGTAGTGAAAATATAAACATTTTTTTATTTGAGCTAAAAACATAACCAAACAAAATATTGTTTGGAATTATCCACAGATCTCCAGTACTATGTTAGGTAGCTGTGTAAGAGTATTGGGACATGACATTACCCATGAAAAAATGCTATTCATGTGCACTTTCATACTCTCAGTACCACCTGGAACATTTGGAATCCTGACTGTGTTGGCTACCGCTAAGGAGCATACAGTTTCTTGTACTGTTTCCTTGCTAATTCCATAGCATGCACTTATATGGTAATAAATTGAAGACCATGGAAATCGTAGTGTGATTTCTGGTACTCCTGCATAAAATAACCATACCTAGTATTGGCATATTATCCAGCTGTTTTCGGTTCAAGGAAATACGTTTGCCATCTAAGCTGATATTCTCTTCAGCACTCTCCAAAATACTTTGCACTTCTTTGGTAGCAGCTCTCATTGCTTCTGGACTCCTAAGATCAAGAGAGCAAAGGTATAACATAATTTACACTTCAGAATGCTTTGAAAAGGTGTTTTGCCATTACATTTCTTCTTGACGAAAAATTGGTTTGTTAGCTGACAAGCACAACCTTCTAAAATGAAAATGCTGCAGCAAAATGCTGCAGTTCCCCTTCATCATGTCTTGGCAAAGGTATGATAGCTCAAAAAAAAAAAAAAAAAGAACCCCAAATATTTGATTTGGTCTCCAATGGCAAGATGGAAAGTGGGACAGAACTGATATGTGTAACTCAGGTAATAAACAGTAATGTCACTAAAAATCAATGCCAAGAATAAGAAACAAACCAGCCATTTGTAGATTAGGAAATAGCCCTGCTGCAGTTAGAAAGTTTAGGAACAGGATTATAGATCAGTTTTATAACATCATTTATGTTGTCTGGTGTGGCAATATTCCATCTAGCTGAAAAGAGTCTTCCCAATACAAAAAACCCACATAGTATCTTTCACCTTCTAGAATTTCTTACAGACACAAAATACATAAGCTATGGTAAAATACATATAGACAATAAAACAGGATGCAACAGTGTCTTGATGAAGGCACAATCAGGGTGTTAAAAGACTCCAAGTCCAGAAAACCTAAAGCAAATGCATTCTGGGAGTGAAAAGCAGTAAAGAATATCACAGATTAGCATTGGCAGGTAGATATGAGGGTGCTAAATAAATGTGTCAGCAATTTAGACACATACTTCAGAGTTAGTCCTGCTGAAGTAAATTATACTCTACAGAGGCCCACTCTAAAATGCATATTTAATAGTATTATCTGAACTGTGCACTTGTCCAATGAGTAACAAGCTTGGCAGCTGCAGTCTACACTGCAACCTCAGTAGGATCTATCGATGCATAA
Organism: Chiroxiphia lanceolata; assembly: GCF_009829145.1. Lineage (NCBI taxonomy): Eukaryota > Metazoa > Chordata > Aves > Passeriformes > Pipridae > Chiroxiphia > Chiroxiphia lanceolata. The sequence continues at coordinate 39,111,065 of NC_045637.1, read as the reverse complement.
ACTGTTTTCTATTAAGTACCTGTGAAAACAATAATGAAGTTAAAGCTCATTTTGCTTGCTCAAGTGAGATGGCCTAAAAACGTCCAGTTATATTGGGAGCCTTTAATGCAATTAATGCTCTGACTGCAACTAGTACTTTTGATGTCATATCATATAGATTTACTCCAAAGCTTTCTTGGCAAAGTGTAGCATTGCCCTGGAGTGTTGTTTTTTTCAAAAAAGAACTCTACAGGGTTGCTCTCTGCTATCACTACTTGGCCTCAGATGAGTGAAGATGGTTTCTGTGGAAGCCCAGAACAACATACCATGTCTGTTGCAAACAGTAAGTTTTTTAACACTGATGGAGTATCAAGCCATGGAATTGGCCTGTATTAATGGTTTCTGAAAGATAACAAACATTTTTATTCTCTGGGAACAAGAAACATTGGGACTTACTTAAGAAGAAAGAATAAGGTCCAAAATGTGGCAGGAATGGTGTTGGCTTGAGAGGCCCAGAGCACTGCCACATGGGTCTTTGCTTTTTCCATGTCATCGAAGGTTGACAGAGTGTCGTTCAGGAACATGCGGAGGGTGACAAGCTCAGAGAGGTTGTCCCTTTTCAGGAGGTTCTTATGGAGGAGTGCCTCTCCCAGCTTCTCTCGTGCACTGTGGGCACTCTTGAAGAGGTGGATGGGCAGCCCTGCCACAAGGGCTGGAAAAATCTTATCAAATTCCTTGAAGTTTTCAAGGGCATTTAGGATATGAGCTCTCTCAGTTTCCTGCTTTGATGATAGGTTTTTGTCATTATTTGAATTAAATTCTTTACCAAAAAGTGTTAAAAAGCCAGACTCAAACATGACCTGGCAACAGAATGTATAAAGTCCTTCTGTCACCCAGGTATTAGACTGAAGTTTAGGTGTTCTTGACTGCAGCATGACATACTGTAGGTTTTCCATCATTGCTTCAATGAGGGCATCTAGGGCATTGCCTTGGAGGGTTCTAATGAAAGTCTGATGAAAATTTTCAGTGGTGTTTCCCTCTGCTGGGTCAATGCTACCATGCCCAAAAGCCTGTCACAAAATAAATTGTATGCATGATAAGTAAGGCCTGTCATAACCTTGATGATAAAGTCTAACAGAAATGAAAACCAAAGTATAACTTCACAGATTAATAGAAGGAAGCACACATAATAAGGGCTATTAATACTAGAACTGATACTTTCTCAGTTATCCACAGCAGTGAAGTAGCCAGTGAAAATAGATTCAAATAGATGCTTACAAATAAATGACCTGGTTACCTACACCTTCATTCAACTGCCATTGACATCAACAGGAGCCTTTTTGCTTACTTCCATAGCAGTTCAACTGAGCTCCTACTGTGATACATAATTTTTTAAGGCATTTAGACCAAATCTTCCAAAGTAGCAAGAACCTTCTGAAGGTTTCAGATTCAGCAAGACACATTGTCATTTTGCAATTGTGTTTCTGCTTTAACAATTTGGGATACTGGGTTGCTAAATAATGTACAGTCTTAGACAATCCAAATCACTGCAAACTGCCTTTCCACTAAGGAAAGGGAAAAAAGACCACAATGTTTTAAATCAGTAAAAGTGCAGAAATGTGAAAAAAATTCTATCTCAAAAGCGTAGCTATGCTTGTAAGAATTAACTGGGTATGTCAGCAGATACTTTGCATGTTAGATATTAAAACCAGCAGTACCTTGGCAGAAGTAGCAAAATGGAACTTCTTCCAGTCCAAATGTTTTCCCTGGCGCATCAATGCACAGTATGAAAAAGGGTCAGTGAGGAAATGAATGTATTTCCCCGCTACATGACAAGTGAAGATGTGGCCATGCTTCTTCTGCTTTTCTTTGAGGAATTCAAGGGGGTTGGCACCAAACTGCAAGGCACAGCCCAGGTATGGAAGGAACCCATTTTCAAGTGGTGGCTCACCTTGTCGCCTACAAAACACAAACAAAAGCTGTATTTATAAGTATGTATAAAGATCACTTCTCTAGGACTACCAGGTAAGTCAAATACTGATGCTAGGTTTTTTGTAATGTAAAACAATGAAAAAAAAATCCCAAACAAATAGTGTATTAACAAATATTTTTCTCTCCTTTAAGGACTAAACCTATTGTGAGGTCTATTCTACGTAAGAAAGAACAACTTTAACGGCCTGTACCATTCATAAACATAATAAAACACAGTTTGATTATATCATCTTTCTTTTCCCTATATCAGAAGTATATTTTTCACCTGTTTAAATGCAAAATTGTTGCCATTAGCTAATATACAGTTATGCAATTGTGACATTAATAAATAATCCATCACACTAATATTGTCTGATACATTTTTGGGCAATGGTATCCATGATTTCATTTGAATACCAAGTGGAATAACTTTTTAGTGCAGAAACGTTGCTATTATTGGCATAATCCATTAATGGACCAGACCTTGCTGAAAACAGTGGGAATTTTGCTATGATCTTCAGTAAGCATAAAAGTGTCATCAAGCACATTCTTTAACTTAAGCATATGCTTAAAGTGAAGCATATGCTTAAATGATTTTATTTTCTGAATCAGAAAACTTCCTTCCTGTATAAGGATGTCATGGCTACTAAAATAACTTTCATATAGTACTTTAGCTTTTCCAGTAAATTATTAATGGTTATTATATGAATATATAATATATAATTAGATATAAGTAAGTATTAGCTGTGATTACAATGCAGGTAAAACTATTGTCTAGAACTTTAGGAAATCAGAGCATGCATATTCATATTTTAAATACCTCATTTATGCATAGATTAGTATCTACAGCTACCTCTATGCATTACTACACTATTATTAAAAAGTTCATATACAAAAATTCTATTGTACCATAAACCTATGAAAAGACCAAACTACAGCATTGCCTATGCTATCCTGCATCTGTCCATCTGACAGTCTTAAGACTACAGTTCTTTTAGTTATGTACACGGTACATTTGACACAAATAAAGGATAGGTACACTGAGATGCATGTACAAACAGATTGCTTACCTTCTTCTCCTTCCTAGAAGAAAACAAAATGTACAACAGAGTATTATTGCTGTTCCCCAGATCCAGGATGCTAGGAACATTTCTGGTAATGCCCAAAAAACTTCCAAGGGGAGAACTGGTAACAACTAGTATGGCAGGAGAGGTGACTGAGAATGACAAACAGGACAGGTCACAATTTATATACAGTGGGTGCACCACTGAACCTGATAGCACTGAATCAGCCTAGAAGCTATTGATTAACCATTTCTGGAGAGAGCTTGTTCTGCCTCTGTTCTGGCACCTTTCTGCAGAGATCTTCGCTGGATTGATGCAGACAGTTGCAGAGCTGGCCTTGAGCTGGTCACATATCAGTAGCGGTTCCAAAGTAACCACACAGCTGTAATAGTTGATAATGTGAAGGTCAGTCAGGTGTATTTTGATTAATCCTGCAGATTTACCAATTGCAGTTTATGGTTCAAGTTTAGCAATATATGAAATGGCTACTGACCACTGTCCAGAAGATTCAGACTCGGCTAACTGGTGACTGCAGTTTGTGCTGTCCTTCAGCTGCCAGCCTGCTCCCCCTCCCTTCTCCTTCTTGTGGACTGGCCTGGCTCTGGTGTGCCACTGCAAGAGGGAACAGCAGGGTTCAGCTGTTGGGTAAAGTGATGGCTGCGGAGGTGGACTCACTTCCTCTAACAACATTTATCTGTAAGAAAGGAAAAAAAATGGGCTTTCACAAAATCACGGAATGAATCATAGAATCATAGAATGTTTTGGCTTGGAAGGGACCATAAAGATCGTCTTGGTCCAATTCCCTGCTCTTGGCAGGGACACTTTCCACTCAGCCAGGTTGCTCAAAGTCCCATCCAACCTGGCCTTGAACATTTTCAAGGATGCTTTCTGTAATACAGCACAAGAGAGAAAAAAGCAGGATTCAACAACCACACTAGTTTGGGGGTTTTTTCATTGTCTTTGGATCACCTTTTATTTTCCCATTAAACCTGTTCCCCTTTCTGTTGTTGACTTGTGAGAGTTCAAACTTTGGCTTGCTCCTAGCACCTGGCACCAAGCCATCAAGGAGGCAGCTCAGGTATAGCGATGTTTCATTAGTCATCCAGCATCTACTAGGTTTCTAAGAGAAAACCAAAGGGGTTTTCAGGCTCACTTCTGTACTACTTTTTGTTGGTGTCCCTACAGCTGTGTGATAAAACAGTGAAGATTTGGACTTTTTGCTGTCACAATTGAACACTACACTGAAGGCACTGACATGCAAATCTGGCAGACGGGAATATTGTCCTGGCTTCAAACTAAGGCAGGTATGGGGTAACTGTGCATATGCCATCACATTTGAGGCAATTTTAAAGTTGCTATACTGAAGAAATAATCCCTTTTTGCAGCATTGAGTTTTGTCCTCACTTAATCTAAAAGATGTAAAACTCCTTTTGAGCTGTGTAAGCTCAAGATCCAGTCCTACCACATTTTCCTTTAAGCACGGGTGTTTCTTTTATTTTCCTATGAAAAATTCTTTTTCATCAGCTGAATTTAGTTTGTTATTACATAATTGCTTTATAAAAACCTTGTTTTCCCATTCCTTGCTTGTTTCTGTTATGGAAAATTTCAGTTCTGGGTGTCATCTTTGACTTTATCCTATGACTTCCTCATCCTAAACAAGCATAATAATTTTATCCTATTTGTGTCTAATTCTTTTTGCATGTGTAGATCTTGGCCTTTTTTATGTACAAACAACACTGAACAAGAAAGTCAGAAGCTACTGTCAGTTTTGTGTTCAACATACAGGAATAACATTTAACCAGCAACACTTGCCTGTGGCTCCTCACACTATCCTGTGCTGTGTTCAATAGAGCTGTCAGGCACACTTGCCTTTTCCTTCCATGCTTTAGGTTGTTGCACTGCAATGTGATGATAACATAATTTATAAATGGCATCCTGTTGCCAGCAAACAGCAGCAGTAACTTCTCTAAGGTGCCCGCCTTCTTTCACTTTCTGCTTTGTACGTATATAATAGTACTAGAAGTATAACCAGTAGGCAGAGCACAGGAGCTGCTTGGCAGGCTACCTGTTTTTCTCTCAGGGAAGTCTTAAATAGGCCAATCTACAACTTAAAGCCAGCCAGTACTATAGCAGGCTGCAGCCTGTGATATGCGTTCTTGTGATAAAGTCAAGCAAGAGTGTTGTCTGCCATAGATAATACTTTCTCAGTATGAATCTCCTTTCATTTATACTAGTGGGCATTAGACCTTCCTGATTTTTCAGCAGTGCCAGTAGAGTGCCCTGATGTTCTGGGTGTGGTATTTTGGTGTTCTTCAACTTCAGACAGACATACAATATCTGGATGGACACTGGGTCCCATTTCCCACTGCCACAAGTCAGACAGTTGCCACCAATCTGCACAGCAGGGCTTGAAGGCACTATGTGGTCCCACTGATTGACAAATACTACATTTTCTGCAGCACACTGTATGTTGTGTGTGAGCTTGGCTCTCTTGCCACTACCCAAGAGGGTGACCCACAGGAGTTATGGATACAGTCAGAAAAAACATACTGAACTTGTTTTGCCTTGGTTTCATGAAGAAGGCTCCTGGTATAAATGGTAAGATGAATTTTAATGCAAAGAACTGGCATGACTTGGGCTCAAGACTCAACCCAGGCCAATGACATTGTCGCAGTTTGAGGAATAAAGTACTACAAATCTTTGAATGTATAAGCCTTTGTTACTGCAGGTTTGAATATGGGTGTTTATCCCTCAAGAACTCAGCAATGCATTAAGATGGTAGTTTGAAAATGCAGAACCTTTTAACAACTGTAATCAGACCTTTCAGATAAGCCTTTGTGTACACTGAGCTAAAAACAGTCCAAAAAGAGCAGCTCAACAGCACATGGATGCAGGCAAAAGAGCATGCTTTTTTCTCAGTATGGTGCATTTAGCACCTGCTTCTACCCCAGCCTGGCTGCCCACACTGGCTGCAAAGTCAGCAGCTACAAAGCTCTGCTTGTGTCTTCAGGGCCATGAGTTGTGTCAAGACTGATGCGGTTACACCACACCGCTCTCCCTCAAAGGACACCAAGACCCTTTTCACCCAGATACACCCACTGGCTGTGGGCAGAGGCTGCCAGGAGCACTCTTATCTATCCCCTCTGCTCCAGATGGTCCCAATGGAGCCAATACTATTCCCATAAAACAAACAGGCCCAGCTCATTTTTATGGCGATTCCTGAAGCCTTCAGTCCTGCTTCGTCTTACTGCTCCAAAACAACTCGCTAACCATCCAGACCCCAGCTTTATGCCATATATTGTAGCTATATGGCTTTCACAAGGTATTTAAATTAATAGAAAACAATAGATAGGGCAAGCTGAGGTGAATAATTTTTTTCCAGGGCTACTAATGGCTTCATAACTCAGGAGCACTGGTGCGCAGAAGGGTGTGATGGAGTTAGGAGAGACTGCTGATTACATTTGGCAGTAAATAGCAGATTTCCACACAGCTAATTACAAAACTTGTTTATTCACTGGAAGTAAATAGGAGGTACATGCTATAAAGATTGACTTTTTTCTCTTGCATGCGTTTCAAGAACTGGGTTAATTTCTTTCATTGGCAGACAAAAAACCACTGAAACCACCAAAAATCCCATTTTGCTCAGCAGAGGGAAGTCAGCCCTCCAGTTCACAGAAGAGGATCAGGTTGATGTGCTACAGCCAGGAGATGCAATTGCAGCTGTGAAACATTTCTGCAGCTGTGAAACGTGTAAAAGAGATCTCAGAAAGGTGCAGGAATATGACAGCAAATCCTAAACAAGAAGTTGCACAGTGTAGCTGCTCGTAGCTCAGAACTTTTTGCAACCAGAAAATAGCCAATAAAAATTATATGTCACCACCTACTGGTAAACCCCCTTGTGCGGCACTTGGGTGTTTTGTTCTATGGCAATGATTGAACTCTGAGAGTCAGTATTTATTTCTTGTTTCTATGCGACAAAAATGGCATTTATTCTACATGCCTGTGTATTTTAGACTGTAGAGAATAATGCCAATTGGTTTGATTATTTAATTACCTACACAATCTAAAATAAATTCATGTTACTCTTGTATCATTCTACAGCTCTGTTTTAGCAAATGTCATGGTTGTTGAAAGGGTTCAGATTTTGCTGAAGTTATATTCTGCCATCTGCAGAATGTGTGAGTCATCTGGCTCCAGGAAAATAGTGTGCTCATATTCCTTTCTTTAAAAAGCATGATGATGATGATGATGATGAATATTATTATTTATTTATTTATTTATCTGTAGACTGTAGAGATACAACTCTTTTGTGAATCTGATATAATTGTGACATATTTGACCCTGTCATTTTTTTCATGATGAAGCATTCTGAATATACAGTGCCTTGTATTTACATTAGGATAATCAACATTGATGGGCTATTAAGTTGGACAAGCTTGAGAGCTGGGTTTATTTGCATCCTGTTCCAGGACAATTGCCCCGCAGCATTTAACTAATAGTATGGACAGATGTTTCCTCTAATGACCAAGTTAATATTTCTCTATTTATCTCAGAGTATCCTCTGAATGTACTCATATATCAAATAATGTACTTGGCTTGCTTACAGCATATCAGTTCATTTTCTGTCTAGGATTTTCTTTGTTCTTTAGGAATGTCAATTAAAAATTTGGTTTCTATCAAACCCAGAATTTACAATGCCACTATCTTCCCTTTAATATAAAGCATTGGAAACTAAATCTTGACAACAAATACCATCCTTTTTTTGAATGAGAGCATTTTAATGATATGTTGCATTCTAGTATGACAGGTTTCCTTAAAACTGTAGAAAAGGGAACTACTAAACTTATGGTTGCTGTTAACAATTAAGAATACTAAGATTTATGAAAGTTTTTTTCAAGTATCACAGAAAAGAAACTGCAAAGAGAGCAATTATGAAAGTGGAGACAAAAGAGAACTGAGATGGGAACCCAAGCAAGGAAAGTAAACGGCTGTAAAATAAATCATGAGGAGTTATTAACCCTCACCCAGTGCAGTAAACTGCATCCTCTGAAAGCAAACTTTTTTTCCCTTTTTACAACTGCAGAGTTGGATCATATCATCTGATAACAAAACAGAAGCTTCCATATTGTTTTATTACACCTAGATGCCTAATTGCATGTGCTCAAAACACTGAACAGGGAGAAATCAGATCTCAGACATGATTACAGAAATGTTACAGCTCACTGCTACCAAACAATTATTTGGAAAAAGGTAGTTAGGTAATAAGAAGCTAGAAGATTACTGCAGTATAATTGTCTGGGCGAACATGATAAGCAGTTCTGGGCTGCTCCAGCAGGTGGAGCAGGGAATGTAACAACACCTTCTGCCCCGCTTTTCTTGCCTTTGCTTTTCTGCTGATGCTTTTTCTTTCTTTTTTTCTTCCTTTCTATCTTCTTTTTTTTTGTCACTTTCGTGACAAAAAAAAAAAAAATTGCTATCAGCCTTCCAATACGTAAATGGGGCTTACAGGAACACTGGAGAGGAACAAAGGGGAACGGCCTTACTCTGGAAAAGGACAGGTTTGGATTAGATACAAGGAAAAAATTCTTTACTGTGAGGGTGGTGAGACACTGGAACAGGTTGCCCAGAGAGGTTGTGGACTCCTCATCCCTGGAGGTGTTCAAGACCAGGCTGGATGGAGCTTTGAACCTAGTGGAAAGTATCTGTGCCCGTGGTAGGGGGGATGGAATTAGATGATCTTCAAGGTCCTTTCCAGCCCAAGCCATTTTATGATCCTATGATTCATCTGCCTGAGTTGGGCACCCGTTAGGTGTAGCACTTAATTTATGTCCCCTCCTTCATCATACTCACAATTCACTTTATGTCTCCACTGAGAATCCAAGGAGATTCAGGTGTTGGAAGGCCCCTATACATCCAAGTCTAAGTCAGCAGTAGCAAGTAGCATGAGACAATAGGAGTGGATATGTAAAATTGAATGGTGCTGAAGACTTGATGTCCGCTCTTTTTTTTTTTCCTTGTCTTCACACTATGTCTCTGGCCCAATGGACTGAATGTCACCAGGAGAACAGATTAGATGTCCTCCTGTATTGCAAAAGTTTACATTTATCTAAAATCAAAAAAGGCACTTTGTGAAGTCCTAGTCTGCCTCACCAAATGCAAACCAAAGCATTGTAAGAGGGGACATTTGGAAGGTTTGCTTTGCCATTCTGATCAAAACTAAAATTCTAAAATATGTAAGCCCAAGTTTATTTCTGAAAACATACAGAAGACCTTTCCTCTGTCTACATATACATCCAAGTTAGATACATTGCATGTGTCTTTCCAGACACCTGAATTTCATGATTGTCATGGAAAAAATATAATGCTGGCCAAGCAAGTCAAAAACAAAGGCTCCAAATCAGCAGAGGCTCAACCACCACCAAGAAAGCACCAAATGCTTTCACAGATACCTTGGCTGTTGGTTTAGCAGCCATCTTAAATGGAGACCAAAGGACAGTATAAAAGAAGGGTTCTTTTGCTGTTCTCCTATCCAAGCCACCCATCTAGACGAAATAAATCTAGTTTTAGCTTTAACAGATTGGAAGATAGCTGCAAGGCTTTGGCAATGTAATAGGAGAATGTACAGTCTTGGATGGTCAGTTAGTAACTAGGCAGGCAAGTTAGAAAATATTAAAAATAGCCAGTGACACCAGTACCTATTCTGTGAAAAGGATGGCACCTTCAGAGCCACTCTGTTGTTTACAGCTATTTCCATCTTCTCTGTGCAAGTGTTGGTGTCCTTCTAGTCCTGCAGCCTATGCAGCTTCAGCAAACCTCACATCAGGTTGCTGGGGGGTTGGCTATGTGTTCCTTTTGCTGCTGAAGTCATCACCCTGTGCAGTGGCATCCTCCATCACTCCAGTATGAAAGGAAATAAAAAGGTCCATCACCTGACTGGTAGGATGCCATTCTGGGTGTGAACCACCTTGGCACCTGTAGCCACAGTAGGGACTCTTTCTTCCAGCTATGGCCACTGCAGATCTAAGGGGACATAGAAGCCAACAGGTAACCAGTAGTTGGAAACCACCAGTGACTTACCCTTGTTGGTGATTTCAGTGTCTGTTGTGGCCACCTGGGGACTGGAGAAGTCTCCAGATGCTTAGGGGAAATGGAGAAGTTGGATTAACAATGGAGCTAGCTGGAAAGGATCTGTAGCCTGAAAATGAATACTGGGGGTTATCACTACTGCTTTCCTCATAGAGTTTTTCTGTGGTTTCAGAATCCTTTCACTTTTCTCTTAGATCTATACATGAACACAGGGATCATTCTCCAAGAGCACTCCTGGTGGATTGCTGCTAGCCTATTACCTAGGTATAGGAAATTTTGCCAAGAACAGCTATATATAAACATGTCTTTTAATGTAGATCTGAGGTTCACTGGACTGTGCAAAATGCAAAGAATTAGACGAAGTGTGGGGCACACAGCTATGCGACTGAGCCACATTTTACTCTTCCAAGGGAAAGTACACATCCTTCTACTCCTAGATTTACTGAAATATTATTTTTTCCTATCTCTATGTTTTACTTTTTATAATACAATATTTATTAGATAATAGAAGTGAAGAATTGAAGAGTACCTTTCTATATTGCAGCAGAAGTCTGCCAGTCATCGCTTCAATTCTTTTCTGCAATACATTCCTCTTCATGATCATATTTCTATGCAGCCAAAGCACTTTTTTTTTTTATTTTTTGGCAAAAGCAAATGATGGCAGTGAATAAAGTCTTCATTATGCAGAAGAAAGGAAGAATAAGGCATAGTAGTGTAACAATCATAATATGAAACCAACTTCAAAGTGTGAGGCTGCTCAACGGTCCAGATTAGATTAAAAAGAGATGAATATGGGACTACATAAACAAGCTGTCCAAAGCACAGCCTACTGCCTTTAAATGTGAATCAGCCTTCTGGCCTGAGATAATTGAATTGCCACTCAATGCAGATAGCTAATTTGAAACAATATCTCTCTGTGCAGATGTTTAACAAGTAATATTGATTCTCCATTACCAGAATTGCTGTAATATTGGATTTTACCCATTTCCTTTTATATGTTTTTATATTATTTTTTAACCTAAATAGGTATAGATCAGAGATATACTTCTTATAGCTTTGCTTTGCAGTTGAAAAGACAAACTACAAGTAGAAAGACAAAAATGAAAACAGAAATGTACAAAAAAAACCATGGTAACGTAGGAAGAAAAAACTGATGAATGAGAGATGACAAGTAGACGTTTCAGAGTACAGGAGGTGAGAAAGATTAAGACAAAACAAAAGGTAAAAGACAGAAGCATTTAGACAGCTGGAATGTTTACGAATGGGGACAAATTATTGCTTTTCTTAACAAACAGACAAACATTGGTGCTCCAGTAGCTATATGGCTCAAGACTGATCTCAGAAGTGAAACAGGTTTGGTGTGGTCAGAAATGCAGTGGCAGACTTCCAAAAACCACTCCTGATCTACGGCAAACCACTCCTGATTTGCCTTGCTGAGTCAGTGTGGAGACAGCTCCCCAGAAAAGTAAGGGCACTCTGCCAACACCAACACATGCCTTTGGATGAGTCGCCTTCTGATCACCCACAGCAATTCAAGTTCCCATGACAGTCTGCCCCAAAGTTTTTGGCTTGGTCTAAAGTCTTATGGTAGTCACAGACTTTATTAAAAAAGAAATTCTAATTATAACTGTTAAGCAGTGGTAATTCGTGTCTGAGGAATGATCTGGCATGGAGGGCAAGGAGGGGTTAAATTGTCTGGAAGCAGGAATGCCAGAGACAGAACAGACTCCTTCCAAGGGAGTGAAGTTTCCCTTGGTGAGTAGGTAAGAAATAGTCTCAGCTTTGTCTTGCAACCATCCTGGGGGACCCAAGCTCAGGGACTAGCTCTGGGCAGCAGAGCTGGTTGAGAGGTGGACCCACAGCCATGCTGAGGTGCCCCATGCAAATACTCTTGGAATGGTGCTGGTGCAAGTATATAAGGAATCTGCTTGTGACACATCTTTGAAGATTCCACGTAGAACTGCATATTGAGGTGGGACTCTGCCCAATGCGTTAAATTAATTAACTTGTTATTTATATTTAATCACAAAGGTGTGTTTAATTCACTTCCAGGGTACCATAAAAATTCTCCAACAAATGCCACTAGTGAGCCCTGGTGAAGCGGTTGACGTTGCTGTTGGCCTTAGCTCTCCTTCTCCTCTTCTGCCAGAGGTTACAGCCCCAGTAGCCAGAGCAAGAGAAGTGCCCACCTCTGTCACACCACCTCATCCCAAAGGCTGGTGTCTGCTCAAATGTATCCTTGGTGGCATCTAAAGACAAAGAGCCAGGCTCCCACTGAGGCATCAGAGCTCACGATTCCCCATGCTGTGCTGGTCACAAACATTTGTGCCCTATGTTTGCAAAGTGTGAAGGAGAAGTCACCAGAGTGTCTGCCCCATCTGTACCAACTGACTGGCAGCCATCATGATGTTTGCTGGACAATCCCAGTGGAGTTTCTTTGGCAGTGGCTCTCCAGTTTGTCTTAATTCTTTCTTCATTTTCACATTCAGATGACTCCAGTGTATTACTTTGACCCAGTAAAGGCAAAAAACAGAGGTATGCTCTGCTGGTTTATTTTATTTACATATATGTAAGATCTTGCACCTGGCACGGGGCAATCCCAAGCACAAAAACAGGCTGGGCAGAGAAAGGACTGAGAGCAGCCCTGAGGAGAAGGATTTGGGTGTGTTGGTCACAACATGAAGCTCAACGTGACCCAGCTATGTGCGCTTGCAGCCCAGAAAGCCAACTGTGTCCTGGGCTGTATCAACAGAAGTGTGGCCAGCAGGTCGAGGGAGGTGATTCTCTCCCTCTGCAAGACCCCCACCCAGAGTACTGCAACCAGACCTGGGGTGTCCAGTATAAGAAAGATGGGGACTCACTGCAGCAAGTCCAGAGGAGAGCCACAAAAATGATCAGAGGATTGGAGCACCTCTCCTATGAAACCAGGCTGAGAGCTGGGGTTGCTCAGTGTGGAGAAGAGCAACCCCTTCTTCTTCGGGAAGACGTTAGAGCAGCCTTCCAGTAACTAAAGGGGGCCTACAAGAGAACAGGTGAGGGACTTTTTACAAGGGCATGCAGTGACAGGACAAGAGGCAATGGCTGCAAAATGAAAAGAGGAGAAATTTTGATTAGATATGAGGAAGAAATTCTTTACTGTGAGGGTAGTGAGGCAGTAGAATAGTTAATCAGAGAAGATACGGAAACCCCATCACCGAAAATATTCAAGGCCAGGTTGGATGGGGCTTTGAGAAACCTGGTCTAGTGGAAAGTGTCCCTGTCCATTGCAGGGGTTTGGAATGATATGATCTTTAAGGTCTCTTCCTATGCAGATCTTTCCGTGATTCTGATTTTCAGGGTAGAGGGATCTGTCTGTAGTTCTTTAATCTGGTTTCATGATTCATCTAGACAACAGAATGTCACCTAAATCAGAGACCACAACCTGAACTAGACTGTATCCAACATGAAATGGATCAAATGTTGATTTAGAGATACCGGGAGAAAGGAAAAAACATTGAATCCCTGGGGAAACAATTAAACAGAAAAAAATACGGCTACTGTGAAATATAGATCTTATTTCTGCTATGCCTACCTAGTCTTTATGATATGAGGGCAAAGAATATAGATCCTTAAACACTGAAACATGTACATCAGAGATAGGAAAGAGCTGTTCGGGTTATTTAAGTTCTTCCCAGCAAAATATCTCTTGTGGATCAGGTACAGGAAGAGCACAGTCACTCCCTCCTCCTCGCCTGTATAGAACTCATATCCACCCCTTCCTTGGCTCTCTTTTCTGTCTCCTCTCTCCTAGGACTGACTCAGGGTCTTGCATGAAGGAGCGTGTTTTCTGCAGGGCCTCTGCTTCACCTGTTATAAAGGTTTGAAGGTGTCTGATGACTGAGGAGGAGAGAGGAATGTCTTACTGCTCACACCCTGGACTGTCAGGCTATGAAGTCGCTGTTCTCACCTCTGCCACAGAGCTCTCCTGAAGTGACAAATAAGTCCTCTTGCCAGGCTCTCCACAAGTGGTTCCTGTGTTTTGCTCATTTTCCATTTGCCTCACAGAGGCTCTAGGTCTAATCTGCAGAAATGCTGGGCACACTTAACATTGAGTGAAGTCAGGAAGGTGGTGATTTAACAAAATATCTACTGCATTCTCACAAACATGAGACAAAATTTTGTAGAACTGAGAGCTCAGAATAATGCGTTATGCGCATATTCAACTTAAGTGCCTGAATTCCCTGTCTGTATCCCAGGGATTATGATAGAAAATAAATGAACAATTGTTTGCACAGTACTCAGACGTTAGGGTGTTACTTAGAAAAGATGGTGAAAACATTAGTATTTCCATCTTTAGAGTGGAGTTTGAATAGTAGACAGGAAATTAGGCATGAAACTGCCAACTGAACATTGGAAAATCATACACTCAGTAAGCACTATCCACCCTGTGGGCTGAGGAGGGTGCAATGAAAGTAATATGTTATAATGCATTTAAAAGGCAAGATCAAAAAAAAATATGAATAGAGAATCAGAACCAAAGTGACCCAGCAGTTTCTAATATTGAGTACTTTACTGGGGCAAAGCTTCTGGAATTTAATTTCTTCTGCATAATAGGGTTTTATGCTGAAATTCTTGCTTCTATATGTAAACTCTAAAAACTCTTTTTCACAAAGTCTAGAGGCATATCAGCACAGCTCAGTGCAATGCAGCAGCACAGTTACTTAAGCTGGTTTGGGGTGGGTTTATTCTAGAAATATAAACAACACATCAGGACGCTCCTTGTACCTGGCTTAGGGCAGGACCCATTAACTCCTTCATAACTACCCCACCTATGGAACTACTTTAATAAAATTATTCTGTTTCCATTGCTGACAGGGTGCTATCTTGCACAATTTGTATGTGTTTTGAGTGACCATTGATAATGTCTCATTGTTGAATGGGTGGAGAGCTTCCTAATAAACAAAAGCACAACCTGTTTCCAGCTTCAAAAGAGAAATGTGAATTTTTGGGTACAAACATTTATTAAGACTTTTGCAATACCTGAGACTGATATCGATCAGTAGGTGGTTTCTATTATTCTTTGAAAGCTGGCACTAGACCAGTAAAAAAGCCACAAACAGTACACTGACAATGGAAAATTGTCATACTGTTGCCCATGGATATTCTAATTTCAACAAGCAAAATCTGATAACTTGGCCATTTGTTCCACTTCTTGCAAACAATAGATGCCCTTAACCTGGACTTTGCTTGTTCTTAGATTACATATCTATAGTAGTGCACACACAGTATGCCCAAAAAGTAATAGAGTATATGGAACCAAGTATTTAGGTTAGGACATCATCATGAAGAAAATGAACATCCATCACAGTCTTGAGGGTAAAATCAGGGAGGGTGCCTTGACAGTGCAGGTCTGACATCCACTGACAAAGGCTGCTACCTGGATAAGAGTGAGTTGTCTTGAAAGACCAAGACAAGAGATAAAGTAATGCAGAAAATAGCAAATAATGACCTAGTTTTCTGGAGAGAAGAAAGGTCTTTGCAATGAGAGGAGCATGCAACATCAAATCAAAACATCACCCTTCAGTTATCTGTGCTGGCACCCAGCAGAACTGCACTACCTGGAAAACTATCAATCACACATCTTCAATTTCCATGCCTCATGGACCCTACAGTACTCTCCAAGGTGAGTACAGGGCTTCACTGCACCGAGCTCATTGCAGGATGAAGGGTTAGACTCTTGGTGTGAGCATACAGTTTTAAACCTTTAACCGCACTTATGCTCAAAAAGTCTTTTGGCTATGTAGAAAATTTAGCACTTCAAAAGCAGTAATCATCTATCATTATTAAACTAGAGTTATATTCCCTCCCTCCCTCCTGGCCCAGAAGACACGTAACACAGGATTTTTGTGAACTTATACCCTAAGCCCAAAATTTCACTTCATATATATTTAATGATCTGTAGTTGCATGCTCTAAATAAGGCAAACGGGGAATAATTATGGTAATTGACTTATGAAAGCCTTTTTCCAAGCTTGTTTTGGGATTTCCCTGTTGCTGGTACACTTTACACCATGGTTTCTCCAGGGGAGCCTCTCCAGGAGGACAGCACAGCTTCTGACAGATACCCATGAAAGAAGGCCCAGACAGGTGCTGGACCACAGGACACTGCCCCTCATGGCTCTGGCATGTCACAGCTTGCCTGGACAGCACATCCATGCCTGGACAGCAGACACAACAAACAAAGCTGATTAGAGGTGGTTACTGGAGCATGCCTTATTACAGGAGAAACACCACCACCCCCCCCAAAAAACAAAACAAAACAAAACAAAAACCCAAAGCAAAACTCCAAACCGAACCAAAAAAGTTGGAAATTGAGCAGAAAATTATACTTTTTCCTCCACGAAGACAACAGCTGGGAACCAATAACAGCAAATAATTGAGGTAAAGGCAGTACAAAAAGAAAGCAAGCCACGGGTAAGTCTCGGACACAGAGGCTCAGGGGGTACCTCATTGCTCTCTACAGCTACCTGAAAGGAGGTGTAGGGAGGTGGGGGGTCGGTCTCTTCTGCGTTGCCTGCAATGAAAGGAGTAGGAGAGATGGTCTGAGACAAGTTCAGATTAAGTATTAGAAAAAACTTTTTAACTGTTACGGTGTTCAGGCATTGGAATAGGTTGCCCAGGGAGGTGGTGGAGTCACCATCCCTGGAGGCATTCAAGAGGAGCCTGGATCTGGCGCTGCGTGATGTGGTTTAGGGGTTACAGAGGTAGTGCTGGGTGGGCGGTTGGACTTGATGATCCTAAAGGTCTCCTCCAACTTTAATGATTCTGTGATTCTAAACGAAACAAGCGACCAGAGGAGAGCGAGGCCGTCACCACCCCTCTCTCGCCCCTCGGCCCCGGAGCATGCGCGGGGCCGGGCCAACGTCGCCGCCCCCCCCGCCCCGCTCAGCGCTGCGCTGCCGGGATTTTCGGAGCCGGTGCCACCGCCCCTCTCCGCGCTCAGGGCCCCGATCAGCGGCAGCCACCGACCCCCCGGGCCACAGGTAAAGGAGGGCGGAGACCGGCGGGGGGAGGTCCGTCTCCGCGGCCCTTTGTGCGGCGGCCGGTCCTGAGGGGCGGGCGGGGGGCTGCGGGCCGGGCATGGCGGAGCGGGGAGGGGGCGGCCGGTGCCGGGGCGGCTCTGCCGGCGAGGGCCGTGTTGGCCCCCGCGGGGCCGCGTCGTGCTCCTGCGGGGCCGCCGCTCCCTGCAGCCGGCCGGGGGCGGGGGGAAAGGCTTCTGCCGGCCCGAGGGGCTCCTCCGCCCGCAGACAGGGAAAACGGCGAGTGAATGAGCCCCCGCGTCCCTCCGCGGTCTGGGGGCGTCTTCTGACCTCCCGTTCGGGCTCCGGGGTCGTTGCAGAGAGTAGGCTCGGACATTTGTAGTAACTCCTCTTCAGACGGGCTGGATGGTGGTGCAGGGTTGGGGTGGATACGCCGTGCCTGTTCGGGCAGGCGGGCCCAGCTTCGGATCTGAAATGGAGGCAGCAGGTTTCGGAGGTGAGCGGATAATGAGGACAATTGCTTCGAGGCTAATTAGATATGTATCAGGAGGGAAACACCGAGTTATTAGTGGAGAACGTGTCTTACGAAACAGTTCCTTGGTTCCTGATGTCTCAGCCTGACCTCCAGGAGATGTTGTCCTGCATCTGCTTTAAAGACGAATTTTAGGGCTCGTAAGCTTCTAAACTCTGGAAAGGGGAAGCAGTGTTCCAGTATAGGTGCCGACATTGTGGCCTGCTGTAATCTCTCCACGGGCCACAGGCGGAAAGCACTCGGGGTAGCGCTTTTTGTTTTGGTTTGATTTTTCCCCTCCCCCAGTATTGGCTGGGGGTGCTTTCAGAGTCAGCGGACACTACAGGCTGGCCAGGTTGGAGTTCAACGGGATCCTGTGTTGTGTTCAGCTCCGTGCTTTCCGACCTGGAGAATGTGTCGGAGAGCCCGTCTTCTCCCAGCCACGCCACGGAGAGCAGTTCGGGATCACTCCCACCCTCAAGACTTCCTGCTGGCAGGCTCAGGGTGTCACGAGTGACGCGTTTCACAGGTCTCCGACCAGTGGCCCGGCACTTCCCTTTGGCAAACAGGATCTTCTTAGTGGGAGGTGCTGGCACTGGCAGTCAGTCTTTCCAGCCAAGGGTACTGAGAAGTGGGGAGAGGTCTTTAATTCCAGGTTTTGCAGGTCACTAGCTAGGTTATGGCAGCCCCTCTTGCCCCCAGCTCTTCCTTTGGCTTTCACTTTTGCTTTCCTAAACACTTGTGCACCTCACAATACATGGAAGTATGGAAATGATCGAGGAAGATGATTCTGATGTTGTAGATTTTTGAAAGAAAAGGAGGTTGTCCTGACTCACCTTTTGTGGTCAGTGCCAAAAACTGTTACAGCTGCTGAAACTCGTGTTTATAACTGTGAATAACTCCACAGAAGCCATGGGCAAGTTCTTACTGCAGTTGCTGGTGGTCCCTACCACTGGCAATTATTATTTAAAAATCTTATTTGAAACCAAGTGCACTATTTTTTTTTTACTCTTGCATTACCTCACGAGAGGTATTTGTGTTACAACTGCTGCTGCAGAAATTGAAAATACCATATGCAAAGTTATGAGCTCACTGAATGCAATTACAATGGTGGCAGTTATTCTCTCTATTTAATTGGAAAACCAAAACCAGGAACAGGTGAGATTATGATGAAGCAACCAGCCCAGCAGATCCTTGGTGACAAACACTTGGGTTTGTGAGCCCTTGACTGGGGAGGGGATTGTCAAGTGGTGGGATAAGCTACTGGAATGTCATCATATGTGATCTGAGAATTAATATATGTTTAGCTTTGCTAATGCTTTTCTACAGAAAGAACCTTAGTCCTCCTGATAAACTAGAGGAAGGTTGAAGTTGCATGTCTGTGACAAATGTAACCAGTAATTGCGTGCAGAGTGAGACTGGTCTGTGGAGAACTAAAGCTGGCCAGGCTGTACCATGGAAGTTGGTCGCTGGGACAGGGGACCCAGCACTGCTTGTGCTGTTCTCTGCTGCTGTGCGGATGCTGGAGATCACCAACTGCAAAGTGCTGCTCTTGTGTCCCTTATTGCCCTGCCACGGGGTGACTTCTTTGGGAACACACCGTCCTTGGCCTGCCCTCTTTTCCTGCCTGCTGCCGGGGGTGTGCTGACTTTGAACGTGTGCCAGTGCTTGGGCCAGCACCTGAATCTGTGAGAGCTGCTGTAGCACAGAAGATGTTGAGTCTGAGTGGTGTTTGGAGCGGAATGCAGCATTCAGGCACAGCTTACCTGACCACAGGGTTTACTGGGCTTGGGCTTACGTTTGCTGTTACCCATTTGGGATGAGCAAAAGCACTTGGTTGTTTGAGGTCAATGCTGGATTAAAACAGAACTTGGAATGGGCTTTAAATGTGTATGTCTAGTTTAGAAAGTTTCCAGGCTTTAACTATGTTTGGTTTAGTTGCATCAGTTAGTCAAAAATGTCATTGGCAATTAATTATTACAATATAATGGTCCACATGTTCACAGTTTAGATTTCTGTCACATTTAGGGCATGCTTTTTTTAAGTTTTAATTGTAGTTTGAGATGATACTGGAGCTGTTGGACACTCTGCTGAACATGCATAAAAGCTGTTGATGAGCTTAGTGTAATATGAAGAGATGTCCTTTGTGTTACTGCAATATCACATTAGGCATCTCTGTGTGTGGTGTTCATTTAGAAATCAACTTAATATCTGCACTTAGAGAAGCAGTAGCTCAAGGATTTATGCAGTGGTCACTTTTAGTCTGGTATTTTTGCTAAATTGCTGCATGAATAAGGACCTCTGTTCTTTGGATGAGAAAATGAATCCCCAAACCAAAAGCTTTTAATAAAGCTTCCTCGTTAACTGTGTTCTCAGTGCCTTCTATAACTTGCAAAACTGTACCACATTTTGTTGTTTTCTGTTTCTATCCCTCTCTACCCCCCCTTATTTAAATGTTCCCATATACTGTTGTGGAGTGTTTTATTATGGTTTTCAGAAGTTCAGCTGATCTCAGGGAGAGTGTGAGTGAAAGAGCTCTGGAAAAATGGGATTTCCTGAAGCCTCAGGTGTCAAGCTCTAACAGAGCTGGATGTCAGCGTGGTGCCTTAGAAAATCATGTGAAGTGGTTTATTTTTTTTTTTGGTTTTGCTTGAGTTTCCCTTCCCCTTGGTTTTGTTGTAGTAATTCCTGATAAGTTGTCACAGGGCTCTCCCAACATCACATGAGAGCCAGCCTGGAGTCTCTGTGTTTTGAAACTCACCACTGACTCAATCTTCCTGGTTTATGGTCTCTTGCTATAATTACTGTGTTGCAAATGGATTTAGGAAGCCAGTTAGTGGCTTCTTGCTGGATCTCATGGTGTAACCCCAGCCAGCAACTAAGGGCCACAGAGCTGCTTGCTGGATCCCCCTGCCCCAACAGGATGGGGGGAGAGAATTAGAAGAGTAAAAGAGTGAACCCGTGGGTTGATGTAAAGATAGTTTAATGGAACAGAAAAGGAAGGAAAAGAAATAATAACAGAGTTGGAATATATAAAATGAGTGATGCACATGGTCCCTGTTCACCACTCGCTGACCAATGCCCAGCCAGTTCACAAGCAGTGGCCTTTGGCCCTGTTTCTTCCCCACTTTATCTATGAGCATGGTGCCACAGGGCATGGAATATCCCTTTGGCCAGTTTGGGCCAGCTGTCCTGGCTCTGTCCCCTCCCAACTCTGTGCCTCTCCATCTTTCTCACTGGCAGGGCATGAGAAGCTGAAAAGTCCTGGACTTAGTTGTGGCTAAATAGTGTTTACACTAAAACAATCAGTGTGTTATCAACATTGTTCTCATCCTAAATCCAAAACACAGTACTGTACCAGCTGCTGGGAAGAACATTATCTCTATTCCAGCCTAAACCGGATCACTGAAATATCAGAACTGATGAAAGTGTTTAGATATTTTGGATAACAGAGGGAAAGCTTCTGCAGTTTTACATAAAATACTACCCCAACTAGGAGGAGTGCAAGCTTTTTCCTCTTAACCCTCATTATTATTGCATCCTGGCCTCCTGAAGTCTGTCTTTGCAATGCTTCCTGTGAAGTGGTTTTCTCTGTATAAGCTTTCTCATTGTTGAGACTTAACTTTCACAGTCATAAGTACATTAAATAAAACCTATTACCCAAAGCCTGCTATTGATAACAGATTAAATGGGCAGTCATAATGGAATTTATCTGTAGTGTCAGGTATCTTTAGTGCTGGCTTGCAAGTCACAGATCACTTATTTGGCACTTTGTCTGGTTTATTTTTCTTTTTTTAATTTTTTAAAGTTGTAAACTCAGTAAATATCTGACAGCTAACCATGTTTGTTTGCTTTCCCATTTGTTTTTTTTTTCAGTCTTCCCTTTGCCTCGTGAGACTTCATCAAAATGTCTCTCTATCCTTCCCTAGAAGATCTGAAGGTGGACAAAGTTATTCAGGTATGGTGGACTTTAAAAAAGATGAGTTCTGATGATAGTAATATATCTGGTGATATTTAATATTTAATCTAGCTAAGAGGGCATGTGTTGTGGTTGGGAACTTGTTTTACCATTGTACTCTAAAGGGGAAAGACAAGCTCTTTACTTTGTAGATTGATATAATGTCATTAATGCTTAATTTACTGCCTGGATATATTTATTTTTAAATTTTTATGTATTAGTTTATATTCATGTTGGGCACTCTGCTGAACAAGCATAAATGCTGTGGATGACCTTCAATATGTTGGGCTTTTTGAAGCATAGATACTTGGTCTTAAGTAGACACAGTCAGTCTCTTCACATACTTCAGCTCTGATATGATGACTGAACTAATTAACCTTCCATGTCTCACTCCCACTGTCCAAATCTGTGTCAGAAGGCTTTCTTGGTCATTTGAGCACCCAAAAAAAAGAAGCACTGGCTGTCTTAATGCTGTCTAGAATCACAGACTTGTCCACTGGCTATTTCATGGTAGTAACTAGGTCTCTCAGATTATCCAAGATTATCACATTTGTGTAAAACCCTTTATGTATAAGAATATTGGTAGTTTTATTATTAGACATGATGAGGACTAAAAAAATACCTGTGAAACAAAATGGTGGAAAGCATTTTAATGGATTAAAAACTCTATGAGAAATTTGACATGGATATATTTCACAAAGGGTTTCCTTGCTTTCTTCAGTGTTTTACCTTTTCCTGAACTTAACTTGCATTCCCTCCCAGTTTAAGCAAAGGCGAGGAGTTATACTGTGTTTTAAGGTGATTACTACTTCTGTCCTTGCTGTTCTCATTGGGAAGCAGTCAAGCAAACTGCATAGAAGCAGAGCTTGTTAGCTCTGCTGTGCTGTCCCAAAGTGCCTTGTCTCACCTGTGTTTGTCTGTGTGGGGTGGAGCTTTTGAAGTTGTGGGTGCTATGTTGGGATTTCTCTTTGTTGTGTCCACCCACTCTATTGTTCTTATCTTACCAAAGTCCTTTATCTACAGTTAGGTAATGCTGAACTGAAAAATGAGTAGCCTGCAGCCAAGAATGTGCTTCTTTGTCCTTTTATTGACCAGCTGCTAGGGTTTATATATTACAATGGGAAATTGTAATAAATGTAATCAGTAAGCCATTCCATTTTCACTGATATGTTTCATAGAAACGAGCAGGGACATCTTCAACTTGATCAGGTTGTTCAGCACCCAGTCCAGTCTGACCTTGAATGTCTCCAGGGTTGGGGCATCTGTGACCTTTCTAGGCAGTCTGTTCCAGTGCTTCACCACCCTCATTTAAAAAAACCTTATTTTTTATATCTAGTCTGAATCTACCCTCTTTTAGTTTAAAACCGTTACCCCTTGTCCTATCACAACAGGCCCTGTTGTGTAGGCCCTGTCTGTCCCCATCTTTCTTATAAGCCCCCTTTAAGTACTGAAACTCTGCTATAAGGTCTCCCCAGAGCCTTCTTTTCTCCATGCTGAACAGCCCTAGCTCTCTCAGCCTTTTCTCACAGGAGAAGTGTTCTGCCCCTCTCATCATTTCAGTAATTGTTTCCTCTGGACCTCTCCAACAGGTCTGTGTCTTTCCTGTGCTGGGGACCCCAGACCTGGACACAGCATTCCAAGTGGGGTCTCACAAGGACAGAGTAGAGGGGCAGAATCACCTCCCTTGACCTGCTGGCATCAAAGGCTAAATTATTTGCCTCTCCCAAGTAGTGCATTATAAAAATGCTATCTCTTTAAAAACATCTCAGAGCATTATTAGAAGAAAAGCGGGCAGAGTACGTAAAGACAATATCTGTATCCACAACAAGGAAGTGAGATTAAAATGACTGCAGGTTAAAACAAATGGACTTGTTACATTAAATATTATTCTAACCTGTTCTTTTTGTCCCTCATTTGAGTTGGAGCCTATTCTTTTAAGTACATGTGATATTACTAAATAATGAGTCATTCTTGCTGTGAGACCTTTTTCTGAAGACAACTTCCTGGAGTGTACAGGACTAAGAAGTCTTCTATTTTTATGCATTTCCTTAACATCATGAAGTAATTTGGCTGTCATGTTTTGTTAGATGATTTATGTGTCCTGTTCAGCATGATGTTTCACTGTGCATTTAGTAATTTCTCCCCCACCTTTGACATTCAGTCTCAGGAAAGTTATTGGGAGGGCTATTTCCATCACGCTTAACAGGCCTCTGTAAGGCAGTGTTTTTCACTAGTCATGATTACACAGGGCCAAAAAATTGTAGCTGAGGTACTGAGAAGGAAGGAAACTGGCTTACTTAAATAAGGTCTTTTTTATATTTGTGAGTCAGTCAGCAATGCAGAAATTAAGCTTTATGTGTTCACTGTAGTGGCAAGTGCTGTAGAAAAATCATCTTAGAAGATCTACTTCTTTCAGAAGGTATTAAACCAGTAACATTGGATTGTGTGGAACTTGACACTTGAAAGGGACTTCAGTAGATCTCACTAATAACATCCGTAAATGGTGAAGAGGTAAAACTGCTGCTATCCAGATGAGAAAGTAATTGCAAAATACTCTGCCAAAGGTCATACCCTAAAACTTAGTTATAAAGCTTTGTCAACCAAGTTTAATGAGTCCTTTAAGGCTCTTTAACTTGCTTGATGACAAAAACAGAACAGGCTGATGGTAAAGCCTCTCTGCATTATAACTGTAGCTTTGTTTCTGAGAAAGATATGACTTCATCTACTGAAGAAGTTATGATACTACTATAGCATGTTGTGTTGAAGCTGTTTATTTCAAATAAAAAGATTGACTTCAGCACTTCAAGATAAATAGTAACTAGCATGTACAAAAGAAAATTTTGAGTGTTCTGTCTGCATAATAAAGATTTTGCTTTTCTTGTACAAGATAACATATGTGACTTACTTTGCTTTTAGGCTCAGACTGCCTTTTCTTCAAATCCAGCTAATCCAGCAATCTTGTCTGAAGCTTCTGCTCCAATTCCTCATGATGGAGGTAAGCTCATGTACTGTATAGTATCCTAATGTTGTGGAAAGCGGTTACGAAGTACTGAAGTTAACTGTACAGTCAAAAATACCTATAAATATGTAACCCTGTTTACAAAGGGCAAGACTATGCCTTTTTGGAAATGCCAACACCCACCTTGGTAAGGTGCTATAAGAGTCAGAAAAACAGTGTTTGCTTATAAAAGGAAGCTGTGGCAAGCACTCACACATCTCTTTTTGAAACCTTTTCCAAGTGAGCCTAACATAATAAGATTTGTTGTTGGTACCATTGAGCTCTTTTTAACTCTTACCTCAGACACCTTGTTGTCCTTATTTATCCACCTATATATTTTGTAAGCTTTAGAGATCAGTATGTGTCTGAGTGTCATTCTTCTCCATATGAGCTTGCTTAGGGACAGACAAACACAAATCTCTGTCAAAAGAGAAGTGCCCAGGAAGGTGGCGCTAAGTCTTGTCCTGCAATCAGTATAAAGCTTCCAGCAGATTTTCGAATCAGCTGTCTGGTGGGGAATCCATCAGATCTAAAGCTGAATGACTTGTACCCATTTATTCTTCTTTTCTCCCATGCACATGTACATCCATGAAGGTGCACAGGCATGTTTGAGGTCAGAGCTCTGGATTAGTAAGTTATCCTTGATCTGAAAGGCCTAAAGCCTCTGACCAGCAGCAGTGCTGGAATGGCTGTCAAGAATGCTAGTGGACCAGATATTAAAGCTTGGTGGATGTAACTTTGTCTCCAGTTCTCTGGGTGCTTGTGTGTCTAAGGTGACTTTAGGGCAGGAGTTTGGATAGCTCACCAGATAGTTGCCTCTGGTAGATCCTTTCTGGAATAGATACTGGCCTAACCTCACCAGACCAGACCAGATTTGATTTTGCTTCAGCAGTCCCTTCTTGGCAGCGTCCTTTCTGCTGTCTAGAGCTTGAATTCTCATGTAGTTATTTGACCAGCAGACGCAAAGACATAATTTTGACATCAGCCTGTGTGAGAATTGCTCAGAAAATGTTTGTGGCTGTAGAGTCATTAATCGTTCAATATATCCCAAATGAAGGGAGGCGTACATCATCTATAGGATGTGCCAAACCCCCCTGGAAATTCCTCTGTCCTGGCAGAGACAGGAGACTTTACAACATCAAGAGCTTTTGGATATGTTCTGCTATTTGGAGCTCTCTCTGTTTTAAATGAGAATGTAATACAACCAGTAAAGATGCATCATATGTTGTGGTCTTTAATGGAGAACAAAACAGAAAAATTGGGTAGCTGCAGAAATGTTGTGCAGTGTTGTGTATAATCCTATGTGCTTGAAAAAGTAAGCAAAAGTAGAAGATTCATTCATGAAAAGCTTATTAATCAATATTGCTGAAACTACAATTTAATAGATTAGTCCAGAGATATGGTCAGAGAGCTCTCATGTGAAGCAGTGTATTGAAGAGAAAAAAGTCTGTTGTTTGAACTGGCGTTCACCTTGCAGTAACCCTTGTTCCTTCCCAGAAAATTTGACCATTGCTGGTCAAATAGTTTATAATAGCTGTTTTTATACATGTACCCATAAATGAACCCTAGAAACCTAAGCTTTGTGTACAGGGGGGGCTGTTTGCTTCTGAAGTCATCCTTTGCACCACCTCTGTCCAAGCAGCCTTTTCTGTCCCCACTGATTCAGTAAGAACGTTGTGTGGACTCAAGTGTTCTCATGACTGCTACTTGTTAAATGGCACTAGTTAATGATCTGTGGAATGTCAAGAGCAATATCAACCTTATTTCTGGACTTGTTTGACTCAAGGTCTGACAAGTCTGTCAGTTCAACTTGCTTTCCTTCCACTCCCTGCATCTCAGTCCTCTTGAGTATGGCAGGATATTTTAAGGGCTGTGTGTGGTTTTTCTCGTTGAGAGGCATGTCTAAAGCCCCTTCATTTTGAAGCTGTGAGAAAATGACAGCTGCTTTCTTATGAAGACTCAAAGCAGCCTGTAGAGCTGACCTTACAACCAGGAGACTTCTGTAGAAACCCTCCCATGCCTGGGATCTGGAGTATCCTTGGCATGGATGCCTCTTGCAAGTGCTGTTTTGAACTTGGTGGAAAGTCTGTGTGTGTTCTTCAGCGCACCTGGTTTTGAGGTAGGAGGGAGAATAGTTTCCCACTAATTGCCCAAAAGCTCTGAAGGGTAGGCATGTCATCATGGACTGAGCACAGTGTTGGTCTTGGAACCTGTCACATCATGTCTTATGTTGTTTGTGCTGTAAAGAATGAACGGAGTAACTGAAACTGAAAGTTCACGGTAAACTCTTTTTCTC
Source organism: Chiroxiphia lanceolata (assembly GCF_009829145.1). NCBI lineage: Eukaryota > Metazoa > Chordata > Aves > Passeriformes > Pipridae > Chiroxiphia > Chiroxiphia lanceolata. The sequence goes on along the minus strand of NC_045637.1, from coordinate 39,084,184 downwards.
AGAAATGCTACTTTTTTTGGTTGCTCTTCTAAACCAGTCCTGATTGAATTGAGTTTTCTGTCATAATTTTCCAATTAAATAATTACAATAGCAGAAGATTTGTGGAAGCAATTTACACATAAAAGCAGTAACTGCTCTTTCTGTTAAACCAACATGTACTGATTTATTATTGTTTTGTTTTTCTTCTGTAGGCTTATACCCCAAATTGTATCCAGAACTCTCTCAGTATATGGGCCTGAGCCTCAGTGAGGAAGAGGTGCAGAGAAACTTACCAGTGGCAGCAGTTGCTCAGCCACAGGGTGTAGGTACCAGTCAAGCATGTTTTAGAAAGCAAAAGTACAAAGACTAAATGTATACCTAGCATTCTAGAGAGCAGACTGTTATTTGTCTTAAGTACCATACTTGACTGAGTGGTGAATTGTTGTAAGTAACAGTGCCTATTTTAATCTGGTCTTAAACTGAGCTTTATGTTTCCAGTGTTGGGAGGGGGTGGGGGAGAGTTGGTGTTGTGATTTAATTTGTGTACTGTTTTTTGTAAATATTACTTCATATAAACTGACATATAGCTATTTTTGAAAGTTGAAACTAAGTTGTCTGGCTGTTTTGTTTTAATCAGCAACTGGTAACACGACCTTCTACTAATTACATGGTAGCTCCAGTGACTGGAAATGATATTGGAATTCGCAGAGCAGAAATTAAGCAAGGCATCCGTGAAGCAATTCTATGTAAAGATCAAGATGGCAAAATTGGGCTTCGCCTGAAGTCTGTTGACAATGTAAGTGTAGCAGCTGGCTTTTGCCTCTAGAGATCTTATTGCTGAACTAATTTAGTAGAGAAGTTAATGTATGGTCACAAAATTGTGTTCTGTATAGTGCTTTCCATTAGCAGAATTTTAATCCTTCATTAGATCCATAACTAGATTTCTAGCTGTCTGGACTCGGATCTGAATTTACTGTGGCAATTTAGTGACATGTTTTATAACACCTGAAAATGACTTGTAATATTTATTTTCTGCTTTAGAACATGCATAGCTGCTGTGATACTTTTTAGAAGTTCAGGACTTCTTGTCTCTATCTTTGTGGAAATACTGGGCAGTACTTAATGTTCAGCAGTATGCAGAGAACTGCCCACAGCTTAGAAGTATTTCCTCTTCTATAGAAGGTCCTTAAACATGGTCTGAAACTTCTGTTTCAGGATCTTTTGATTCTCAACATGGAAAATGCTACTCTGTTTGTTCTGTTTGTGTTTTCTTAGATGTGTTTTGTTTTGGGTTTTTGTTTTTTGTTTTTTTTTTTAGCATGGCAAGGCCATTTAATCTGAATGTTTTAAAAAAATTAAACTGACTGTAGCATATAGAGTTAAAGTGCTTCTTGTAGTCCTGCTAACGCAGCAAATGGGGTTTTCTCAGGGGAGCATGGGGTGGTGTTGGGGTTTTTTTTAACACCACTTCCCCCCAGAACTATTATTTATACTTTGCTTTGATATGCTTTACTTGGTTCATAGAGGTACTTTGACTAGAAATAGTCTTGTTTTTTTACCCGAGGTGGTAGCAAGTCAGAGTTGATTAAAAAGTTGAAAGCTAACGGGGTTGTGAAAGAAGGAGAAATTTGCCATGTTGTTTCTAGCAGTGCTCATCTATTTCTCCAGCTATATATAGACTCCAATGTCTGGCAAGGGAAATACTAGTTAAATGCAGCTCAGATTATGCAAATTTACCACCAGTTTGTGGTGGTCCAGTTGTTCAGATTTCCTGTTAAAACAGGAAAGTATTTATCCTTTCGTGTAAGAATTCAATGTTATGCTCATGGTTTTGTTTTTTTTTTGTTTAGAGATCTAGACAGAACAGATTTGCTCATTTTCAAACTTTATTCTAACATTAATTATCTGTCAGACTTTTAAACACATCTCTAAACAGACTGATATTTCAAAAATGCTCCTTAATAATAATTAGCAAGTCCTTCTGTCTGTTTGGCTGGTATTGCATAGAGAATGGGAAACTTTAAAGGGCTGTGTGCTCTGTCACTGTTCTTCATCTTTAAGGAAGAACTTCATCTCCTCTCCTCTTTTTTTTTCTCTTTTGCAGGGTATATTTGTCCAGTTAGTTCAGGCAAACTCTCCGGCATCCCTTGCTGGTCTGCGGTTTGGGGACCAAGTTCTGCAGATCAACGGTGAAAACTGTGCAGGATGGAGTTCTGATAAAGCACATAAAGTTCTGAAACAGGCTTCTGCAGAAAGGATTTCAATGATCATTCGGGACAGGTAAAGCCAGCTGCAGATACGGATTGTCATTATCCGTCTTGGAGTAATTCTGTGGGGCTTGGGTCTCCCCTTGCTTTAGCAGGACTGCAGGCATAACAAAATCTGTTTGTCTATGTACTTAGCAGTAAAGATACTCAGAAATGTTCCCTTTTGTGGGGAACAATCAAAGTGGTTCTTAACTTGTAAACTTCCTGAGTATGATGAGGCATAATGTTTTTCCAAGATAAACTAGTGAGTGATAACACAGGTTAAACTTAAAGCCTGAATTGAAGACTTCTGTGCTTTTTTAACAACACAACTCGACTTTTGCTTATACTAAATGAAACAAGAGTAGTACCAAAATATTTGCTGTATTAATGGACAGATTTACATTTTATTTAGCATGGTAGTTTTCTTGTGAACTCTGCTTACATATGACTTAATGCCAGTTTTACTAACAGTGTGCTTGATGAACCCATACAGATTTTCAATTGTATTAAATGATGGGCTTGTAGATAGTTGTATGTAGTAACAGCAGGTCAGATTCAATTTAAGGTCTGCAAGAAGACAGATGATGCTTGATATGAGGTATATGTCTCAAAGCCTTTTCCAGGTTTATTCTTGCTTAAGAACCAAATTTGACCCAGTGGAGGGCAGCTACTTCTACCATGTATTGAATCAAAATACTCTGGTGGTAGATTCCCTGCTGTGCCTACTACTTCTGTGCCCAACTCCCCACCCCCTTACTATATTTACTGCTTTTTTAAGACACAGTTTGAAGGTTTACTGTCTGTGAAGTAGTAGAAATGTTGTTGGGGAAGCCTTATACTCCAGAATCCCGTGGTCTGCCTACAGTTGTTAAAACTGCCTGTGTTATTTTATCTATCTTATAACATTTGTAGAGAAAACTTAATTTTTAATGGACATTTGTGTGTGTTTGTGGTGGTGGGTGGGTGGATGTTGTATGGGATCTTTGTATTATTAATCCAGATGGTACAGAATGTCTGTAGAACAGGGAAAACATGTAAGGTTTATAAACAAGTATATATTGCTATAACAATATTAACAAAATAAAGTTAAAAAAAAAGTTAAAAAAGTCAGAGTACAATTACTTTTTAAGTCAAAGATGCTAAAATAGCATGTGGTTCCTTTTGTGGTTTAGTAGACTGAAAGCATTGTTTTGTATTTTAAATGTCTTTTTAGACCTTTTGAACGCATTATTACTATGCATAAGGACAGCTCAGGGCATATTGGCTTCATATTCAAGAATGGAAAAATAACCTCAATAGTGAAAGACAGTTCTGCTGCGAGAAATGGACTTCTTACAGAGCACAACATCTGTGAAATTAATGGCCAGAATGTAATTGGATTGAAGGTAAAATATGTGGTGCGTGTGGAGAACTGAGAGCTTTTTAGGTGTGTAGGGAAAAGGTTTGTAATATGTTGTTTAATGTTCATAAAAAATAAGAAAGTCAGTCACGAGAGGTAACTTGATTGGAGGGAGACACATGTTTTGAGGCTTCTTTGCAGTTTTGTATTGGTAGGCAGTGCAACTCATTCTTTCTCTCTGCCTCTACCTGGTGAGGCTGACCCTCAGTTTTTACCTGTAGTCTAACTTTGCTGGCAAAACTAAGAATAAGCTTCCTCCTGCCAGCCTGCCTCAAATTTTCGCAGGAATTCTGTGTAGGATGTCTGTGTCCCTTCTCTAGTCAGTTCATGTGAGATCATCAAATATCTATGAAGTGGCATTGCAGGTTCAGTGATTTGTCCTGAAGGTTAAATATTCCAAGCAAGTAGTTGTGGGTCCCGTAAGTTGCATGAAATGTGTCTAGAAAAAGCTCTTGAACTGCTGCTTTATTGGTCAGCTCAAGTTGTGTTGCTCATATAACTTTTTGTTTAATAACAGGACCCCCAGGTTGCAGACATCTTGGCAACAGCTGGAAATGTAGTGACCATTACTGTCATGCCTTCCAGTATTTATGAGTATATAATAAAGAGGTAGGTAATAAAAAGCAGCCGTGGTGTTAATTATAATCAAGTTGACAGTGACTATAAAATGCACTCGCTATGATCTAATTACAAACTTTGCATGAAGACTGGAGGAGGGGGTAGGGGGGAGTCTGAAAATTTATTTAATCTGATGTTTTGCTCAAACTGTGTGTCTTGTTTCTGTTTTTAACCTATTCATATGTTAGTGATGATCCTTTGCCTTTTCCTGTCTGGAAAAACCCTTTCTAAACATATTTTGACTAAGCTTGAATTTGTGAGAACTTTCAAGTATGTGGATACCACAAGTATTTGTTACCTTGTAACTAAAATATTGTTTCTAGTGCAGCTAATTCTGGTGACGTAAACATGATTCTTGGCAGGATGTAGTTGGGCTTTTTCTAATCCTTTGGCAACAGTGGCTTTCTACAGCTAAATCTGTCCTGCAAAAATATGGTTTTGAAGTTGCTCGAAATTAATAATGCTTCAGGTATAATTGAGTCTTTTTTCCTGTTTGTTTGGTTGGTTGGTTTTTTAACCCCCTTGACTCTTTCTACAAGGCAGTTTTCATTCTAACAGCCACCTTTCCCCTTCCCCTCCTTCCCTTGTGCTTGGGATAGTACTCTGCATACATGCCCATATCCCAAAAGATATTGACAGTATAGCTCAGGTACTAATAGAAATGTTGAGTGTTGTGGGCTTCTCTTTCTTCTGTGTGTGCAGTTTGGTGCAGCTTTCTGTAGCAACATATTTGTTCTCAAAAATAGTGGAGTAAAAGTCCAGCTTTTAATTTGTATTAAAGGGCTAGCAATGACAAAGATACAGTGAGCAGAAGCATTAGTGGTCTTCTGCAGTTGTCTTACAAAACTGAACGCCTTTTCCTTTTATTTAGGATGGCAACTAGCATCATGAAAAGCCTGATGGATCACTCTGTTCCTGAAGTCTAAACTTGCACCATGGATGTGTGTGTACATATATATAATGATGATTCCACTAAACTTGGGCTATTATACTCAGTGATCTTTCTTCTGCACATGAGCCTTTCTGGGGGCTGAGAGAAGATATGCTGCATCAAGCATTTGCATCTATAATGGCTGGGAATGTTACCGTTCGACATATCTCATTTATTCACACACTGTAAAACTCGTAGCCTTACATGCTTGACCAATGTGAAATTCCAGTTGTGTTATGACTTCTTTTCATAGGTCTCTTATTTAGCTTACTATTACTATAAGCCATTGCAACTAAAGGAACCAGGTGTCACTTGCAAAGTTACGTGTTGTTACCCAGGACAATGCTGCGCTTTGTATGTTGAAGACAAATGAGTATTTTTACTGCTTTTTGTTTGCAAGAGTAGATTTGAAATAGAGTATTAGAAGTATGACTAGTACTAGTTAATTTTTTGTTCTAGTAAATACTGTTTACACAAGAATGCCAGCTAAGCTGAATATAGCTCAAGGCATCAGTCAGTAAGTAAGCGTAATTAAAGTAGTGTACAGATAACTCAAATCTTTTTATCACTTGTTATACAAATTGTAACTAATATGCTTATCTCTCGCCTTAACCATGTTCTTTTAAGGATTCAGACATAACCAAATAAATGACTGAAACTTTAGATCTTGTGTGTGTGCATACTTAAGATGAGTTAAGACAGGCTTGTTTTATTGAGGTCAGTTGCAGGCAACAATGAAAATAGGAAATACAGTGTAAAGTATCTAAATAAGCTCACTGCCTGTGACATTGAAATGTTTCAGGATAGCTCTGGGATACTTTAAACAAGATTTGCTTAATGGAAGAAATTCTTCACTGTGAGGGTGGTGAGGCACTGGAACAGGCTGCCCAGGGAAACTGTGGATACCCCATCCTGAAAGTGTTCAAGGCCAGGCTGGATGGGGCTCTGAACAACCTGATCTAGTGAAAGGTGTCCCTGCCCCTGGCAGAGGGGCTGGAATGAGATGATCTTTAAGGCCCCTTACAACACAAGCCAGCTACAAGACATGCTAATTGTAGACTTGGAATTTAATTTGAAAACTGTTTGCAGCTTGCTGGGTCTGGCTGTGAGGGAGTTAACTGTTGTTGTAGCAGCTGGTGTGGTGCTGTGTTTGAGGCTTGTGACCAGGGCAGGGATGATAACACACCAGTGTGTGTTTGCTCTTGCTGAGCTGTACTTGAACTGTGTCAAGGCCTTTCCTGCTTCTCACTCTGTCCCCTGCCCCCAGTAAGCAGGCTCAGGGAGGCAGGAGGCTGAGAGGGAGCACAGCTGGCCCAGACTGAGCAAGGGAAAATCCCACACCCTTTGACATTATGCTCAGCGATAATTTTGGGGAGAATCTTCCCAAAGCAGTTGTTGCTTGGAGACTGGGCATGAGTCTGCTGATGGGATCTGGGGAGTGATTACCTTTGCATCAATTTTTTATTTTTTATTTTCCCTTCACTTAGTAAACCATCTTTTGCAATCCACAAGTTTTCCTAGCTTTTGCCCTTCTGATTCTCTTGCCCATCCTGCTGTGGGCAGGGTGAGGGGGGAAACTCTGTAGTGGCTCAGCTGCTGGTTGGGGTCAAGCCACCACAACAGGTCATAGGCATATTCAGCTGAAACTTTAAAGTTCAGTGAAGTTAAATACCAGTTGTAGTGATTTTTCTTTTTTCTTTTTGTTTTCTCCCCTGTTATGTTCCAGGTTTCAGCTATGAAATTTAGGATTACTGAACTTCGGTCTTCCTCATAGTGGGCAGTAGCCCAAAGCATCAAACTTCAGTTTAGTATAGGTATTATTTGTTCTAAGATGGATTTGGGGAATCAGTTTAACTGTTCATTCAGAACTGATCTGGGTCCAGATTTGGTCTGGGAAGGGTGGTATCTTAATTATTTACTTGCTTGTCCATTTAACGGAGATAATACTTCAAAAGATGTTTATAAGAGGTCACATCAAGAAGGGAAACAGTTCAGAGATTGGCAGTCTGCAATAAAAGGAGTCTCATCTGCATGTGTCTCATCATTAGCATGTGTAGCTAATTGCAGCTTTTCCAGTTTGTAGGAAAAGCAGTGATGGGGGAAGGCTTAGGGTTGTGGATCTGAGCCACAGACCTGCTCTTTCTGGGATGACTGAAGTTTAGCAGTGGAGGCTCAGCTCTGCCTGTCACAAAAAGCCTTAGTGTGTAGATTCCTGTTTCTCAAATTAATTTCTCAGTTATGATAATGAAGAGAAAACCATCACACCACTTCAGGCTCTAGTGGTGATCAAATTCATCCTGGGAGTAATTTTAATTGGACTGTTTGGTTACTAAATTATGTCTCTGGAACCACTTTGGCAAGTATGCACTGGCAGTAATTGCTGACTTCATCTAACATAGGTATAATTCAGGCTCATGGGGACAGGACTTGTGGCAGCAGTCAGCTCTAAGGGCCATGGCTTAGCTATGAAATCCTTGGAGAAATCCCTAACCAACATACTGAAATGCTGATCAGTTTTTACTTAGGATCAGATGAGGCAGCAGAGGCCAGTTCTATACCTAAAGCAGGTCAATCAGTGGAGTTTGGCCACCTAAACTCCTTACTAAAAACAAATCTGTCTAAAACTAAAAGTAAAAAAGGTAAACAGAGACAAAACATGTTGGGGGAACATAAGAAAACAATACTCATCTTTTTGTTATCAAACAGCTGTAACTAAGGGGGAGATCTACTGGAAATAACAAATAGGTAGAACTTCAGTACAAGTACTTAGTGTTTTCCTTCCAGCTATAGCATGTAGCAACCAGAAGTGAAGAATAATCAAAAAGCTCCTGTTTTAAGGCAGAAGTTACCTAGCATTGAAGAGTAGCTTATGGTTAAATGTATATACATAGATTAATTTGAGCTAAGCTCCAAGAAAGTCGTGATCTATATGTAGTTCCTTGCACACATATGATTTGTAAAAAAAAAAAAAAAAAAAAATCCCCAACACAACATACTAACATAGTAACGGGTTTAACTTGATTTTTCCCCCCCTTTAAAAGCTATGGCTGCTTTAGGCAATGAAGAAGCTGGCTGATAGCTGTTTTGTGAGCATTTGCTTTCCAGCAGAAAGTAAACCTCAGATGCACTCAAGAGCTATGCATGGCATGCATCCACATTTAATCAAAAGAAAGTTAAACTACCTCAGAGAGAATATACCCTTAAGTTGAAACTGAGGGGTCACATCTTCAGGGTCATTTTCCTCTGGTTTAGCTCAGCAGGAGGACCCCTAGTGAGAAAGGACAATCCCCCAACACGTTTTCAGGCAAGTGTAGAAAAATCACATTCTATCTTTGCCTACACACAGATATTTTTGGGAAATAAATAAATTGAAGGGTGAAGAAATTGTGCAGACACCAAACATTCCCCTGCAAGATTAAGACTGGTACCAGCAGGAATGTGTGATTCGGCTTATTCTTTTGCCCCATGTGCCTTCCCCACACACACTCCTTGATTACATAAACATTCAGTTATTTGCTAAGCCAAGTGAGTAGTGCAGCTGAAATAAATACCAGTTTGGTTTAATACCACTCCCTTACTGAAAAGTAAGTTCACACTCCAGCATAATAAAAGATCAGGGAGTGAGAGAACAGCCCTTAACCATAGGCCATTTGATTTACAATACAGCTGTGCTCTGGAACAGGCACTGGGTGTCAAACCCAAGGCAGAATATCTACAGACAGAGGACTGAGTGAACATAATTCAGAAGAATGCTTTCCTGGACACATACACAACATAATAGTGGAGAACACCAGCAGAGAAATAAATATTGATCTTGGGTCATACTCAGGCAACATCACCACTGCAAATGCTTATTGCTGTAATAAACCATTTAAATACTATTTCAAGTCTCTCACTTCAAAAAAGCTCCTGACAGGAAATGATACACTGGAAAATAATCCTTGTGCAACACTGCTTTGTCCCTGGGTTAAGAGAGTAATCCAGAATAAATCAGGGTAAGCCCAGGAGCTGTAGCTCTTTTAAATGCTGTATTTAAATTCTGTCTCAAAGGTGATTTGAGTTGAAAGTGGTTGAGAACACTAAACAAAACATGAAAATGCTGGATTACTAAGAGAAGGATAGTAATACAAGTGATGAAAGGCAATAGTAACAGAGCATAAAAGACTAAGGAACAGGATTAGGGGAATACTTATATCAACACATGTATCTGTAACTGTTCGCGGTTAGGCAATCAGTTTTATGTTTGTCTTTCTTTCAGGCCAATACATTAGTGCTATTTTTCAGTAGGAAAAAGCAATATAGAATACCTTCTTTTTCTGCTCTATGCCTTTGCAAATAGCCACAGCTGAAGGCTATCTAGCAGACCAGACTGACCACTGCTCAGAACAGCAGGTGCCTTGGTGTTCCAAGCAGTATTTGCGATCACATGCATGTTCACTAAGAAGGAAGGTTGACTATAACACTAGAGGTGCATGCATTATGTCATGAGACATGACACGAAGCTGCAGACGTCCTAAGAGGCTAAAATTAAGAATCAAATACTTTTTCTTTCAAACCAGTTCAAACAGCAAGCCGTGATGCATTCCATGTAAAGCAAACAATGACTGCAAATTAAGAGCTCTTTAATTACAGAAAAATAGGTCTTTAATTTCATATCAGTTATCATTTTAGACAAGCAATTTCAGTAGGATAGTCCATGAAAAACAAATGCATACGCTATGGAGGTTAAGAGCTCTCAGCAAAGTCACCATAACATAGAAAGTTGTAGTTGAACAAAGCTTCCTATCTGGTTGACCTTCAGCAGCCATCATTGCACACAGTTAAGTTCCTTTAAAAGGTTTCGTTTAAAATTAGAGTTCCTTTAAACAGCTGGAGGGAAAGGCACTTAGTATTGCAGTTTCCAGAACATGATTTGTTTGTCTTCCCCTCCTGTAATTACACTGTTGCACTGTTCATTCATCCACATGGATGTTACAGCACCTGGGAAAAAAAACCCAAACAACAAACAAGTAAATCCAAATGCAAATAGGTGTGATACTCAAGAAGACAGAGTAGATCTTCTTAAGAGAGTTGATCTTTGCCTGGTCATTAGTCTGGATTACACTAACACCATGTATGCAAAGAAGAATTTTAGTAGGCATCTAGGTGGCTGCTCCTATTCACAGTAATGATCTCACACTCCATTGCCTCAGCTGACTTTGTGTACTAGAGAGACAACATCAGCTGCAGTGAGGAATACAGGGGGAAAAGAATTCCTGGTGAAAGTTAGCTTTTTTGCTCTGCCATTAGGCCTTCTCATGTTAGAAGTGTATTCACATCTTGTACCATATGCCTAGAAGCCCACTTTCAAAGATTCCCTAGCTACAGAATGATCTTTACACAGGTCAAGTTCCAGAGTACAAGCTTACAGTGGGGAAGTTTGAAACAACTGTTCTTAGTCAAATAGCCTTAAAAACCAAACAAAATAAAAGTGAGAAGTTTTTCTTCTTCAAACAGCTAATGGTTGCTAATGTAGTAATACTATACAGATACATTTGATCAGCCCAGAAATCCCCATCTAAAACTATTTCTCTAGTGAACTTTACTTAATTTGTTGTTAGACTCAGTATAGACTGTACTGTATCTTTTGTCACAGTCTATCCAGACTATGCTTTGATGGCTATGAGGTAGAAAAATGTTGAATTTGAGATGTTGTGTGAATTAGAAAAACTGGAAGTAATTTCCCTCTTCCCAGTATGGTAAACAGCAATATTCCTCCATTGTTATTAGATTTTCTAGGAGGCTCATATGGACCTACTTTTAGTTCTGGTGTTCCAGGTAACCCTAACATCAGGAACAGCCCACTGGCTGAACAGATGGCTCTCAAAATTTTTCAATTATCATTCAGTTAATATTCAATTAACAGAGCTGAAAAACAGGAATCTTCCATTAATTTTGAGAATAAGAATAGTTCAGGCATACCTGTATGTCCTTTGATTCTTTCAGTAACTTTTCCTCCAAGAAGGTCCCAAATCAGTAATTCACCAGACTGAGCTCCCGATAAGATGGTGTTTCCATCCCATTTGAAGCATCTGCAAGTCATTCTGAAATCAGTTCATTGTCAAGGTTTTGTATAATGAGAGCCAAACATTTCCAAACTAAGTCAAAAAAGAATTGAAAATAGAGGTACAAAATCAAAGGATACTCTACCCTTTAACACAGTCTTTCTGGAAACATTATTCCCAAATTATTTTAAAGTGTCATGACCCGAACTTGCTTCTCTGACTGCCCTAGATCCAGCCAGACCTTCTCCCCACCAAAGGATGAAACATCTTTCCATAACAGAAGACCCAGTCAGCTACATATATGTATGATATCCCAGTACTCTCATGAGCCACCACTTTCACTTCTGCCACTTCATATTCCTGAAACACTCACTTGAACTGCAAAGATGACTTTCAGGTAAATAACTAATGAAATATATATGCATATGCACATATATATTTTATGTATACCCACAAAAAAAAGTGAACAAGTGTATTCCATGTATGGCTGCTATATTTTTACTTCAGTAACTGAGGAAGCATTCCATATGTTTACCTGATAGACCATAAATAACTGTATGCTTTTCAGTTTGTGGAAAAAAATGATCAGTCTTTAAATGTAACAGCCAAACTTTCCTTAAGATTGTTGAAATAAAAAGGAAAAATTAAAAAAATAAATCAGTATTAGTGACAGATATGATTTAAATAAGAGAACTGTCTCCTTGCTAGACATTTCCATAGCTCAGCTGCTGTAAGAGCTGGTTAGCTATAGCTGTCATCATTTTTTATGGACCTTAATGTTATTGTTGAAAAAACCCCCAAAATAGTTATTTACTTAGATATTTGTTTGGTTTTTTCTCCAGTTTGGAAAGCTTCATCCTAACGCACACAACATGCTAGAATGTCAGACTTTGTACTCTAAAAAGTAAGCCACTAAAACAAAGTTGCTGGTATTAGTGCTCTTTCCACTGTGCTATCACCATCTCCACGGTTAGCAAAGTTGGCTTTGCAGCTTTGTCACATGCACGTTTTCAGCATTACCTCTGTGGCTCATCAGTAGTTACAGAAGATATGAGCATTCCAGTTTGTACATCTATTACTTTAAAACAAGAGTCCTCTCCTGTGCTGAGTAGATGTCTGCTGTCTGTACAAAAGAAGAAAGCAAACGAACCAAAAATGTTTAGATATTCAGTTCTTGTTACTAAAGCAGTCTGTGATACAGCGTGTTGGATGTGGCATTGCCTGACCTACTTGTCTCTAAATAATTTATTGCAAATTAAGTCTCCAAGCAAGCAATGATAAACAAGATTGGTTTAGAGTCTAGACCACTGGTCTAGAGCCTAGCACAGCCTTGTGTACGATTATATTGTTTATAATGGAGATGTGTGGCAATCCAAAACATCTCACCATGCCGCCTAAAGTAGTGATTCCAGTAACATGAGTATGTTGCATGGTATCAGGAATAAGATTCCCTTAGAAATTGCCAAAGGTGCATATTAAAATCTGAAATCCAACGTACCAGGACTAAAAGCAGCATCAAATACAGTCCCAGAATGACATGGCAACTGGTGTAACACTGTTGCTGTAGTAACATCCCAAACACTAATGGTACCGTCTTTGGTTCCAGATGCCAACATAGTATTTGCAGCATTAAGGTCGATTGTATTTACCTAGAAAGTTAAACATTCCATGATTTTCCTACCTTGAGACAGGTTTTAAACATACACAGAACCAAGCACATCGTCTGTAAGATGATATTTTATTTACAAAAAGCTTTTAATTTAATTCTGCAACATTCTTAATTAGGTACAACTATGAAAAATCCAGACCATAAAAAGTAAAAAACAAGTTGTTTTGATGACATCTTAAAATGCTTGTGGTTTGCAGAATCAGAAATGCTAGGTGACATTTCAGATTACTTTTAGTTCCCATATTGTCCATTTAAATGTAAGACTTTACCCTTAAGGGTAAAATTCTTTACTTTTAAAAAACTTCCTACCCATCAGTTGTTTCCAATTCTCTTCAGTACAGTTCTTAAATGTTACCAGAACTGTTTCAGTATTTGCCTACGTTGTGACCTGTTAAAAAAACTATTAAGAAGGTTTAGAACACAGTAATTCTAAATATCTTACTAGATTGATGTTAGAGGCTATAAACAAAGTGTGCAGTTACACATTTATGATTCACTGCACACAATATGTATTTATAGTGAAATTCACTAAGATATTTTATAGTATGGTAAACAAAGGAATTTTTTCGTTTGCTTGCCTTACATTAAGGGGCAGCTGTAGCAATCAAAATATCTGAAAAAGATCAGCCTGCTTCCAAAACCAAAGAAGCAAACAAAAAAAAAACCCCCAAACCTCCCTGCCCCCATAGGGACATACAAGCTGAGCAAGGCAAATTAAGAAATCGCTGTTTATACAAAGGAATTTAAAACTCTGTTGCTTCAATCCCCTGAAGAGGACCTTTCAACTCAGGAAGCAGGGGACACAGGTACATGACACAGCAGACAAAGAAAACCCCAAAATGAAACAAAAAGCCCCTATACCTATTTCCCAAAACATGCCTTCTTAGCCCCCTAACCCAATCCTTGTGCTTTACCAATAGATCATGATTTTGATTTTAAACGAGCAATTAATTTTCTTATTCCAAGTTAGAATATCAACATACTTACACTAACATCATGCTCTAACTCTGCAAGCAGTTCAAAGTGGTGTTTTTTATTGCTCAAGGTTGCTCCAGGAACACAATGCCACACCTACAACACAGATAGTTAGGTTTGCTCAAGGAAGCATTAGTATAACCCCTGATGAGTTTCCTCTGAATTCTCAGGATACAAGGAGGACTTGTGCTCACTGTGGGCCTTGCCTATGTGGCAGAACACAGCAACAAATGACACCTGAACTCATTTACCCTAAGCAGAGCCACATACTAAACATGAGTATGCTGATTCCAGATAGCCTACAGGAGCCCTCCTGTGCACAGGTATATCACTGCACTGAATGTGTACTTATCAAAAAGCCACACACAAGGCTTTGGAAAATTCTTTTCTGTCTCTAATTCCAAATTATCTTTCCACCTAATTGCAGGCATGCTCTTTAGATTAGCAAGTTTCTGGTCCCCTTAGCTGAAGAACATAAACTACAAAACTATTAAACATTTTGGAAGCCTATTCCACTCAGGAGAAAGAATCACCAGTCAAAGTCAGAAAACATTCCAGTTCCTCCAACAAATACAGTTTGCCTTCAAAGCCTCCCTGACTACAGTAAGTTAGAATGAACAGATTTTCTTGAAAAGTAACATTTAGCTTTGAAACAGTTGAGATAAAACTAAATGAAGAAGATATTCTAGAAATAAACTTACTGTGATACTAGCTAAGTTATTATTCTAGTACAGCAGGTATATCCACCCCAAAGCATTTGGCTGGCTGCATTTTATAAAGTGCTAGCTATAAATAGTTATGGAAGTGTAACAAACCCATCTACAAACCTTCACAGTGGAATCCCAAGATGCAGAATATAAACGCCCATCACACCAACGGATCTGACTGACTGCATCATCATGCCCCATTAGGATGTCTTGCTGTCTTCCAAAGGCAACTGAATAAAAATATCTAACAGGAAAAGGTTATAAAATCATTCCCACCTTTATAAAACTTATTTTTTTTCCCCTGAGTAAAGTGACTTTGCTTCTGTAGTTTCTAATAGAAAGCTAGTGGAAAAAAATAGAAAATAGACACTGTGTTTTAACAATGAATTTCTATATCATTATCTAAAGCCACAAACATAACAACCAAGACACTCCATGCAATTCAATAAAGTCAATAGGAAGTAAATACACACATATGATTGTCCCATGAAGAACTTATGACAGTAGTATCTCCTGGTAAGATTAGACAAGATGACAAAGCCTGTAAGAAAAAGAAAGAAGTAGTGTTCAGTTTCTTACCCCAAATATAAAAGAAGTGCATGAACATGCTTTTGGAGAATAAGAAGCATTTTAATCTTCTATAAACATAACATTCAAGTGTTATATGAACACTAATCAAGAAAAACTCTGGACTTTGGACACTGAACAGAAAGAATATTTAATTTCTGCTAAATAAATGTAGCACTGAAGTTCAGAAATACATGCAGAACTGATGGATCTTCTTTTCAAATGCTGGTGTTTCAAGGACATGGTATGTAATTCCTCATTCAGGAGAAATTGGGTCAGCTCTTCATCTTGTAAGCTGCTGTCAATTCTAGATGCAAACAATTGACAGAAACCAAAAATGAAGGTTTCTTTTGATGTTTGCTGTCCTTCACAGCTACTTATCAGCCCAGCTCTTTCAATGAACAAACGTAACTACCTAATTCCTAATACTCTCAAAAAGAAACATTATTTACAGACACCTGCTCAGTTACATTACCATCACTGGAAACAACAAGGCAAAAAAAAAACCCCACCAATCAGATCAGTGCTTCTACTAGTATCATTACTGGTCATATTTTAGATCTGTTTGAAAAACAGCAAGCTGCTGGACTGTAAAGACTGTTTCTTCTAGCATTGCTTCAACAGATCAGCACTAAAACTACAGAGAGGAGAACAATAAAGGAGTGTACAAGGCCTCCTCATGAAAAACAGACTTTTGGCTTAGGAATCAGAGCTCCCTTCTTACAGTGCCAAGAAACAATGTTCCTAAGTTTCCCTTTGCTAAACATTAAGAATTGCTGTATCGAGATTCACCTGCTACAATGTCCCATGGCAGACCACAGGGTCTTGATCCTGCAACTTACTTGGTGACCAGTTAGCACATGCTATGGCTTCTGTTTGGGCAACCTATTTGCCATTCTTGTTTACCCTAGAGATGATGGTACAGAGAAAGCTATCCATTTAAGTGTCTTGCTGCAATCAAAGACTGAACACGACAACTGGGAGTGTATCTTTATGACCCAGGTCTGGCCACAGTGCTCAAGCACAGGAAAAAAAAAAAAAATCAAAATGTCTTTCCAAGCTCTGTTTTAGGAGCAGAGGGTTGTTCAGAGGTTGCTGAGATCGCTGCTCATTGAAGAAGCATGGCTCAAATTCACCCAGCATGGATTCCACTCCTTGTGCTTGGTTTTCCTCTCCCAGCTGACTGACAGCCTTCAAACACTTGAGTGCAGTAAGGCAGTGTGAGCACATGGGAGAAATCTAAGCTTTGTAATTCTGGTCCCAGTGGCAGCTCAAGGTTGCTAAGGAAGACTGGTCTCTGCTCACGCCAGACCAGCTTTGTCTACCACAAGCCCTTCCCCTGGATAGCAGGCCAACTCAGAACAGAGCTAGTGCAGAAGTAAAGTGAAACCATTTAATGCTCCTTCCCCGTGTTTGCAGAATGTGCTCTGCCTCTCTGGTGGCCTGACAGAGTTTCGATTCACTCTGCTAAATTATTCACACACAGCACAATTGAGTAGGCAGGGGAAAGAAAAGAAGCACTGATGTATGCTAAGAGCCATCTCTCTGAGCAGCTTTCAGAAGATTCCCAATGATCTTGGTTTTATTTTGACAGCAACTTACCATGTTTGAAAAAGACACACTTCTCTGGATAGTTTTTGACTCTTTGGAAAACATCTTCAGAGTTGAATCTGGGGAAGATGGACAAAATAGAAGATAAAAAGACTATTTTATATTAGAGAGGATAATAATTTTGCTCTTGGCTGAATACTCAAATACCTTACCGTGAAAAGCAAATACAGGTTTCTCATAGTCTGAGAAACTTTGTGACTTGGGCCTGGGACTACCCTGTTTTGAACCAGTTACCTGCCCATTCAACTCTAGGAGAACTCTGGTATCTAAATGGAGAAATTTCTATTATTATCTATTATTACCAACATTATCTTCCCAAGCCTAGATAATATTGAAATCCTTGAGCCGAAGTCATCTGAAGGTGAACAAATTCATTTACCTGAACTATTTAATTGAAGGAAATATGTATTTAAATTTCATGCCATTTTGTTCGAAAACAAACCTGTCTTTGGTAAATACCTGTGCAATAATACTTACCTTGGGATGTAGTGAAAACAGAAGACCCACTGCAAGGGACTGCTATTCCAGTAATTGCCCTGTTTAATACAAACAGGCTTGTAAGTGACTTCATAGGTTTTAAAACTTAACTACCATACTATAAATAGACTACAGTTGAAATCTGTTATTTGATCTCTGTAAGAACTAAGACATTCGAGGAGATTAAAGGCACTGCAGTGGTGTGTTATCTGTCCTAGAGACAAAAATATATCTTGATACAATATGTGAAACACTAGTACAGGACCCTGATAGTGTTCTGCAAGAACTTCATCCTCATCAGAAGGGATGGTAACAATCTGGTAACAGAAGCCCTTTCTCAACTACAAATATTACCTTGTTTTAGGGACATAATAATATTTTCCTAGATTGGGTTGCAATCACCAAAAAAGTAGCTAGAATCAAGGCAGAAAGAAATCCTCCTAGTAGTCTGGCCACTAGGACAAGGAATGGGGCCAAAGAAAAGGCTGTTCTTTGAAATATAGCTGACACTGTTCGTTATTCGGTATTTTCAAAGTTCACCTGAAGCGGCCCTGCTGACTCTTGACTCCCTAAGAATCCATCAGAACAATAGTTTGGTACCTGGATTAACTGAAAACCTATAGCTGGAGACTTGGCAAACTGCTCACACAGCAGCAGCTTGAGGTGTACAGTAGCTGAAGTTAAGTGTTTAACCTTTCAGATCAGATAGGATGAAGAAGTTAGGTCCTCCTGGGGTTATAAAAAAAAATAAATGGAAGTCTTTATCTGGCTGCTGCTTCAGGTACTAAAAGAGTAATGAACTTAGCTCTAGCTCTGCATAAGGAGCAACAACAACAACAAAATCAACCTGACAAATACCTTTTCTGGATTGATAACCCACCATATACTCAGACTTATCTTGCATAATCAAATCAGTAAGCCATCTCACAAAGAAAAGTATTTACCTGAAACCTTAACACATCATTCAAATTGACACACAGACCCCCACCCCAATTAAATGGAAGAATTTTGACTGAAAAGAATAGTACCTACTCTTTGTGAATTTTATATTGCTCATCTAATTTTAATTTGGCAATATTGTTCCAGGCAAGTGTTATACTTTCTTCTGTCAAATCTTCAAATGATTCTTCATTTGGAGAAACTGCAATAAAATGCCACGACAAAGTTTCATCACAAACAGAAAATAAAGACAGATTTCAAATACCTAGGTAGCTGAAGTTGCAGACATAAATATGAAAGTACAGAAATAATGCAGAGCTCCAGGAATAAGACCTTTAGGCTAATGTGGAGAGTGACAAGATCAATATCTTATTTCCAAATCTCTTCCTTAGTTTCCATAGGCTTACACAGTCAAAAATAGGATTTTTCTCCCCAAACCAGGGCTTTTAAACTGCAGACTTTACAGAACATAATTCCAAAATGGAAAACAAACAAAATAGAAAAGCCAAAAACTTTTTGGCCAAGATGTTTTGGAGCCTTTGAAATGCCAAGAGCTTTCCAAGTGTAAAAATACTAGAAAAGCAATTTATTGCTACAATAAAGCATATGCTTTTGTTATTGTCACAACTTCATTTCACTGCACTGTTACAAAAGGAGTGAAAAATGCAACAAAATTGAGATAATTAGATGTCAATTACTATAAAAAGGTCAAACCCAAGAGGAACTGTTCACCTGTGAATTAATGACTTAGGCAGCATACCACCACATCTATTTAACACATATGACCATTATCATCACATACAACTTTCAAAGCCACTCTTGCCATCTGGATGCTACAGGTTGCCACACTAATTAGCACTCATCTTCACTCCTCTGCTTAAAAATGAAGGCCATCAAATGGTAGGTGAACAACTAAATGAGAAAAACCTTTCCAAGTGATACCTGGGCTGAAGATTCAGTCCAATTTATAGTTAGATCACTGTACATATGACGAGGACAATAGCATCTTAGTTTCAGAGAAGAGGTGTAAATTCTGCCTTGAACAGAAGTCTGCGGAGGCATTACATATCCTTTCCTTGAAATTATTTAATCAACTTTGTCCCTTTGTATTTAGGGGGAAGAAAAGAGTACTTTCCTTACATATTTTCATTCAGGTCATGGAAAAGGGAAAAAATTCAGACGCTTAATTTAGCTATTAGGGGTTACTTTGATCAAGCCAAATGATCACCCCAAAGAACATCCCTGTTAAAAACCTGAACAAATCTTTACACCATCTACAATGCAGATACAGTCACTGAAACTGTTGTCATATCAGCTTGAATTTGAAGTGTTGTGAAAGGCCAGGGATTACAGCCCTCCCACAGCTTCAGAAGCAGAGGCTGAACAGTGCCAGAGGAGATCACTAGAACAGAAGGCAAAATGCAGGACAAAGCAGGATGACATCTTTTCAAACTTGAAACTGGTCTTGTCCATTTTTCTTTAACATTTAGTTCATGGATTTATTTTGAGTTGGCTTACAGAGAATGGAACCAAGAGAGTTGAATAATGAGATCCTGGGGGAGAAAGATACAGAACTACTCAAAGTTACAAACCCTTTACATCATCAGTTTGTCTGTTAAACATTTACCTGGAGACTCAGTTATGGAAACGCTGTGACTCGATGTTCGAGACAAGCTTTTCAACCTCGGTATTATCCTTTGAGGATGAGGGGTTGTAAACAACTGCTTTGGCGTCTGTCCAAACTCCAAAATTTGTGTCAGCAGAGCTACTTTTTCATTGGGGTCCATAATACTTTATAAAACAAGATATATAATTAAGCCAAGGAGGCGAGTACTTTTTTTCCCTTCCCGTTCCCCAAAAGCAAGGGCCTGCATGTGCAGTTACTATAGCACTATAGGCCATCATAAATTCTTAGAGAACTGATTTACTACAGATTTGACAGACAGTCATATGATAGCTGCATCATTTTATTCATATACAATGGCAATATGCTCATCAATTGAAAAAGTGAAGCAATTTCAAAAAGCTGGACTGAAGAAATGTTCAAGTAACAATCTTCCAAGACATGCTAAAACTGAGAACATGATGCTGGTTCTCTGCATATTTGGGAGCATGAAAGAATAACTACACCATTCATGCACAGAGCCCTTTTACAGCTGGCAGAGAACTTGCAGAGATACTGAAAAACTCAACTAACTGCTTTAACAAAAACATTCAGATTCTTGATAATTACCTGTTTAAATCCACTCCTCCTTCATAAGTTAATGGGTGAAACACTGGAAAAAAAAGTTTATTTGTACAATGTAGGTATACAAGGCTCATTCTGTTTGTCTTGCTATAAAACAAAGCTTTCTTTTTTACTCATCTTGGCTATATTTAAGCAACTAAGCTGTTTCAGCAGGCTATAAAGTTTGAGGTCTTACATGTTAATCCTGTTTTTTCAACCTGAAAGAAGTTTAGGATTTTTAGGAGACTCTCGGAAAGTTTCAAAAGAAATCAGTCCTTTCATAAAGGAAGGATGACTCATTTAAGCTTCATTAAATACATTCCCCCAGTTAATGCAGAAATAGATAAATAACAGTTGCATAACTGGATCTCTGGTTAGTTTTTAGACAACTAACAAAAAGTAATAAAGAATGATCAGAAAGGCCTGTGTATTCAACTTTTCATTTGCCATGATGTGAATTACTTTGGGGCCTCTGCATAAGAACATTTACTTTGACATAAGTTCATTTACACATAGATCCCTTCTGTCTCTTATCTACTCAAGTGTCTGCAATAAATTATGCTAATAAAATCCACACTGCAGCAGAAGCAGCATATTATGCATAAAATGCTCTCATTTGAGAGGTAAAAATAGAGGTGCCATAACTTAAATGCTGATTTACTGTATTTAAAGCCTCTGATACATTGTAATTGATGTTTACATTCAGAGCATGACTGGCTGCCAAACCCTGAAATTCTAAAATATAGCCAAATCATGTTTTAAGGACATGTGGGAAAGTACACTAAAAAGAAATGAACAACAACAACAAAAAACAAACAAACAAACAAACAAAAACACCCCCAACCAACCAACCAACCAAAAAAAAAACCAAAAAAAAAATCCACAACAAAACAACAACAACAACAAAACCCCCCCCCCACAAAACCCCTCAACAACAACAAAAAACCACACACCCAAAACTAAAACAAACCCCAAAAACACCCCATCACAAAACAAGCTACACTATCTTACCCTGAAAGCAAATACTGACTATCAAATGAGGAGCTGCTTATTCCTTCTGTCTCCACCACTGTAGTAAGGTTTTCTTCCTAAACTTTTTCTGTCTTGCTAAGTGCAAATTATCTCAACATTGTCTGTTGCTTACAAGCCTTCAAAAGGATCACTGCTTCTGGAGTAAACACCATAAAAATATGATCTGCCAATCTTCCCTTACTATGAAGACATTTTCTTATTGTTTAGTAACATACACAGCTAAATATCAGACTGCTGAATAAGTTAATAATTGGTATTACTATTAGGTTTAGATAAATACATCAACACAGCAATCACATAACCACATTCCCCTTTCTAAGCACCCACTGTGCCTAAACACATGTTCAGAATAAGATTGCAAACAGTGAAACTTCCCACATGCAGTAGTATATAGGTAGACAAGGACAAACCCACAAATCCTTCTTTCTTGCTCCTAAAGAGCTTTAGCCCATTAGCCCATTCTTTCCCTTGCTAGTTCTCTCAGGAGGAGGGGGAATATTGCATTGAAATTCTTATACTGCAATTGAAGTGGGGGAAAGTTAAATACAAGTTTACGTGGAGACCCTGCAGACTCCCATCTTAAATAGGGAAATACTAATTCCATACTATATTGCCACACCATGCTGTGTGAGCAATTTACAGCAATGCCATAGAATTTTCTTGCCTACCACCTTAAGTACACCCTCAAAGATGCAAATCACCATGAAGGCTATGTTATCAGATACACCATTATTTCCAGTACTGAACAACGGCATTTCCTTTAGGGATCAAGCATTCAAAGCACAGTTATGAAAGCTCAAAACAAAACAAGCATTAGATATCTTGTTATTTACTATTCCTGCCTAATTTTGCTGTTTCCATAAAGTGTGTATTTACCGTTGTGAGCTGCAACTGCTTCACTTCCTTTCTGCTTGTAGCCAAATATTATGTCAATCCATTCATGAAGATGTTCTGATACATACTGACTTTCTAAAGCCTCTTGGCTCTTCTGAAGAAAGTCATCAGGACCTGACAAAAGAAGGGTTAATTAAAGGAGAAGATAACCCACTCAGTATTGGTATCCATCTCTGTCCCTCCTCCTTCTTGAAAAGTCAACCAAACACCCCACACAAAACCTCAAACTTTTTATAAAAATTAAAAGCAACTATTAATTATGTCAATGTTTTAAAGAAAGAATTCCTTTAGAACAAACCATAATGCACATTTTTGAGGAAGAACCACCATTCCAGGAATCCAGATAATCTTGAATTAATGTATATAACTCAAGAAGTTTGACTATTATTACCTGATGCCCAAGGTGGAAGCTCTACATCTTCAACTATCTTTCCACCCTGCCTTTTTCCCAAGTCCAACTTCAAACTGTTTACTAGAAAACTAGGATCGTTTTCATAAAATTCTGGAATCAACTGGAAGTTAAACAAACAAACAAAAAAAGCAAGTTTTGAGATTATCTTAGTTTTGATCACTTAAACAGAATACATTCAGTGTAAAGAAAATGGCTCAAACTGCCACAGTTACCAAAGTTCAATGTTCGTATGTCAAGTCCTAAAGTTAAGCACTAATTTTCCAAGTTTTACCTACAAGGCAGTTCTCTGAACTAAATTGCTAAATTCAGAGTGGTAAACATATTTTAACATGTAATGTGTGACATATAAACCCATAATATCTAAGAGTATCTTTAGAACTCTTGTTGCATAGCTACCTTCTCATTTTCAATATTTTCACTACATCAAGTAAGAATAAAGAGAAAAATCTAGAATAAAACTAGAATTATGACAGAAGTTTCAGAGGTTAAATCAATTATTTAAATACCATCATAGCTAACCATTAACTATAGACTTTTTTTACCACTGTATTAAATAATGTTTCTTTGAGAAAGGGTTTAACAGTGCTCACTATCTGACAGTTCATTACTCTCAACATATGCTACAAGTTATAATTTCTTAAGGCAAAAAACCCTAAGATACTACTTCTAGAGTTTAATTTCTCCAGATGTAGTATAGCAATACAGCCAAATCTTTACAAGATTCCAGCAGACAATACATAAAATTACATCCTTGCAGTCTTAATCCACTCTGGTAATTCCAATGTATTTCCAGTAACATTCAGAATGATATTTCTGCTAAACTAAAAGCCAGAAAGCAGACACAAAAAAAAACAAAACAAAAAACCCCAAAAAACCAAACCAAACAAACAAAAAACCCCAAAAACAAAGAAACCAAAACAAAAAAAACCCAAAAAGCAAAACAAAACAAAAAAAAAACAAAACAAAAACAAAACAAAAAAACCCCAAACAAAAACCCAAACAAAAACCCAAACAAAAAACCAAACAAAAAACAAAACAAAAAAAACAAAACAAAAAAATAAAACAAAAAAAAGCAAAACAAAAAAGCAAAACAAAAAACAAACAAAAACAAACAAAAAACAAACAAAAACCAAAAAACCCGAAAAACAAAACAAAAAGCAAAACAAAAAACAAACAAAAAACAAAACAAAAAGCAAAACAACAAACAAACAAAAAACAAACAAAAAACAAAACAAAAAGCAAAAAAAAAAACAAAAAAAAAACAAACAAAAAACAAAACAAAAAGCAAAACAAAAAACCAAACAAAAAGCAAAACAAAAACAAACAAAAAACAAAACAAAAAGCAAAACAACAAACAAACAAAAAACAAACAAAAAACAAAACAAAAAGCAAAACAAAAAACAAAACAAAAAGCAAAACAAAAACAAAAACAAACAAACAAAAAACCCCAAAAACA
Source organism: Chiroxiphia lanceolata (assembly GCF_009829145.1). NCBI lineage: Eukaryota > Metazoa > Chordata > Aves > Passeriformes > Pipridae > Chiroxiphia > Chiroxiphia lanceolata. The sequence goes on along the minus strand of NC_045637.1, from coordinate 39,059,998 downwards.
AAGAAACCAAAACAAAAAAAACCCAAAAAGCAAAACAAAACAAACAAAAAACAAAACAAAAAGCAAAACAAAAAACAAACAAAAAACAAACAAAAACAAAACAAAAAGCAAAACAAACACAAACAAAACCAAACAAAAACAAACAAAAAACCCGAAAAACAAAACAAAAAGCAAAACAAAAAACAAACAAAAACAAAACAAAAAACAAAACAAAAAACAAAACAAAAAACAAAACAAAAAAAGCAAAACAAAAAACAAACAAAAAACAAACAAAAAACCAACAAAAACCCCGAAAAACAAAACAAAAAGCAAAACAAAAAACAAACAAAACAAACAAAAAACAAACAAAAAACAAAAAAAAAACCCGAAAAACAAAACAAAAAGCAAAACAAAAAACAAACAAAAAACAAACAAAAAAACAAACAAAAAACCAACAAAAAACCCGAAAAACAAAACAAAAAGCAAAACAAAAAACAAACAAAACAAACAAAAAACAAACAAAAAACCAAACAAAAAACAAAACAAAAAAAACAAAACAAAAAAATAAAACAAAAAAAAGCAAAAAAAACAAGCAAAACAAAAAACAAACAAAAACAAACAAAAAACAAACAAATACCAAAAAACCCGAAAAACAAAACAAAAAGCAAAACAAAAAACAAACAAAAAACAAAACAAAAAGCAAAACAACAAACAAACAAAAAACAAACAAAAAACAAAACAAAAAGCAAAACAAAAAACAAACAAAAAACAAACAAAAAACAAAACAAAAAGCAAAACAAAAAACCAAACAAAAAGCAAAACAAAAAACAAACAAAACCAAACAAAAACCAAACAAAAAACCCGAAAAACAAAACAAAAAGCAAAACAAAAAACAAACAAAAAACAAACAAAAACAAAACGAAAAACAAAACAAAAAACAAAACAAAAAGCAAAACAAAAAACAAACAAAAACAAACAAAAAACAAACAAAAACCCCGAAAAACAAAAACAAACAAAAACAAACAAAAACAAACAAAAACCCCGAAAAACAAAACAAAAAACAAACAAAACAAACAAAAAACAAACAAAAAACAAAACAAAAAGCAAAACAAACACAAACAAAAACAAACAAAAACAAACAAAAAACCCGAAAAACAAAACAAAAAGCAAAACAAAAAAACAAACAAAAAACAAAAAAAAAAAAAAAACAAAAAACAAAACAAAAAACAAAACAAAAAACAAAACAAAAAGCAAAACAAAAAACAAAACAAAAAAGCAAAACAAAAAAACAAAAACCCCAAAAAAAAAAACAAAAATCAAAAAAAAAACAAACAAAAACAAACAAAAAACAAAACAAAAAACAAAACAAAAAAGCAAAACAAAAAACAAACAAAAAACAAACAAAAAACCAACAAAAAAAAGAAAAAGAAAACAAAAACCAAAACCAAAACCAAAACAAAAAACAAACAAAAACAAAACAAAAAACAAAACAAAAAAACAAAACAAAAAACAAGCAAAAAAAGCAAACAAAAAACAAACAAAAAAACCCGAAAACCAAAACAAAAACCAAAACCAAAACCAAAACAAAAAACAAAACAAAAAACAAAAAACAAACAAAAAAACCAAAAAACCAAACAGAAAAACAAACAAGAAAAAAAAACAAAACAAACCACAAAACAAAAAAAACAAAAAAAAACAAAACCACAAAAAACCCCCCAAAAAACTCCAAAACAAAATCTAAAACAAAAGAAAAATAAACAAGACAAAAGAAAACAAAAAGAAAACAAAAAGAAAACAAAAACAAAACAAAAAGAAAACAAAAACAAAACAAAAACAAAAAGAAAACAAAAAGAAAACAAAAACAAAACAAAAAGAAAGCAAAAAGAAAACAAAAACAAAACAAAAACAAAACTCAAAACAGAAAAACAACAAAGCAAAACAAAAAACAAAACAAAAAACAAAACAAAAACCTAAACAAAAAACAAAACAAAAAACAAAACAAAACAAAAACAAAAAAAAACAAACCCACAAAAAACCCAAAAAAACCCCCAAAACAAAATCTAAAACAAAAGAAAAAAAAACAAGACAAAAGAAAACAAAAACAAAACAAAAACAAAAAGAAAACAAAAAGAAAACAAAAACAAAACAAAAAGAAAGCAAAAAGAAAACAAAAACAAAACAAAAAGAAAGCAAAAAGAAAACAAAAACAAAACAAAAACAAAACTCAAAACAGAAAAACAACAAAGCAAAACAAAAAACAAAACAAAAAACAAAACAAAAAAAAAACAAAACAAAAAACCAAACAAAAAACCAAAACAAAAAAGAAAACAAAAACCTAAACAAAAAACAAAACAAAAACCAAAACAAAACAAAAACAAAAAAAACAAACCCACAAAAAACCCCAAAAAAACCCCAAAACAAAATCTAAAACAAAAGAAAAAAAACAAGACAAAAAACAAGACAAAAAACAAGACAAAAAACAAGACAAAAAAAAGCAAAACAAAAAACAAACAAAAAACAAAGAAAAAAACCCGAAAAACAAAACAAAAAACAAAACAAAAAACAAAATAAAAAACAAAATAAAAAACAAAACAAAAAAAACAAAAAACAAAACAAAAAACAAAAAACCAAAACAAAACACAAAACAAAAAAAACCAAAAAAACCAAAACCACAAAAAAACCCCCAAAAAAACTCCAAAACAAAATCTAAAATAAAAGAAAAAAAACAAGACAAAAAACAAGACAAAAAACAAAACAAAAAACCAAAAACCAAAAAACCAAAACCCAAAAAACCAAAAACCAAAACAAAAACCAAAACAAAACAAAAAAAACAAAAGAAAAAAAACAAAACAAAAAACAAAACAAAAAAACAAAACAAAAAAACAAACCAAAAAAAACAAAAAAAACACAAAAACAACACAAAAAAAAAAAAAAAAAACAAAACAAAAAAACAAAACAAAAAAAACAAAAAAAAAAAAAAAAATATAAAAAAAAACAAAAAACAAAAAAACAAATAAAAAAGAAAAGAAAAACCACAAAAAAAACAAACAAAAAAACCAAAATAAAAATACAAACCAAAACCAAACCAAAATAAAACAAAAAACAAAACAAACAAACAAAAACAAAAAAAAAGAACAAAACCCAAACCAAAACAAACAAAACAAAACCACAAAAAAAGTAAACAAAAAACCAAACAAAAAAAAAAAAGGAAACAAACCCACACAAGTGAAAACCACAAACAACGAAATAAAAAACCACCAAACGCACCCCAATCAAAAACTCTCAGATCAACAGGAGATGAGAAAGCATAGCAGAGAGAACAAGAAACACTTGAATAATTTTCCAGCCATTTACCTCTTTGAAATCTGTTGCTCCATCCAAACAGTTTTTCCAGGTTTCTGCAATACTAGATAATACAAAAAATAAAAAATTATTTTTAAGGCTTTGCACTCCCCATTAGTGCGTATTTGAAAACAAAACCAGACTAGTTATAGACAAAATGTAAACAAACCTATTGAACATTCTGTCAGCGTGATCAAACTTTCCGTTCTGCAGGCAGAGCATGTATTCTGGAGCTAAGGAGAAAAAAAAGTCATCAGCTTGCTCCAAGCCTTGTATGCTTTGGAGGTAATTGTCTGCTCAGAGAGCATGTAAAAGTTGTCTTACCAACTCTAACGAGATAAAACAAAACGTAACCCGGAGATGAATAATGGCTTCCATACATGAACTTAGGCTCTGGCATTTCCTGATAACGTGTCTGCAACACAAGAAGAAAGAAATGTCTGTTTAAAATCAGCATTCCTGCTTTCCCTCAATACTAAACACACATTTTTTTAAAGGCACAGATTAGGGTCCTCAATTATTTTTCTAACAATAAAACAAACTCTTAAGTTCTAATAACTATGCAGCTTTAATCAGAGCAAATCGATACAGCAAAACAGTTGTTAAAACTGATCCTCCAGAACCATCAGATATTCAGGCTTTATTCCTCTCTCACTTTCACATGTAACTGCAATGATCCAATTTCCAAGATGTGCAAACAGACTCCCTTTTTTGTCTTTCACATCAAGTTTAGTGAGAGTATGGAAGAACATACTGACTCAATTCAACCTGGAATATTCCTTCTTGTCTGAAGCTCCTGTGTGTTATCCTAAAATCTATCATAACCTAAACAGAATGACTTTTACTGCAGTAAGTATGAGGCAGATAACAGTTTGAGAAAAGTCAGATTTTAGAAAGAAAACTTTATCTACTATTACTGAAAGCATATTGATCATGTTCTTACCTTCTGCAACCTTAGGAAGCTGTATGATTTTGAAATATCTTATCTTTTTTATCAATATAATGTAGTTATTCTGTCAATAATTTTTTCTAATGCTTTATTAAGAACTAATAAAGGTTCCAGCACATTAAATATAGTTATGTTCTGTAAATTATTTTGGCATAATTAACTTTCCATAGGAGACAATGATTTTATACAAAGAATTAAAACCCAAGAAACTGAGGACCTTTTAAGTCTGTAACTATGCATTTGACAGCTTATGAAAAGAAAGCCTACCTACTCTGAGAAATGGAAAAACTTGGTGCACTATTATCTGCATATAGAATTTTCAAGTTAGTGCTCTGATCTCCAGAGATCCAGATTTCCACCCTCTGAAGTACTCTCCCTCAAATTCAGCATTTCTTAATTGAAATACTTGAGATTTCTACCACTTTTTCTTGGTTGTTTTTTTTTTTTTTCAAATATATTTTACATTATGCGTTTAAATCCATTGGTCTTGAAGTTTCACATATCCACGTATGCTTATAGCATCTCAATGCTTACCATAAACATACTGAAATGGATTTGGGGATATTGTTTTTGGGATATTATTTTAAAAGCAAGGGAAAACATTCAAAAGCATAACATATGAAATAGAGAGAGGAAAGAGATTCTAATAATTTTAAATTAGTACTGACAAAACCAGTACTGATGAAATTAAGCTGAAAATAAATGCAGTATCATTATGGGTATGTTTGCTTCTGATACGTTTATGGTTAGCTTTAATATCTACGTATTTCCCAAACCTTGCTGGACAGAGCTTCTTTTATTGCCAATAGGTACAAGGCCAAAAATGTGCAGCACATAAATGCCAAGATATACATACCAATAGCCTATCCAGCCTTTCCTTATTCAGGGCACCAACTGGTTTACTAAGGTCACGAAATGTTTCAGGCTTTGTCAGATCTAAAAAAAAAAAAATGTATAGACTAAGTATTCTATTAGACATTCATGTACTCCAATCAATATTTAAAAGCAAAAGAAAAAACCTACCCAAACAGCAACAAAACAAACAAAAAACAACACAGAACCCCTTCAGTAATTTTCTCTCTCCCTACTAACTGCAAAATCATTAAGTCTTATTGTAAATGGCTACTCATCTTCTTCCTTCCAGGTAGACAATCTCATAATCTCTTGCTTAAGAACCAGTAGTTAATGTATGAGACAGTTACAGCAATAAATATTACCTAGGGAAGGTCTTGCTACCTGAGGCACAAAACCAGCTGGTATCACCTTCTTCCTACTCATTAACTATTCTGTCAGGTTGCAGTTAAGTCCCATCATACAACCAGACTGAAGTGTTTGAGTAGGTGTTGATGAACACCATGAGATACCCCTACTCTACTACTTGTAGAAGGACACAATCCTCAAAAGGACTAGCTTCCCACACAAATTGCTCTAAGATCCTTAATAAAGGAGCCTATTTAGGCACAAGCCTTGTCAGACTCTTCCATTCAGCTTGCAATGTTAAGAATTATAAAAGAACACCTAGATTCTACACATTTCAGTGCATCGAAGTTCCATAAAAAAGTAATTTTACTGGTTCTTTTCTATTTTTTAGAATCACAGAAAGGCTTTGAATGCTCAGTACTGCTGATTTGCAAAGCAACCAAGGAGGCGTTTATGAGGATATGAGGAGTGCAATATTTAACAGAAAAAGGTGAGGTATTTTGTCCCCTAAACCAGAGGGGAAGGTTAAGTCCACAAGAAAACATCTAAGATCACTAATACCAGATTCATTTTGATGTAACATCAACTTTATGCAGTGTAAAAGCCCCCCCACACACACATATTTCAGGCTGGACATGATGCAGTAACATGCCTTTTTTATACACATACCTAATACTGAACTAGAGTAGTCTGCTATGATCCAAGGAAATACAGGATACTGGGAGAGATCGTTGCAGCTTCTATCAGCCAGATTGTTGAGATGAAGAAGATACTGGTAATTTGATATATGTCCTCGCTGCCACTGCAACATATAACTTTCAGCTGTATGCTCTGCAATATGATTTTCTAAAATAAAACAAAACATTAAGAGTTGTGACATTTGGAGTTCCACCCCCAAATTATAATGTGATTAACATGATGCAAGATACTATAAAATAATTAAGGGCATAGTTGCTTAATAGGACAAGTCAGAATCAAGTGGCAACTTCATGTTTCAATAGCTACCATACTTCACACTTTTTAAAGATCTTTTCAAATGGGCCTAAAGTGCATTCTACCAAGAAAAAAAATAAAGAAGCGAGTGCTGAAACAGAAAAAAAAGAATGAATGAACATTTATGGAGGAACAGAAAAATGTTTCCAGCCCATGAACAAGGCTCTTGGCAATCTGGCAACCTTTAAGATTTCAAATTTCCAGAAGCAGTTCTGCTAGAGTCAAGAAAAAAATTAAATATATTTTCTTACTGGTCAACTAACAATGATGTGTGGAACAAAGTCATATATGTACATGAAGAAGATCTAATTTCAGAACCAGTGAGACAGAGACTAGAAGGAAAACTTGACCCCTACTTTAGAAAGTAGGAATTATGCACCCGGAGCTTCTGTTTGAATTATAGGCAGGGGCTCAAGAAATTCAAACTGCATTAGTCTCTGCTTAACAGCTGTAATATCAAGGTATGCTGATGGACACCTGGGTTACTTATTTATTTTTAAATTGTTCCTTTCTTTGATTCAGTTTACAGTACCTTGCCAAATGCCTGAAATGAAGGACTGCAATCATGGCATGATGGCAAGAAAAAAATTTGGATTAGATCACATCAGGCGTCTATTTTAGCTCACCATAGGCTGGAAAGGCACATTCCAATACTCCATTCACTTTAGTACTTTAAATTCTACAAGTAAAAAGTGTTAGCATCTTCAAAGAGAGGATCTTCTGCTGTCAGATAAAGATACCGAGGTGCTACAAACACCTTTCGATAAAAGGGGTTTTTTTTAATCTCTAAGCTCTAACAACATCATCATCATCATCATCATCTGCACCTTGAAATTTCATTTTTGAAAGTTATCCAGAAAACAATGTCTGAAGCAGGGTAACAGCATGCAGTTATTTCAATAACAGAGAAAATAATGTCAGAATCTATTTCCTTTTCAAAGAAAAATGTAAAACACTAAATTCTCAGTGAAAGTAATTCCTTTGTGACCTTTCCACTTTGCTTTGTGAAGTGGAGAAAATGTCAACTGATATTTAGGCGAATTCATTAAAACAGAACTAGAGCTCTGGTACAAAAAAAAATAGCACAAAATTTACATAAACATTTTCAATATTGGCAGTAAATATGAGTTTTGGTGTTTCAGTTGAAGTAGCATTACAGGAAAACTATTAGTTTTTTTCTTTTTTTCCAGGACATGTGTTTTTTAGTAAGTTTCTGTTCACCATCTGCAAAAGACATGCATCACTCTCCAGGAATTAATGAATACAAGATTTAATAGAAATAAGAATTTAACTATTTCAGGATGGTACTTTTCATCAACAATCACTAAGACTGAGGAAAGTTCAAAATGTGTGCACTGGAAATCCACCCATTGCAGGAAGTTTCTCAATAGGATTTTTACTTGGACTAAACTGAGTGCCAAGGGGATCCATACACAAGTCAGTGTATATTCTTTCAGCAAAACACTGTTTAGCTGAGTGGATCTTATTTATCTCTTGCTTTGAAAAGAGTGTTTTGAGGGTTTTTTTGTTTCATTTGTTTGTTTGGGTTTTTTTGGTGTGCGTGTGTATTAAATGACAGTGCATATCAAGTTGCAAATTAAAAGAATTAGTTAATGCCATATCAGATTTCATACTCAGCTCTTCAAACACATACGAATAGATGCAATTTCACAACCTTTATTCTGATCTTTGTTTACTTCTATTAAAATTTTTTACAGCTTCTGTTTATTCTTCTCATTCTTCCCACAAATCAACAGACCAAAACAGACAAATTTCCCTTCACAAGGTACTACACATGACATGAATAAATAAATACTGCAAACCTATATATGTTGCAATAAGGAAATAGACCTCATCTCGATCTTGATAGTTGTAGAATTTCAAGTAGATGTCAGAACATAGATCGTTTTCTGTGCAAAATACTTCAAGGCCCTTAAAAGTTAACAGGGGGAAAAACATAAATGAGAGCAAGTACCAACAAGCTGTAATACTCGTGTTTGTTAACAGAATATTCCAGTTACTAATATCTAAATCTTCAGACTCTATACTGGGGAGCAGTTTTGCCCACAAAGTGAAATATTTTAACTTTTCTATTTCTAATCACAAAAGCATTCAGTTTACATCCAACTGAGCACACGGCTTTACAGCTGTCCATAGATTGGCTCTGCCTGGATTAATTGAGCATAGGTAATATATTTTTTTTTGCCTAAGTGAATGGAGTGATGCAAAAAAATTAAATGTCTATTTGGTTTAATTGTGTTTCAAAACAAAACATTTTCTACAAGACTAAAATTTCAGTGCAAACACTGAAAGCATAGAACTGAAGTTCCACTGGAGCAGTCTCATCATCTCTTAGTCATGTACAGTGGGACTCATCACTCCACATTAGCCTCTATCTGAAGCAGTGACCAAACTTCCTCCATGAATCAATCCAGAGAGAAAATGCACTATGAGAAAGCAATTAATTCGAACCCAAGACAGGTGTTTGAGATAAATGGAATGAATTGCTCCCTGGTGATACTCCTTTCCCCCATTCCCCTATACTGACTGCTTATGAAAAAAACTTTTCATCCTTGTCAGAGTTCACTCTTTCTGTTTTCATCTTTTTGACAACATAAGGAAATAAAACACTTAAGAACCAGAAGGGATCATCAAATGCCGTTCACTACTTAATCCAGAGCTCTTAAAAATGCATGATTTTTACCTAACGATGCACACAGTTTCAGCGGGTCATTTTAAGAAACAATATATACAGCAAGACATGAAAATAAAATAAATATTTGAGCTTACCAGTGGCATTAGCCCATGTCTTCTTTTATAGATCCGGCGCACATTTTGCAGTGTTATTTGTACAACCGGTTTCTGCGGGGCATGAGGGAGGGGAAAGAAAAGATGGAGACATGCCAGCAGGTTTATGTTCTACCTTGCCCTCTCCAGACAATCTGAGGTTTTTGCTAACTATAAATACTAGCAACATGAAAACGATATCCATCCATGTCATTTTAGCAGTGGAATAGAGATGCTAAGCAGTCACATTAAAAAGAGGAAGTTTGCCTTTGCTGTTTTTTTTGCCTGAGTAGCAAAGTAGTTTAAGAATAAATAAACCACAGTGTATTATCAACCGAGTCTGTCACCAGTTGCAATACTCATGCAAGAGAGAAGCAGCACACAACAAACGATTTTAAAAGTAAAGAAGCCATCGAGCTGCTGGGCAAACTGTGCCAATGGTGCCACCTGGCGGATGGAAAAAATGGCACTGTCATCTTCCACTGTGACACACATTTTCCTTGCTTGGACGTACTTCTAGCATGTCATAGAATCATAAAAAGAGTTTGGGTCAGAACAGACCTTTAAAGAACATCTAGTTCAGCCCCTCTGCAATGATCAGGGACGTCTTTAACCAGATCAGGTTGCTCAGAGCCCAGTCATATCTGATCTTAATGTTTCCAGGGATGGGGCATCCATCAACTCTCTGGGCAAAGCGTGCCAGCGTTTTACCATCCTCATTGTAAAAAACTTTTTTTCTGTCTAGTCTGAATCTAGTCTCTTCTAGTTTAAAACTATTACTCCTTGCCCTATTGCAACAGGCCCTGCTAAAAAATCCATTCCCCAAATTACTCCTCCTTTGTCAAACACACTTCTCTAATTCCTTTTTCCATTTTCCGTACTAGCTTCAGACTTTCCTTCCTCTTGTCACAGACATGATCTCTCTAGGTCAATGTTTCTTTTAGAGTAGTTAGAGTTTTTTCTTTTTTTTCTCTGTTCCTGGGACTCCAGACTCCTTCTCTTAATCTGCTTGTCTTTTCCTTGTCCTTAGGGCAGTCAAGTTAGGCAGATTCCTTTCTTCCCCCCAGGGTACCCAGCAGATGAGAGCACTAAAGGTGGGCTCAGGTACTGAGCCCTGTGGAGAATACTAGCAGCCCAGCATTGGGATTAGAGGATGGGTCTAACTTGGTCCTTCATCCCTGGCCAGACACTGCCCTACCAGCCTGTGGGACCAGTCATATCCAGATGGAGCAACAGCAGGGCTGCTGATGCAAACTCACATGCTGACAAGCAAATTGGGAAAAAAATTAGCCTGAGAATAAAAATTTTCTGGTAACTGTGCCACTGCCATGTCCATATTGAAGGTGTTTCACAGAATCATAGCTAAGTCAGTAGCCTGCTAAGACTGTTGCTGCTATTTCTGGGACAAAGTTCCAAAACAGAAATCTATCTGCAACAGGTACTCAGTTTTGCTCTAGAGAAAGAAATGACTAGTTTAAAAGAAAACCTAGCTAACATCTTCCAAAGTAAACTACATGTATATAAAGCTCTCACTAGGTAGGAACGGCATCACAGAGTAAGATTTGGAAATTTATCTTAAATGAAGTGTTACAAAAAATGATCTTCAAATATTAATAGAGAATGAACAAAGGACATTTTGTGCTTTGTCATTAGAAGGTAAATTTTAAGCAAGTTAGCACAGAATAAAGCCTCAGAAGAAGAGATACACTGAATGCAACAGAGCAGAACAGATCAAAGAAAACTAAGGAGCTTCTGATTATAACTGAAAATAGAGTCTTCTTGGAGATATGCTCTATGTGCATTTAAGAGAAATAGTACAGAAAATTAAATCTGTCCACTAGCAGGGCAGCGTGCTCATGTTGTATGCAAGATCATCTAGGAGACACTTACAGGATATCCATTAAGAGGCTGGAAGTACAAGTTAGCATCAGTAACACACACATGCCCTGGATTAGTCACCAGTGGCGTCACCATTTCTGCTTTACATTCCATATGCAGCGTTTCAGAAATGCTTTGAAATCTACAAGTGAAGAAAAGGAGTAAGTTTACCTCCAGTTCTTACTTTGGTAGAGGCACCCTTAAATTCTTTAGAAAGGTTTTAGGTTAGCTTATAGCCTTGGAACATCAGAAAGGGGACTTCAGGAAGGATATATCACACAGGAAAAAAGTTCTTTGTTGAGACCTTTACTTGAATAGGCAGTCTGAAAAGGAATGCTGCTGCAGGAAACTGGTTGACTTTTCTATACAGTTTTATTTGACATATGCTGATGCCCAATTTACAATAAATTCACAGATAAACAAAACAGTTTAGAGACATAAAAAATTAACACGTTCATCTTCACCACATAGAATTTCCTACTCTCCATTCCAGATGCTTCAGAATTCAAAGATAACTCTCTGAATTAGAGAACTCACACTATCTTAAACAACCACCTAAGTATCAGTGCAGTAGACTAATCAACCAAGAAGCTAAAAATGATTTCTCTGTAGAAAGTGATTAGAAAAGTACCTGTTTTTATCAAATGAAGTTCTAGCCAAGCGTGATTGCAATATAGCAGTTATCTAATGTGGAAGGAAAGAAAAGTAAATATGATTCAAATGGAATTAAAGTTATTATTAAACAGTGATCATAATATCATTATTAAACAGAGATGTTAGAAATAATCAGATACTTACCATGGCAGCTTGATCTCCCATCTTATCTAGACAAGAAGCCCTGTAAAGCTAAACAACAATCTTTAAGTGAAATAGCACAGAGATCTCCCACAGAGCTCAGAAGCTAACAGAAACAGGAGGGGCTTTACCATTCTTTGTGACAGAACACTAAAATATCTATTATTACTTCTTTTTAAAGTAGGATAATGTTTGTTCATCGCTACTGGCATGTTATTACTTTGTCTGTATACTACCACTCTGCATACTGAAAGCTAATACAGGTTGCTTATGACAGCTGTCAGAACAAGATGTTGTTTTCAACTCTACATTTTAAAAATAGATGCTCCAAGATTTCCATCTTGAGAACAAAAAAAGAAAACTCTACATTAAAAATCAAAAGATGCTGTGATGAAGTATGTAGTGATATCAAATAACCACATACCTGATGTAGAGTTTGCACAACATCTCCTACTTTCCCAGCAACATCCAGTTGGAATAAGTGTTCTGTTCTACCCTAAAATCAGAAGTACGTTTACCAGAAATGAGTTTCAAATAAAGCTCAGTGAAAAAAAAAAAAATCAAACTAAAATAAAAACAACCAAAAAAAAACCCCAAACACCCTAAATTATAAATAAAGAAAATGTAGTAAAAGTATGCTATCAAAGATTGTGTTATACCTCAAACATTCCAAAAGCAGGTGTAAACCCTGATCTGTTTTCTTTAGAAATTTATCTTCCCTGTGGTAAGCTCTTTGTGCAGTACTTTGTCCATTGTTTGATACAATGCAACATAACAGCTTTGAAGCAAACAAATTAATGCATTGTAAACACCAGTAAATGTAGAGCTAGTACACGTTCTGCCTATTTTAATATCAGGTAAAAATAATGTAAATATAGAACTAGAAAGTGACATATTACATTTAAACAGCTATTGTATACCTTGTAGACAAAAGATACCAGCCCATCAAATCTTTAAAATATGGGCTAAAAAAGTTAATCATTCTTCTCTACATAAATGGCTTTGAGAGGAAAAGATCCCAAATTCAATCACAGCCTATTTTGACGAGTCATTTACAAAAGCCTCACTAACACATCACTCAGTATATGTGGAACCCTCCTTTTTCCCCTACAAAGTTTTTCCAGCTTTCTTAAGTGTCATTTCATAGTAGATTTTTCTGGTTTTAAGTGTATTAATAGTATAAGCATGAACCAACTGATACTAAATTTATACATAACTCATATTTAGCAAAGGTTGTGGGATCCTTTAATGACCCCTGAATACAGTATAAAACTATATCAACACACTTCTGTTGGTTTTTGTGAATTCTCAGGATAGACTTTAAAAAAAAAAAAGTGATCAGTAAGAGTACAGCAAGACATTGATCAGTGGATATAGCTGGATTAATTTAAAACTGAAGGAAGGAAGACATGAAAATCTAGACAATCTTTGGTGTAATGTATGTGATCTGAGCTGAACTGACACCAATCCAAGAGGAAAGCATGCTTCAGGAAGCAAATGGAACTGGGTTATAGGGAGACAAGGAATTCAGTAGCACTTTAGATAAACGCTTTGTAACATTTCACCCAGAGCACTATTTTCCTTCAACAGGGAAAACACAGCTCTCAGAAATCCTAGTGGATGGTCTGTAAGGATTGCTTACAGCCAACAATGTAAAAGCTTATGCGAGCAGTTGTCTCTGTAGCTCTCCAGCCATATGCAAAGACAATAGCTCAGTATTTTGTAATTGATCTGAAACAATCAATGCAAGACAAGGAAGATAAAATGTATTACCCAATTCCAGCACTCAGTAAAACATATGGAACTGGCAATGATTCAAGTAGAAGATATTTAGCAGCAACAGAAAAAAAATCTGAAGTGATTGAAGGTGAACTTGTTTTAAAATGCAGAAACACAGCTGCACTTTAGTGAAGTAAATTGTAATGGTTAACTGTCAGAAATGTTTTAGCTATGGATGAATCATAACTTAGGAGAAAATGAAGTGAAAAGCCTTCTAAACAGTCCTTCTGACTTTTCTTTTTCATTGTGTTGGCAATGGGATAAGGTATTTCTGTGATACTTAATAAATCTTGCACACGGATGCAAAACAGAAGATGGTAGGACTAGAAGACAAAACAGGTTTAACACACTGAAGAATTAACAGAATAAAACAAACAAAGAAAGAAAAATTTAAACTCCTAGTTTAGAGGCAGATCTAATCACAAAACCAACCCAAAGCAGTTGTTGGGAGAACAGAAATCATCTCTTGCCCTCTTTGCTGTTCACTACAGTAATGCAAATTTATGGACTTCATCATTCTTGAAATTTCTTACTTGCACAAATACATTGAGAAATATAATTCTGCCTGTTTCAATTCTTGGGCAATATGTCTAATGACCATGCATCTTCTTTTTGTGTCTGTGTCCCAACTCATCTCACACTTCAGGCAAAAAACCTTTACTTCCATGCCTTGAAGCCTTCAGGCTCAGAATCAGAGCAAACCGACCCCATCAGCAGAAAGCAACCAGAAGTAACCTCCAATTTCTGCTGTAAGCCACCTTATCTGCAATTTCTTTGAAGTGTGAAGCACTCAGCTGGGAAATATCAATTAGCAATCTCTCATCTGAAGTCTGAGGAGAAGCCATTTAGCCAGGATGAAGTGTCCACTGAATACCAGCAGCCCACTGACAGCTCTGACCGTTGAGCCCACAGAGCTACACATCAAGGTAAATGGCAAGCATCAGGTCTGCAGTATGTCCTCCATGAAACATCAGAAGAATTCAGAAGTGTTTTTTCAATATGTATAATTATTTTTTTTCAAGCTTTACTGTCATATTCCTCAAATCATAATTATCTTATTCAGAAATGAGAACATAAATCCTTGTAAAACTTCAGCTTGCTAAGAACACCGAAAAATATATACTCACTCTTATTGTTTTATAGGGTGCAATAACATTCCTTTCTTTAATGAGAAAAACCTGAAAGAGACATTACAGTTTCAAACATTAAAAAATAATAAAATTAATCACAAGTACTGATAAATACAAAGCTAAGACCACTGTTTAAGCAAGCAAAACACTGGGTTGTAATACCCTGCTTTAGCTACCCCAGATAAACTGTAGAAAAACAATGAGCTTTTATATCAGCTAGCAGCAAGAAGGGGCAAGAGTCCAATTTAGTTCAGGGGCTTACTTATGTAGTTTATAGTAGGCTTTCATGCTAATCATATGACCTTCAAGGAGTTGCAATACTAAAGCCAATACACACAGCTACATTCGGGAGAAGGACACTCTCCCTCTTCTGGTGACTCACGGCCTTAGGGTTTTGTCCAAATGGGAATTATCCCAGACTGGCAACTCACAGCATAAACTACTGTGTAAACTTTCTCAAATGAATGCCTTTCTTGTGCTGCTAAATGTTTTGCTTACAGTTCCAGCCACCATGGACATCAGATTTCCTCTCTCATCCCATGGCATGCTTCTGAACAGTTTTATTTCTTCTCACATCTGAGAGGATCTCCCCCCACCCAAAAGCCACATGAAACTACTCTCCTTCACAACACTCTCACAACTTCTATAAAAAGACTTTACTGCTAGCACACTGGTTTGTAGATACTTGTGCCTTACTATCCACTGTCTGAAAGACAAGCCAGAAATAAGTCATAGTTTTGCTCTGTTTGTAGGGAAAGCTCAAACTTGCTAAAGTTTGCTAAAGGCCTAAAGTGTAAGATTCAGGATTGGTTCTGAACTGCACAAAACACACTGGACTGCATTACCTACTGTCTTCTAGTTCATGGCCCAAGAGATTTGGCTGATCAAAGATGCTTTTCCCGTGCCTCGGTTTCATTCCTACAGCCACCACATCTGGGGTTCTACACTCCAAGGCACTGTGGCAGCAGCCTCAAACCAAGGACAAGTATTAAACTTGCAAGAACAGACAGGTACCATGCTCTAGCCAGAAGTCTTCTGGCTGCTACATAGAACCTTCCCACTTCCACCAGCTGACAACAGAGCCAGCCTTCACCACAGGAGCACTCACAACACCGTCCAGCTAAAGAAAGCAAGTGGTGTGCTTAGAAGCTCACAAGCTCAGCATGCCTCTCTGAGCGCTACATAAAATATAATGGCAATTAGTGTCATTCATCTGACATCAGCATGTACAGACCTGAATCATGCCAGAGGAGAATCAGAATGAGAAACCTGCACTACGTTCAGATCGCTCTTCTGTGGGGTAACTAAACTTTTTTCTACACTGAATACTTCATCATGTTACATGAAGTAGACATGGGGTGTTTTTTTCCTTTACTTGTCAGCCGAGCAAAAATTTTAGCATACTGTATTCATTTCCTATTTTGGAGGATTTCCCTCCAATTTTATCTTGAGAAAAAATACTAAAATAATCTCAAATTATCATTCCCATTTACTGTATTTTAAAGTCATTAGTTTCTAAGTTGCCCGCTGCATAAAGCAAAGCTGTTTATCCAGTTATGTATTAACAATTTTTTTTTTTAAGTCTAAAAGGCAAAGATGTTTAAGATGTTCCAATTATTCACTACATGCAGTTTCCTACAAGGTAAAATTCTACTTAGAAATATATTTATAATTAGATCATGATGTGTCATAAGTACAAATGACTACTTGACACTTGAAGGTCTGTATGCCTCTTATACAAAATATATCATTTATCATGCCACCCAACCATTTCAGAGCACTTCCACAGAGACAAGAGGATGACTAGCGAGCTACACATGGGAGGAATGGGGGGTGCTAACCATACTTGCCATCTTAAAAGTTATTCTCCTTTCCTATGAGATGTTTTTATAATCATTCATTCTTAAGAACATTTACTAATGATGTATGGTGGAGCCATTTCATGGAACACTTAGAAACACCTGTTTTACAAACACTCAATACACAAAAATCCCACCAACTCAAGAAATCCTGACTACAAAATATTCTTCATAGAAGCAGTTTTGATGAAATTATATATACTGATTACTTTAACACAGTCCACAAACTTCTCTGGCACCAATAATGTTAAATGTCTGAGTTTATTTTTGACTGCAGCAGTACATAACTGAGCAAGGATATCAATTTCAGGTATTGCTAAGGACAGGTTTCACAAATATGCTAGAATGTTTAAAATTGTACTTCCCACCTCAACACCATTCTTTCCTGAAATGAAAACATTGTTTTGAAACTTTTATAGCTTTAGAACACTTACCAACTGCTATTTATTAAAATTTGAAGTGAATTCCCTTGGTTAACTTTAAGTATGAACATATCCAAGTTAATCAAAACTCCTGATTGAAACTTAAAGACAGTATTTCAAGATAGCTTCTGAAAACTGTTTGGTGGACATACAGCACAGACCAAAGTTTTCACAAAGCTGAAATGCAAGGATCAAGACGTCTTTGCCATTACCACAACAAACTGCAGGAAGTAGAAGAAAGCAGTATAACAAGACCAAACTAAAGATGATTAATAGCATGTTTCATTTCAGTCTACCCTCTCCTTTCATTCAATTCTGAAGTTGCCTTAAGCTCCATTATAAAATGCACAGTGCAAAAAGTTCACTTTATGAAACTAATGACTTAATGAAGTTATTAACAGTTCAAAATTTCCAGCATCAATAGCTTCATATTACTGCTGAGTTTTTGACACTAGTTAGTTTTGTTTTAACTCCCCACCCTAGGACTCCAGTTTTGAGACAAACACCATTAAAGAATCCAAGCTCGCTTGTTTATGTAACCTCACTCATTTATACATCAAGAATCTGTTATATGCAGGTCTTACCTGGCTACATACAACTGAAATCCCTCCAGATGTATCCCTAAAATGTAAATAAGATATTTGAAGTGATGAGCATTTCAGCTTTAAAAGAAGATAAATACATGTATACAGTAACCCAAATTCACTTACCGTGTGAAAGGGTTATTTGCTTCATTATCTTCTGGGGCTTTTATACTAATGCAGTCTCTCAATGGTATCTGCAGCAAGTTATAAAAACATAAAACCTTTCTTAAAACCTATTTAAAGAGAATCTTAAGTTACCAGAAAATTTAGGTTTGCACTGCTTACCTTGATAATGGGTTGGATATTGTCATCTGGTTCAAAAATAATTGACTTTGAACAGATTTTTAGAGAGCCTCTGAATTTTCTAAAAGAAATAATAATAAAAAAAATTAGTTGTGTTTGAATACATGAGACTAGAATGACTCCAGTAAATGAAGTTACGTAAAAGTTGTTTACCTTTCATCTTTGTGACCTTTATTTATAATATGATTAGCTGTGTGCTGTTCAAAATAATATTCTTCCAGGTTAAGAAGAAGTAGCGAAAACCTACAAATAAATAAAAATCATTTATTCCAAGAGGAAATACCTTAACAGTCAGTATACCTAATAAAAGCTATCAAGTGTTTAGGAAGTCTTCACTGATTCCTGTGCTGTGCCCCATATACCAAGAATGCATTAATTTAACTTTTTAAAAGAACAACTTATAGGAAAATTTGTATACACATGAAGATCTATTGATGCTCTTCCAACACATATAAGGTTAGATATTTGATTCTGTTCATGTGCCTCCAGCAGAAACTATTCCAGTATAGCCAGGCTTTCTACCCAGTAAAGATCAGTTTAGGCCTGACCAGCCAATCAAAACATGCAAAAAAACAAAAAGGAAGGGCAGGAACTAATTGCTTAGAATGAAGGAAATTAGATCATTTTGAAGCAAAGCCAAATTACATTGGTCTAAAGTGTTAAGTGAAAACACCTTCACAGATTTTACAACATAGCTGAGTCACTCAATTGAGGAAGCATTGCCTTCCTCTCCAACCACACGTCCTGTACTTCCTCTTTACCACCCCCTGTTCAACCCCACAGTAAGCCCATGGGGTTACAAACCTCAACAACAACAACAAAACAAAAATAAGAAACTGAAGTCTTCCAAAATATTTAATTGTTGGGCTGGTACCCTGGTGGTCTAGTGGTTAGGATGCGGCGCTTTCACCGCCGCGGCCCGGGTTCGATTCCCGGTCAGAGAAGTCCCCCGGGCAGATGGAGCTCGTTAGCCCTGTAAGGCCATCCATCTAAGAGAAGGTCACTCTATACAAACCTACGTCCTGAGGACCTCACTGCCACCGTCCAAGCTTGCTCGGCCCCGGCAGATGAACCTTAGGATTAAAGGGTGGGCTCAGCTCAGCGCACGCTGTGTCTCACCTAAAAAATCCACTGCGCAGGCTCGAAGGGTAAAGACCTTTCCCAAATCTTCGTTCGCGAAGACTGGCCATACCACGTAAATGCAAATGAGGTAGATCAGAGGGAACATGAAAATGCATTCTCTAACAACTTAAACTGCTGCAGGTGATCAAAACTCAACAACTTTCTAACAGGGTGAACACTCAGTCACTTAGTGTTTCAGCTGTGGGGAATGCCAGTGGATACTGGTATAGCAGGAGGAGCGAAAATGTATCACTTCAGTTGGAAGTAAAATAGCTTGTTTGTGTGCAGGGCTGCTCTGATCTACAGAAGTACTTAGTATTTATTCACATCCACACTTGGAACTTTTTGTACTGCGTTCATGATGTACTTTGCAAGAAATGCCTGCGAAAACACTAATAAACACCAAGAGTCCCCAGAGAAGTATTCAAACAGCAGTAAATACATGGAGAGTTCACAAAATGAACTGGATGAATTGAATAGCCTGTTCATTTAAAAAGCATATTTCACAATAGAAAAAAAATAGCATTATTGGGAGATACATCTTGTTCACTTAAAGATTTGTGTTGTGGCTGTTACACTAAACAGAACATAACAATAAAAGTTTACTGTAACTACAAGTAACAGTGGGTCCATATATTCAAAACTGCTTGTGTGTCCAAGACACTTCGTCCTAATTCTCTGCTGCTTTTTCAAAACAGCTTTATCTTTACCTCTCCTCTCTTTAAAACAGGCATTTTATGGTCCCACTGTGCTAGTTTTGGTTTGATTTTCTTCACAGTATCTACTATGGGGCTTTGTTTTGGATTTGTGCTGAAAACAGTGTCAATAATTCAGAGGTGTTTTTGTTATTGCTGAGCAGTGCTTAAACAGAGGCAAGGCACTTTCTGCTTCTCACATCACCCTGCCAGCGAGGGGGCTGGGGGTGCACAAGGAGTTGGAAGGGGACACAGCCAGGACAGCTGACCCCAACTGACCAAGGGGCCATACGAAACCATAGCAGCTTCCACACAGTTACCATTAAATTCTATTTCTCAACACATCACCCAGTTGAAATCATCTGGGACCAACTTAAAATTTCTGTGCTTTTGCAAACTCAGATCTTGCAAGTCCTATCACATTTTAAAGTTCAGGCTTTTTAATAAAGCTACATTTGGGTATATAAAGAGCGATTCACCATCAAAATGTTTTTTTCTAGTATGTATAAAAATATACATTTAGTTTATTATCCACAAGCTGAAATATTTAAATAAAAAGTTAAGAACAAAGGCAACACCCAGATTTGTTTGAAAAATAGTTTATTTCATCAGGAAACAGACACTATTGACATAGGGAACAATGAGCTTCACAGCAATGACATACATGGCACCATAAATTTTTTTCCCCAGGAAAACTGACAATGCCTGGTCGATAGAATTCATTTCTGAAATTCTTCATTCTTCGGCTCTTTCCTTTGTCTCACCTACTTTTTTGACAAACTCCTCACATTTTTATACTCTTTCCAAATTCATCTGTTGACAGCACTGGGAATTACTAGTTTTTACTTTTAAGCTTTTGGTAAATGCAGGTATCCTTCATATATTCAAGACAAGCCATGTTTTTACATCAAAATATTGGCTTTTATTGCCAGTAACTAGAACATGCTTACCATAACCCAAAACACATAAACCAAGAGAGTTCTCTTCCAAATTTTTCATTATAACTATCTCCATGAAACTGTTATCTTTATGCTTGGTACTTTATAGATCAATTCACCTTCCTAAAATCAGAAGCTGTGGGGTACTGAGAAGGATTTGAGGTACACTTTCCCTGGCATAATCTTCACTCCTACTGAATCAGATGATTTCATGACAAAAATAATGCACAAGGTATGCACAAAACCTCAAGAAAAACTCTTCATATAGGCTAATTAGGTACTGTGAGAAATTGTAGGTTTCTTCCCTTTAAAATGCCATGTTTACTAGCAGCATCCAGTTTAGCCTTTTGCTATTCTCTCTCTCTGTGTCTCTTCCACATGACTACTCACTCCCCAGGTTTACAGAGGCAGTATCTCTGCAGAGCTCCTTGCTGGAGATCAGTGACCTCCTAAGCCATGATCTCACGTTCACTGACCTCAGCTTTCCTGTCTTGAGAAAGGTTTTCTGTTGCTGGCAGCTGTTAAAGCATTTCTTCAAACTTTATACATCATATAAGGCAAGTGCATTTTCTACATTTTCTCTTTCCCCTCCACTCTCCACAGAGTCCATGTGGTTCTACAGACTCTTCCAAGCATTTATATACTTGTTGCTACTCTACTTGCAATTCCATTTACTCTAACTGCATTTTCCTATATTTTTTAGGCTGCAATAAGTCACTTCTGCAGGCAGACAGAGTCAGATATCAAATCTCCACAAACAGAATCACCAGTCTCTACTCTTCTCAAGCACCATGGCACATTGGGATGAACTTACAGCCTGTCCAAAGATTCTGTCACAAAAGCTGCCCCTTTTAAAAACTGATACAATGTCATAAATGAAACCAAAATTTTTAGACTTGCATCTCAACTACCGGCTAACAAAGCTAGACCAGTTCAAGTTACGGCTAATAATGAATCTTGAGATTATGATGCCTCATCTATGGATGAGAAATTCCTCCTAGAATTTCTCAACTAATCTCAGTCTTTTCTGGTTAAGTATCTCAATTTCATTTGCCTGTGTTAATGATCCAGAGGATTGTCAAAAAAAGGAAAAAAGTCAAGTTTCATCAGATGTTACTTGAGTACAGTCAGAGTTTTTTATCTTCACAGAACAAATGTCTTTCACATAAATAAACAGAGCCACTGATAGTTACTGTAGCAACAGGGTCCCTCTTAGGAGCCATCACTACACAGGATGATTCTTCAGGCTTGCCAGGAGAATAGCAGTCTCAAGTATTTTGCATGAGTAGGAAAAGTGTTGTGAAGGCCTGAAAAAAACAGGACATCAACCACAACAGCTATAAAATTACAGCACTGGGGATCTTCAACGTGCAAATGAGCAGTTGGACTTTAGACTGACTGCCTCCCAAAGAGCTGAAGAAGGTATTCCAAAGACACATATCAAGAGGACTGGCATACCAAACGTATATACTATCAACTGCTACGTAGTCCTACAACAAGAATTTGAATGCATGCTTAGTATAGACCTAAAATAGTAATTGAATTCTTCTGCACATGACAGGACAACAACCACACCCCCCCCCACACACAAATAACAGTAGTAGGAGAATGCACGAGATGCCCTGTATAAGAAACTGATTAAACCTGTGACGGGTGAAAACTGAGTTTTGGTCTTCAGCCACTGAGCAGCTGTACAATTCCCTGTGCTGAGTAATTAACAGCACAGACTGTACGCCTATGACTATCACACTGCCCTGGATCACAGAACCAATGTCAATTCAAATAACAATAAGCAAGTCTGTTCCCAGTCTACCCTCCCTTGCCTTCAAGTCTGACCCCAAGGCATAAAAACCCCCTCAACCTCAGCAGTTAGTCAGGCAAATCATAAGCTTTAATTGGAAAATGTACAAAAATGCTTTGGTATCTAAAATGAAAACGGCCAGGGGTTTTTTTTGTACTTTTAAATTATCAGCAAGAACCAGTATCTGAAAAAAAAAAAAAACCAACAAAACAAACCAACCAAACAAAACTCCAACAAAACAAAACAAAAAAAAAAAACAACAAAAAACAACCCAAACCAAAAAACCCCAAACAAACAACAACACCCCCCCCCAAAAAAAAAACAACACAAAAAAACCAACCAACCAACCAACCAAAAAAAAAAAAAACAAACAAAACCCAATTCTGGTTCTAACAGAAAGAGTTGTATTTAATAGAAATCAAAGGGACCTTCTACATTTGCCTACTGCTCTAAAATTTGTTTTCCTATACTAGAGGAATAATGAAATATCACCAAGTTCTTTTTCAGGCAAACAGAAAAGGACCAATTTTGAGATATTTTTGTTATTATCAGCAAGTAGTTCATTTCAATCCATTTTCAAAATTAATAACCAAATTTTTACTTGAAAATTCCCAACTATAAATAATTTAATGAGTGTTTATTAAAAATCTAGTTGGAGAAATTTCTTGGAAAGGAAGGCAAATATTGTTGACACAAAATCCTTTGAAATCAAGCAATAAAACACCTTAAAGTGTATTACAGGCTATTTTTAAGGTTGCTTCCTAATAAAGACACATATCACAGGTTTATGTCTGCAATTTTGTGGTCACAATGCTATTTAATGTCTTGCAACAGACTAATGAAGTAAGTAAGCCACAGCCATGTCTTCAGGGATCATTGACCATTTTTTCTTGTACATTTAACTTGACATACTAGACTATTTAAAAAAAAAAAACCAAAATATTATTTTGAAAATGACACAGAAGACAAATTAGACAAGATTTTCAAAGGAAGTTCAAACCCCACCTAAGTAGCTACACGGAGTGAGAGTTTGCAAAGTGTTCAATGCCTTGCACTATAGCTTCTTAACAGCCCAGTCTATATCCTCAAAAGTCTCATCAGTAGAAAGCAAGTTTTCAGAAAACTTCCAAACTGATGGTATTTTTTTAATACTTGTAATATTTGAAAGTTGCAACTTAAGGGATAAAAAAAAGAAAAAAAAAGAGAAGCAGCTTCAATAGCTTCACTGGTCCCACCCACTTGTAATGCCTCAAAATCTACTTACAGTTGTGGAGATCAGCCAATTGTGACTGAAAAATTCATCACATTAGCAGATAGATCAGAAAACAAGCTTCTGTTCAGAGCTGTGGAGTTTTCTCAGGACAGTTTTGCACAGTTTTAGTAACCTGGATCAGTCCATGGAAGGGCACATGAAGTCCCAGAGCCAGTTCAATGTGAAGGGGTCAGGTGCAAGAGCAAGGTGGTTGGGAACAAGGCCTTATCCTTTGGAAGGCAGCAAATCAGCACAGCAGCTCTGCTGTCAGAGGTGCTGAGAAAGAGGCAGTTTCACTTCCCAGGGTGAAATAAATTAGCAGCCACCACTGCCACCCAGGCAAAGCCTTGAGCTTTACAAGCTTGAGCTCACTGTAAGTGGGTGGAAAGGCACTTATGCCATTACTTCTCAGGTTTAATGTAAGTTCAGTATTCAAAATCAACAGCAGCAGCAGCTTGGTGTGGGGAGAAAGAAGAACATGATAGGTAAGGGAATATCATCTATTACAGCAATTCACATAGCTAGAAAAACAACCACCAACAACTTCAAATAACACAAGAAGTTTCACAGATCTAAAATGGAAAGATTTTCAGCCATAGAGTTGTGCCTGTCTGTAGGAGGTTGTATCGAGTGGAGGTAAAGCAATGTTTAATCAATATAACATAGGCACACTCACCTCTACATCCCCCCAGATAACTTTAATGTAGGCTCTAACAGCTTTTGTGTTAGCACACCTTCAATTCCCACCCAGTGTGAGAAGTATACAGAACCTAGCGGAGTAAAGAGTTAATCTTTTGATAGTGTATGAGGAGCTGTTTGAGCTTAAAAGGTAAACACGTACACTTAAGGGGAGAAGTAAATTAAAGCATGCCACTATAGTTTTGCTTGAAGACTTATTTCAAATTCCTGGCTTTGTATATTTCCCCAAAAATTATACTAAGAATAAGCAAAAAAATCATATGCAAGTGATGTGGACAGTATCTTCTTGTGAAGGGAATCAGTATTGTTTTGAGAAGTAGCTTCAGCGGAAGAAAAAAAAAAGAAAGGCAGCGACCTTGCCAAGAAAAACATAACTTACTGCCTTTTTCAAAGAGCTCCCATATAATTGCCACTCAAAAAAGGGCTGGGGAATACAAGTCAAGAACACACCCAATACGCATAGGAAAACTAGGATCTAAGTAGCAGGAAAACACTCGAAAAACTTCACCTCATGTTATGTCATTCTTAATACACAAGGTTTGAGAACCCAAACTGCACCCAAACATTCCTAGCATTGTTCAGAGTATGCCATAAAGAAGCGAAGCACACTTTACAAACTGCAAACTGGGCTTTAAGAGTCCTGCCAAGATACTACAAAATATCCTCCAAACAGAAAGTGTGGTGCATCAGATTTTGTCTACTTGAGAATTTTACTTTTACTTTGCTTGATGAGCATATCCCTCTATACTTCAATTTGAAAAAAACTCATCTGAGATCCAAAAACACGTGGGGGAAAAAAAGAAAACAAAACAACAAACCCACAGTTCATTTTATATACC
Organism: Chiroxiphia lanceolata; assembly: GCF_009829145.1. NCBI lineage: Eukaryota > Metazoa > Chordata > Aves > Passeriformes > Pipridae > Chiroxiphia > Chiroxiphia lanceolata. The sequence continues at coordinate 39,034,652 of NC_045637.1, read as the reverse complement.
TATTTATATACCCATCTATTTTTATATACCAATTTTGCCTATGAACTGAAGCACTGGACTTGTTCAAACTGGACACAGGAATGACTGTGCAGAGATCACTACCTTGGCAAAAGCTTGTTTATACCACCCAAAGCAGGTACCCCACTGATCCTTCTTTAAATTCCTAATCTGTGATTGAATTCTTACTATTTTCATCACTTCATCAGAAAAGCACATGCTAGAAATCTACTTGGACACACGGATTTCAAGTGGCTGATCCAACACATCTTGCAAAATCACTTGATTTGATACGGGAAGTACAATCCCGATAATAAAAGGATGTTGCAGGGATGAAAAAGCAGGCCAGCCCAATCCAGCAGCAGCCCAAAGCTATGTAAAATCAATTCTAAAATTAAACCCTCTCCTAACAAGAGCTAAGTATCTATAGGCCAGCTGTAGGACTCATTTGTTGATGTTTGAATAAAAGCTTTCATTATGTATATTTTGTCCCAATAGAGTAAGATAATGCTCCAGATACCAAAAAAAAAATAAATAAAAAAATACCCCCATGCACAAGCAGCCATCACACAAAAGATCCATCTGCAGCTCCTACATGCTGCCAGTAGGTTGCGTCATGCGAGTGATACTTCCAGCAGCAGAGATGAACTCCTCACACAGGAAGCCGAGAACCGTGCAAGACAACCCAGGAGAACTATTGTCTATATGTATCAAGTGGTACAGTGTTACACTTGCCCACCTTTGGGCAGGCTGCCAACAGAACCGAGAAATCACTTTACTAAGGGAGTGACAACCTGAGCCAAAAGGCCACGTAATTTAATTTGAAGTTTTGTGACTAAAGTTGTTTGTAAAAAAAGGATTTCTGTTCATGAAGGATAAACATTTTAGGGATTAAATAAACTGGATAAGCATGCATACAGCACTAACAAAAAAGGGACATAACTTTCTTTACCACGAACACCTGGGCAAAGTGAAAATAGAGATGAACACAGCTGAAACAGAGATACAGATGAATTTTAAGGATAAATTCTTTATAGAATGAACCCTGCTCAGTAGGGACATGGATTTGGTTAATCAAACGTAAAGTAAAACCCGCTCCTTGTCCTCAGTGTGCATACAGGACATTTCAACATTTTCTTGTTTTCTACTAGAAAATGGCATATAGTCAGAAAAGAAGGTTTATGTAACCAGATATTAAAGTGGACTAACTAATTCGTTAAGAAGTAATTTTTTTTTCAGATCACTTAAAACCACTCAGAACTCCCCCCTTAAAGCAGCTGCATAAGATGATTTAATTTGCTTACCAAGTTTCACAGTACTCTTAACCGGAACTTCCATAGCTTACAGCCTTGTGGATAGCAAGGTACAAATAAAACCAACCAAACAACAACGCCAAAACCTAAACCCCAAACCACGCACCAAATGCAGCTGCCACAAAGTTTCAAAAAGTCCCAGCTATCTCAACTGGGAAATATCTACATCAAGGATACAAAGACCAACAGAAGCTTTAAAGCAGGAGCTGGTGTCTCTGTGTAACCACCACCCAGCAGGAAGGAGAAAAGTTCTGAGAGGCTGTCCCTTCAATTAAGTAATAAAGAGCTGGGTTTTTTGCTGTTTTAAGGCAGAACTTTAAGGAAAACAGGTGACAAAAATTCAGTATTTCTAATCTGACATTTCAAAGCTCAAAATCTTTTAAATCACTTAAATGTTTTTAAGATTTCCTAATTCAGAAAAGCACAGGAAGAGAAGGAGGGGAAGAGACCCGATATGCAGTACAAAATATACACAAATTTACTTTGATTTTACATGAATATCAATTGTTAGGTAAGGGCAAGAAACAGAGAAATGAGTTTGCAGATATAGGAAAAGCTGCCAGTGCAAATGAGAACAAGACTCATCTTTCATGAAGTGCTCAAATTACAAACTCAAATAATAAAATCCTGAAATGCTTCCAAATATGACCAAAGAAAAAACGTTCTCATCAATAACTGCAGATTAGTAATGCTGGCGCACATTGATATGTTGAGTTTGTTTTCATAGCTTTTTAGAAGAGATTTAGATCCCATTCGGGTTCTTTGGGACAAATCTGATGAGTTTTGGCTTTTTTCCTCAGCTTCTCAAAAAAAAAAAACAAAAACTTAACAGAGGTAAAAGTCGTTCTTCTTGATTTTCCTACAATTAAGATGTTTTACTTAAAAAAAAAATTAAAATTAATTAAAAATCCTTCTCTTTTCCTTCTACACAGGAGGACTGTCCATTCCCCCTGCAGCCCTTCACACACAACTGAAACCACAGCAGGCCCCAAAAACAACGAGATAAACAAGAGGACAAAAAGTGATCCTGAACACGTTTGTACTTCAAGAAACACTTCAGAGGATGTGGTAGCGTCATGGGCTGTACAGCCATGAATCAGAATTTATATGGACAGAGTGAGTCCAGCTCTTCATCATGCGGTTTTCTCACCAACAATAAACAGTGCTGTGTGACCAGCACAGACCTGCAACAGGAATTTGCACAGGGCTTGCACGGGACCAGCCTGATGCTTCCACACGGTTCCTGCAGCAGGAAACAACGGGAGATCCCTGTTCCCCCCAGAGAAGACACCGTATCCCTCTGCTGCATGACCCACGCCGACCTATTGTTTTCACCTTATATTTCCTACCTGGAAATATAAAGATTGGAAAGGACTGAAACTCTGCGACAAGCCATATGCAGATAAGCCACATAAAAAGAAAGTGGGACACTACCCAAAAATAAAGGAGTAAAGTCAGGATACACTCAAGCACGTGTGATGAGCCTTTGTTTGTATGTTCAGAAAGAAAACAGCTTACAGTCAGCAAGCAGGAACGGGCTAATTGAATTTAATACTTTAAAGAGCCAGCACAGAGTCTGTAATTTAAGGGCTGACAATACACTGATTATAGTGTTCAGGGGAGAGAGACGGGGGAAAAAAAGGCAAAGAAAAAAAAAAAGCAAAGAAAACAAAACAAACTATGAAGCAGAGCTGTAGTTCCATGCCACCAACACAACTAAGGACAAATAAACAGAAATCTACAGGCGCTATTTTCAGGCAGTTTACACAAGGCAAGCAGCATCCCTACTTTCCCAGGTCCTTTCTAGACCCTTTTCGGCCTTAACTCTAGGCAATCACCAGCCACCTGATCCCAACAGTAACAAAACGAGGCAGTGCAGCAGCAGCCTGGCTCTGCTCCCGGCGCTCCGCCGGGGCCTCCCTGGAGGCCGTGCTGCCGCTCCGCCGGGCCCGCTGTGGGGCCGCGGCCGAGCGGTGGCGGCCGGGGCAGCGCCGGGGCAGTGCCGCTCACCTCTCCTTGGAGTACAGCTCCCGCTCCAGCCGCCGCCTGCGGATGAAAGCCATAGAGCCGCCCGGCCGAGGTGCCGGTGCCGCCGCCACAGCAGGCCGGGCCGGGCCGGGCCGGGCCAGGCCGCGCCTTAGGGAGGCGGAGAGATCGGGCCGGCCGCGGCCGCAGCCTGGCTGGCGGGCCCGGCCCACCCCGTTTATAGCGCGGAGAGGCGGGGGAAGGTGGCTCAGGCAGCCGGGGAAAAAGAGCGTGGCGGCACCGAGGGCTTTGCGCCCTCGCTCGGCTACGGCGTCTCTGCGGCCCTGCGGGGCCTCTGCGGCGCGGAGCAGAGAAGCGCACATGGAGAGAAGCTCACGCTGTTATCTCACCGCGAAACTGTCCGTGTATTTGGGTTAAAATAAAAATTGTCAGTGTAGTGCCATTGCAGTGAGATTCATTCTGCCCGTGATGCGTGTGACAAGAGCTGCCTGACAAGTATTGAAAGCCTAGAAACACAGAACACCCCGAGTTCGGAGGGACTTTTCAAGGATCACCGGCTCTAACTCCTAGCCCTGCACAGGGCCTCCCCAAGAGTCACATCATGTGCCTAAGAGCATTGTCCAAACGCTTCTTGAACTCTGTCAGGCTTGGTGCCATGACCACTTCCCTGGGGAGCCTGTTCCAGTGCCCAACCACCCTCTGGATGAAAAACCTTTTCCTGATATCCAAACTAAAGCTACCCTGACTCAGCTTCATGCCATTTCCTCAAGTCCTGTCACTGCCTACAAAGACTATGGAAAGGGGAGGTAAATAAAATCCCTCAGTTCATATAAAACCCCTTCAGTTCACACAACTGCCACTGTATCTGAACAATGTGTTTACTGACAAGATCTCCTGTACAGTATAAAAATGCTGCTCTTTAAGTATTTATAAGTTAAAAAAATTGATTCATGGAGGGGATGTAGTTTTTCACATAGGAATAAAAAGAAGTTTAGGCTTCTAGGCCTCAAGATATTGTCTGATTTACTCTCTGTGCTGAGGCTGATTCAGGTATATATTTATCAGTGTTACTCCAACATTTTCAATTTGTGGACATGAATATGAAGAAGTGTTGTCTTTCAGGGTCCTCTTAGGAGTAGTTCACAGAATCTAAAGAGGCAACAGATCAGAGTTTGAAAAACAGTGATATCATCTGCAAGACCTATTTCTCTAATTGACTTGTAAAAGCACCTGTTTGAAGGAAATCTGCAATGCTTGCATGAACCTTGTACAAATACCTAATAGCATTTTATGAATATGTATTTGTCCAATAGCCAACCTGAATTTTCTTTGCTGCATGTTGTCATACTTCCAGTGGAAATCATAGAATCACAGATTCATATATGGTTTTGGGTTGGAAGGGACCTTAAAGGTCAACTAGTTCCAACCCCCCTGCCATGGGCAGGGACAGCTTCCACTAGACCAGGGGGCTCAGGGCCCCATCCAGCCTGGCCCTGAACACTTCCAGGGATGAGGCATCCACCCCTTCTCTGGGCATCCTGTTCCCATGCCTCACCACCCTCACAGTGAAGCATTTCTTCCTAATATCTGATTAAACCCGCTCTCTTTCTTTTTTGACACCATTCCCCCTTGTCCTGTCACTACATGCTCTTGTAAATAGTCTCTCTCTGTTTTTCTTGTAGGCTCCCTTCAGGTACTAGAAGGCCACAATTACGTCACCCCAAAGACTTCTCATTTCCAGGCTTTCCTTGTAGGAGAGGTGCTCCACCAACTCTGTTCATCTTGATGGCCCTCCTCTGGATACACTTCAACAGGTCAATGTCCTTCTTGTTTCGGGGATCCCAGAACAGGAGGCAGTACCCAATGTAAATAATATTTATGTGCTTCAAATATATTTTAATAAATATTGGTGTGTAAATATATATGTATTAATTTATATAATTGTTTATGTGTGCAGATAGGTATACCATCTTCTCATAGACTAACAGGTTTTGTTCACTTTTCTTTTAGACTCCACTCATAAATGATTTCTTTTTACAGCTTTACTCTGGCTTCTTTCCAGTACAACTTTTACCTTTATCTTAAGATATAAGCCATCAACACCAACCAGAGTGCAGTAATTATGTCCCATGTGTCACACATGAGAGGAACGTTTATAAATACATGCAGAAAGAACTTGTTTTTCTTATTATGACAGAAACTTCTGCTGAGAACCTTTTCTAACATAGTGCTACCTAGTTCTCCCTATTTTATGCTGTACGTGTAAGTTCTTCTCAGGTATAATACTTTGCCTTAGCCTTGATGATTTCATCCTGCTAACTTTAGACATTTATTCTACTTATGAAACTAGTTTTGAAATCTGATTCTGTCTTCTGGCTTCTAGGTTGGTGAGAACCAGATTTTTCGTATATCTGTATTCTGTTTCATCTTGCAGATCACTAATGGAAATACTGAGTGGAACTGAAATGACAACAGGTCCTTATGGGTTCTCACTGCAGGTGCTCTGCAAGTCTGATTTTTACAAACAGCATGCCAGTTGGTTGGTGCTTTCATGAAAATTATGTTTCCTTTGGATTTTGTTTTAATGAAACTGTCATGGGACAGTGTTTAAATGACACTAAACTCAAGATCTTTGATACTTACCATTTCTCTTTTTCATCTGAATCAGTACATTGATTGTGAAAAAGGGCATTAGACTACAGTGAGTGCATATGTTCCTAGCAACCTTATGCTAACCTCTTAATCATGAATTTTATTCTAGAATATTCCTTGAGGTCAAAATTAATCTGGATAGCTTTAGGCCTGCTTTCCTTAGACAGATGCATTTTATCCTTTTCTAGTCTCTTCAATCCTATATAGCCTTTTAGCAACCCAGAGATTATTTTCGCTATATTATATTAAATAGATTTCCGTAGGCCCTATTAACTCAATTACATACAATTTACATAGTTTTTAACTAATTCCTTCTCTAAATTCTATGGTAAGATAAATTTAACTGAGTATCTGGGCACTTATAGTGTATTTCCAGAACACTTTCTTGTTGTCTTTTATACTCTTTTTTACCTGTCACTCATTTTGCACTGTAGGCTTTGTAATTTTATTCTTTTATTCATATTCTTTTATGTTACTCTTCAGTCATGTCCGCTTATTGTGACTTCTTTTTTCAAATCTTTGAAGAGCTTTTAATGTGATGTTAACACAGTCTACTTAAGCTTCCCTTGCTTCTTTTTGTTCACATCAAGATAGCTTGCTATTGTATGTTTAATTAAAAATGAGTCTTTTGTTCTCTGTAGAAAATCTAGGTTAGCTTTAAATGACTGATCTCAGGCCTAGACCATGCAGTAAAGAGTTTAATTAACTCATATAGAATGGCATACTGTTACGATGAGCCTGCTTTTAATACCTAGACTAGCTTGATTAAAGCTAACTTAACAATTTCTACATAACAATGCAATCCATAGTTGGCAGTGCTAATATGCTTTTTCTTCCTCTTTTTCTCAGAGTAGGGAAGCCTATTTTGGTTTAATGTGTCATGATCACTTTCACTCAGCTTACTTCCTGCCTTTAAACTCAAAATAAGCTCCTCCCTACTCATCATGCAATTCAAGTTTGTAATGCCTCTTAAAACTGTCTCTGTCGTGTGAAGCAAAAGTTCATCCTTAAAATATTGCAGGAATTTGATGGACATTTTAAGTCCTACCATATTGTTTTTCTTACTGGTATTCAAGTAATTGAAATCCATTGTTATCTCATGGGCAAGCTTCTTGAATACCTTCCTCATTAGCTCAGAATACATCAGAAAAAATACCAACTTCCTCCTTTTGAATACAGCTGTAGTCTATCATGAAAAATAGACCGAAATCATAACATAATTTGACTTCCTCCTTTTAATTTTCACCAAACCTAGCATCTTTTGCCTTTTCTTGGATTCAAGACACGTTGAATCATCATCCCCTGATTTACTGTGCCCATTTCCCCCAGCATTCTAATATATGACTATCACTCATACATGCCATCGTATCTCTGGGATACTACCAAACCCACATGTAACCATTAAAGCTTTGTCTTTCAAGTATCTAAAAAGCTTCATGAAATACAATGCTCAAGTGTTTCATGTCAATCCATTCTATTATCCTGAGCATTTTTAGACACGTTCAGAGTAGGCTTAACCTCAATTGTTGAAGTCAGCAGTGAAGTTCCCACTGAATTGTTGGGAGCATAAAAGACTCCTGAGGGTAGTTCAAGGATTCATCCAACAACATATTTATTCTGCAAGATATGTCAATGACCAAACCATGACACATTAACCAAAGGCAAAACATGTAAAGAATACTTTGGCTTCACTAGTATTTAGTAGAAAATTGTTAGTAGAACTAGTCAGAACTAGTAGAACTAGTCGGAAAGCAGAAGTACATTTTTTTCATGGGGGAAGAACCCAGCATTGTCACCTCTCAAGTTTAATGACATTTAAACTGTTTAAAATATGCTTGCTGTTTTGTAAAGAAAATATTTTTTGAGAGATACAAATATTCATTCATTTTGCTTTCAGGAAAAGTTTAGTACTGGTTAAATTCTGCAAAGCAGACACTAGGTCCAAGTTCTCTGTTTACCCTGATCACAGAATTGCAACCTCCTTTCTGATTTAAACTAATTTGTAATCATCTTTCTTGTACTAAGTTCTGCTATTTTTTTTTAGCTAGTTGTAAATCGATTTATATGTATACACAGAGTTTGTAAGTGTTTGACAGATTTAAAATCAATTTTAGTTAAACAAATACATAATTTACCATTTTACCTGGAGCAAAATAATCCTAGAGGCAGATTTGTAGTGTCAACATTTAAATCTGATCTGTAAGTCAAAGTGTAAAGGCAAGGGTGAGACAAGCTTGTACAATTATTTTACATGGCAATTTAAATTGATGATTTTATGTAAAATTAATGTTTCTAGTGAAATATCTCTGAATCATACCCATGCTTAAATGGAGTACTTGAGTATAAGTCGTTTTGATTTTAGTACTCCTTGAAATATTAGGTAGTTAATATATCTCCTTTAAGTCTCTCTATTCCTTCACTAACATTACTAACAGCTCTTTTTCATAGGTTAAGCCATGTAGAATTTGAGGGCTGATTTGCAGCCTCTGGTTTGGTACAGTCTTCTCAGACAGATCCCTGCACTTCATTATGGAAGTGTCCTGAAGAGGACTTGTAAAATAGGACAGAGTGTATGGTAATCCAAAAATCTGGTACACTTTTATATAGTTGCACTGCTGGGGAATACAAAGATACTAACTTAGTCTCTTTAAAGGTGTGCAAGTTTTAAAGATCAGAGACAAATTTATATGTATATTTATTTTACTAAAACAGACTTAGAATACATGCAAACTGTACTGGAAAAAAAAGATGAATGTATTCATCAAGTAAGATACCCCCTACCCTGTGTTCCAGCTACTTAATGGACCTGACGACTTGGCTCCCCTCCAACACCCACAAGTCATTAGATGCATGAGTCACTCTACTCTATTGTAGAGCTAGTAAATTTGGTACCACAAATGTTGATTTGAAAAGTTGATGAGCCCTTGAGTCATTTCTCAGTATAGCCAGTATTTTAAGGAAAGCTTGTTACATATAGTTCACAGGACAATGGAGCTGTATTTTATATCATAGTGATGAAAATAAACGTGGGTAGTGGTGTTGAGAGAAAACATGAAAAGTTGCAGGGAGGGAGGAAACATCTATTGAAGACAGATACATTAAGCAAAAGTAGTATATAATAATCCTTACAGACTAAATACTGGTTTCCATTTTATCCACTTCTGTATTATATCACTGAAATAGAAATTTTAAAAGTAACTTATAAAGCCATTGGGTTTCCCTATTTTTGTATGTGGAAAGTTGATTTATTGGCAGAATACATTGTTTTACTCCTTTCCTTGTGAGCAACTGCAATTGACTATATGTTTAAGAATATATATATATGTATAAAACTTTATGTCAAAGGGAAGTTTAAATCCCAGTCTGTAAATATTAAAATCACAAGTCTCCCTTTTTTTGTTAACAGGCTCAGTGTTCTGCTAAGAAGTACCTTCCCGGGCAGGGGGTTGTTTGCTTGGATATGGGGGAGGGAAAATAAAGCAAAAGAATTGAGATGCAGGACTAAACTCTTTAATTTGCTTAGGTAGGTGGGCTTTAAAAGGTTTCAGCTAAGAATATTTTAAATACTGACATTTTTTACATAGTTAATAATCCCAGGTATGTTAGGCCATTTTAGGTGTCCAGTGATAGGAACCAAGGGAATGGCCTGAAGTTATGTCAAGGGAGTTTTAGTTTGGATATTTTGTGCAGTTTTGGTCACCGCATTATAGGAAAGATATTAAGCTGTAAGAGAGTGTCCAAAGGAGGGCAACAAAGATGATGAAGGGCCTTGAGGGGAAGCCATATGAGGAGTGACTGAGGTCACTTAGTCTGTTCAGCCTGGAGAAGAGGAGACTGAGGAGAGACCTCATTGCAGTCTACAACTGCCTTGTGAGGGGAAGAAGAGGGACAGGCAGTGATCTCTTCTCTGTTGATCCTAGTGGATCAACTTCCAACTTAACATATTTTGTGATTCTGTGATTTATGTATTAATTACTTCTACTGTGTATCCAACATCATTCTTGCTGCAAAGAAGGGCCTGTGGCAGAATAATATTCATGTTTCCATTTTAGATCAGTGTATAATTTAAGTTAATCAATGCATAATTTAGGTTAATTTTCAGATGTATACACAAATATGTATTATGTCTTTGATACATATTCTAAATCATTGGTTGACTGCTACTTTCCCTAAACCAAAATACAGTTCAACAAAGAAAAAGAGCAAATCTATGATAACATGAGTTCTGTCTAAAAGCTAATACTGTGTGATGAACTGGTGAGATACAAGGTCAGCTCAACTAAAGCCTGCATAAACAAATTAGATTGTTTTCCATATATTGAAGAACACACAACAAATATATAAATGCCTTTTCTTCTTCATTCCCATCTAGAAAACTTGGCACGTTTTGTATGGCATGTAATATGGATGTCCTAAGAATATATTTCTGAATATAAGACTAGATCTTTTTCTTAACTGGAAATGCTTTCTCCTCTGTCACCAGTCCATAGAGTTGTATTTTGTTTCAGAGCAGCTGGTGAAGTGACAAATGAATACAAGCAACTCTTCTATTCAGAGCGATTGTTTAGAACAGAATTTCTTCAGGAACTAATTGCACTTGAGGTGCTAAGGATGGATTCTTCTCACCTAAATTTAGCCAAATATGCAAGTTAAGCCTTTAGTCTGAGATAGTTTTCTTTGTTTCTGCTGTGTGTCTTGGAGAGAGGTGGGTGATTCACCATTCTTATCTTGGACGTCACACCTAAGGAGAATGAATTGCTTCCTGTAAGATAGGAACTTCTCATAGTACTCCATTCACTATGAAGAGAATCCAGATGACTGTCTTAACTAAGATATTCAATTTTAAGGTAGCTACAGCTGAGTAAAATGTGAGCCATGTGCTGCAGGAGGTGCTTTCAAAGAAACATGGATTATGTTACGTTATTTGTTAACAGCAACAACCCCAAATTTGCCCTAAGGATTAAACTGACCAATTGCCATATTCACATACAAGCAGGAGTAACTTTCAGTGCATTCTAAGGATTTCAAAATCTCTGTGACCATGTTGATCTCATGAGTTATAGTGATTAGACATGCCTGGGCAGGCTGGACAGCAGATAGCATTGTGGAGGGAAAGTTCCCTGGACATAAAGCACACTGCTCTTTTAGCTGCTTTGTAAGCTGTGCTTTTAGTTGTGGTGGAAACATATCTGCTATCAGCTGGCTGGTTAGGAGGAGAGAGGAAAAGCAGTCTTTTGCATTTTAAGAGGAGCAGAGGTGAAATTCTGGGTGCTTTTGTGTTCTGAAAAATTTCCAAAACCAAACTAGAGCTTCTGCTCAGTACTTGTAAGCATATGGTAATTTTTACAAGATCACATTTAGAGTTCCCACTTGGTATGATGTGAAAGAGAAAAATTCAGTATTTGATATTGCTGCCTCATTATAATAGCCTGACTTCAATAGCCTTCTGTTCAAAGAACTGGAACAGAATAGGGTGTGAGAAACTACTTTGGACTGTATCACTCAGCAATATGCAGAAAATAAATTGAGCAGCTCCTCATGCTACATGCCTTCCCATACTTAAATATTTTTTTAAACATTCCTAAAGGGGAAGACAATTAATGGAAGAAGCAGTTCAAGTTACCTGCTCACTTCTTTCAAAAGGATATTGGAAAGATGGTTTAGACACTGGAGTAGTATTTGGCTTGTTACTCTTGAGTGGTAAAGATTAAAGATTTCATATGCTGCAATTACATACTTCAAGTAACTAAGAATTTTTGAAAGTCTAAAGCAAAAGGTACCTACTCTTCTTCTGGGATTTGAACCTGAAATCCATGCTTCAAAGAAACCTGTATGCTCAGTATCTCTAAATGGTCAGGCATTAAAGGATGAAGCACTTTGGTTGACAACTTAAGCAATGAGCTGTGGTGGTTTGGAAAGAAGGAAACAAAAGTCAAAAAGCCAAGAGTATGGTTTTTCATCACTGTATGGGTCACCATACTTATGTCCCACAAATGGATTGCATTCTTCTAGCCAGTTGTACCTATGTGAATGGTTTTGACTCTGGTTATTTTTCCTTCCTCTGGCTGTAAGGATTTGTTCCCTCTTTACGTAAGTAGACAGTAAATTATTTGGGAGAGGGAGCATCTTTTGATTGCATTTGTATAATAAGAGGTAGGATATTGTGGTCCATGACATCAAATCAATTACAGCAGTAGAGATATATTAGTTGCTGATAATGGCAACTGGACCATAAGAAACTCAAGGAAACCAGCAAGACCTCAAAAGTCTAAATTAAGTGGTGACACCATAAGCAGATGTCATTATCAAAAGGAAATGTTATGATGGACATGGTAAGATTCTACCTGTAAATTACTGACAGCATTTGGTTGACATTCAGTTTTCCTCTTCTCTGGCTAGTGCTTCTCAATCAATCCCAAAAGCAGTATCCATAACCCTTTCTCAATCTGAAACCTTATAATTTAGGGTTGATGTTTAAATGAATTTATCTCTTCAAAATTGTCTTTCAATTTTTGCCAGCATATATCTTTAGAACAGGTGCAGATGTTCCTCTGGTCTCTCCTGCTCTCTGTGCTCTAGTCATTGCCACATGTCTCTAGATATTGATCAGCTTTGTGCCCACCACCACCTTTTTCTTAGAGAGATTCAGAAACTTTATTAAGAAGCAAATATTTTTTAAATTATAAATTTTTATAGCTTCATAGGAAAGTGAGAAACAAACCAGGAGGAAGTATAATGAAAGACAAGAAGTTATCGCACATTTAAATATGCTGCAGTGTCTAAATACAGGAATACTGATTACAAAGCTCTCAGGGCATTTAGGACACTCCCAGCCAACACATGAAACCACTTCCAAAGCTAGGGGGTATGTGCACAGCTTCTGATTCTTGCAGGATTTTCACAAAATAGATCTAACTGTAAACCACTCTTCTGAAATAACAACACCACAAATGTTTGTTCTTCCTTATATTTCACCAGAAGCTGTGACCACAAGTGCCAACTGTCTACATATGATACAGCAAATAATTTGTAAAGGGACACATGTGGCAAACTATTAGGAAAATACTTTTACTAATTCACCTGTGGTACTATTTTTGCTTTTGGGACAACCAGGTAACAAGCATGATTTGTAGTGATATTTCATTCTGCTCTCCACCATAGCAAGCCCTGGCAGACCAGTAATCTTGAAGCTTGTTTATTACGTACCAAGGCATGACCTGGGATTTTAAAAACACTTCTGTTTACTGTCTTCTCTGTGGGTGCTCAACTCTCCCAACTTCTCCCTTTGCTCCCTGGTGTGTTTAATAAACTCTTTGCACTGCTTTTCTGCCAATTCTAGAGCTTAACTTTACCTAATGGCTGATACATATCTCTGTCTGCTGGTGGGAAATCAGTACAACAGACCCAGGAAAAAATATATTCACTCCACCTCAGATCGATGCTTCTGAGACTGGTTTCATTCTAACAAATCAGAAACTTAAGGTGTATTCATCTACTACATTAATTAAATTAATTTACAGATATTTTAGATAGACAAAATCTGGAAAAATAATTTACAGAAATGTTTCTTAGATATTTACATTACCTTTGCTTGTTTATGCAGTGTTTGATCATATAATAAGTGGACATACTAAAACCTAGATATTTTTCTTGATGTATCTGGTTTAATACATTTAAGATTCTTGCTTCTGACAGAGATAGCTTCTTCATTTCAGAAAACAAAATAAGGATTTATACACCCAGTTTATGACGTCCTTCATTAAAAAAACCTTTATCAGAGCCTTTGGATACTACCACGTGATAAAAATTGTTACGAGTTTTCACTTAGGTGAGACCCCTTATTGAATTCTACACAGCAGGGATTTCAGGCAGAAGTGAGTGCAGTACTTCAAACCTCATAATCTGAGGAAACAGAGGAGGTTTTGATTTATCAATGTGTGGAAGAAATTTTGAATCTGACTTTGGGATTCTTATTAAAAATGCTGTAGATGTAGACAATAAAATACCTGCGAAGTTATTTCCCTCTACTCATATCAAAAGGAAAATAGGCTAGTTTTTTTTAGATTAAAAAAACTAAACAAAACAAAAAACTCAAACCAAAACAACAACAAAAAGACCCACAACCACAAAAAACCACCTCCGAAACTGAAAAAAATAGGAGTGCTGTTTCATATTTTTGGTCACTTGATGGCACTAAACTAACACTCTATACATATTAATCACCAATAGCATAAGAATATTTCTGTGCCAGTGTATTTTTTTTCTAACACTTGGCCTGATCAAAGTGTTTTGTTTTATTGAGGGTAGATTAAAGACACAAAAAAGATTAAAAAATAAACATAAAACCAAGAAGTAAAACTGAAATCTAGTTGACTGTATTCTGCTTGTCTTGTTAAATTTCATTACATACTACAAATACCATGATTCAATGGAATACATAGTGTTTCTGAGTAAAACAAAAGTCAGTTTTCCAATGTAACACACCAAAGACCAAATCAAGGCTTCCAGTGTAAAATCTGAGAGAAGTATATGCAAACTTTGGACATTGGCATTTCCACCAAAGTCTGTGGCCATCAGGTGGCCACCTACCTGAAGTAGAACACATGGACACCTTGGTCTTTTCCATAACTCAGTATCTATGGTGAAATTGCCAGTATTGCAAGGCTAAATGTTGGGTTTATTGTGTGTAGAGGTGAAGCAGGGAGAACTTGCTTGGATGGTCTCAGTCATGTAATAGGAAGCTCCTGGTGTGATAAATAGCTCAAGAAGGAATTGCAGCCCACTGTTTCTCCCAGCAAAGGCACCTCCTCACAAACTGTCTAGCAAAATGTCTGTATTAGATTTATTTGTACTGAGAAATCTGAGAACTGAGAAACTTTAGTTAAATAGAGCTTTTTTGAGGACTTTTCAAGATCTGATTAGAGTAGCAAGGGAACATTTTTATCTAATTGTCAGAAGTTTTAATTTTTCAAAACATTTTCTTCTGTAAAGGGAAGAAAAGCAGTTTTTTAAAATTTTCACAGATCAGCAACCAAAAATGCTGTTATTGGAACAAATAAAGTATTTTCGTCTGATAATGTCTTTTCTCTGGATGTTTTAAACCTCTTTTTAACAAGAAGTTACTTACATTTCAGAACTACATTTCCAGAAGTTTTGAAAGATTTTCTAACAAGCTCCAAGGGCAACCTCTTATTCTGGAAACCTAAAGCAGGATATTTCAGCAATTTGAAAAGGCAGGGAGGGGATTTTTTTTCTTTTTTGAACATATTACATTCAAGTCTTTCCCATAAATATCTTTTAATGAATCAGTGAACAAAACAATTTGTGACACAAAATTCTCAGGCAGCTCTAGAATAATGCTGCAGATTGCAACTCCTCTCCCCGTTTCCTCACAGCACTCCTGAAAGAGCCTTTGTGACTGATGGAGCAGCACTTGCACAGAGGGACTTTCATAGAGCTGAGTATGGGAAATCCCACGATGCCACATGCACCTGACCTGCCTTAGATGGAAGGAAATGTCGTCATTGTCTCCTAAGGCAATTTTTTGGGTTTTGTTAATTTTTTACAGTTAGAGCCTTTTTAATCATAGAATCACAGAATTGTTGAGATTGGAAGAGACCTATAAGATTATTAATCCAACCATTAACACTGTCAAGTCCACCACTAAGCCATGTTCCCAGGTGCCACATCTACACGCCTTTTAAATACCTCCAGGAATGGTGACTCCAGCACTTCCCTGGGCAATCTCTTCCTTGACAACCCTTTCAGGAAAGAAATTTTGACTAATATCCAATCTCTACCTCCCTTGGCAAAACTTGAGGCCATTTCTTCTTGTCCTGTCACTTGTTGCTTGGGAGAAGAGACTGACTTCCACCTTGCTACGACCTCCTTTCAAGTAACTGTCTTTTTTTTATTGTCTTTTATGACAGTAGCCAGATGACAGAATCACAGAATCAATTAGGTTGGAAAAGATCTCTGAGATCATCAAGACCAAAATACGACTGAACACCACCAAGTCAACCAGACCATGGCACTAAGTACCACATCCAGTCTTTCCTTAAACACCTCTAGGGACAGTGACTCCACCAGCTCCTTGGGCAGCCCATTCCAATGTCTAATCACTCTTTCTGTGAAGAAATTCCTCTTAATGAAGAAATTCCTCCCAAACTAAGTTCTAGCTGGACTTTGGCTCTGCAAATTTTCTCTCTGCAGAATCTCATAACATCCTTGTAGTCATGTCTTTTGGCACATGGGGATCTTGTGCCTTTAACATTTCCTTCTTGAGGAATGTCCAGCCTTCCTGGACTTCTTTGCCCTTCAGGACTGCCTATCAATCAGTCTCCTATACTGGCCAAAGTCTGCCTTTTGGAATTCCAAGGTGGCAGTTCTGCTGGCTGCTTTCCTTACTTTGAGAAGTGAAAACTCCTAGTGTTTTGTGATCATTGTGTCCCAGATGGCCTCCAGCCATCACATCACCCAACAGTCTTTCTCTGTTCACAAACCATAAGTCCAGTGAGTGAGTTCCCTAGCTGGCTCCCTCACCAGCTGTATCAGGAACTTTTCTTCCACATGTTCCAGGAAGCTTCCAGACTGTATCTTCTCTGCTGTAAATTGAAATTCTCTGCTACATCTTGTAAATTTAATTTCTCCGTAAGAACAAGGGCTAGCAATTGCGGGACTTGTCCCAGCTGCTTACAGAATATTTCTTCTGCCTTTTCATGCCGGTCAGCTGGTCTGAAACAGAATCCCAACAGGATATCTGCCTTGTCGGCCTTCCCCCTGATTCTTACTCAATCCTATCAGCACCATCATTAAGCTCTAGACAATCAAAACATGTGCCTTGTGTTTCCATTCTTATTACCTATTACATTTTCATCTGTGTGCAGTATGGAAGACTTGGATGGTACTCATCCTGAGGGGAAAAAAACCTATGACTTCACCGCTTCTGTAATAGTGGAACCTTTATCTGCAGGTTTTTCATCCTGTCATTGTCTAACCGCTGCAGAGATAAGGTCATGATGGACTTCACTTTCTCATATACTCTTATACTATCTTCAATGATAATGCAACTGTTGAGAAATATGGTGCTTTCTGGAAATTTTGTGGACTTTACAATGAGTTAATTTAAATGGAAGCCTTTCAACTTTCTAGCCAGTAAATCCATTGTCAAAATTTTGGTTGCATTTGTCATCTCACGTGTTCTTAACCACAAAAAGCGTAAGGAAAGGGGTTGCAAAGCACTGCAGCAATTTCCACAGTATACAAAGCCAATTTCAGCTCTCCTTTATACTCATGAAAGTTAATGGCTTTCCACAGGAGGTAAATGAGGACAAATTTGGCTTTCTTGGCTTAAAAAATACCTTATTTTCATGGCACTAAATTTAATCCAACTACAACAAATGAATCTGTTCACAAAGTTGGATAAATGTGAGCTAAGCTAATATAAACCATGTGAAAAATCACCCTGTTCTGTGAAGTACCAGTCAAACTGTATTTGAAATTTACATGGAAGTATAGAAATACATATGAAAATCTTCTCAAAAATAGTAGATGCACGTGTAGTTTTTAGATGCATGTCTATTTTTACATGACAAATAAAATAATAGCATTTCAAATTCAAATTTACAAATTTGCTACCAAAGAAACAAAGAAGAAAAATGAGAAAAAGCTCAAGAAATTGTCCTTTCAATATCAGACACTGTCATATAAGTTTTCCACTATTACATTTCTTAGTCTCTTGTGCTTCCTATACGTGTGCTGGAATCACGTAGCACAAATCCTAATTTTTTGTAGACCTGGTAAAAAATTATCATCATTTTAATTGCATGTGAAGGTTTGATTATGGTTGTATGTATATAACTCAGAAATTGCCCTCTCCTTATGTTGCTGATCATTTTCCAAATCATCTTTTGTTCATGTAGCATAGATCGAATAGTTTTTTTCTTTTATAAATTTCTACAGGGTTTTAAAAACATTGCAAAAGTAATCAGTCTGTAAAGATTTGAATCAAAAATCTAACACTCGATCAAAGGGCTGTTAGAGGGACTTTCAGGAAGACAGACACAGGGAGACTTGTTGGGTCTGCCTAGCTGAGGGGTTAGTTTGCTGCCTGAATGGCATGGGCACTGCTTCCTTGCCCCTCTGTGTCCTCATGGAACCTCATGATCCTTATTCAAACAGATTTGCATTCCATTTCTACCTAAGTAAAATGGGATAAAATGCAGAGATGATTGTAACTCAACCAGAAACACTCCTGGAGACTTGTAGGAAGACCTCCCATGTCCACTCTACTACTTATCCACGTTAGCTCTGATCAGCCATTAGCCACCCAAGAGGGCAGACCCATAGCTCTGCTGCATTCAGTTCTGTCTTCTTTCTTGTAATTATGTGCACTCAGATATGCTAAGAGGTATGCATCTGACTCATCTTTAGCCTAAGTAACTCTTCATTGCAAACAGTTTTAGTTATAGGCTGTCCTGTTTGGACAGCGTACAAATAAAAAGATAAGATCTTTGTCTCAGTGGATAGGTTAATACTGATTTTTGAGGAACAGCCCTAGCAAGCCTCAAGTTTGCAGCTCACCCATCCAGCAAACCTGGCCCCAGCAATGACTCCCACAGAATACATGGACTCTTGCATAATACTTGTTTGTTAGATGCAAACATTCAATACAATTCAATACAAGAATTTAATTAATCATTAAATTCAAGGGACTGGATGACAAAGGGATCAGCAGGGAAAGAAATCCATGAGTGTCAACAGTTAGGGAATGGACAGATCAGGGAGTCTGGTGTGGCCTCAGGCTGTTCTTGAAAGACTCAGACATTGGAATTGATTGCAAAAATCATGCTGCTGTCACATTCTATTTCTGAACAGTCTTGTGTCTCAGTGCAAAAGAGGGAAGGAAACCTCTGTATCTTCTTCTGCCTTGCAGAGACCAAAAAGACTCTGTCCATATGATTTTGCTCATTCTCTGTCAACATTTCCACTGTCCAGTTTTAACCTATTTTTATGCCTACAACCTTCCCTTCACAAAGCCTACTCATTTTCAGAATTTCACATACTATATTTTTACTTACAATAAAAGAAAAAAAAAATAGTTACAGACTACAGACAAATTATTAATACATGAGTACTGAAAGCTGAATTCAACACAAAGAGGGAAAAAAGGTATGAAGCCAGATGCTAAGCTAATGCAGCTTGGCATAGTTCCCTTAATATCAGTGGAGTTCTGCTGATTTACAAAACCTGAGAATCTGATTTATTAAAATTTGAAAATAAAACTACGAGTATCTACTAAATTTGAACTTTGTACTTTGAAATATAAGGCGGATTTTTTATCCATGGGCCTGTGCAGTCTTTGGTTAAAATCCACTGGAAATAAGACATATTATTTTTGGCCACTGGAAAGTGCTCATATTGTTCCCTGAAAGAAACAGAAACATGTTGTGAATTCAAAAGAAAAAATTAATAGATTTAAAAAAAAAATAATTAAAATAAAGCTATGGAGTTCACACAAAGTGCATTCCTTCACCCCAAATTAACAGCTGTGTGCATGAAGATCTACTAAAGAAGGCAGATTTAATTTAACTGTCTTCCTTCAGCAGATTAGTGTGGTGAAAGGAGCAAAGACTTTACCTTCATTGTTAACTGTTCATGCTCTTTTTAATCTCTCAATTCCGGTTCTGCATAATGTGTGACATTTTGGAAAGACTAAGTCTTTAACTAAGAAGTGCAATTACAGTTATGTGCATTGATGGCACAATGATGACTATCCTCTATGCCTTTGCAGCTTCTCTGCCTGCTGAGGGCCCCCATGCCCTGCAGTCCCGCACTCCAGCTGCCTGGGTGGCTGAGGGGTCCCAGAGGAGACCATGGTGAGGACAGACAGGCACAAGACCTCTCTAAAGATTACAGAATCATAGAATCATTTAGGTTGGAAAAGATTCTAAGATCATCGAGTGCAACCACTTAGCCTAACACTGCCAAATCCAGCACTAAACCATGTCCTTGAGTGTCCCATCTACAAGTCTTTTAAATAGCTCCAGGGATGGTGACTCAAGTACATCCCTGTAACTGTTATACAGGTGAGATGAACTGACTTGCCAGGTCATGGATCACAGATTGGGCATGTCTATGAGACCATATACAGCCCCAGAATTCAGAGATGAAAAGAAGTGTGGTTTTCCCATTATCATATGTTAAACATGACAAAACAGGACTTTTGACTTTCAGTCACCAGTGGAAATCAAAAGTAATTAAATCAAAGTTAATGGCCTCATTTAGAAAACTGAGCAGAACTCATACTTACCCAGATAAGCACACACCTCCAAATGCTGCATTCTTCAACCATTGGAGGCCATGGAAGTGTTTAAAACACATCTACCCAGTTATGTAACAAGAGTCATGGTGGAAACTCATTTTATGATCAACCACGCTGCGTGATTACTCAGCAGCCTGCTGGCATGATTTTATCCTGTGCCAACTGGCACATTGTGGCATGCTCTGCCATAATGACCAGAGTCAGATTTGGGGTTTGGAGGCATTAAGGACCATTCCCAAAAGGGCATTGTGAACAAGAATGGCACAACATGGCTACCTCTGTTGTTCTTGTTTCTCCAAAACTGTAATAACAGCTTTTTTACCTCAAACATATCAGCATATAAAACCCAAGGTGTACAACCGTAATTTTATTTTCATGCAGCAAAAGCACTGCTTTGGTAAGTTGCAGTGCACTTCTGTATTACTGTGAACATCATGAGCACACACACATACAACGATAATCATATGTTAGAGCCTCATGGGTAGGACACTAGCTCAAAGGAGACCTGAAGGACAGGAGATACCTCGTGTAGACAGGATCAGGCCAGGCCCTTCACTTTAGGGCCAGAGAATGGTCCCTGAACAGGTGTTATTCGGCAGTTCAGCCATAATCACAGTTACTGAAGTATCAGGGACAAATAATGAATGTTAGTGTTGTCAAGTAACATTTCTGTGAACTGAAATTCCACCTCACAGAACGTATCAGGTACAAGCATAGGAAAGGCCTTTATCCTACACATGGTTTAGGTAAGCGTGTTAATGTAAGGATATAAAAATAAACCAAAATATCAAAGTATAAATGTGGCATGTGCTTTCCATTACAGTAATTCTTTTAAAAAATATCCCTTAAAAAAAAATCCTAAATTTTTAATAAGTGCAAGTCATTGATATGCTGTATTATGCCTAGCAAGCCAGAACCCAACAATAATAAAGCTCCATGTTTCATTGGACAGAATGCATAATGCAAATTTTTCCATTCCTCTTTTCTCACTGGGTTGAAGTAAGAATATGAATAATAAATGAAATGGTAGTTCTAGGAGACCAGTGCTCTTTCTTATGTAAGTTAGAAAGGGGGAAAAAAACCCAGGAAAAGCATCTTCCGAGGGACAGATGGCTATTTTTGAAAACATTAGGTACCAGCACATTTAAGTCCAGGTAATCATTGCTCAGCTATACTCACACAATTCTTATTGCCTTAAATGTTCATTTAGTGCTGATCTGTGCACTACAGCACCTACATATTCATGTTCAGTTATTGAGAGTAAATATTCTTGAGACAGACCACTCAAGACTCACTATAGAAAATCCACTTCAAGCATGGCTGAAAAAAAATTACAAATCCTGGGCCTGAAGAGACAAAAAACATCCCAGAAATGAGAAATATATGTTTAGAATGGCCTTAAGATAAAATGCAAACTTTCAATGAATTTCTATTGTTATGGATATTCTAGTCTAAAAGGGTCAGATTTTCTTAGAAATTGGGATTCAGTTTGAGACTATGGGACTGCTCTCTATGATGTAAGTTGGATGAAATGCTGTTGACATTCATCATCATGGCTAGGCTTTGCAAACGAAGATTTGGGAAGGACTCTACCCACATTTGCTACAAGCACACTGGTGGCTAAGGAGGCCAATATGAGATAGACAAGTCCGGTTGCAAAAGGCACAGCAGAAAGACTCCTTGGATGGTATCGGCAAGACATGATTCTTTCTGTGTTGTCTTTTCTCCTCTAGAGTGATCCTGTGTGCGTTCTCAAAAGAAGCAGCAGCGTTATGGATGGCGTGTCTCCAGACCTCCTGATTGGAGACCAGAGTAGACCAGTGATGAAGATCAGTGTGGCCAAGACTGAGATGTTGTTTCAGAGAGTCCTTGTATCTCCTCTTTGGGGCTCCTCTCTTGCAGCAGCCAGTGACAAGTTCACCATAAAGCAAGATCTTAGGGAGGCGGTGGTCCTCCATCCTTGAGACGTGCCCTGCCCATCGCAGCTGTGTTCTCAGCAACATGGCCTCAATACTTGTGACTGCTGCCTATTCAAGAACAGATGTATTAGTCACATAATCTGACCAGTGGATGTTTAGGATTGTACAGAGACAGCGTTGATAGAAGCATTCTAGGAGTCGCAGGTGGTGGTGGTAAATGACCCATGATTCGGACCCATATAAAAGAGTAGACAGCACAGTGGCTCTGTAAACACTGATCTTTGTACTTTTCTTCAGGTGTTTATTTCGCCAGACTCTTTTATAGAGTCTTCCGAAAGCACTATATGCCTTTGCTAACCTGTTGTCTATCTCTCTGTCGATCTTATTGTCCGAGGAGATGATGCTACCTAGGTAATTAAACTGCTGGACTGATTTGAGCTCTGATTGGCCAATGGTGATATGGGAATGATGGAAGACTTCCTGAGGTGCAGGTTGATAGAAAAAAATCCTACTTTCTGGGACATGTTGACATTAATATTGAGTGAAAGTCACATTCTGTCAGTGTTAGGACAAAGGCAAGGGCTCACTAGGTGTGTTAGACAACTGTTTTGGACAATAATTTGGCTAATTGCTGAATGTGTATGTGCAAATGTGCTTAGAAAATGACAAAATTATGTTTGAAATTTTATAAAAGATCTTCTGCCACATTGCAAGAAAACTTTTCTTAGGACTGGTGTCTGCTGTCTCCATCTGCAACCCACAAATAGCATGGAATGTACATGGGAAAGTGCACAGGGAAATTAAACTTCCTAATAGACTTTCTCCTCTTAGAGACAGACATATAGGTTAATTTTTTAAAATATTGGCACCTGAGTCCCCAGTTCAGCATCTAAATTTAAGATTCTTAGTCCTGGTTCCTCCAGTGAATTTGAGAAGAACTGGTGATACTGTCTAGGTGACTGGTCCTTAATTCACTACATTTTTAAAAATGCAGACAGGCCTCTCCACTGGAAGATGGCTCACTGTTCTGCAGATAATGTAGTTGTAGCAGATTGCATTTGGCCTTTGGTTATTGATTACAAAAAGTTGAAAGCAAGTGAGTTTACATATATAGGTTTAGCTAAAAAAAGAATAAAATCTTTCTTTTTATCAGTAAATCTTAACTTCAAAAATTTCCATTTGCCATATGGTCTTCAGGTGATTTGATGTAATTCAAAACAGGCATTCAGTAGCCTAATAGTTTTACTGTACCACAGATATGTCATTCCCTTTAAATATATTTTTAATTTGCTACTCAGGCCTTGATTCTGCCAGCATTAGATGCCCAATTACAGAAGAAAAGCAAATTCCAAATTCAGTCCACAAGGCTATCAAATCCTTCTCCACCGGAAAAATATTCATGTCAGGCTTGAAATACCTTAATCATATTTCTCTTCTTCATTCCCCAACACAGTATATGAAGATGTGATGTAGAAGAGCTAGAAACTACTCAGGAAAAGCTCTTGCCTGTGTTGTCCAAGTCATTTCAGAAAACTGTGATTTGAGCCTGAGCTTAGGCTCATGGGTTTGCAGTTTTAACATGATTATGCACGTGCATGACTAGCATCCATACTCGAATGCACATACTGCAGTTATTAAGTCAGTGGTTCCAAACATATCTCAGTTTGTTTTGTTGCTGTGTCTGAAGCAGTAATGATAGCTCTGTGAGAGGCTTTATGGAAAAGTTTGGGGGTTTTTTTTTGCTGCTTCAGTTTCTTACAATAACAGAAGTATTAGTGTGAAACATTTGAGCTCAGATGGGAAAATTTTAAAACCCAATGACTATGTCTTCATAGATTGATGAAGTTTAGATACCAGTGAGGTACGTGTCTGGAACCTTGGGTGAGCAAGTCCAGTTTACTTTACACAGACATTTGCTTGGACTACTGTCTAGCAGCTGATGCACAATCTTTTCCTCACCAGTCTACCACATGTAGATCTGACAGATTAAATAGGGAAGGTAGTAATTCTACAGCATGAACTTCTTCTCTAAGTGTGACTAATGTGAGCTGAGCAGTCTGTAGTTGACAGATACAAATGTTTTGTTCTGTTTTACCCTTATGGATCAAAGGGTAGTATAACAGACATCATAGCTGACCATTCTCTATTAAATCATGTCTTTTCATTGAACTGCTTTACTTACTCAGCATTATATCCATTTACCTCTAGTATATACTTCCGGTGATTTTGTTCTAAATGACTGGATTTTAAATGAGATTACTTCAAATGCCTGTGATGATAGAGTCACTGGTTCTTTAAAAAATTTTCAGACTCCCTCTCAAAACACTTCCAGAATCACCATTAGTGAAGTGGGACTTCACACACACAAACTGACCAGGGGCAGTAGTATATATTAAATCAACTACAATGAAACAAAACACTGTTTCTAACCTTTTATTAATGAGATCACCGTTCCTAGTTCAAAGCAGGTAAAACAATAAATACATAGTTGGAGCAGAGAAAGTTAAATGGCATACAGTACTTCTTATTACATAAAAAGTAAAAAATTGTACTGCAGACATGTTGCTTCTTGCCAAGATCTTGTTGGTATTCCAAGAAAATTAATAACTGACCTACTATAAAACTCTATTCTTTTATTACTTTCTTGAAGCTTTCATCAAAAATAGATATCTTGAGTGTGTTGGATATTTCTGGTTCTTTTGAGGATTTGCTGTAATGTTAATCTCCACAGTGCGGTTGTGTTAACACCTTCCTGCTGCTAAACCAAATTTCACCTTCAGACACAGGGGGACTGAATTTTTAGACAGGGATAATCTAGGACTCAGCAGTAGTGGATTTTGGAAAAGTGAGTGAAATATAACCCAAGCTGGGCTGACTCAGTTGGCAGGCTGAAGCTGAGACAGCTTAACAAGAAATGAGTCTTTAAAGATCCTGTCTGTTGATACTTCAGTAGTATGTTACTTTTCTAAAACTTCCTAGGGACTTTATGAGGACTAGAAAGAGCTATTTCATGGCTGCAGAATAATCAATTTTTTCTTTAGGATCAAGGGAAGTCCATCTCAATCAATTCTGGCCCATCAGGTGCTTTGACATTAATAATCATTGGACTTAACAAAATGTCTGCAGATTCCCTTTTCTTCAAGAGTACACAGAAATTAGAGTTGAATTTTTGTGCATGTATTACAGAGTTACGGACGCTACAGTGCTATGAAGTGTATAATAGTGATAGATTGATATGCAGGCAGATAAACATAGGAATGTTCTGAAAAGTTGATACCATCAGCATATGTATGACATCAATTAGATGCAGGTGAACCTCTCCTCAGGTTGCAGCCTGAGTAAGGGATTGGTTGAATGAGGCTCGATTAACAGAGTTGCAGGATGTCCGCTAGATAAGAGCAATTCCTGAAGGACACAAGGGAGGTGAAATCTGAGCTATGGTTTTCTATAGCCATTGCAAATGAAGTGGGAAATCTGTCCAGTTACTAGTACCATAGGTCTAGTTACAGGAATAAAGTAGTATGGTGGTCCATTGTCATGGGAATGTAACTGTTTCATTCAGCTTTTAGAACAGTTCATTATGCCCATACATGTATATATACACATACCCATATATACATACAAATATATATGTATGTACATATATGTATACATGTCTGTATATATATATACGCATATGCAATATATAGCAATGTCTTCTGTGTCAGCCTCTGCTTGCAAAAAAGTCTAAGCAGAAACTTCAACTATTGAGTTTTATAATGATGTTTATTTTACATATCTTGCTTGTGCAAAAAGAGTTCTTGCATTTATTTATTCTTTGAAATAGCAGCTTCTTTGACCTGAAAAGCTCTTTGGCTATGCTTACATTAGCAAATATTCAGATGAATAGGAGACGATCTGCAGACATTTTTATTATGCACATTTCAGAAGGTGTTACTTGGGGCTTTTTCTATTCTGGTCATATGGTCTGAATGCCTGTCAGTGATTGGAGTGCACTAAGTGTGCTGCTGGAGTTGTTTTTTGGTTATTTTTCAATAAAACTATCCACGGTTCTCAGTGTCTAACCATTATCCTTTAAATATTTGACAGGTAGGTCTTAAGGAGGTTTATAAATCTTTGCAGTTTCAGAGTGGTTGAAATAAATGCTGCTATTGCTTTACAGCCAGGGAAAGTAACATAATGAAGTATTGCATAACTTGCCAACACAGAAAGTCTTTGTTTGAACTGGGTGTATATGCCACGTCTATTGACTTCCAGCTAATTTTTAAACTTCTCTTCAGTGGTTAAGTACATGTTCTTTCAGAACAACAGACCACTATAGATTCGTACTTCAGCCTGTGCAAAACAGTACCGCTTATCACATAATGGACAAAATGGGCAAGAAATACCTAGGGTGTATCAGGTTTGGTTTCTGTGATGATGTGATGTGAAAGCAAATGCCAAACGCAGCCAAAATATAATGGTATTTCAGTCAAACCACATGCCCTCTGTGGTACTCTGCATATCTATACAATGTGCAGGGTTATATAAATCAGGCATGTTACTTGTAAGCAAAAATTTTTAGCAGCAAAATTTTGTAACTGTCTTATTTAAAATGAATGAATAAATAAGAAACAGACTGGGCCATACAGTAACACAGATTTTCAACTTCATAAACAGCAGTGGCATATCTCTGATTCGCACTTCTTTTATTAAGGAAAAAAACCTTTTTAAATCTTGTCGATGTTAAAAATATTCATGCAGCGACATTTTGTCTCCTGCCAAAAACCCGCCCTCTGTTAGATCAATGACATTTCCTTTGAAAAGCATCTGACTTCTGAGACTACAGTGTCCATCAATGAAATTCCGGTATGTGAAAAAGCAACAAGAAGCTGATGTAGCAGATAAGGTTACTGACATATCTCCAAACAGGATTTCCTCTGCAGCAATTCTGAATAGTCAATTTTGAACACTTATAAAGAGTTTCACAAATAGACAGTGAAACTTTATTATCTTCAACTGGTGACGAGATAGGGTATTCTAGAGTAAAGTAGATGACTACCCCATTCAATCTATCATTCTGCCTACAGATGTGTTCGCTGTCTGATTGCAGAAGTTTGAAAAAGTCTACACAACAGAACGAAAATACACCTGGCCAGTTGTGAAATGTTGATTTCCTAAAACATATTCCTTCCTGACTTATATGAGTAATCTGTTTATATCAAGAAGCATGAGGCTTCATTATACTTAATTATCTTAGCATAATTATAAATGCTAATGGTCACATAATTATCTAGATCTTTTTCAAATCCAATCACTCAACTCACTATTTCACTCAAAAAGTCTCTTGGGGCTGTAAATCCCACACTTTGCATGAAATAATACTTCCTTGAGTTCGTTCTTCATTTGACTGCCATTAATTACATCATATTAACATCTAATATTTTGCAATAGAGAAAAACTGGGTGCTTGTAATAGTTTTATATTAATATCACTACATTTCAGTGCTCTTTTATAAGATAAATCCCTTGAAGAATACATAAAATCCTAATGAATAAGTTAACGACAATCACAGAATAGCAAGCTTTATAACCGCTGTTACAACCACTACCTTAAATCATCATACAACCATTCCTACTCAAAAATATGTCAGGTCTGCAATCAATCCAAAGTCAAAGTGTGTAGGTGAATACTGAAGAGATGAGTTCAGACTTTAGGACCGTATGATGAGGCCATTCTGCAAAAGGCACTACAGAGAAGCTCTGCATAGTCTGAAACTGTCAGATAGGTCTCGCAGGCCTCAAGACCCCAGACCATCATAATCACAGGTGGATAGATAGGACTTTTTTACCCCTTAATTTTAATGTCTCAGTTCTGGCCAGCTCTACTCTTGCACTATTGCAGATAATGGTGTGTTGCCATTGCCAGCCCTTCCTTCCTCTGCATAGCTCGCCACTGCTGTCACAACTTAATTCCAATTCATCCCCACAGGTTATTAGAATCATAACATTTTTTCACTTCAGAATTCTGACTCTTACTATAAAACCCACTATGGAGCCTCTTTTCTTTAATTAGCAATTCAGGGACCTGCAGCAAGCAGAGTATAGGATTCTACTTGCTGTCCTGTGATCTTTGTTTTTCCAGCCTGCGAACGCCATCCCTGCTCTCCATTCTTAATAACTACCTTAGCTATCACCTCCTCTTTCCTGCATTTGTGGGTGTCAGCAAAGACTCCTTGTCTCCTCATCTTTCAGCATACTCTGTTCTTATCTCTTGCAAAGTGTGAGCTGGATATCTTTGCTGAAATGTGACCTTCAGCATCTTCTGGACTGTTTGTACTCTTATTCCACCACTCACTGAATAAAGCCAGTCGTGCTCACATGTGCTGCAGGGCTTTGCTGGTTAGGCAGAGACCTAAGCCCATATTGAAAGTTTCACAGGTCCTACAGTGCTTTTCATTTGCTTGTCTCACACTGTCATCTAACCCCGCACCACTGAAGTTAATGAGAGCATCCATTAATACAAATTCAAGGTGTACGCTGCAAGCCTGACCCTAACTGTCAGTAAAAATGATGTGACAATTAATAAAATGGTAGCCTATAGGTCCTACAACTGCATTAATGACAATAGTGACAAAACTAAATAACAGTAGTGCAGCTGTTTCATTTAAGACCAAGGATGCACTGGTCTGCCACAGAATTGGGAGAAAGACTGCTGTGGGTGTGTGGCTCAGACACGATCTGTGGTGTGATGCTAATTATCAGCCATACTGTGAGTATAAAGGGAAGTGTGGCTAGTGCTCTGCAGAGTTTAGGCACAGAGAAAATGGCCTCTCCTGAGTTGCCTGTTTTGATTTTAGGCTAACATGGCAGTGTCGTGCAATTTTGCTGCTTGCCATTTTGCCTGAACAGAGAAAATACTAACAATGTTTTTATTGTCCAGACTAGTTCTTGATAAAAAGAGGTCAAGGATCTTTATCTCTGTAGAAAAGCTTATCTCAGAGGATAAATCAAGATATATAAAAGCTCAATGCTCATGCTACTAGCTGGGATTTTGTGTTAGATTTCAAGAGGATGCCAAGTTTTTAATCCTGTATTTTCTCCCTCATTGTCTGCCCTTCTCATGTTTAATAATTGGAGTCACAGTTATATTTAACAAAAAATGTAATACACCACAATCTTTCTCCTTCTCTGACTATTTTCTGGACCTTCACCCATTCGGGCTACTGTTCTGCCTCATCCCTTCTGGTGGCTTGCTGGAGCCCAAGACTGATAGAAAACCCCTAACACTTGACTAAGAGACAGGGGTTTTTTTGTTTAGGAAAGGATAGATGATGCTCCATAGAATAACAAGATTGGATGAGTTAGGCAAACACCTCTGGAGACTGTCCAGTCCAAACCCCCATGCTCAAGCAGGGCTGACTAGAACAGGTTGCCCAAGACCAGGCCCAGGTGGGTTTTAAATATCTTCTCACTGTTCTATTCTTCTATCTTCTAGAAAGAGATTCCATTTATAAGTCCATAGTCCCTGAGGGATCTGGATGAAAAATAGTAACTTTAATTCAACAGATGAAATATTTTATAATATATTTCATTTCTGATTATTTACTGCTGTTTTAATATGATACAGTGTTTGCATATGGTTGTGGAGTCCATGGCGCCAGATGTAGATCCCAAAGCACCTATTTGAAGAAGAACCTGCTTGGTCTTTTTGTTTGTTGCAATGTAAAGTTGTAACAGAAGAATAAGGATTAAGTCTGTATCTATATATATGTACGTGTGTGTGTGTGTATGTGTATATATATGTATACACATCCTTATACATAAATATGTAGGCATGCTTATGTGTATGTACATACATATACATATATACATATAAAATGTGTCCCATTTCTGTACATGTGAAAAGTATTGGCAAAACCAATTTTACTGTTTTCTCCTTTTCATCACCAAAAAAAATTTGTTTCCCTGTACACAAAAGCACAGGAAAAACCACAAACATCTGCCCAGCTACACATGTTGAACCAAATAAACATTGAAATAATTTAATTTCTGTTCTTTGAGTAGCACAAAGGAAAAAAATAACTTCTTTTGATGTAAAGCAGATTGCAGATGAGTTATGTAAGCTAAAAAGAAATTATTTGCTTATAGACATCATTCCTCTATGAAAACTGCAAATTAAGTGATTAAAGTTGGACTAAACAAAGTCAAATAAACAACAGCAGAAGAGCTATAAAACATGCCATTGATGAACAATGTCATTATTGTCATGCTCATGAATACTTCAATTTACATTTCTGTGTTCCAAGGATTGATCACCACAAATGGTGATAACCATAATTCCTTCTCTACAGTGAGCAAATCTTCAACACTAATGGTCTGATCATGTAATGACTAGATGACCTCTTCCCAGAGGCAATATTGGTACTGAGTTGAGAATAATTTTGGAAAGTTTTACTGAAGATAATTTTCAGTTCTGAAAAGGCATTCACCTTCATTCAGAACTTCCATCGCTGAAACTAATTATGATCAAGAAATATCCAGTCAGAGTGTAAAAACTGCTTTCAAATTTATATTCTTTTAAATATACTCACCTTTTGCATAGCTGCACTGGTCCACTTCCATTCATTATATTGAATGTAAGATACTTCTGTGTACCTTCTTGACTCCCTCCAAGTTCTTTTGATTTTAAGGCCATCAAGGAAGATCCAAATAATTTGTTATATTGCGCATTGCCTATTTGTTGTACTGCACAACCATGTAAATGTACAGTTTGAGGAAGCCAGACATACAGAACTAAGTAATTTCCAAAAATTTGTACAAAAAATTTGTAGGAAATAATTTGTATGAATTATTAATAGTAAATGATTATGAACATTGTATGCAACAGCCTAGAACCCCCATTTTCCAACTGAAAAAGAAAAGCCTAACTCAGTCAAACTTGTTTAAAGAAAGGATTAAAATTGTCCCTCTATGTATTGAGAGAAAGGAAAAATTGCTAGTAATAAATACTAATCATAAATGTGGATTTTTGAAACAATCATAAATTAAAGAATAACATTATTCTTTCTGAAATGCAAAAATGTTAAATTATGACAGTACAATAATACTGTAAAAAAAGGAAAACATTTCTCTTTGTATGTATGTACAGTACATAGTGTAGAAGATGTCAATGTCAGATATGTACTCTCCAGTTGTAACTGAAGAATATGTTAGAGAACAGCTGTGAAAGAAGGTAGTTTTAAACCAGCAATCTGGTCATCCTGTACCCATGAATTTTAACAGAGCTGGCAAAGGAACTCAATGAACATTAATGCTGAAATTTAGTCAGTCTTGAAGCACTAAAAAAGCTCCATTAGACATTTTTAAAGCTTACCACTGTATTTTAATAGGTAAGAGGTAACAGTCCAGGCAATTACAGGCCTATCAGCCCCTTCCCATGCAAATAATAAACAGCTGATATAGAATAAGCAAACTTAAGTGCTAATAGAGTTCTGTGCTATGGTTCCTTTAAAGTGCTAAGATGGTACTAATCTAGTTAACATAATTTCACACGCACAAATGGAAAACAGATCCTGTCTGACCAACCTGATAGGTTTTTTTCAGAGAAGTTGGGTGATAAGCGTAATGGTTCTTGACTTTTAGAAGTTTTTGACAAAGTCCAGCACAGCATCTAGAGTGAAAGCTGACATGATAAAAAGTAGCATGGCACATATAACTGGCAGAAAACTTACTAGGCAGTCCTTGCAACTGTGGGGAACATGTTGGGCAGAGTTATTTCTTCCCGATGGGAGCAGATCTGGAAACATTTCATGGCTCTTATTGCTGATTGGTTTTGCAGATGTCAGGGAGACTGTGGGAAAAGGTGAGTGATGAAGAGGAAGGAGTGAGCTGCTCAGTGTAAGCAAAGTTTTGCTTTCAGACAGTCACACATAATGTCACTCTTGTTAGCTGCCTTTGTGCAGTCACCAAGTAGTGAAGAAGTAATTCAGCTCAATACAAGCATTTCATGTGTGCCAGTGGGCTGCAGTGCTGTTGTGATCCTTGGACTGTAAACAGAGCTGAAAAAATATATTCCCTCTTCATTTAGTATGAATTTGACTGTTACTGCAATCTTGTGCTAATGTTTTCTCTGCACCTTGAGGGAAATGACTGTAATTTGGAGAGGTTTCAGGGAACAGTCATGACAGATGCAAAAGGACAAGTAAACATACCTTGGAGAGAGAGAGATGGAATGCAAGAGCTCTGTCTGTTTAGCTCAAGATGGAGCAGTTAGGAGGATGCATTTGGTCACAGTCTACAAATAACTGCAAGGGGAATATAGGTTAGAATAGGGGATTCTTTAATCTGGATATAGATGCGTGAAAATATCCAGCGTTGAGAAATTGAGGACGCACAAGCTCTGTGTTAGTTAAAGACTTTGTTTGCCAAAGTCCGTGGTGAAGTCATTTAGAAGTATCTAAGTTAAGATCAGATGTCTTTAAAGTGTTTTTCATTACAGGCAGGAACTAGCAGAATGAAGTCCAAAGGTCAACATCTAAATGCTGATCTCTAAGTCAAATTCTAGCCCCAGCATTCTTCCAATATGGTGTATTTATTTTACTGTTTGCCAGGAGTGGAAAACCCACCTTCTCCTGCACATAGACAGCCTCTCAGAGCCAGGAGCTGTTATATTTTCATGGGATAAGTAGTTAGTACCGCAGTCATCTCCTATGCCATCTGCTCATGACTCGGCGCTCAGGACTGCACCTGCAGCTGCATTGGAGTGTGAATCCAATAGTCTTGTACCACACAGGCAGGAAAGCAGGCTAAGTGATCATAATGGTATCTTCTCTCTACATGATCTTTCAGCCTAGTTAAACAAGACTGTGTGAGTTTGTTTAGTATAATTCTTTAGCAGGACTGTGGATAGCACACTAAGGTCTATTTGGTTAGTAGCACCAGAGGAAGCCTTATTTAGACAGTCTAACAGCAAAATAACCTTACACACAACCAAACACTTACTTCATATTTATCAGAGTGCACTCTGAGTGCACCAATGGGTCTTAGATGCCCTTATTAGACTTAGTGACTTGATAACATTTTTCCTGGTAACTTTTCTCTAACCTAACCATAGCTTGGGAAATGATTTAAAGTCAGTGAACAAACCCTTTCTGGGACAAAACCCTACCTTTAAATCTCCTTCACTTTGATCTTTATACTTCTGTTGTATTTTTCTTCATTTACTAGTTCCAGAAAGTGTTTTATGAGAATTTATTTTCTACTCTCAGTGTCTGGATCTGGTTATCACCACATGTAATCTTTGTACAGGACAAGCATAATAGTGTTTTGAGCAATTAGATTAAGGACTTGGTGCTAGTCATCTAGCCCCATCAAATATGAATTTCAGGGAAACAGCTGTTGGAATAAAAGAAGATTCTTTTGTGATTTCTGTTCTCTGAATATTGTGTTCATAGTATTATAAAAGCCTGAATTCTCCTCAGCTATTTGTCTGCACTGTTGTAAAGCCCAGCTGTTGAAAAGACACTAGACAACAACATAGTGTTGCTTCTCTACATCACTTAGATACAGGCACAAAGGATGGCAAACACACCACATTGCTTTAGTAAATGCTTTAATCTCAGAAGGGTGGGAAGGAATCTCTTGAAAAGTTCTACTCTTTGGACAAAATTGTAAAAAGCATTCTTCCTGAAAATTGAAAGGAAGATTACACTGATTTTTGCACAGTTTGGGAAGGGAAGATTAGATGTAGGTAGAAAATTGGGTTAGATTGCAGTCCAGCCTAATTTCGAAGTTCAACACAGCAGTCAGATACTATGATAATGCCATCTAATCCTAAAGGTGCCTGCATGCTTTATATAAATATTTCTTCAGAGTCAGAGCTTCCCTTCAAGGGCACTGTCTCCACTTAGTCCTGTGGTGGGGACATTGTGCCTTGGGGTGTAACAATGGCTTGGTGTCCTCTTCGGAAACAGCAGAAAATGAAGTCAGGTTTTCCGCTTTCTGGAAAGAAGGTTGCTGCTGCTGCTGCTGTCACCTGAGAAGAGGAATTGGTCCCTCCTGAGTGCTTTGAGACAGTGGTTTGGAGAAAACCCAGGAGAGTCAGGGAATGTCTCCTGGCAGGACAGAACCACATGTCACAGGGACGGAGATGGGCAGGACTTCAGGCCTACCTCTGTCCTCATCTTCTCCTAGTAACTGCCTGAATTGTCTCAAATTGCTAACTGCTGTGGAAGCTGTTCTGAGACACCTATCTTGCCCTTTGATTGCACTGAGTGCTTACACGCCTAACTCCACATGAAGGCTTTCATTTCAGAAGTCTAAACATAAAAAGTAGGAACCTACTTTGGCAAACTGCTGAGCTTTGTAGCCTCAGTCATCCTCTACATCTCATTAAAAGCACTGTAGCAGAAATTGTGCTTGCTTGATGTATCAGCATGTAGTATTTGTACTGTTCAGGTGAAAAAAGTAAAGACTGTAATATGGACAACATTTGGTAATATTCTGCAAGGGAAGACCATGCTGACCACGGTGTGGAAATAAATAGCCATGACATTTCCTCAAATATACAGAAGGGCTTGAAATCCTTAGATCCTTGTAGAACACAAACCTGCAAACCTACTTCATTACACAGAAAAAATAAATCAGGCCTTTCCTTTCCCCACTGTGTTTTGCTGGGTGGATCCTTTGCTCCAGTTTTGCTCTTTGTTCCAGCAGTTTTCTGAAGCTTCCTAATTTCCTCAACCTCCACACACTCTTCCTTTTTATGGACAAAACATAGGTATCCATGAGAGGTCTCACTTACTAATCATGTTGGTTCTTTCTCATGTTGCTGTCAGATTGCCACATCATAGTACAAATAACTAACAAAATCTGTTTTGTGTGATTTTTGTTTTTTACACTGTAGGATACTTGGTGTGAGAAATTTCCTCACTCTAATCTTCTGGAGATACATGGATGTCCTTCAAGAAGGCCAAGGAATAGAGAACGACTAGTTTTGTCAACTTGCACTTTGTAGACTACCATCTACATGCTAGGATTAGGTTTTATGTCCTGTGATGACTAATACTTGACAAATATGCAAATTTTTACATTAGTTCTTTTTCCTTGCTGCAACACCAAACCACGTGCTGTTTGACAGACCCTTGAGCACAGACATAGTGCAGCACTGTCTCTTGGTAACAAAGCCATTAGTGCATGTGGCGATGTTCCCACCGCACAGCCAGGGAGTTAATTTTTCATTGAAAACTACAAATCTCTTTATTTGGATGAGGCTTGGATTAATTTGTCAAACTAGACTCACAGGGTTGGCTATTATCCTTTCCAGGGGATGGTGATTAGATCTGTACATAGGTTGGGGGTCTAATCACTGTCTTATACAGTAATAATAAATATTATAACCTTCTTTACTTTATGTTTTTCTAGCTGTGCAATCTGTCAACCAGTTTATCTTCTTCACTAATTAGGCTGGGGGCTTTGGGGGAATTATACTGTAACTCCTAAATCTCCTTTCTGATTAGCTCCATGTTTACCTTTATTATTTGATATGATAGTTTTTACTGTTATTTTAATACAGAAGAATATAATTATTAATCTCTGGGGGGGAGTATTGGTACCTTGACTGTATAACAATGGTGCCAACGGCTACTCCCCTGCTGTTCTTTCCCAATGCTGAAAGTGGCTTTAAATGTCAGTAGGAAAACTGCTTCCCTGTGCTTCCAGTTAGTGTTTATAAGTAGCTTCTGAGGGGACTGGTTTTTCATTTGCATTACATCTTGGAAAAGCATGAAGAAACAGATTTGTGTAGTAGATCTGTGGATTTATTCCCCAAAGTATTAGCAGTGGGGAATGAAGGGCTTCTTTATGCTGCCAGGAGATAGGTTTTCAGATGGAGTGAAGGCACTGCCTGTCAGACAGCACAGTCCCTGAAATAAATGATGTACATCATTTAGGTGACCATCAGTTCATGACCATTGGACTTTGCCCTTTGATGGGAAGTACAGGAAAAGTTTCCCAAGCACAACTTTTGCCCTCTTTCTTTGGGAACCGAGAACGGTAAGTAAGAAACCGCATTACTCACTCTTCAAGGAAAAGTAGAAGGTAGAAAAAGCACTCTGAAAAATGTTTGCTAAGTTTTAATTCTGAGGTTATGACCGAAAATGTCAGACTACACAAAAAACTTGGAATAAAGTATTTTGCAAGGGCAGTGTTCAGATGAGGTAAGGAAAGGGTGGGCATCATAAAAATCCCCCTTAACTTAGGAAGTTTATGTCCAAAGAGTCAATAACTTTTGCAAATCAAATAACTCAACTTTTAAAAAAAATTTTATTTTAAAAAATCCAACCAAACTAAGAAATGAAATGAAATTAAAACCTACAAAATCTGCATAGGAAAAAACTAAAAATTCAAAAGAACTGAAAATGAAATTTCCTACAGAAATTTTCCACATGGCTTTGGCTGTAGGGGACATTTACAAACTCTTCTGTCTTCTCTTTTTCTGCTTAAATGAGTATCTTGATATGCTGTACGGTTTTTGCATGGTTAACAACTATAGGAAAACATACTTTAATTAAGTTGCAGCCAGCTAAAAGCCAGTATTTGAAGCTTCACTTTTATATTGCCTGATTATTTTTCTTTTTAAATTTGAACAGTTTAAACATAGCCTAATATTACTACAGCTGCTTGGATTTAATAAAGATCTGAAATGACACAGAATCAGATGAGTTGTGGCAAAGCCCTGTTAGTGATGCTGGTCAAGGAAGGAAAGGAAATATGAAGAAGTGAAGGAGCACAAGATCATAAAATTCTAATTTGGGGAACTTACTTTAATTGTGAGCTCAAAAGTACCACTGGAGTCAGGGCCACTAGGTGAATGAAGGGTTTGCTTTATCTTAAGTACACCCATCTCTGACAGTTCCAACAGCAAGAAATTTTGGTTAGCAGGAGCTGAGTCTGGGAGGGGAAGGGGTACAGCTGCAGTCATGGGGCTCTATGGTAGAGACAGTGTCAGCATATGTGGGACACTCAGCCCTGTTTTACTCGGAGGACAGAGAAAAGAGAAAAATAACAGCAATATCTCAACAGAACATGTTGAATACAGTGGATACTCAGCAGATTTCAGAGAATTTCTTCCTTGGGTCCAAAATCTAAAGGATTTGCAGTAAGGTTAGGCAGGGTAGCTTAAAAATTGACCAACAAAGTAAGGTTGGGGGTGAACTAATCCTGGAAAGGAAAGAGGAGAAAAAGTTCCCCAGAGCAGCCTGTGTGTACTCTGCCCAGCTCACTGCCTGCAACAGGGGCTGAAAGGGAGATGGGCCAGGGGTGCCGTCTTCCTGCAGGGGAGCAAAAAAAGGCATCTCTGGGACCAGACAGGAGCAACAGAACTGTGAGCACAGGAGAGTCACCAAAACGAGCTGAACATTCAGAGCTCTTACTGCCTTGACCACAGCCAGTCAAATATAGGGGTTTCCAATTAAAAAAAAAAAAGGAAGAGAGATTGAACCACCTAATTCTCAGTGTCTGTGATAATGAGGGTTTGGATAAACAAGTAGTTTTTGGAACTTAAGCTTCTTAGAGCATTACGGAGAAGAAATCCTCAGATGTCACCACAATGTGTCTGCTTATTTTTTTCAATGCAATATGTCATTGAAGTGCAGCAGAAGGCTACTCTTGAGTGTAGTTCAATAGACTGCCACACTGAGATGGCCATATGTGGGGAAATAAACATCTTGGCAAACTCCTTGGCATATGACCAGTGTTGAGTATAAATCTACAGAACGAGAACAAGCAGCCCTTTGTGCCACAAGATTATTTTGAACTTGAGCTTTCAAGTAGCTATCAGAGATTACCTCTCATCTTTGACAGCATGAATTTCATGTCCGTATTGTTAGACAATACAGAACAATACGGAAAGCAAGAAGGAAGAAAGAAGGAATTAAAGTACCTAAATCAGCTGAGTCATGGCTGAAGTACAAAAAGGATTTCTAAAGGGTTGAAATTGAAACAGTAATGAAAAAATCTCCCATCTATAGCTATGGGGCTACTTACTACAGTGTTTTTTATGGGAATTATGACTCAGTTCCTGGGGACTCTCTTGCTTAAATTAATTAAACTCACACTGAGAGGACTACTTCAACCCTGCAATGATTATTTGTTTTTTCATGGGAAAGTAGGAAAAACAATTTGAAGAGAATTTGGTGATCCTTTTTTTCATTTTGTAATATTGAAGGCTTTAAGTGGAGAACAGAACTCAAACCACAGGCCTGTGTTTTGGAGCAGAGCATAAGGGGAGAGGTGACAGGCATTGAGGACATCACTGCAAGAAAGAATGGACAAAATCCCTCTGATATCATCACTCCTCATCACCTCCTTTCTTATTTATTTTCTGTATTCCTACTGCTTTTTGCCTCTCGCTCTGAATTTACTTTTGTTTCTAAGCTCCAAGTTGGTTTTTCAAGAGAAATAGGAAATTGTTTTGGTTTACTTATTCTACTTTTAAGTGAGGCAAAAAGGTGAGTCTTCCTCTCCAGGGAAAAAGGAATCATGCTAGCTCCTATAAGCCCTAGGCAGAGTAATAATTAACTCACTGGAGCTCTATGGTCTTTCAAAAGTCTGTTACTCTCCAAGGTATCAGTTTAACTCATATAAGAGTCACCACTCATCAGATTTTTCTCCTTTCCCTTTTCTCAGAAGAAAACTAGGTTATTTGGAACTATCTTCCATTTTGAAACAAGTCACTCAAGACTGCAATATTCTCTTTCTTTAAAGTTGGACATACGGTAGTGTCTGTGGTTAGTATGAAAACATCATTGGGTGATAAGAACTATACAATTAAGCCCATGAGTTGTAATGAACAGATGCTTCCCTCCCACAAATGCTTTCTCACATCAAATGAAGTCTGGCTGCAAGATTTTATCAATTCTAGGAGTTTACTCAACTTTGGATAAAAATGTGACCTACCTCGATAATACCCCATATGGTTATCTTTTACCCTAGGGCTTTTACTTTTGTGGTAAGCTTTGGAAAAAATGATTTGTCCAATCTGGACAAAATTAAAAACAAAATGGCATGTGACTCCTTGTGGATTTACGATAAACAAAGCCAGTGCACACATGTTATCTGATGGTGGATCTTTCTTTACACTCTTAATAATTGCTGAGATATTTTTCCTCTAGTGCGAGTGGGAAAAAATAAAATCTCTCAGTTTCTATCAGTATCATAACAAGGAGGTGCTGGGGCCTGTGCAAGTCTCAAGCAGACAGTATATCTGTGAGCCCTTGCAGCTGTGGGGTGATCGGTGGGGCCAGGAGGGCAGCGCAGCACCTGCCAGCTCTCCAGCTCTGCCACTGCTCTGCTGTAAAACCACTGGCCAACCATTAACTTCCTTGTGTACCTGTCTCTTTCCTCCTTTTTATCTGTCCTGATGTTTTAGATGGGGACCTCTGTAGGTGAAGGATGCATTTTATCATGTGTCTGTCAAGTGCCAGTCTTGGCTGGGAAATCTCAGCACTCCGGCGATATAAATATTAATTCCAATAATAAAGGCAAATTCTGACCATCTGGCTGATATTGTGGTAATGTGTTGCTCCGTGACAGTAGGACACTCTGTGGAGCTGCTCCTCTATCTCATTCTGTATTGGAAAAGACTGTTCTTTGACTTTGGACTATGTCTCCATGACTTGAAGATAGAAAAGGCCTGTAGTAGTGTCACCTATCCTAGATATGAAGGCTGAAAAGAAATCCACCATCAGGAGAGTATTGCTCTGGGTTGTATGCTATGGTACTCAGCTGTGGGCAACAACTAAGACACTGATTCACTGCTGAGTGATAGTCACTGCTCCCAAGCATCTTCTCAGATCACTCCATCCATGCCTGTCTGGTGTTCAGATAGCTTGCTCCATCCCCAAAGAGTATGATTTTTCCTACTTTTATTCAAACAACTATAGATAATAACAGGATTCTGACTTAGTAGCAAAGCTCTTCACCTCTCAGTGAGCTCCAGCTGTGGCTGTCCTCCTTGCCTACCTCATTCCATTCGTCACTTGCAGAATTGGTTCATTCCTTTTTGGCATACAGCAGACTCTCCAGTGCTTTGCAATCGAGATACCACCGTAGCCATAAGTCACAAAATGAAACAAAACATACATCTGAAGTTACTTATAAGCTGCATAATTTATGTTGATCAGAGTTTTCAAATGTGGCCTTTTTGATATTATAAAGATGAAGCATGACTTGGGATGATAATTCACATGGCTGAATATAGTGCTACTGATAATAATGCTTAGCAGTGGGAAATTGTCAAATGCTTAGCCTTCCTGTTTCTCTATTATGTTTTCCCATTAGCTGTTTTATTTTATTCCATCTAGAGTTTACTTTAGCTGACACAATATGTTTGGCACAACCTACATTAAAAAGGTGGTATTGCGCTTACAAAATTATTTATACTGTCTCGGAAAGACACCTTGCAAACTCAAAATCGAAATTAAAACTCCTTTCCTCTCATGTATACATACAACTTCAGAAGAGGCAGTGATCTGGGAATAACTGGATAAGAAAGAATAATTTCAGTAGTCTCTTTTCTGCGTAGTGTGCAAATCCCAGCACTGCTGTATGGCTGATGCCTTGCTTCTGGTGCTGGCCAGTGTGTCTACAGGGATATTTGGTCCCAGTGAGACCATGTGTGAGGCACAGGAAAGGTGCAAGGGATGGATGTGTCTATTTAGCTATGCTGTGGCTGAAGGCACACACCACAGGGAGCCACTCTGGGTCCCTAGACCTAAGCTGTTTAGTGTGGTCCCGCCCCCTGTCCCGCCCAGGCCCAGACTCCTTGAGCAGTCTGGCTCTATCT
This sequence comes from Chiroxiphia lanceolata, assembly GCF_009829145.1. NCBI lineage: Eukaryota > Metazoa > Chordata > Aves > Passeriformes > Pipridae > Chiroxiphia > Chiroxiphia lanceolata. The sequence goes on along the minus strand of NC_045637.1, from coordinate 38,993,637 downwards.
GCACCGTACAGCCCTCAGCCCAGGGACCCTGGTGCTCCAATCTTACCCTGGAGCCACAACACACAAATCAGTTTGTGTGAAGAGCTTTTTTTTCTCACAACCCTTGATGAAGATCTTGTAATGCATTGGAGCATATGGCAGGAAAGATAGGCTATATGTGGGCATGGAAGCAGGCTCCTTAGGGGTGATGGTCATTGTGGTGATAGTGGTGGAGTACTGTGTAGGGTTGGTGCTGTCTTGTCCATCCTCACAGACAAAACTAAGGGGTTTCCATAGGGAAATGAGCTTAAAACCACACATAGGCCTGGAGTGAAGAGGAACTTTTGACTTCACCAAGGGCAAGTCCTGCCTGACCAACCCAGTGTCCTTCTGTGATGGAGTGACTACTGCAGTGGACAAGGAAAGGGCTACAGATGTCATCTATCCAGAGTTCTATAAGGACTTAGACATTGTCCCCCACAACATCCTTCTCTCTAAATTGCAAACACATGAATTTGATGGATGGACTGTTTGAGGGATGAAGAATTTGTTGGACAGTCGCATCTGGAGGGTAATAGGAAATGTCCAGATGGAGTGGTGTCCCTCAGGGGTCCTTATTGGGACCAATGCCATTTAATGTCTTTATCAATGACACCGACAGGCTCTGGGGACACCTTATTGTGACTTTTCAGAACTTAACAGGGGCTTATAAGAAAAGTGGATGCAGACTTTTCAACAGGGCCTGTTGTGATAAGACAGTGGGTAACGGTTTTAAACTGAAGGAGGGCCAATTTAGATTAGATATAAGGAAGAAGTTTTTTAACATGAGAGTAGTAAAAGACTGGAACATGTTGCCCGGAGAGGGGGTAGGTGCCCCATCTCTGGAAACATTCAAGGTCAGGTTGGATGGGGCCTTCAGCAACCTGATCTAGCAAAAGATGTCCCTGCCCATTGCAGGGGAGTTGGACTAGATGACTTATAAAACACCAAATACTCAATGATTCTATGATTCCAAGAAAGAGCCCATGAGTGAGATACCACTTACGCAACTTAGATATCAGGGCTCAAGACTGAACTGGTGAAATAAGTTATTTGGCAGTACTGCTATAGCCTTTGAATCCCAAAGATGGGGGGGAGTAGGATTGCTTGCGGCTTTTTTTACCACTAGTCAGGCCAGATTTCCTCATACCCAGAAGTCATCACAGGCCGTAATTTTTGAATCCCTATGGACATTTTGCTGCAGCAGGGTCCTTGAGAGAGAAGCAGGTTCTCTGCATGACCCAAAGAAGGTGGAACATTCACATCGTATTGCAAATTAGATGCTTATTCCTTTGGGAGCGCTTCTTTTGTGTGAGGCAAATTAAATCTCTGGCTTGTATGAGGACAAGGAAAGAAGACTATGTTTTGAGGACAAAGGGGAATTTCAGCTCTCTCTTGAAACACAGCTCAATTAATTTTAACTGTTTGCTTCTGTGCCTTTACCTATTTTATCAGTTTCTCTTTGGAAAAACAGCATAGCATGGAATCAGGGCATTCATTCAACATCATTCCGTGCTTGACTTCACTCATGTATTTCTGCAATCTATATTGGTTTTCAACTTTTTTATTCAGTTGTATTCAAATCAATGGCAAAAGTCCCTTTAATCTTGATGGTAGAAAATCTGGTCTTACTGGAGGAACACCTTCTTAGGCTTCTTGACTTGCCTGTGTCTCTCAAGACTTTCTTGGGAAGGGCATGAAAATCCCAAGATCAATTTCTTTTCCCAAACAAGACAAAAGAGACCATTTGAAAAGTAACCAATGCAGGCAAAGCAATTATAACAGATTATTCATAAGACAAATTCCATTTTTTTCTGTTTGCAAATATGCACCATGAGCCTGATGTTTAGAGAGATGAACTGGCTGTTTCTTGATATGCAGCTTATTCATTAATAGTTCATTGTAATTCAAGTCATAGTGCTTTTGAGAGCACACAGGTCATGGTTTGGGTCCATTTTCCCTAACTGGATGCACATTGTTCTTTTAGAATCTATTTCCATGGTGCAAACATTCATTATGACAAAATCATAGTAATGATTTTTTGCTGCTATGATGAGAGCTCCTTTCCTTAGAGCAAGGGGGGGAAGGGAAGGTCTGCTCACCCAAAGCAACGTGCTGAAAAACTTCCATACAATTTGAATACAATTCCATAGGATTGGAATACAACTCCATACAATGCCAGCCATGGAGATGGTTCTTATGCAATTTCAGATGTTTTACATGTCGCACAATGGTTAATTTTTCAGGTGTGACTGAAATAGTTGGCAATGGCTGATGACCCAGCTTCAAAGGCTGATGACCCAGCTGATGAAATCAAAGCACAGAGAGCGGAGATAAGATCAGGAAACGGCTGGAGGAAAATGATAAATGAAGATGTAGCTCAGTAACTTTGCCCATCCACCTGCTGCTACATTGGTATGCTGATGCAGCATTCTGTGTGTGGAAATTCCCTAAAAGGCAATTATTAGAGTTGTTACCAACCTGTGAGAGGTATCTTCTAACGTGTAGGTATCTGCTGTGCTCCTGGGCTGGTCTCTGTGAGGGCAGGCAGCAGGGCCAAGCTGTTATGGTGGTGCAGGGCTACCAAGGAAGAGACAGACTGACCTAAAAGGAAATAAAGTGAAACCTTTGCCTGCTGGAAGGCTGCGAGTCATCCATGGCAAAAGGAGTTCACTAACTTTTGACCTTGGCAAATGGATTCACATCTCATAGTCCACGGAGGACCATCAGACAGGACAGTTACCTACTCCTGGTGTAACAATCGCTCTGGCACAGAGATCTCTCGTCCAACTCTCAGTGTTCATGGATGCGAACACCTCTGCCCCAGCTATAGCCCATGGCTGTAAGTGATGATATCTGTTTGGATTATTTTGTGAGGAAAAAACCCAGACATGACAACACTCCCATTTGCCATTTTCCTGTCCAACTTTTTATCTTGATTCAGGAGGTGCACCATAAAAATGAGTCTTGGAGCAGCAGTTATTTCTGATCCATGGATTATATTTGCTTTTGTTTCATATCACAAGGGCTTGTGGCTGGCCTGGCTTAGATTTTCCTAGTGCTGTTCATTGAAATGTTTTATTTTTCACCATTGCCTGTAGGCACTGACATGGATTAGCTTTGGCAGCACCACGCAGGGGGCTTACACACCCTGATGCTCACTAATTACAACCTCCTGAACATCCTAACAGCTATAATAATACAGTGATGTATATATGAAGTCACGGTCTGTCAATGTATTGCCCCTGTGGTGTAAACCCTGCAAGCAATATACTCATGACTGTAAATCCCCTTATTGCATGGAGAGTTTTGTTCTTCAGAGTAGTTTCTATTTACATATGCTCAGGCTCTCTGAATGTCCAACAGAATGTGATACTGCAGAAACCCACATCTTGGAGACACATGGGGATGTTATATCCTTTCTTTCACCCCTTTTTTTCTTGCTTCTGACTCCCTTACCTTCTTTCTTCTCATAGTTACTTGCCAACATTTTTTTCTGGCACAGTTCCTGAAATGCCCAATCCAGGAACACCCATATAAGGATTATTGGTTGCTTTTAAATCTCTGTGTTAACAGTGAGTGCATTTAGCTTGCTAAATACCTGTCAAGGTCTAAATATGAGTTCAGCCACCTAATTTCTGGTGTGTGGATTTCTGAGTTACAGGTGATGAGGTGCAGTGCAGGGGAAGATAGTAAATTTAGTCCTATGTGAAAGCCCTGAAATTCATGCAGTGGAGCTGTTGGAGCTTCAGTTACATTTCTACAACCAGTTCATCAAAAGGCGAAATTACTTCCCAGTGTAATGTAGACATAGGTATTTAGGATCTCCAAGTGTTGTAGAGAATTAGGCAAAGGAGGGAGTATTTTTTCCTACGTAATATGGACCATGGAGGTGCTGCTGCTTCTCGTCTGGCTGCAAAGGGAGGCCAAGGAGATCATGTTCCCAAAAGTGTGCCTCCATCAGGTGCTAGACCAGGTCCTAATGTTCTGTATGACCAACGGGCTGAGTGCTGGACACCCCTGAGCACCTGGAGAGCTCTGCTGAAATGAGAGAAAATGGCAGATAGTGTCTATTCTGGACCAACCATGATGACCATGTTAATGAAGAAATTCTGACGTTTTCTGTGTCCTTCTTCACTTGGTCCTAAACGACCTCTTTGAATAATAAAGGAAGACCTCATGGATTTAAAACTGCTCAGGTACGCCCTCTTAACCTCCCCTCAGCATGTGCATAGGAGAGCCACACTAATTTCATCGCTGGGGGGAATTGCCATTCGCTAGGAATCCATTCCCAGAAACGGGAGTGGATTTTGCATGTATTGGCAATTAGAGCTTGAAGTAGTGAAACCTCTCCAGTTTTCTCACACTCAATGCAGTCTCCAAAGTAATGACATCAAGACAAGAAAAAAAAGGAAGATTAAGGATTTGCATCATGATATTTGACAGAACATACACACTACTTCTGCAGAGATTGAAATAATCATAACTGAGCTCAAGAAAAATTGCAAACACATAAAGGTTGTATGAAAAGGTGCAGAAATCAAATTACGAAGCAATTTTAATGCACTTTTTTGGATGTACGTTCTTTTAGAGGAGTCATCAACCGCATTCTGATATGAATCTTATTTAATAGTAGGAATGATGATAGTTAAAATATTAGACACCAGCAAAAACTTTTCCACTTCTGAAAAAAACCAAAATTATATCCAAGCCTTGAGGCAAAAATGTTAAAAATAGACATTTTTTGTATGAAACTATTTGCACGAATGAAACTAATAGTTTTTATCTAAACCATCTGGCAGAGGAAATGCATTAAAATGTAGAGTCACGTATTGAAGCCCACGGAGACTTATTCTGAGTGCTATATGTTAAAAAAACGTAAAAAAGTAAAACTTTATGTTTTCCTTCATCTATCTGTGGCCTCGCTCCCCAGACTCCAAGGTTTAACCAGTCAGCTTTGCTTTGGCAACCAATACACTCCTGCTTGTCTTTGCATAAAAGTCATGCTCCCAGTAATACAATCTAAATTCATTTCAGAAAAGTGATCAGTGGATTAGCATTTATGATTTGCTTGGAAGTTCTCTTTCCTCCCTTAAATAAACCTCTACAGGAAACTCAGATACAAATGATGTTCACTTTTGCTTTTTCTGTACATGTAAAACCAGACAGCAAAACCTCAGTTTAAAATAGCACAATTTACTGTAGCACATGATGTCTGTAATAGGAAGTAACCAAAAAGAGATTTTCTCGCTCCCTTTCACAATTTGAGACCAAATAACCATGATCTGCTGGGCTTTCTTTCTATCCCACGTGTAGGGGATTTTGTGTGAAACAGAATCCCAGACTACCCTAGATTGGAAGGGATCTCTGGAGGTTTCCTGGTCTACCCTATCCCCACAGGCAAAGACGGTACAACTTAGACATTTCTGAGTTCTTCAGGGCTATCCAGTTGAGCTTTGAGTGTTTGCAAGGAAGGAAATCCCACATGCTCTCTGGGGTCCTGTTTCAGTGTTTTCAACCTGCCCTCCAGTTATTTTTTTCCCCTAACATACAATCAGAACCTCCCTTATTTTAACTTGTGTCTGTTGTCTCCTGTCCCTCTTGTATGTTTCCTGAAAGAGGTCTTCTCTATAAAGAATGACTGGGCAGTCACAGACCACAGCAGGAACTTCTCTCCTTGAGACTAACCAGATGCAGCAGTCTCAGCCCCTCCTCCTGTACCCTGTGTTCCGGTCCCTAACCATCGTGGTGGCCTCCTCTGGATTCACTCCAGTATGTCAATGCTTTCCTTGTGTTGGGGTCACTTCTGGAAAGGCTGCCACCTCTAGAGTCAGATTCCTTCCCAGTCTAAAAGCGACAACAGTGCAAGAAGAGAGGATAGCCTGTTTCTGACTTTAGTTCAAATTATTCTCAAACAATTCTCTATTGAGGGTTTAGAAATACTAAGCCTTGAAAATTTATTACCCATGTACTGCAGAAGCACAACTTTCCTGCCAGGAGTTCATTGTGTGACTGGTTTCAGCCTGTGTGCAGAAGACAGCCTCTGCAGACAGATGCAGCACAGTCCCATTCAGCTGTCATGACTCTCTCTGTGTGGGTCCTATCAGTCTCCTTGGTGGCAGGTATATGTGTATGTATGGTGCTTAGTTAACTCTGATGCAGAAAGGCAGGTAAAAGGCTTCACTGAGTTCTAGGAAGAAATTCTGGAAAAAAAAAAAAAAAAAAGAGAAATAAAGAAGTTTAAGGATACGAACAGTATCATCAAAATTCCAATCTCACGAGCTTTGAAATTTTAATCAAAGATTCCAGGAACCTAGGACCAGAGATTACTCAGACATCTCTCTCTTGTTATTTTAATCTTTTTAGAGTTAATTTAGAATTAAGTTTGAAAATAGCACTCAGCTGTCCACATATGACTTGAAAGTGGAGGACTGCTAAAGACAAATAAAAACTGGCAACTTCTCCCTGTTTATTGTTCGTAAAATCTCACCTAAGTTAAAGTTGGCCTCGTGGCTCTGAGCATCGCTTCACAGTTTTTGAGCTTGAGTTATGACTAAAGCAGAAGACTGTTATTCAAAACTCTCAGATCTCAGCTACCTTTCCTCTAAATTACTCTGTGTCCCTGGGCACATCACTTACCTCCTTTCATATTCATCTCTTTAACAAAACCATGTAGCACACGCTTGTATGTCAGAGAAGTGGAGAGGCTCAGCTCATTATTTCGAACTCTGAGCAAAACATGAAGGCTTCCTCTGCTAATTAGGGCATTGGCCTTATTTATTCAAGTGGTGACATGTTTTTGAATGAACTTTGGATCTTCATGTTGCTATCTAAGCTGTGCTATACAGACAGTAGGAAAAATCTTTCTTGCATCTTCAGTATTTAACAATATGATGTGTCGATGGCACAAACATGGATCCAGGTGTTTCATTGTGAAGAAAGTCAGTATTACAAAAGCAACTTGCAGGCTTTGTGTCTGCAAAGGGCTTATACTTCCACAGGTACTTTGCTAGCACAGTAAGGTGAATAGGCCCCATGCCCCCACCCCCAGCCCATATTGGAAAGGTTTTGGGCTTTTTTTTACTTTCTACTGAAATTTGGCACTTTGAGAGCACCAAGGTCACCACATTTGCTGTGCATAGAGCCGGAAAGTTTTTGAGTCTATGTATCAAAGTATGAGAAACCTGAATGTTCACTAGAGGTTTTCTTTGTCTTTTTTTTTTTTTTTGAAAGCATTGGAGCCAGGCAGATTGTAAGGCAGAACTTCTTAGAAAACTAGTTTAGAACAGCATCTGAAATGTGTGATTCTTGGAGCCTTCAGAGACTTCCACATTACAAAATGTGTGCCCAGCCTTCTGTGAAACAGTGGTATGTGGAAGATCACCTACTCGTATGTTTGATTTAGCTAAAGAACATGTTTTACAAAGATATCTATCCTCAATCCAACATTTTATTTCTTTTTAAGTCATTGTGTATATACACTGTGGTTTGGTAAATTCAGAATTAAAAGGAAAAGCATTTTGTTTCCAGTTTGAAATTTTATGACCTAAACATCCAGCCTCTGGACATGGCCATGAGTTCTCTGGTTCTGCCTGCTGTGTGAGCTCCGTGTCTGCCATTCACATCCTCACTGCTCAGCTGGCTGGAGGTCTGGAAAGCACTGATATTCTAAGGGTTACTGGATTACAACTGTTCTCTGCAAACAAAATTCACATCTGTTCTGACAACTTATTTCAGCCTGATGCAACTTGAAAAGGTCGAGATTAATCCCAGAAAATCAAACTTCTATTTGAAAGGCCAAATCAACTTTAATTGTAACACATGGCTATTTGTATTGGCATTTAGCTGCAGCCGTTTATCCTTCTTTCCATTGGTATTATTTGTTTCTGAGCTTGCTCCTAAAGCCTGCAATGCCAGCTGAAATGTTTTAAGTAATGTAAAAAAATAACAGCGGACATCTTTGCTTTTACAGGTTTCCACTGACCCACGGTATTTCGTGTGCCTGTTTTTTATTACTTTTGTTTATCAGCAGTCTGTGAAAAAAATCATGGAAGAAAATGTTGGCTCATTTTATAAATATTAATGCTGTATTGTACTGTCACACACCCTCCTAGCCTGTTGGCTTTATCCATCAGAGCCTGAGGGGATGAGCCACTCAGTCTCGAGTTCTGCCTCCTACCCAACTTAGATTGCAGGTGTTAAGGGGTTTAAAACCCCCTTGCATTACACCAGTTGCAAGCTGTGGTTTTCCATGTCAGTGAGGGGACTAACAGCAGCACCCTCTCATTGGCACTGGGGACAGGTTGGTGTAGCACCTCCCTAACTACCCTGCTTCTCCTGGCAGTTGCCATCAGCTCAGCCACTCAGCCATCAACTGATAGCTGAGCTCTCAGATTCTCTGAAAAGTGACAGGATGAAAGAGGCTGATTTGGCAATACTTTGCTCTTGCTGTTTGGCCTGGAGAAAGATACTCTAAGTGGTAAGATTGTTTAGCAACAGCTGGCAAGCACCCGGGTGTGAGCCTGATTTTCAGACATGACAGGCACTTATAGGAATGTTGCCAGATACAGCTGTTTTAAAGCCTTAATAAACAGCAAGTCAATACTAATCTTTGCCAAATTAATCTTTTCCTTGACAGCCCATCAGAGCAATTATGCTCAGACTCGTAAACACACAATTGTCAGACGGTAAGGATCTTCTCTGCAATATACTGTGGATTTTTGCACACAGCTTGTTTTCCAAATAGGTAGGTTTCCATTTCTTTTACCCTTCCTCTCCTTTTTTTTTTTTTCTCCTCTCTCCTCTTTTATTTTCTGGCCAATTACATGATTGCCAGCTTGGTATTAGCCTGAACAAAATTTCTTTGTAAAGTGTCTATCGCAGCAAGCCCTTAATAGAATGTGAAATGATGACAGTTGCAGGATCCATGCAGATGCACATTTGCTAGTGGGTTTCTCTAATTAGCCAGTAACTGTGACAGACTCTGAAATGTTACAAGTCATTGTTCTCACTTGTCCTCTTGTTGGTGGAGTAAGAGCTACATTTGAGTTGCGATTTAATGTGCTGCTGGGTAATAATAAAATACATGACTTTGCAAAGGAAAGCAAACGCTGCCTGTGAGACCTGACACAAAGAACCTTGTGTTCTCCGAGGTGCTCAGCATCTCCTGCAGCACTGCCAGTACGCTGCTATACTCACCAAAAAATATTTCATTTCAATGCAAAAGGACTTGAAAATACCAGATAAATAATTAAAAGGGCAATGGTTATATATCTGTCTGTCTGTCTGTCTCTCTATCTCATCTTTCTGTCTCTATCTATACCTATATCTGTAACTACATCTGTCTCTATTCCTACCTATTGACGGGAGTTCAGGGGAGTAACTCCTGTATGGACTACATAACAACTCTTAACTACTTCTCACAGTGTGTGCAAAATAAGGATTTTTACCCGCTCCATTTTCCCAGAGCACAGAAAGAGATGTCTCTGGATCTGCCATGTTTACAGGACTGGATAAAAAAAAGGCAGATACTTGGAGATGGTAGTTCAGGGTGGGATGAGGTCTCAAAAACCTGAGGAAGGTGGTAAGAGTGTGTTTTACCTTCCAGTAATGAGATCTTTTATTGTTGGGTTTCCTGTTTACAGAGGAGCCTCACAGGGAATATTTTGCAGAGACGCCACTGGAATCCGGAGCTGGTATTTGGTGAGAGAGAGAGAAGTGGGCATGAATACATTACATCTCACTGTGAATGGCTGGGGCTCTCCAGGAATACATTACTTACTTACTGCCCGTGGATTAATCTGGGGGGAAAATCCTACGGCAGGTCCCTTTGCATTGCTTTTTTGGGTCTGAGGCAGCAGCTGGATGAGACTTCTGCTTGAACATGTGTGAGTTTGGGGATAGAGAGACCAGGACTCGTGTCACCAGAATAGGGCATACTGAGAGCAGCAGTAAATTTGAAGAGCCTTTTCTTTTCAAAACCTCTGCTTACCTTGGTGCAAGCAAATGGGATTTACATCCTGCAGAGTGCATATATTGCCAACTTCGCCTTTTGCCCACCACTTTTTTAAAATAATAGAAAAAAATATTAATTTCAATTAACATAAGACATTATTTCCCTCGGTTTCTCTCACTTTGACAGGTGTTTCTATCATATTTACTTGCTGTTACTGTGTTGCTTCAATGTGCAGGCTGTTTAGTTCCTATGTGCTTTCTCATAATCATGGTTAGGACACATGGTGACTTACAATCAGTGATTGGGCATATGTGTTAATGTGGTGCCTAAGGCACAGCGCTTCAGCGAAGGATGGTGTATGTCTTCATGAACTCCAGTGGAGTTTCACCTGCTCACAAAAGGGTATCAACCACCTATTAACAATTTGTATCTGTCAATACACAGCTGAAAACAAATAGCAGATTGCTCTTGGCCAGCAACCATTCATTTTTTCCAAGGTCAGACATGAAGAACTCCCATTTATGCATTGAAGTTGGATCTTCCTTTTGGAACAAAAGTGATTTCAGTATATCCATGGCCAAAACAGCTGCTTTTCCAGCACAGTTGTCCCATCTGAACAGAGCCCAGGGACAGAACTACACTCAGATCACTGGATGGGTAAGATGCTGCATGGAAAACACACCGCTTACAGATCGAGACACCAACTAGCCAGAGGTTCATACAGAATAAGTATTTTATTCATGATGTATTTTTTTATTTACATTAAAGTTTTCTTGTATTTTGAACTCTGCTTGGATACCGAAATTAACAACTTTATGTGACTGCACACCTGCTCTAAAAGAAATGGAGATAACACAGTTCTTTTCCATAGAAGAAAAAGGAAAATTGCCTGACAAAATCGAAGTTGATTTTTTTCATTCCCAGTAATTATCTTCTCTCTTTAGAATTAATATGAGTGGAAAATGTAGTTTACTATAATATAATAAATAGAAGACATTGGGTAATTAGTAGTGCTGGTATATTTCTAAAGTACTAAACAGACAAACAATAAACTGTGAATTTAATCACGAGTTCTCATACAGTTTCAAGACAGGAAAATTAGAGCTCTCAGCTACAGTCATTTGAGTAATCACATCTGATCTGCATTATTTATTAGTTATTACATGCCAAGTGATTCCGATTGTACATTGCCTGAAATCATTCAAAAGCAAGCATGCCTTTGTTTCTGTTTTGTTTTATAAAGAAAAAATCAATGGTGTTGCACAATGTGTATTCTATTCGGATTTTTTTCTTTATTTCACATAGAAAATACAAATCAGCGCTACTCTCCATTAATGGGACAGGCATCTGGGATGAATCCTCCAGAAATGTATTTTCAGAGCTATCCCTGATCCCAAACATTGTCAAAATACCTTCTTCTGGATATTTTCATCCCTTTCCCTGTGACTGCTGAACTTACCTCTCATTTTAGAATTTATTTCTGATATACTCCCTAAAATTCTGTAGGAACTTTTGCATATTTAATAAAATGCCTGAAGCATATTTGGTAATATTTCTTTTGGTAATATGTTTATTCCATTTGACTTATTAACAAAAAATGATGCAGTTTCAAGAAGCAGCGTTACGCAGTTTTATTCAGTTAGTTTTGTGGGTTCAAGTCTTAGTTTTGGGCAACTTCCTGCTACAATACTTTAAAAAGGGAATTACTTAAAATACCTTTTTTTCCTTCTCTTAAACAACCAAAGAAATAGAGAAATAATTATTGGGTACCTTAATTTTCTGCCAGTAAAGCAGGTTTGGTGTTATATATGTCACAGTAAAAACTAAATAAAGTATTCACATCAGTTGTGAACAATTTGTGCCAGCAAAAGTTAAAGCGTCAAAGAAATCTCTTTAAAATGCTAACAAATTTACTTACAAACACCTATATTTATTATTTCATAAATAGGCGCAACAGGTTCCATAAAAAAGATTAAATACAGACACAGTATGAAGAAACAATAATACATAGCCATATGTAGAGGTTATAATTTAACTGTCTCCAATCTGTTTCTGCAACTAATAAAATATCAGGTAAGCATTTGGCAGTTTTATACATAAAAGGACTTAAATGATGTTTACTAACCAGTACACATAAAGTGATTTTCTTTAAAAAAAAAAGAAGCATTTTTTAGGCAGTACAAAATAAACATGTTCGCTCTGTATCAACATTAGTTTTTTCCCTAGTTTTTTTTTGTTTTTATTTCATGAGACAAAGCCAATATTTTTAATTAATATAATTTGGGACTATTTTACTTTCTTTCCTCCAAATACCTTGAAAATATAGACTATTAGTCAGTTGCTTAAAAATGAAGTAAAAATATGAATGTTTGCCAATTTAACCCTCATTGTGAAATCAATAAACTGGAATGAGCCAGTTTCAATTACAATTAGCTACAAAAACATTCACATTTTATACTCTAGGAGAGTGTAACATAGATGCTATTTACAAACTTGCTATGACTGCTACATCAAGCCATTTAAAAAGTCTTTAGTAGTTTCTTATAAACACCCATTATGAAAAACCAATGGAAAATCCAGGACTTTTATCCAAGACATCTACAGTTGCTAAGGCAGTTACTATCGCAGCACTTCACAGCAAAAACCAACATAAAATCTGAATGGTCCAAGTTTCCTTCAGGGAAGAAGAAAAGCAATGTCCGTTAAAGGATCTCAGGGTAGGGGTGGAAAAGACAAAGAAAGAGAAAAATAAGGGGGGGGAGGGGGAGAGGAAGAAAAAGAAAGAAGCAAGACTATTTTTTCCAGAGTGGGTGACCCACAAGCTCAAATAGTCCTAAGTGCTTAGCAACTTGTATTTCCTAATAAAATGCAGAACTGCCTTGACTGCATAAAGCAATCCATGATGAAAAGACTTCCCTGCATTCCTCAGTGGAAAGGAGAGTTGTTTCAGATTTTCAGGTAAGGTAGAGTGCTTTGTCCCTCTGCATGCCCCTGTTCAAACAGAAAAAGAACAAATGTGGGTTTTTTTTAAAATTTGAAAAATTCTCTAGTTCTACTTTTCAAAAAAACCCGAACCCCACAACCCTACTGCATGTCAGTAATTCCAAGCATATCACTGAAGTACAGCTGCATTGTCATGGTAATAATAAGAAAAATCCTAGTGCCACAGTCACATGTAGCAACCTGGAAACCACATTGGCTCTAAACTGCACAGGACTGGAATACTGGTCTAAGTGCTGGTTCAGGATCACCTGCACTAGAGGGCTGGTAGCACTGACTATCAAAAACCACATGGGTAGAGTTGAGGGTTTAGCACAGGTCTTGAAACAATACTCCATAAGCACCCTGTATGAAGTGGCCACTTTCCTTAGAGGGCAGGAGAGCTATTAGTTACATGAATGTGGATGTCAGCCACTGACACCTCTGGCCTATTTTATTTCCTCATTCAGACATAGCCAAAACATGTTAGGTCAGCAGGTTCAGCTAAACAAATGCAAGGGAACACTAGAAGCTTCTGGTGCATCCAGCTAGACCAACTCTCTACTGGAGACCAGGGTCTTCAGGAGACCTTCCACGAATGCACATTGTCTAGCACACTTTTGCATTAAGTTCTTGTTGGGTTTCAGCTTCAACTGAAGCATACCAGTTCAGAGCAAAAAGGAGTAATTCACCAATTTCTAATTTGGAACGGTCTGTGGAAGTCAGAAAAAAAGAGTATTTTAAAGCAGCAGAAGCATCACTGATGGGGTGCACTGATGGTGCACACTGCAGACACTTTCTGGAAGAGAAGCTTTATTCTTAATCTCCCACTTCATTGACATTGACAAAACCTAGGCACCAGTTCTGTTATTCCACAGCTTTGCAGTTTACTTGCTTTGGAGTGCAAGTACAGAGCAAACTACACTGCACCGGTAGTTTATGCCAGTGCTATAGCAAAGGTAGGTTAAGTTCATGCACACAGATTGACTAAGGCATATCTACACAGAGTATATACAGGGTCTGCTCAGAGAAAGCTGCTAGTGATGGAAAGTTATGCCCAGTGGACACCTGGATGGCAGTGCTGGGAACAATGACACATCGCTCTTTTTCCGGAATCAGGAATCAAAGCCATAATAAGGCTGAGGCTTATTTGACAGAGGACAGTCTATTCAGAGTTCAGTGTCAGTGGCTGTAAAAGTCTCTGGGCTGGATAGACTCCTATAAGGGCCTGCAGTACGTATCAAGACATAATGGTGGTACAAGCAGGAGCAAGCAGGTTCTAGTCAAGGTGTTATTCTGAACTAGTAATCCGAAAAAAGATTTTTGTTCAGTTACAGAAACACTTTAAAACAATGATGCAAGTGGAATTCTCAGTTTAAGTAGGTGTAATGGATGAAACCGATCTTTAGTTTTGATTTGTGTTCATTTGTCTGGGCTAGATTTGGCACTTTGGTGGAAACCAAGAGATTTTATCTGCCTCTGCTTTGGGGATTCATGCCAAGTCAAGGGAAGGTCAGGCTGATGGGCATGTTCACAAGGCTCAACACCTACCATTTAAAACTGAAGAGATACCTTCTGTTCAGTCTTAAATGTTTCCAGACAGTAACACGGCTCCAAAAAACCATGCTGCAGAAGAGTTGAAGATGAGAAGGGGTTACTAACCTTATGTTAAGGGCATAGAGCTCCTGAAGGTATGGCATTTTGTTTCTGGTTACAGTCATGTGGTCTTCATGCCATTCCCTTCCTCGTATCCTGTATCCCATGCATCAGCCCTGCCTCTCACTAATGTGATTTTTCATGACCCAGACTAATTATTTTCACTGGCAACAAGATTTCCTCAGCAATGGAGTATTTGGAGAAAATAGTTCACATTATTTGCCTCTTAAGGAGGAGGTAGCGATGTTAAAACTTCTTTCTTACACCTTCTCTGTAAGATTTCAGTTCTGATTTTCTATGGAATGGGAGTTCTCTAAGACAACAAAGTGTATGTGCTGTGATAAAGTGACAAAAATGTCTAATAAATGTATGTATTGAAAACTTGTTCTCCTACAGCAGTCTAACTGGTGAATAAACACAGTGTTATCACAGATGCACTTCTGAAACACTGTAGGGAAACAGGCAACAACCCTATTCTCAAATTCTCTATCAGATACTTGTGTCATGAATGTTGCTCAACACAAGGTGGCATTCACTGGCTGCTTACCCATTACTGCAGTAGTCATTATTCCAGTCCACAGTCTGTGCCTGAGGATTTCTGCATCCTGAACGAACATACTCCATTGCTTGGGTAACAACTTGTGCAGCTGTTGATGTTGGATTGATGATATTCTGATAATCAGGCTGAAGAGTAAATCCCTAGAGGAAAAAGCAAGTACATTACAAAGTATGGAAACAAAGTAACAGGTTGAGTATATTAAAAAAAAAAAAAAAAAGAAGAAAAAAAGTGGTGTGTACTGTGAAATGGTAAAATACTTCTTTTCCAAGTGTGCTTTAGGTTATAAAACCTAAAATAGGCAAAAAACTGTAGGTACTTTCTAAGTTTTAAAATCTTTCTTTAGTTTGAGAAATGAAACACTGCCAACCATTGTTAGCTTTTACACAGTCACAAGATGGAACTAAAAGACACAGAGCAGAAACAATTCAAAACCAAGAGAACAACTCAATCAGCACTGGGACAAAAAGGTCTGTTTGCTCCTCAGAGCTTCCATTTAGATTAAACGTAAGGATACACACTAGTCACTAATTCCCAGAATATGCAACAGAATCGTTTTGAAGGATGTAGGCAGCAGGTGGCTGACTGTTTTATTAGACTACACCTATTCACATATTGTTCTCAAAAACCTTTTTCTTCATTCAGTCACAAAGGGACCATCTGCTGCTTCTTTTATTTGCACTTCTCTCTCAACTAAACGGAAATTCAACCAAAGCTTTTTAACTGTTGTTGGACTAATGTAGTGAAAGTAGCACAGAATAACTTGCTTTTTGAAATGAAGGAGATGAGCAAAAGAAAGTGGAAGTTACAAAGAGACATCTAACCTGCTCCCTGAAATATCTGTCATATGAAAAGTCATAATAATTTTTAGCTCTTTTGATATATTAGGATGTTTAAATACTATGTTTCAAAGTCAGGAGAACAATTGAAATTTCAAGGCTAGTGTATCTGGTTCACCCTGTATAAATGTACATCGTGTTCCTGTAAAGTTAGAAGAACTACATTGGGTAAAAGCATGGAATGTTGTATGAAAGCAATCGATGTCTGCTGAAAAGAAAACACACCAAACTCCTTCCTGGGGCAAGGGCATACATTTCCCACTCAAGTTAACTGGATGTGTAGCAGCTAAATCAGAAACTGAACTCGAACGTACTTTGAAAACTCACTCCATCCAGCCAAAGCCCACATACAAAATACACAGAATTAATGCTTTTAGTTAGCTTTAGTTTTAGTTTAGTGTTAGTGCATTGTGTGTGATCACTTCTTGTACACAGCCCTCATTAGGACAGGAATTTTGCAGAGAGATGCTCTTTTCTGCAGGTTTAAGAAGCCAGCCATGCTACCTTCTATCAAGATAAATGAGCATTCTCAGTTTTCACCTAGCTCCCTACATCCACAGAAATTAGCTTCCTTCAAATGTAACATGTCACTTCCTTCTTCACATCCCTCTTCCTTGGCTATTTCCTGAGGTCCCGCAGGTGTTCTGCCCTGCCTCTCATGTGCACTGTCATCTCATTCCCTAATCCTGATCATGGATTTTAATCTAGACCACAAATGATTGCATCTTTCTTCCTTAATCTTTTTCATATGGCGAACATCCTGAGTAACATTTCAGGACCTTAAAGGCTCTTAAAAGCCTCACTTTGCCCCTGTTGACTCCAAGAAACAGTGCTGAGCAAGTTCACAGATGAATTCTGCATGTAGTTGCCATGTTACTTATACACTGCCCTGCTAGTGAGATTAAACAAAACCCACTCATGGCAAGTTTTACATCCATGGTGACTGTACCCCCCATGCTCTGTACACTGCCTTTTCACCAGGCTGTAAACCTACACAGCAAGCTGCATAGACAAGCCCCAAGCCTGCAACAGATGCAAGGGAAACAGTAATTGAGCAGATTTCCCAATGACTTTAATTGGAGCTGTGTGTAATTAGAAGGCAGAAAATTTGGGGTTTTATACCATCATCATCATTTTTTATATAAAACATTACCCATAAGACCTTTCTAATTTAGCTGAAATCAACCATAGAAACACATCCTACCCTCAGGCACTCAGATTTACCTTTGGTAGCAAAGCCCCTTATCTGTTTATCAGTTTTCATGAAAAAATCATAAATACAAGAAAAACACTATAGAGGGACATTAGCCAGTAGCAAAGCATGCACGTGA
Organism: Chiroxiphia lanceolata; assembly: GCF_009829145.1. NCBI lineage: Eukaryota > Metazoa > Chordata > Aves > Passeriformes > Pipridae > Chiroxiphia > Chiroxiphia lanceolata. The sequence continues at coordinate 38,976,303 of NC_045637.1, read as the reverse complement.
GCAGGCACGGAGTCTCGAGTACTCATAATATCATAGAATGGTTTGTGTTGGAAGGGACCTTAAAGACCATCTAGTTCCAAACCCCATGCCGTGGGCGGGGAACCTTCCATTATACTAGGTTGCTCAGAGATCCAGCCAACCTGGTCTTGAAATCTTGAACACCTCCAGAGAGGGGGCATCCACAACTTCTCTGGGAAGCACTCGTGCAAGAAGGAGACAGTTCCTCCAAATCAGAGGAAGAGACCATTAGCACAATACCCCTTCCATTTCTTCTGGAATTAAGACAAATAAATAGCTTAGATGCTGGAGAACAGTCCTGTGGTTTAAATGCCAGCTTGGAACTGGGTGGAGACTTATTCTCATATTTTTTCTGGTTTTCTATATGACCACAGACAATTTGTCTTGACTGTCTTCCAGCAAAGCACATGTGGACTTAGGCTCAATTGTTACCTCTCATGTTAAGACTGGGGCTGTAGATCCAAATTTAATTCTTCTATCAGCAAAATAAGGGGTCACAACACTTTCATCTTGTACCTGGCAAGTCTAGGTCCCAACCTGCTGCCTGGATTGTCCTGTTTCTTGGGACACACAGGTGATAAATTCTAACATGGTGCAGGGGTATCTGAGTCAGGCTCCTGCTCCACAAGCAACTCAGTTGTGCCTCTGGGAGGGGTTGAGGGCTACCAAAATACCTGCAATGTGGGTGTTGTAAAGCATGCTTGTTAAAGCAATTTAAGCACCCTGAACTCAATATGAAGGACTGCTAAAGTATGGTCTTGTTTAAGATGCAAGCAATAATTATTTCAGCTTTTTCACCAACAGAAAAAGCTATGGAAGTATACTTCTGTACAACAGAGGGAGACAGCCTCGTACCAGGCTCGTGGTAAATATTTGTGTATTATTTATGTAAGCCCTTAACAAACAATGATGAAATAAGAAGTGTTCAGAAAATGAGTGCTTCGAGGTCTAATTAAACAATGCTGAATGTTTTTGCATTGTAATGCTCAAGAGAAAATCACCAACTGTTTTGCAACATGCCTAGAATTTTAAATTTCATTTTCTTGTTCCAGATTGAAATAAAAATAGGGAACTTGATAAAGATTAATTCGATGTCAGGAGGGACATTTGCTCTTTAATTAGATTTCTGTAGCCCTAGCAGTTTCGTTGTGCCACTACAGCAAGTCCTAAAAAGCCTGCAGCAGAACTAAAGAGTGATCCTCATCTCCACACTTTACTAGGAACTAATTTCATTTCCTGCCTGTCTGGAGAGGTATTTTCAACAGGCATCAATGTTTTTGTCTTCACAACTGATTTATTCATCAATCTCAATGTGATATTTTAAACCTTTAAATTACATCCAAATCCTAAAGCATCTGTTTATTACACAAGGAAATTGAAAATCTGTCTGTGTGATATCATACAAAGATTTTTCCTTAAGGTTATAAAGGAAGTTGACAGATATTAATGATTTTTTTTTTCTCTTGACCTCATTCGAAGACAAAGCTTAACAAAAAAGAAGAAATCTGGACAAATACAGCCAGTCCCTGAGTTTGCTGTATATAAAATATATACCAGAAGAAATGAGGCTATTATTTTTGGCAGGCTATGCAATCATCTTGCTGTATACATTTATTTTCTAAAGGAAAAGAAATACCTAAAAGTAGACTGAAATGAGTTATTATTAAAAAAAAAATAAAATGTGACATACATTAATCTTCTGTTGCTTTGTTATGCATATGCACTTGCAGCCATGGTTACTAGACATGAAGAATCCAGTTTTGCTTGCTCTACCTGTGAACTGAAGTAGGACAGAGATTGTAATGGGACTCACCGTCCCATACAATGTTTGGGGTGAAGGATTTTGAGCTGAGAAGGCAGTGCTTCCACTAGGGCTACTTAAAAGGGTTCCTTAATAAAACTGGGCATATCTGGAGGAGTGAATCCTTGGTCTCATCACTCTTCACACCAAACAGCACAGTACAACAGGCTGGATAGTAGAGTATACTCAGAAAGAAACACAAATGTCTGTGTCAGTAGAGAAAGGAAAGAATGACCTTGCAAGTGAAAACAGGCTGCAGCTTCAGATGCTGTTTTAGCCTGAAATTTGGAGAAATTGTGCTAATTTGAATGACAAAGATTAAGAATCAGATCATCAAGTGACAACTAAGTAAAAATTAAACATCATGTCAAACCTAAGAAACAGACTGGAAAGAAGCAACTCAGTTAAAAAATTATACAGTGATAAGATGATCACATGAGCATTTAATGAAAGAAAAATGACACCCTTCTAATATACTGTGAGTGTATCAAAAGTCAATGAAAGAAGAAGTGCTGCACAATGGATTTGGACTTTGAAAAGCAAAACTTTAACATGGCTCTTGTGAATAATATTTTAGAAAAATATAGTATATTTCAGAATGACAAGTTAAAAATAATAAAATTCAGGATCTAAGTTAAATCTAAGTATGAAAATATAACTAAATGACCTTTTTTTTTTACATTTTAAAGGATTATCACTGGAAACAAGCACCCTGAAGGTCTACAGTACTGGCCATTATTTAATTTATTCATTAATTGTTTTGGAACAGATGGTAAAAGAGACAAAATAGTCTGCTTCACATAAGTCACAATTTAGATAACTCAAAATAGAGAAGATGGTTTAAAGGAAATTAAAAAATATTTACTAATGTTAGGCATATGACCAAAATGCTAATACCAAAATTTTACATTGCCTTGTGCATTTCAGAACAATATGGACGCACTGCATCAGTTGCATACTCCACAGAGTTATTTGATTTTAAAAATAACAGAAATTGCTCAGTCACTGAGGATTTTTTGGCTACCAACACTTCTGATCTTCCTGATGTTCTGTAGTTTTTGTGGACTCCCAGTGGAGATTGCCCTTCTCCAGCTGGCAGTCTCCCTTGATCTGGCAGCTGCACACGTGCAGGCAAGGAGTGCTGGATGTGGAGAAGGACATGTTGTTCCCTGTGGAGCTGATGAAGATCAGCTCATTGTCCTGGAAGCAGTGAGAGCAGAACTGTCTCTCCAGGTCAGTACTTCTTATCAGTCCCTCCTCAAAGTTACACACAGAAGAGTTTGTGGATTTCAAGCACAGTGGGTTTTGCAGAACTGTGTTTCTGGCTGCCACTACTGAAATCTGGATCTTTATGCGAGTTTTCTTGGATCTGGCAGTCCTTCAGACTAACTACAAGATGATCTTTGATATGAAACTATCCTCCTTTTTCTGGAGAAAATGAGTGACCAAATGTTGCAGAGCCACAGATAAAGCAGGGCATCTGTAGAGAGCAGAGATTCACAGAGTCTGCTACCACAGAGTGTCACACTAGTAAGCTGTGCACTATCTGAAAGCTGAATGTTAGGGGAAAAAAACAGGGAAAAAAGAGAACCCACCACTGGTAGAAGCAGCGATTGCTGCTTCTAACATGCCTACAGCACAGTCTGCAATGATGGTGTCCAGCCAGGTGAGGGAAGAAGAAGTGAAAAGAAGTCGAATTAAAGGCACCTATTGCTTCTCCTTTATCAGAATACATATTCTTCCATTCCTCTTGGTTGTCTTTTTATGTAGAAGAGTGGTCTACACAGTGCAGTTTGGGACTGAACCTCACACCCAGAGCTCCCCTTCCCTCCTCACCATGGGCCAGACATACAGGGTGGTGCCTCTTCTTTCTCCTCATTGCTGCCGACTCTGTACTGCTGCCATTGTTGGGAGAGCTTGCTTCTTTCCCCACTACGTCTTTTCCTCTTTAACATGCTCTGTCATCAGCAGAGTGTTTGCTCAGTTTCAAGCAGAGGGGAGAGCAGAGTCCTTTGACAACTGAGTCAGAAAGAGCCTTTACTTTTGGGTTATAGTCTCTTGACTTTCTGCTATATGCCTCCTGATGGCCAACCTGCCTTTTGTATTCTAATGCAGTATGAAATCCTGGCGATAGTGTTTTCTATCATTTTTTGAGTAGACTAGAAAACGTCATGCCTAAGAAACTGAAGAGGATACCACTGTTCTGTTCTGTCATGGCAAATATGGTGGTGTTAGTACACCCATTACCCTAAAATATAATATATATTTTGCTTTGTCTTTGCCAACATTAAAGGAAATGAATTCTGTATTTAAAAATAATTCATAAGCTCTATAAACTGTTGTATGCTACAAAAAAAAAAAAAGAAAAAGAAAATTATGAATATTTCAAAGTGAAATGACAGATTTTCCAGAGCTCAAAAGTTGCATTACTTTGATACAAAAGCAGGAGTGAAAGAAAAATAAATTGTCTTGTAAGTATTCCACAGTGCTGAAAGAGATGTGGATTGGCAGTGTACCATTTCAACAAGTAACAAGCACCTGTCACCTTGAGTGAAACTTAGAAATATCTCACCATGGTATCATCATTATAAGCACCAGCCTTTCTGACTAAGGAATATGAGTTGGCAAAAAGTACTTAACCCAAAATTTTGTGAGTTTAACAAAGGAGAACAGGAACACAGAGGTATAGCACTTTTTACTTAACTGTAATTGTCCCTAGTAAAACAAAAGACTCATCATGACACAGGTCTACATACTGACTTGCAGAGACCTGTCTTCTACAACCTAGTGGATATTTTCTCTTAAGCTAGAAGCAAGTCAACTGCACTCCATGCATTTCACAGATGGCTGAAAGTACTCTCAAGCCATTGATGCACACACCATATGCTACAAGCATGCAACTCAGTAAAATAAAACATTAGAAGATTCATATTATATTACCTTTCTTTTTTTGTAGTATGCAATGGTTTAGAGTAATGCCTAAGTGTTTGGGTTCATACAATAGTGATGTTCTTTGTATAAATATGTAAGTATCTAACATCTGCATTACATCTTTTCCTAGCCCCTACTGGACTATAAATTCAATAGATTTTCAAATCTATTCAGTAAATAATGTTTGGCAATGATTCTGGAAAAGACATAAGGGGTTTGACCTTCTTTAGTTCTGCACTGGACAAGTAATGTACAAGTGACACCGAACTTGCCAAACAATCTGAACTTAGAAGGCTGAATTACTTTGCAACCTAAACTTGCTGAAATATAGCTATAGGATCTCAACAGGTTGCAGTCACAGATGTAATTTTTCATGTTTGGTAAATGAACAAGAAGAGTATTGCTTCTGTCTAATTACTCTGAGTCTTTATGTTCAACCAGTATTCCATCAGGCTTAGGATCTCCAGACAGGCCTCCCTGGCTCCCCTGTCTAGGACTTCCTGTAGCTATTTACAGCTGCCCAGGCTTGGGGTCAGCTCCTGAGTTTCTCTGAGACTTGAGCATGGGCTCTCCCAGGACACTAACACTAACTAATAGGAAAACCTTCAAAAACACACGACTCTACATATGTGTGGTCATAAGTCTGTGATTGCAAAAAATAAACTGGACCAGGAAAAAGTTGTAAACACTTCACAAACTTTCCTTCCTGATTACTCCAAATCACTCTTTGAACTAAGATCAAAGCCTCTGAAAAAGTCCAAATCATCCTGAGCACAACTAAGTTTATCAGTCCAGATTGCTTTCAACTCTTTTGTTTGGTTGGTTGGCTTTTTTCTGCATTGGACAATTTTTTTCCTGTTAAACTGTTCTCCCAGCTAGAAGCTATGATTTGTGTGCAAATACTCTCATCTCTAAAGACCAGTCTTAAGAAAAAAGGTTTCTGGCTTGGAAAGCAAATGGAAATGCCTTGTTAGCAAAGGTGAGTTTATAGAGAAATTTAAAACATGCAGCAAGTTTATGACTATGCATTATCAGCCAGAACTGACAAGTTTTGTGTATACAAATCTTTCAGATTCTTGCAACTCCATTCAAAAAATTTTCATTCTAACGGCACTTTGCAAAGCAAGATCCTATTATTGATAATCAGATCTCATCCAATACAAAAGAAAATTTTCTCTCATTAAATAGTTTATCTGCTCTAGCCCTCCATAAGCCTGAGCCTGAAAGTCAAATTACCATGGTTGGTCTGCATTCATTCAGAACTCCTATGAAATGTATTGAGAATCAACTATCTAAAACACTGGGAGTGAAAAAAAACCCAACAAAAAACCAAGCAAAAAAGCCGCCATATTGGGATTGTGGGCACAGCCCACTTATTTCCAGTAAAAAGAGGGTATATCTATCTAGCAAAATGAAGTTATGAATGCAGCATAAACTTGTGTTCACTTAATCTAACATGTTCAACACAACCTGTGTTGCTTCATATTCCCTCTGACTGTTCTATGTCACAGTCAGCACAAGGATAACAGCACAAGCTACAACTATATCTTTTTATACACATGCCTGCCTTTTGTTGGTAAAATGTGTTTCTCCCGAAGACGTAACATTTCACTTATACCTCAGGGTACTCCCAGATTTGCATATGGGTCTACAGACAGTGATGGGCATCATCGCTAGCACAAACGGTTCTACTGAAATTTTCCATCATCTGGGTAAACTCATCATTTGTTCTTCCGCTTGAAAGATTTACCCTACACTATCATAGTTTTGGAACCTGCAACACTAAAGCTAATCCACAGCTTTAAATCTCCCTCACTGTTTCAACTTCTGGATGATTCCCCTCCCCACACTCATCCCGAAAAAATGAAGTAATTCCCCAGACAGCTGAAAAGCTCAAACTTACTTGTTGCATTGTAGGTGAATGTAAAGCAGACTGGACCTGCATTGGTAGCTGGTTTCCAACAGACTGCTGCATTGAAATCGGCTGGTGTTGCTGGATGTTGAGATGCTGATGCAGAGGGGGGCTGATCTGAAGAGGTGGCGGCGGGGACACAGCCATGTTTGCTATGGAAACAGTCACTGGCATTTGGTTGTTGGGTTTGGGTGCTATGTTCCTGGGGATATTGGCATGCATGGCAGTGATGTGAGGATTCATTCCTGGTTGTTGGTGGTAGTGGGAACTGAGGTACAGTGCAGAGTGAGCCTGGGCAGGCCCATGAAACACTGACTGCTTTGAATTCATCATCTGAGGTTGTGGGGAAGCTTTAACATCAACAGGTTCACTGTAGCTCTGTTGAGAAAAACAAAAAATCAGACAATACTTAGAAGCTACCAAATGTGGCTGTCCTACCCCCGAAGTCTGTTTAAGAGTCACACCATAGGAAAATGTATATCTGGACCATCAAATTGTCCATGAAATGAAGTTTGGTCACTACACTAGAAAAATAATGAATCCCTTTTATCTTACACTTTTTTCTTCAACACTGTAAAAAAAAAAAAGTAATTTAGGTCCTCTGTTTACTGGTCTAGCCTGGTATTTTCCTTTTTCCAAACTTGGAACTGGTATCAGTGACCTAATAACTTACATAACAAAGACAACCAAGCCTCACACATTTATTTACATAAGCAGCCACAACTATTGACCTCAGACTTGACAGCCTAGTTGAAAAGAAATTCAGTAGGGTGGGTTCCACTAAAAGTCTGCAGTGATCTTTGACATGTCTCATTTTCTCATTTGCAAACCGGATAAGAATTTCAGCGTCCTTTATCATACACATTGATAATGCTAATAGTGCTTTATCAGTTAGCTAACATGATGAAGAGGCTAAACCCCATCAGCTGTTCTAATGCATGGAACAAATACACTAGTTGCTGTGCTAATGCCTTTATTTTGAAGTATTCTGTCCTGGAATGCTATCCATGCCACCAAACATTGCTACATGCACCATGCATTAGGAGAAATAAAAATATTCTGAATAATTTCACTTTTAACAAAACTTCCTTTGTTGATCCAATTCATAAGGTTCTGAAAATTCTTTTTAAAACTGATGTCTATATAAATGTTAGACTGCATCAAACATGAGGAAGTTATCTTACTAAAGCTGGAAGAATACCGCACAGAAACTGTACAGATTTTCAGAAATGTTATAGACTGCCCCAATTTCTTAAAGTTGCTAATAATAAAAACTGTCCTTTAATGAATGTGAATTTTAATATTTTTTGTTCTAATATTTATAACTTGCTACATTTGCTTAAACTCAGTTTGCTCAGTTGTTTTTCATATCACCTTTATTTTCTTGGATATCCTGAGTGCAAACTGTGTGCTTAAAAAAATGATGAAAAAAATTTAAGAATTAACTCCCATATGCTTATAAGTGGGAACCATAATTTGAAGTTAAGTCATACTGGGATTAATAGTCAGTGAAAGGTGAAACATGCTGGAAAAAAATGGCAGAAATGTCCCCCTGGAGAAAGAAGTCACTTTGTCAAAACAAGGCTGAAAGACACATATACGCCCTTATTCTGTGATCTCCATGTCATGTTTGCTCAGTTTACAAGTCAAAGTACGTTTCGTGTTACTCTTAGCACTCCAGGCTCAGTGAAGTCTATTTGTATTCTTTCTGAAGGATGCACCGTCACCAACAATCCTTTGACATGTACGTTACTGAAATCGCTTCATTATATGTGATGATAAAGACGCAAATGATAACTTAATTTTCCCTAAGTATAACTGCAGTTCCCTTAGCCAAAAACCCCTTATTTTCTCCAGTAAATGAAGAAAAATCATATGAATATGATAAAATGAGTGCAAATCTCTCTCTGTGGATCTGCCTGGCTCTGCTCACATGTGAGTGTACATGTGTGCAATATGTATTATGTGCATATTTGCAGGATTCAGATCCAGACATAAAAGACGGAAAGTAGCTTCAAAAATCTTCTGTTATTTGGATATTATTTTTAAAACATTGAATGAATGTTCATGACAACATGGGAAATATCTTCCCCCTCTCTTCTCAGTTGTATATTTAGAACACTCTCATGACTGTAGGAGCAAAAACTGGCAAAAACTGAAATTTACTGAAATTTCAACGATTCAGAGTGTTTGCTAATTAGCAGCATGGTCAGGAGCCTCCTCTTGAGTGTCCCACGCTTCTTACACATTACAGGAGGTGTATGCTGTTTCTTTCTTGAGAAACCTGGAAGTTTTATTTAAAGCATAGTCCCTTCATGAAAACAGTTTGTCTTTCCATGATGTAGCAGGCAAGTTCTGTGTAGTCCAAGCAGGGATAATTGCTCCCAAAGTGTCTAAGGGTAGATCACTTAAACAATTCCTCCTGGTGAGGAGGTATCAAAAAACCTTTGCAGCACTATTTGTGACATACTGATACATACTTACACTTCATTTGTAACTACAAAAATGCTGCCATACACCTCTGTAACAAAGATACATTGAACCAATCTAATTATTGGGCAATTCTGAGTTCACACATAAGAGGTCAATGCGTGGCCCATACTGACAAAATTACAGGCATATAGACAGTATTATTTGATACTTTAAATATCATATTATGTTAAGAGGAATTGTACAGTCTCTGGTCAGAGATGAATAACACTCATTATACCTCTGAGAAGAGCTTTGCAAATTGATCAAAATGGACTGTTTCATTTGTCTAAAGCTATGAATCAGCTTTGTATATGTTTCACCACCTCTTGATCCACTGAAAAGCACAACACTTCAGTTTAAGACCAAGTATTTTACTGTAACTTAGGATACTTTGAATCATATGTGATGTGAAACCAAATTGTCCAATATCGTGTTAATCACATCAATACTACCAGTTACTGGGAATCTTGATACATGAACCCATTAAATGCTCTTCTCCAGCATACTGCACCTTCAGTTTTTTCTGCAGATAGGTCAGAAATGCAGATTTTGTAAGTATTGCTGAAGCTAATAGAATAGGTGATTCAAATACTTTGGCTTAGTTACGTTACGTTGTTGTGAAATATACCAAGAGGCATATATGATGTATAAGTCATGCTACCCTTTCAGACACAATTACTTCATTCACAGACTTGAAAGGGCATTGCACCTATCGAGTAAAGCATCAGACAGTCTTAGATAAGGACTTTTATCATGGGTGAAACTAGGAGTTAAGAACAAAGGGATTTCATTAGCAAATATGGGCTTCAAATGCACAGTCATGTTCCCCAACTTTGCAGGTTGGAATTCAGTAAATTTTCTCTTGCCTTATCGAAGGAGAAGAGCACAGAAATAATTTAAAAAGCCCCCAAAACCCTCTAATTAATCTGCCCCAAACCAACACAATTTACATCTCTGATTTTTGGGATTAAGTTCTAGAATACAATTCATTTGCAGACACATGCAGTGGAGACCAAAATTACAAATCTGTACACCCAGGCCACCAAACACGGGGGCTTAGATCTCCTACAGGTAGCAAGGTCTTCTACTAGATCTCCAGTGAGAACATCTTTGATCACTATTATCAGAATGGTGGTGTAGACTCACCACTAGAGGGTGACAGAATATTATATTTAGTATACGGTGGGTGGCAGTATTTCATACATAGATTAGCGAATATACACTAGGACCAAAAATTAGTTTTTCTTGACAGTCATTTATGCTCTTTGCATTGCTTATACTTGTACTAGAGATCAGGTCAAAGCATTACTATAGATCTTCAAGTTCTAGGATAGGCTAGGGGAAGGATTTTCTATGGACCTGTCTCTCCAACTAACATCATCACCTAATACTATTGCCTAAATTTAAAAAAATAAAAAATCAGAAGGTGAAGACAACATAGGTAGGCCAAAGCAATGGAATGCTACAGAGAAAGTATGACTGCACCTTTGTCACAGTGCAAAGCCATTTTCCTCCCCACCCCCGACCAAGAATCTAGTTTTACCAAAACACAAAGAAAAAGAGGGAAGAACATTTTGATATCTGAACAGAAAGATAATGAAAGTAGAAAAAAAGTAGGGAAAGGAAGGAAACAAAATAAGTACTACTGTAACTCTGATGATAACAAATATAATTATATTAACTAAAAGTACTGGTGGCTCATGACCCTTGGTCCACAGAATTATTTTACTTGTATTGTATTTTCAAGGAAATGTGTGATGATACTAATGAGTGATGGTCTTCAGAGAAAGTGTTCAGAGTTGATAATTTTGCACAGTTTGGAAAGTGCTGAATCAAGTTCTTACCCATGGTTTTCACTAAGCTTGTGCCTTTCCTTCCAATTCTAGAGCAAAGAGAACTTTCTCATCTACTTCTACTCCCCTAATGTGTGCCAAAACTCCTTATGCTTAATTATCAAATTAAAGAATTATATTAGGTTAAGGGGTTAAGCTTAATAGTTGTGCTATTCTTTTCTACTGAAAACTACCCTGGGACTAATGGTCCTCCTTATCACAGACTGAATTCAGGCACAAGGAGTATGTCTGTTCCTTAGAGGAAAGTGACATTGGGATTTCCCTCATCCTATAACATACAACTCACTCTTATGGTCGAGAAATAATTTTTGGTGCAGTCATCCTGCTCAATTTACTTGTGTCAGAGAAAAAAGCAGCAGCCTAGGCGATGCCATTCTGGCATCTCCACCGCTTCCTTTGGGATATAATTTTACTTCCACTTTGAAAAGTCACACTTTAAATGCTCACCTCTGTATCTGGGTAACCAAACAGCACTTGAAACCTACATGGGTATTGATTCTCTTTCTAACCTGTGGCTGCCTTCTGGCTACTGTTGGTACTTCTAACCCTGTTTCACCTGGAACATAAACAACATCCATGTTGAAAGTAAAGCAAGGACATGTTTTAACAAGGCAGCACTCTAAGGGCCTGATCCTTGGAATACTGAATTTAAAAGAAAATCTATTACTAACTCCAACAGAATTTGGATCACAGCCCAACGCTGTTACTGTTACTTCAGTATTAATATCTGCAGGTCCATTTCATTTTTTATGAAAACCAAGTAGGATCTGCCTAACAGAGGCAGAGAATCATTCCCAGTTGAGGACCTGTACTTTTGACCTGTGTTTCTTCAGAAGCATACCTAGAAACTACAAGTGCCTATACTTATTTCATTTGTTAACACGTTAATGCAGTTGTTATTAGAAATGCTGCCAGTAAGTAGGACTATATAGATATACACACACATAATGCCTATGAATATCTTCAATTTACATGATGCATAAATGCTTTATCTTCAGCATCCTTATCTACTGTAGGATACTACATATATATTATCTGCTATAACATACAATATACAGCCATAATGTGTGGGAACTAAATAGACTTTTGTAATAATGTCACTCTAGAAAGCAGTACTCAACTAATATTGTTCCTTGCAATGTAAAATCAAAAAGGTAGTGTTCTTTCAAAGAAACCAGAGATGTTCTATTTACAGAGAAAAAAGAGTTCTTTTTCTTGTTCTATTGATTTCACAAAATTAGTTAATGATCAAAGCCGTTCAGTTGGAACAATATAATTTCAGTTGTTTACAGATCAGATATCATTTAAATGCTTCTTTATTAACAACACCAATTAAGCTCTCCTTTGTAGTAAAATATTCAGTAAATACATTCAGTACATTCAGAACATTCAGTAAATGTTCTTGTACTATTCCAAGCCCATGTGTCCTTTAAATACATGCTGAGAGACCTCTTGAAGGGCAAAAGAGTGAGCCTTACGGCCAATATGCAAACACCAAAAACACCAAACAGCTTTACTTGTGGGTAAACATAACATATTCCAAAATCAGAAATTTTTTTTTACACAGCCAAAATGGTGCAACACAGTTTTATTTCAAATGAGAAACAGGTGCTTCTCTTTAAATGAGAAACGGACGTCTGGCATCCTCTCTCTATAGACTGGAACATGTACTATGTGAGTATTTCAAGGCCAAAAAAAGAGTTTAACTTAATTCAGGTTTCACATGAATATGTGTCATAAACCTACATAGTTGCCACATTGTCCCTTTTCATGATGGTGCCATTCCCACATGTAGTGACTGGTATCACTTGAAGCATGCTGAGGAATTCACCAATTTTTTGGTGACCAGAATGACGGTTACATTCAGCTAACAGCAGTGATTATGTCAGCTAGTACCAGGATGGTCCAGGTTGTGCAGACTGTAAACAAACTTTAGCAGGCCTGACTCAGCTTAAAATGAGTTATCTTCAGTACTGTGACATTAAAGAGGTAGAGAGAAGGCAATTGGTTGCATAATTTATGCAGCTCCTACAAAGCTTACCTAAGCTTAAGTTTGCATCTGCTGTCTTTGCTGTCTCTTTGGTGGAAGGAACATCTTGAATTGTTTATTCCTTCTCTCAGCTTTTCTGTGTTCTCATAATCCTGTCCATTTTTAACGTTTCTGACATTTTAGGTCACTTCCAACCCCAAGCCTGTCCTTGAGAAGAATCCCTTCTTCTAGCCTGCATGGGCTCAGCCATTCCATTAATACCCCTGTGAAGCTGTTTATGAGAGAAAGGCTCCTTGCTGGTACTGTTTTCTCTTTCCGGCTTAGCTCTTTAACTCCTTTAGAGATTCCTTTGACTTAACTCTACACGCTATGGTAGATAACTTCATATGCATATTTGAAGTACAGCTGCCTTCCTACCTAAGTCACAAGAGGCTCTTAGCAAATGACGTTTCATATTTTGTTAATTCCAGTCACCTATTGCAATAACAACATCTGGGACTCCAGAGAGTTCAGAAAGCTTTTTGACACATTCTTGATATCTCAGAACAAAGGAGTAAGCCATGGGTTGTCATCTCTAATTAGTCGAGGTGGCTCAGAAGAACATCTTCAAATCTAAATATACATTTTGTCATCATCTACAGAGGATTGGCAAGGATTCATTTAGGGTATGTGAGTAAAAATGGATGTTTTATGAATGTAACCTGGGTACATGTGATAAAGGATATGCAACTTTAATTTGGTACAAGTGTTTTAATTCCCCAAATGGAAGCACTAGGCTAATAGTGAAACCTAGTTTTATTAACTCACTTCGAAACCAAACACAGTTGCTCTCCAAATCAAAATCTGGCTTCTATCAAGCTCAAGACATTTCTGCCATTTTTGGCAGAAATTATGTGAGAGCATCTCTCAGTTTCTGCACTGCTGAATGTAAAGCATCCCATGATTTAGCCTCAAATCAAATTCATGGCACTAACTTAAATATAGTTTGCTCTATATTTTCAGCCGCAGTAGATAGTCGGTTTCCTTGCTAGACAAAAAATGGTTGGACTTGTGTTATTATGAGATTAGACAGTTGTTTTATAAATATACATGTTCACTTACCAGATACTCTGATATATCGTGTATTTGCACATGCATAATTTTATTTATGATTCTTTGAAAATTTCTGACTACATCATATCAACTCCAGAAATAATGAAAGAATGAGGTATCACAGAAGCATGAATTACCTGCTTTAAAAGCCTTACATTATAGTTCTCCCAGCTAGGGATTCTAATGTTTAATGGAAAAAGTAAATAATTCTGGGATTTTTTTGTTATTATTTTAAGGGAAATATTTCCATTCGCCTTGTAGCAGCTTCTAGCTCCAAAAATCCCCCCAAACATGCATCAAACATAACCCTATTTTTACTTATTCTTTCTCTTATGCTTTCACTGAGAATAGCCTAAACCGGTTTATGAAATTTCAAAAACATCTGCATGGACTGGGGCTAGATATAACATAGGAAAAGCTGTTCTCAGAACCAGGTGCCTTTCTGCCAACAGCAGAAGGGACGCTGCTTTCCTTGTATGCAGCAGCCAACTTGTTAAAGCACTGACCAGGAGACAAGACAGTTCAGCCATTGACTCTTGTCAAGAGATATTAGGAATTTTATTCCCCAAAGCAATGTCCTAGACCCCACCAGCTGCTTATTTCAGGAAGGAGTGAGCCAGGATACAGTGCTCCCTTACATCTGAAGCTTGGCTGTTTGTGCAGAAAAGAATTTGGGATTCACTGAGCTACAGAAAACAAATTGTGGAGAGAGCACACCTGCACATCCACAATTACTTAGGAGTGGGGAAATGCTTGATCTAGGAGAGCTGATATATCTTTTTGCCTTTTTATATGTTAGGCAGGTGCTCTCACCACATACATACACACACAAAATGGGAAACTATTACCAATTTTACTGTTTCGGTTTTGGGTTTGTAGTTTTTGCTTTTTGCTTTTGGTGTTTGGTTTCTTTGTTTGTTTGGTTTTTATCATGGTGTCCATATTGCTTTTTACAAGTAGGTCAATTGCTTTTTACAAGTAGGTATACTTTTCCATGTACATTCACTGCAGTCCTAAGAGACTTGAATTTCTTAGGCTGATCATCTGTATTACAACATAGGCACTCTACCAGATATTTTGGGTGCCCAGGACTCTCTGGTTACAAATTGCTGTGCTAATGGCATTAAGCCAATGCCAGTCTTACTAGATATGACCTTTAGTTTTCTTATGAACCACAATTGCAAGATGATGGACTAGAAAAGCTAAGTCTGCCATATAATTCAAAAGCAATTTTACATGTCCAAAGAATCTACACTGTCCACAAAACTGAAAAATGTCCAGTGCATTCACTACGAAGTCAAGTGAGGACATCACTTTGACTTAGATACAACATCAGTTTTGAAATATGCTTGAGCATTATGAATTTGAATAATATTCTCCTTGTTGAGAGGTTTTAGCTTCAGCCATAGTCACTAAAATACGTCTGCATGAAACTTGAAGTTGTCAGTACACAGAGAGAACTAAAGATTCATTTAGTAAAAAAAGAATAAAACAAGGAAGAGAAACTTTTTTGTACTATTGAAGGTTGCATTTGTACTGCTATATTTAACATATATATATATGTATCACTTATATGCACATAAATATATTAGGCATGTTTAATACATAATATGCATATATTGTTATATAAATATACATAGATGAACATATATAATATAGTATTTAAAATTTACCCATATATATCTGTATTAAATATATATATATTTGAAATATGCAGCAAAAACTCTAATGTCAGCCAGAAAAAAGGCTGGTTAAGCTGGAAAAAGTGCTTGTTTTATGAAAAAGTAAAATTGCAATTCACAGCATTTTATGTAATGCTATACAAATTACCAGATACCGGAGACTGCATTTCTGGACCTGAATAGTACTAAAAGTTGCAACTAAGGGCAAATATAAAGACACTTGTTTACAATGCAAAGGCTTAGTCAGTACTATAAGCAATATGGCAATCTGTATAGCAGAAGATATAATGCTTTGTTATGTGTTTTTAGTTTACATATCAATTCCTACACACATGAACAAACTCAACAACGGACCCATTAATTTCAACCATCATAAAAAAGGAGAAAACACAGCAAATATACTGATAAATTGAATGGGCATTAATCCATACTGACATATTTATACAATCATACGTTTATCTGATTTACTGTGAGGTAGCCATACCTTATAAAGACATCACAAAAGCATTTAAAAGTCTAGCAGAGGTGGGCTGGCAATCCTGTTACTGAAGTTGCTGTTGACAGAGGGGAGAGGAGGAGAGGGGAGGAGAAAAGTGGAGGAGAAAAGGGGAGGGAAGAGGAGGGGAGGGGAGAGGAGGGGGCAAATGGCCAAGTATCATGAAGGCCAATTCCCACCTCATATTCCATTCAATCTCACAGCTTGGAATGAAAAACAATATATCTGAATGTCCTTATTTCACTGTCAGGCAGAGGCAAAGAAATCTCATGGTAAAATGAGATTTACCCCATTTCCCTGCAATCTTCTGTTTGGACTATTGTGGAATCTCAAATGGCCAAGATGGGTGCAGTGAATTCAACTCCAAATCTGGAGCACTGAGACAAAACATGGCATAAGTCCATTCCTCGCTTTTAGAAAAGAGAAGATTTGCAAATAAATGCAGAAAAACATACACAAACACTCATACACACTCACTAGTTGTTTAAAAACCAGCAATACTTCATGAAAAAAGTGGTAGAATCAGTGTTGAAAAGTTAGGAAATGGGTAGAGCAGCTGTTTTGGGAAGCAGATGTTTTGGGAAGTAGAGCGGCTGCTGAACTGGACAGAGGGGGCCTGAGGAGCAGCCTTGCCTGCTTGTGCCCACCTCTTCCTACTAACCTCTGGGAGGGGATAAGGAAGAAAGCTTGATAATTGGGGAACTCCTATCATCTGGATAGCAAGAGGATGTCCTAATGCGAAGCACAACTGAACATCTCAAGGACAACACCTAAAATTACTGAACACCTGATTTCACAATGATTTAGTTGAGTTTGAAAATATGGACAATATAAACTTCGCGCTCTCAAATATTATTGAGGATTTGCACTAAAACATTGCTGGGATGAGCAGCATAGAAAATCCTATAAAGAAGCAAGGTTAAATAACATGCAGTAAATACAACTCAGGAGGACCCAGAGTGAACACCAGATTATAAGTGTATGAAATGAGATTCACATAGGGTGAGGTATAAAGTATAAAACATACAATGTGAGCAAATCATTAATACTCTATTAAAGCATTTTTGGTAAAGGTATGTTACTTTTGGAATGTCTAAGCTTTTGAGATTGAGGTCTTGGAATCTTAATAATATTGTCTAAAAGTAGCTTTTATGGATAATAATATAACATATGGGCATAAAAGACCATGTGGACTCCAAACAATCTTAATAATGTATTATATATACTTTCTCATGCTTACAGGCTTGTTTAAAGAACTACAACTCTTCTGGTGCCACATAAATAATTAATAATGATAATGTAGAATATACTGATATTATATTACAACTGGGTATTTTGCATCCTTATTTCAAAATGGACTTGCTTTAGTTACATGCCAGCTCTGTTAGATTCACTGAGTGTGTTCATGAGAGTAAGCAATCAGTACTCAGCTTCATTAAGTTTATATTTTTATACTTTCCACACTAGAGGAAAACATTAAATTATGGGCAGAATTTAAATAACTGCTGAAAAGTTAAGAAAATGCTTCAGTGCTTTTCTGACTAACAACAAATTTAAATATTTGCACAAATCGATTCATGCACTGAACTAATTAACAATCTTCCAATTTTTTTTCTAAAAACAAATCTCAGAAAACGCCATAATATACTTTTTTCTCTTAAAAAAACCAAACCAAACCAAACCAAACCAAACCAAAAAAATCTCGTTCTGTATATGTGACATTTCAAAATTAAGCTACTCAGAGTGTAACTTAAACAGTCCATGATGTGCTGAATAATGACATCTAAATCATTTTCTCAAGTGAAAAGTTGGCTTCATGCATTTCTTAGAAAACTATTGGAATGTTTTGAGCTTTTTAAACCTATATTTTGCCAATAATCAAGCTATTTCAAAAAGGTTTGCTAGTGTACATGGTATTCTTTCTGAAGGCAATGAGTATTTCTGGAACCAAACAATCTTAATACAGAAATTAAAGGTACCCCGTAAATCACTTTAACTAAATGCACGGTAGTTATGATGGTAGGTAAAAAATTAAAATGCATAAGACACAACCCCCCAAAATTGGTAAAGTGACACCTGTATTTCATACTTTTAAATTCAGAACAAACACTGAGCAAATACTAAGGTAATGTAGAAAGATGCATGAAAGGTGTTTGTATGGCTAATCATATAGCGATTCCCCGTACAAATTAATATAATATACAGAGAAGTATTGTGTACGACCCCCCAAAAATTTGAAACTAACAAAAAAGTTCTACTCATGTCCTATATGACAGTCCTTCTTACTGTGATCTTTGCCTCTAAAATTGGTTTTCTTTACTGGTTTTCTTAAGAACAAAATATTTGTTTTGATGGACCCAAACCAAGTGATTCTAACTGATATGATTCAATAGTTGCTTAACTGGTTTTTCTCATTGACACAGTGCAGTAATTTCACATTCTTCTGCATATTTAAAAGCATTTTACAAATCTTAAAGAGTCTACTGAAAAATTATGGGTATTAAGAACGAGTGAATAAATCAATTTAGAAAACTGCTACTAGCTGTTTATCTGGGATACACTGGTGTGTTCCAGTAAAGGACATTCCATCATTGTCCTAAGGGTGACCTATGCTGTGCTCACACAAATGGCTTGCTGGATGTAAAATGTAAATTCACATTTTCTTACGAAAATTTGCAATGTCAGCTGAGCTTGAATTTTTCTGTATTGTGATTGCAAGGTAAAAATCAGTACTTAAAACCCTCCACAAAACCAAACCCAGGCATGTTGTGTAAGATATATTTTTTTCCCTTATAGGTAGCATGGCGACTGCCTGGCATGGCATGTTTGTTATATTGAGGTCTTTTTACCACTATCTCCTTCTTCTTTTGAACTGGGATGTTAGTCCCAAACTAAAGAAGTGCTGTCTTAATGACCAGAAGGGAAAGGATATCTTTCCATGGAGAGATGACTGTGTTTATTTAGCATTTGCAACTTAAATCTAAGGTTAAGTTGATAACAAACAAGGCTATTTGCACTAAATACTATGGTGCTCAGCACCAGATAAATGCTGAAAATAGTTTGCAATATGTCACTATATATATGAGTGTACGTATATACATTTTGTGTTACCTTGGATACAAGGCTTGCTCTGTAGGCAGCTAACTGCTTCAGATATTCCTTCTTGGCAGCTTCAGTTTTCTTTTTGTATACCTAAAAACAAAGAGTGTCACATTGGTAAATTAATCTGGTTTTGTTTTTATATATCATCGGTGTGTCTCATGCATCTTCATAATGTCTTTCTAAGTAAACAGGCTTTCCTTCTCATATTGTTTAAAGAGTGAAATAATAAACATCAAATATTTCAAAGAAAATATTGTTCCAATTCTGAAACACCCTTTAACTACCCAGCAGTACTGAAAAAACAATATTCCTCATAGTATCTCAGGTTTAATTGTTCCAAGTAAAGTGTGGGGCATACTTTCAAATGGGACCTTTAGGGATGGGGGACGGTAAGTGTGGGCGTCTTCACTGGCTCCCACTTGTGAGATCAGTTAAAACCCTCTGGGGAAGATGAGAATGTGAAGAAAGACATTTGACCTAAATGAAGGAGAAGATGACAACACCACACAGATCAGCCAAGACACTTTTTCTCTTCCCTGGGTAAACTGTTGGGGGCAGTCAAAGAAGCTTCATGGAGCTGCTGAGGATAATAAATGTTAGTCATTATCCCAGTCTTCATCTCATATCGGTCTAATTAACTTCTCAGGAGCATGTATCTATTTCTGTACATTTCTCTCAACTCACCAAATTATTTTAAATGTGGCATGTGCACAATCTCATAATAGATTAAAGACCTTGGAGAATCGCTTCAATTTTGCCCAGATTTCAAGATCAAAGATTATCTGCAGGGTTAGACAAGACCTCGTGGCACTACAGTAACATGATGTTAGAAAAGCATATGTAGATATTTAAGTTTGAAAGTTCTCAGAAGAACCAGCTTTTGAGCCATGGAATGTAGCTAACTTGCTGTTAGCCACGTCGATGACAGATTCAGCAGCAAGTCAGCAATTCTCTTTGCAAATATTGTCATGAGTTTCTCACTACTTCATGTTTTGGTTTTTTCTTCCTAAAAGGGTAGATTTAGGGGACATGCATGCATCTTGGCTTCATGTGACTAAGTAGGACTGACTCCTTTGTTGAAAGGAAAAGCTTAAAAAACATCTAAGGGTTTAAAAGTGCGTGAGACAAATAAAGGGAAAGAAAATGTACTTTTTAATTGCTGTTATATTTCACAATTTTGAAGTCATATTCCTGTGTTTTATTCGTGTGTGGATGGGCATTTAGGATTCATAATATTATACAATATTTTGTATAATATTTCTGTAATGTTTCTGCTGTCCAGTTCTCTAGCCAAATGCACAACCTGGCCACCTGCAGAAAGCCTCCATAAGAGAGTAAAGACTATCCATCTTCCCCCTCCCATTCCATACTACTTAGTTTACTGGGCTATTGATTCAAAACTAAAAGATAGGCAAAGCTATTTTGGTGGACAATTTTGGAGCTGAATTCCACAGCTAAAACCACACATGGACATCTTCTTCCCAGAAAGATAAATTTTATGAGACTTTAAAGTGTTCTCTTTTGATCTTCCAATGCTCCAGTAAAACTAGCAGTAATGGAGAGGACCTGACAGCACAGAGTGTACACACAGAGGACAATACAGCTGCAGACTACAAAGTGAGAGTGTTAGTGTCAGCTGGAACAATCCAGTACAACACCATTTTTATAAAGAATGTGTTCATGAAACAATTTTTTGTTTCACTGAGGCTTTGCTTTCAGACACAGAATAAAACTCAGATATGGGCTGGCAAAACTCAGAGGCTGCTTCCCCAGGAAGCAAAAGATCATAATGGAAACAGAGAAGTCTTAGGTTTCTCAAATTGTACATATAAAGTCAGAGAGGGAAAAAAATTCGTTTTAGCTGTGCAAATGCATCTTTGCACCCTTGTAATTTCTCCAGATTAAGATAAATATATAGTGTTTGCTGATCTCCTATTGTTCTGAAAAAAAAATGAAAAAGTAGCGATTTGCTTTTTAAGTTGTAATTGCTTGTGATTATTAGGGGAATTACTATTTGTTTTTAAAATGAATAAAAAATTAGTCAACAGTCTGTTCCTAGCTGCTGAAATGAATTCAGCTTGACCTACAGAACAAAGACTAAGTTATACTGCTTTGTATATTGCAATGTCTCTATCATTCTGACAGCCAACTTAAAAACAGCTGAACAAAGAATTTTACACAGAATAATGTTCTTCAAAAGATCATGTATCTACTGCTTCCACACTGGGTTTTATTTTGCATTACACAAATACAAAAAACAGACACTCCTGCTGTGCTCTTACAGTCACAGCATAATTGAAAGACTCCTCTGGGACCTGACTTTTCCCGCAAATAGTCATATTGCACAAGGTTAACTCAATAATATGAAGCTAACAACGATTCTGTAAATCTCCATTTAAAACATCACTACTTCACAGGAACATCACTGCACAGTTGTTATTTAATTATTTCCTACCAATGCATCTACCATGTTCAGTGTACACACTGACTTGGCCTCTTTTCTTTACTCTTTTGGTGATTGAATAACAGTCACATGAACACCATGTCTGGTAATACAAATTTTAATGATGTAACAGAAGGTCATTATAGTGAAAACGTCCTTACTGAGGGGTGAAAAGTTTTAGATGACCCCAGCCCACTCTGATGTTTTGCACTGGCAAGAATGGTCCCTGCAGGATGCCTTGTCTGGAGGGTGATCAGCTCACACCACTCTGCCCCTGTTGCGGGCATTGGCATGTCCTCTGAGGACAACAGCTTGAGCTTTCACTGTCTATATGCTATTGTCCTTTTGAAGGTGCCCACTCTTTGGGTCAGCATACAAGTAGGCTAATCATCCTCATGCTGGGTTTGGAACTTCTGATTGGTCCTGGCTTAGACTAAACATTAGGCTAAGTTCTGCTTGTCTGGGAGTAACAACTGGTAATATGAGTAGCAACAAGGTCTGGCTGTCAATACTTTTCTCTGAAGGCAAATGAATTTGGCCCTGGCAGTGGGTACCAGTTCCCTGACTTTGTTCTAGACTGGACTTGTACTGGGGCTTATGAAGGCAGGACAAGTGGGAAGTGTCTTCAACATTTCTCGCAGCACCTCAAAGAGGTACGAGTGAGTCAGCTGCTCCTCCTAACCTCCTTTTTTAATGCAGCTGTGAGAATTTTTAGCCCTCAGGCTTAAATAGTTTTGTGTTGTAGTAAGTGTAACAGAGTTGCATGCTTGCAGCACTTTTGGGGATGAAAAAGGCTTGTATCATCATTCAAGTGTGTTCTAGAAAACAGTAGAAGCTCTTTTGAGTTTCATGCTTAAAACAGTGCCA
The DNA here is from genome assembly GCF_009829145.1 of Chiroxiphia lanceolata. Lineage (NCBI taxonomy): Eukaryota > Metazoa > Chordata > Aves > Passeriformes > Pipridae > Chiroxiphia > Chiroxiphia lanceolata. The sequence goes on along the minus strand of NC_045637.1, from coordinate 38,953,644 downwards.
AATTATGAAACATATAATATCCAATAATACATTTAACATTTTTCCTGTATCAAGAAGTAGGGTTCTGTTCTTATCTATAGTGTATAGTGGGAATATTTAATTTTATTTTTACCATCTCAGAAATCTCTTATAAGGTCATTTTCCTGTCCTCCATCAAGCAAGCAACAATTATGAAATAAGTAACTTGATAGGAGCATATAGTTATAGAATTAAGTAATTTCTATCTTGCTTTAATTCAATTAACATGATAATTGAATGTCAATTGATTGTCACTCAGGCAGTAAAGGCCCACTCAGATTTGTTTCCTTACACGATATTTTATTTTTTATATTGTCCCAGTTGTGGAAATTGAATGTTGGCAGAAAAAAATAATAATTTCTGTATATGCAGGGTGGGTCAGTTTAATTTATTTTTATTCTCTACAGCATATTATATAAACTCCAAAACACCAAGGCTACATTATTAGTCTATAAATGGAACTTGCTGGCATTATTTTCTTACTGTGCTTCACAAATGCGAATGTAGACAGCAGAATACACAAGTTTTTATTTAATTGAACTTCCAAGATAACTTCAAGTTCCCTTACACTGTTTAGCAAAACATGCAGAAATACAGAAGAAGATACTTCCCAAAACGAGCAAGTACAGAACTCTACTTTGTGCATATAAATATATAAAACAGATTTCGAAATAGGCCACCAGGGAAAACAAATGTCCTGGGCTCTCACAGCCTGGTACCAAAGTTTCACATGGAGATACAGGGGTGGTGAGCTATACGACAACCACTCACAAATACTGTATTTACGAAATTAAAACCACAGTAGAACATCAGCACTTCTGTATTATGATGCCAACTTCTGTTCATGTTTTGCTTTATGTATTTTAACTGCTGTTTAGTTCTTGTCTTTTTGGATCATAAATTCCTTGAGGCAGGCTTTGTGTCTCTGGTGCTCTTCTATGTGTTCTATAATATGAACCTCATCACTGATATATATAGCTGAAATATACCTGTAATGTCTTAAGATTTTGTTCTGGTTAGTCATTTTTTCCCAATGAACTTCCTCTCAACTTGCTTGTGGAAGATTGTCAATACATCACAACACACTAGGCAGCAGGATTACTACCCTGTCCCACGTGGCTTGCACCCTTAGTTCCTCAGGAGAACAGATCTCCCTTCCTCCAGTCATCACAAGAACCAAACAGGCACTCAAACACCTGCAACCATGTCCTCGGTTTTGAGTATCAGCTGCTAATGGAAGATCATTGCTTGTGACTACAGTCCCCTTTGATAGCAGAGATGATACTAGAGACTTGGAGACTGTGGACTAAACTGAATGATGGTTTTAGGAGAAAAAGAGACTTTCAGAATTTGTGTCTCATGGAAGTCTGCAAAAGCTGTGTGTCTCCTAGCTGACAAAGCACATTACAAAGAACCATGCTACTTCCCTGGCTGTGCCTAAATAGATGGTAGGAGGATGACAAAGAAGGGGAAGTTTTCCGTTTATCTTGTGAATATGTCCTTAGAGCTGACACTTGCAAGCAAGTTATATTTGTCTCTTTAAAATGATGTAAAAGTGCCTGCATTTGTTTTGGTGGAAGTGTTCCAGAACCCCCCAAAACAGTATATGCAAAAGTAGTAAATTAAAATGCAGCTTGACCGATTTTGTCTTCTTGGTCTCTGCAGAGTTATAACCCATGGGAGTGTCACTTTCACGGGCTACAGTTACAGGAATGTCATCTGATAAAATACAGTAGGCTGCAATCCAGAATTAAATTCCACAGTCAGACTGTCGTTCCTGGCCCTAAATACCTAGGCTCATAGAGAAAACTTGGGTTTTTTCCAAGTGGGAGACATATCTCTAGTTTTAATCTTCTGATTTTGCAGCAAAGGCACCTAGAGCTGCACACACACATCTAAAATATGGAGAAAGATATTCCCACAGCAGTCAGGAAAAAAATTCTCAGAATTGCTTAATGGATACTGAAATATGTTACCATTTGATTCTTAATCTAGGTACATACAGTAACAGAAAGAGGCCCAGGGCTAGCTATACGGCTCAGCAGTCTCTTTGACTGTAGAGCATGAAAAAGATACTGATGACATATTAGAACTTTAGGGTAAAGAATTCAGTCTTTCTGGCATGTAAAGGAAAGATCACAGGCCAAATTCAGGTCTAGTACAAACAGTGAGACTCAATGGAGATCACTGAAAATTGCAGCCATTTGTGCCAGGCCTACCTCTGACCTTATAGTCTTGATGTTTGCATCTTACAGCAGTAGGACTGTACACTTTATCAGAAGCATGTTGAATGAAATTTGGGTACAAAAGAAGTGACATTAGACATATGATTTATGTGGTGATTATTTCCACTTGCTGGTATCGTTTTTTCAAAAAACAAGGATGTGAGCCTGAATGGAGGCATAATAATTGGGCCTAAATCCAGTTTTGTATGCAAATGACTTAAAGTCATGTTCCTATCAAGCTCAAATGTATGGACAAAAGGTGTGGAAGAAGAATAAGTAGAAAATTAAGGCTATTATTTATGCACACTGTTACGGTAATATTTGGAATCCAGGGTCCTTTTTGCCCAGTTGCTTGCAAGTACAACAAGAAGGTGGAGTTAAAGTCAATATTTCTTAACTCGGTGTCCTTCTGCAATATTTCTGTAGGAGCTGTGTCTGTTGTATGCTGCAAGTGGATATTAGAAATCCACCCAGGACATGGAGTGTCTGATGTTCCCTGTGACTTAAGTGCTCCCAGGAGGCTGGAGGAAGACCAAGCTGCTGGGCAAGAGGCTGGGCAGGAGGCCAGCAGAGGATAGTCTGTATTAGCCTACACAGAGTAAGATGTGGCAGCTCCTATGCTGACCTAGGTGACTCCTATGGTAACACTAATTCTATATTTTTCTGTGACAGAGGGGAAGTCTCCCATCTCAAGTGCCCAGCACAGTCCTGCTCAGCTCAGCTCAGCTCTGGGTAGCAGTGGGAGTTGTCAGGTGACAGAGGTCCTGTAGCAAAACTGCATTGCAAGCAGGGAGCCTGCCACTGCTCTCCTCTGGAGCCAGTAGAAATTAAGGACTTGAAGGGGTGGGTCCTGTAGAAGCCAGGGCAATAGAATAATCTGAAGATATAAATTTACATATGTGAATATAGACATGAGTTGTATTAACACTGAATGTATGCCTGTTCTTGGTCCATTTGTGTTTCAGCTCATTAAGCCCAGATGCTTTCAGAGAAAGGGAGAAGGAGAACACACCAGGACAAGGATCAGTTGTTTTAAACTCCTGACACTCTCGTCTAGAGCTTCAAAGGGTAGAGGTGCAGTTTCAATACAGAAATTTGTGAGGAAAAACAGTGTATCTCTCAAACACACCTAAAATGCAGCACTGGTAAAAGCAACTTTGCTGGTTCAGGTAGCTGGGAGGGGAGATGCAAGGTTGCTGTCTGTTGTGCCTATTTCTGAATCCATTTTGCTTGTAATTCACTTTGGCAGTGTGCACACATAGATGTGCCTTCTCTTCCTATTCTCTTTTAAAAAATAAACCAAAGCTAAACCCTGTGTGATCGTTTATCTACTAAACTGAAGGTATTATCATAGTCTTACAAGTGTGTTAGTTATTCCTTGGAGAATGGCATCACACCCTGGGAAGGAGGAGGAGCTAGGGTAGGTGTCACCAGAAGCCAGGTGGTGCCAAGACCTGTTGAAACACTGATCTTGTATCCACTTTGATCTGACTTGTGGTGTCTCACATCATGAGAGAAGCTCTGGAGATGTGAAATGTTGGCCAGCATTACTTCGAAAACCCCTCCTGATCTACTTGATTCATCCCAGAAGTAGATAATGGACTGCTATGTCCCTGTGGTCAAAAGAGAAACTTGTAAAACATGCTGTGTTATTTTTCGTGCCCAAATCAGTTTGGGTTATTTTCAGTGATCAAAATAGAAACCCCTGAAAGCTTGTGGGTCATAGTGAAAAAGAGAACAGCATCACAAAGATTGACACGAATGTACAGGGACTTCCTTTTACGTAAGTGTTGGTAACATGCAATCCAAGTTCCATCAGATGTTAAAGAATAAACGGCAGCTTTTATCTAGTGGGTCTTTGAGCACCAATGAGGAGTAAATGATTTGATTTTGTGAGCTCCAAGGATTTGTCAGCTGCCTCATATGTATAATTCTGGCTCTTCATATTCCTGCTGCTTCTAATTTAGCAGGACAGGCTCATAATTGAAGCAAATTAACTATTTACACTTGCCACTTCTACCGGGGGAAGAGGACACATCAGCAGGAAAGAATGAGTGGGAAATTAAATTCTTCCCACTTGTGTCAGATCTGCCCTTGTATAAACACATTAGCAGTAATTTCATGAAGCGTCAACCATAGGAATAAATACTGAGGGATAAAATAATGAGGTGTTGCTATCGAGCTGAACTGTTGCAGCTAATATTACTGTGTATGAATTATGCAGCCTGAAAAGACAGTATCTGTTACAGTATTCTAACAGTTGTTTTACCTGCTTCTTCTGATTGTTAAGTCTTGGGTACCCTATGTGAATCCATCCTTCTTCCAGCTGTGGGGCCAGTGCAACACATAAGTAAACACACAGAAACACATACAGATACACAAGTACGCACACTGAGCTGTTCATAGGAGGCCAAATTAATTCCTGCTAGAATTCCAGTTAAGTCACTGAAGTTACACCAGAGATTAATTTTGTTGAATGTTGAATAGACATTCAATTCCATTTTTAGAATAACAGAACATCTATTAAGGTCTTTGGCTGAAGTTTTAAAGTTACACTAATGTAAACAAGAACATTTTGTTTGTAATTTGCCACATCTATTACAGCTTTTCTAGGACTCCAATTAGAAACTTAAGGTTCATTTAGTACATGCACATCTGGTACTGATTTAAAATTACTTTCCTTTTTCATCTAAGGACAGAAAATGACCTAAATAGCCTTTTTACCCAGTTTAAATCAGTGTTCTGTCTGAAAGCCAGAGACTCAGCCATTTAGCATACTGAACCCTCTTTCCTGGGGGTTGTTTATATCCCTTTTGCAGTCAAAATGTGTGCAAAGGGCAAGCATGTACATAAATAAGCTATAAAAATAGGATGCACAGAAGTATAGTACTGACTAAGGAGAAAAGAGTGTTTGCGATCATGAGAGAGAAACTGGAAGCCACTGAAAAAAAATCCCTCTGCTATGACTACAGCTGCTTTCCATTCACAGATTTATTAATCTGAACAGTTTTAGAAAAAGTTTACAGTGAAAAATGAAGGAAAGTGCACAGTCACAGCTTCTTATTATGTGTAATTATTGTAATCAAATTCAGAATCTGAGAAGAAACCATTACAAAACCCACCATGACCACTGAAGTCCCTTAATTTCTAGACTTCTCTGTGTGGATAGGTTTGGACAAACAAAACACAGGTATACAGCAGCATTGTTTGAAAACGCCCCTTTTACAAACAGAAATTAATGAGAACAGTTACAGCATGTGACCCAAAAATATGGTAAAATGAGGGGGAAGTAAACTAGTATCTGCTTTAATCTTATAAATTGCAATATTGTCACGGTAAGAGTATCAGAGTGTGATCCATTTTAAGCATAACTTTCCCCTTACTTCAGTAAGGCACCCACCATTATCTAGTTCATAATAACATTTCCTTTTTTTGTCATTCAAATCCTATTTTCTCAAACAACACTTTCCTAATTCTTCACAGTTTGAAAAACATATGTGGTTATTGCATAAAGCTTTTCAAGCTACAGTCTAATACGTCGGGTTATCAAAATTTTGTTGCTAAGGGTTGGATATACATACACTGCCTTTAGGTCATCACTGTACTGAGCTTCTATACCTTTATTTATTCTGTGGTCAATCTTCAGGAAGAAACAAGAATTCTATGCATTTCACAAAAAACTGGCTCAGATCATAGGAACAAAGATTTCATTTTAGCATGAAAATATGAGGCTATTCTTCTTTCTCAATAGCTACATTATGTTCTACTTTCTGACTAATTTATGTTTACTGTTTAAATACCAAAAGGAGTTCCAATTCAGGAAACATAATTTGGAAACATATTTCTATTTAAATTTCAGAATAAGCATTAGCTTTCAAAACATAAAAGCCAGCAGCTTTATGATAATTGAATCCATTTCAGCAAGTATAATTCATCAAAAAGGTAGTCCTCTAATGATGTTATTGTTTCTTTATTTAACTATTTTTGAATTTCTGAAGATTCGTCAATGCCAAATACCAAATGCTAAATTAATAATTTGTATTTTTAGAGTCCAATTTTCCTATCAGAGACATAGGTTTCATAACAGTTACTAATACTCTGTATCTGAAAAAATTAGGCCTTTAAAATACAGGCTGTCTAGTCAGTTAAGATGTCTTGTAATCATTACTTTGTACATTATATCCCTAATGGAATAAAAAATGAGTTTAAATTTATTCTAGAAAATCGGATTGCCAATTTTATTTTTTTTTAAATGGGGACCATCTTTTATTATTTTTGTACAGTGCTAGGTTAGAAGGGATTTTGGCCTGGAGTTTTAAAAATGTGCTTAATAGATGATAATGAATAGGCAAAATGAGTCAAAGAGCAACAAAGATATGCTAACTCAAACTCCTGGAAAAATTTGCTTAAAAACCTACTTGCAGTCACTTTTTCATGAACGTGTCATGTGGATTCCATAACACATCATTCTGTTGTGTTTCAATTTAAATTAAGAACAAAGAGATAAGGAAAATAAATTTAGTTCTGCTGTTGCAGCATAAGACTTATTCAATTCTTGCTTTCAACTATGAATAGAAAATTGAAGTTAAAGCTGGACATTCAGGATTTTACACACTTTTCTAAACAGAGTTCTGTAGAAAGACTTCAATATTCTGGTGCTAGCACTCAGATGACAAGCTCAAAGGAAATGTGCATTTTACAGTCTTTTAGGTTTATCTCTATTATAGGATCTTGGATCATTACTCATGAAGTCAAGTTTTCTGAGTTGTAAGCAGAACAAATACTATGGAAGTAAAAACCACATCACTGCAACAGTCACGAATTAAGGGTCTGGCTAAATAGATAATTTTTTGCTTGGTATCATCATGAGAGATATATATGATTAACTAGAGAGACAAGCTCTCTACGTCCAGGTCTTGGCCTTTCACTATTTCAGGAAAAAAAAATGTATGTCCAGATTTCAAGAACGGGGAATGATTCTGGGTAACAATTTTCCTTCGGAATAGGAAACAATTTAAGCCAGATACCACAGTCTATAGTTTCTCAGTTTTGGTCAGAGGTCTTGGCCAAGCACAGCAGGGACAGAAGGCTGCTTCTTGGGCAATCTGCTGAGTAGTGGCTACTCTTTATGTGGCTCAGAGGACTGTCCCTCCTACAAGCTGGAAGGTATGTGGAACAAAGAGGAATGGGATTAAAAGCTCTTGCTTGTGAACTTAATCAAAAGCATAGTCTGTACTTTTTCTGGATCAAAACTGAACAAACATCATCATGGTCCCAAAAAGTAATGCTCAAGTACAGAACTGGGAAGATTTAAACAGCCTGTCAGATCTAGAACATTGGCCTTTGCTGGACATATTCATATGTTTCTCCTTTTTTTAAAGGGAGAAGAAAGAAGCAATACAACAAAATAAATAATGTGCCAGGCCAAGTGACTTCTCTCATCCCTGTGTTCAGAAAATTACCTTTCCTCAAGCTAAACCTTCCAAATGCTGGTCTTATTCAATGGTGGATACTGGATAATATAAGCCTTTTTTTTTTTAAGATAGTCAATGAGTGCCAAATCTTGATTCTTACTAAACTGGTATCTTTAACAGAGATCTATATGTACCTTCACCATCCAGTTATTAACAAAGTAAATCTTTTTTTTTTTCAAGTCCAAATAATTTTACGTACCAAAAAATCATAAAAAATTTTTTCTTTAATTCTTAGTCTTATTAGCTATAATTTTGCAGTAATAATGTGTGAATGAATGGGATTCAATTTAGTACCAGTACATTTCCATTCTGTGTGTTGACATCAATCCCCACCCAGGTCTCCTGCAACCAATATAACTCTCACCCAGCGTGTCCTGTCTTTCTGTATCTGTTTCCATCTTAAAGTTCCCATTTCTTTATCAAACCAATCAATTCTGCTGGCAGTTGGTAGAAATGCAACCAAAAACAACAAAAAAGCAATGGTATGCTATAGTGAGGATGAACGGTATTTGCCAACTGTCACCACATGAACATAATGAGCTTCCAGAGTTGCCCACTTTTACATAGCATTCGACTGACTTGGAAGGATTTCTGAAAAGGGTCTGGTTCAGCTTTGCTGACCTTATTGCAGAACCAATGCCTTTCTATGGAAGACGGAACTAAGGGATGTGATTTCCACAGCCCACATGTATGCTAGAGGATACACAAGAACACTGTCCATTTGCCAGTGTCCACCCTAGGTCTCTCTGGGTCAACATATCACTCATTTCTTTCATAAAAGTCTCGTGGTTTGGGAGCAAAGGTAAGCTCAGCTTCCCTTCTGGCATAATGGGATCATGGGGCAGGGAAACATCTGCAACTAGGAGCTCAAATATATGTCAGGTCCCACTGCACAGGGCTAAGCTTTGGCAGCAAGATCCTCTTACAGCATGGTGTCAATACACAGGGCAATGCCACCATAAAATCCTAGGCCCACTAATTCTGGCATAAACCAACCCTAAATATAATCCAAAGGCTTGTGTTACACCCTAAGAAACTAAGAAAACTCTTTTACTGGTTTCATACAGATGAAATGAAACAATACTCTCCTTATCTCAGTTCTCTTTAAATCATATTCTTGAAACGTCACATATTATAGTTTCATCCTGGCAAACAAAAGAAGCTGCCTACGGTGCTTAGATGACCCTGATAACACTTTCCTGAAACAAAGCCTCTGAGCTGTAGCACATATTGTACCTGTTTTTGTTCTTCTCCTAAGCCGTCCCACATTGAAGCTACAATTTTAGAGACTTCACCAAAAGTAGCATTGGGGTTTTGGCCCTTGATGGCTGCTTGAGTGTCTCGAAAGACAATGCATAGGCAGGACACAGGTTCTGTGGCTCATTTGGGTCCTTCTTCTTCTTCTTTTTGGGGAGTTTGTAGGTTTCTTTCCCATATCTGAAGCAGGTCTCTTCTCACCACCATTGACCTGCAACATAAAATTAGGAAAGTACTGTTAAAAAACTAGCCAATTTAATTCAGTCCATCCATCATTAAAGCCTCTGTGATACAAAAATTTTGGATTTTTCATGCAAAAATAGAATTTTTGGTTGCCATCTTTGATAATCCAAATGTGACACTCTCACCCTTCCCTCAGTTTGTCCCCAGACTACTGTTCAAATAAATTTCTTCTGCAACTGGTGGTACACTTTCCAGGGACTTTGAAGAGAATCTGACTGTGAATTAAACAATTAAAGTTACAGACATTCCCCTATACACCTTCTAATTAAAGTCTGAAGAAACAAAGCTTCACCAGTACAGACAGTTTAGAGTCCCTTGAAGGATCAGTTCTGATCTATCTGTATTTAGCTGCACAGTTTCTTCGTCTGCTCATGTAGAAGCAAACGGTTCAAGGAAGGGAGTGAAAGAGGAATGGTGTATGGAGAAAAGTTCATGTGCATCACCTGAAAGAAACTGCACATGAGCATTTGTGCAAACAGCGAAGCACCTTATTTTCCTAGTGAAGCTGGTGAAGGGTCTAGAGCACAAGTCTTGTGAGGAGCAGCTGACGGAACTGGGTTGCTTAGCTTGGAGAGAAGGTGGCTCAGGGGAGACCTTATCACTCTCTACAAGTGCCTGAAAGCCGCACGTTGGGGTCTTGACCCAAGTTACAAGCCGCAGAATGAAAAGAAATGGCCTCTGGTGGCACCTGGGGAAGTATAGTTGGATATTGGGAAAAACTTCTTCACCAAGAGGATTGTCAAGCATTGGAACAGGCTGTCCAGGAAAGTGGTGGAGTTACTCTCCCTAGTAGCATTTAAAAGATATGTAGATGTAGCAACTGGGGACATGGCTTAGTGGTGGACTTAGAAGTGTGAGGTTAACAGTTGGACTGAATGATTTTAAAAGTATTTTCCAACCTCAATGACTCTATGACTTACAAGCATATAAAGGGACACTGACCTGATTCTTCAACAGATTGGAGCTCCATGGCAAAGCAAATTCTCTTGATATGATCACTTAATTTACTATACCTGTAGCAATGATGTGTGTGATCTTATAAGTGGTTTCAAAGGCTTTTTTCTTTTGTAGGCATGACCAAAGGTACTGTGCATCATAAGGGTTTTGAAGTATGAGAAGATCAAGAGCATAAAAGGTATGCTTTAGGCTAAGGATCTACTAGGCATGACTTCTTTCACTTCCTTCTATTATTATTTTTTAATAATGCATATCAAGTGGTACAGAAGAACACAGGTGTTCAAATCAGTGGAACTGCATGAGTACAATGCCTAGAAATCCTCATTTTGAGAAAAAAAGCTTTTTTATTTTTCTATATGCATCACTGTGTGGTGTCCAACAGAACCCAGGTGACTACAGTGAAAAACCTGGATCTCTGTGGCTCACTAAAAACAGTAACAAAGTGATGATCACAATTTGAAAATGAAATTGATTGTTTCCTGGGCATTATGTTACAATAGATGCATCTTTAATACAAAGTTAATGGACATGAAGCCTTTTGGCAGCATTTGGGAAATACGAAAAAACAGAAGCAGTATGCTACCTATTATTAAGTTATCCAACATTTAATCTCTTGCTATTATTTCATTCTATGGGGTACACAAGAATATGCATTAAAGCATAATTAACTAGGGCTCCCTAGTTAACTTGACATCAGTTTAAACTCTTCAGAAGTCCTGTGCAAACTCCAGGAGCAAGAAGACTTGACAATAATTTGTTCTATGGTTAAATTTTTACCTCTGGGATTTGCTAAAGTTTTCCTCTTTTCAGAGTAGTTTTGAAACAAGGAGATTTTAAAGTTCTCTATATATAAGGATACCACACTACTTCAACTACCCTTAAACGAGGTGATATACTACAGAAACTTGTGTAAGTCGCCTTCTGGTTAGCTGTTCTGAGAATGGCTCTAAAACCTTATTCTCCAACCTTAATGATCAAGACACTTCAAATCCCGAGTGTTTAAAAACAGAGTACTCACAGGGGAAATTCTGTTTATCTTATATGAAAATAACAAATAAAAAGAATACAAGAATTCAAGTACTAATAACCTGCAAATGGCTGTGATGATGGCCTACTTATGCTCCCATCAGTCTATCAGCTTCATAGACTCCACTTCTAACCACCAAAGCAGAGACAGATGGAAAATAAAATAAAACCCATATATATTCTGCTAGGCATAGACTTGTGCCTCAAATCCCTGGAGGTGTAGTTAGCTCATGGTAATCCACCTCCTGTCATGGCTTATTGCTTAATTATGGTGATGTATTAACTTATTTATCACAAGAAAGCAATAATCTTTCACTTTAAAAAAGTGTACATTAACCATGTTGCACATATAATAGATCACAAGAATATCTAGTGTAGGGTTTAAAACTATCAAGTAAGGCACATCATTGATATCTAAATGTCCCTTGAGAACTTAGAAAATGTCTATAAGCATATTTAAAATAAACTGCAATAGTACCAAAGCCTTTAATGGAGCTAGGAGAGCTGTTTTATGCACACTATCTTGCAGTAATCGCTGTAGTTTAAAATAGATTTTAATCAAGCACCATCTGCATAATAGGTTGAACAGACAACATGGAATTCTACTTATAACTCCTATCATATAAAGTAAATATTGTAAAACCTCTGCCACATAAAGAGAATATGCTGCAGCAGTTCGTTAGTAATTGTGTTTCTGTTATTTAATTCTTGCTACTTGCAGTCCTCTCTCTATCTTCCCTCTAAAATACATTGTTTGAATTTCTCTCATAAGTGATATGTAAATTGAGCATGGAAGAAACCCTGTTATCCACCTATGAAGAAATACTTATTACAAACCAGTAATGCCTTCCAGCAGCTCACAATTATGCTTGGCAATACCAAGTACATGTTTAACGATCCAACAGTATGAATTATGCAAGAAATTACATAAACGTAATATTCCGATGTTGAGATGGTCAGAATAAAGCATGTGCTAAGTGGCCACTTTGTTTATAATGTTTTTTCAGTTACTTACAAGTATTGATTTTTAAGTTCTCCCTTTTATTTCTTCTAACGATAGCCCCACATATGACATTTAGAAGAATTAAGGAGACCCTTTCAGAGATTATATCTTTAGTCCTGAGACTACATTTCACATTTCCTGGACCTAGCAGCTTTCTGACTGCATAGCTACTTTACAATTACACTACTATTGTCACTGATCTTAGGGTCAAGCAACCTCAGCTGTCCTGATTTTAGAGCCACAGCATGCAGGGGGAAACTGAGCCCTCTATAATGCATATCCTTTCTCTTTTTTGTGCAAGGGAATATAGGACAGCTGAAGTCTGAACAGCCTATATGAAAGGGTCTTTATGAGAATGAGTATTGTCAAAAAATATTTAGCAGCTGCTGCCATTAGTTCTGTGTATGTTGGATAAGGCTTACAAGGATTTGAATATTTATCACAGAATGAACATCCAAGAAGTTCAGTACATGAACAATTACATTAGTTTGTAAAGTTTCCCCATTACTGGAATTTGGAATACATACATTAAGCTGAAATGCTAATTTCTTTCACACACGGAAATCAGTAGTTCATAGGGATACAATTATATCTTTAGTCCAAAGGTACATAATGTACACATTTGCTTATACTTTCCATCATCCTCTTTCTATAAAGTCACGCAAACATGAACAGAGCATTGAGATTTCTGTATTTTTTTTCTCTAGATAGAAATAGGTATAGTTCTTAGGGAGCTCTCTACCAAATGTGCTATCACAGGACCAGTGGCTTCTCTTTCACACATAAGGCTGGGCTTTCAGCTGGTATAAACTAAGAAAGGTCATCTGACACTGAGGTGATTTTCCATTGAAACGTACTTTGTCTTTTTGATCACTGTTGGTACATAGGCAAAACATCATCTTCTGCTGGTTAATGGGGAGAACGTCGCTGTTGCTATTAACAATATGGTGAATTCAGAGGGAGTTGGTTTTACACAGTCCTCATGGCAGGAACATCTTACTGATTCCATGAAGTGAGCTCCAGCAGCTACTACAGGACTGGAATATGTGCCCCTCACTGAAGGACTGACTAATAAGCTGTGGCCCTGATCTCTTAAGTAATTGCATACATCTACATGATAGTTTATAATTAAAGAGAAAACTCCAAATTTAGCAAAGTTATATTCAGGTAAAAGACAGAGGTTTCACAGTACACAGAACAGCTGGTCTGTCTCTTTCTGTCCCCATCCAGAGCCTTCTTTCACTGGGAAGAGGATTTCTGGAGTGAGAACATTCAGAGGTTCCCTTCAAAGCAACTCCAAGTAAATGTAATACTCTTGTTTCTGGGAGGAAGATCTCCACAGAAAACCAGCTTATTCTGAGTATTCATATCCTTTCACTGGTAGCTTCCAGGAAGAGCAATGTTAACAGAATATACACAGTGGAGAGTTTTAAATCATGAACGACAACAATACACTAAACTCCTTAGGCTGATTATTCAAACTCTATTGCCTTTACAGAGGGAACTACAGCAGAACCATCACACTGGATCAGCATGGCCAGCCCCTGCCTGTCTCCAATGGTGGCCAGCCTCAGGTGTTTTCATAAAGCCCTAAGAAATCCCACAGAAGACAATGCATGACATTATCTGCTCCCATCAATCTGGTTTAAACCATACTAGTCAGACAAGAATTTAAGCCCTCGTCACTATTAACCAATTTAACATCCTTTAAAACTTTCTCTTGGCAGATATAATTATAGAATTTTAAGGCAATATATCTGCTTCAGCACACTGTTGCACATTGTGCCTTTTGTCATTTTTTTCGGCTTAGACTGAGCATGAGAGAAAGATAACATAGCTTGTTAAATAGTTGAACACTATATAAGCTGGCTTCCACAAAGAAAGGACCAAGTCTTACTTAGTCTACAGTGTTTTAGATTCTCTATTGAAAACATTAGTTTCAGATAGCTACTGCTTGCATGAAACCACAACCCTACACTTTTGCTAGCCCGAAGTGTTACACTGAAAAAGTACATGAAAACTATGGGTGAAATAACTGAAATATTGATAGAAGCAGAAAGGTAATATTAATTATTTGAGTGGATGTTTACTCCAGAATTCGACCATCTTGCACACTCCCACCAATACATGTAAAAAAATTAGCAGAGCAACAGGAGTAGCAAATAATTATTCTGAAAAAGTAAAGGCTGCTTGGAATTATTTTTACACAGCTGTATTCTAAAGTCTTCCTCAGTAAGGTAGTGCTCATTTAAAATGTATGAATTATTCAGTAATTTTTAAAACCTAAAACTTTGTAAAATTCGGGGCATTGCTGAAATAAAACTTTTGAATCAGAATTATTCAAAATGTAGTAAAACATATGGTCTCCAATTACATGATTATTTTATAGCTTGAGGCATGAAAAACAATATAATTTGAAAACAAATCAGGCTTACATTTCTTGACTGGATTATACCTCCTCAGCGACTCACAATATGTTTCGTCACATTCCTTGCCAAGTCTACAACTTTCCCCCATAAGCCATCTCTTTTGAATGTTTTCAGGATTTCAGAGATTGGGAGATTTTTGCATGCAAACCTGCTATACAGATTGACGATTTATTCTTTAAAGAAATTTATTACGTAAATTACTCTTATCACTTCATGCTTGTACTGACACTAAAATGAAGCTTAAACATGTCATGATGAAGTGTCAGCACCTCCTCAAGGATAACTGTATAATGGGTCTTCCAGATTTTCAAGGTAAGGTTTCTAAGTTCATAGGATCTTTCTGTTCTGGCTGCTATGATGTTCTGTTTACTCATCCTGTGACCAAATAGCAAAGACTAGCATATTGCAACTGACTGTTCATACTTTTTAATAGCAGTAATTTGATCTTTAACCGGAAACCAAACATCCCTGCTATGCAAGTGAGAAAACCCTTATATAAAGTCCTACAGAAATTATTATCCTTTAGTGTTTAACAGGATTCCAGTTTGCTCTGATGAAGAGGAATGATGTAATTTACTCAAGCTGGCCTGAAGAATTGACTGGGATATTATAAGTTCTGTATGCATAACCCTTTATTCACTTCAATCACCACCAATAATACATAAAGTATCACCTAATAACTGTGGCCATACGATTCATTTAGCAAGTCCTAGAAATACCATAATTTACATAGTAATCCTAGCAGCTAAGCCTACCTTAGAGCTATCTTCTCCTTCATCTTCATGGACTGAACTGGATGGTGAAGGAGTTGCAGATTTGCTTCCAGGTGGAGAGGGCGAGTTGTGAGGAACATTGTTTCCACCCATATTCAAACCAAGCTGTGCACTGAGCTGGGACTGGTTAATAGTAGTCAGCTGCCCATGCTGCATCATTCCTGGCTGCCTAATATCTGCAGGTTGAACCCTTGGCCTCATGGTTGCCATCTGAGGATGGGAACTATACTGGGCTCCTTCTGTATTCCGTAAATCTTGCATCTACAAGAGGAAAAAAACTGTATTAAGCATATCACTAATAAAGTGTTCTGTTCCTTTAGACTCAGTTGGCCTGATAGGCTAGGTAAGGCTTAAAGGAAATGGCAAGTACTTAATAAACATGTAAATACTGGAAATAAACAGAGTAAGGATATGATTGACATTTGCATAACACTGACTGTTATAAACTATTCAGGCTCTAGTTGCAGCCCTTGGGAATAGCAAAAAAGCAATGAATTTTTTTTTTTTCCACAGGGGGAACAAAAGGGCACTGCTTTCTTTAACTGCATGTAGAGTATTTTCGAAGTGCTAACAGTTAGCACTCTGAAGTTCAGACCTAGATCAGAACATGAACATCCTCAAAATCCAAGACAATTTCCAGATCCTGCTTTTTTAACATAGGATTTTTTGTGTTTGTGAGTTGTGATTTTGGAGCTGCAGTTTTCTGAGTTCGAATATCTAGTATTAGGTCCAAATCTTTTTTGCCTGGTGCTACCCAATGAGATACTGGACTTTTCAGGATTCAGACCACTGACAAGAAGAATGCATTGATAGACTTATTAAATGATTTCTAAGTTGATTTACTGCTAAGACATATGAACAGAAAGCTTGGAAATGGCAGGATTGACAAATGAATCCATTGTGCTATGTGGGTCACTGCTTCTTAGCATTAACGAGACATACTATTTTAATGCAAGCAACAAATTCAGTCTCTGCAAGGATAAGAATTAAAAGCACTGGAGGATGAAACTCCTTTCTTGTCCAGAGGTCAAATGCACATATACACAGACCTCAGCAGATTGTCTGTAACATCTTTTCAGTATACTCATACAGAAACACAACAAATAGGAAAGAGTATCAGAGAAAAACTCAGATTTAAGCTAAGGTGTTCTGTGGTTGATTTAAAATTGAAGTGTCAATTCAGAGCTTAAACGAAATAGATATAGTTGTCTTTCTGTGCCTCAGACAAACATGCTCTATATATGAAATGGAATCTGACTAGCTATGATTGTGTAAGTTCCATTAAGATGAGGACATGAGGACATCCATTAAGATGAGGTTCAATATATTAATGTAGCCACATTTATTCTATGGACAGTCTTTGTTAGACATGTCATGTGAATTGTCTGTAGATCACTCAGATTTTAGTTTTTTTTAAACTTTTTATAACTTGTGACTTCTATAACCTATGTCTTGCTCATACACACACTCCTATATATCACAGCAATCTGTAAGATACCTTTTAACCAGTAATGCAAAGAAAAAAGTAAAGATAAACCGGTAACTTCACCTTTTCTCTTATTATTGATAGTGTAAAAATGTATCAATTTTAGGGAGATTTTTTATGAACTTGGGAATTGATTTTTGTAAAGGTGATTGATTGGCAGTAAATCAAACTAATAATACCATTAGTTATGGCATACTTACCATTTTACCTGTACTTATGTCTCTCAAAAGCATTTGAAATGGCTTATGGCAATGTGACATCCCAATTATAACTGTATTTATGTTATTTTAGAAATTAATAGTTTTTGGTAAAAAAGTTATTGATACAAACATGTTTTTCCACTTCATTTAATGATTACTAAAGCACCAGAGGAAAGGAGCAGAGAGAGCACAGTGGATAAAATCAATTGAAGGCTGAAATTTGAATCTTGGTAGACATTTATATTCTTAAATTACTACTGATTTCTTGGTCCCTTCCCTCCAGTATCAGCTCCCCTCCTTGCCAAGCATATTAGCCTCAAAAGCTATCATTATCTCTGCCTCTAGCAGACAACCTGCACCAAAACAATTGTGCCCGTGAAGCTGTAACTCCTGATCAGCCATTTTGCTCTGGATCCAGCTGCTGAGCTGGAATGCGGAGCAGAAGTGTGGGTTCTCAAAGTCCTCTTGGCCAGCTCGAGGCAGGTGGGCAGGGGATGAATATCCACACAGTCCCTCACATGCTGGGCACAGGGAGGCAAAACCCTCCCCAAGACCCTCCCTTCAACCTGTCTGTGGTGCTCATGCTTCAGCATGGTGTGTGCCCTCCCCAGGGACCCTCCACCGTGCGGGGGCTGAGCCCACGCTGCCCTGTTTGCAAACGTCTTGTGTCTTCATGGGGCAGGATTTCATGATGCTGAATAAACCCTGCCTGAAAACCATGACTGCTTTTTAATAAGCATTGTAAAGATTTTACAAACTCTAGAAAGGAAACAAGCACCATCTGATACTCCTAACTCCTATTTTGAATGAACTTGCAAATTATCTACCTCTAAAAGCAGGGCAAAAGTTACTATTTTAATTACTTTTCCTCAAGTAAAATATAACACAATTGCTCTAACTGATGCACAGAAAGTTCCATCTGAACATAAGGAAGAACTTTTCAGTGTGGGTGACTGAGCACTGGAACAGGTTGCCCAGAGAGGTTGTGGAGACTCCCTCACTGGAGATATTCAGGAACTGCCTGGACACAATCCAGTGCCATGTGCTCTAGGATGACCCTTGGTTGGACCAGATGACCCACTGTGGTCCCTTCCAAACTTACCCCTTCTGTTATTCTGCTTTATTCAAAAAGATTTCTCCTTTATTAAAAACTCTTCATATGAACTACAAATATTACCAGATATAGATAATATTGGATTCAGAACATTCTGTGTTTGTTGTCTTTAAAAAACATATATTTTTAAACAGTATGTGACACAATTTTAGGCCCAGTACTGAATATAGACTGTGTATCAGATAATACAACACCAACTGTTGTTGATGTACTGAATGCATCCCCATACAAAACACACACGTGCATATATACATACATTTGCAAGAGAAACCATCACTATGGAAATTCTGAGGACTGCAAATGAGGTGGTGCAGTAGAAAAAAATCCAGTATTTTATTTTGACATGAATTCAGTTTGTCTTCTGAATTTTTAAATCAGATGAATACCAGGGACCTTCAGAAAATCAGGTGTAAACAGCAAGTTTGTTTAACATACATATTCTCTTTTGGATGCTAAGCCAGAACCTCCCCGCTGCCCCCCAAGGCAGCTAACCACATAAATGTTAAAAGCTGTGAGGTTATACCATGGAAAACATGTGATGATGAACCTTCAGGTTCCTAAAGGATCAACAAACCAAGAACTGTTCCATCTTCTCTATTGGGTTCAAGAACAGACTCATCCATGACAACCACACACTTGGGTCATTGCTGAGGAGTGATGTTATGCCCCTGTTTCAGTAGATGTGACAACTTGTCTCTGCAGGAATAGTGGCACTAATCAGACACACTCTGTAAGCATTACATGCAAAGTATAACAAATGTCTTCTAAACGACTTCAAAATCAGAAGCTTCTTATTCCTTATTCCTCCAGACGGAGTTTTACAAAAGTCACCGATGTGTGGTTGTGCTGAGGCCATATTCACTATACAGAGGCAACACTGCAAACACACTCCTGCCGAATGCAAAGCTGAATACAAATCCTGATGGATGGCAGTATGCCAAATGGAAGAACAAAGTTAAAGAGTTTTGAGTGTTACAGAGGATAAGGACAGTCTTAGACTGATGTCTTCAATGGTCTCTGTGATGATTTAATAATGATAATATCTGTCACTTTAATATCAATCTCCATCTGTCAGTTCCAGAATGTTTCACAACTTGTGTTATGTTCAGCTTTAGAACATGACTGGTTTTATTTTGATTTTACTAATGGGGAAGTTTCTTTTCACAGCTAATTTTTTTTCTGTTTCCATTTTACTTATAGGTAGAAACTGAGCACTCACCCCTGTAAGTGTTTGACTTCAAGGCAAAAGACATAGTACAAGTCACTAATTCTAAGGTGTGTACCAAAACCCCTTATTGACACTTGGGTAGTGCAAAACCAGAACAGGGCTGTCTGGCTGAAAGCGAGCTCCTAATGCCCTGCTCAAAGCTCCTGAGGTACTAAGAATTAAACTTAAATGCTTTAAACATCAGAGCATCGTTCAGCCCATCAGCTTAAAGTAAAAACAAAGCAAAGCATGGAGTGCAGAATACAGTGATATCATCCCTGTACAGTAACATCTTACTGCAGGACAATGTGAGTGCAGTGTCCTAATCACAGAATCACAGAAAATAGTGCTAGAAGGGACCTCAAAAGGTTATTTAGTCCAACACTATCTCACAGGAGGATTAGCTATACCTAAATCATTTCTGACAGATGTTTGTCTAACCTCTTCATAACCTCCCTAGGGCAATTCTTGTGCTTAACTATCCTTACAGTGGAAAGGGCTTTTTTCCATAATGTCTCACCTAAATCTCCTTTGTTGTAATTTAAACCTACTACTTTTTGCTCTGCTCCCAGTGGACATGAGGAATGTTTTTCTCCTTTTCTTTACAGAAAATCTGTACACACTAGAAGGCTATTATGAATTTCCTTTCAGTTTTTTTTTCTTTAGACTAAACAACTAAATCTGAAGATTGAAAGACTTTGTTCATATGCTGTGTTTTCTACACATCTGATCATTCTTCCTGCTGTCCTCTGGACTACGTCCAATAACCTTCATCTTTCTTGAAATACTGTGCTCCAAAGTCCACAAAACATAGAAATTCTTATCTGACACAGCATTCAGATAGAATACTTCATCCCTCAAAGGACATAGCACACAGCAGTAAAAAAAACCCAAAATCGAATTATCTGCCTTTTTGATACAAGCTGGTTAACTCATACAAGATATAGAAAGAGCCAATTGCAGGACTCTTACTAAGGTGCCCAGAAGGTGGCTTTAGGAAGCAAATAATTGTTTTCTAAGATGCATTAGACAGGCAGTTTCAAGGGGACTGTGCTGTTAGTAAAATAATTCACGTTATTTTTCTTGTTATAATTAATAACCATGAGGCAACATCTCTCTGAAAAACCACACAAGTCCCAATTGTCCCTCCCTATTTAAATTCATTTATAATAAATGGTATCATTAAATGAAAGAAGAAATACAGGTTGCCTGAACAGATCGAAGTAAATATAACAGGTCTAAGTACATGCAAGAAACACTAGAGATTACAAACCGAAAATTAAAACCTTAAGGATGAAAACATAAGGAGAAATACACAGGGCTTACTCACTGAAGCAAGTGAAGATCACATATCTCACTACTCTGAGCAAATTCATATCAAGGCAAAGCAGACATTATTTCTATTACCACCACCAGGTCTTACAATGATTTTTGCTTAGTCTTCTACTCGCTGAACGCTCTTGTATAGACGGACCCTGCAGAAGTGGCTGATAGTTTTTTGCTTCTTGTCTAACTGGTCAAGGTAAGTCAGAGAGTAACAATTTTTCAGACAATAAGAAACTATGGTTAAATCAATAAATTAAAAAAAAATGGAGAAAACCCCAACGGATCTTAAATGTTATCTATGAAGGTAACCATAGTGTGCTTCCTTCTTCACTGGCATGACCCAATGGAGTCACCATGTAGCTATCACAGACATTCTTTGGCAGGCAGAAGGAATTTCTTTTAATAGTAATATTGTCATTTATATTCCCAGGAAACTTGTGCTACTACCTCTGCCATATTAAACCTGAATGTTTGTCTGTTCCCAAATAATGTGACATTAAAATGGAGCATTAGCCCTGATTCTCCCAACCTTCTGAAAAGCCATGAGATTCACTTAGAAATTTTACTGCTTTTATTTTAGGTGTTTTAATTTTCTTCTACTATAAGTCAATACACATCTGCAAGATGTTTTCCAGTGACATAGAGATGCTCATTAAAAAAGAGAGAAAAAAAGTTAATTCCTACATAAACACTCGACTCTGTAAGTGAAGGTTTCATGAGAGAAGAAAAGATAACATTACGTTGCCAAACAGGTTTGTGAGAGCAGGCACACTAAGAAAGAATTGTGTTTGGGAAACACCACTCACCATTTATAATCAAAACAACTGATAAACCAAAAAACCTCATAACTGAATTTAGTGCTACAAAATTCAAGCAGTATTCATCATACAGATGAGGAACAGGCTCCCCAGGGAAGAGGTCACAGCAACGAGACTGACAGAGTTCAAGATGCATTTGGACAATGCTCTCAGGCACATGGTGTGAGTCTTGGGGATGGTCCTCTGCAGGGCCAGGTGTTGGACTCTGATGATTCTTGTGGGTCCCTTCCAACTCAGGATACTCTATGATTCTATATAATCAAAGCTAAACTTAAAAGAGTGTCTAAAATACAGAAATGTCCATTTAAGAACTCAGTTCTTACCGATGATCAAGCAGTAGTACCTTGTGGTTGTTCATTGCATGTTTTAGGTTAGGATCCTAGATTAACAGAAAGTAAATCAAAAGCAAACTATGCAGTTTCATCTGTTTTTTTCCATCACGGTGATGCTATTTCATGAGATAACTTAAAACTTGAGATAACTTGAATATTTGTATTTATACAACAGAGAGAAAAAAAAAAGTGACCCCAATATTTAGAGGCCTGAAATCCGACAGGAAGTTTGGCTTTACCGATTACAGCGGCTAAAACTGGTAAGTGGTATTTATGTCCTGTCATGAATGAAAACTGATCAAACCCAAAGGTCCTCATACTATTAGATCTTTGTTTCCATTCAGTTACAGTGGAAATCATATTTGCAAGCAAGTCTTGTTTTAGCACATATATAAGTAGAGTGCTAAACAAAGATTTGTTATGAGAGCTAAGGTTACTGTAAAATGACCACAGAGAACCATTCAAAACACATTAAAAGGAATAACTCAAAACACCACCTAACAGAGGAAGGGGATGTGTGTTTTCATCTTCTCATTTTTATAATTCTCTTCTGTATCAGCTAACTATGTAATGGAAGACTAAGTTTTAAAGTAAGTGAGCATTTGGGGAATATTTTGGTGCTGTATACAAGTGTATTTTTTATACTATGCCCACTGCATGAAATGAAAGGATGACTCAAAATTTTTGTTGATTAGGAAAACAATCTTAAAATTAAAGAGCAGAAACTTCAGATGTAAAGGGAACCCTAAACTAAAAATAATAAAAGAATCCCTATTAAATCTACTACTCTAATCTTTTCAAAATCATTCTGTTAAAAATTAAACCACTTCAGGTTGTTTTATATAGTACTGATTCTGTAAGTGATCTTAAGCCCCTTTAAAGCAATTATATACTCAAAATTCGACTGCAAAATTTTATAGCACGATCACATAATGACAAAAATGCAGTAATACACAGTTTCTATATTTCTTGGTACACATTTAATTTGGTGACTATTAACATTCTTTTCTATTTTATGTTTTAATATCCTTTGAGTCATACAGGGCCAAGGTCTCAAAACTAATCATAAAAAACTACTGACTGCTATTCACTCTAATATAATAACCCTTTATTTAAAACAACCTCCAATAAATTTCATTATAAGAAGTTATTAAAAGGGTTAAAAACCTATTAAATGTCAAAGAATTTGCCTGACTCAAACTTCTAATAAAGAAACAGAATAGGCTTTCTTTCTGAATTATTTAAATCTTTACTGACTGTGCACTGAACCATGAAATTAGAAAAGTGTTATTAGAAGTGTTCTCTGGTTTTTATAAAAGTTGTAGCATAAAATATATCAAACCACAGTCTTTAACTAGACTAGTTAAAGACATAGGTTTTTAATCCCGAATACATGGTTTTCACTGATATAAAGGGTCATAATTAAAAGTCTGGCCTGGAAGCTTAAGATAATAAAATTATTATTACAGGAGCATACATGTTCATTTGGTATATTCTGGATGCATGTTTCCATTTTAATTTGGACAAATATCTTCAATTTTGTTTGATCTTGCAAAGTCCACTAATTTGGATCCTCTCAGCAAACAATTAAGCTTTTAATAGTGACTCATTTTAAGGAATTAATGGTGAATAATTTGTGTTATCTTTTTCTCTTTTTAAAAGTGTCTAATGCTTTACAGCAGGTATAGGTTGACAGCAGACAAATGGAATCTAGGAGGTACAAAGCAACTATTCTAGCACACATCTCCTGATAACAGTATTATACCTATACTGGTTTTTTTTGCAAATAACAACAGAATCATTTTCTATTTCACCACTGATTTGCATAGGGAAAACAATCATGCATTTCACTTTTATTTTAGTGATACTAAAGAAATCCTGATTAAGAAGAATATTCACAGGTTCACTCAAACACACCTGAATCAACAGCCTTTCATCAAAAGAAATGAAGTCAGAGAGATGCTTGAGAGACACAATATTGTCTCCCCTTCTTTTTTACAATAAAAATAGAGGCACCAAGGGCACATGAAATGATTAAGTCTATGAATACAAACGAGATCTTTGGAAACACTGTTAACAGTGAGAAGCTATGCTTTCTGTAGGGTGTGATGAAAAAGGGGATGCAGGCAGCTATGCTGCCGTTGCAGTGCTTCGCTTCTGTGACTGACCAACAACAACAGAGTAGCCAGTATGAGATTGCTGTAACCTTCGTTGGCTTCTGCTTCATTGTATTCCATTGTATTCTATTCTGTTCTGTTTTTTTTTTTTTCTCTATGATGTTCAGCACAACACTATCAAACTATTTTCCTGCAGTGCATTGGGCAATGCGACTACTCTATGTAACGTTGTTTGCTATATCTGCTTTAACACACAAAAGTACCTTCACCACAACATCCATCTGTCCCTACCACCAAGTAAAGGAATTTGTATTGGATACATTCTGGAGTTTTTCTTGAGTCTGTATCATCAGTAGATGATTTGTAAATTTTCCAACAGGTTTGCCAAGAGAAGATCTGGCCACACAAGAGCAGAGAGTGCTAAGCCCAGTTAGTGCATAGTTGTGTATCTCCCAGTTGTGTCAGTAGATCTGCCTCTGACTTTTATCATAGATATTTTTAATACTTTACACAGTAGTGTTGATATTTAGAAAACTGGTGAACTTAGCACTTAAAAACATAAATTTCCAATAAGATATTCATATTCGTCACATTACATATTTCAAAACAAAGTTTAGCTTGCATAGCATTTAGAAGATGTTTAATTTGAAATAAATTGGAAATATTAGACTGAGATGTTTACATAAAGGTATTTAAGGATGTTTACACTTAGTAAAGAATATCATGTGATATGTATTTATTATGTTAAGACTGACTCCATACCTGAATGCTTCAGGTATGCCAGGTTTTTATTCTTAGGGAAGTACAGATGCAGTCGTTGAGTAACTGGATAGCTGTGAAAGTCTTTGAGAAAGATGCTGAGACCTTGAATGATCAAGTAACCCTTTGAATTCTCATCCATTCAGGCTCTTATATTGTCTTAATGAGCTTACTTTCTGTACAGGATGGCTGCTCAGGCAGAGGCTACTAGACCTACACTCACTAATGACAGATTCAACAGGGAAAAACACTGAAAGGTGAAACAGAAAATGTAAGAGCTATAACCACAGATTATTCTTGGTGACTCCACACTGTATATCATGTTTCTTCATGCTCTGCCTCAGCCCCTGTCTCCTCTTAAAAGAGCTCAGTCCTAGATTTGTAATGCTGCATTATTTCTATTCAAAGCATCAAATTATGAAGCTTTATGGTGAATCGAGGTCTGCCTTTTTCACCCTGTACTCCATTTGAAGTTGAAGAACAATGAATGGTCAATTCTTTCTAGCTGGTAAATTTGGGAAAAAGACCCTATGACATATTCCATATAAAGCAAAAAGTTTAGAAAAGTGTCTCACCTGAAATGCACATCCAGCTAATGTGTCCTTCTGTGCCTTTTGTGGTTCCTCTTTATCTTGATAACTCTTCCATTTGGCTACCCCAAGGAAGGTTCTGCTGCTCATTGTGTTTTATATCTTATCTGAAGAGCCACGTTCCTCAGGCTCAATAACAGGGGATTTGCCTAAGTGCAGGGGATGTCCATGTGGGAAGAGTGAAAAAATTCCTTCTGGTTAGCAAATCACACTAAACCAGCTGTGACACCTGAAAAGTTGATGCAATATTGGGGCGCCTTGTGTCTCCTAACTCTACAGGAGAATTCTGTAGGATAGAAACTGCATCTTATCTTGGTCCTAAGAAAGGCCAATTCCCTCTCAAAGCTGGATTCTGCAGCACATCAGATAGAACAAGAGATTTTTTAAATATTGTCAATGGGATTTAATCTAAGTATGCTACTTCACTGAAAAAGGTTTTTGTAAGGGAGGAGCAGCTGTCTTTCCAGTGTTGTCCACCTGTTAAGGCACTAGACATAAATAAAGGGTAGAAGGACCTTAAATCTAAATCTCTGTCACTCAGA